>NC_053041.3:578659068-579909068 GCF_002575655.3 Aegilops tauschii subsp. strangulata | reverse complement strand
AGCACGTCAGTAGAACCAGTCTCGCGTAAGCGTACGCGTAATGTCGGTCCGGGCCGCTTCATCCAACAATACCGCCGAATCAAAGTATGACATGCTGGTAAGCAGTATGACTATTATCGCCCACAACTCACTTGTGTTCTACTCGTGCATATAACATCTACACATAAACCTGGCTCGGATGCCACTGTTGGGGACCGTAGTAATTTCAAAAAATTCCTACGCACACGCAAGATCATGGTGATGCATAGCAACGAGAGGGGAGAGTGTTGTCCATGTACCCTCGTAGACCGTAAGCGGAAGCGTTATGACAACGCGGTTGATGTAGTCGTACGTCTTCACGATCGACCGATCCTAGTACCGTAAGTACGACACCACCGCGATCTGCACACGTTCGGCTCGGTGACGTCCCACGAACTCACGATCTAGCAGAGTGTAGAGAGAGAGCTTCGTCAGCACGACCGCGTGATGACGGTGATGATGAAGCTACCGGCGCAGGGCTTCGCCTAAGCACTGCAAGGATATGACCGAGGTGGAACAGTGTAGAGTGGGGCACCACACACGGCTAAGAGATCAATGATCAACTTGTGTGTCTATGGGGTGCCCCCTGGCTACGTATATAAAGGATGGAGGGAGGAGGAGGCGCGCGCAAAGTGTGGAGTGCTACTAGGACTCCCTAGTCCTAGTAGAATTCCACCTACCACAAGGAATAGGAAAAAGGGAAGGGAGAAGGAGCAAGAAGGAAGGGGGCGCCCCCTTTCCCTAGTCCAATTTGGACCAATCCATGGGGAAGGGGCGCGGCCACCCTTGAGGCCTTTCTCTCCTTTCCCGTATGGCCCATTAAGGCCCAATACGAATTCTCGTAACTCTCCGATACTCCGAAAAATACCCGAATCACTCGGAACCTTTCCGATGTCTGAAAATAGCATTCCAATATATCGATCTTTATGTCTCGACCATTTCGAGACTCCTCGTCATGTCCCCGATCTCATCCGGGACTCCGAACAAGTTTTGGTCATTAAATCACATAACTCATAATACAAATTGTCACAGAACGTTAAGCATGCGGACCCTATGGGTTCGAGAACTATGTAGACATGACCGAGAATCATCTCCGGTCAATAACCAATAGCGGAACCTGGATGCTCATATTGGTTCCTACATATTCTACGAAGATCTTTATCGGTCAAACCGCATAACAACATACGTTGTTCCCTTTGTCATCCGTATGTTACTTGCCTGAGATTCGATCGTCGGTATCTCAATACCTAATTCAATCTCGTTACCGACAAGTCTCTTTACTCGTTCCGTAATGCATCATCCCGCAACTAACTCATTATTGACATTGCTTGCAAGGCTTATAGTGATGTGCATTACCGAGAGGGCCCAGAGATACCTCTGCGACAATCGGAGTGACAAATCCTAATCTCGATCTATGCCAACTCAACAAGTACCATCGCAGACACGTGTAGAGCAACTTTATAATCACCCAGTTACGCTGTGACGTTTGGTAGCACACAAAGTGTTCCTCTGGTATTCGGGAGTTGCATAATCTCATAGTCATAGGAACATGTATAAGTCATGAAGAAAGCAATAGCAATATACTAAACGATCAAGTGCTAAGCTATTGGAATGGGTCAAGTCAATCACATCATTCTCTAATGATGTGATCCCGTTAATCAAATGACAACTCATGTCTATGGCTAGGAAACTTAACCATCTTTGATTCAACGAGCTAGTCAAGTAGAGGCATACTGACACTTTGTTTGTCTATGTATTCACACACGTACTAAGTTTCCGGTTAATACAATTCTAGCATGAATAATAAACATTTATCATGAAATAAGGAAATAAATAATAACTTTATTATTGCCTCTAGGGCATATTTCCTTCACATCCATCACTTGCTCCAAAATGATGCCCCCAGGAGGAAAGCAATATAGAGAACGCCATCATCATCCGATCCGGGATACCCAGATCGGGAGACCCAGATCTAGGGTTTCCTCCGAAGCATCCCGAGCCTGATGACGCAAACTGCAATGACGATGCGTTGACAAGGAAACGACATCCAAGACTCTGCCATTGTCCGCCATGACCATAGTCGGCACGATTTTCATCGGCACTTGCGCCAGCGGGCGTGCGCCGTCGGCTTCGCTGGTCCCTTCAACCGTAGCAAACTCCAAGACGATGCCCTGATGAGGGACTACGACGCAGAAGCACCGCCATCGCTCGATCCCAAGGAGATCTAGGGTTTCCCCCGGAGTTGCCCGCGCCGCCAAGGACCAAACAAGGATGGAATCTGCAGATCCGACCAGCTGCCGACGTGTCGCACCCGCCACCGCGCCAACCGCGACCCGGAGACTAAGCCCATGCCTGGGCCCTGATCCGGCCGCGCCGCCGCCGTTCCTGATGACCGCGACGCCTCAGACCTTGAAGTCGCCTATCGTGGAGGTATGGAATCGCCGGAGCGCCGCCACCCCCCGCCGTGACGTCCGGCGAATACCACGCTCCGGCCAGGGGGAGCCAGCCCGCAGCAGCCCCTCACGAGTGGGAGGGGCCCGAGTCCCCGCCGCCGCCGGCAACGGCAAGGCTTCGCCCTGCCGCGCCCTCGGGCGGCGGCGAGGGAGGAAGAGGAGGAGAAGGGGAGGCCGGGCGACGGGATCTGGGAGCATCCCGGCCGCCACACGGGGGCGACTCAGGAGGATACATTTTTCTTAGATGCATAAGCTCGTAAATGTTCATTATTTGGACAAGACGATATGTATGCTTGGAAATGACGATGAAGGGGAAGAGGCTATGGTTTTTGACACAAGTCCAAGCTTTGATGATCTTGTAGTTAAAGTGAGAAGTGCCTTACAGTGGAATGACCCAAATGCCGAGGTTAAGCTCATTGGGAGGTATGACGTTGGATTGGGAGTATAGTCCCGATTAAAGAGTATGCCCATCACCTACCAATTGCATTGGAATGTGTACAAGGACAAAGTAGACACATCACAAGACAAGTCTCTTGAGATATTTTCCACAAGGTTGATCCTCCTCCTTCCTTGCAAATTGATTTGAACCGCAATGTATCGTCCCCAATACATGATGATAGTGCTGAGGTGTACCCATTAAGGCCCAATTGTTCTAGACAACTACCAAGTAGCCAACCCAATGAAGATCATATCAATGCTAGCACCATAGTACTCAGAGTTGATGATATTCCTCTTGTTCAAGAAGATACTAGTGGTCATGTTGATGATGATGCTATTGTTGCTCAAGAGGATGCTGATACGTCTCCAACGTATCTATAATTTTTGATTGCTCCATGCTATATGATCTTCTGTTTTGGACATTATTGGGCTTTATTATTCACTTTTATATTATTTTTGGGACTAACCTATTAACCGGAGGCCCAGCCCAGAATTGCTGTTTTTTGCCTATTTCAGAGTTTCGCAGAAAAAGAATATCAAACGGCGTCCAAACGGAATGAAACCTTCGGGAACGTGATTTTCGGAACGAACATGATCCAGGAGACTTGAACCCTACGTCAAGGAAGCTTCCAGGAAGCCACGAGGTAGGGGGCGCGCCTACCCCCTGGGCGCGCCCTCCACCCTCGTGGGCCCCATGTTGCTCCACCGACGTACTCCTTCCTCCTATATATACCTACGTACCCCCAAACGATCAGATACGGAGCCAAAAACCTAATTCCACCACCGCAACCTTCTGTACCCATGAGATCCCATCTTGGGGCCTATTCCGGAGCTCCGCCGGAGGGGGCATCAATCACGGAGGGCTTCTACATCAACACCATAGCCTCTCCGATGAAGTGTGAGTAGTTTACCTCATACCTTCGGGTCCATAGTTATTAGCTAGATGGCTTCTTCTCTCTTTTTGGATCTCAATACAATGTTCTCCCCCTCTCTCATGGAGATCTATTCGATGCAATCTTCTTTTGTGGTTTGTTTGTTGAGATCGATGAATTGTGGGTTTATGATCAAGTTTATCTATGAACAATATTTGAATCTTCTGAATTCTTTGATGTATGATTGGTTATCTTTGCAAGTCTCTTCGAATTATCAGTTTGGTTTGGCCTACTAGATTGATCTTTCTTGCAATGGGAGAAGTGCTTAGCTTTGGGTTCAATCTTGCGGTGTCCTTTCCCAGTGACAGTAGGGGCAGCAAGGCATGTATAGTATTGTTGCCATCGAGGATAACAAGATGGGTTTTTTATCATATTGCATGAATTTATCCCTCTACATCATGTCATCTTGCTTAAGGCGTTACTCCGTTCTTATGAACTTAATACTATAGATGCATGCTGGATAGCGGTCGATGTGTGGAGTAATAGTAGTAGATGCAGGCAGGAGTCGGTCTACTTATCTCGGACGTGATGCCTATATACATGATCATACCTAGATATTCTCATAACTATGCTCAATTCTGTCAATTGCTCAACAGTAATTTGTTCACCCACCATAAAAAATACTTATGCTCTTGAGAGAAGCCACTAGTGAAACCTATGGCCCACGGGTCTATTTTCCATCATATTAATCTTCCAACTCTTAGTTATTTCCGTTGCTTTTATTTTACTTTGCATCTTTATCATAAAAAATACAAAAAATATTATCTTATCATATCTATCAGATCTCACTCTCGTAAGTGACCGCGTAGGGATTGACAACCCCTCATCGCGTTGGTTGCGAGGATTTATTTGTTTTGTGTAGGTGCGAGGGACTCGCGCGTAGCCTCCTACTGGATTGATACCTTGGTTCTCATAAACTGAGGGAAATACTTACGCTACTTTGCTGCATCACCCTTTCCTCTTCAAGGGAAAACCAACGCAGTGCTCAAGAGGTAGCAAGAAGGATTTCTGGCGCCGTTGCCGGGGAGGTCTACGCAAAAGTCAACATACCAAGTACCCACCACAAACCCTTATCTCACGCATTACATTATTTGCCATTTGCCTCTCGTTTTCCTCTCCCCCACTTCACCCTTGCCGTTTTATTCGCCCTCTCTTTTTCGTTCGCCTTCTCCCCGTACGTATCTTTGTTTGTGTTTCCTTGTGCCTTCTATATGCTTGCATCTTCGCTTGCTAAAAGTTTATGGATCCTCATCCCCTTGCTAATCTCTTTAAGAGATCCAATTATGATGAACCAATTCCTAGTGATTTGAGTGCACTAGATTATCTTTATGAGGTTTTGCTTGAAATTTGTGAATCTGAAAATTGTGATGAAGAAATTTATGAAGAGATCCACGATAGCTCCTTGAATAAAAAGCAAGATTGCAATGATTTTACTATAAACTCTCTTGAGGTCAGTTGTGCTAATAATATGCAAAACCCTAAGCTTGGGGATGCTAGTCTTGCTATGTCTACTACTTGTTGCAATTATCATGATTGGGGTGATTCTTGTTATGATCTTGAAAATTTGTTTAAGCCGCATGATGAATATGAGATTGATAATAGTGTTTGCAATAATATTGAAAGTGGGTTTGGAAGAGTGTCAACTTTAGATCCCACATATTTTGGAGAATGTTCAATCTTATGGTATTTTTTATAAAAGTGGGTTTGGAGAGGTCATGACTTTAGTTAATGATAATCCCACTATTTTGGAAGAGTGTCAACTTCGCATGCATGTGGATCGTGTTGAGAATATGTTATGTGATAGCTATTTTGTTGAATTTTCCAATGATCCTACATTTAATTATTATGAGGGAGGAAAATATGGTTGTAGAAATTTTTGTCTTACTAAATTACCTCTCGTCATGTTGAGATTGCTATCGTCTCTTTCTTCTTCCTTGCATATGATATTTTTTGCTTGCAATGATAATTTGTTTGCCTATAAGATGCCTATGCATAGGAAGTATGTTAGACTTAGATGTGTTTGTCACGTGTTTTATGATGCTCTCTTTGTGCTTCAGTTATTATCTATCGTGTGAGCATCATTGAAATATTATGCCTAGCTAGGGGCTTTAAATGATAGCGCTTGTTGGGAGGCAACCCAATTTTATTTTTAGTTTTTTGCTTTTTTCTTCTGTTTTGGAATAAATATTTGTTCTAGCCTCTGGTCAGATGTGTTTTTATGTTTTAATTAGTGTTTGTGCCAAGTTAAACCTATAGGATCTTCTTGGATGATAGTTATTTCATCTTGCAGAAAATTCCAGAAACTTTCTGTTCACGAAAATAATTGTTACAAATCACCAGAACGTGATAAAATATTGATTCCAATTGCTGCTGATCAATAAACAAATTTCCCAGGTCGTCCTATTTTTCTGATTTTTTGGAGTTCCAGAAGTTTGCATTAGTTACAGATTACTACAGACTGTTCTGTTTTTGACAGATTCTGTTTTTCGTGTGTTGTTTGCTTAGTTTGATGAATCTATGGCTAGTAAAAGAGTTTATAAACCATAGAGAAGTTGGAATACAATAGGTTTAACACCAATATAAATAAAGAATGAGTTCATTACAGTACCTTGAAGTGGTCTTTTGTTTTCTTTCGCTAACGGAGCTCATGAGATTTTCTGCTGAGTTTTGTGTTGTGAAGTTTTCAAGTTTTGGGTGAAAGATTTGATGGATTATGGAACAAGGAGTGGCAAGAGCCTAAGCTTGGGGATGCCCATGGCACCCCCAAGTTAATCTAAGGACACCAAAAAGCCAAAGCTTGGGGATGCCCCGGAAGGCATCCCCTCTTTCGTCTACTTCCATCGGTAACTTTACTTGGAGCTATATTTTTATTCACCACATGATATGTGTTTTGCTTGGAGCGTCTTGTATGGTGCTTCAATGCCGATCATGAAGTGCCATGCAACTTTCCACCATTCCGCAACTTTCCAGTTTATAACTTAAATCTTACTCTCATATTGCCATGCAACTTTCCACCGTTCCGCAATAGATCATGAAGTGCCAGAAGATGTCCAAAAGGACCAATATCAAGATTGTCTTAGGCTCCAATGCCGATTCGAAGAGGTTTGGAGGAGGAGCGTCGTCAGAAGGAGAGGTTGGAGAGAAAGCGGTGAGAGGAGGAGAGGGCACGCCAAGCGAAGCTTGCTCGTGAGGAGGAGAGGGCAAGAAAGCTTGCAAAGGCTCGCGAGGCGCAAGAGGAGGATGAGGCACGTGACAAGAAGGGGAAATGGCCTCGTATGACTCAGTAGGCCTTCGCTTCGGTGGACTCGTCATGTAACCGAATGAAGCCATGCCACATTTATCATGAACTATGTACTACTAAGGCAAGAAGCCATGTCACATTTGTAATGAATTTGTCGTCAGAACTATCTCGTAGACCCAGGTTTGTCTGGAATTTCTTTGTTATTTGTCATGAATTTTTGTCATAAACTATTTGTGCACCGTGTGAAATCAACAAAGAACAAAAAACAGAGTGGTTGCTTTGTTTTTCAACCTACCGCCATATAGGGCCTGGCGGTAGGGTGTATGCGCCTACCACCAAGGGTTCTGGCGGTAGGGTGCCACCCCCCCCCACACACACACACACTTGCTGTGACCGATCCGTCGGTTTTTCTGGCGGTAGGATTCGCTACCCTACCACCAGGGGTCTGGCTGTAGGGTGCCAACCCCATGGAAACCTTGTTGTGACCGATCTTGCGGTTTTTTTGGTGGTAGGGTGCCAACCCCTCTAAATTGACTTGTTTCACCCCCTTTCTTACAAACTTCTATGAACTAACATCCAAAAGACATCCAGAAATGATCAAGTAGCAAGGACATACATAACCGAAGCCTAATAGTTCATTATATCCACAAATGACACTGGTTCAAACGACTTAAAACATCTACCGATTCGAATGACATGAGTTCAAACTACAAGCTCAAGCTCGAGCAAAACATTTTCTAAACCGGAAAAAGGCTCTAAAACGTGTAAGACGTTCAATTTGTTCATCACGATCACGATTAGGCTTCAGTTGAAAATCCGAGGATCCCACCCAATTCTCCAACACACTATTAGTTTCGGGGAACCAACCCCATCGAGCGCGGCGGTCCGGAATCTCTGACAAGCCTTGTGTGATTGCCCATCCAATGACCTTCCCGGGTTTTTTCAAGTCCAGCTCTCGGAATTCTTCTTTGCTGATAGAGAACCCAATCTCCATTGCCAAAGCGTGTCTGCAAGCATATTCTAGCTCATGGAGCTCATCAAGTATCTTCTTTTTTTCTTTCACAAGCCTCCGATAAACTTTTTTCTCCTTAGGATCACAAGGTTCCTCCATAATGTAATAATTGCTAAAATCCTTCATGGCCGCATTTGCCTCATCACAACTCTTTAACCATGCTTGAAGCTCCCTATTCATACCACGCTGTCTCTCCGCTACAAAATTCTCACACGCTACCGCCAGACTCATAGCTGCAATGTCCATCCTACATGAATATACGTGTTTAAGATGAAAATCAACAAAATAAATCAAATGAAGCACAACACTTGGTGACTAATAAGGTGATCTTGATCTTCATTATTTTCTTAAGCCTAAGCCTAACCCCAAAGATGACCACTAATCATAGCACTAGATGTAGATACATAATACATAAGGAAATAACAAACACAACCCTAAATGCATCATACTAATTGATTTGACCACACCAAAATGATGAACTAGGGTTTGCAATAAAATGAGCTAATGCACACAAATAAAGATTTCAACCAATCAAAATGAGGGGAAGTGAGAGAGGTACCTTGGGTGATGAAAGTGCTACGAATCCACTGGACAAATGTCAACCAACTGAGAGAGATTTGAGAGGATTTTGTGGTACAAAAAGAGAGGGGACGAGGCTTGAGCTCGGGGGAGAGGTGAGGTGTGAGGTGTGGGGGCTGAATGAGCGAGTGTGGGGGACCAAAGGTCTCCCCTCCCAACCTTGTCCACCCCAGACCCTACCGCCAGGGTCCTTGGCGGTACGTGTTCGAATCCCACCACCAGGCGGTCTGGCGGTAGGGCCCTTTTCCACGTCAGCCCCACCTGACGGCCGTTTTTCACCATCTCTACACCTACCGCCACGACCGACGGTGGTAGGCTGTGGGGACCTACCGCGCGGCCCCTGACGGTAGGCAAAAGGGTCAGATTTTAAAAAATCAAACATGGGTCAGATCTCGAAATAAGATAGGAAAAGGGTCAAAACATGAAATTTTGCCACCGTTCACAAAGGCTTGATCAAGGCATCACCAAGATTCACGTGCACTCTGCGGTATGTAGAAACCATGTCTGGAGAGTAGCGGCTGCTGTATGCGGTGAGGAGAATGGCAACTCCATTGGAAGCTAGGCCTTGGTGATTGCAGGAATAGTGGATGTCGCGACACTTGAGACCATAGCATGCCAGGAAGGTTTAGCTCTCGCCGAGGACTTGCTACTGAACAATTATGTCATAGTCCCTTACTCAAAGCAAGTGATCAATGACATTGCCAAGTGTAGAAGTGCATGCTCTAGCCAATGCAACCAAAATACCGATCTGATGGAAGAGGTTAGACGATACATTTATACGTCAACACTCTCCCTCACGTGTGGCTCCCTCAGGCCTAAACATGAACCGAAAGTGGGCTGCAATTTTAATTGTGCCAACCGAATCTTGAACTCAAGACCTCTTGGCTCTGATACCATGTAGAAGTGCATGCTTTAGCCAATGCAACCAGATGATCGATCTGATGAAAGAGATTAGGCAATACATTTATATGTCAACACCAAGCAGTCTTGTGGAGAGTATGGAGCGACCATCTCGAAGATCAACCGAAGAGCTACATCTTTTAACTGTAATTTCTCTTTTGAAGATAGAGCATCTAATATGAATCCGGATAAGTTAGCCAAGTTTGCACATTCTTTCGATAGGGGCAACATGTCCGGCTAGGGCAACCCCATGATCCAATTCGTATTCCAATCCACTTTGGAGTTTGAGTAATAAAGCTGGTTTAACCCCTAAAAATTAGTCTACCCTAAAAAAAGTTTAATCAAGCATAGGTGTGTAACGTGTGCAAGTGCGCGTGTGGGTGAGTGTTTGTGTCATGTGTTTCATATTTGCGTGATCAAATCTGCATGTATATTTGTTTCTTCATCTTCTTTCTTCTTTTGGGTAATGTCAATGCCTTTAATTCATTTTTCTATAGAATAACTTTATTTTTATTATTTTTTCTTTGACACAACATTTTAAGATATTTATTCTTTACATTGAAATCTGTTTTTTTAATAACACCTGCTTTTGCTTTTTGTTTAATGTTTTTGTATGCTCTTTTTTACCAGTAATAATAAAAAAATGTCTCACATCGAAAAAGTTCCAATTTATATTTTCTGATAATGTTTCATTTGTTCCTTTTTGTTGCCTACTCCATTTTTGGTTGATTTTTTATGTTTTTTTCTAAAAATTAAAAAAGGAACACTTTTTTATTTTGATATAAAAAAGCAACCAACACGAAACAAATCATTTATTTTTTTGCTTGTGACAATGTTTCTAGCTTTTTTTCCTTCTTAAGTCTTTTTGGTTGTTGAAGTGTTTCCTATATTTGTGCATGTGTCAACATTTCGATGCTTGACGGGGTCATACCTACAAGTAGGTCCAGGTTCACATATTGCCAAGCCAAGGGCCCATGTCCATCAAAGATATGTGCCAGAGGGTGACACACTAAGCCCATGGCCGTGACAGCCCAAGGCACCAAAGATCATGGGAGACCTTCATCATCGCCAAGTGACCACAGTCGGATTCTACAACCATTGACAGATCTATCTATATCTACAGTCACTTCTTACCAAGGCAGGGGCAGTTGGTTATCCTACAGTCGGTTGCACCCTAGGATATCACGACCCCATGATGCGTTTATTGCTACCGTTACTCAACGGTTAAATGATCTGTTTAAATACGACAGTTACTAGTAGTAATAGTCACGTACAGTCAGTCGTGCATACGGCCATCAATAGCATTTATACCAGACCGTTACAGCCCCCTCCTAGTGCCCTCTATATAAGCCGAGAGGAAGGCACCAGGCTGAGGGTTGAACTCTCTCATATTGTAACCTATGCTAAAAGTAAGAACACCACACAAGAGTAGGATATTACCGACGCCAAGAGTTAGAACACCACACAGGACTATGGTATTACCTCCATCATCGAGCCCCAACCCTACATCATTCCTTTTGTGCACTCCCATCCAAATTGATCGATAAATACAATTGCGTGTACATAGACACCCCCGTGGTATTGTTAGGATTATGTTCACGAAAATATGCGCCCACCATGGGGCAAGCATCTATCGTCGTCACGGTGCAGATGGTACCTTCATCGACTCCTTCCGACATCATTCTTTTCGGCATTCTCGAGTTCGTTATTGAAGGCTCTGTGTGGCATCCAGATGCTCCAATGAACAACGCTGACGAGAAGACCCACACAGACACACGTCTAAACAAAGCGGTCCGATGAGGCGGCCGCTCCGGCGCACCACCTGAGACTCCAAATCCGGCTATTTAAGTCGGACGGTAGCACCCCCAAGCAAAGCCAATCTCATTTCCACCCTCTCTCTCTTTTCTCCGTGCCGGCACCGTCCAATCTGCTCATGCTCGTCGTCCGTCGGTAGTCATGGCCCCGTAGCAGATCACCACATATGCCATGCTCACCTCGGGGTGGCGGTTGGAGCTTCTTGAGGAGATCCGGGCCATGTCTGTCGCTTAAATTACAACTGGCCTGCCTCCGGACTCGGCGGGGCTGGAGGAGGAGGAGAAAGAGGAGGGAGAGGAGCAGCAGCAACAGAAGCAGGAGAAGACGTCGGCCACAGACATGGAGTATGCAAAGCCAGAGGAGGATGAAGAGGACGACGGTGAGGCTGATTCGGCCCCTTTGGCTGCTGGCTTCGAGATCGCCCAAGTGGAGGAGACGGCGTAGTAGCAAGCCATCCTCGACTCCATCCGCTCGGATGCAGAGGTGGAGGCAAACCGCCGCTTCCTCTGCGAGGCACGGGGCAGAGCACGATAAAATATTTGCAGCCATGTGAAAGATCGTGGATGTCGCCTAGAGGGGGGGTGAATAGGCGCTTTAAAATAATTACGGTTTAGGCTTGAACAAATGCGGAATAAACCTAGCGGTTAATTTGTCAAGCACAAAACCTACACAACAAGGCTCACCTATGTGCACCAACAACTTATGCTAAGCAAGATAAACTACTAGGTGATAGCAAGATATATGACAAGAAACAATAAGGCTATCACAAAGTAAAGTGCATAAGTAAAGGGCTCGGGTAAGAGATAACCGAGGCACGCGGAGACGATGATGTATCCCGAAGTTCACACCCTTGCGGATGCTAATCTCCGTTTGGAGCGGTGTGGAGGCACAAAGCTCCCCAAGAAGCCACTAGGGCCACCGTAATCTCCTCACGCCCTCGGACAATGCAAGATGCCGTGATTCCACTAAGGGACCCTTGAGGGCGGTCACCGAACCCGTACAAATGGCAACCCTTGGGGGCGGTCATCGAACCCGTACACTTTGGCAACCCTTGGGGGCGGTCACCGGAACCCGTCAAATTGCTCGGGGCGATCTCCACAACCTAATTGGAGACCCCGACGCTTGCCCGGAGCTTTACACCACAATGATTGATCTCCGAACACCACCAACCGTCTAGGGCGCCAAGGCACCCAAGAGGAACAAGCTCTAGGGTGCCAAACACCCAAGAGTAATAAGCTTCTCAAACTTCACTTCCACGTATCACCGTGGAGAACTCAAACCGATGCACCAAATGCAATGGCAAGGGCACACGGAGTGCCCAAGTCCTTCTCTCCCAAATCCCACCAAAGCAACTAATGCTAGGGAGGAAAATGAGAGGAAGAACGAAAGAAGAATACGAAGAACTCCAAGATCTAGATCCAAGGGGTTCCCCTCACTTAGAGGAGAAAGTGATTGGTGGAAACGTGGATCTAGATCTCCTCTCTCTTTTCCCTCAAAAACTAGCAAGAATCATTGGAGGGATTGAGAGTTAGCAAGCTCGAAGAAGGTCAAGAATGGGGGAAGAACACGAGCTCAAAGGATAAGGTTCATTGAGGAAAAAAACCCCTTTTATAGGTGGGGAAAAATCCAACCGTTATGCTCACAGCCCGCACCGAGCGGTACTACCGCTCCAAGGAGCGGTACTACCGCGGGCGGTTGTAGCCCTTTGAAACACAACAGCGAGGAGGCAAAAAAGGCCAGAAGAACCGTCGGAGCTGTAGTATCGCTTGACCTCACGGTACTACCGCTAGGGGTAGCGGTACTACTGCTAAGGGTAGCGGTACTACTGCTTGCGAGCGGTACTAAAAAATTACATCCGTGCCCACCACCGCTGGACTTGTGACGAGTTTTCGGTCCGGAGCGGAAGTAGCCACGGAAGTAGTCGCGGTAGTACCACTCCCAATAGCGGTACTAAAAAATTACATCTGCAGCAACCCCTTTTAAGGACACCAAAACTGACACAACTTCTGCAAACGGACTCCGAATTCGACGAAACCAAGTTTGTTGGAAAGCTAGCGACAAGGGCTAACACAATCTTTAAAGAAATAACAATAAGAAGCAAATGAGAAAAGGCCCAGAAGAAAATGGTGAGAACCCTTCCTCGAAAGAGACCGGTAAAACTTCCAACACCGAAAACGCAATAGAAGAAGCATGTGAACTCCGTTTTCGATAAACTCAAGCTTGTCATCAAGATGACCATAAGCTCTAAGATGCACAAAGAGAACGAAACAAGAACCAAGAAATATGATGCAAGGATGCAATTGTTTGAGCTCTCTGCGAACCATACGATCAAGTTACTCATCAAGAGCCCCCCTTGATAGTACGACAATCGATCCTATAACCCGGTCTCCAAACTACCACAATGAGACCGGTAAAATAGAGAACCTATCAAGGGCAAACCTTTGCCTTGCACAAAGTCCACTTGAGCTAGATGTAGACGATCTTGACTTCCTGAAGTTGGACCAACTTTCTTGATTTTGTTGGCTCGGTGAAGACTAGTAGATTGCTCCCCCATACTCCACTATGGGTGAGCCACTCTTCGGCACATCTTCACAAGTCCATTGTCACCACGATGGACGGCAAGCTCCAAGCACTTGATCTCTTCGTGATGCATCACTTGAACTTGCACACCACAACCTAGATTTGGTGACATCCACCATGGGTTGTATGTGATCTTCCTCTTGACGCAAGCCCATGGAAGATAACCTAACCCCACGTAGAACTATCACAAACACCATGGGTTAGTACACAAAGCGTAATTAAATGCTTACCATACCATGGGATCGCTTGATCCCTCTCGGTACATCTTCTACGCTTTGTGTGTTGATCAACTTGAAACACTCTTTGTACTTAGTCTTGATCAACCTTGAATCTTTCCAACTCTATTCATTTGGATGATGTAAGACCAATCTTTGGATAATTCCTTAATAGCACCTTTGTCATAACAAACTCTCCTTGAAACCAACAAATGGACTCCAAGAAAAGCCTATGGACAAACCCTTCAAATATAACTCAAGGCAACCATTAGTCCATAGAGATTGTCATCAATTACCCAAAACCAAACATTGGGGCACCGCATGTTCTTTCAATCTCCCCCATTTTGTTAATTGATGACAATCACTTTCAAGAGAGTTTATATAAGGAATTATGCATCACCATACCATGCAACAATAATGTATGCGCATGAGATGTAAAAGCTTGGGAACAAAACCAAAGCAAGAAGAGATGACTCTCTAAACTTCTCCACAATACTCTCTGAAACTTCTCCCCCATTGGCATCGATTGCCAAAATGGGCGAAAGGCTTAGAAGGCCAATATAACTTATGTTCCTCCATAAATTGTGTATTTCTCAACTTGAGAGTGGAATGCAATACACATGTCCAATGGTAAATACTTGGAGGAAGACAAACTATTTTGAGGCCCAAAGATTGAAACTATTTTGAGGCCCAAAGATTGCCAAAAGAATGATGTGCCACAAAGGCATAACAAAGAGAGAAACAAGCAATCAAGATATCAAAAGATACCAATTGAAGCAAGCAACCAACGGATGTCAATTGAGCCAACTAGACCAATGATCCTACGTGCCAAATGAATGAAATAAATTATGATATGAGCAAAGGAGTGTTCTAGAGAAACTAGAGAAGCTCCCCATGATTTGTGCACAATTTAGTTTTGTAATTGGATACAATGAGCACAAAATAGGATCGTCACTCCCCCAAGATCAATAGAACCTCACGACAAGTGCAAGAGAGCAACAGAGTGTTCTAAAGACACTAGTGAAGCTCTCCATGATTTGTGTACTCCTTACAATATTTGCATTAGGATACCAAGTGCACAAAAAAAAGGATCATCACTCCCCGAAAATCAATAGAAACTCACAACAAGTGCAAGTGAGCATGTAGGAAACAAAGCCTAGCACTTGCAACAAACAAATGGTTGAGCAACATATAAAAGAGGTAACTTAAGAGTAGGCTCAACCAAAATGATGTGTGTGAGTCATGGCAAAGCACTTGAGAAGACTAATGTACAGATGAGCATTAAGCATCAACATAGTCTTGGATAGTGGAGATACAAGGTGCATGACATGTCCTCCCCACACACACCAAGCAAAAGGGTTCACAAGCACACTAAAAAAGCAAAATAAATAACGAACACTAGTTACAACCCATGGTGAAGATGGAAGATGAAAGCCTCATCAAGACGAGGGATACCAATTAAGATGGCAAAAGCCTCGTAGAGATAAGCATGAGGAAAATAATCTTCACCACACAAGAGTGCATCAAGATGCAACGAGATACGATACGCACTCAAGGAAAAAGCTTTCATGGAGCCACCAAAGAAATAACATAAGAAAGACAAGGTGGACATGAAAGAAAGGATATCATCTAGATATGCAACTTCTCTCAAGTGTATAAGGTTCTGACGAAATCATGATGATATATATATCTACAAAGAAGGATGTACACCTGAAATAGTTACAACACGAAGGAACAAGATATCCAAAAGGAAGTCATACATATACCAATAAGATATTTGCTTGGAAGCATAGCACATGGCTAGATATGGTCTTATAGTATATAAATGAATTCCTACCACACACCCATCAAAGACATCACAACTAGCAACATGAGATCATCGTTGAGATGCTTTGAGAAAGGAAACAAGTATCACAAGATGGAATGAAAATCATGCTAAGATGCAACCTACACAAGGTTGAATGCTAGAAAAGAATGCATGAAGAGATACTTGTTAACGAGATATCATTGGAAGGATGTAGTAGATACCAATTAAAGGTAGGTAGTAGTTCATTGATCATCCTGGCTTGACTCCAATTAGCACATGATGACACCACCTTCCTTGTGAGTGAGCCGAGCATCCAATGCATCTCCAATTGTTCCTAGAACAACAACACAAACAAAATGGTACCCAAACTCATTGGGACCAAAGAGTTAGAGAACCAACAATACATAGGACAACCTCCACATAAATATGTGCATATAGATATGAAAATGAATTTCATGCACATCTCATCCAATTTGAGACTTGGTGGAGTTTCCCCTATATATTGGTCCAAGAAAGAAAGCATGCTAAAAATACTACATCAAATTAATATGCATGCTCAAGACTTTCAAGAACCGATACCAAATGACAAAGTAAAACCAAGTGAAGAAAAGATACCAAATGAATAAATCATCACTTGGAGGATATCCATAAAAGATACATCGAGGAATGAGATATCGGTTGATACACACTAAAAAAGATATCAAACTCCCAAAAGAGAGGATGGTTCCAAACAAACCAAGCTCTCTACAAAGTTTCATGATGGCACAAAGTACCCAAAAAAAAACGGCTTGCCTTCCACCAACACACACTTGATAAGGATCGCAAGATGAGTGTCTTATAGAAAATAGGATAGCTCCCCCAAGACTAGTGCATTATAGAGAATTTGCATTTGAATACAAAATGCACAAGGTGGGATCACCACTTTCACTATATCTAGAAAACACTAGACAAGATCAAGAAATTAACAAGATCCACAAGTGGTATGGAAGACAAAGGGAGTTGATATAATCCTAGGCAAGAGATAAGGCAAATAAAAGCAAAGGCCAATGTAGAGATGATCAATAATTTCTACCACACATAAGTGAGTACCAATTGTCAAAAGACAAGAAGTATTCGGAAATGATTCCCGTTGGTAGATAGCAAGGATATCCAACATCATCTTGACACACAACACAAGCAAAGTGCAACTTGTAGAGCTAACATGCCACCTAAGAACAAGATAATTTACAATATCAATTCTAGCTGACAATATCTCAAATGTAAACATTTTCTAGGCTTGTAATATGCACATAGCATATTACTCCCCCATAATGTGATACCAATAAAAACTTAACAAGAGGCAATAAGAGAATCCAACAAGAGATAATTAATGGACTATTTAGAATTTGAATTTCTCATGCGAAGACACACACTAGTAGAAAACTGGGCTTTGGTCACAGGGCAATATTCACATTAGTCCCGGTTCAGTCACGAACCGGGACTAATGCGAGCATTGGTCCCGGTTCGTGCGGCCAGGGGCCTGCCGGGCCTCGTGGGGGCATTGGTCCCGGTTCGTCCGGACCCTTTGGTCCTGGTTGGTGGGACAAACCGGGACCAATGGGCCACGCTCCTGGCCCACCACCCTTTAGTCCCGGTTCATACCACAAACCGGGACTAAAGGGCTGGTCCTAGTTGCGGCCAGTGTTTAGTCCCACCTCGCCAACCGAAGGGCGCTCACACCAGTTTATAAGCCCGTCCCTCTATGCCTTGTTGAGCTTCTCTTAAAGTGAAAATAGATGCCCTTATACAGGGAATTTCACCTAAATTCACAGTAAATTTCATAGAAATTTACTATGAATTTAGGTTTAATTTTCTCTATAAGCGCATCTATGTTCATTTTTTTATATTTATAAAATAAATAAACCTTAATAAAATAAATAAACCTTAATAAAATAAAATAAAATAAACTATACTAACTAAAATAAATAAACCTTAATAAATTAAGTAAAAATAGCAGCAGTAAAATAAATAAAAATAGCAGCAGTAAAATAAATAAAAATAAAATAATTAAAGTAAAATACATAAGTAATTAGAAACAAAATAAAAAAGTTTTTTGTTGTAAGTAGAAACAAAACAAAACAAATAAAGCAAAAGAGAAAAAAACAGAGGAAAAAAATTATGCCACCTACTGGGCCACCACGGCCTGAATACGACTAGAAACCCATCCATGGGCCAGGATTCAGGCCCGCAGAAGGCCCAGTAGGCCCACAGGCAAATAGTGACAGAATAGGCCCGTAAGCCTGCATTTGAGAGGAGCTCGAAGTGGTCAGCGCAGCTGCGCTTATAAACCACTGTCGAAGCCTCTCGGCTAGCGAGGTGGGACTAAACATCCCACCGCACCGCGCCAGTTCCAGCACAAGGCCTTTGGTCCCAGTTGGTGCCACCAACCGGGACTAAAGGGGTATTGGTCCCGGTTCGTGGCACCAACCGTGAACCTGCTAGGCTTCTTGGGCGTGTATGGGAAGACAAAAGATACACCTGAGGCACGGGAGGACCTACAACGTTTGCACGAAAAAGACGGCATGCCTCCGAAGAAGTATGAAGGTCCTGCCAGCTATGATCTTACGAAAGAAGAGAAAGAAATCTTCTTTGAATGCCTGCTCAGTATGAAGGTCCCGACTGGCTTCTCGTCGAATATAAAGGGAATAATAAATATGCCAGAGGAAAAGTTCCAGAACCTAAAGTCTCATGACTGCCACGTGATTATGACGCAACTGCTTCCGGTTGCATTGAGGGGGCTTCTACCGGAAAACGTCCGGTTAGCCATTGTGAAGCTATGTGCATTCCTCAATGCAATCTCTCAGAAGGTGATCGATCCAGAAATCATACCAAGGCTAAGGAGTGATGTGGCGCAATGTCTTGTCAGTTTCGAGCTGGTGTTCCCACCATCCTTCTTCAATATCATGACGCACGTCCTAGTTCATCTAGTCGACGAGATTATCATTCTGCGGCCCGTATTTCTACACAATATGTTCCCCTTTGAGAGGTTCATGGGAGTCCTAAAGAAATATGTCCGTAACCGCGCTAGGCCAGAAGGAAGCATCTCCATGGGCCATCAAACAGAGGATGTCATTGGGTTTTGTGTTGACTTCATTCCTGGCCTTAAGAAGATAGGTCTCCCTAAATCGCGGTATGAGGGGAGACTGACTGGAAAAGGCACGCTTGGAGGAGGGGACTCAATAATATGCAGGGACGGATAATCTTGGTCTCAAGCACACTACACAGTTCTACAGAACTCTACCTTGGTGACCCCGTATGTCGATGAACACAAGAACAGTCTGCTCTCCAAACACCCGGAGCAGTGTGACGACTGGATTACATGTGAACACATCAGGACTTTCAGCAGTTGGTTGGAAACACGTCTCAGAGGTGACACCACTGTTTGTGATGAGTTGTACTCGTTGTCCAGGGGACCATCTTCGACTGTATTGACTTACAAAGGATACGAGATAAATGGGAATACATTTTACACGATCGCCGAAGATCAAAAGAGCACCAACCAAAACAGCGGTGTCCGCTTTGATGCAGCAACCGAGAGGGGAAAGGACACATATTATGGTTACATAATGGACATATGGGAACTTGACTACGAACATGATTTTAAGGTCCCTTTGTTTAAGTGCAAATGGGTCAATCTTTCAGGAGGCGGGGTACAGGTAGACCCACAGTACGGAATGACAACAGTGGATCTGAACAATCTTGGGTACACTGACGAACCGTTCGTCCTAGCCAATGATGTGGCACAGGTTATCTATGTGAAGGACATGTCTACCAGACCGAGGAAAAGAAAAGATAAGGAAGCGAATACATCATACGATGAGCCAAAGCGCCACATAGTTCTTTCAGGAAAAAGGGACATTGTGGGAGTGGAGGGCAAGACAGACATGTCTGAAGATTATGAAAAGTTTCATGAAATTCCTCCCTTCAAAGTCAAGGCTGACCCAAGCATCCTGATAAACGATGAAGATTATCCATGGTTACGGCGCAATAAGCAAATGACACAAGTGAAGAAAAAGTGAAGACTTTCTCCCGCAACTATTATGATGATACCATGCCAACTTTGTAATAGACGAGTATGATACCATTGTCCGTTTTGTACAAGAAGTGCATCTAGTTTTTGCCGTAACCCTCTCAACTTTCTTGCACATGCTATGTGGATGAAATGATGATACCATGCCAACTTTTAACCTTTTTAGAGTTCATTTGAAATGCTTTTCAATTTTAGGGTCTTATAGCTCAAAATAATTAGTAAATGCATGAAAAATAACAAGCCAAAAATTAAAAATTATGCCACCTACTGGGCCACCACGGCCTGAATACGATTAGAAACCCATCCATGGGCCAGGATTCAGGCCCGCAGAAGGCCCAGTAGGCCCACAGGCATGTACAGAGAGGTTAGGCCCGTAAGCCTGCTTTAGAGAGGAACTCGACAGCTCAGGCGCACCGCACCTTATAAACAGGTGCGGCTCTCTCTTAGCTAGCGAGGTGGGACTACTCACCACCACGCCGCTGTGCAAGGCCATTGGTCCTGGTTGGTGGCACGAACCGGGACCAATTCCACCCTTTGGTCCCTGTTGGTGCCACGAACCGGTACTAATGAGGCTGTGGCCCCACGAGCACCTTTAGTACCTGTTCGTGGCACGAACCGGTACTAGAGTTTCTTACTAAGCAGTTTTTTAGTCCCACCTCGCTAGCTGAGAGGCACTAGGAGCGGTTTATAAGCCCTGAGTGCAGAGACGATGAAGAAGAGGCGCAATGCTCACGTTGCTTAGATTCAAGCCTTGAGGAATAAGGTAGACTGCATCGAGCTATGTGCAGTGCAGTCTACACTATTCCGGAAGGCTTGAAGCAAATCAACGAGCATTGCGCCTCTTTTTTATTTTTAATAACTTATTACAACTCCTTCTTGTGTTCCGACAAAATAAAATAAACTTTAATAAAATTTATGAAACTAAAATTAACAAAGTATTTTCTGTTCAAAACATTATAAGAAACCTCTATTATTATTGAAACTAAAATCATATAAAATTGATGCAACTAAAATTATCGAAGTATTTTCTGTTCAAAATCATTAAAAGCAAAAAGAATTTTCATAAAGAACTTTTTTTGATAGAAATTTTAATAGCAAAAAGAATTATCATAAAGTAAAATAAATAAGTAATTAGAAACAAAATAAAATAAAATAAATTAGTTTTTTGTTGTAAGTAGAAACAAAACAAAATAGAAAGTTAATCACAAACTTGTGATTCACACAAATTTCAAAGAATTCAAATTTTAACAATTCAAATTTGAAAACTAATGGCACTAATAGAAAGTTTATATTTTTTCTAAAACTCATGGCACTAACAGAAAGTTTATAATTTTGCTGACCTAAAAGCAAAATGAATTAAAAAATAAAGCAAAAAACAAAAGAAAATAAATAATGCAAAAAACAAAACAAAAAAACTGAAGAAAAAACTATTTTTATAGTAAAGTTAATCACAAACTTGTGATTCACACAAATTTCATAGAATTCAAATTTTAACTATTTAAATTTGAAAACTAATGGCACTAACAGAAAGTTTATAAATTTTTTGACCTAAAAGCACAAAGAATTAAAAAAATAAAGCAAAAAACAAAAGAAAATAAATAATGCAAAAAACAGAACCAAAAAACTGGAAAAAAATTAAAAAAAACTGCCACCTATTGGGCCACCACGGCCTGAATACGACTGGAAACCCAACCTGGGCCAGGATTCAGGCACACAGAAGGCCCAATAGGCCCACAGACAGCACAGTGTGACATTAGGCCCGTAAGCCTGCATTTGAGAGGAGCTCGAGAGGGCAGCCGCAGTGGGGCTTATAAACCACTCCGAGCCCCTCTCAACTCGTGAGGTGGGACTAAACTTTTGGCCGCGGGCAGCGCAAGGCCTTTGGTCCCGGTTGGTGGCACCAACCGGGACTAAAGGGGGCATTGGTACCGGTTCGTGGCACCAACCGGGACCAATGCCCCCCCCCCCTTTAGTCCCGGTTGGTGCCACCAACCGGGACCAAAGGCCGCCGCTTCCCGCCCTTTGCGCTGCTGAAAAGGGACCTTTGGTCCCGGTTGGTGGCACCAACCGGGACTAAAGGGTGGCATTGGTCCCGGTTGGTGCCACGAACCAGGCTGCCCAAATCGCTCGCGCGCTCCTCGTCGCCGTCTACGCCGCCGCCAACGCTGTCGCCTCCCCGAGCCCGCGCCGTCCTCGTCGCCGGCATCCCTCCGCCCGCCGTCCTCGTCGTCCCTGTCGCCGCGTGCCTCCCCGAGCCCACCCCTCCACGTCCCTGTCGCCGCCTGCCGTCCCGAGACCGCCGTCCCCGTCACCGCGTGCCGCCCCGAGCCCGCCGTCCTCGTCGCCGGACTCCTGCCATCGCCGCCCCCCTCGAAGTGAGCCCCCCCGTTTCCCATGGTCCCGATCGAGCGCCGCTCTTGCGCCCGAGTGCCCCTTGCTCTCTGTCGCCCCTGCTCCATGGTCGCCGCCGGCCCCGACACATTGAAGAGCAGAAGGAGAGGAGAAGGAGAGGTGAGGAGAAGGAGTGGAGCAGCAGCAAGACGCCGTCCAATTTTCTGAAATTTCTGAATTTTTTTACAGATATGAACAGTGCATATAGAGGGTGTTTGATCAAATGCTAGATGGCTTTGGGCATTTTTAGAATTTATGATATTTTTTGTGGTGAGGTACTGATGCAAGACAAAGGTGATTGCAAAATTTCAGAATTTTTGGATTGGTTTAGAATAGGTTTTCAGCAAGGAATTTGAATCTGGTTCAAATTTCATTTGAATGGAATTTGAAAATTTTGAACTATGGATCAGAAGGTTTTTGGTGAAATGGAGTGTGGGTACTGTCATGAAGTTGGAGTAATTTTTGTGGTTGTAAAAGAGTTAGGAAAATTTAGAATGTGCTAAATATGTCAAAAAATGTTTTTCTGTTCATATACAGAAAGTTTTTATATATGACTGTGGATATATGAGCAATGATGATCCATGGATGTATGCATTGATATATATGAGAAACGATGTTCATAGAATATTTAGCAAGTATATATGTATTTTTTTTCATAGCATTTCTTTCCATTTATATATGTATGTGGCTATAGATGGATATATATGAGAAATGATGATCCATGGAAAAGTTTTATATATGCAAAAATTACATTTTTAGAAAAGTTTTATATATCTAGCTAGGAAAGGAAGAAGAAGAAAAAGAAGGAGAGGAAAAAGGAAAATAAGAAGAGGAAGAAAGGAGAAGAAGAGGAGAGGAAGAAGAGGAGAGGAAGAAGAGGAGAAATAAATAAGAAGAGGAAAAAAGAAGAAAAAGAAGAGGAGAAGAAGAAAGGAATAGAGGAGAGAAGAAGAAAAAATAGAAAAAATTCTATTTTTTCTTCTTCTCTCCTCTATTCCTTTCTTCTTGTCCTCTTTTTTTTCTTCTTTTTTTAATTCGATCTTCTCCTCTATTCCTTTTCTTCTTCTCCTCTTTTTATTTCTTCTTCGTTTTCTTATGTTATATCGGGTCTGTCGTCGTCGATATACTACCCCTCTCCCGATAACTTCAACACGAGGGGGGGTCGATATACCCCCTCCCCGATAATATTATTTTCCCATGTATGTATGTCGTCGTTGTCGATATAACCCCCTCCCGATAACTTCAACACGTGGGGGGGTCGATATACCCCCTCCCCGATAACATTATTTTCCCATGTATGTATGTCGTCGTTGTCGATATATATAACTCCCTCCCAGATAACTTCGACATGATGGACGGCCGATATTTATACCCCCTCTCGACCGCGATAACTTATACCACGGGATCACCCCCCGGCCCTCTCGCTCGACCAAAACTCTCGAGGACACCCAAACCCTAGAAAAAAACGATGTCGGTCTCCTACCCCCTCCCGCCGCGCCCCTACCCTTGAAGCGTTGCCGAGGCCACCCCAAACCCGGAATAAGCTAGGTCTATGTTTGCACTAATATATCCACCTGCTGTCATGTTTGTGTAATAATTGCCATGTTGTAATATTTGCAGAAACAATGGAGGACGGACGAGACGAGCAAGCAGAAGAGGTGTTGGGGGACATAATCTTAGCCGGAGGTGATATCTTGTCGTATCTTAACGGCAATGATGGTTTGGAAGAACAGGGTGAAGAAGCAGGCTACGGTGATCGAAGAGTGGAGGAGGAAAGACATGATTATGATGGCTCCGGTGACCCAATGCTGGTGCAAGAAGGAGCCCGTGGTGACGGCTCCGGTGACCGAACAGAGTCCGGCCAGGTAAATATATTAGTTAAGCCTGTGCTGACTAGCTAATTGATGCATTCATTGTTTTGGTATGTACACATATTAATTAACACTCGTCTTTCTTCTTTTTTCTAGCCCTCCGGATCGAGCACAACTTCGGTAAAGAGACGAGGCTCGAAGAGAAAGTTGCGCTCGGATGAAAGGTTTGAGATCACAGCAATCGCGCGCGACGGCCAACCGATTGAACCCCTCCGGACAAAGGATGCATTTGCTGCTCAGTGCGGGGTTCTAGTTAGGGACAAGATCCCGATCAACATCCACCAATGGTATAAGCCTAAGAAGGAAGACCCTGAGGTGTCTTATGTCAATGAATGCAGAAAGATGATCTTTGGACTGAGCTGAAGGCAAATTTCACCCTACCACCAGAGGAGGATCCGGAGAAGCCAGTTAAAGAGCAATTAATCAAGTCTCATGCTCTTAAGAAGATGGCAGACCTATTCAGGAGGTGGAAGAATGAGCTGAAAACGTTTGTCGACAAAGAAGAGACACCAGAATTCATCAGCCGGTATGAGAAGATCAGAGACCACTGGCCCGCATTTGTGGCCCACAAGACGTCGGAAAAGAGTAAGAAGATGTCAGCGAGAAACAAGAAGAATGCTGCGAAGAAGAAGCTTCACCATCGCACGGGGTCAGGTGGCTACCTCAAAGCCCGACCTAAGTGGGCCAAGGCTGAGAGGGATCTGCTTGATAAAGGGATCGAACCAGAGACAATGAACTGGCCAGAGCGTTGCTGGACTTGGTTCTTCGGGGCTGGCGGAACCTTGGACCCTGTATCAGGGAAGTGCCGTTGGACGGATGAGCAACTTGAAATACCCATCAGGAAGCTTAAGTACTATATCGATGCAGCGCGGGAAGGGACGTTCGTTCCAGACAGAGAGAACGACGAGCTCACAATGGCCCTCGAGAATCCTGAGCACCCTGGACGGACACGCGGCACGCCAGGCTCCGTTCCGTGGAAGGCTGGTTTTCCGGACGCGGGCGGTTACAAAAGCCAGGAGAGGAGGAAAAAAGTGGAGCAGATCCAAATTCAGAAGCTGCACGAAAGGGTTCAAGCGCTAGAGGAACGAGACGGCAATCGACATGCCGAAACTGCCCCCGAAGCTACACCGCCATCTCAGCGGAGAAGCAGCGTGGCTTCCACCGAGCTGCTTCAGCTGGAGCATGCGGCTCCTGCTAGCTACCGCGTGGATGCTATCACGGAGTCTCAACATTGCCACCTTATGGTGGAATGGCAGAACTTCAAAGTCAAGGCGGCTGTTGGCTCTGTTTTACCTCCTGAACCCGGCGCAACCTACCACTGCCGGCCGATTCCAGAAGGATATGCTAGGGTGATGGTGGATGAAATAACGGAGGGATTTGAGGAGCTCCAGCTTGACCACCCTACCGGTGAAGGGGAGACTCAGCTGGGTTCTGCTCTGAAGACTCCATGCCTATGGCGGAAGGAGCTCATCAAGCTTCCGAACTGGACGGCTCCGGCGAGTAAGGGCACTCCGCCTCCTCCTCTGCCTCCTCCTCCGGCGAGTGATCAGGGCACTCAGCCTCCTTCTCCGGCGCGTGGCGGCACTCCGCCTCCTTCTCCGCCTGCGCCGGCGCGCCAGAGCAGCCAGCCTCCTCCTTCTCCGCCTCGTCAGCAAGGGCGGAAGAGACCCGCCGCCGCTGCGGCTGCTCCGGCGCGTCGTAGTCCTTCTCCTCCGCCTCGTAAGCAAGGAAAGAAGACATCCGCAGCCGCTCCGTCTGCTCTGCCGGTGTCTAGCGATACAGCTGCCAGAGGCGGGAGGCAATACAGATTCGGTCCTTCTCTGAAGACTCCAGAGAAGTTACCATACGAGAGGACCGAGGAGGAAACCAGGGAGATCGTGCGAGCCGAAGTGACAAACTTCTTTGAAGGGGTGAAAGCAAAGAAACAACCACCTCCGGAGGAGAAGGTAGATCCGGTGAAAGCAAAGCGCACTCTGGCTGCCCTGACAAAACCACCAAAGTCTCCGCCGAGAGGCAACTATGAGCGCATTCTTGCAAAGACATATGCCGAAGCGGAGCGGTCGGGAAGTACTGTCAGTGATAAGAGGTTAAAAGAACGACGAGCTGGGAAAAAAATTGCCCAGCTCGGCGAACAAGCGAACCAATCGTGCCCCCCGCTCAAGGTGTCAAAAGACATCGTCGCTAATGATCCGAGGATAGTGGCCGGTTATAGCAATCTTGGAGATTACCTGCCCGACGATGTACATTATGAAATCATGGAGGTCAACGAACACAAATACCATTGCGGGAAGCCTCTCGTCAAAGATGAAAGATCACTAACAACAATGATGCGAAGACTACATGATTGGTGCATGAAAACCTGCAGAGAGTCTGATGGGATGAATACTTTGACGCTGAGAGTTAAACCGGAGCATGACCTCGTTGGAATTGATCTGCTGAATGTTCCATTTGAGGATTTCTTCCAGTTTTACAATCAAAAGGCCCTCGATAAAACAACGATCACTTGCTACTGTCTGTAAGTAGTACTACTTCTGTCATTAAGTCTCTCTATATAGGTCAGCTCTTTCATTGCATGTATTTATAATTATCCTCACTATATTATGCAGATTGAAGATCGCCGAATTGAAGAAAAGACAAATCGGTGATATTGGGTTCATTAACACAAATCTCATAGATGCATATACGGTTGAAAAACATCCCAAAGAAGTCGAGGCCAACTTGCTACGATCGTTGGTATTAAATCAAAACAAAGATATAATACTCTTTCCTTACAACTTCAAGTGAGTGTTACTGTCTTGTGCATATTCGGTTTCCCTTATTAGTCCAGGTTATGGTAATGTAATTGATGACTTATGCATGCATGCGCAGCTTCCACTATATTCTCCTAGAGATTAAGCTTGAGCAGGGATTAGTAACCGTCTTAGACTCGAGACGAAGAGATCCCCAGGACTATGCGAACATGACTCAAATGCTCGAGAAGTAAGTTAAATCGATCATTATCCACCATATCAGCAACTTTGTTCATTTCCTGATATCAAGTAATTGTTTTCTTTGTCTGGCAGGGTTTGGAGAAAATTCACCACAAAAGCTCCGGGACTGCCGAAGAAGCTGCAATTTAAACACCCGAAAGTAAGTACTATAGTAGCATGTTCCGCGCATTTCCTAGTGATTCAAGCGCTAGTTTCATCAATACCATTTAGCATCCTTGCTTATCAGTTTGATTGACCTCTATTTCTTGTAAAGTGGTTGTGGCAGGAAGCCGGGAATAATTACTGTGGACACTACGTTTGCGAGTCCATCCGCTACACGACCTATGAGCGGGGCTACACTGAAGAACAATATGAAGTGCGTAAGCAATAATATTCACAATTTTATTTTATTACCATCATTTGTGTTGAGTTTCATTCATTCATATATACTTGTATTGACCCCCTTCTTCAAATTAGATGTTTCGGAAGCGGGATGAACTCCTAGCACCAGATCGTATGCGAGGAATTCAAGAGGAATTGGCGGCATTCTTCCTTGACCACGTGATCGATGAAAACGGAGAATACTATGTGGACCCTGTGTTCCTACAATTTAATTAGGAGATTGTATTGTAAGAGATAATTATTGTATATATGTAGCCGGTAGTGTCGGATAGATATACGAGAACTTGTTGTTCGACCAATCTCTCGGAGAAGGAGAGGTGGTCGATATCACTTCTCTCTGTATGCATATGTTCATGACGATCTTCTGTTTCCTTCATTTGATTACTAGCTAGCGTGTCTAGTCCTCTCCATACGTATATAGTAGGTAGCGTCGACCAAGCACGGAGATAAGAGAGGGCACTTCTCTCTATTAATTAGCTAGCTAACACAATATATGAAACACCTAAATTAACCCCCCAAAACCCCTAAACCACCCCCTTTCAAAAAAACAAAAACCTCAGCTCCTGCCAGCTGCTGACGCGTGGATGCCTATTGGTCCCGGTTGGTGACACCAACCGGGACAAAAGGCCCTGCCTATTGGTCCCGGTTGGTGGCACCAACCGGGACCAAAGGCCCCCCCTGCCTGGGCTGGCAGCAGCGGCCACGTGGAGGACCTTCTGTCCCGGTTCGTGTAAGAACCGGGACTAAAGGGTTAGGGCTTTTGTAACGACCCTTTAGTCCTGGTTCGAAAACCGGGACAAAAGGCCCTTACAAACCGGGGTAAAAGCCCCTTTTCCTACTAGTGATACCACATAGCGACTAGATAATCTTGAAATATCAATACTAGATGGTATTACTCATGTACACACATTTATAGGATTGTGAGGTGCACAAAGCACATCACTCCCCCATAATGGGATATTCCATTAATCTCTCACAAGAGCCAACTAAGATACAAACAAGATGCACAAAGGCTCAACGTACGACACACATGTACATGAAGTGCAAACCAACATACATAAACTTGATTACTTAAGATAAGCAATTTGGAGACACAACACATACAAACACATGCAAGGAACAAAACCAAAACATGCAAAGGGGCAAGTAACTTTCAATGTAAACAATTTAAGTACAAGTTACCGCAAGGAGGCACATTGGATATAAGATAGAAACTTGATAACCCAATTGACTTGGCTTGAGACAATAAGAATGATGAAGTCCCCTTAATTCTTCATAATGTAGCCAAGTCTCCAATGACCTCCAACAACACCTATTGATCAAGTATGAGCTAGTTGGTCCCCAACCAAGTTGGGTCCTAAGAGGTTAGTCACAATAGGCTTGGCTACCCAAATGGTTCTTTTCTTGACACCACTTTGAGTACCAACAAATTTGGCAAACACATTGCCAACCTTATCCTTCCCAAGAGAATAGATATCATCAATTAGAATAGGGTTGGATAAGGTACCATTAGTGCATGAAGAAGCGACGTGACCTTTTTCACGACATAGGTAGCAACGTCTACTCTTCACTTCCTTCTCACTTGATTTCTCAACTAGAGAAGCATTAGCTTGAGTCTTCTTGGGAAGAGGCCTTTCTTCAACTTGAGGATGAGAATGAGAGTGAACTTGTAGCCGCTTCCCTTGTTGCTTGTCACTAATGGCCTTCTTCTTCAAAGGGCAAGATCTAACATGATGCCCTTCAATTTTGCACTCGAAGCAAATGATCTTGGCCGAATTCTTGACTTGTTTTTTGGCCCTTCTTCTTGTTGCTCTTGGACTACTTCTTCTTATTGGAGTTGAATCCAAGCCCACCTTTGTCATTGGGGCATTTTTGCACGCTCAAGATGTTGTTGAGTGTAAATTTCCATTCATGACACTTTTCCAAGTCTTTCTTCAAAGAAGTGACTTGGGCCTTGAGCTCTTTGATTTCCTCTACATGGTTAGTCTCAACACAAGTACTAGAGGAAGTATAAGCTTCATCATTAGAGCAACAAGGCAAGGAAAGCAATTCATCACAAGATGTACCAACATTGTGAGTAGATGAATTACAAGGACTAGCACATGGCAATATAGCATTTTGACTAGAAGTAGTGCTAGTATCCACATGAGGCTCACTAGATGTTACCTTAGCAATCATGGCCTCATGAGCTATCTTTAGCACATTATGGGATACTAGAAAATCATCATGAGAGCTTGTGAGCTTTACATGATTTTCTTCCAACATCCCATAATTGCTAGATAGCAACTCAAGTTGAGCCCTTAGCTCAACATTCTCCTTCAATATGGATGCTTCACAAGAGATAGAGTTAGTAGAACAAGCATCATCATTAGCAACAAGAGGAGAAGACAACTTGGCAAGCTCTTTTGAATATGAAGCTTTAAGTTGAGCATGAGACTCGGTGAGTTTGATGAGCTCACTCTTAATGAACTTTGAGCCATTTTCGAGGTGCTCAAAGTCCTCAAGGAGTTTAGCATGCGCAACTTCAAGTTCCTCATTTTTAGTTTCAAAGTCATTGGCCACCTCAAGAGCTCTATAACGAGATTCCCTCACTCTAGATAATTCTAGAGCAAAAGTCTCCTCAAGAGATTCTTGGTGGTTTGTTCAAGTTCAAGAGCTTGAGAGAGGTCCGCAATCTCATTAGCGTAATCATGCTCATGACCTTCCATTTTCTCAATGGTGACCTCATGCTCCTCGAGATGAGATTCCAACTCCTCAATATATTGCTTGCCCTCAATGGCAATGGACATAATTTCCGTGAAGTTGGAACGAGCAATTTTATTTTTATGAAGAGCTTTAAAAACCATTTCCCCCTTCATTTTTAAGGAGGAAACATTATCGTTCTCTTCATCATAATCAACATCATCATCATTCTTGCCATCATCAATATCATCACAAGATATATTGGGATTCAAAGTGGGAGATACCTTTGAAGCCTTGGCCATAAGGCAAAAAGCAATAGATGATGATGTGGGATCCCTTGAAGCATCATTCAAGACCACATCTTGTTCCATGGAGTGTTGGGTTTCCTCTACATTGTTAGCACAACAACTCGAGGATATACATGCATTTTAATCATGGCAACAACACATAGCAAGCATATCATCATGAGATTTAGTCAGGCAATTTGTACATGATATGCAAGGACTATCAACACAAGCATGTGAAACATTTGGAGTGCTCGGAGTGCTAGAGTCCAAAGATGAAGCATCGCAACAATGACCAACACTACTCACCATAACATTACCTTGTGGCAATCCACATGTAGGTGAAGTAGAAGAAGTTGAGAAGGCAACACGGCCGGAGGTGGAGGGAGAACAATCATCCCCACAAATCTTGGACACACCATATTTATCTTGAAGCTTTGTCCACAACTCATGAGCATCCCGGAACGGCATGAGTTGAAAAATAACTACATTGCTCAAAGCATCAAAAAGCACATTAGAAGCTTGAGCATTGAGATAAGAGTTTTTCTCATCCTCTAAAGATAATCTTAGGGGGTCCTTTGGAGGAGAAAAACCCATATCTACAATTCGCTCTAAATTTGGGTCCATGACCCTAAAGAGATTAAGCATGCGAATTACCCAAACATCAAAATTTGTGCCATCGAAACTAAGAGTGTCAGAGAATCCTAAGCCCCTAGTCGACATCCTTACTCTCTAGGCGGTTAAGCCCTATAAAGAGAGACGAGGCTCTGATACCAATTGAAAGATCGTGGATGTTGCCTAGAGGGGGGGTGAATAGGCGCTTTAAAATAATTACGGTTTAGGCTTGAACAAATGCGGAATAAACCTAGCGGTTAATTTGTCAAGCACAAAACCTACAACAACAGGGCTCACCTATGTGCACCAACAACTTATGCTAAGCAAGATAAACTACTAGGTGATAGCAAGATATATGACAAGAAACAATAAGGCTATCACAAAGTAAAGTGCATCAGTAAAGTGCTCGGGTAAGAGATAACCGAGGCACGCGGAGACGATGATGTATCCCGAAGTTCACACCCTTGCGGATGCTAATCTCCGTTTGAAGCGGTGTGGAGGCACAATGCTCCCCAAGAAGCCACTAGGGCCACCGTAATCTCCTCACGCCCTCGCACAATGCCAGATGCCGTGATTCCACTAAGGGACCCTTGAGGGCGGTCACCGAACCCGTACAAATGGCAACCCTTGGGGGCGGTATCCGAACCCGTACACTTTGGCAACCCTTGGGGGCGGTCACCGGAACCCGTCAAATTGCTCGGGGCGATCTCCACAACCTAATTGGAGACCCCGACGCTTGCCCGGAGCTTTACGCCACAATGATTGAGCTCCGAACACCACCAACCGTTTAGGGCGCCAAGGCACCCAAGAGGAACAAGCTCTAGGGTGCCCAAACACCCAAGAGTGATAAGCTTCTCAAACTTCACTTCCACGTATCACCGTGGAGAACTCAAACCGATGCACCAAATGCAATGGCAAGGGGACATGGAGTGCCCAAGTCCTTCTCTCCCAAATCCCACCAAAGCAACTAATGCTAGGAAGGAAAATGAGAGGAAGAACGAAAGAAGAACACGAAGAACTCCAAGATCTAGATCCAAGGGGTTCCCCTCACTTAGAGGAGAAAGTGATTGGTGGAAACGTGGATCTAGATCTCCTCTCTCTTTTCCCTCCAGAACTAGCAAGAATCATTGGAGGGATTGAGAGTTAGCAAGCTCGAAGAAGGTCAACAATGGGGTAAGAACACGAGTTCAAAGGATAAGGTTCATTGGGGAAGAAGACCCCCTTTTATAGGACACCAAAACTGACACAACTTCTGCAAACGGACTCCGAATTCGACGAAACCAAGTTTGTTGGAAAGCAAGCGACAAGGGCTAACACAATCTTTAAAGAAATAACAATAAGAAGCAAATGAGAAAAGGCCCATAAGAAAATGGTGAGAACCCTTCCTCGAAAGAGACCGGTAAAACCTCCAACACCGAAAACGCAATAGAAGAAGCATGTGAACTCCGTTTTCGATGAACTCAAGCTTGTCATCAAGATGACCATAAGCTATAAGACGCACAAAGAGAACCAAACAAGAACCAAGAAAGATGATGCAAGGATGCAATTGTTTGAGCTCTCTGCGAACGATACGATCAAGCTACTCATCAAGAGCCCCCCTTTAATAGTACGGCAATCGATCCTATAACCCGGTCTCCAAACTACCACCATGAGACCGGTAAAATAGAGAACCTATCAAGGGAAAACCTTTGCCTTGCACAAAGTCCACTTGAGCTAGATGTAGACGATCTTGACTTCCTGAAGTTGGACCACCTTTCTTGATTTTGTTGGCTCGGTGAAGACTAGTAGATTGCTCCCCCATACTCCACTATGGGTGAGCCACTCTTCGGCACATCTTCACAAGTCCATTGTCACCACAATGGATGGCAAGCTTCAAGCACTTGATCTCTTCGTGATGCATCGCTTGAACTTGCACACCACAACCTAGATTTGATGTCATCCTCCATGGGTTGTATGTGGTCTTCCTCACGCAAGCCCATGGAAGATAACCTAACCCCACATAGAACTCTCACAAAGACCATGGGTTAGTACACAAAGCGTAATTGACAATGCTTACCATATCATGGGATCGCTTGATCCCTCTCGGTACATCTTCTACGCTTTGTGTGTTGATCAACTGGAAACACTCTCTGTACGTAGTCTTGATCAACCTTGAATCTTTCCAACTCTATTCATTTGGATGATGTAAGACCAATCTTTGGATAATTCCTTAATAGCACCTTTGTCATCACAAACTCTCCTTGAAACCAACAAATGGTCTCCAAGAAAAGCCTATGGACAAACCCTTTAAATATAACTGAAGGCAACCATTAGTCCATAAAGATTGTTATCAATTACCAAAACCAAACATGGGGGCACCGCATGTTCTTTCACCATGGAGTCCAATGAGGTGCCGGAGCTGCGGGCGGTGGCCAAGGAGTAGGAGGCTGGTCCGTCCGGCACTGCTTCGTCGGAATCTCCGACAACAAGTAGTAGTTGTCTAAGTTATCTATGTAGTAGTACGTAGCTTTTGTGTTGCATGGTTTAGTATGAATTTAGGATATGCGATTGCACCGGTCGTAAAAATTACTGAATTCATGCTTCAGTTAGTTGCTCCAAAAGTCTGAACTGACGAGCGACAGGCAATATATTTCAACAGCACCCCCTCCCCTCATGACCTCTTGACTCAGACACCATATTGATTCATGCTTCAGCCAGTTGCTTCAAAAGTCTGAACTGATAGAGAGAGGCGGACAATATATTTCAAAAAAAATGAGGGTTGTGACCGGACCCTCTTTGCATACAGGAGCAGGAGCACGAAACCGAGGAAGACGTGCGTGGCATTGGCGGCCAGATTGCCGAAGGAGTAGGTGACGACGACGCAGCCGCCCAGCACGGAGACGCGGCCGGCGTCGAGGAAGAGCCGCTGCAGGGGATCGAGGCCGGCGCCGCCACCCATCAGGACCAGGGGAACGTGTAGCCACAACTTTCTTTTATCATCACTGACGGGAGTGCCATCATTTCTTAATATGCTGCATGATGATGATGCAGGCCGCTGAAGGTCAACTGTTCCTCTTCTAGAGACATGTTTTGTTTAAGAGCGAAATCACTCAAGTGTGGCTATTTCAGGACCAAGACAGTTCATGGCGTCTCAGCACTCGATGGATACTGCTGACTGATTCAAAGCTTTGGTTTTTCTGTAGGTGATGAACACCCGCTGATTCCATGCGGTTGTAGGTTCAAGGGACGAACATGTAAAAAGTCAGAAGATAGGAACCACCGCACTCATCTGAATATCCCTCAAAACAACCCTCAGATTAGATAGTATAATACGTTTTTTGACACTATGGTACTGTCAAAAAGTGTCTTATATTTTGATACGGAGGGGGATCGTTTAGATCACCTCAATCCCAAATTTTTCACCTCCCTCAATGTTACGGTCTGAACATCTATGAATCACAGAACCAGCACAAAGCAACCGTAATCACAGGATAAGGGGAATCAGCTTATCAAGGAATAAGAAGATTCAGGATCACTTACATAACAGATATTAAGCTGCTTAAAGGAAGCACCAAGTGTTCTCACGAATGGCACAGGACTACAAAGTTTTAAGTAAAAGCACACATAACGACTCAGATACCATATATAACAGATATTAAGCTGCTTAAAGGAAGCACCAAGTGTTCTCACGAATGGCACAGGACTACAAAGTTTTAAGTAAAAGCACACATAACGACTCAGATACCAGCAAGACGGCACCAGGCGAACTCAAATCAAACTTCCATGAGTGCGAAGAACTCACTGGCCACCACGAAGGCGAAGCACCAGGTGGAGGGTAGACTCCTTCTGAATGTTATAATCAGCCAGAGTGCGACCATCCTCAAGCTGCTTACCAGCAAAGATCAGGCGTTGCTGGTCCGGGGGAATGCCCTCCTTGTCCTGGATCTTCGCCTTCACGTGTCGATGGTGTCTGAAGATTCCACTTCCAGGGTGATGGTCTTGCCAGTCAATGTCTTGACAAAGATCTGCATGCCACCACGGAGACGGAGAACCAAGTGGAGGGTGGACTCTTTCTGGATGTTGTAATCAGCAAGTGTGCGCCCATCCTCAAGTTGTTTGCCGGCAAAGATCAACCGCTGCTGGTCCGGGGGGGATGCCCTCCTTGTCCTAGATCTTCGCTTTGACATTGTCGATCGTGTCGGAAGACTCAACCTCGAGGGTGATGGTCTTGCCGGTGAGGGTTTTCACAAAGATTTGCATGCCACCTCTGAGCATGAGCACCAGATGGAGGGTGGATTCCTTCTGGATATTGTAATCAGCAAGTGTCCGCCCATCCTCGAGCTGCTTGCCAGCAAAGATGAGCCGCTGCTGATCCGGTGGGATTCCCTCCTTATCTTGTATCTTTGCGTTGACATTATCGATTGTATCAGACGACTCAACCTCAACTGTGATGGTCTTGCCAGTGAGGGTCTTCACAAAGATCTGCATCTGCAAACAAAAGAGGAAATAAGTAGCCTAGTTAGAGATGTATATGAACAAATCAACAAATTAATGAAACAAAGACTCTGATAATCTAAATTTGGTAATAGATATGCATATTGAGCAACTTGAAACCAAGCATGCTAAATCACCAAGTTAAAAGTGTGAAAACAGATGAATAAAGCAACAAGACACTGAAATCTTATAAATTTCAGATAGAAAGTAAATCTGATAAGTAGCAACCACAGAGCAAACAAGAACAGAAGCATATCTAACTGTTATGATCTATTTCCAGTTTATAACTTAAATCTTACTCCCTCCGTTCCTAAATATAAGTCTTTGGAGAGATTCCACTATGGACTACATACGAAGCAAAATGAGTGAATCTATGCTCTAAAATGCATCTAGATACATCCGTACGTTGTCTATAGTGAAATCTCTACAAAGACTTGCATTTAGGAACGGAGGGAGTACAAAGCAAAGATAAGTAAGTCAGCGTGGTACGGGTGTATATGAAGAGACCAACAGAGTCACAAAACAGTGAAATGAGATTTTATAAATCGTATGATAAATAATTCTACAAATAAAATCAGCCAAGCAACCATGTATAGACGTGTGTATTGAGTACATCAAAGACGGGCTGGAAGAGAATAACCTAACTGTTAGATTAACTTCCAATTTAACTAAGCAGATTTTTATAACAAGCCGATTTAACTGCAGCTCATCCATTGCAACGCAAACAACAGATTCTGAATTAAGTCGATCCAAAATAGCAGAAAGACCAAGACAAATATTGAATAACAATGTGGCACATCATGAACCAGACGAGGAATAATCTGATGCAGCAATAAACAAGAATCTACAACAGTATGCCCAGCACTAATCGATGAAAGTCTCTAATCAATGTGCCCTTCGGGAGCGCATGGTGCGCGCTGGGTGCGTCGAGGCGCCCTGGTTCGAGCTTTCTCTGAGGCCATGGATTCGGCAGGCACAGGCGACGGCGGCGTCCTTGCCGTACCTCGTTCCGATCTCGCTCCGGGGTGTGCCGGCGCATGCCTGGTGCCGGCGGACAGCCAGTGTGATCTTGCGCGGATTGGGCTACGTCGTCGGCGTTGATGCGGATACTGCAAGCAGGGTGGACATGGCAGATTTCAGGGTTTGGTTGCGCACGGACCGGCCCAGGCGGATCCCCAGACGGCGTCTTCTCTACATTGACGAGCCCCGGCGCACGCTTTGGTCGGAGGCGGACGGACAACGGTCGGTGGCCGGGCGTTGCTCAAGCGCGTTCTGGTACCCCATTGAGATCTCGGTGCTGCCGGGCGTTCTGGCTGATGATGGCGGGGAGGCGCCCCTGCCGCAGCCGCCGCCTCCTTCCCCGCCCACCGGAGACGATGGCCACGGCCAGGGGTCCCCTGGTGGTTCGGGTGGGGGAGGCCACTCTCGCCGTGCTGAGGGGTCCGGTGGTGGATCGGTGCATACGGTGGAGTCCTCGACGGCGGCACCGCCGCCGGCAGGCGCGCGCGCGTGTGTTCAAACCGCGCCCGATCTGGTCGACCCAGTGGTCAACAGCAGTCGCGAGGCTGGCGTCAGGGGATCATTGGTGGGTCCGGTGGATTGCCCTTTTGGCAAGGATAGGCCTGGGGCCGCCAGCTGGGCAGGCTCGCAGGTGGCGTCCTGTGTGGCCCCGGCCGAGGCGCAGCAGACCGTTGGTTCCCCTCCCTCGGTGCAACTGGCCAGATGGCGACAAGGCATGGGGAGGGGACAGAGCGCTTTGCAGGAGGCTGGGCCAGGCGCGTCGGGGCCGCTGCCCTCTGCTAGGCAGGGTTTGGTGGACTCGGTCCGGATTGGTGGACTGCTAATCCCACTGCAGGACCGGATCACGGAGGATCACGACTCTGTTGGGGTTGGTGCGGATGTGCAGCTGTTGTCGCTTTCATGCATGGTTTCTGAGGGTATAGGACAAGTGGAAGCTTGGGAGACTTTCCAGGTCAGCTTGTCAGGTGGAGAGAGCAGCCTGATCCGCCCGGCCAGGCCATGCACGCCTTCGGTGTCTGCTCAGTTGGCTCAGCGGGGGGACGAGGATGGCCAGGCCCGGGTTCCCACGCCATGCCCACCTGGGATCGGGGAACCGGTGGCCCCGCAGGAAGCTGGCCATGTGCTGGCACCAGATCTGAGGCCATGCACGCCAGCGGCCATGCAGAACGTACCAGCGGGGGATTTTCACGTGGATTTGGGCGTTTTCTGCGCTGATATGCGTGTGCCTATTTCTCCCGTGCTGCCAAGGCCTTGTGGCCGTGCTGTCGCTAACCCGGGACGCCAGGCAAGGAAGAAGCAAAGGCTGGAGATAACGCCGAGGCGTAGCGCTAGAATTGCCAAGCGTGCGGTGACCAAACAGCAGCAAGTCCTCATCCGGAAACTATGCTTGGCGCATGAAGGTGAAGTTATATCCGAGGAGGCGCTGCAGATGTATGTGGACCTGTTCTCGCGTCCACTCTCGGACGCGCACATCGCGGCTATTCTAGCCTTGTTTGGCTGGGAGTCGCCCCCGATGCCGTTGGTGGACAGCCCTATTGGGGTTTAGCTGCGTGGTCAGCTGTGGGGTCTGTGCGGACATTCTAAATGAATGTGCACCCGTTGAAAGTCTTAGTGTGGAATGTTCGTGGGCTAAATGCCCAAGCTAGGAGAAACGCGCTGTACCAGGTGGTGGCGGCGGCCAATCCGGCAATCGTCTGTCTTCAGGAAACCAAGCTCCAAGTTGTATCGATGATTGATGTGAGGCAATGCCTTGGAAATAAATATGAAAACTTCTTCTACTTGCCGGCGGTGGGAACTCGTGGCGGGATTTTGGTAGCTTGGGATGACTCTATCACCCACATATCCAACCCGCACTACACTAATCATACGCTGACCGTGCTGGTTAAGTGCCCGGATGACGAACAGGCATGGTGGCTTACGTGTGTCTATGGGCCGCAAGATGAGGTCGACAAGATTGAGTTCATGCAAGACTTGGTGGACATTCGGGATCTGCACGCAGGGCCGTGGTTGGTAGCTGGGGATTTCAATCTCCTGGCTAGGCAAGAGGACAAGAGCAACGAGCTGGTTAACCGAAGGATGCTAAGGAGATTTAGGGCTAAGTTGAACAGATTGGAGCTCAAGGAAGTTTACCTCAATGGGAGGCGCTATACCTGGTCGAATGAGAGGCAGAATGCCACGCTGGAGAGAATTGATCATGTTTTTGTCTCCAATGAGTGGGACGAGGCATTCCCGACTTGCTTCCTGTCTGCTCTAGGGACGGCGATTTCGGACCACTGCCCACTTATCTTGGATATGAATGTGGAGATTAGTATGAGGAAAAGATTCAGGTTCGAGGCATTCTGGACCAAGGCAGAGGGTTTTTTTGACACGGTGCAAGGGGCTTGGGATTCGACGCCCGAGGCGTCCAATGTGTACCTTACGCTACATAACAAATTGCGAGCTACGGCAATAAGTCTTCAACGGTGGAGCTCTCGCTGGATTGGCAATGTTAAACTCCAAATCTCCATTGCCCTGGAGGTAATAAAGCAGCTGGACGTCGCTATGGAAACTAGGCCACTGTCGGACGCGGAAAGAAACTTGAGGAGCTGCTTAAAGAAGAAGTTGCTAGGGCTGTCCTCTCTGGAGAGAACCATAGCAAGACAGAGGTCGCGCTTGTTGCAGCTGCGGGAAGGTGATGGAAGCACAAGGCTCTTCCATCAGCAGGCGTGCCATAGACAACGCAAGAATGCCCTACGCTTGGTTAAGTACAATGGATGCCTATATTCTGGCCAGGAGGAGGTGGCTTCCGCGGTGGATGCATATTACGGCGCGGCGTTCGGTACCGCTGAGTCCCGGTGCTACACTATAAATCTGGAGGAGCCATTCACGTACGATGAGGTGGAAGGTGTCATCAAAGGGATGCCCCTGGACAAGGCGCCTGGGCCAGATGGATTTACGGGCCGCTTCTATGCCGCATGTTGGCATATCATACAGGACGATCTCATGAAAGCATTGGCTTGTTTCTACAACGGGGACGTTCGAGGTTTGGCCGTGATCAACAAATCTCTCGTCACTTTGCTGCCTAAGATCGATGGTGCCCTGGATGTGGCGGACTATAGGCCGATCAGTCTCGTGCATGGAGCTATCAAGATCTTTGAGAAGGTCCTGGCATGTAGATTAGTGTGGAAATTACCGATGCTTGTGGGGAACCATCAGAGTGCCTTCGTGAAGGGTAGATCCCTACATGACAACTTCATGTTGGTCCAAAGTACAGCCCGAAGGCTGAATGCCCTGCGCAACCCCACCTTTCTACTCAAGCTAGACATTTCGAAAGCATTTGACTCCGTTCAATGGCCGTTCCTGATTGAGGTGATGCAGCAACTTGGTTTCGGACCTAGGTGGAGATCATGGATCTGTGGTATTCTTGCAACTTCCACCACCAAGATCATGGTGAATGGATACCCCGGGGACACTATCTACAACTGCAAGGGGCTCAGACAAGGCGACCCGATATCACCGATGCTCTTTATTCTCACCATGGAGCCGTTGCAAAGGCTGTTCCAGCGGGCAACGCAAAGAGGACTCTTGGAGCCGTTGGCGTCTCGAGGGTTGAGGCAACGACTGTCCATATTCACGGATGATGTGGTGGTGTTCATTAAACCCAAGCCAGGAGAGCTTGAGGCCGCGAAACGTATCTTCGAGGTCTTTGGGGAGGCATCAGGTTTGCGGATGAATATGGCGAAATCTGCGGCCCTTCCAATAAGGTACTCGGATCAGGAAAGTAACATGGCGAGCAGCGTGCTGGGTTGTCCGAGAGGGGCCTTCCCAATCAAATACCTGGGCCTCCCGTTGGCACTACGGAAGCAAACTCCAGCGCAGTTACAATACTTGGTGGATCAAATGGCTAATTGCCTCCCTAAGTGGAAGGCGGCTTTGATGCCGAAGAGTGGACGGTTGACTTTGGTCCAATCGGTGCTATGTGCCATGCCCATTCATGCCATGATGGCCTTGGATCTTCCAAAGAAGACTATAGCTGCGATGAACAAGGTGTGTAGAGGTTTCCTCTGGTGCAAGCGAGCTAATGCGAATGGAGGCAATTGCGCTGTCGCCTGGGACGCAGTATGTGCTCCAAAATGGGCTGGCGGACTTGGAATACCAAACCTCAAATGGCTGAATGTGGCCATGCAAGCTAGGTGGCCATGGCTACAACGGGTGGACTCGAGCAGACCTTGGAGTGAGTTCACAATTCAAGTTCCAACAGATGCACAACTTCTGTTCCAGGCAGCCACCAAGAGCGAGGCGCATTGTGGAGGAAGCACCCTTTTTTGGGAAGACCGTTGGATCAATGGGATGAGGGTACAGGAAATAGCACCAACTATATATGGCATGATCCCACGGCGCGTCAGATCTATGAAGCATGTGGCATCGGCCATTGAGGATGGTTCTTGGGCTATGGATGTTGGCCCGGACCTTGGAGAGCAAGCCTTGAGGGAATTCTTATCCCTATGGCTGTGTGTGCACACGTGGGAGCCGGAGGTGGATGTGCCTGATATGATAGCATGGTCCTGGGAGACGAACGGACGCTACTCGGTGAGGTCGGCATATGCGGCAGGGTTTTGGGGCCGAGAGGTGGCACCTATGGCGGAGCTGACCTGGACGTCCCGAGCCCCCTCCAACTTCAAGTTCTTCACTTGGCTAGCACTACGAGATCGGTGCTGGACCTCGGATAGACTTGCACGAAGAGGGTTACCGCATCAGGACGCTTGCCCTCTTTGCGACCAGGAGGACGAAACGATCAACCATGTGCTGCTAACATGTGTGTTCGCTAGGTCCATATGGGCTGTGGTCTGTGAGGCATTGGGCAAGCTAGATTGGACACCGACGGCGCAAGACACGCTTGGCGTTTGGCTTCGGGATAAACAAGGACCGAATAACCTGCGGCGCAAGGATCTTCATACTATCTTCATCCTCACTATTTGGGAGCTGTGGAAGCATCGCAATGCTATTGTGTTCGAGGGAGCATCTCCTTCGATGGATGTGCTTATTGCTAGGGTCAAGTCCGAAGGGAAGATATGGTCGCTAGCCGGCAAGTTCAAAGGGGACATTGGACCCTTCTTTGGTAGCTTAGAGAGGTGGGCGCGTAGGGAAGGGTAATTGTAACGGAAGCTTTGTAAAACATGATGGAGGCAACCTTTGCCTTTCTTATTTAATATATAATATGCACGCTCATGCATATTCGAGAAAAAAAGTCTCTAATCAACAACTCTAGATAACCATCACGAGACGGCAATTTCCTTGGATGTTTTATTAATCTACCGGCATATTATGAAGAAAATCATGAACATGGGTACAGCAATCTTGACGGATCTACGGAAACTGCTGTTGTTTCTACGAGCTCATCGGCTCATCGCGTTGACCAAGTCTACAATCGCACATATGCAAATCTAGATAAATCCCGCGACATGAACAGGTAGGTAGGTTGGGGAATCGATAGCGGGCGCATACATTGAAGGGGAGGGAGGATCACGGGAGCTAAAGATCGATCGCTTTGTGTCACGGGGGATTTTCTTGAACTAAGGGGGCGAGCGGATTGGAATAGGGAGTCGATGCCTGTAGGAAATTTATAGATGGGAAAGGAGACCGGCTCGGTTACGTCACGGCTCAGCTCACACGCAAGCCGAACAGAGCGTACGAGTCCGTTCGAGAGGCGGTTGTGCGGAGTCTGTCCCCACCCCACAGTCTCTCGAAGCATCTCGATGGGAATTGCAACTGCGTGGTGGGCTTTACGTGGGCCTAACGTGAGATGGCCTGCCCACTTTTTGTCCGATCCGTTTTATTGCGGGCCTATCGTGGGTTTGTTCCAATCTGCAGACTGAGAGCCCGCTCCCACCATTTCACCACCACCTCGAGGGGCAAATTTGACAAATTTGACCTATAGTTGAAATCAAATCACAGAATGAACTGTCCGTGAAACTATTTCACGCGGCTGACCCTTGGCGCCTAGCTCTCAGGCGCTGCACTAGTGCAACGCCCAGGAGTTAGGCGCTGCACTAGTGCAACGCCCAGGAGCCAGGCGCTACACTGTGTAGTCTGGCGCCTAGCTCTCAGGCGCTGCACGCTGACTTGGGCACATATGGGTGCGATGCTGGCCGTGTAGCGCCTATCTGTGAGGCGTTACACAGTAGGGTGTGGCGCCGGCGTGGCGGGCGCTACACAAAAGGGTCAGGGTGTGAAATAGTTTCACGGACAGTTCATTCTGTGATTTGATTTCAACTATAGGTCAAATTTGTCAAATTTGCCACCTCGAGGTCGTCGTCGACTACTTTTTCCCCCCTCCTCGCGTAGGTAGGGTTCCTCCCGTCCTCTTGGCGACTCTCGAGCCGCCGTTGAGATTTACTATCCCCTCGCCCAACCTCTCGCTGGATCGCCGGCCGGATTCGGACTAAACAAGGGGCGATTTGGCATCGCTACCCGGTCTTGATCTGGCCGCGTTTTTCTGATCCTAGTTGACGGGTGGGTCGGCTAGGGTTTCTCCACCCGATGGCCCTGTGTTCGTCGGGTTAGGGTTTTCAACAATGGGTAGCTCGGCCTCAGGGTCGGGATCCAAGACAGGAGAAGTGGAAGATATGATGAAGCGTCTGGGGCTCACGGAGAATGATCTGGACGATGTTTTCTTCGAAGGCGAGCTGCCTGCGACGGAAGAAGCTGTCAGATGGATGGCTATAGCTAGGGTTCATACCCCAAAGACTTACAGCCAATATTGGTTTTTTCGCAACATGCGCGCTGCCTGGGACCTGGCGCAATAAGTGAAGATCAGTCCTCTTGAAGAAAATCTGTATACAATGCAATTCTCGTGTCTGGGCGACTGGGAACGGGTCATGTTGGATGGACCGTGGACATTCAAGGGAAACACAGTGGTAATGGTTGAATAAGATGGTTTCACCAAGCCATCCGAGATCTGCTTGGATGAGATGGAGATTTGGGTGCAAATACATGACCTCCCTAATGGCTACTTCACTATGATAAAATATCTGGCGGGCAAAGTGGGGAAGTTCATCTTCGCAGAGCCAATGTCCCATGACTTTGAAGGCAACTTTGCACGTGTTAGGGTCAAGATCAATGTTCATAATCCCCTCAAGAATGTTGTGTCAGTGGTGAAGGGGGGCAAGAGGCAGTTCTTCCTGGTCAAATATGAACGCCTGCCTGACTGGTGTGCAGTCTGCGGACACTTGGGTCATCAGTTTAAGGAACACGGGGATGGGGTGCACCCCCCGGAAGCCCTTGTGTTCAAAGACTTGCGTGCAACATGGTTCAGAGGACCGGGGAGAGGTCCGGGTGAAGGGAGAGGCCGCGGACGATCTGGCCGTGGTAGAGGACGAGGCAAAGGAGATGTTCCTTTTAGAGGGAGCACATGCAGTATGGAGGAAGGGGAGGAGTATACCGATGGTGACGCAGGCTCAGATGCAAGAATGATGGATGCTGAGGAGAACTGAAAGAGAACTGCGGCACAGGGGGTGGAACTGAGGAGTCCAGCTACCACACTCCTGGCGCTACCGCAGTCGACGATGCCCACAAGTCCACCTCCAAAGCAGGACCCGAAGCGCACTAAAACTACCAACACCGAGAAGGATGGCAGAAAGAAGTCTGCACCAACTACCAAGCCCACGGATGCAAGATCGGCGGCCTCCCTCGAGGAGGACCGCCAGACACAATGAGTCTCATGTGTTGGAATTGTCGCGGGTTGGGAAACCCCGCGACAATTCGAGAGCTTCGTGATCTGACGAAGCATTTTACCCCCACGATCCTGTGTATTCTTGAAACTCGGATTGAGGGGTCTAGAGTAGAGGATTACACTAGCTCGTTAGGTTTCAATAAAAGTTTTTCAGTTAATAGTTCAGGTAGAAGTGGAGGTCTTTGTATTTTCTGGAATGATGCAATAAAAGTTTCAGTTACTGGTTATTCTCGTTACCATATTGATGTTGAAGTTGACGATCTTGGTGGCTCATCTTCCAGAGTCACCTTTTTCTATGGAGAAGCTCAAGTTCTGGAGAGATATAAAACTTGGGATACACTCAAAGGCATAGCAAAATCCAGCTTGTTGCCATGGATTGTTATGGAGGATTTCAATGAGGTGTTGCATGCTCATGAACACGATGGAATTGGAAACCGTAGCCAAGCCTAGATGGATGGCTTTAGAGAAGCCCTTGATAATTATGGCCTCACTGACATTGGCTATAAGGGTTTGCCATGGACTTTTGAAAAGAAAGTGGCGGGGGGGGGGGGGGTCTTTCACCAGAGTCAGACTCGATCGGTGTGTGGCGACGGCTGAATGGTGCCTGAACTGCCCATCAGCTCAATTGGAGCATCACACAGCAGCGTCATCCGATCACAGCCCGCTTGTGCTGAATGTGAGTGACGTGCATGCATGCAAGGGTGGGCCCCGAGCATTTAAATATGAACTAATGTGGGAGACACACGAGGGACTGAATGTAGTGATTGGAGACAGCTGGGGCAGCGGGCAGCAGACAACGGTCCAGGAGGTAAAGGAAAAGCTGCACTCTCTGTCTGGCGATCTCAGAACCTTGGACAGGGATGTGTTTGGCAATGTCCGGCATGAAATACGATGCCTGCAAAAGGAACTCGCAGACCTGCGCGCGATCCCAGGGAGGACGGGGCCGTCTCACACAGAAAGCAAGGTATGTGACAGACTGGTGGAGCTATTTAATAGGGAGGAAATATTATGGAGACAAAGAGCTAGAATTGAGTGGTTATCACATGGAGATAAAAACACATATTTCTTCCACCTGCGGGCGAGTAGGCGACGTAAAAAGAACCAAATTAAGGCCCTTCAGTTGCCCAGCGGAGTTTTAACTGAGGACGGGGCTGTCATGGAGGAGATGGCTACTAATTTTTATAAACAGCTTTACACATCTGAAGGAGTCCACAACATGCAACAGGTGCTAGCTCATGTGCCATGCAAGGTCACCGCGGACATGAATGAGATGCTGAACAAGGAGTACTCCCAAGAAGAAATCAAACACGCTCTATTTCAAATGTTCCCAACAAAGGCACCAGGACCTGATGGGTTCCCTGCGCATTTTTTTCAACACCACTGGGAGGTCTGTGGAGAAGATGTCACAAGGGCTGTGTTGCGGATCATAGACGGGACTGAAACGGCGGAGTGCATAAATGAGACTATCTTGTTTTTAATACCAAAGGTAAAAAACCCCACGATGCTTACACAGTTCCGACCTATCTCTTTATGCAATGTTCTATACAAAATTGTCTCCAAAGTAATATCCAACAGGTTGAAGTTGGTACTACCTGAAATTATATCAGAGGAGCAAACGGCGTTTGTACCCGGCAGATTTATCACTGACAACATTATTGCAGCCTATGAATGTCTTCATTTTATGAAGGGGAACAGGGCAAAGAGAAACAGTCATTGTGCGTTAAAACTTGACATGATGAAGGCATATGACAGAGTCGAATGGGATTATCTGCAAGCAATCATGTTAAAGCTGGGTTTCACAGAAAGATGGGTGAATATTGTGATGGGAATGGTCAGAACAGTAAGATTCTCAGTCCTTTTCAATGGGAAGAAACTTGATGGGTTCAGTCCTTCACGGGGAATTCGACAGGGAGATAGCAGCAGAGGGTCTTTCGTGCCTCCTGAAATCTTTTGATGAGTCGTGCAGCTTGAGCGGGTTGAAGGTGCCACCATTGGCTCCACCGGTTAACCATTTGCTTTTTGCTGATGACAGCCTGCTGTTTTTTAAGGCTAGTGGTGATGGGGCCAGAGAGGTGAACCAGATGTTGAACATATATTGCCAGGCTTCGGGACAGAGAATAAACTTTGTCAAATCCTCAATCTTCTTTACTAAGGGTTGCCCAAATAGTGTCGAAAAAGAGATCAAAGAAGTCTTACAGGTGCCCAATGAAACTCTCAACGAGAAGTACTTGGGGATGCCAACTAGTGTGGGATCATCAAAGAATGGTGCTTTTAAGTACCTTAAAGATTACCTTTGGAGTAAAGTACAAGGGTGGATCGAGCACACGATGTCCATGGCTGGGAAGGAAGTACTGGTAAAGACAGTAGCTCAGGCAGTTCTTGTCTTCTCTATGTCATGTTTCAGGCTGCCGAGGGGCCTCTGTGAACACTTGAACATGTTGATCAGGAAATTTTGGTGGGGTAGCAAAGATGGAAAACGGAAGCCGCATTGGGTATCCTGGGAAGCAATGACACAGCCAAAGATGATGGGGGGGAGGGGGGGCTCGGTTTTAAAGACTTCGAATTGTTTAACTTATCTCTCTTGGCAAAACAAGCTTGGAGATTACTCCAATCTCCGGACTCCTTGGAGATTACTCCAATCCCCGGAAGCACTATATTAGATGCCCAATTGGGAAGCAGGCCAAGTCAGGTTTGGAGATCGACTTTGGATGGAAGAGATGTGCTCAAGCAAGGCATCATCAAACGCATTGGCGATGGAACAACGACAAAAATCTGGTTCGATAATTAGATTCTGCGTGATGAGATGCTTCGACCATACGGTTGCATCATACAGGATCCTCCTGAGCACGTATCGGAACTGATAGACCACACAACAGCCACATGGGATATGGATAAACTTGCTGCAACTTTCCTAACAATTGATGTGCCGGCTATAAGATCAATACCATTATGCACAAGAATCCTATCTGACTCCTGGGCATGGAATTTTGAGAGAAGTGGTCAGTTCACTGTGAAGTCATGCTACAGGATGATGGTAGAGACCAAGAGGAGAAGAGAAGCTTGGTTGGAAGGAAACGCTGGATCTTCAAGTATTGACCGCGACAAAACATCCTGGAAGCAGCTATGGCAAACACTTATACCAGGGAAAATAAGGATGTTTTTATGGCGTCTTGCTAAGCAATCATTGCGGACCGAGGATGTCCGAGCTCACCGGAAGATGTCCACCACTTCATCCCGCGGTCTTTGCGGAGCGGCGGATTTGTGGAGACACTCACTATTGGAGTGCACAGTGGCAAGGTGTGTCTGGGCAATGGTCGATGGCGAACTCGCGGAGCATCTGAGAGAGATGTCCGAACCCAGTGCCAGACAATGGCTTTTCCTGATGAAAGACTCGTTATCACATGATGCGTTTGTCAAGCTTTCGGTCACGTTATGGGCTATCTGATGGGCCAGGAGACAGGCCATTCATGAGCAGATATACCAGAGCCCATCAGCTACATATCATTTTATCTGCAAGTTCATTCAGGAACTTGACATGCTGAAACCAGAGAAGAAAGCAGCTAGCCAGAGCGAACAGCGACTACAGGCCAGACCGAAAGCCCCACCGCCGGGGGTTGCGAAAGTCCACACGGACGCGGCAATGGCAAGATCACATGTGGGAGGAGCGTGTGCAGCGGTCTGTAGAGATGAGAATGGCAATTTTTTGGGAAGCTCTGCTCTGGTAATACACGGCATCACAAGTGTAGCGGCAATGGAGGCAATAGCTATCAGGGAGGGACTGGCGTTGGCCGAGGATCTTCACCTACAAGACATCATCGTCGCTTCAGACGCAAAGCAAGTCGTCCGAGATATCAATTCAGGGACGGAAGGACTCTATGGGCCGATAATCAGAGAGATTTCATACCGTGCTTCTTTGATTAATTGTAAAAATAACCTTTGAAGGTAGAGATGCAAACGTAGATGCTGATAGACTAGCTAAATTTTCTTAGTCGTTGGATCAGGGGCGACATGTTTGGTTGCTCCACCCTCATGATCCATTTTGTATCCCACAACATGTGGCTTTCGAGTAATAAAGCTAGTCTTTCCCCCTAAAAAAAATCTGCAGACTGAGACAGCCCAACATAATCAATACACTGAATTTTTTTACTCCAAAAAAGAAAAAACCAACACAATGAACCTTTGACCGTCCATGGCAGACTGTGAGAACGGAGGCAAAGAAGTTCATGTAGTCTGTCAAGTGCATCAGCTACGGTTTAAAAAAAAAAAGAAATTTTGAACAATAGGCGATGCCAACAAGTACACTGAACGATGGCGAGACCACAGCTAGGCCAGAAGTCGCAGATTTACATTCTCACGCACAGAGGACAGGAGCTGCATATCCGTATTGACATTGTTGATGGCCATTCCTAGAACCGAGCTGCCTCGACCGCGCGATCGAGGAGGTGGTTCAGGACGGCCTTTGCAACGAAGGCGCCGATCTGAGGAGCCCATGGGAACTGGCACGCAGCCGGCGAGAAGGCGAGAAGGAGGACGCCGAGGAGCAGGAGCGCGAAGCCGAGGAAGACATGCGTGGCGCCCACAGCATGGTTGCCGAAGGAGTAGGTGACGACGAGCCAGCCGCCCAGCACGGAGACGCGGCCGGCGTCGAGGAAGAGCTGCTGCATGTGACCAAGGCCGGCGCCGCCACCGATGAACGGACGAGGTTGCAAAGGCATCGCCGGGTTGCCTATCGATGCGTGTCGTAGCGCGGTAGTTTTCCTCTTAAATACTGCTGTTCATGGTTGGGGCTCTTTCGGGGCACACAGTGGAGGGCTGGGGCTGAGGGTTTTATCGATTAAGGGCCTGGAAGATCAGGGAACGTGCAATCAGGCCCTATTATATATCATCATGGTCGCTGCTATGCAAGCGATACGACTGCCGCAATTTACGGCCGACACGCTGCCACCACCATCAGATGCACTTGGCAAGCATTTGTATTCCGCTCGATTCCAGCGTCATCTGCGTATCGACCGGAAGCTGTTGTGTGCACGACAGTTTCGTATCATCATTGCCGAGAGTGCCATTCATCTGTTGACTCCGTTGCATTAAATGCTTAGGCTAGCGGTCTAGTAATCTTTTCTCCAAGTGATTAGGCTCATCGTGGTGGGGAATTACACAGGAGCACATACATGCTCCATCCCCGACATCACCACCATTCCTATGAATATACTTGGATAGCTGGCTTTAAATGCTGTGTATTAAGTTTTGTATCGCTGAAGCAAGAAAACTTCAGTGTACTACCTGCGTACGAGCTGGACCCACTGCATTAACTGCCCCGTTCCCGTGTTAGAGCATGGTTAATAGTATAGCTAGCTGCTGGCTATATGATCTTGCCACGTCATGTATAGTTAGCTTTATAGCCGATAAGTACACAATAGATGCATATAAATTTGTACTCCCTCCATCTAGGTGTATAAGTTATCTTAGGTTGTGCATCGCGACCAAGGCAGAGGGAAAAATGAGAGAACTTAATGTTTTTTGCTACAAGTAATTAATAGCATTGTATGCAATGAATTAACCACTGCATGTCATGTTTGAAAGTCTCAAGCCATTGAAAGCATGCACGGCTCATATCTCTTATTGGTTGATATGTCACGAAACAAGAAATGAGGAGGGAGTTAATGTACTGTGCCTAAGTGTTTTGGAATTATTTGGTTTTCGGAAAATGACTTACACACCTAGACTGAGGGAGTACTACTTTGTTGATACATGGCCCACATCTCTTATTGGTTGATATGTCACGAAACAAGAAACGAGTAGGAAGTTAATGTACTGTGCCTAAGTGTTTTGGGATTATTTGATTTTTGGAAAATGACTTACACACCTAGACGGAGAGAGTACTACTTTGTTGATACATGGCCCACATCTCTTATTGGTTGATATGTCACGAAACAAGAAACGAAGGGGGAGTTAATGTACTGTGCCTAAGTGTTTTGGGATTATTTGGTTTTCGGAAAATGACTTACACACCTAGACGGAGGGAGTACTACTTTGTTGATACATCGCCCACATCCTTATCTCACAGAGTGTCTAGGAGTACGTGCTACAGCCGGCTATTAGTGAGTAGCCCGCTTCTCTTCTCTCTCCTCTTCTCTCTTCGCCAACTCATCAAAAATATAATATTTAAAGTCTTACAGGCCGCCTATATCAATTTATTGTACTTGCTCTTAATATTTACATCCGCCTTGCACTGTTTCTCTGTTCCCTTTGTTGTAGTCGTTTCTTTTAGGATTAATTAATTAGTTTAATTAAAGTAAATCTCTGCTTAGCAAAACCGATGGGCGGTATCTCTGCTGATAAGTCACGTCCCTATGTTAACAGACGCGTCTCTCTGATCCCGTCTATTGTAACTATCGCGTTTGTGCGATGCGTCCCTTCAGAAGATATAAATATGTACATCATTATTATTAATGGTAAGGATTGTTACTGGTCATTCGCACTATTTCTTACTTCCTCCATTCCTAAATATAGGTCTTTCTAGAGATTTCAATAAATGACCACATACGGAGTAAAATGAGTGAATCTATACTCTAAAATATGTCTATATACATCCGTATGTGGTTGTCCATTTGAAATCTCTAAAAAGACTTATGTTTAGGAACGGAGGGAGTACATGTTATCGGCACTGGTAGTCTCTCCATCGACATCCTCGCCGGAGAAAGGTGCACTAGTACAAAATAGGGCTTTCGTCACAGGGCAATATTCACATTAGTCCCGGTTCAGTCACGAACCGGGACTAATGTGAGCATTGGTTCCGGTTCGTACGGCTAAGGCATTAGTCCCGGTTCACCTGGGCCCTTTAGTCCCGGTTGGTGCCATGAACCGGGACTAAAGGGTGCGATGCCCATTAGTACCGGTTGGTGGCACCAACCGGGACTAAAGGTTAGTCCTTTAGTCCCGGTTGGTGCCACCAACCGGGACCAAAGGACATGTGCTGCCCGCGTCGCGGCCAAAGTTTAGTCCCACCTCGCTAGTTGAGAGAGCTCGAGAGTGGTTTATAAGCGCTGCTTCGCCCACCCTCTCGAGTGTTGGGAATCGTAGCATAATTTTAAAATTTTCGTACGCTCACCAAGATGCATCTATGGAGTCTACTAGCAACGAGGGGAAAGGAGTGCATCTACATACCCTTGTAGATCGCGAGCGGAAGCGTTCCAATGAACGTGGATGACGGAATCGTACTCGCCGTGATCCAAATCACCGATGACCGAGTGCCGAACGGACGGCACCTCCGCGTTCAACACACGTACGGTGCAGCGACTTCTCCTCCTTCTTGATCCAGCAAGGGGGAAGGAGAGGTTGATGGAGATCCAGCAGCACGACGGCGTGGTGGTGGATGTAGCGGGTCTCCGGCAGGGCTTCGCCGAGCTTCTGCGAGAGAGAGAGAGAGAGAGAGAGAGAGAGAGAGAGAGAGAGAGAGAGAGGTGTTGCAGGGGAGGAGGGAGGCGCCCAAGGCTGTAGGTTGCTGCCCTCCCTCCCCCCCTTTATATAGGCCCCTGGGGGGTGCGCCAGCCCTGGGAGATGGGATCTCCAGGGGGGCGGCGGCCAAGTGGGGGGGAAGGGGTGCCTTGGCCCCCAAGGCAAGGGGGAAGCTCCCCCTCTAGGGTTCCCAACCCTAGGCGCATGGGGGGAGGCCCAAGGGGGGCGCCCCAGCCCACTAAGGGCTGGTTCCCTTCCACTTTCAGCCCACGGGGCCCTCCGGGATAGGTGGCCCCACCCGGTGGACCCCCGGGACCCTTCCGGTGGTCCCGGTACAATACCGGTAACCCCCGAAACTTTCCCGGTGGCCGAAACTGAACTTCCTATATATAATTCTTCACCTCCGGACCATTCCGGAACCTCTCGTGACGTCCGGGATCTCATCCGGGACTCCGAACAACTTTCGGGTTTCCGCATACATATATCTCTACAACCCTAGCGTCACCGGACCTTAAGTGTGTAGACCCTACGGGTTCGGGAGACATGCAAACATGACCGAGACGCCTCTCCGGTCAATAACCAACAGCGGGATCTGGATACCCATGTTGGCTCCCACATGCTCCACGATGATCTCATCGGATGAACCACGGTGTCGAGGATTCAATCAATCCGTATGCAATTCCCTTTGTCAATCGGTATGTTACTTGCCCGAGATTCGATCGTCGGTATCCCAATACCTTGTTCAATCTCGTTACCGGCAAGTCTCTTTACTCGTACCCCAATGCATGATCCCGTGACTAACGCCTTAGTCACATTGAGCTCATTATGATGATGCATTACCGAGTGGGCCCAGAGATACCTCTCCGTCACACGGAGTGACAAATCCCAGTCTCGATTCGTGCCAACCCAACAGACACTTTCGGAGATACCCGTAATGCACCTTTATAGTCACCCAGTTACGTTGTGACGTTTGGCACACCCAAAGCACTCCTACGGTATCCGGGAGTTGCACGATCTCATGGTCTAAGGAAAAGATACTTGACATTGGAAAAGCTCTAGCAAACGAAACTACACGATCTTTTATGCTATGCTTAGGATTGGGTCTTGTCCATCACATCATTCTCCTAATGATGTGATCCCGTTATCAATGACATCCAATGTCCATAGTCAGGAAACCATGACTATCTGTTGATCAACGAGCTAGTCAACTAGAGGCTTACTAGGGACACGTTGTGGTCTATGTATTCACACATGTATTACGATTTCCGGACAATACAATTATAGCATGAATAATAGACAATTACCATGAACAAAGAAATATAATAATAACCATTTATTATTGCCTCTAGGGCATATTTCCAACAGTCTCCCACTTGCACTAGAGTCAATAATCTAGTTACATTGTGATGAATCGAACACCCATTGCGTCCTGGTGTTGATCATGTTTTGCCCTAGGGAGAGGTTTAGTCAACGGATATGCTACATTCAGGTCCGTGTGTACTTTACAAATATCTATGTCTCCATTTTGAACACTTTCACGAATGGAGTTGAAGCGACGCTTGATATGCCTGGTCTTCCTGTGAAACCTGGGCTCCTTCGCAAGGGCAATAGCTCCAGTGTTGTCACAGAAGAGAGTCATTGGGCCCGACGCATTGGGAATCACCCCTAGGTCGGTAATGAACTCCTTCATCCAGACTGCTTCCTGTGCTGCCTGCGAGGCTGCCATGTACTCCGCTTCACATGTAGATCCCGCCACGACGCTTTGCTTGCAACTGCACCAGCTTACTGCTCCTCCATTCAAAATATACACGTATCCGGTCTGTGACTTCGAGTCATCCAGATCTGTGTCGAAGCTAGCGTCGACGTAACCCTTTACGACGAGCTCTTCGTCACCTCCATAAACGAGAAACATATCCTTAGTCCTCTTCAGGTACTTCAGGATATTCTTGACCGTTGTCCAGTGTTCCTTGCCGGATTACTTTGGTACCTTCCTACCAAACTTACGGCAAGGTTTACATCAGGTCTGGTACACAGCATGGCATACATAATAGACCCTATGGCCGAGGCATAGGGGATGACACTCATCTCTTCTATATCTTCTGCCGTGGTCGGGCATTGAGCCGTGCTCAATTGCACACCTTGCAATACAGGCAAAAACCCCTTCTTGGACTGATCCATACTGAACTTCTTTAATATCTTGTCAAGGTATGTACTCTGTGAAAGACCAATGAGGGGTCTTGATCTATCTCTATAGATCTTGATGCCTAATATATAAGCAGCTTCTCCAAGGTCCTTCATTGAAAAACACTTATTCAAATAGGCCTTTATACTTTCCAAGAATTCTATATCATTTCCCATCAATAATATGTCATCCACATATAATATGAGAAATGCTACAGAGCTCCCACTCACTTTTTTGTAAACACAGGCTTCTCCATAAGTCTGTGTAAACCCAAACGCTTTGATCATCTCATCAAAGCGAATGTTCCAACTCCGAGATGCTTGCACCAGCCCATAGATTGAGCGCTGGAGCTTGCATACTTTGTTAGCATTCTTAGGATCGACAAAACCTTCCGGCTGCATCATATACAACTCTTCCTTAAAGGAAGCCGTTAAGGAATGCCGTTTTGACGTCCATCTGCCATATCTCATAATCATAGTATGCGGCAATTGCTAACATGATTCGGACGGACTTCAGCTTCGCTACGGGTGAGAAAGTCTCATCGTAGTCAACCCCTTGAACTTGTCGATAACCCTTAGCGACAAGTCGAGCTTTGTAGATGGTCACATTACCATCCGCGTCCGTCTTCTTCTTAAAGATCCATTTGTTTTCTATGGCTCGCCGCTCATCGGGCAAGTCAGTCAAAGTCCATACTTTGTTTTCATACATGGATTCTATCTCGGATTTCATGGCTTCTAGCCATTTGTCGGAATCCGGGCCCGCCATTGCTTCTTCATAGTTCGAAGGTTCACCGTTGTCTAACAACATGATTTCCAGGACAGGGTTGCCGTACCACTCTGGTGCGGAACGTGTCCTTGTGGACCTACGAAGTTCAGTAACTTGATCCGAAGCTTCATGATCATCATCATTAACTTCCTCCCCAGTCGGTGTAGGCACCACAGGAACATTTTCCCGTGCTGCGCTACTTTCCGGTTCGGAAGGGGTGACTATCACCTCATCAAGTTCCACTTTCCTCCCACTCAATTCTTTCGAGAGAAACTCCTTCTCCAGAAAGGACCCGTTCTTAGCAACGAAGATCTTGCCTTCGGATCTGAGGTAGAAGGTATACCCAATAGTTTTCTTAGGGTATCCTATGAAGACGCATTTTTCCGATTTGGGTTCGAGCTTTTTAGGTTGAAGTTTCTTGACATAAGCATCGCATCCCCAAACTTTTAGAAACGACAGTTTAGGTTTCTTCCCAAACCATAATTCATACGGTGTCGTCTCAACGGATTTCGACGGAGCCCTATTTAAAGTGAATGCGGCAGTCTCTAAAGCATAACCCCAAAATGAGAGTGGTAAATCGGTAAGAGACATCATAGATCGCACCACATCCAATAGAGTGCGATTACGACGTTCGGAAACACCATTTCTCTGAGGTGTTCCAGGCGGCGTGAGTTGTGAAACTATTCCATATTTCCTTAAGTGTGTACCAAATTCGTGACTTAAATATTCTCCACCACGATCTGATCGTAAGAATTTTATTTTCCTGTCACGTTGATTCTCAACTTCACTCTGAAATTCCTTAAACTTTTCAAAGGTTTCAGACTTGTGTTTCATTAGGTAGACATACCCATATCTACTTAAATCATCAGTGAGAGTGAGAACATAACGATATCCTCCGCGAGCCTCAACACTCATTGGACCACACACATCGGTATGTATGATTTCCAATAAGTTGGTTGCTCGCTCCATTGTTCCGGAGAACGGAGTCTTGGTCATCTTACCCCGTTAAACATTTTCAAAATCCTCAAAAACCTAATAGAAAAAAAGTTACGGGGCTTTTAAGATCTGGAGAGGCAAAAAAATTCAAAAAAATTCAAACTGTGGTCAAACAATGGTCAAACTAATTATTCTAGAATATTAGTGTTACTAAATAATTATTTCAGTTTTTTTGAATTTTGGTCAAATCTGGTCAAACTGTGGTCAAACAGTGGTCAAACAATGGTCAAACTAATTATTCCAGAAATATTAGTGTTACTAAATAATTATTGTTTTTTAAAACAATAGTTTCAAACTCAAACAGTGAAATGTGTCACTTCATGCTCAAGCTAAATTCTTGAGGGTTAATAGAATTGACATCTTACTATTGTTAGGAAAACAACAAGTGCAGACTTGGAAACGAGGGAAAATAGAACCTGGAAATTAAGCGTGCTCAGGCTGGAGTAGTGAGAGGATGGGTGACCGTCCGGGAAGTTAGATGATTTGGAATGATGAGGGGTGATTAGAGATTAGAGGATAAATTGAGCAGTGATGAGGGGTGGTGATTAGAGATTAGAGGTTAAAATAATTCAGAAATTTGGAAATCAAAAAAAATTTTAAAAAAAATTCGCAAAAAAAAAATTTCAAATAAAAAATCATAAAATTTCCTTTAGTCCCGGTTGGTAACACCAACCGGGACTAAAGGTGGAGCTCCAGGCTGCGTCCACGTGGACGGCCTTTAGTCCCGGACAAAAGCCCCCTTTTCTACTAGTGGTGGAACGGCGGGGATGTCGAACCTTGTCTCCTTTCTTCTTCATCTTCTCAGGCGAGATGGCCGGTACCGTTTCTCCACCCACCAGTGCTACTGTCGTCGCTGGGGCACACCACCGCGACCCTATGGCTTCGGTGGTGGCCGGCGCCATCATTTACATGGTGATGGACGGCGCCATGAAACTGCTGCAGAACACCACACTCCGGCGATTGCATGTGCCAACGGAGCAGAAATGCTGCCTCTGGATGATGGTCTCGGTGCGCCACAAATGAACATTGAGATGGGCGTGCCAGAGCTTGCACTCGTCATTGCATCCACACCATGGAGGTGCCGCGTACACGGATATGGCCCATGCCCTGCTCGCTCCACCGGCACACTCCTGCCGTCACCCACGCCGACAAAGGAGGAAGAACGGCATATCGTCATCGACATACCTGCTCGCGGCTACAACACGGCTCTGACGTGCGTCACCAGCGCCGGGGACGACAACCTCATCTTCATCCCGACTCCAACTGGTGCCGGACCAGGACGCGACATGGGCGCCGCGAGACCAAGCGCGGTCATCATCGCCGGAGCAAGCGGCAGCACTGGACCAGCGGGACTAGGCGGCGCCCCATGGGCAAATTTTGGTTGGAACCATGGCAAATTTTGAATTGATGGCATGGCAAAAGTTGTAAGATTTTTTCCATGACAAGTTTTTATATTGGCGTCATGACAAAAAGGTTTTTGCCATGACTACATTTGCCATCTTATGTAGTATGAATTTCCCATGCCCCGTAAACTACAATTGCCATGCCTCATAATAAATAAATTTGCCATGTATGAAGTATGAATTTGACGTGGTTCAAATACAAAAATGCCATGATGAGGAAGATTTGTTTGCCATGGTTAAGAAAGTTGCCATGGAAAAAATGTCATGACCAATGGGTGCATGTAAAAAAGGAACAAATTATGAACAGACAATTGCCATGGCGAGTTCATTAAAAAATTGCCATGGTATTTTAATTAAAACTAGCAGTGTAGCCCGCGCATTTGCGCGGCTAGATTTTACTCTTTGGATTTTGTTTGAGTTGCACACTTAGGCATTTTGACATATCAATTATGACGTATTTGAGATATTGATATACCATTATGTACATGTTAAAACATTTACAATTTTTAACATTATGATCCATCCCTTTGTTAGAAGAGAAACGTTTACTCTTATTTGTCGATTAGAACATATCAGGGAGAGATTGTTGTGTTGCTTGAAAATATCGCATGAATTTTATTAGGATATTATAAGGACTAAAGTTGGGCATGGCAACTTGCCACAATGGGCCAAGCCTAAATCTCAAATAGTTGGGCCAAGCTCTTGGACTGTAGAAATTATATAAGCACTTATAGTTAGTAGTAAATCTTGTGTTCTCTTTGTTAACCTGTCACCATTGTTCATATTGTAGTTGCGACCAGGATTAACAATGGCTACCAATATTCGGGAGACCCCTTTCCTGAGCCCATAGGTGTTTCCATGGGTTTTGGTGTAACCGGTTTGTCAGGAAATATATGTATCTATATTTTTCCACCACGGCGTACATATCGTGTTAGTGCTCTTCATCCTGCTTCTATCTGTCTTGCCGTGATTCAGGCGGATTCAAACGCTTGAAGAGCATATCTAGCAAAACAAATACAATAGCCTCGGCAGGAAAAAAATATCAAAATAGTTACTACTACATTGTTTCTTCATCTCTCCATGAAAAGGAATCCCCTCTCACCGTGAAATAGAAACCATGAAGGAATCTTACGCCATGCTCTTCCTCTCTCTCTGTGAATAAAAACCATGAAGCAATCTTACGCCATGGAAGCTCTATTGCCTCTCTTCCTCCCATAGAAAAAAAATTCCATGTATCTCTCAATTTGGAGCAAGCGAGTTGCGGTATGGATCCAATCGATGTGTTGATGGAGCTTGTGGCATGGTTTTTTCTCCCATGCATTACTTAATTGATATTTTAATTGTGTAATGTGCGTACATCATCATGCCTCTGAATGCTTCAAGGCATTCTCATCAACTGTAACTCAATTGATACCTATGAATCAAGTCATGCTATGTAAGGCTACACATCTTTGTCAATGCATGCCCACCATTCTCCGGAGAACATGCCCGACTCCTCAAGCTTAGATAGCACATTATTGAACCCATGAATCTTTTATCTCATTTAAAATCTCTTTTTATTTTTGGTGAGTCATATATCTTTTTTCCTTCATTTTTTTCTTCTATTTTGTAGTTTTACATTATTGTTTTAACAAAAATTGTGCAATAGTTCGTTTAAACCTTTTTTATTAATGCATTCATCAAATATGTTACTGAAACCATGCATCGTTTACCTCATTCAAAATAGCATATTATTTCGGTCATCCATGTATCTTTTTTCATCATCCAGTTCTCCTTTTTGTCTCTATTGTATTACTTTATTGTTCTGCAGACTTTTATGGGAAAATACAATAGAAAGAAATACAACAATTCATTGAATAATGTTTTTTTTTGTTTTCGGGTTGCCTACCACATACACCATATGGTAATTCAGTTAGTATTTGTAATGCATTCATCAAATATTTGTGTGCTTTTGCACTGGTTTATATTGTCTTGGTACAAACATAATGTTCAATTATATACTTCAGATGGTTCGGTGCTACAATGTTTTTAGAAAATGTTCCCTTAATTAGTCTGGCCATAGCTTGTCTTTTTGGTCGTCAGCGTTGTTTGGGCCATTTCATGAGTCCCTATATAGTATAGTTAATTATCAGCATTCAAGTGATCTAGCATATTTTGGTAGACGCATTGTCTAATTGCATGGCTTATGTATATTCAAATTGCTAATGTTTTTCCTTTTATTTTTATTTCAATTTTATGTCACAATTAGATTTCATATTTTTTATGTACCTAATAAGAGTTTATTCCCATCAATTCTTGAAGCTCCATGATTCTACCCATTTGAAAGCTCAATGTGATTTATGCGTCTGGCGATGTTTGTAACATGTGTGTCTGTTGAAAAAAATATGAATTTAAAATACACATCTATTATTTTTCTCAGTATAAAATTTGATATATTTTCCATTGTAAAATTTGTCAAATATTAAATTTAAATGGCTGCTAGCCAAGTCGGTCACATGACCAATACCAAGCAAAATTTCTAGGCTACGTGCCCAACGTTAGAGCACGTAAGCAACCCAATTTGTTGCATGCTGCTATAAGCAATGACATCAGCACATGCATTAAAATACTTACTTTTTAAGGGATATGTAAATACTTGCTTGCTTGTGTACGGGTTGCACTCTCCTATTTTATTTATGGGAAACGTTTCCAGCCGGGGCACCGGCCGAACCGTTACGCCGGTCTCACGCAAGCCGCGGGATGGATCGCAATCATGCGGCTAGAAACAGCTCACCCCTTTCCTTATCTGCAACACATCTCCGTCTTCCTTCTCCATCGCTCGCCTCCTCCGCCATAGCACCAGGCAGCTCCGAGCACTCCTCCCTTCACACCCCACAGCTGCACCTCCTTCATGGGGAGTGCTGCTCCCATGCGCCATGGCCTGCGAGCTCAAGGTCAGGGCGGCCATGGCTTACGAGCTCGGGGCGGACTGCGACTGGGGCTCCAACAAGCTGCTATGGACTGTATCGGGGCGCCGCGACAGAGGTGCTGGGACCGCGCCGGGGGAACCATGCCGAGCCGTGCCGACGAGCCTCCATGGATGACCACGGTGAAGGTTGCGTCGCCAACGAGCGGACAACGATGCTGGAGCCATCATTTTGTTTTGCTTCAACTGGCGAAATCCATAGCTGGAACCACAACTGTTTTTTGCTGCAACCGATAAGCGAGTTGGAAACACAGCTGGTTTTTGCTACAACTATATCATTTTGTTGCTACATCCGGCGTCTCTATTTGCTACAATCTTTCGGCGGTGTAGTTTGGCCGATGACGACAAACAACTGCAACTGGGAGATCAGAAAACTTGCAACCCACGCCGCGAAAAGGTACGACCGGCAACAAAAAAAGCTACAACTATCGGACTGACGTGTTGCAACCAACGACGGCAAACTTGTGGCCGGCGACAGCAGATAGCTGCAACCTACGACCAGGAGCTGCAACCGGCGTCCAGTTTTGCTACAACCTGCATTTTGCCGTGCTACCATTGGCGTCGAGTTTTGCTACAACCGAAGACGCTAATGTTCACGACTTGCACGGCGACTACAACTAGCGGGCGACGGCCATGATGTTCTTTTGCTACAACCAGGGATTAGGATTGCTGGAACCGGCGCAGTGTTTTGCTGGAAGTAGCACCTAAAAATGCTTCCATCAAAGTCTTCTTTGCTGGACAAGCAATTTTTTGCTACATCCGGCATCTTTTTTTTTTTTTGCTACATCCGGCATCGTTTTTTGCTGGAACCAGTCGACTGCCCGCTACGGCTGAGCTTCAACCACCGACGGCTGGAGGTGGAAGAAGATGGAAAAACGCTGTAGTTTTGCTACATGCTTCAACCGGCATAGATTTTTGTTACAACCGGCATAGCATTTTGCTACGACCGGCGGCACGTTTTGCTACAACACATAACTTTTCTCTGGTTGCAATGTCAGGTTGGAGCTTTCTTTCTTAACGATTGAAACTTTTTCATACACGGTTGAAGCTTTTGTGTAAACGATTGAAACTTTTTTTTGTTTTGAGCAGCCCTTGGGTAAAGCTCTCTCTATCATCTGGTTGAAACTTTTTTCATCTAAGGTTGAAGCATTTTGCGTCAGCGGTTGTATCTCCTCGTGAATCGCAGTGCCAGTTGAAGCTTTTTCATCTAGGGCTTGAAGCTTTTCCATCCAGGGGTTGAAGCTTTTTTAACAACGTTTGCAACACAGAGGGTGTGCGATGGTTCAAGCCTTGCCTCGGTTCAGACGTGAGCTCGCCTTCGAGGGCGCGCGTCCGGTGATCTTCGCCGCCGCAGCTCCGACCGTCGCAGCAGAGTTGCGACCATCGCCGGGGGAGCTGCAACCGGCGCACATGCTGTTGCATGCGCCGAGCCAGCATGAAACACAGGTGGCCACCGGCGGCGAGGGCGGCAACCGGCGGCGAGGGCGGCAACCGGTGGCGAGGGCGGTGACCGGCGCCGAGGGCGGCCAAGCCCGGTGGTGCTTCGAGTGTGGGTGCCTCGCTCATCTATGGCGGCTAGATGTGTACACCAGCGGAGGAAGAGATGAAGCTGCGTTTGACTTTGGTGAGGATTAGATCTGACGGTTAATACAGAGGTAAATCGGGCGGCTGCGGTGCGACCGGCCGAATCGTTCGGCCGGCGCACCGGCCCTTTATTTATTTTCTTTTATGGTAACATGACTGCTGGGCTATTTGTAGCACTGTACTTTTATGGTAGAAAAATGTTGGCGCATACTTTTTTCTGTTAATTGATGTCATCACAGCCTCTCAATAAGCTGTGACCGGCTGGAGTAGGATTAGCTTTGTGGTGCTTGAATCGGATACGGTAGCTCTTCTTTTTCAGAATATCTTTTTCTTTTTCTTTTTGAAGAGAATATCCTTTCCTTTCTTAATAAAGAAATACTGTTTGACTCTTTTTTAAGTCTTATTTGAGGTATTTGCCCGATTGAAACCTTTTTATTACCAATAACGTGCCCATGGGACCTGGTGGGTCTCCTCATACATACAGTAGACCAATAGGTCATTGCCCGATTGGATTTTTTTTCCTTACGAATAACGTGGGCCTGGCCGTGTAAGAGTTTCTATTTGTCAAATCTCAGCCGTTAAATATCTTAACTTTGTTTAGATAGATCTTAACCATTCGTTTTCTATTGTTTTAAGTATATAATAGATAGATAGGTAGATAGATTCTATTGTTTGTATGAGAAAATTGCCGTGTGTGAAAAAATAACAAATGATGAACAAAGAATTGCCATGACAGATTCATAGTAAACGATTTTCCATGGGCGTTAAAAATTAAATTTGCCATGTATGATAAAGTAAAATTGCCATGGCAGAAATGAAGGTAAACTTGCTAAATGGAAAAAAGTAAATTTTGCCATGTTTGAAAAGCAATGAATCATGGTAAAAAAAAGTTAAATTGCCATGTATACAGTAGAGTTGCCATATTGTCCAGAAAGAGTAAATTTGTCGTGGCAATTTTTTTTTTTGGCATGGTCCATGAAATTAAAGTTGCCATGCTCCATTAGCTTAGTCAAATGAATTCCAAAAAAATTCTGCCATGGCAACTACTACAGAATTTTTCCATGGCAATTAAACCAGAATTTTGCCATGGCAAAAAACTCAAAGCAATTATGTCCATGAGAACTACTCGTATCAAAAAACCGCCATGTATTTTGCCATGGCAAAATGTCATGTCCATGTCAACTACTCATATAAAAAACTGCCATGTTTTCTTGCCATGTCCAATGAAGTTCACTTGTTTCCCTCCCTAAAACATGTTCTTCCTAAGCAAAAAACCGCTGCCGGAGGTTAGTGCATGGCTGCAGGGCCACCGCCCCCAGGTTTGTGTACATTAGTGAAGAAATTTACTTTGGGACAAGTTAGATTAGAAGAAATAGTATGGTAGGACCCCCCACAAGTTCATATTTTAGTTAATTTCTGTTTTCAAATTCATATGTTTCTGGTTAAAGTGAGATATGTTGAGATAGTAGTCTTTTCATGCTTCCTATGAAAGTATGAAGGGCCCCGCTTCGGTAGACCCCCTCACAAAACGTATAAAGGGTAATATGGACATTTAACATATCATACACAGGGGCGTACGTTCGTATTAGGCTCAATACAGTGTTATTTGCACCTTGGGCGGACCTGGCCCAATTACGTTTATTTCTTTCTTTTATTAAATTAGAAGAAATTTACTTTGGGACAAGTTAGATTAGAAGAAATAGTATGGTAGGACCCCCCACAAGTTCATATTTTAGTTAATTTCTGTTTTCAAATTCATATGTTTCTGGTTAAAGTGAGATATGTTGAGATAGTAGTCTTTTCATGCTTCCTATGAAAGTATGAAGGGCCCCGCTTCGGTAGACCCCCTCACAAAACGTATAAAGGGTAATATGGGCATTTAACATATCATACACAGGGGCGTACATTCGTATTAGGCTCAATACAGTGTTATTTGCACCTTGGGCGGACCTGGCCCAATTACGTTTATTTCTTTCTTTTATTAAATTAGAAGAAATTTACTTTGGGACAAGTTAGATTAGAAGAAATAGTATGGTAGGACCCCCCACAAGTTCATATTTTAGTTAATTTCTGTTTTCAAATTCATATGTTTCTGGTTAAAGTGAGATATGTTGAGATAGTAGTCTTTTCATGCTTCCTATGAAAGTATGAAGGGCCCCGCTTCGGTAGACCCCCTCACAAAACGTATAAAGGGTAATATGGACATTTAACATATCATACACAGGGGCGTATGTTCGTATTAGGCTCAATACAGTGTTATTTGCACCTTGGGCGGACCTGGCCCAATTACGTTTATTTCTTTCTTTTATTAAACTACAAAAAGTAGCTGAGGGTTGTGGGATTCGAACCCACACGATCATCCTGTACTAGTGAAGCAGCTAACCACGGGGATAGTTTAATTGCTGTGTCATAATATCCTCCTTCTCATCTAAATATAACGCTAATAAAAAAACATGCGTTTCCTTTTTTCCAGTTTGACCTTTTTCTTTGGATTTTTTTTCATTTTTCCTTATATGTTTCTATTTTTTGTTTTCTTTCTTAATTCGTAGAACTTCTAAAATTCGTTAACTATTTCAAATTTATGATTTATTTTTTAAATGAACTCTTTCCAAATTCATGACCTTTTTTAAAATTCATGATTTTTTTAGTATGTGGTTTTATTTCAATTTCATGAACTTTTTTTTGTTTGCAATTTTATTTCAAATTTGTAATTTTTTAAGTTCATCAGCACATGGAACTTTTTTCAGTGATTTCGTGCTTGCAACCAAATACACCGTGTACAACTGGCTACGTTTGGGTAGGCCGGAAGGGCAAGTCTCGAACAATTTTTTTTTCACCTCCTCCGAACGCTTCCAATTTTTTCCCACCCCTTGGCATCAACATGGCCATCATGCAGGCCAAGTTTCGTTGGTTTTTGATATTTTATGCATTTTCTATGTTTTCCCATTGAAAAAACCCTAAAACATAGGTCGTACGTGACACATCGTGCGTTCGGTGTCCGAATTTATTCAAATTTTACGTGGGGTACAACCCTGGGCATGCCCGACCACTGGCAAAAATTGGTCTCATTTCATGCTTGCAGCCAAACACACCGTGTACAACCTGGTACGTTCGGGAAGGGCAAGTCTCGAACCACTTTTATTTTCACCTCCTCTGAAAAGCACCCAAAATTTTTCCACACCTTGGCATCACCATGGCCAGCATGCATGACGGGTTTCATGCTTGCAACCAAACACACTGTGTCAGTGGCAGAGCCATGATTTAAACTCTTTGTAGTCAATACAAATTGTGTACTCAAATACACGTATTTGTAATATTTTCTAAATTTGTATTGCGTAACTCTTGCTTGTATTACCAAAGACCTGTGTAGTCAACTGACTACACTGCCTCTAAGCTGGCTTCGCCACTGCACCGTGTACAACTTGGTACGTTCGGGTAGGCTGGAAGGGCAAGCCTCTGAACCATTTTACGAATAGCTAACGTGCACAGGCTTTGGTTTTGAGAACCTTCTGGAAGGTTCCTAGCCGTTTTTTGGGAATGTTTCAAAAGGATCCTGAATCGGTTTTCTTACTATTTTTTCTTCTCGTGTTTTATTTCTGTTTTTCATTGTTCTTATTTTTCTTTTTTCTTTTTTCTTTTCTTGTTCCTTTTTACTCTTTTCTTTTTCACATTTTTTTCATTTTTTCACAATTTGTTTTTCACAAATTCAGTAAAAGTTCTCGTTGAAAAAGATAAATAAAATATGTTTATTTTTATCATGTTTGAGAAAATATGTTTCTTGATAACAGGTGTGTGTGCGTGTGTATACTGTAGGCATTGTAAACGAACACAGGTTTTCTTCCATCGATACAGTAGTTGACCCTTATACATTTCTTGCTTTTAAATATCACGGCAGCGTAGTCGGATGGCAAGCAGTGTAATCAGGACGATGAGGTTACTAAATTTGTTCGCAAATTCAGAAAATATTCTTGATTTTAATAGTTGTTCGCAAATTCAATAAATGTTTGGGGAATTTCAAAAAAAGAGTTCACACCTTGAAACAATTATTTGTAATTTTGAAAAATGTTCGTGTTTTCAGTTTATTTCCTGTTTTTCAGAAAATGTTCTCCTTTTCAATGCTTTTCCTTTGTAAAACAAATGGTTGAGATTCCCAAGAATCGCATTTTCACAAAATGTTTTAGTTTTTAAAACCTCAAAATTGTAAATGCTCGCCTTTTCCAAAAAATTGTAAGCAATTTTAAAAAACGTTATCAGTTGCAATTTTTTTCTTTTATGATTCCCAAAAAAGTTCACATTTTCACAAATTGTTGTAGTTCTTTTAAAAATATCACACATTTCTAAATGACTGTGTTTCTAAAAATATTTATGTTTTCCAATAAGAAAATGAGGTCCGAAATTAAAGAAAATATGTCGCGGCTTATGGTTCATATAGATTGGACTATCTCTTTGGACACTAAATCTTAGTTAGTATAGTGGCTCGTGACGTGGTTGGCTGATGCTATGTCCCTGGTTTGATTTGATATCTATTGGACACTTTGGTACATCTTAATTTTGCAAACTCATGTTTTAAAATTTGCTGCGACCTTTAGTTTCTTAATGGTTCGCGCTGGAAATATAACATTGTTGATTGGTAGTCACAGTGGCTAGCACAGCACGCACGTAAACTGCAAATTGCAGGTTGGACCCTCATTGCCATCCTTTTTTTCTCCCAGTGCCGCGACATTTAATTTCTTTTTATTTAAGATTAGCGCTGGAAATCTAACACAACAGATTAGTAGTCAAAGTGGCTAGTATAGAACGCACATGGACCTGAAGATGCTGGTTCTATTCCCATCGTCGTCATTTTTTCTGTCGATTTTTCTCCCAGCGAACGCGCTGCGCACGCAAATGGGCCAGCCCAGGTGAGCCGCCCATGCACAAAACGACTACTTCTCGCCTCTACGAGCCCCTCGACGTATTTTGAAGAAAAGATCATCCTACTCTTTATTATGAAAAGGTATGGAGTAATCTGAGCCATCGATGTGTTTAAGGGGGTCTACCGAAGCAGAAGTGAAGTATGAATGGAGCTTCCAGTTAGTACTACACATGCTTCTACTATCAAGATAATTTTTTTTTGCGGGTCTACTATCAAGATAAATTGCTTCTACAGTTCCACATTTTTTGGTTAATTAGACATGTAGGTAGTAGAAACATGCATTTCCTTATGTTGGTCGGAACCTTAGTTAATTATTTCTTCAAATTAAAGCGTCCGACTGGGGCGTGACGAGTATTGAAGTTGAATCATATCGCCCAGCAGTTAAGACTTTGGAGTTAGAACACGGACGCACACTTAGCGGCCGCCTTCAAAAACCCTAGCTTTCTGCCTTCCACCGGCGCCGGCACCGGTCCATCCCGTCTCCGGTGGCCCTATGGCCATGGAGGCGGAGTGGATCTCGGCCCTTGCCGGTGGGAGGGCTTCGTTTTTAGATCTTTTTTCGAGCTTTGTTAGGTCTTCCGCTATGTGCTTGTTACTAAATTTCTGAAAAGCAGGCCACGTATACACTAATGCCAAGTGAAAACGTTTTGGCACCGCTCCCACAACGTGCATAGTTTGGCATTCATGGAAAGACGGGCCCACATGTATATAAAAACCAGTTGACCCAACACATGCAGCACACTGAGCGGAGTAGAGTTGTTGCCTTGTGCGCCAGAACAGCGAGATACACATTTTTTATTGCCTCAGGCTAATTTGGCACCGGAGCAAGTTCGTGCTTCGATGCCTGAAATTTTTTCTTCGGCACCGGTCAGGCAATGTAGGGCATCGATGCCAAATACCCCAAAAATGAATTTGGCACCCATTTTGGCCTACATAGTGGAGGGCCTTAGGGCTTGTGTCCAGCTCAGGAAGGCAAGACAGTGGCGGCTCCCTGAAGATGGAATAAAGGTCTCCCCGCCTAGCCCCCGTTCCGGTTATGCGTCTTGCATCATTGGTGGGCGTGTGGAGTTGTGTCTCCCGCGGATCTGTCTTTGGTGGATTTGCTCGGATCTGTTCGTCGTTCGTCTTCGTTCGTGTGTTTTCAGGTTGGATCCTTATGATCTACACTCTTCATACGCGGCGGTTGCTGTTCTGGTGCGTTGGTTCTACGGGGCCTTAGCACGGCGACTTCCCGACTGTCTACTACAACAAGGTTTGCCCGGCTCCGGCGAGGAAGGGGCGATGACAGCGGCGCGCCTTCGGCTCGCTTCAGTGTTTGTAGTGGTCGCTAGGCGGTCTACGGATCTGGATGTTATTTTTATTATTTTTAGTGTTCGTTGTATTACCATGATTGAAGATGAATAGATTGGAAGTTTTTTCTGCAAAAAAAAATCATTTCTTCAAATTAAGAGGAGTCCTATTGACTAGCACGTTTCCATGTTTCCTCCCCACGGGGCTTCTAAAGTATACTCTCATATGCTTCTTCTGTCCCATAGATTGCTTCCAATACTTTAGACTTCTTTTACAACAAACAAGGGGATTAGTTTCATTGTATTGATATCATCATTGTAATATGAAATACAATACTATATTTGTTTCTTTGGTCTACATTTTTGCTTCCATAGAATACTCCCATTTTTTCATTAGCGGCTAATGTACTTTGCTTTATATGTTTTCAGTTTACGCACGGTAATGAAGCAAGGTGATCTTTTGAATGGGGATGGGACTGCACACAGCAGGCAGGAAGTGTACGTGCTATGTACTGTACAAAGCAACTACAGTAGATTGCTAGTAAACCAAAATCTGCAAGCATAACACATTGAAGCATATATGAGAAATAAAGGAAGCACATGACATGAGTCATGACGATGCTTTTGTGAAAAAAATAATATGAATTACTAAGCATGGTTTGTAGCGTGGGAAGCATGACTTTCATATGCTGGAAGCAAAATGAGCACATTTCTATTTCCTGGAATCACATCCCTACTGTTCTTGAACCATGTGTTATGCATACTCATGTTAATGGTCTTTTTTGATTAAAAGGGTGCCTTATTTGCTTAGTAGTGATTTTTCTGGTCAATGAAAGTTAGATTTTGATGTTTTTGAAGGAATTTTTTTTTTCATTACATAAGAATCAAATTTCTATTACCATAGCAAGTTCAACTCGCCGTCACTGTTAGATGGAAGCAAGCATAACTCACCCTGAAGCCAAATTCGTTGACGCAAATTAAACAAAGCATTACCTTAGAAGGAAAATGTATGTTGCCGAAGAAAACTCCAGTCACATTTTCTTTTTGAAAAATCCAGCAAATTGCTGGCTTGATTCAGATTTAGCAGAAAGCAGCGGAAGAACAACATGATGAAGATCCGAAGATCAAAGAAAAATAAAATAGCAACCCTATTAGCTGCAGAAAGAACGACACTACAGCCATAAGGTGGAACGCCATCCACCCACGACAAGGCAACGCAGCTCCGACAACGACAGAGAACTACGAAGAACTAGGCAAGGTTGACGTCGCGGAAGATCGCCGAACAGACCACCTGTCGCGCGTCATCGCACACCATCCGGGGCCTCAGCGACGTAGCTTCAACTTCACAACAACAAAACGGCCGAGGCAATCCCACGGATACGCCGGAGAAGAACCGACTACCACGAGCAATGCCACGCCTCCGACCTCACTCACACTCCCCATCGTTGCCACAGAAGCCACCGTGCACGTCCAGCCCGTAGGAAGCACCCATGGGATCCAGATCTTCAAGACGGTGCCCTAAAGAGGGGAAACGACATTGAAGATGATACCATCGTCCAACCCTGCAGCAGGATCTTGGCTTTTGCCTGAAGATCTTGATCCAGGAGTAGAGTTTGTGTGGATTCCGACGACGCCTCGAAGAAGGATAACGACGCCCACGATCGCCGCCGGCCGACGAGAACCAGCTAGGCTTTCACCCGGAGCAACCACTCCCACGCAGCCGGCCGAGGCCGACAAGTACCTCCACTGGACCGTGCACCCCGAGCGCAGCGAGCACGCCAACGCTGCGCAGGGCCACCACCTTGCTCGTCGTCGGAATTTCAGAAGCCTGATCAGGCCTTGCACCCCGCGTATCCACCATGGCCAGAGCCTCCCTGCTCCAGCAAGTCCGGGCACCAACAACCACCGGCGGTGTCCCTCCCTGGCCACCAGCCCAAGACCGGCACACCCTCAGCCCCTCCAACCCCAGCCACCTCCTCAAGACCGCCTGGACTCCACAGCAGCAGATCGGGGCGGAGAAACTGTCCATCATGCGGTGCAAGGCCAGATCCGAGTATTTAACCAAAAACTACCACAATTCACGAAAACGTGACAGAAAACTACCACTTTACGATTTTGTCCCGAAAACTACCACTTTTTATTAATCCGTGGCAAAAAACTACCAAGTGTGAAAACTGCTCGCTTTGCCTGGGTTAAACCCGAATCTGACTGCCCGACCCCACACATAAGCGGGCTAAAAATGCAATCGGGTCCCTAGTTTTTCTTCAAAAAAGCAATCCAGTCCCTCACCATGTCCGCCACCACGTCGTCGTCGCCGGCACGTCGGGGGCGGCCTCCATCACCAGCCACAGCAGGGGCGGCGGCACGAGCCGCAGGGTGTGCGCCATCCTGGTCAGCATCCGCCCGCTCGCCGGCCGCCGTAGGCGTCGACTCGGTCGTCGTCATGACCACCAGGAGAGGCCACGGGACACCCCCGATTCTTGCGGCCGCGTCCCTCGCCAGCAGGCTCCGGTCCATGGCTGCGCCCACGCGATCACTTGCGGCGTCTTCGCCATGTGGCTGCTCCCCACCCCGGCGGGCGCGACGGACCGCCAGTCGGAGACGGACGAGGGCGCGAAGCCCGTGAAGAAGCCCATGACGAAGCAGAGGCTGGAATACAGCAGCGCCTTCTTCCACAGCTGCGAGCCGCCGGACGCCTTCTTGGCCCTCCCGCCTGCCATGCCGACGTGGTCCATGGCGGAGCCCATGAAGCAGACCACCACCGACGCCTCCCTAGCCGCAGCAGACGACGGTCTCCCTCGCGCTCTCGAGGGACTGGATTGCTTTTTTAAAGAAAAACTAGGGACCCGATTGCATTTTTAGCCCGCTTATGTGTGGGGTCGGGCAGTCAGATTCGAGTTTAACCCAGGCAAAGCGAGCAGTTTTCTCACTTGATAGTTTTTTGCCACGGATTAATAAAAAAGTGGTAGTTTTCGGGACAAAATCGTAAAGTGGTAGTTTTCTGTCACGTTTCCGCGAATTGTGGTAGTTTTTGGTTAAATACTCGCCAGATCCAGACCTCCTGGACTCCACCAAGCAGCAGCCACAACGGCTGCAAGCCCTTGCGCCAAGGAGCACGCCCTGGCTCAGAGCCCAGATCTGGCCCCTGCGCTCATCGCTGAGCTGCAACGCCCGCATCTGGCAGCAAAGCCAGCGAGGCTTCCACGCTGGCTGGCGCCGATGCACCAAGCCACGAGCCCGACGCCACAGGGTAGCGACCTCCGCTGCCACATCGCGCCCGGGGAACCCAGGGGAATTGGTACGCAGCGGGCGAGAAAGCGAGGAAGAGGGCGCCGAGGAGCAGGAGCCCGAAGCCGAGGAAGACATGCGTGGCGTCCGCGGCCGGGTTGCCGAAGGAGCAGGCAACGACGAGCCAGCCACCCAGCACTGAGACGCGGCCGGCGTCCAGGAATAGCTGCTGCATGTGATCAACGCCGCCGCCGATCAGCGAACGTGGTTTTTTTGAACGAAGACGCTAGAAGCGTCCGACTTTAAATTAATAAAGTCACCAGGCAGCATCCACACATATTTTTAAACCTTACAAACCGAGAAAGCAACAAGTCATCGGGATCCAGGACCCGGAATAAGCTAAGATAAAGCGACAGGTAGTTTATGATCACAAAAGCGGAGCAGAAACTAAATAGCAACGCAAAAGACTCAAGCTGTCATCTCGCCTTGGCGCGCCTTCACCATAGTCATCTTGATCTGCTCCATGATCTCGTTCATGCGATCCGCGTCACGCGTCTTCCCCAACGGCGCCCAAGCCTGAAGAAAAATGTGACATTTGAAGATAATATCGGTTGGGTGAGCCGGGAACTTGTGTTCAATCGTAATTTTTGTTCCGGACCGACCATAGCGACCAAAGCAACGCCGCAACGCATCTACATACTATCCTTGCATTGGCCTCCCTTTGCGCCGAAAGTAATGTAAGCAGGTCATCGCTAGACTGGGGCTTCCAGTTTTGCTTGAAAGAATCCCTAACCGCACTCCACGCGAATCTAGCAAGCGAACACCCGAAGACCACATGATTTGCGTTTTTCCCTGAACCACAAATGGTGCAAGTTCCATCCGCCGGCGAGTTACGTTTGGCCACATTATCCGAGGTTGGTAAGCAGTTGCGGAACATTTGCCACATAAAGATCTTGATTTTAAGAGGGATACTGGCCTTCCATAGCCCCCTAGCCATGTCTAGCGCTGTGCCCTCGGTCAATTTATCATAAAGGGACTTGACCGTAAATTTCTTGGAGGAGGTAAGTTTCCACGTGATAGTGTCCGCTCCAAGACTACGATTCCGACCTACAATGTCAGCCACCAGCGCGGCCCAACTAGCAGCCTCCGCAGCCTCTAGTGTCCTAATGAAGGAGATCGCTGGCGCGTGGACTCTTAGAGCATCGGCCACCATAATGTTGGTGTCCGTGGCCAATTGTTATAGCTCTGGATGCGATTGCCACAGCGGTTCTTGGCCCCACCAACTGTCGAGCCAAAACCGTGTGGACTTGCCATCATTGACACAGAACTGAGCCCCAGGAGAGAATGCCGGCCGCACTGCTTGGATCCCATTCCAAACGGCCGAGCCGCTGGTTTTTGCCTTGAACAAATTTCCGTCCGGGAAGTATTTGGCCCGGAGGATGTCAGCCCAGAGTCCCGACTCATTTTGGGCAAGGCGCCACCACCACTTAGTGAGCAAGGCTACATTCATGAGCTTAGAGTTCGTAATACCCAAGCCACCAAATTTTTTAGGTCTACAAACCGCAGCCCATTTCACCAAGTGGTATTTGCGTTTGGTCCCGGTTCCTTCCCAAAAGAACTGAGAGCGCGGGGTATCGAGTCTAGCATGTACTCCATCCGCGAGAAGGAACATCCCCATTGTGAAGAGTCGGAGAGAGGATAGGCTCGAATTAGTGAGGATCAACCGCGCAGCCGAGGACATAAACCTGCCCCTCCAAGGGCTCACACGGTTGGCGATTTTGCCATATAGTGGCTCCCATTCAGCTATGGTAAGTTTCTTGGTCGAGATCGGAAGGCCAAGGTACTTAATCGGGAAGCCCCCAAGCTTACAATTAAGGAGGTTGGCGATCCGGGAGCCTTCATGATCAGCCATCCCAATGGTGATCACTTCGCTCTTCAGGAAATTGATCTTAAGCCCCGACAAGATCTCAAAAGCGAGCAGTAATAACTTGATCGTTGCTATACTATGGTCATCGGGCTCGAACATAAGCATCATATCATCAGCGTATTGCAGATGGGTAACCCCACTAGGGATTAGATGGGGAACGAGCCCTTTATGTGACCCGCGGCACGAGCTTTGTGAATCATGGCCGCCAAGGCATCCACAACAAAGTTGAAAATCAGTGGCGAGCTCAGGTCTCCCTGCCGGAGACCACGTTTGTTGTGGAAGAAACTGCCCATTGTGCCATTGATAGTGACAGCCGTGTGACCACTACACCGAGATGCATGATGCGGTGCACAAATCCCACCTCAAAACCCTTTTTGAGGAAGACCTCTCGCACGAACTCCCAGTTCACGTGGTCATAGGCTTTCTCGAAGTCTAACTTAAGAAGCACGCCCTGTGCCTTGGTACGTTTTAACTCGTGCACTATTTCTTGCAGCGCGATCGGTACCTCAAGGGTGTTACGGTGTTTTAGGAAGCCTGTCTGGCTAGAGCTAATCACACGTTGGGCTATCGGGGCCAAGCACGAGGCATAGGCCTTCACACATATTTTGAAAGGCACGTTGATCAGGGTGTCGGTCTAAAAAGGTTGATGTTGTCCGCCCCTTTCACCTTAGGAATCAAACTAATAGCTCCGTAATTAAGGCGAGACAAGTCAACCATGCCCAACGCAAAGCCGTTAACAATATCGTAAAACAGACGCTTAAGGCAAGGCCAAAACTTCTTGAAAAACTCGACTGGCCACCCATCTGGCCCGGGCACCGTGTCCCTTTTCATGCTGGCCAAGGCTTTGTCTATCTCTTCAGGCAGGAAAGATAGCGCAAGCCCGTCATTCTTTTCCTGAGATACCCAGTCCGCTTGATCCCACAGATCCTCATGCAAACTAAGGAGTTTTTCGTCGGCCGTCCCCAAAAGGCCTATGAAAAACTCATAGATGTGGGCCACTATTTGCTCCTGAGCCAACAGGAGACCGTGATCCGATTGGAGGCGCAAAATGGAGCATTTCCTTTTCCTCCCGTCATCATAAGCGTGGAAGTAGCCGATGTTTGTGTCTCCTTTCGTTACCCACTTGACTCCGCCTCTACATCGCCAATATTCCTCCTCAGCACGCAGAATTGCGATGACTTGGTTTTCCAAGGCATACCTATGAGCCCACTCTCCTTCCGAAAAAGGTCGTCGGTCTGCCTCCGCATCCAGCAAAGAAATTTCATCCACAATTCTAGCGCGCTCCCTCTTGGACTCACTACCGTGGTTAGCTCCCCACCCTCGAAGGAAAGCACGTAGCTTGCACGCTGCCGTGTTCCAACAATCTGCTGGCCCGCGTTGCGGCCCCAGTTGGGCGTAAATCAACCCCCATCGATCTACCACCATTTGAGCAAAACCCTCCAATTCGAACCACGCTGTTTCGAAGTAGAATCTAGGGCTACGATGGATGGAATCCTCCCCTGAGGAAAAGATCAATGGAACATGGTCCGAGCCGATGCACCTTTCGGCAACGAGCGAGCACAGGGGGAAAAGAACCTCCCACTCGGGCGTAAACACAACTTGGTCCAGCACGCTACGGACCGGTTCGCGAGTGTTTGTTAGTCCAAGTGTATCTGGCTCCGGTCTGCGCCGCTTCACGCAGTGCCGCCGCCGCAATGGCGTTATTGAACAAGGACACCCTAGTCCAGTCAATATTAGCATTATTCTTGTCCACCCCCAAGCGGATCAAGTTAAAATCCACCAACAACCACAGGCAGGTTGCTAGCCAGTTTGGCCCCTACCAAATTTGTCAGTTCAAGTAGGAAAGCAGCCGATCCGGAGTGATCAGCTGGCCCATAGACACACGCGATAACCCACGACAAACCTAAGACACGGTGTTTAACGGTAGCGGACAGAAAAAATACACCAACCTCCCATTGCATTACATCACACACATCACGATTACATCCCATCAAAATACCACCAGAGTGACCCACGGAGGGCACCCAATGCCAATCAAAACGCTGCAGGGGATCGTAAGCGAGAAGCTCTCTGAAAGAAAAATCCGTTTTAATCGTTTCCTGGAGCGCTACCACATCAATACGTTCTTTGGCCATGTACTCCTTAAGTTGAGTATGACGGCCGCCGTGGCCACAACCACGGATGTTCCAGAACATGTAACGCATCTAAATGATTCTGTTACGGAGGCGCACTCCTTTGGAGGTCACCGCCTTCGCCACTCTCTTCCTAGACAGAACCCGGCTGGAAGAAGGAAGGACACCAGCTTCCCTAGCTTGTGTCTCTTTGACGGGCACGCCCTCGTCCCCAGCCTCTACTAGTACGATGGCCAACGCGTTCCTATCAGCACAGCGCGCAGCTGCCGTGGCAAGCGCGGCTTGCACCTCTTCCCGAGCGCGCACGAGCGAGATAATATCACTGTGAGGGGCATTGATCGCCACTCCGCTATCGTCTAAAATACTCGCAAGATGTTCGTCCGAGAAAGCGTTCAGAATACGAAAAGAGGCAAGGGGTTACCTGTGGATTCCATGTTCTTGTCTGCGAGGCGAAGCTTGGCACTCTCCATGGATGACAGTTCCCCGAGCTTGGCCTTGGCCCGAACGCTTGGAGCCCTCTGCACCACCGGAGTCACCTTGGAGCGCCTGGCCTTGCTGCCCACTCCAGTCATCCCCAGCGCCGCCCCCAAATCACCGCCGAGCTCAGTCATCGCCACCGCCGCCACAGGCATCGCCTGCTTGTTGGCCGGCTTCCTCCCCACCGTCTTCTTGGGCTGGCGACCTGAGCCACTGGATCCACGCCACGGAGCAAGCGTCAGGTTGCAGCCTTCGTCCAGCACACAGCCGGAGTCCGTCCCCAAAGCCACGAGAGGGGAGGAAGGGGGATGAGCGACAGAGGCGGCCCCAACCACCCTGTGCTGAGCAACCAACTCCGGGATCAGGGCCGAGATGTTGGACCCGTATTCGTTGAAGGACAGCTCGAGGGACCGGGCCAGCGGTGGCACACTCACCGCTGTGTCCTGAGTCGCCACCCCAATGGCCCCAGCATCAGCGACAGCGCGCCCAACTTGTCCCAGGTTTCTGTATCGATGGACATGTCCTGAAAACTATCATCTTGGTCCTCCCCAATATCAAGCATCTTGGTGTCCTGGTCGGCAGTAGCACTAGGGGCACCCTCGACACCCTGCTGTTCGTTGCCGGGTTCGGCCCTGCCCGGCTTGGAGTTGCCCAGTGGCCGCGAACCCTTAGACAGGTCAGAATCCTTGGGCGGAGGATTGGAGGGCCCGGAGCCGAGCACCGCCGTCTCTCCACCCCGTTTGGGAAGGATCTCGCGCTCGACCTTGATCTGGTAGCCCTCATGATTGAACCACACTTCCACAACTCCGTTGAGCTTCTCCGGGGCTTTGCATGCGAGCTTCATCCGCACAGGTCCCAACCTGATTAGGGAAAGCTCGTCGACCCCAATCGGCTGACCCAGCATCCGGAACCCTTCCTTGATGCGGTCCTCGCGCCGGTGTTTCTTTGGTATGCCATGGAGCCGAACCCATGTCTCTGGCATGACGATTGGCTGAACCTCTTCATGCAGCATGTCCCGCACCCGCGCAGTGATGTCATTAATGGATAGGAACAACTTCCCACTCGACTTAGCCATGTGAAGCAGATCTGCAGACGGGAACACCACCACGAAATCGTCGTCTCCAACTTGAGTGACTTGGCAATCCCAAACACTAGTCACCATGTGCTTCAACTCCTGTTTAAGGATGCGGAGGTTGAGCTTCCCCGGCTCCGCGGAGAGGATGTCCGCGTTCTCGATTCAGGCTTCAATGGGAGCTTCGGCCTCGTCTTCGTCATCAAACTCGAGGCAGAAGAAGCCTTCCCCTGAAATGGCGCTGCCCATGATCTGCATATGCAGTTGACGACCCCGCGACGGGCAGTGGGCGGAAGCGGGCCCTTCTTCCTTGCAGAGAACACACAGGGGCTTGAACTTACACTTGGATTGGAAGTGGCCCAGGCGCCCGCACTTGAAGTACTCGACGTCAGGGGACTCCTCCACAGGGATGGGCTCTGCAGCAGTTCCCTTGGACGAGGTGGGCAGCGCCATCGCCAGTGGTTCCGCGAGCGCCCGAGGCTTCTTGGCCAGCGGGACACCGTGACCCCCCTCCCCACAGAGCAGGTGCTCCATGGACTTCCTTTCAAGCTCCCTGCGCCTCTGGCTTGCCTTCTTCTTCCTCTTGCGCTCTTGCTGCTAGATCCACCAAGGGGGAGGAGGACCCCAATCCCCCTCGCGCCCTTCCTAGTCATGGAACACACCGCGCTCCTCCCGAGCTTCGCGGCCGCCCGTGCGCTCACACATCGACCGCTTGGCCTTGCCCCGCAGCTCGTGCTCCCGACGCCGATCCGCCTCGTGGTCCGAGATCTTCATCGGCCGCTTCTCCGCACGCCGGTCACCCATCACCGCCGCCGCGAAGGACTTGTGGAGTGGGGGAGGGGTAGGTGAGATCTGGATGGTGCGGGCGGAGTGAGCGAGGCGCCACACCTCTCTGGTGGCTGCTGGAAATCCTAAACGGGGATCCAGGCAACCCCGCCTCAGCCATATATAGCCGGAGACGGGCCGCGGGGCAGGCTGAGGCAGCGTGGGCCAAGGGGCCAACTGGGGCTGCGTGGGCCTGACCGGTCCAGAGGCCGAGCCGTGCATCGCACCATCGGGTACAGGCGCAACCGACACCTGGGCCCGAGCCGGCCGAGGCCCAGAGTCAGGGCCCGATCCAACTGAGGCAACCCTAGGTGCCAGAGAGGACGACCGCGCGGCCAGCACGCGCCCCTCCGCCGCCGCCGCAGGGGAAGAAGGCACCGGCAAGCGGGGCCAGTCCTCTCCCGCCAGCACCGCGCCGCCCGAAGCCGCCAAGCCCTCCGCCGTCTTGGCCCGAATCCGCCGTGCCGCACCGGACGCAGACCCCGAACCCGAGCTCGCTGTCCGCTCCGGCCGCCAGATGCGAGAGCCCGTAGCCCTCGACCCGCGGCCTCCCGGAGCGAAACGCCGGTCCCGCCCCGCACGAAGACCGATCGCCTCCGCCGCGAAAGCCACGAAATCGCTGACCGACGGGCCGTCCGGCACCGCCCGCAGCCGCGACTCCTCCGTCACTACCTCGTCGTCGTCGTCCGAGGCGTCGTCCTCCAGCGCCCAGAAGCGGTTGCGTCGGACCCCTGTCCCAGCCCCCGTCGACGCGGTGCGGACAGCCGATCCATGCACCGGAGAGGCACCCGAGCCCCGGCGCACCAGCGTCCACCCCACCGGCGAGGCAGCTCCAGGCCCCCGCTCCGCTGCGCCGGCGCAGTCGCCTTCCCGAGCACCCAACGGTCCGCTCATTTCGAACACCCAAGTCCAGCGGACGTGGTTCGAAAGCCATCGCTGGGTTTGCCTATCGTTGCGTCTTGTACGTGCACAGTTTCCTCTTAAATACTAGTACTAGCAAGGAAGGGGTACGTAGAGGAGGGGATTGATCATGGGAGCGTGCGCTGCCGGGAGTGCATTAAATGCTTAGGCGCTTAGCCTAGTTGTTGGCGATACAATGGCGAGATAAGTGAATAGGCTCATCATGGTACACTCTGGAATATTTTGTACCGCTTTGACAATCCAGTCATAGCAACGTAAAGGAAATGGGGACTGGGGCACGGAGTTAGGTGCTTTTAACGTGGCCACATCTCAACACCAATCTTGGTCAATCACACAAATTTCAAAGTAAGAACGTACAACCTCCGGCACAGCACTCGTCCGTCGCGCACCGTGCCGCCTGTTTCATGCTAGCACGATATACCCAGAAGGGCTCTTCCTTGTATGTGCATGTGGATCAGGTCTCTGTGGGCCATATCTTATCCCGGGCTCCATACTTGTCTTTGACTCCATGCTTCATGAAGCACATGCTAGTGCTTACTGCCACGCTACTTAGGCCAACTCCAACCGGTGACCCCCAACAGATGTATGTTTTGTCTGAATTTTGTATCTTTGAATCAGACAAAGGGACGGCGTCCGGACGTTTATTGGATGCGTTGTGGCAGTGCGTCCAACTCAACCAACGTATCTAGTCCGCCACGGCCGGCCGGGGGCCAAATGTACATATTTTTTGGACTAAACATTAAATCGTTTTACAACCAAATAATTCAAACATTGCAAATAGTTTTTTATCAAATAGTTTTACATCTGAAAAAACACAATTTAATAGTTTTACAACCCAATCAAAATTGTCTTGAATGCATGAAAAGAAAATGAATTGATAAATTTATCGGTTGCCAATGTAATTTTGCATGTGCTCAACCAAGTCATTTTGAAGTTGCACATGAGTATGGCAATCCCGCATTTCACGATGAAATTGGATGAATTGTTCAAACGTTGCCAGTTCTTGGTGCTCAGGCACAACATTTTCACCCTGATATTCAAACCCTTGGTCGTAGATATTGTCATTACGCTCATCCTCCACGGATCATGTTGTGCATGATCACACAAGCAGTCACCACCTACCAAATCTTCTCGGTGCTCCATGCCAGTGCAGGGTGTCAAACAATACCCAATCGAGTTGAAGCACACCAAAAGCACGCTCCACGTCCTTCTTGGCACTCCATTGTGCTTGGGCAAATCTTTGTTTCTTCTTTCCTTCTAGGTTGGATATTGTCTTCACAAGTGTTGACCACTAAGAATAAATAACGTCAGTTAGGTAGTATCCCTTGTTGTAATGGTGGTCATTGATCTCAAAGTCGACCTCTGGGAAGTGGCCTTCTGCAAGTCTTGCGAACACCGGAGAACACTGAAGCACGTTGATATCATTGGGAGAACCGACCATGCCGAAAAAAGAGTACCATATCCAAAAATCTTGTGAAGCCACGTCTTCTAGTAGGACAGTGCAACCTTTGACATGCCCCTTGTACTGCCCCTGCCAAGCAAATGGACAGTTTTTCCAATTCCAGTGCATACAATCTATGCTCCAAAGGCATTCCCATAAAGCCTCTACCGCCATTGATCGCCAAGAACCACGCTGTATCTGCGGCATTTGGCTCTCTCATGTACTCGGGTCCAAATAGTTCCATCATGGCCTTGCAGAAACTGTACATTGATTTGAGACATGTGGACTCACTCATACATATGTACTTATCCACAAGATCGCCCGGAATTCCATATTCTAGCATACGAATAGTCGCAGTCACTAAAAAACACACTTCCGTGATGATACGTGTTTGTCAAAGTAGGTCACGTTTTCTGTCACGCATGTACATCCGTGACGATTTTATGACAGAAAGAAGATAGTCATACATGTGCTACCATAGAAGTATTTCATGACAATACTAAATCTATTGTCATGGAAGTGTTCACTTCCATGATGATAAATGGCGTGTCATGGAAGTGTTTTCGTCGAGGGTAACCGACACGTAGCATCCACCTTAACGGGTTACGGTTAAGCTATCGGGTGCCGGTTTTGAATCCGATACCCGTTAAAAGCCCAGACCAGTGGAGTTTTTCAAGTTCAAATTATCATTCGCCAACGGAACCACATGTTAGCTCGGCGTTGCGATAGATGTCATCCGTCCAATGGACAAGACGTGCCAATGAAACGTCAACATGTGGAATGGCCCAATAACAGTGACCCATTTAGGTTAAAAGGTGCTTAGGTTCACTTATTCATAATAGATAAGAACATCAAGTCATCCAGGATAAGAACAGTGACCCAACCGTAATTACAAGATATAAGAACATCAAGTCATCCAGGATAAGAACATTCAGGTTAACTTATTCATAACATAGATCAAGCTACTATAAGGCAGCATCAGGTGTGCTCACAAATGGCAGAGGACTAAGTTTGAGAACACATAACGACTTTGTAACCACGGAGATGATAGGGTGAGAGGCCGCCAGACGCAGACTTGCAAATATAACTTCCAAAGCCCGAAGGACTCACTGGCCACCACGAAGACGGAGCACCAAGTGGAGAGTAGACTCCTTTTGAATATTGTAATCTGCCAGAGTGCGACCATCCTCCAGCTGCTTGCCTGCAAAGATGAGGCGCTGCTGGTTTGGGGGGATACCTTCCTTGTCCTGGATCTTGGCCTTCACGTTGTCAATGGTGTCTGAAGATCCAACCTCGAGGGTGATTGTGTTGCCAGTAAGGGTCTAGACGGAGAACCAGGTGGAGGGTGGACTCTTTCTGGATGTTGTAATCAGCAAGAGTTTGCCCATCCTCAAGTTGCTTGCCAGCAAAGATCAACCTCTGCTGGTCTAGGGGGATGCCCTCCTTGTCCTGGATCTTTGCCTTGACATTGTCAATCGTGTCAGAGGACTCGACTTCAAGAGTGATGGTCTTGCAAGTGAGTGTCTTCACAAAGATCTGCATCTCCATAACTGGAAATTGCAAGCAAAAGAGGATAAGTCAACAAAAGCATATATGAACAAATCAACAAAGTCACGAAAACAAAGACAGTGGTAATCAAGTGTTGGGGAACGTTGCATGGAAAAAATAAATCTACGCACACACAAGATCTATCCATAGAGATGCATAGCTACGAGAGGGGGAGAGCATCTACAAACCCTTGTAGATCGCTAAGCGAAAGCATTTATCAACGTGGTTGATCTAGTCGTACACCCTTACGATCCGTCCCAATCAAGTACCGAACGTACGACACCTCCGCGTTCAGCACACGTTCAGCTCGATGACGTCCTAGCCTTCTCGATCCAGCAAGTGGGGCGAAGTAGCGGATAAGTTCCGGCAGCACGATGGTGTGGTGGCGGTTGGTGATGAAGAACAATCTCCGCAGGGCTTCGCCAAGCACTACAGAAACTAGACGGAGGATAAACTAGAGGGACGGGGTTGCCGGCACATGGCTTGGTGTCTCTTGATGTGTCTTGGGTGCTAGCCCTGCCCCTCTATTTATATGTTGAGCCCTGGGGTCGAAACTTTGAGTAAAAGCCTCCTCAAAGTAAGTTTTTCCCGAAAGGCAAGAGTCCTTCTCGGACTCCAGGACCAGATGCCAGGGTTCCCGGCGTTTGGACCCAGACGCCAGGGTCCCTGGCGTCTGGCCCCTGGCCCTCTACAAAACTTCCTTTTGTACTTTCCAAAAGCCACGTGGGCTTTCCCCCTTGGCCCATTCCGAGAAACATCAGAAACCCCTTCCGAAGACAAAACACTATTATCCCATATATCAATCATTACCTCCGAACCATTCTGGAGCTCCTCATAATGTCCGTGATCTCATCCGGGACTCCGAACAACATTGGGTCACCAACATACATAACTCATAAAATACTATCGTCAACGAACGTTAAACATGCGGATCCTACGGGTTCAAACTATGTAGATATGACCGAGACACCTCTCCGGTCAATAACCAATAGCGGAACCTGGAAGCCCATATTGGCTCATACATATTCTACGAAGATCTTTATCGGTCGAACCTTATGACAACATACGTAATTCCCTTTGCCCATCGGTATGTTACTTGCCCGAGATTCGATGGTCGTTATGTTCATACCTAGTTCAATCTCGTTACCGGCAAATCTCTTTACTCGTTTCGTGATGCATCATCCTGTAACTAACTCATTAGTCACTTTGCTTGTAAAGCTTCTTATGGTGTGTATTATCGAGAGGGCCCAGAGATACCTCTCCGATACTCGGAGTGACAAATCCTAATCTTGATCTATGCCAACTCAACAAACACCTTTGGCGATACCTTTAGAGCCTCTTTATGATCACCCAATTACGTTGTGACATTTGATAGCACACAAGGTATTCCTCTGGTATCCGGGAGTTGCATAATCTCATAGTCGAAGGAATATGTATTTGACATTAAGAAAGCAATAGCAATAAACTGAACGATCAATATGCTAAGCTAACGGATGGGTCTTGTCCATCACATCATTCTCCTAATGATGTGATCCCGCCATCAAATGACAACACATGCCTATGGTTAGGAAACCTTAATCATGTTTGATCAACGAGCTAGTCTAGTAGAGGCTTACCAGGGACATGGTATTTGTTTATGTATTCACACATGTATTTAAGTTTCCTATCAATACAGTTCTAGCATGAATAATAAACCTTTAACATGAATAAGGAAATATAAAATAACAACTTTATTATTGCCTCTAGAGCATATTTCCTTCAGTCTCCCACTAGCACTAGAGTCAATAATCTAGATTACATTGTACTGAATCTAACACCCATGGAGTCTTGGTGTTGATCATGTTTTGCTCGTGGAAGAGGCTTAGTCAGCGGGTCTGCTACATTTAGATCTGTATCTATTTTGCAAATTTCTATGTCTCCATCCTTGACCTTTTCACGAATGGAGTTGAACCATCTCTTGATGTGTTTGGTTCTCTTGTGAAAGCTGGATCCTTCGCCAAGGCAATTGCTCCAGTGTTGTCACAAAAGATTTTCATTGGACCCGATGCACTGGGTATTACACCCAGATCGGATATGAACTCCTTCATCTAGACTCCTTCATGTGCTGCTTCTGAAGCAGCAATGTACTCCGCTTCACATGTAGATCCCGCCACGATGCTCTGCTTGGAACTGCACCAACTGACAGCTCCACCATTCAACATAAAATTGTATTCGGTTTGCGACTTAGAGTTATCCGGATCAGTGTCAAAGCTAGCATCGACGTAACCCTTTACGACGAGCTCTTCGTCACCTCCATAAATGAGAAACATATCCTTTGTCCTTTTCAGGTACTTCAGGATGTTCTTGACCACTGTCCAGTGATTCACTCCTGGATTACTTTGGTACTTCCCTGCCAAACTTATGGCAAGGCACACATCAGGTCTGGTACACAGCATAGCATACATGATAGAACCTATGGGTGAGGCATAGGGAATGACTTTCATTCTCTCTCTATCTTCTATAGTGGTCGGGCTTGAGTCTGACTCAATTTCACACCTTGTAACACAGACAAGAACCCTTTCATTGACTGATCCATTTTGTACTTCTTCAAAACTTTATCAAGGTATGTGCTTTGTGGAAGTCCTATTAAGCGTCTCGATCTATCCCTATAGATCTTGATGCCCAACATATAAGCAGCTTCACCGAGGTCTTTGTGACACCCAAAATTTTATTTGGCCTTTTCAAAAATTTTATTTGACTTGAGGGAGGTGTTTTAAAAAATTTCTTCAAAAGAACCCTCCCTTTCAAAATATTTTTTTGGCAAGGGGTTTATTTGGATTCACCCAAGACTTGATGTTGGTCTTGGAGGTTCTTTCTCTTGTTTGGACTCAAACCAAACATGCTTTTCACTTGGGAAAAATGCCTTTTTGAAATTTCTTTAAAAAAGGGCCCTATAGCTTTTGAAATGGTGTCTTGCCCCTTTCAACAATTCTTTCTTGCCATGGCCTTAGTGCAAATCCACTCTCCTAAACCTTCCCTCATCTTTGGATCATGATTTGCATCAAATCCAGCAAGTTGAACCTCCCCATATGATTATTTTCCATTTAAATCTTATCAAAACAATTTCTATCTTCTATTCTAGCCCTTGGAGATTTACAAAGGAGCTACCATTTATGTTTTGATTTTTGCCCCCAAACCAATATCCCTTCCTAGTCTTTTGAACCCTCAACCAAGATCCATGAAGATCCACTGGTCTTCAGTTCAAATTTTTCAAACTATACTTGCTGCAAATTTGGACCAGATTTGCCAAATTTGATGAAATTCATTCAAATCCTTCTCCAAAAATTCTGGGAAAAATCAGGCAGCCTCTGGGTGCATTGAGAGGTGACCTCACCAAGTCCCAGCCCCAGGAAAATTTTTCTTCATACCAAATCATTTCGTCGAACACCTACTGGACACTGTTGCTGTCATTGTTCAGTTCTGTTCAGAGAACAGTTTCAGTGCATTGTCGTTTTCTTCAGTGTTCGTTGTCCATCTCGTCAGTACCCTGGTGTCGCCTTGCTCCCCGTCCCCTCCGCCTTGTTCCTGCGCCGCACGATCCCCTGGAGCCTTGCGGACGTCGGCGACGAGCAGGAGGTGGTGCGCCGCCCCGTGACCGACGCCAGCGGCGGCTTTGCGGCCGCCAGAGAGAGGCGCGGCGCAGACGGCGCCACCCAGCGCCGCCCAAGCCACCGGAGATCGCCGCGTGGTCTTCCACTCCCCAGAACGCGCTGCCACTCCCGTCGTGAACCGCTGGGCGCGGAGCGCGCTCTCTGCCGCCATTGTGCCCGTGCGGCCACCCCACCGTGGACCGGCGCCATTACGCCAAGCCCGACCCAGTTTAGCAGTGGAACGGCACCAGTAAACCTCCCTGATGCTGCCTGGCCACTCAAACCCCCTGCTCAACCACTGCCTCGCCGTAATCGCTCGCCGGAGATTTCCCGTTCACGGCCATCCCCTCGAATCGCCTATAAATAGAGGCCCGAGCTCGAACTCGAACCCACACCATCTCTGCACTCCATCTAGACCGCGCCAAGCCAATAGAAGAGCCCCGGGGGAGCCTTCTTCCCTAGCTCCGGCCGCCGCGACCCACCACGGGATCCAGCTTGATTCGCTCCCGTGCGTGCACCTCTACCCCTCATCTCTTGCCAACAGCTTCTATATGCAACCACTCTCCTGACCCGCGCTTCAATTCGAAGTTTGCAGCACCCACCGGAGTTCTCCACCATCACCCGAGCCGCCGTCCGCCGGAGAAAGTGTCGCCGTCGACGTGGTGCTCTCCGTCAGTTGAGTCCACCACCCACCGACGCGGAAGGACACGCTGAAGCTCTTGGTACACTCCGATCTCCCTGTCTCGCCGTGGTTCGACGCCGGCGACCACCGCAGTCTTCGGGCGCCGGCGAACTTTTTAAACCTGACATGTGGACCCCCCTGTTAGCCTCTATTCTCTTCTCCCTCGAAACGTTTTCTGTTGGCGCCTTCGGGCAAATACGTTTTCCCTTAGAGCTGGCACGTTTCTTTCCGAAGCGTTTTTTGTTTTCTCAGTTTAACCCCTGGAACTTTTCTGTTTCATTACATATGAGTCCCTGGACAGAAACCCTTATAACTTTTTAATAAAAAGTGATTTTTGAGTGATTCTTTTTCTGACAATCTTATAATTTTGTCTAGTTTTTTATGGGATTTATTTGGAATTTTTTTGGAACAACTCTTATGCACCCGTTGGTTTTCACGTTAGTATGCTTCTTCGCTATACCGTAGGTTCCGGAAGAGGTGACGGAGCCGCGAACTTCGCCGAGCTAGACTCCGACTTCTCCGAACCAGGCAAGCATGTTTGAACCTTTGATATGATAGATGTTTTGCATGTTTGCGTGAGAGGTTGTGCGTGGCATATGAGTGTCGGTGAGTACCTCGTTGCTTGTGAGGCAACGACCCGCATGTTCCAAAGTTACGATGATCTCTGGTGAGAGATGGCCTAATCATGTGGTGACATGAAGGGCAGCAAGGTGGTACTGTTGTAGCATACCAGCCTTGCGTCATCCGACAAACTCCGACGTTAACGTGGACGGAGTCACGTTATCGTTCTCCCCCCTTCCGTGCTACCACATGTTTTCTGCCAGAATGCGGTTTAGTAAGTTGGTAACCTCTTTCCGTGTACACACTAAACAGAGGGGCCGGGAAGATGGTTCCATGGCCCTGGATTAAAGCCAGTCATCCGGTCAGGGGGCATGGGTGTTTCCGGTTGGGACTGAGAGGGGGGCACCCCTTAGAGCGCGCGTATAGAAATTTGATCCCATGCTACGCGAGGTTGTAGCCTCCCCGTCTCAAGGTTTTTCTTGAACGTGGCCGAGGGTGATTCCTGGCTTCGGAATGCTGAATGGGTGTGTACTGGTTAGATGTGTTTCTTCCAAAACACCGTAAACGGAACTAGTCCCCGTGACTACTGAAATCCGTTGGCTGTGGTTAAAGTACAAACTCTGCAGAGTCAAATCCTTCCAGGTCATCGTATCCTTGATCAAGTAGAGTGATCAGTATATCCATATCTATCCTCGTGGAAATTTATCCCCGGTGAACAAACTCAAGTGGTAAACCAAATTTAATTGTTATTCCTGTGGACGGACTAACCTTATATTCTGTCTCGTACTTGTAATAATTTTTCACGCGATTGAATTATTGAGTTATGGTATAAGCCCTTTATGTGATGTCGCTCAGACGTCCGACTGTGGCATGTTTGTCTTTTATTTTCTGTATAAGCCCTTTATGTGATGTCGCTCAGACGTCCGACTGTGGCATGTTTGTCTTTTATTTTCTGTATAAGCCCTTTATGTGATGTCGCTCAGACGTCCGACTGTGGCATGTTTGTCTTTTATTTTCTGTATAAGCCCTTTATGTGATGTCGCTCAGACGTCCGACTGTGGCATGTTTGTCTATTATTTTCTGTTATAAGCCCTTTATGTGGTGTCGCATTGACGCCCGACTGCGGCATTATTATTATCCTTGCAGTTTCCTCTCGAGGAGTCATTCAGACCCTCGTTTGGCACCCAGTATTTTATTTTGGGATTTCGGGAGGACTACCGCCCGACTTCTCTGTTTTTCCCCATGCATTATTGTCTCTATGTCAGAAAGCACTTGTTATTCTGTTCTTAAGCTTCATGTTTACATTTGTTATATCTTATGTCCGAACTGTCTTGCGAGTACTTTCATAGTACTCACCTGGCTTGTTGATTTGGCCAGATGTTGACGAAGGCGATCTCATGGATGAAGAATTTGATAGTGAGTCCGACGCCTAGAGGAGTCCCAGTCAGCCCCGTGCGATCTTGGATATTGGTCACTTGTATTGTAGACGCTTCCGCCACCCGCAATAAAACTCCTCGAGCTTCACTCCGACGCTCGAAGAGCTATAGTTTTCAGGAGTCATGTCACCCGTTCCGCTGTGATATTTCCACCACCATTGTTATCGTGAGTTAGTAGTTATGCCACCCTATCCGCCGTTATGTTTTATCGGCGTGCATGTAATAAACTGTTGAGCAGTCTCCGCTCAACCTTGTATTATATTCAGTACTCCTGGTATTTTTCTTCTGTGACCAAGATATTGTCTACCAGTAAGAAGGAATTCTTCTTTACTGGTCCGTAAAAGGGATTGGTCTCTCAATAAATATTTTATTGAAAAACCGGTCGTGACAGTCTTTCGTTGAAAAATTCTTATTCAAGTATCCTTGTATGCTATCCAGAAAATCCATATCATTTCCAATCAACAATATGTCATCCACATATAATATTAGAAATGCTACAGAGCTCCCACTCACTTTCTTGTAAATACAGGCATTACCGTAAGTCTGTATAAAACCATATGCTTTGATCACCTCATCAAAACGTATATTCCAACTCCGAGATGCTTGCACCAGTCCATAGATGGATCGCTGGAGCTTGCACACTTTGTTAGCACCTTTAGAATTGACCAAACCTTCTGGTTGCATCATATACAACTCTTCTTTAAGAAATCCAATAAGGAATGTAGTTTTGACGTCCATTTGCCAGATTTCATAATTATAAAATGCGGCAATTGCTAACATAATTCGGACTAACTTAAGAATCACTACGGCTGAGAAGGTCTCATCGTAGTCAACCCCTTGAACTTGTCGAAAACCTTTTGCGACAAGTCGAGCTTTGTAGATGGTGACATTACCATCAGTGTCTGTCTTCTTCTTGAAGATCCATTTATTCTTAATGACTTGCCGATCATCGGGCAAGTCCACCAAAGTCCACACTTTCTTCTCATACATGGATCCTATCTCAGACCATTTATCATAATCTGGGCTCATCATAGCTTCTTCATAGTTCGTAGGTTCGCCTTGGTCTAGTAACATGACTTCCAGGACAGGATTACCGTAACACTCTGGTGAGGATCGTGCTCTGGTTGACCTACGAGGTTAAGTAGTAACTTGATCTGAAGTTTCATGATCATTATCATTAGCTTCCTCTCTGGTTGGTGTAGGCAATACGAGAACAATTTTCTATGATGTGCTAATTTCGAGAGAAGGACGATTACCTCATCAAGTTCTACTTTCACTAGTAGAAAACAGGGCTTTGGTTCGGGCCTGGCCAGCCCATTAGTCCCGGTTCTGCACGAACCGGGACCCATGGGGGGCATTTGTCCCGGTTCATGAGCCCAGGGGACCGGCCAGGGCCTCGTGGGCATTGGTCCCGGTTCGTCTGGACCCATTTGTCCCAGTTCTTGGCACGAACCGGGACCAATGGGCCACACTCCTGGCCCACAGCCATTCGTCCCGGTTCGTGACTAGAACCGGGACAGAAGGGGGAGATTTAGTCCCGGTTCCAGCCTCGAACCGGGACAAATAAGTTGCCTATATATACCCCATCGCCGCGGCAGAGCACTCCACAATGCTCTGTTTTTTCTGCCCGACGAGGGGAGGGCATTTGGGTGCTCTAGCTCACCTCCTATGCACATGAGGTGTTTGATGAAATGCCCGAGCCGCACTAGTTAAGATTTCTCCTCTCGAAGCTCGACCTCCGAGCTCCATTTTTCCCAAGATTTGTCTAGGTTTATATTAGCGGTCCGTCACGCCCCGTCCCCATCTTCACCACCGTCGATCGCCCGCGCCGATCTTGTCGCCGGCACCACCGTGGTGAGTCTCTTGTTCTTATCTTCTTTCTGAAAGAAAAAATCTTACTTTACATAGATACTTGTCTAATTTTCTTACTTTTGACACACATAATTATATATAATGCACGCAGATGAACCGACAATGGATGTACGGTGACAGACACACCTCCGAGTACATTAAGGGTGTGCATAATTTTCTCGAAGTGGCTGGGGCAAACAAGCAGAATGGTTTTATGTGTTGTCCATGCCCTAAATGTGGGAATACGAAGTCTTACTCTGACCGGAAAATCCTTCACACCCACCTGCTTTACAAGGGTTTCATGCCACACTATAATGTTTGGACGTGGCACGGAGAAATAGGGGTTATGATGGAAGACAGCGAAGAAGAAGAGGACGATGACAACTATGTGCCCCCTGAATACGGTGATGTTGCAACGGGGGAAGCTGCTGAAGATCAAGAGGAACCAAACGATGTGCCCGGTGATGATGATCTCCGCCGGGTCATTGTCGATGCAAGGACGCAATGCGAAAGTCAAAAGGAGAAGCTGAAGTTTGATCGCATGTTAGAGGATCACAAAAAAGGGTTGTACCCCAATTGCGAAGATGGCAACACAAAGCTCGGTACCGTACTGGAATTGCTGCAGTGGAAGGCAGAGAATGCTGTGTCTGATAAAGGATTTGAGAAGCTACTGAAAATATTGAAGAAGAAGCTTCCAAAGGATAACGAAGTGCCCGACAGTATGTACGCAGCAAAGAAGGTCGTATGCCCTCTAGGATTGGAGGTGCACAAGATACATGCATGCTCTAATGACTGCATCCTCTACCGCAGTGCGTACGAGGATTTGAACGCATGCCCGGTATGCGGTGCATTGCGGTATAAGATCAGACGAGATGACCCTGGTGATGTTGACGGCGAGCCCCGCAGGAAGAGGGTTCCTGCGAAGGTGATGTGTTATGCTCCTATAATACCACTGTTGAAACGACTATTTAGAAACAAAGAGCATGCCAAGTTGATGCGATGGCATAGTGAGGACCGTAAGAAAGACGGGAAGTTGAGAGCACCCGCTGACGGGTCGCAGTGGAGAAAAATCGATAGACAGTACTGGGCTGAGTTTACAGGTGACCCAAAGAATGTATGGTTTGGTTTAAGCGCAGATGGCATGAATCCTTTCGGGGAGCAGAGCAGTTATCACAACACCTTACCCGTGACTCTATGTATGTATAACCTTCCTCCTTGGATGTGCATGAAGCGGAAGTTCATTATGATGCCAGTTCTCATCCAAGGCCCTAAGCAACCCGGCAACGACATTGATGTGTACCTAAGGCCATTAGTTGAAGAACTTTTATAGCTGTGGAATGGAAACGGTGTACGTGTGTGGGATGAGCACAAACACGAGGAATTTAACCTGCACGCGTTGTTGTTTGTAACCATCAACGATTGGCCCGCTCTCAGTAACCTTTCAGGACAGACAAACAAGGGATACCACGCATGCACGCACTGTTTAGCTGACACCGAAAGTATATACCTGGACAAATGCAGGAAGAATGTGTACCTGGGACATCGATTTGTTCCGACCAACCATCAATGTCGAAAAAAGGCAAGCATTTCAAAGGCGAGGCAGATCACCGGAAGAAGCCCGCCATGCGTACCGGTGATCACGTACTTGCTATGGTCAATGATTTACACGTAATCTTTGGAAAGGGTCCCGGTGGACTAGCTATTCCGAATGACGCCGAGGGACGCACACCCATGTGGAAGAAGAAATCTATATTTTGGGACCTACCCTACTGGAAAGACCTAGAGGTCCGCTCTTCAATCGACATGATGCACGTGATGAAGAACCTTTGCGTGAACCTTCTAGGCTTCTTGGGCGTGTATGGGAAGACAAAAGATATAGCTGAGGCACGGGAGGACCTGCAACATTTGCACTAAAAAGACGGCATGCCTCCAAAGCAGTATGAAGGTCCTGCTAGCTACGCTCTTACCAAAGAAGAGCAGAAAATCTTCTTTGAATGCCTGCTCAGTATGAAGGCCCCGACTGGCTTCTCGCCGAATATAAAGGGAATAATAAATATGCCAGAGAAAAAGTTCCAGAACCTAAGGTCTCATGACGCAACTGCTTCCGGTTGCATTGAGGGGGCTTCTACCGAAAAACGTCCGATTAGCCATTGTGAAGCTATGTGCATTCCTCAATACAATCTCTCAGAAGGTGATCGATCCAGTAATCATACCAAGGCTAAGGAGTGATGTGGCGCAATGTCTTGTCAGTTTCGAGCTGGTGTTCCCACCATCCTTCTTCAATATCATGACGCACGTCCTAGTTCATCTAGTCGACGAGATTGTCATTCTGGGCCCCGTATTTCTACACAATATGTACCCCTTTGAGAGGTTCATGGGAGTCCTAAAGAAATATGTCCGTAACCGCGCTAGGCCAGAAGGAAGCATCTCCATGGGCCATCAAACAGAGGATGTCATTGGGTTTTGTGTTGACTTCATTCCTGGCCTTAAGAAGATAGGTCTTCCTAAATCGCGGTATGAGGGGAGATTGACTGGAAAAGGCACGCTTGAAGGGGACTCAATAATATGCAGGGACAGGCATTCTTGGTCTCAAGCACACTACACAGTTCTACAGAACTCTACCTTGCTGACCCCGTATGTCGATGAACACAAGAACAGTCTGTGCTCCAAACACCCAGAACAGTGCGACGACTGGATTACATGTGAACACATCAGGACTTTCAGCAGTTAGTTGGAAACACATCTGAGAGGTGACAACACTGTTTGTGATGAGCTGTACTCGTTGTCCAGGGGACCATCTTCGACTGTATTGACTTACAAAGGATACGATATAAATGGGAATACATTTTACACGATCGCCCAAGATCAAAAGAGCACCAACCAAAACAGCGGTGTCCGCTTTGATGCAGCAACCAAGAGGGGAAATGACACATATTATGGTTACATAGTGGACATATGGGAACTTGACTATGGACATGATTTTAAGGTCCCTTTGTTTAAGTGCAAATGGGTCAATCTGTCAGGAGGCGGGGTATAGGTAGACCCACAATATGGAATGACAACAGTGGATCTGAACAATCTTGGGTACACTAACGAACCGTTCATCCTAGCCAATGATGTGGCACAAGTTATCTATGTGAAGGACATGTCTACCAAACCGAGAAAAAGAAAAGATAAGGAAGCGAATACATCATACGATGAGCCAAAGCACCACATAGTTCTTTCAGGAAAAATGGACATCGTGGGCGTGGAGGGAAAGACAGACATGTCTGAAGATTATGAAAAGTTTCATGAAATTCCTCCCTTCAAAGTCAAGGCTGACCGAAGCATCCTAATAAACGATGAAGGTTATCCATGGTTACGGCGCAATAAGCAAAGGACACAAGCGAAGAAAAAGTGAAGACTTTCTCTCCACAACTATTATGATGATACCATGCCAACTTTCATCCTTTTCGTAGTTCATTTGAAATGCATGTTGTAACAGACGAGTTTCCGTATGAAACCCTGATATCTCGAAACAGATTGTCCGTTTTGTACACGAAGTGCATCCAGTTTTTGCCGTAACCCTCTCAACTTTTTTGCACATGCTATGTGGGTGAAATGATGATACCATGCCAACTTTCAACCTTTTCAGAGTTCATTTGAAATGCTTTTCAATTTCAGGGTCTTATAGCTAAAAAATCAGTAAATGCATGAAAAATAACAAATGAAGTCAGAAAGGGATGAAAATTGATGATGTGGCTTTGAATGGTGCATTTTGAACACAGAAAAAGTCTGGAGTTCAACTAAGCAAAAAGAATCTTCCTGAAATAAATAGAATAGCAACAGTAAGTATTTTGTTGTAAGTAGAAACAAAATAAAAAAATAAAGCAAAAAAGAAAAGAAAAAAACTGGGAAAAAATAAAAAATGCCACCTACTAGGCCACCACGGCCTGAATACGACTAGAAACACATCAATGGGCCAGGATTCAGGCCCGTAGAAGGCCCAGCAGGCCCACGGGCATAGCAGTGCAAGATTAAGCCCATAGGCCTGCAGTTCAGAGGAGTTCAATGGAGATGGCGGGGCAGGGCTTATAAACAGGTCCGGCCGCTCCTCGGCTAGCGAGGTGGGACTAAACATCCCACCACACCGCGGCTTTGGCAGGCGCAGGACGCTGGTCCCGGTTGGTGCCACGAACCGGGACCAATGCACACCTTTGGTACCGGTTTGAGGCACCAACCGAAACCAATGCCCCCCTTTAGTCCTGGTTGGTGCCACCAACCGGGACCAAAGGCCTCTGCTTCCCGCCCTTTGGGCTGCTGAAAAGAGACCTTTGGTCCCGGTTGGTGGCACAAACCGGGACTAAAGGGGGTCATTGGTCCCGGTTGTTGCCACAAACCGGGACAATGCGCTGTGTATATAAGCAGGACTTGTGAAATTTTCGATTCAGTTGTTCTTCCCACTACCCCGAGGCCGTCGTAGCGCGCTCCCCTGCCCCGACGCCGTCGCCGTGCGCGCCCTGTCCCGACGCCGTCGCCGCGCTGCCGACCCCTACCCTGTCGCCGTCGCCGCGCGCCGCCCCTGCCCCACGCCGTCTCACCGCCCAGGTCCGCGCCGCCCCTGCCCCGACGCCGTCGCCTCACCGCCCCTGCCCCGCGCCGTCTCACCGCCCCGGTCCATGCGGCCCCTGCCCCGTCGCCGTCGCCGACGCCGCCCCCAGTGAGCCCCCGCGCCCCTGCCATGCCCCCCCCCCCCCGCCGCCGCTGCCGCCGTGGACGTGGCCGCTGTATGAATATATGTTGATGTATAATGTAATGTTGATGTATGGATATATATATATATATGTATGCATATATGTTTTTTTTTCTGTTCATAGATTTTTTTGTGGTATTATATTGTTGAATATGCAAATGTTTGTATGTTCATATTTAGAAGAAAAAGCAGGCGAGGAAAAAGGAAAATAAGAAGAGGAAGGAGAAGAAGAAGAAGAAGAAGAAGAAGAAGGAGAAGAAGGAGAAGAAGAAGAAGGAGCAGGAGGAGAGGAAGAAGAGGAGAAATAACTAAGAAGATGAAAAAAGAAGAAGAAAAAAGAGGAGAAGAAGAAGTTCTTCTTCTTCTCTATTCCTTTCTTGTTCTTCTCCTCTATTCCTTTCTTCTTCTCCTCTTTGTTTTCTTCTTCTTCCTCTTCTTATTTTTTATCGGGTATGTCGTTGTCGATATACCCCCTCCAGGATAACTTCGACATGAGGGGGGGTGTCGATAAATAATAGAACTAGTTAAACTAGTTTATTTTTAGTAAGTACTACTTTATTTTATTTATAGTACGTGCTTAGTAGTTGAACTAGTTGATTTAATAAAACTACTTTATTTTACTATATATAGAAGTAGTTTATTTTTAGTAAGTACTACTTTATTTTATTTATAGTAAGTGCTTAATAGTTGAACTAGTTGATTTAATAAAACTACTTTATTTTACTATATATAGAAGTAATTTATTTTTAGTAAGTACTACTTTATTTTATTTATAGTAAGTGCTTAGTAGTTGAACTAGTTGATTTAATAAAACTACGTTATTTACTATATATAGAAGTAGTTTATTTTTAGCAAGAAAATTAATAGAACTAGTTTATTTTTTTAGTTCAAGCAATTATTCCCACATCGACGTCGACGATGCCTATCCCGCATCCTCGTCGTCGACTCGGCGGAGGAGGCCAGCTTGATCAGAGGGGCCATGTCCGGGACTGGGCTCCGCCAGGCTGGTATTGGGAGGTGCTACCTTCCGGGGGGCATCGGTTGGTGAGGAGCCAGCCCGTTGTTGACCCGATCCTTGTTTGGTGGCGGTCGCGTGGGCCAGTGACGGTGCCGAGGCTTCCGGACACCGCGGAGGTGGTACGTCACTGTGTTAGCAAGGAGGACGAGCACATCCGTCGCTACATGGCTGCGTTGGAGGGCAGGTTCGACAATACCTGGCAGGTTCTTCTGGGAACTCACTGGAGCTATGATCCTGTGATGGTTCCTTCTCTTTGGGTGTCCACCGCCCGCGCCGATACCCGTCGGGCGCTCCGGTTCTAGCTGTATTAGCGATGCTATATGTATGATACTATTCGAGGTGTATTAGTGATAATATTCAACGATATACGGACGCAAGAGATGATGTAGTTTTGCTTATAATTGAATGCATGCTAATTTGAATACTACTTTATTTTACAATTTGGTTTTGCTTATTGAATGCCCAAATTGGAAAAGAACTCCTACTTTGAATGCTAAAATTGGAGAGCACTATGCAAGGCGTATGCATTTGATTAGTTGATAGCTTATAGGGTTTCTGTTTTTGTAGAAATCTAGGAGCCCCCTCCATCATCCCCGCCATCGTCCCCGTCACCGACCCCCCTCCGACCTCGAGGTGAGACCAGCCAAATGTCCATGTCAATATGAGTCCTATAAGATATTTTGAAATGTTTTTGCTCATATATTCAACCATTGAAATGTAATGGCCATCAAGTTTGAATGCTCATATGATGTAGATAAAAACATGTATATTTCCGTTCCGGCAAATTTCAGGCGTTCGATATGTCCTTTTTTAGAAAGATAATTAAACAATATTTCGGGTTGACTTTAAGTCTGTCGAGTCTCCACCATATATGAGAGGACAAAGAATCACGACTGTTGTCGTGGGGGTAGCTTCTCCTTCGTTCCCGTGTGCTAGACAATTTGGTGTAATGCACTCGGGAACGAAAGGAGGAGCTACCATCACCGACGGTCGCAAATGTCAGAGAGGAATCAGCGAGGGAGAGTCTCCACCATATATATATATACATATACATATACATATACATATATATATATATATATGTATATATATATATGAGAGGACGAAGAATCCCGACTGTTGCCGTGGGGGTAGCTTCTCCTTCATTCCCGTGTGCTAGACAACTTGGTGTAATGCACTCGGGAATGAAAGGAGGAGCTACCATCACCGACGGTCGAATATGTACACCACGTGAGCTGAGAGTTTTCAAAAGACTCGACAGACCGATAGTCAACCCGTGTTGAATAATAATGATCTAATTTAGGTTTTTAGTACATATATTTAATTGTACAAGTTTAATGTTTGAATTATGAACATAGGAAATGTCATACTTGGACGACGAAAGTCTCCCGGGGGAGTGGGACTGGTGCCACGACGACCGAGGTCTGTGTGGCAGGCCTCACCTGGACGAAGATCGGCGCTTCAGCATTAAGCTGGAGGAGACCTTCGATTTTGAAACGGTACGCAACGACGACAAGTGTTATTTTTTCGTAATTAAGCACGACTTAAACTATTTCAACATGTAATTTTCATCTTTTACAATTCGACTAGCTTATCCCATGCCATGCAAGACACTATGTCTTGGAGAGGATGGGTTTTGAAGACCATGAAAGTATGGAAACAAAGAAAATTCACCTAAGGACCCATCATGATATGGATTTTGAAGTAAATCTGTATAATTCTGAGAGCGTAACCCATTTTGGTTGCAAAAATTGGCAAGCACTTTGCAAGATGTATGATTTTGACGAGGGTATGCTTGTCACCATGGATCTTGGTGATCCTGACATCGACCAAGACAATATGGACATTTGGGTCCTTGTTGATACGCCTCCAATTCTACCGCTATGTGAGTTTCTCAAACATAGTTATTAACTAATTTTTATTGTTCATTTCAAAATAGTTGACAGCTTATTTCCATTGACAGCTTATTTTGATTGTTCAAACAATGTGCGGAACATGGTAGAAAGAACCTACTACATCGATGGCTCTGAGTTAACTTATAAGGAGAAAAATCATCTGGTCGCATTTTGTACTGAACTTGAGAATTACAATATCTATTGTAAAACTCCTCCACATCATGGTCAATACATAACACTAGTGCACGTGTTGAACTATGGTAACATCCATGGAGATGCCATGGTAAGATTTTTTTAGTATTATGACATCCGTGCATCTTTTCCATAAATTCTTTTAAAAATTAACTACATTGCTAACTACAAAGTTATTACTATATGTTTTTCAACAGGAAATCCCGAATGATTGTGTGCCTCATCTGATGTATCAGAGTGGTCGCCTTGATGTTTTGAACATACGGCCAGGTCATCCTACGAATCTCAACTGTCCATACCGGATTTCTGAAAGAAGTGGAGACATGAAAATCAAGGAATGGAAAAATGTATGGACAGTCGTAGGGAGGTTCTTGGAAGCAAAAGGAAGCGAAGCGCAAGAATTGGAGACAGGATGATCTCCATTCTCCATAATGGAGAGTCACGGTCTATATTGTTTTATGCTATTTTACCTTAAAGAGGGTATTTCGGTCCTACCTAATACTGATGATCATGTGCTCAGAACAATTAAGTAGGGTTGGTTCAATGACTACGAGGATGATGATCGTATGACTTGTTATTAATAACGAGTAGAAGTTGTATGATGATGATTAGTAGGACTTATTATTATGATGGTGCATGATGCGAGCATGAAGAGTTATTATATATCAGTGGGTGAAATGAACATGGATTGGATTGAAGTGAAGGCAACATGCATGTGGTGCATGTCGAAAGTAGTACTAATCCAAACTTGATCAAGTTAGGATTAGTATTACTTTCGACATGCACCACATGTTGCCTTCACTTTAATCTAAGCCATGTTTAGGCATAGCAGTAGCGTTGGTAAACCAAGCACGCAGATAAGTGAGGACACTTCTCTCTATTAGCTAGCTAGCACACCCTAAATTACCCCCTAAACCACCCCCTTTCAGAAAAAAACAAAAACCTCAGCTCCTGCCAGCTGCTGACGCGTGGATGCCTATTGGTCCTGGTTGGTGCCACCAACCGGGACCAAAGGCCCTCCTGCCTGTGCTCGCAGCACCGGCCACGTGGAGGCCCATTTGTCCCGGTTCGTGTATGAACCAGGACTAAAGGCCTAGGGCTTTAGTAACGACCCTTTAGTCCCGGTTCAAAAACCGGGACAAATGGGCCTTACGAACCAGGACAATAGGCCCTTTTTCTACTAGTGTTTCCGCCCACTCACTTATTTCGAGAGAAACACCTTCTCTAAAAAGGTTCCATTCTTGGCAACAAAGATCTTGCCTTTGGATCTGTGGTAGAAGGTGTACCCAATTGTTTCCTTAGGGTATCCTACGAAGACGCACTTATCCGATTTGGGTTCGAGCTTATCTGGCTGAAGCCTTTTGACACAAGTGTCGCAACCCCAAACTTTCAGAAACGACAGCTTAGGATTCTTGCCAAACCATAGTTCATATGGTGTCGTCTCAACGGATTTAGACGGTGCCCTGTTTAACGTGAATGTAGCTATCTCTAATGCATAACCCCAAAACGATAGTGGTAAATCGGTAAGAAACATCATAGAACACACCATATCTAATAAAGTATGGTTACGACGTTCGGACACACCATTACGCTGTGATGTTCTAGGTGGAGTGAGTTGTGAAACAATTCCACATTGTTTTAAATGAAGGCCAAATTCGTATCTCAAATATTCGCCTCCGCGATCAGACTGTATAAACTTTATTTTCTTGTGACGATGATTTTCCAGTTCACTCTCAAATTCTTTGAACTTTTCAAATGTTTCAGACTTGTGTTTCATCAAGTGGATATACCCATACCTCCTCAAATCATTTGCGAAGGTCCAAAAATAATGATACCCGCCAGGAGCTTCAACACTCATCGGACCGCAACATCAGTACGTATTATTTCCAATAAGTCACTAGCTCACTCCATTGTTCCGAAGAAAGGAGTTTTAGTCATCTTGCCCATGAGGCATGGTTCACAAGTATCAAATGATTCATAATCAAGTGATTCCAAAAGTACATCTGCATGGAGTTTCTTCATGTGCTTTACACCAATATGACCTAAATGGCAGTGTCACAAATATGTTGCACTATCATTATCAACTTTGTATCTTTTGGCATCAATATTATGAATATGTGTATCACCATGATCGAGATTAAACAAGCATAGACCATTCATCAAGGGTGCCTGACCATAAAAGATATTACTCATATAAATAGAACAACCGCTATTCTCTGATTTAAATGAATAACCGTCTCGCAATAACAAGATCCAGATATAATGTTCATGCTCAACGCGGGCACCAAATAACAATTATTCAGGTCTAAAACTAATCCCGAAGGTAGATGTAGAGGTAGCGTGCCAATGGCGATCACATCGACCTTCGAACCATTCCCGACGTGCATCGTCACCTCGTCCTTATCCAATCTTTCTTTATTCCACAGCTCCTGTTTCGAGTTACAAATATGAGCAACCAACCTGTTGGGGATATGACTATTGGATATGACCCGCCTGGAGGGGACGGGTTATCCCAGTGGCGGTTCATAAACCAAGCCCATAAATATGTTGAAGATGGCGGTTCATGTAGTAGGCTTGTTAAAGGGCCCTTGACCCAGAGGCGCCTTAAGACCCGTAAGTGTAAACCGCCATGTATATGTGACTTGTATTGTAAGGCATGTAAGAGTCACCAGGCGGGACACGTTTGTATGAGCCGGCCGGGACTCTGTAAGCTGCGGGGCGTCAACCCATGTATATAAGGGGACGACCCGGCAGCGGCTTAGGGCAAGAAACAACAGATCAAAAGCCAGGCTAAGCGTATTCGCTCCCTGGTAATCGAACCCCTAGCAATACCACCTAAGACTGGATTAGGCTTTTACCTTCAGCATAAGGGGCCGAACCAGTATAAACTCCTCGTGTCCTTTGTCCCGTTTTAACCCCTTTAAGCTAACTACGTCGCAATGGTTCCACGACTAAGTCCTTCCACTAGGACATCTGTCGTGACAATTCCACGACAGTTGGCGCCCACCGTCCAGCGCACGGTGGTTTCGAGTTCTTGAAGGGCAGCTTTGAAGGGATTAAGGGATACGCTGTGGGCCGGATGACCAAGAGTTGTCGCAGCAAGCTCTACATCGACGATGCAGACTGGGGCCCCGAGGCCGGCTCAATTGAGTACGGGTACCGGGTCCCCTTTGGCGGAATCCACGTCTTCATCGGCAAGATCGGCGAACCAGGCCCTGAGCCGGACATCTGCACCGACATCATCGAGACGGCTCAGCGAGCACGACCCGCCCGGGTTCAACCCGCCGTGAAGCGTGCCTTTGTCGGATTCATCCATGGGGCTGAATTGGAAGGCTCTGTGTCTGGCGGTGAGACGGCCATCTACTCCGATGGCGAATCATCCACGGGCGAGACCAACTCAATATATCAACTACAAGACGGCGGCTTGGGGGCTGTTCCGATGGTGACAGTATTCCGGACCCCCATGAGCTGCCGAACAGGGTGGCGATCTTCATGGCTGGCACCCAGCCGGTTCTCGGTTCGACAGCCGCCGCGACTATGACTTCCAGCGCAGCCGCGACAATGGCAGCGGGTGCTGGCGGATCAGCACGCTCGCCGGCTCAGGTTTTAACAGATCTGTTGGAGGCTCTGGCATCTCTGATGGGAGTGGAGGTAACCCCGGACAACCAGGAACAACATAAGGTGGATGTGGCTAAGCTGCGTGATGAGATAGCACAAGCCAAGGAAGAGCTGGCGGCGGAGAACGCTAGGATGACTGCAGAGCAGGCCGTTTTGAACGCCCAAGCACAGCGGATTCATAACGGCTCACGGTGGATAAGAACGCTTCAAACGAAGTCTTGAGGAGAAAACACCGGAGTCGTCTGCCCTTGGTTTATGAGTCGAAGAACCTCTTCAACACACCGGGAGCAGGGGCTAGTAACCCGCCGGTAATAAACCAGATGGCTGAAGCGCCAGGGGGTGGAGTGTCGGTTTAGCCACGCATGACAGGTTCTCCGCATATGAATAACACCCCGCCTCAGCATGTGGTAACGCCGCTGGGTCATTATTCCAACCCTTTAGACAATATGATTGTTGCAGCTACGCGATTGGCGGCTCTGCCAGTCGAGGGCGAGACTCCGATGACGGTTGAAACCCGAAGGGCGAGGGAACTTCTTCAAATGGCACTAGTACAGCAGCAGGCTTATTCTTATAGTCGTGATTGGATTCATTCGACCCCTCGTCCAAGCCAGAGCTACAACAGGCACATTGACTCGCCAGCAGTTTCAAGTACTGAGCAGCGCCGTAACCAACCTCGTGGGCATGACCCGGCGCGCAATGGTGCCAATGCCCAGAATTTAGTGGATCAGGGCAGAGCGCGTCGGGAGGCCGAGCTGGCGGCTCAGTTGGCGGCTCATCAGCACGCGCTGGTTTACCCCACAGCTTCAGTGGAGGCAGGTGTGACTTCTAGAGCTTGGGGTGTGCCATGCTTAACGGAGGCTCTACGAAACGAGCGTTTGCCCAAGGACTTCAAGGGCCCTCGTAAGGTGCCTAATTACACAGCAGATCAGCCCCCTGAGGCTTGGGTGGAGAGTTATGAGATGGCTATGGAGATGCTGGATGTTAGTGAGGCTGCATATGCTAAGTATTTCACCATGATGCTGGAAGGGACGACTCGTACCTGGTTGAAAGGGCTGCCTGCCAACTCCATTGGGTCGTGGGCAGAGCTGAAGGCCCGGTTTATCCAAAATTTCAAAGATACGTGCAAGCAGCCTATGTTGATCATGGATTTGGTTTCTTGTGTTCAAGCTGAGGGCGAGTCGACGACCAGCTGGGTGCGCCAGGTCTCGACTATCATACATTCTTCAAATAATATCAACGTCGGCTCAGCGGTTTTAATGTTGGAGAAAACATGCCGGTTCCTTCCACTCAAGCAGAAGCTTGCGCGTCTTAAGCGTCATTGCAGTGACATGGGGGAGCTCATGGCGGCTCTTGTGAAGTATGCCGACTCTGATAGTACCAAGGACCCCGACTCTGAGGATGAAAGATCGGGAACGGGAAAGAAGAGTAGCGGTATGAGGGGACAACAGCACAACCCGGCCAATCAGGGCAGCAACGGTAAGCGCAAAGCTGATGATCTTGTGGCTAACACCGGTGCACGGAATTATAACCAGCGTCGTAAGGGGAGGCCGGCTCAAGGGACAAAATTTTACCTTGAAGCGATAATGAATCAGCCATGTCCGAAGCACGGAACACAGGAGAAGCCGTCTGCCCATCTGTGGAAGGATTGCAGTATTATGCGACTATTCAGGGAATCTTTCCAACACAACCATGGTCCAAATGGCGGTTCAGGGTCCGGCCCTCATGGTCCGGGTCATGGAGGCGGCGGATCAAATTCCGGGTTTCAAGGCCAAGGCAATCAGGGTGGTTACAACCAGCAGAATAATCAGGGGAATCAGCAGCAGCAGCAGTCTGGTTATCAGAGCAACCCGAACCAATTGAATAATGGACAGTACCACATCTTCACCACTAGCTTGTGTAAGCGGGATCAGAAGCTTCATAAGAGGGCAATGAATGCTATTGAGCCGGCGGCGCCGCGTTACTTGCGGTGGTCGAAGCAGCCTACTGTGTGGAGTCGTGAGGATCACCCACCCCGGGTTGACAATCCGGGTCACCTGGCTCTAGTGGTGGAGCCTCGGGTTGGGGTTATAAATTTACTAAGGTGCTCATGGATGGAGGCAGCAGCATTAATATACTTTACTATGAAACCTTCTGTCGCATGGGGCTGACCGACAAAAATCTTAAGTCGTCAAACACCGTTTTTCACGGTGTGGTACCTGGTAAGTCGGCATATCTGGTGGGTAAGATATCCTGGGAGGTTTCTTTTGGAGATGAGTATGATTCCAGATCTGAGACGCTGACCTTTGAAGTGGTGAAAATCAAGAGCCCTTATCATGCTCTGTTTGGGCGGCCGGCTTATGCTAAATTCATGGCGAGGCCTTGTTATGTTTACTTGCAGCTTAAGATGCCAGGTTACAAGGGCACCATCACAGTGCATGGGAGTTGCAAGGTGGCCTTGGAGTGTGAAGAAGGCGATGCTGCTTATGCTGAGTCTGTTTGTGCAACGGAGGAACTGAAATTTTACAAAGATAATGTTGACCCGGCGGATATGACATCCTTGAAAAAGCCAACCACAGAGCATGATCCTTTGCTAAAGTGTAAGTCGACAAATGACACTAAAGTGGTTGATTTTGTTCCTGGCGACTCATCTAAGCAGTTCAGCATCAGTGCTAATCTGGATCCGAAATAGGAAATCGCTCATCGAGTTCATCCGTGAGAACTGGGACATCTTTGCATGGAAGCCTTCAGACATGGCAGGCGTACCGAGGGAACTCGTTGAGCACACTCTTAATATTGATCCAAAGTTTAAGCCAGTCAAGCAATTCCTTTGTCGTTTTAACGAGGAGAGGCGGAAGGCCATTGGTGAAGAAGTGGCCCGGCTCTTGGCGGCTGGGTTTATAGTTGAAGTTTTTCATCCTGAGTGGTTGGCTAACTCGGTGTTGGTGCTTAAGAAGAACGACACTTGGCGAATGTGTGTGGATTACACGGATTTAAACAAGGCTTGTCCAGCTGATCCGTTTGCTCTCCCTCATATTGATCAAATCATTGATGCTACGGCGGGTTGTGAGCGTTTGAGTTTTTTGGATGCTTATTCTGGTTATCATCAGATCAAGATGGCAGTCAAGGACCAGGAGAAGACAGCTTTCATTACTCCGTTTGGAGCCTTCCGCTATGTGTCTATGCCTTTCGGGATCAAGAGTGCCCAGGCGACTTACCAGCGGTGTGTGGACAATTGCCTTCACAATCAGATCGGGCGTAATGTTCATGCTTACGTAGATGACATTGTGGTGAAATCCAGGAAGAAGGAGACCCTGATTGATGATTTGAAGGAGACGTTTGACAATTTCCAGGTTTATAAGATGATGCTTAACCCGGCCAAGTGTGTTTTTGGTGTACTGGCAGGTAAGCTTTTGGGCTTTTTGGTTTTAGACCGAGGTATCGAAGCTAAACCGGAGAAAATCAAGGCTATTACTTCCCTGGCTAAGCCAAAGTGTGTTAATCACATCCAACGCTTGGCGGGACGGATAGCGGCTTTGAGCCGGTTCATAAGCCGCCTAGGAGAAAAGGCTATCCCTCTGTAACAGATGATGAAGAAGACAAATAATTTCGTCTGGAGTGATGCTGCTGATAAGGCATTTGAGGCGCTTAAGAAGCAACTGGCTGAGCCGCCGGTTCTTGCTGCTCCTATTGATAAGGAGCCTTTGTTGTTATATGTGGCTGCCAATGGCCGAGCTGTCAGTGTGGCCATCGTGGTGGAAACGAAAGAGGCAGGCAAGGAGTATCCGGTTTAGCGGCCGGTTTACTACATCAGCGAAGTACTTATTAAGTCCAAGCAGAGGTATCCGCATTGGCAGAAGCTTGTATATGGGGTCTTCATGGCAAGTCGAAAGCTCAAGCAATATTTTCTGGGCCATCCCATTAATGTGGTTAGTTATGCTCCTTTAGGGGATATTATCCAAAATAGAGAAGCCACAGGTCGGGTAGCCAAGTGGGCCATTGAGCTTGGACCCCATGGTTTAAAGTATGTGCCTCCTACGGCCATCAAGTCGCAAGCACTCGTGGATTTTATCAATGACTGGGCAAAGTTGCAGACGCCTGAGGAAAAGCCGGATAACACATATTGGACTATTCACTTTGATGGATCCAGGCAGTTGGAATGCTCGGGGGCTGGAGTTGTCTTGACTTCCCCACGAGGTGATAAATTTTCTTATGTTATCTAGTTAATGTTCCCTTGTACTAACAATGCAGCTGAGTATGAGGCCTTGCGCCACGGTCTTCGGATGGCTAAGGAGATGAACTTAAGCCGGGTAAGGTGCTTCGGCGACTCAGATCTGGTAGCTCAGCAAGTTTCTGGTACTTGGGATTCTAAGGATCCACTCATGGTGGCTTATCGTCGAGAGGTTGATGCTATTGCGGGTCACTTGAAGGGTTACCAAGTTGAGCATATTGATCGCAGGAAGAATGAGGTGGCTGACACTTTAAGCCGGTTAGGGTCTCAGCATAAGCAGGTGCCACCTAACACTTTCCTGGATATTCTGCTTAGCCCTCTGTCAAATTACCTACAGAGGAGGATCTTGCTATCCCTGACCCGGAAACGCAATTGGTGGCGGCTCTTCATGCCATTCCTGATTGGACAGTTCTGTATTTGGCTTACATGACCCGGGGTGAGTTACCTGAGGATGAGATTTTGGCCAGACAGATAACCCGGCGGTCTAAGTCAATGACGATTGTCAATCGGGAGTTGCACCATCGCAGTGTCACAGGGGTGTTTCAACGTTGCGTCTCTCCTGAAGAAGGCTGTGAGATTCTGCGAGAGATTCAAGAAGGAGATTGTGGTCATCATGCCGGCTCTAAATCTCTTGTAGCCAAGGCTTTTCGTCATGGGTTTTATTGGTTGACGGCTCATGCTGATGCAGAGGATTTAGTCAGCAAATGTGACGGTTGTCAGAAGTTTTCACGACGAGCTCATGTGCCAGCTCAAGAGTTGAGGATGATTCCAATTGCTTGGCCGTTTGCAACCTGGGGGCTTGATATGGTTGGGCCTTTCAAGAGGTCCAAAGATAAGAAGACCCACCTTTTGGTGGAGGTTGAGAAGTTTACTAAGTGGGTTGAAGCAGAGCTGGTTAGCAAGTGTGATGCAGCAACGACGGTTCAATTCATCAAGAAGGTGATCTTCCGTTTTGGCTTTCCCCACAACATTATAACGGATAATGGCACTAATTTGTCTAAGGGTGATATGAAAGAATTTTTCAACGAGAGCATATTCGACTTGATGTTTCCTTCGTGGCTCACCCCCAGTCCAATGGTCAAGCGGAACGAGCTAATCAAGAAATTCTGCGAGGCATCAAGCCCCGGCTTATGGTTCCTTTATAAAGAACGCCGGGTTGTTGGGTGGAGGAGTTACCCTCAGTGTTATGGAGTATCAATACGACCCCCAACAGATCTACGGGTTACACACCTTTCTTCATGGTTTATGGAGCAGAGGCGGTTCTCCCTAGTGACATCCGTCACGATTCACCCCGTGTGGCAGCTTATGTTGAAACTGATAATGAAACAACACGTCAGGATGCACTTGACCTGTTGGATAAGGAGCGTGACCCCGCGGCGGCTCCTTCAGCGATTTATCAACAAGATCTACGTCGTTATCACAGCCGCCGGGTCAAAACCAGAACCTTTCAAGAAGGTGACTTGGTGCTCCGGCTTATCCAGGATCAAACTGATATGCATAAACTATCCCCACCTTGGGAAGGACCTTTTGTGGTCAGCAAGAATCTGCATAATGGGTCATACTACCTTATCAACGTTCGAGCCCACAAGGACTCACACACATCGGAGGAGGAGACCCGTCGGTCGTGGAATATTGCTCATCTTCGGCCCTACTATACTTGAGCCACCGGCTCTCATGATGTACATAGTTTGATGATGTATATATTACAAACAGTATAATAAAGCCGGCATCCCTGATAATTCAGGGCCTCTGTCCTTTCACTTCTTCGAAGCTGAGCCGTTATCATCATTTTACCTATTCACTTAAGAGGCTTCACACCCAAATTACAGGGACCAAAGAGAGTTGGATGCACGACACAGCTCAAACATAGGTACCCGATGAGCACAACTCACAAATATGTCACTCGGGGGCTTCCTGTTCAAACATAGGTGTATTCACCAAAGAGAACATAACATTACTACCCTCTTGACTAGGTTATTTTGTTCAAACATAGGTGTATTCACCAAAGAGGACATAACCCTTCCGGGTCCTCTTGCCTGTATGCCAGCTGCTTCTTCATCATGTAATCCTGATTGACCCGCCGAACTCTTAACAATCAATCTTTTAAAGGTGTATTCACCAAAGATCCTGAATTTGTTAAGGTTAAAACGATGGGTTGTCATGTGAGAGCACGGCTTAGAGATAGCCAGGATAGACCCAGGCTCATAAGCCGCTTTCTTTGAGACTTGGATAAATCGGCCTATGATGCACGATGCTACTCTGACCCCGCGTACTCCTGATAAGTCTATCTTTTAATAAGACCTGCACTTATCTGGGTTCAAATGTCGATTGGGTCATGTGAGAGCCGGCTCATAGAAAGCGCGGACCTTCCAGTGGCCATCAGGCTAGTTTCATTGAAGAAGAAACTTTGGCTTGGCGGCCTGCAAAAGCCTTGAATTTTTTGATTTTTTATTTTGGATTTCTTTCATTTTTTCCTATCATATGGTTTTTACAAATAGGGCCAAGCCGACCTATTTATATCTCATATTTGAAGCATCTTTGGGTCTTTGCAACCCTCCAGGATGGCAGACTCTAAGTCGCCAGAGAATAATAATCTTATACTTGGAGTTATGGCTCTAAAGGCTCTAACTGCATAGAGCTGATAAGCCACCAGCTTAAATACCACAGGTATGATATTATATTGTCTAAAAGTTGTAGTTATACCGGCCCTGGTTATGCACTCTTTGTCCCCAGCGGTTTAATCGGGGCATTGTGACCCGCCAGGGCAATTGTAATCTGTTTGTATGTAGGGTAATGTTCAATCTGATCTAAATCAACGCTATCATAAGCATAAAGTAGTCGCTTTTCAAGTGGCGGATCAGCAGTATTGCACAAAATAGAAACGTGCACGATGGCACGGCAGATCAAAGTTTCACTAGCCTATTACATGACTCGGTGAGCCAAAAAGATCAAGTGTTTTCAAAGGATCAAATATATAAACCGCCCGGTGGTTCATTCTTCTTGGCCTTGATGAATTGCGGCCTCTGGATCATCCTTTTCAAGTTCTTCGTCCTCTTCCGCTGTCTGGAAATTTGGTGATGACCAATTGATGCCACAGAAAGCTTGAAATTCAGCTTCATCATCTATAAGTTCAGACGGCTCAACTTCAGGAGCGAAAGTATGCTTACGGATTGGGGGGATTAGATCCATCACTTTATAAGCCGGCGTGGGCATCTTATGATTCTCCATGCTGTAAGCCGGGTGGTATGTTGACAGATCCATTTCATTTGCAATCAGACTGGCCAGAGGACGTATTCTTTCACACAGGCAGTGATGTCCTTTTGATCAAATGAAGTGCCATCTTCCTTCAAGCTTGGATATCCAGTAGCTACCTCAGACGGGTCTAGCTCTGGTAACCATGCCTTGGCCCGGCTCAAAGCTATCATAGCACCGGCTCTTGCAGATGACCGCTTCATCTCATCCATCCTAGCTGGCAGCATAGAATTTTTTTTCAAGACATCTATCAAGAGAGCAGGCGCTTGATTAGTCGGAGAAATTGTGGCCAGTGCACGCTGAGCTCCAGTATATAAATGTTCAACAAGTGTGTAAACAGCCTTGAGCTTCACAAGCATATCTTGGTTAAGATTGCTGCTCCTGGGACCTGAGTAATAGTCACAGATCGGTTAGAGGCGGTTTATACCATCAAGGAAAAGATTCACTTTTGATGGTTAGCAAGGCGACTAACCAAAGATAGCAGAAACCATCTGGGATACACGGTGTTTTAAACCGGTGAGCTCAGTGGTCACCTCTTGAAGACCCGCTCCGCTTTTTCAGCTCGATGTGTCAAAGCAGTCTTTTCTTCAGCCCAAGCGTTTCTCTCCGCCTCAAAACTGGTCTTCGGTTTTTCCATTTCAGCCACGCTAAATTGGAATTTTGACTCAGCTTTCCAGGTCTCAGATTCTGGATTCCCCAGCCGGGTCTTTGCATCAGCCAATTGTGATTGAAGTTCAGTAGTGGCATCCTATACAAGCACAGACTTGCAAATACATTCATATCCGGTTACAGGAATATAAGTCCCAAGCCTTTTGCAAGCAACAACACTTGGCACTTGGGGGCTAATGTGTGCCGAAATATTCTTCATACACCGGCTCATGACAGTAAGCCCCAAGCACTTTGCAAGCAAGAGTACTTGGCACTTGGGGGCGAATACATATCGCTTGTGTCTCCTTACTGCTTTATGATAACCCGGTTGTGCCATAAACAATCACAGCCGGGTTATGGGGGCTATACAGGTAAGCTCTCTTTATAAACAATGGTGAACAGGACCGGCTCATTCATGCTAATTGAACCGGCCCTTGGGGACTATGGATGCAATGTTCATTGTTTAAAATCCGGTCTAACTATAATGGTGAAAAGCCGGCTTTGGAAGGATTCTACTAAAGATGCTCATAGTTATTCTAAGTCTACAGCATATTCAATTTTATCATACCCAGTAGACTTGGGGGCTGGCAGGATGTACATAACTTATTTAAGCAGGAATTCATACCTCATATTTTTTATGCATCTGCTTCACCATATCAATTTCAAGATTTTGGCTGGGGTGTACTTGGTTGAGGTAGCCAGAGAGTACTTCGCTACCACTCAATTGAGAATAGTGGGCGATATCATGACCCCTTGTTTGGCGGAGTGCTTAGCCAAGACAGTTGGATTTCCCGGTTCTTTAAAGCTGGTGCCAGTGATCATCAAATCTTCACTATGCTCTTCTGATGGTTTAAGTGGGCTTGATGATTCGGTGTTCAAAGGATTGACATCTGTGTGGTCATGGGAGAGATCAGGAATTTCCGGCAGAACATCATGGGCAGGTTCTTCTGGTTGTTTTTCAGAAGTGCTGATGTTGGAACTTGCTGCTCCGGTTCACCGACTTTAGGGTCCTCAGCCGGCTTGATCACCTTTGCCTTCTTACTAGGTTTTTCCTGTCCACTGCATGGTTCATGAGAGGTCAGTACAGATATACAAAAAGTATAAGACAATAGACAGTGAAGGCATTGTTATTACCCACGAGCAGTCTTGAAAGCCGGCAATTGGGTCTGTGATGAGTGGCCAGAAGAAGAGCGAGAAGCCTCCTGATAGTTTGAGTCGGAAGAGTTAAGTGGCTCGCGAATAAGACCCGCGAGTGGGTAAAAAGAGTTTGAATTTGGAAGGACCTCGTTTCGACGCTTCCGCGGAGCTGGAGTGTTTGGTAAGCCGGAGGATAATTCTTCACCTCCGCTAGTCCGAGTCTGTCGCTGTTGTTCGTGCTGCTGTTGCTTCAAAAGAAAGTGAGGATCCAAATGAGCTAAGGCGTGTGAAAAGCTTACTTTCTGGGTTACTCGTTGAATTTTCTGTCCTGGCAATGGTGCTGAGCCAGTGGGAATAGTAGTTACCTCTTCTTCAACTGCTTGGCTGGTCCCCGTGTCATCCTAATAATAATCAGTGTCAATAAGATAGTTGAAAAAGGAGCCAAGGGAGTCAAGGGCTACGTCCGACTCAGAGTTGTTATTCAGTTCAAACATATCTGAAGCACTTGATTTCTTCTTAGTTTTCTTGGCGGTTTTCTTGGCGGCTTTCTTGGCAGCCCTGGCCTTTTTGGCAGCTTCATGGTCATATTTCTTTTTCCAAAAATCAGATTCAGCCTGTGAAAGTGAGTTAATATAATATTTTAATGATGAGGTACAAGTAAGTAAGTTGGAGACTCACATCTGGTGGCGGTTAAGTTTGCAGAAAGGGTTCAGACCCACTTTGCTGCAGTCTTCTGGATCTTCATTCAGAAGGGTCTTTATCATCTCATTGATTGCCTCGTCAGTTAAACGCACGGAGCTCTCGCGTAGTGGATCCTTTGTACCGCCCGTGTAAGTACACATTAAGCCGGGTCGGCGGCTCAAGGATATGATTCGCCAAGAAACCCAGCACCGAACCAAGTCAATGCCAGTTAACCCGTTTCCTAGCAGAGCCTTAACCTTTGCAATGATGGGGCAAGCTTTGCATGTTCGGCAGAGGTAAGTTTTTCAGGAAGACGGTGCTTCGGGTCAAGACGCTGGACACGATAACCCGACAGTGGATTCTCATCAGGCGGAGAGGTATCTTTGTAGTAAAACCATGTCTGGTTCCAATCTTTCGGGTGACTCGGCAAGCAAGCATAGGGGAAGATGGCATCTCGTCTTCGTTGAATTGAGATTCCACCAAGTTCCAAGCTGGGACCGTTCGTGAACTCATTTTGCTGGTTCAAATAAAAATACTCCCTAAAGAGTTCAACACTGGGCTCCTCTTGAAGGTACACTTCGCAGAAGACTTGGAAGTTGCAGATGTTTGACACGGAATTGGGACCGATGTCTTGGGGATGAAGTTGAAAAAAGTGCAGAACATCTCAGAAAAATTTAGAACCGGGCGGTGAGAAGCCCCGATTCTTGTGATCAGTAAAAACAATGACCTCATCATCCTTTGGCTGAGGTCTTTCTTCCTCTGGATTGGGGGTGCGCCAATGCATGACATTTTTTGCTGGTAAATAGCCGATTTTAACAAAGTCTTTGAGTGTGTTCTCGGTGACAATGCAGGGAACCCAGTTACATGAGGTGACTGTCTTCGGTGGCATTGTGAAGAAAGGAGCCTAAAAGAAAGAAAATTTTGCCGGTTTAAGTTGATTCATTAAGCTGGAAGTAAAACGCTACAATATATATTCAGAGTGGCGGCTTAAATGGGGCCTAATGATATATGGGTAATTATAAACTGGTGATGTAAGCCGCCGTGACAGCAATGGTACTCAACATCTATCAAGAGCAAACTTTACTAAGTGTTGGGACAAACAGGTTACACAGATTGGAGCTATAATATTGGATATGCAGCAGTTCAGAGAAATGAAATAAAATCTAAACCTAAGGTGGCGGCAGCAGAAAAGTGGGGATGCCCAGATGAGATCTGTTGCAATGAGGATATATTCTGATATTAAAAAACAAGTGATAAAACTGCTACCGCACAAGATTTGTGTTGTTTTCAGATCAAAACTATGAAATCTAGGAAAGAGAAGGAGGAACAATGATGAACGCCGACGAACAGGGAAACCCTAAGGCAGATCTATTAAGAGGAAAAGTGAATGTTTACTGACGCCGATGAACAGCGGAGGGGCGCCGCGATGTTCTGGTTCGTTCAGGGTGATGCAGCGCCGAAGTTGAAGCAGTGAATGAAGATCGACGGTGGCGGAGCTCAGGCGCGCTGGAGCGTTGCGAGGAAGAAGATGAAGACGAGAAGGCAAAGGGGGAGAGTGAAAAGAGGACCCGTGGCCCTATTTATAAGGCTGGAAGGATAAGTAGCATGCGCGGGGATCGAGGAGACAAGAAAATGGATATGTGACGGCGTGAGCGCCTCGATTTCGGAAGTTCATTAAAGGAGAAGATTTATTAAGATTTCAGTCGTATGTAATATTAATAACAGGTGACGTCATGGCGGGTTACCGCAATCTTAGGAGATGCATCATGGCGGGTTACAATATCTCACAAGAAGATGAAGAAGGATTTTTTTCTAAAGTGTTGAAGATTGACATGAACAAGTTCAAATCAACCTGGGGCCTAATGTTGGGGATATGACTATTGGATATGACCTGCCCAGGAGGGGCCGGGTTATCCCAATGGCGGTTCATAAACCAAGCCCATAAATATGTTGAAGATGGCGGTTCATGCAGTAGGCTTGTTAAAGGGCCCTTGACCCAAAGACGGCTTAAGGCCCGTAAGTGTAAACCGCCATGTATATGCGACTTGTATTGTAAGGCATGTAAGATAAGTCACCAGGCCGGACACGTTTGTATGAGCCGGCCGGGACTCTGTAAGCCGCGGGGTGTCAACCCGTGTATATAATGGGACGACCCGGCAGCGGCTTAGGGCAAGAAACAACAGATCGAAAGCTAGGCTAAGCGTATTCACTCCCTGGTAATCAAACCCCTAGCAATACCACCTCAGACTGTATTAGGCTTTTACCTTCACTGTAAGGGGCCGAACCAGTATAAACTCCTTGTGTCCTTTGTCTCGTTTTAACCCTTTTAAGCTAAATATGTCGCAATGGCTCCACGACTAAGTCCTTCCACTAGGACATCTGCCGTGACAATTCCACGACAAAACCAGTATCAAAGACCCAGGCGCTGCTACGAGAAGCACACATCAATAACATGCATATCAAATATACCTTTGTTCACTTTGCCATCTGATACGTCTCCGTCGTATCTATAATTGTTTATTGTTCCATGCCAATATTCTACAACTTTTACATACTTTTGGCAACTTTTTATACTATTTTTGTGACTAACATATTGATCCAGTGCCCAGTTCCAGTTCATGTTTGTTGCATGTTTTTTGTTTCGCGGAAAATCCATATCAAACGGAGTCCAAACGGGATAAAAACTTACGCAGAATTTTTTTGGAATATATTTGAATTTTGGGAAGTGGAATCAACACGAGATGATGCCCGAGGGGCCCACAAGGGTGAGGGGCACGCCCCAGGGGGTAGGGCGCGCCCTGGGCCCTCGTGGCCACTCCGTAAGGCGGCTGGTGCCCTTCTTTCGCCGCAAGAAAGCCAATATCCAGATAAAAATCGTGTCAAAATTTCAGCCCAATCGGAGTTACGGATCTCCAGGAATTTAAGAAACGGTGAAAGGGCAGAATCAGGGAGCGCAGAAACAGAGAGAGAGAGATCCGCCGCCATGGAGGCCATGGACCAGAGGGGAAACCCTTCTGTTGGAAATATGCCCTAGAGGCAATAATAAAATGTTTATTATCCGCCGCTAAAGCTTTTCTAATGTCAAGTATCATTTCCTTAGACCATGAGATCGTGCAACTCCCGGATACCGTAGGAATGCTTTGGGTGTACCAAACGTCACAACGTAACTGGGTGGCTATAAAGGTGCACTACAAGTATCTCCGAAAGTGTCTGTTGAGTTGGCACAGATCGAGACTGGGATTTGTCACTCCGTATGACGGAGAGGTATCTCTGGGCCCACTCGGTAATGCATCATCATAATGAGCTCAATGTGACCAAGTGGTTGGTCACGGGATCATGCATTACGGTACGAGTAAAGTGACTTGTCGGTAACGAGATTGAACGAGGTATTGGGATACCGACGATCGAATCTCGGGCAAGTAACGTACCGATTGACAAAGGGAATTGTATACGGGATTACTTGAATCCTCGACATTGTGGTTCATCCGATGAGATCATCGAGGAGCATGTGGGAGCCAACATGGGTATCCAGATCCCGCTGTTGGTTATTGACCGGAGAGTCGTCTTGGTCATGTCTGCGTGTCTCCCGAACCCGTAGGGTCTACACACTTAAGGTTCGGTGACACTAGGGTTGTAGAGATATTAGTATGCGGTAACCCGAAAGTTGTTTGGAGTCCCGGATGAGATCCGGACATCACGAGGAGTTCCGAAACGGTCCGGAGGTAAAGATTTGTATATAGGAAGTCCAGTTTCGGCCACCGGGAAATTTTCTGGGGTCACCGGTATTGTACCGGGACCACCGGGTGGGGCCACCTATCCCGGAGGGCCCCATGGGATGAAGTGGGAAGGGAACCAGCCCCTGGTGGGCTGGTGCGCCCCCCATGGGCCTCCCCCTGCGCCTAGGGTTGGAAACCCTGGGGGTGGGGGGCGCCCCACCTGACTTGGGGGGCAAGTCCCCCCTTGGCCGCCGCCCCCCCTTGAGATGGGATCTCCAGGGGCCGGCGCCCCCCCAGGACCCCTATATATAGTGGAGGGGAGGGAGGGCAGCCACACCCAAGCCCTGGCGCCTCCCTCTCCCTCCCGTAACACCTCTCCCTCTCGCTGAGCTTGGCGAAGCCCTGCCGAGATCCCCGCTGCTTCCACCACCATGCCGTCGTGCTGCTTGATCTCCATCAACCTCTCCTTCCCCTTGCTGGATCAAGAAGGAGGAGACGTCTCTCCCAACCGTACGTGTGTTGAATGCGGAGGTGCCATCCGTTCGGTGCTAGGATCATCGGTGATTTGGATCACGACGAGTACGACTCCGTCAACCCCGTTCTCTTGAACGCTTCCGCTCGCAATCTAAATGGGTATGTAGATGCATTCCTCTCTCTCGTTGCTAGATAACTCCGTAGATTGATCTTGGTGATGCGTATAAAATTTTAAATTTCTGCTACGATCCCCAACAGTGGCATCATGAGCTAGGTTTATGTTTAGATTCTATGCACGAGTAGAACACAAGTTGTTATGGGCATCGATTTTGTCAATTTACTTGCTGTTACTAGTCTTATCTTGATTCGGCGGCATCGTGGGATGAAGCGGCCCGGACCGACCTTACACGTACGCTTACGTGAGACAGGTTCCACCGACTGACATGCACTAGTTGCATAAGGTGGCTAGCGGGTGTCTGTCTCTCCCACTTTAGTCGGATCGGATTCGATGAAAAGGGTCCTTATGAAGGGTAAATAGAAATTGGCATATCACGTTGTGGTTTTGGCGTAGGTAAGAATCGTTCTTGCTAGAAACCTATAGCAGCCACGTAAAAGTTTGCAACAAAAATTAGAGGACGTCTAACTTGTTTTTGCAGCAAGTGTCATGTGATGTGATATGGCCAGAAGATGTGATGAATATATATGTGATGTATGAGATTGATCATGTTCTTGTAATAGGAATCACGACCTGCATGTCGATGAGTATGACAACCGGCAGGAGTCATAGGAGTTGTCTTAATTTATTTATGACCTGCGTGTCAACTGGAACGTCATGTAATTACTTTACTTTATTGCTAACCGTTAGCCATAGTAGTAGAAGTAATAGTTGGCGAGACAACTTCGTGAAGACACGATGATGGAGATCATGGTGTCATGCCGGTGACGATGATGAACATGGCGCCCCGAAGATGGAGATCAAAAGGAGCAAAATGATATTGGCCATATCATGTCACTATTTGATTGTATGTGATGTTTATCATGTTTTACATCTTATTTGCTTAGAACGACGGTAGCATAAATAAGATGATCCCTTGCTAAAATTTCAAGAAAGTGTTCCCCCTAACTGTGCACCGTTGCGAAAGTCCGTTGTTCCGAAGCACCACGTGATGATCGGGTGTGATAGGTTCTAACATTCGCATACAACGGGTGTAAGCCAGATTTACACACGCAATACACTTAGGTTGACTTGACGAGCCTAGCATGTACAGACATGGCCTCGGAACACAAGAGACCGAAAGGTTGAACATGAGTCGTATAGCAAATACGATCAACATGAAGATGTTCACCGATGATGACTAGTCCGTCTCACGTGATGATCGGACACGGCCTAGTTGACTCGGATCATGTATCACTTAGATGACTAGAGGGATGTCTGTCTAAGTGGGAGTTCATTAATAATTTGATTAGATGAACTTAATTATCATGAACTTAGTCTAAAATCTTTACAATATGTCTTGTAGATCAAATGGCCCACGCTATTGTCAACCTCAACTTCAACGCGTTCCTAGAGAAAACCAAGCTGAAAGACGATGGTAGCAACTATACGGACTGGGTCCGGAACTTGAGGATCATCCTCACAGCTGCCAAGAAAGCATATGTCCTTGAAGCACCGCTAGGTGAAGCACCCGTCCCAGCAAACCAAGACGTTATGAACGCCTGGCAAACAGGTGTTGATGATTACTCCCTGGTTCAGTGCGGCATGCTTTACAGCTTAGAACCGGGGCTCCAAAAGCGTTTCGAGCAGCATGGACCATATGAGATGTTCCAAGAGCTGAAAATGGTTTTCCAAGCTCATGCCCGGGTCGTGAGATATGAAGTCTCCGACAAGTTCTACAGTTGTAAGATGGAGGAGAATAGTTCCGTCAGCGAACACATACTCAAAATGTCTGGGTTGCACAACCGCTTGTCTCAGCTGGGAGTTAATCTCCCGGATGACGCGGTCGTTGACAGAATCCTTCAGTCGCTACCACCTAGCTACAAGAGCTTTGTGATGAACTTCAATATGCAGGGGATGGAAAAGACCATCCCTAAGGTATATTCAATGCTGAAATCAGCGGAGGTGGAGATCAAAAAGGAACATCAAGTGTTGATGGTGAATAAAACCACTAATTTCAAGAAAGGCAAGGGTAAGAAGAACTTCAAGAAAGATGGCAAGGGAGTTGCCACGCCCGGTAAGCAAGCTGCCGGAAAGAAGACAAAGAATGGACCTAAGCCTGAGACTGAGTGCTTTTATTGCAAGGGAAACGGTCACTGGAAGCGGAACTGCTCCAAGTACTTAGCGGATAAGAAGGCTGGCAATACCAAAGGTATATGTGATATACATGTTATTGATGTGTACCTAACCAGCGCTCGTAGTAACTCCTGGGTATTTGATACCGGTGCGGTTGCTCATATTTGTAACTCAAAGCAGGAGCTGAGGAATAAGCGGAGACTGGCGAAGGACGAGGTGACGATGCGCGTCGGGAATGGTTCCAAGGTCGATGTGATCGCCGTCGGCAGGCTACATCTACATTTACCTACGGGATTAGTTTTAAACCTCAATAATTGTTATTTAGTGCCAGCTTTGAGCATGAACATTGTATCTGGATCTCGTTTAATGCGAGATGGCTACTCATTTAAATCCGAGAATAATGGTTGTTCTATTTATATGAGAGATATGTTTTATGGTCATGCCCCGCTGGTCAATGGTTTATTCTTGATGAATCTTGAACGTGATGTTACACATATTCATAGTGTGAATGCCAAGAAATGTAAGGTTGATAATGATAGTCCCACATACTTGTGGCACTGCCGCCTTGGTCACATTGGTGTCAAACGCATGAAGAAACTCTATGCAGATGGAATTTTGGAGTCTCTTGATTATGAATCATTTGACACGTGCGAACCATGCCTCATGGGCAAAATGACCAAGACTCCGTTCTCCGGAACAATGGAGTGAGCAACCAACTTATTGGAAATCATACATACTGATGTGTGCGGTCCAATGAGCGTTGAGGCTCGCGGTGGCTATCGTTATGTTCTCACCATCACTGAGACTTGAGTAGATATGGGTATGTCTACTTAATGAAACACAAGTCTGAGACCTTTGAAAAGTTCAAGGAATTTCAGAGTGAGGTTGAGAATCAACGTGACAGGAAAATAAAGTTCTTACGATCAGATCGTGGAGGGGAATATTTGAGTCACGAATTTGGCACACACTTAAGGAAATGTGGAATTGTTTCACAACTCACGCCGCCTGGAACACCTCAGCGTAATGGTGTGTCCGAACATCGTAATCGCACTCTATTGGATATGTTGCGATCTATGATGTCTCTTACCGATCTACCGCTATCATTCTAGGGTTATGCTTTAGAGACTGCCGCATTCACTTTAAATAGGGCTCCGTCGAAATCCGTTGAGACGACACCGTATGAATTATGGTTTGGAAAGAAACCTAAGCTGTTGTTTCTTAAAGTTTGGGGATGCGATGCTTATGTCAAGAAACTTCAACCTGAAAAGCTCGAAACCATGTCGGAAAAATGCGTCTTCATAGGGTACCCTAAGGAAACCATTGGGTATACGTTCTACCTGTCAGGACCGGTTTTCGGGATATTAATTTCCCAGAAAATGGCCCTTGTGCTCACCAGCCCCAGGATTACTGTTAGCTGATGAGGCACCAACTTGATACAGAAATTCCAAGCAAAGTACAAAATATGTAGTACAAGACCATTGTGGCCTATGAGTACAACAATGGTTTCTAGTGGTTGATGGCGGAAGCGGTTTGCAGAACATCAGCGCCCATGGGACTCAATTTCCCACAGGAACAGCTGACCTAGATAACTCCTATCTTCGCGAGGCTGCTATCACCGTTGCTTAGGTTCCGGGGCTGTCATCGCAACACTCCTCTCCAAGCAAGAAATCTAGCCAAGACAATAGCCAGGGACAAGCCAGTGAGTACTTTTGAATGTACTTGCAAACATTATGAACACGGGTATAATACAACGAATGATAATCATGCTCTGAAATATTCTATGATCACAATGTTAGTCACGAAATAAACAAAATCCATGATGCATGCATGCAGGTTGTTCATATAAAACATGCCTATGCAATCAGAGAATAGAAATAGAATGCATCGATCGGGTGTCTGAAGCGACGCCTCGAAAGGATAATAGTATAAAGCATGCCTCAGTCGGGCGTCTGAGCGACACCACATAAAGGGCTTATAGGTAAAATAAGTAACAAACATGACATAGTCGAGCGTCTGTGCGACACCACATAAAGGGCTTATAAAGTAAACAGATAAATAGCATGCCACAGTCGGGCGTCTGAGCGACACCACATAAAGGGCTTATAAAGTAAACAATCAACAAGCATGCCACAGTCGGGCGTCTGAGCGACACCACATAAAGGGCTTATAAAGTAAACAATCAACAAGCATGCCACAGTCGGGCGTCTGAGCGACACCACATAAAGGGCTTATAAAGTAAACAATCAACAAGCATGCCACAGTCGGGCGTCTGAGCGACACCACATAAAGGGCTTATAAAGTAAGTAACCACCATGAATATCCAGGATGTAGAACCATCCCAGGGATACTCAATAATTCAAATAATATAAAGAGTTGGTCCATAATAATAATAATCATAATCATCACAAATCACAAGTCATAATCCATGTTCTGGTTTAGCAGTTTCTCCTCCGAAGACCGACACTAAGACCGACACTTGACCCATCCCAGACTGTAGTCCTTAACCATGGACACGGCTATTCGAATAGATTTAACCTCTGCAGAGGGTGTACTCTTTACCCACGAGTAACGGATTCCTTTAGTCCGTCGGGACTAATTCCATTTACGGTCTTTTAATTGAAAACGCACCTGACCCGCACACACCAGCTTAACTTACCGGTGTCTGGAATCACCCACGACACCTGTCAAGCAAAACTCTAAGTGGGGAGGCTACAACCTCGATTAGCATGGGATCAAATTTATACCGCGCGCTACTAAGGGGTGCCCCCCTCTCGGTCCCAACCGGAAACACCCATGCCCCCCACTACTGGAATCAGCTAATTTGCCATCTGCTAGCTCTTTGCCGTCTGCTAGCTGACGGCAAAGAAGCTCTTTGCCATCAGCTACCCAAAAGCAGACGACAAAGAAAGGGCAGACGGCAAAGAAGCTCTTTGCCGTCGGCCAGCGGACGGCAAAGAGTGAGGTGGCCCCCACCCCCCGCCCGTTTTTGAAAAACTTAACGGGCCACCTCTTTGCCGTCCGCTAGCGGACGGCAAAGAGGCAAAAAAGCGGACGGCAAAGGGGGGCGGACGGCAAAGAGCCTACTACCTAACGGCCCGTACCCCCGCCCGTTACTCGCTTCTTCCCTCTCCCTCCCACGCCGCCGTTTCTCTCCTCCCACGCCGCCGCCCGCCGCGCGCCGCCGCCGCCCCGTCGCCCCCGCCGCCCCGGCTCGCCGCCGCCCCGGGGCCCCGTCGCCCTCACCGCCCCGGCCCCCCCGCCGCCCCCGGCCCCCCGCCGCCCCGCGCCCCCCGCGCCCCCCGCGCCCCCCGCCCCCGCGCCCCCCGCCGCCCCCGTCGCCCCGGCTCGCCGCCGCCCCAGGGCCCCGTCGCCCTCACCGCCCCGGCCCCCCGCCGCCCCCGGCCCCCCGCCGCCCCGCGCCCCCCGCGCCCCCCCGCCCCCCGCCGCCCCGTCGCCCCCGCCGCCCCGGCTCGCCGCCGCCCCGGCTCACCGCCGCCCCCAGGCCGCCTCCTCCACCGCCCCGCCCCCTCCTCCACCGGCCTCCTCGACCCCCCAGGTGAGCCCCCATTTTTCAGTTTTTTTTTCTGTTTTTTTCTTTTTTTCCTTTTTAGTTTTAGTTTTAGTTTAGATTTAGTTTTAGTTGTAGTTTTAGGTTTAGTTTTAGGTTTAGGTTTAGGTTTAGGTTGTAGAAGAAAAAAGAAGAAGAGGAGGAAGAAGAAGAAGAGAAAAAGAGGAGAGGAGGAGAAGAAGAAGAGGAAAAAGGAAAGGAAGAAGAAGAAGAGGAGGAGGAGAAGAAAAAAGAAGAAGAGGAAGAAGAAGAAGAAAAAAGAGGAGAGGAGGAGAAGAAGAAGAGGAAAAAGGAAAGGAAGAAGAAGAAGATGAGGAGGAGAAGAAAAAAGAAGAAGAGGAAGAAGAAGAAGAGGAGGAGGAGAAGAAAAAAGAAGAAGAGGAAGAAGAAGAAGAAGAAAAAAGAGGAGAGGAGGAGAAGAAGAAGAGGAAAAAGGAAAGGAAGAAGAAGAAGAGGAGGAGGAGAAGAAAAAAGAAGAAGAGGAAGAAAAGGAAGAATAGGAAGAAGAAGAAAAGGAAAAAAGAGGAAAAAACCCCGACCCGACACGGCACCCCGACCCCGACGCGGCACCCCGACACGACACCCCGACCCCTAGACCCCGACCCCGACACCCCGACCCCGAGCCTGACCCGACACCCCGACCCCGACACCGACACGGCACCCCGACCCCGACCCCGACCCCGACATCCCGACCCCGACCCCGACACCCCGAGCCTGACCCGACACCCCGACACCCCGACCCCGACCCGGCACCCCGACCCCGAGACGGCACCCCGACCCGACACCCCGACCCGACACCCCGACCCGGCACCCCGACCCGACACCCCGACCCCGAGACCCCGACCCCGAGCCTGACCCGACACCCCGACCCCGACACCGACACGGCACCCCGACCCCGACCCGGCACCCCGACAAGACACCCCGACCCCGAGCCTGACCCGACACCCCGACCCCGACACCGACACGGCACCCCGACCCCGACCCGGCACCCCGACCCCGAGACCCCGAGCACGATACCCCGACCCGGACCCCGACCCCGACACCCCGACCCCGAGCCTGACCCGACACCCCGACCCCGACACCGACACGGCACACCGACCCCGACCCGGCACCCCGACCCGACACCCCGACCCGACACCCCGACCCCGAGACCCCAACCCCGACCCCGACACGGCACCCCGAGACCGACACGACACCCCGACCCCCGACACGTCCCGAAAAGGTGTTCTTTGGCCTTCCAGAAGCCAACGGGGTCATATATTTGTGAATTATTAGTTAGGTCATATATCTTTCGATTTTGTTATGAAAAACATCATATATAATTGTGTTGATCGGGTAGTTTTAAATGTGCAGTTGTTTCATCGCTGCGAGGTTTGGTGTTCGACGACCTGGCCGTGCGTTTGACGAGCTCTGCCCCTTCGTTCGTGGGTGAGCACAAATGACATGTCCTCGTCCCCCATTAATTATTTGATCTATTCCGATGAAACTTGATAGCTAGATATATATGTGTCTTGAATTATCAGTATGCGTAACCAATATGTGTCTCCCGTTCGAAAGCGTCATAGTTATAAATATGCATGCATTTGCATATTTATAACCTTGATTCTTTCGAATTGTCCAACGCTATCCATGGACAGCCCGAGTATGTTTAGATTGGGTTCGTTTTCCCATATGCTTTGCTCCGGATCCGACGCATAAATTTCGTCAGTGCCTCCCCTGTTGTTCTCCGGGTACACATCCTCTCTGTTTATTGCAGAGACGTGTATCAGGAGAACAGCGGGGAGGTGCTGCCGAAATTTTGCGTAGGATCCGGGGCATAGCATGGGAAAATGAACCCAATCTAAACATACTCGGGTGGGATTAGGACCTACCATTACCTATTAGAGTGTAGGTTGCATGGACGTAATAAAATTGACAAAGTAGATCAACTGATGAATACATACATGGTGAATTATATATATATATATTTGTTGTGTGTCTAGTAGCTCTGAAAGTCAAGATGAGTGATCGTGCGTGGATGTACACCGGTCACACTGGTCAGAACAAATGGAGCACTGAATGGTTCACAAAAACCAAGGGGTTTGTGCGAGCCGCATTTGCAAATGGCCAGAGGAAAACCTGGTGCCCCTGTTTACGGTGCGGCAATTGGGAAAAGAGGACAGAGGCTGAAATGGGCAAACACCTGCAGAAGAGTGGTTTTACGCCCGATTATACGGTGTGGACATTTCATGGTGAGTCTGCCCAACGTGACCGAGCCGAGGTGGATCGTCGTCGCACCGACGAGCATGGTACCGGTATGGAAAACATGGTGCAAGACTTTGATGATGCTCGGGATTCGGACGAGGAGATGGAGGAATCTGCAAAGGCCTTCAATGAAATGTTGGAGTCTGCAAAACGTCCGCTCCATGAGCACACTGAGCTTTGTCAGTTGGATGCCATCTCACAAGTAATGGCTCTGAAGGCTCAGTTCAACTTGGGCAGAGAATGCTATGATGCAATGATGACAGTATTTGGACGCTTTCTACCCAAAGGCCATGTAATGCCTGCAAACCTGTACCAGTCGGACAAAATCCTCCGTGCACTGAAGATGCCCTATGATAAGATACATGCCTGTGAGAAAGGATGTGTCTTGTTTAGGCTTGACTATGCGGACTTGAACTGTTGTCCCATTTGCAAGTCTTCCAGGTATGTTGTGGTAGACAACGGTATGGGTGAGAAGACACAGACCAAAATACCCGTTAGTGTTCTTCGGTATATGCCAATCGTACCAAGACTTCAACGTCTTTTCATGGTCGAAGAGACGGCCAGACAGATGACATGGCACAAAACGGGCAAAAGAACCGAACTAGATGCAGATGGGAATCTGATGATTGTACACACATCGGATGGTGTTGCGTGGAAAAAGTTTGATGAATTACATGGTGACAAAGCGGCAGATCCGAGGCATCCTCGAGTCGGCATCAGCACGGATGGGTTCAGTGTGTTTGGTATGACGGCAGCCCAATACAGTTGTTGGTCCGTATTTGTCTTTCCACTCAATCTCCCCCCCGGACAGATTATGAAAAGAAAGAACATTTTCCTGACGTTGATAATTCCAGGGCCCAACTATCCGGGGAAAAATACGAATGTGTACATGCAACCGCTTAAGGACGAATTGCAAGAAGCCTGGGATAATGGGTTCAAGACATACGATGCCTATAGCAAACGGAACTTCATAATGCGTGTCTGGTACATGTACTCGACGCATGACTTGCCGGCGTATGCGCTATTCGTTGGCTGGTGTGTGCATGGAAGGTTCCCGTGCCCCACATGCAAGGGAGCTCTTGAGTTTCGTTGGCTTCAGGCCGGTCGCAAGTTTTCTTGCTTCGACATGCATAGAGAGTTCCTGAATCCTCGCCATAAGTTCAGGAAAGACAAGAAGAACTTCATCAGAGGTAGAGTTGTCAAAAACTCTGCACCACATGCATTGACAGGCCAACAGACCCTGGATCAGTTAAACGCTCTCGAGCCAGATCCCGAGCGTCCAGGGTACTTCAAGGGGTATAATTCTAAGCACGCCTGGACTCACAAAACATGCTTATGGGATCTGCCTTACTTCAAAGACCTCCTTTGCCCACACAACATCGACGTGATGCACACTGAGAAGAATATCGCCGAGGCACTTTTTGGTACATTGTTCGGCATAGATGGGAAGTCAAAGGATAATACTAAGGCTAGAGTCGATCTGGAGGCGCTATGTGATAGGCCGTTACAAAACATGAAAGAACCGAAAGGAAAGCAGAACTGGACGAAGCCAAAGGCATGGTTCAATCTTGGAAGGCCGGCTATGAGGGAAATTATCTTGTGGGTGAAAATGCAGTTGATGTTCCCCGATGGGTATGCAGCGAATCTACAGAGGGGAGCCAGTCTTGATAAATTGAAGATATTTGGTCTCAAGAGTCATGATTGGCACATATGTGGTTTGCTTCATGATTCATGCAATTCATTCATCATGCTAGCTTGAGCCCTTTAATTACTAACTTTCATTGCTTCTCTCTTTCAGGCACACCACAATAAGGCGGATAAGGTGCCAGAGGTGTACGACCTGTATGCCATGGCCCACACTGGCTCTTACAAGAAAGTCAAGGCTTTCTCTCAGTCTGACCTCGATGATGCAAACAACTTCACCAACATCTCCTCCCACAACAAGCTCGTGAGATATAGAGATGAGGGGAAGGCGAGGAAAGGGGAGGACTTTAACCCGAGCCAGGGTCCCATTGATCCAGAGCTGGTGATGATATCTGGTGGCGGGAGGTCCCATGGCTCCATAGCCATTGGAGATGGACTTATCCGTTGTCCTAGCACTCTCCCGGAGATCAAGGCGCGCCAGTCGAGCTCCGCTCCTGAGATAAGGCCTCGTGAACGGCCAGTGCAACTCGCCATCAAGGTTAGTGATACGTACTCAGTTATCTGTCTCCATTACATTGTGTGCGCTTCCATCAATGATTACAAATGGTCATGTGAGTGGTGTTGCAGGCTGCTATACAGACTGAGAGAGATAGAACGGAGAAACTTCTGGCGGAGGCGGCGGAGAGGCAGCGGGAGATGGAGGAGAGGACGAGAAAGACGATGGAGGAGGAGAGGGCACGGAATGACATGCAGGCAAGGGCCATGTACGAGCTCCTTGTGGTAAGTTTCTTCTGCAGATTACTTGCTAGTCTTAACATTTGAGTCTCATTACTAACTAGTATGACTCTGTTCTGAAAACCAAATGTGCAGTCTGTGTGCGAGAAGTCCGGTCAGCCCGCTCCGCCGATGCCAGTGATTGCTCCTGGGAGCACGGTGAGTTTAGTTTGAATGGACATTAGTTGGTAGTCTCAACATTTGAGTGTCGTAATGCTAACGAGACATTGAAAATGATCTTTGTTGCAGCTTAACTCCAGAAACGCATCGCACGATCCTTCTCCAGGTAGCGGCACTAGCCACCCCGGTCCTACACCTCCCTGATCACGGTAAGTTTCTCTAGTGTTTTGCTTAACAAATGCATAAAGACCTAGACTTAGCTTTATTTCCTCCAATATGCTTACCATAATGACCTAGAGTTAGCTTATTTTCCTCCAAAATGACCCATTTTACCTAGGTTAGCTTATAAATGATGCAGTTCATCCAAGTTAGCTCAAAAATGACCCATTTCACCTAGATTAGCTCCTAAATGATCCATTTTACCTACGTTAGCTTTAAAATGGCCCATTTCACCTACGTTAACTCCAAAATGACCCATCTTACCTAGGTTATCTCATAAACGATCCATTTCAACTAATTTAGCTCATAAACGATCCATTTGACCTAAGTGAGCAAAAAAAACGATCCATTTCACCTAAATTAGCTCTTAAATGATCCATTTCACCTAAGTTAGCTAAAAAACGATCCATTTCAACTAAATTAGCTAAAAAATGATCCATTTCAACAAAGTTAGCTCATAAACGATCCATTTCAACTAAGTTAGCTCAAAAACGATCCTTTTGACCTAAGTGAGCTAAAAAACGACCCATTTCACCTTAGTTACCTCAAAAACGATCCATTTCAACTAAGTTAGCTCAAAAACGATCCATTTCAACTAGGTTAGCTCCAAAATGACCCATTTCACCTTACTTAGCTCAAAAACGATGCCCTTCACCTTAGTTAGCTCATAAACGACCCATTTCAACTAAGTTAGCTCATAAATGATCCATTTCAACTAAGTTAGCTCATAAACAACCCATTTCAACTTAGTTAGCTCATATATGATCCATTTCACCTAAGTTAGCTCATAAATGACATATACTTCTTGTTCTAGTCTTGTTCTTGTTCTAGTCTTCTTCTTGTTCTAGTCACCTATTTCTAACTTTCTTATTTACCATTTTGCAGATTTCATTCACTTGATGGAAGCTAGCTTGCTATGATGGAGTGCTTGCTTTTCCTTTGATGAAACTTTGCATTGTATCTAGCTTGCTATCTTCATGACACTTTGCATTGTAATATATATATGGATGGAACAATGTGTATGGATGGAACTTCCTTATGTATGAACAATGTGTATGGATGAAACTGATGTGATATGTCATATGAAACTTATGTGCTAGATATGTGTTGGATATGTGCTGGATATGAAACTTATATATGTGATATGTGCTGCAAATTGTGGGATTTAATAAAAAAACAGAAAAAACAGACAATATGCAGGCTCTTTGCCGTCTGCCACCGACGGCAAAGAGCTCTTTGCCGTCTGCCGCGGACGGCAAAGAAGCCACGTGGCAGCCAACTGTGCTTCCTGGGAGCTGACCCATTTGGTCAGTTTGCCTACAGTGGCAGACGGCAAAGAACCTGCACTTTGCCATCAGTGGCAGACGGCAAAGAACCTGGCATCTAGTGACGTGTAGATGACATCATAAGGCGGACGGCAAAGACCAAAGGCTCTTTGCCGTCTGCGGCGGACGGCAAAGGTCTGCCGTTAGCCACTTAACGGACTGACAGCGCAAATATTGCCGTCCGCCCTCTTTGCCGTCCGCCGCGGACGGCAAAGAGCCTTTGCCGTCCGCCGCCAGGAAGCAGACGGCAAAGAAGCTGTTTACCGTAGCCTTCTTTGCCGGAGCCTTTTGCCGTCCGCGGCTGACGGCAAAGGTCTTTGCCGTCCGCCTTTCGAGCTTTTGCCGTCCGCCATGGCAGACGGCAAAGTAGCTGTTTCCTGTAGTGCCCGGACCAGGTGGCATGCCTACCGGATGCATCCGGTATCTTCCACCATGGCCTCTCTGTACGGTGTGTTCTAGGAAGGGGTTGACAACTTACTGAACCGTACCCTACCTGCGGCAGGGACAAGTGGTAGTACGAAACAAGTATGGGGGTTACTGGAACAAGACTCGATCTACGGTCGACTCAGGAGGTTCAAGTATTCCCTGTATGATTAGAATAACAAATATATTTCAATTAACAGATAGAATCACCACTCATCATACCTCATCATGCCATACCGGACACACTCGTCTCGACGAGGAACTAGGGACAAGCTCGTGTCTACCCAAGACAGAGACTTTCCCGGCTTCCTTCCGGTATGCATGAAAAGCATACGAGGGTGATTACTATCACAACGTATCAAATTTCAGTAGCACGGAATCATCAATATGCACTTATGAGTATGTTCATATCATCACATAAAATAACGAAAACTCCGAGACAAGGCGTGTTGTAACCGTATTCAAACGACACACTAAAAAATAATATGCCAGAGTTTAGAATGCTTGCCTTCAAGTTGTGGAGAGGCAGGGTGCATTCCAAAACTTTTTGGAAGTTTTCTTCCCTCTCCAAAATTCCTATTTTAAAATTTTGAATTAATACATAGTTTCAAAACAGTACAAAAAAGTTGTCTGAATTTTTTTCAAATAAATATGAAAATAAACTAGACAAAATTTGAGAAAGGTAGGAAAAAGAATCAATTCATTTGGAGTTATATTTAAAAAGTTATAGCCAGTCAAAGTTTAGTCAAATTTCTATTTTTAAAATAAAACAGAAAAAGAAAAACGTTTCGAAATGAGTACACGTCGAAGACGTACTTTGCGTTTACGCCTCCAGTTACGCCAGCGTGGACCGGACCATGGTCACTGACAGTGGGTCCAGGGGGGCCACTGGTCAGGTTTGACCGGTCGCCCCCGCCTCCTTCCTCCTCTGGCCGAACAGAGGCGGGGCTCCGGCGATCGTCGCCGGCGATTGGCGGCTCCTCGCGGGGTTCTGAGGGCGGGGATGGATTCGCTAGTCTAGGGCGGTCCTCCCGGTGGTCGAGGAGGTGGCGGGGATGGAGGGTGTCGCCGGCGGCGAGCTTCGCGGCGGACGGTGGCTTCGGGAGATTTGGGGCTTTCGGCTACGGTGGCTCCCCGTCGAGTTTGAGGTGTTGGGTGGCTCTGCGAGACCAAGGGGAAGAGAATGGGAGCACTGGATGGACGGGAGGGGTTCTGGTTGCGACTGAATGGACCGGAGGGTGGCGGCGGCTGTACTGTCCGGAGATGGGGGAGATGGCCTCCCGCCGTCGATTGCTGGCTGTGGGGGGCCTAGGGGATGGCACGAGGTTTCTTGAGGGTCGGACGAGCTCGGGGTGGCCTCCATTTATAGTGTAGCTAGGTCGGTTTCACGGCCGAGGATAAGAACGCCGGCGAACCGCCATTCTGTTGCAGCAGGGGGACGTGGCGGCGACGAGCGCTTGCAGACGAGCTTGTGGATGAGTTCGGACTGCTCCAGAGGGCAGCTGGCGCACGCGTGTGGCTCGGGCGACGCCGTCCATGGCAGGGGCTGCTGTGGCCGGCCGCTGGCTGCCATGGCCGACTTGACGGCGGCGCTGTAGGGTGCCAGTAGCGGCCCTGCGGCAAGGGAGGGGTCGGGGCGTGTTGGCGGTGAGTGGGGAGGGGCCAGGACGGGCGCGGAGGGGCGGCAGTGAGACGCGGCGACTCAAGCGCACGCACGTGCAAAACGCGTGCTCTGGGCACGCCCAGTGCACGCACGCTACGTGCTCGACGCAATGCCAGGGCGTGCTAGAGGATTAGGATGAGGCTGGGGATTAGCAGGCCTGGGTTAGGGTTAGCTACGAGCATAGTGGACAAGCTTGTTGGGTCAGAAGATCAAGTTTACAATGCAAACAAAAGATCATGCCAAATTTGTGCATGCACTCAAGGTGTTTGACAGAATGCCAGGTGCATCTAGGCAACTCTTGGGGTGGCCAAAAGCTCCAGACCAGTGTCTCTTTAGGTGTAGGTGATGGTGGCAAGGTCAGTTGGTCAAGACTAGAAACTTGATAGTGCAAGTTTTTGGGAAAACCATTTCTGGACAGAAAGTAAAAGGCATAGTTTCATGGACCAAAAATACTCCAATAGGTCCATTGTCCTGGACTCAAGGGTTTTGCAGGGTGGTTGATAAGCAGGAGAATGATTATGGGCATTAGAGCAACAAAAATTAGAGTTGCTGTAGAAAAAGCCAAACTGGACCAGAGAGCAAAAGAGGATGTTTTGCTCAAATTTTTCAAAGAACATTAGTGGGTTTTTGCACAAGGATGAATAATATACTCCTACTAACATCCCCTAATTTTGGTGGAAGTTTTAAAGAAATATTTAAATAGGTTGTAGTGCAAAAGTGCAATTGGACCAGATTTGAAAACTAGGGGTAAAGCTCAAAATCTCCAAATGACTAAAGGATATTTTTGCATAAAAGTGATTTAGGGACATCATATGTCATCCCCAAATTTTGGTGGGATTTTTAAATGAATTTATCAAAGGGTTGCAGTGCAAATGGGACCCTAAAACTTATGAAAACCCATTTTAGAGAAATAAAGCTCAGGGAAAAATAATTATATAACTAATCCCACTGATAAAAGAATTGTTTTATTTGAGAGGGTAAATAAGTCCAATAATAATTGGAAAGGTTTTTTACTTGGGGTGAAAACTCTACAACTTAGAAGAAAAGAGAGGTTCTGAGATCAAAAATAAATCCAGAAAAAAATGAAAATTTAATTTCCTGGCAAAATTTTAATAAAAAAAAAGTTAAATTTTTGGGGTGTTACACTACCTCAGATCCGAAGGCAAGATCTTCGTTGCCAAGAACGGGTCCTTTCTGGAGAAAGAGTTTCTCTCGAAAGAAGTAAGTGGGAGGAAGGTGGAACTTGATGAGATGACCCCTCTCGAACCAGAAAGTAGCACAGCACAAGAAAATGTTTCTGTGGTGCCTGCACCGACTAGAGAGGAAGTTAATGATGACGATCATGATCAAGTTGCCACTGAACTTCGTAGGTCCACAAGGACACGTTCCGCACCAGAGTGGTACGGCAACCCTGTTCTGGAAATCATGTTGTTGGATAACGGTGAACCTTCGAACTATGAAGAAGCAATGGCGGGTCCAGATTCCAACAAATGGCTTGAAGCCATGCAATCCGAGATAGGATCCATGTATGAAAACAAAGTATGGACTTTGACAGACTTGCCCGATGATCGGCGAGCGATAGAAAATAAATGGATCTTTAAGAAGAAGACAGACGCGGATGGAAATGTTACCATCTATAAAGCTCGACTTGTCGCTAAGGGTTATCGACAAGTTCAAGGAGTTGACTACGATGAGACCTTCTCACCTGTAGCAAAGCTGAAGTCCGTCTGAATCATGTTAGCAATTGCCGCATTCTACGATTATGAGATATGGCAAATGGACGTCAAAACGGCATTCCTTAACGGCTTTCTTAAGGAAGAATTGTATATGATGCAGCCGGAAGGTTTTGTCGATCCTAAGAATGCTAACAAAGTATGCAAGCTCCAGCGCTCAATCTATGGGCTGGTGCAGGCATCTCGGAGTTGGAACATTCGCTTTGATGAGATGATCAAAGCGTTTGGGTTTACGCAGACTTATGGAGAAGCCTGTGTTTACAAGAAAGTGAGTGGGAGCTCTGTAGCATTTCTCTTATTATATGTGGATGACATACTATTGATGGGAAATGATATAGAATTCTTGGAAAGTATAAAGGCCTACTTGAATAAGTGTTTTTCAATGAAGGACCTTGGAGAAGCTGCTTACATATTAGGCATCAAGATCTATAGAGATAAATCGAGACGCCTCATAGGTCTTTCACAAAGCACATACCTTGACAAGATATTGAAGAAGTTCAATATGGATCAGTCCAAGAAGGGGTTCTTGCCTGTACTGCAAGGTGTGAGATTGAGCACGGCTCAATGCCCGACCACGGCAGAAGATAGAGAAAAGATGACTGTCGTCCCCTATGCCTCAGCCATAGGGTCTATTATGTATGCCATGCTGTGTACCAGACGTGATGTAAACCTTGCCGTAAGTTTGGTAGGAAGGTACCAAAGTAATCCCGGCATGGAAAACTGGACAGCGGTCAAGAATATCCTGAAGTACCTGAAAAGGACTAAGGATATGTTTCTCGTTTATGGAGGTGATGACGAGCTCGTCGTAAAGTGTTACGTCGATGCTAGCTTCGACACAGATCTGGATGACTCTAAGTCACAAACCGGATATGTGTATATTTTGAATGGTGGGGCAGTCAGCTGGTGCAGTTGCAAGCAAAGCGTCGTGGCGGGATGTACATGTGAAACGGAGTACATGGCAGCCTCGGAGGCAGCACATGAAGCAATCTGGATGAATGAGTTCATTGCCGACCTAGGAGTTATTCCCAATGCATCGGGGCCGATGACTCTCTTCTATGACAACACTGGAGCTATTGCCCTTGCCAAGGAGCCCAGGTTTCACAAGAAGACCAAGCACATCAAGCGTCGCTTCAGATCCATTCGTGAAAATGTTCAAAATGGAGACATAGATATTTGTAAAGTGCATACGGATTTGAATGTCGCAGATCCGTTGACTAAACCTCTTCCACGAGCGAAACATGATCAACACCAGAACTCTATGGGTGTACGATTCATCACAATGTAACTAGATTATTGACTCTAGTGCAAGTGGGAGACTGTTGGAAATATGCCCTAGAGGCAATAATAAAATGGTTATTATTATATTTCATTGTTCATGAAAATTGTCTATTGTTCATGCTATAATTGTGTTATCCGGAAATCGTAATACATGTGTGAACACATAGACCATAACATGTCCCTAGTGAGCCTCTAGTTGACTAGCTCGTTGATCAATAGATGGTTACGGTTTCCTGACCATGGACATTGGATGTCATTGATAACGGGATCACATCATTAGGAGAATGATGTGATGGACAAGACCCAATCCTAAGCGTAGCACTAGATCGTGTAGTTCGTTTGCTAAAGCTTTTCTAATGTCAAGTATCATTTCCTTAGACCATGAGATCGTGCAACTCCCGGATACCGTAGGAATGCTTTGGGTGTACCAAACGTCACAACGTAACTGGGTGGCTATAAAGGTGCACTACAGGTATCTCCGAATGTGTCTGTTGAGTTGGCACAGATCGAGACTGGGATTTGTCACTCCGTATGACGGAGAGGTATCTCTGGGCCCACTCGGTAATGCATCATCATAATGAGCTCAATGTGACCAAGTGGTTGGTCACGGGATCATGCATTACGGTACGAGTAAAGTGACTTGTCGGTAACGAGATTGTACGAGGTATTGGGATACCGACGATCGAATCTCGGGCAAGTAACGTACCTATTGACAAAGGGAATTGTATACGGGATTACTTGAATCCTCGACATTGTGGTTCATCCGATGAGATCATCGAGGAGCATGTGGGAGCCAACATGGGTATCCAGATCCCGCCGTTGGTTATTGACCGGAGAGTCCTCTCGGTCATGTCTGCGTGTCTCCCGAACCCGTAGGGTCTACACACTTTAGGTTCGGTGACGCTAGGGTTGTAGAGATATTAGTAAGTGGTAACCCGAAAGTTGTTCGGAGTCCCGGATGAGATCCCGGACATCACGAGGAGTTCCGAAATGGTCCGGAGGTAAAGATTTGTATATAGGAAGTCCAGTTTCGGCCACCGGGAAAGTTTCGGGGGTCACTGGTATTGTACCGGGACCACCGGGTGGGGCCACCTATCCCGGAGGGCCCCATGGGCTGAAGTGGGAAGGGAACCAGCCCCTGGTGGGCTGGTGCGCCCCCCATGGGCCTCCCTCTGCGCCTAGGGTTGGAAACCCTGGGGGTGGGGGGCGCCCCACCTGACTTGGGGGGCAAGTCCCCCCCTTGGCCGCCCCCCCCCCCCTTGAGATGGGATCTCCAGGGGCCGGCGCCCCCCAGGACCCCTATATATAGTGGAGGGGAGGGAGGGCAGCCACACCCAAGCCCTGGCGCCTCCCTTTCCCTCCCGTAACACCTCGCCCTCTCATTGAGCTTGGCGAAGCCCTGCCGAGATCCCCGCTGCTTCCACCACCACGCCGTCGTGCTGCTGGATCTCCATCAACCTCTCCTTCCCCTTGCTGGATCAAGAAGGAGGAGACGTCTCTCCCAACCGTACGTGTGTTGAACGCGGAGGTGCCGTCCGTTTGGCGCTAGGATCATCGGGATTTGGATCATGACAAGTACGACTCCATCAACCCCGTTCTCTTGAACGCTTCCGCTCGCGAACTACAAGGGTATGTAGATGCACTCCTCTCTCTCTCGTTGCTAGATAACTCCATAGATTGATCTTGGTGATGCGTAGAAAATTTTAAATTTCTGCTACAATCCCCAACACCTTCTCCCATCTAGGGGGGGAGGTCAAGGAAGAAGAAGAAGAAGAAGGGGGCTCTCTCCCCCTCTCTCCCGGTGGCGCCGGAACGCCGCCGGGGCCATCATCGCGACAACGATCTACACCAACAACTTCACCGCCGTCATCACCAACTCTTCCCCCCTCTATGCAACGGTGTCACTCCTCTTTTACCCGCTGTAATCTCTACTTAAACATGGTGCTCAACGCTATATATTATTTCCCAATGATATATGGCTATCCTATGATGTTTGAGTAGATATGTTTTGTCCTATGGGTTAATTGATGATCGTGATTGGTTTGAGTTGCATGTTTTATTATTGGTGTTGTCCTATGGTGCCCTCCGTGTCGCACAAGCGTGAGGTATCCCCGCTGTAGGGTTTGCAATATGTTCATGATTTGCTTATGGTGGGTGGCGTGAGTGACAGAAGCACAGACCCTAGTAAGTAGATTGTTTGCATATGGGAGTAAAGAGGACTTGATGCCTTATAATGCTATGGTTGGGTTTTACCTTAATGATCTTTAGTAGCTGTGGATGCTTGCTAGAGTTCCAATCATAAGTGCATATGATCCAAGAAGAGAAAGTATGTTAGCTTATGCCTCTCCCTCAAATAAAATTGCAATAATGATTACCAGTCTAGTTATCGATTGCCTAGGGACAAATAACTTTCTTGTTGACAAAAACTCTCTACTAAAACTAACTTAGTTGTGTCTTTATCTAAACAGCACCTATCTTTTATTTACATGCTCTTTATTATCTTGCAAACCTATCCAACAACACCTACAAAGTACATCTAGCTTCATACTTGTTCTTGGTAAAGCGAATGTTAAACGTGCGTAGAGTTGTATCGGTGGTCGATAGAACTTGAGGGAATATTTGTTCTACCTTTAGCTCCTCGTTGGGTTCGACACTCTTACTTATCGAAAGAGGCTACAATTGATCTCCTATATTTGTGGGTTATCACCATCCTTCTTATCCGCGAAGTATTTGGGGCAGTTCCACTTTCAGTGACCAGTCCCTTTGCAGTAGAAGCACTCGGTTTCAGTCTAGGGTTCATCTTTGGGCTTCGTCCCGGGAGTGGCAAGTTGCTTTCCATTCTTCTTGAAGTTCTCTTTCTTTCACTTGCCCTTTTTCTTGAAACTAGTGGTCTTGTTAACCATCAACACTTGATGCTCCTTCTTGATTTCTACCTCCGCAGCCTTAAGCATTGCGAAGAGCTCATGAATCGTTTTATTCATCCCTTGCATATTATAGTTCATCACGAAGCCTTTGAAGCTTAGTGGCAGTGATTGAAGAACTCTTTCAATAACACTATCAACTAGAAGTTCAACTCCCAACTGAGTCAAGTGATTATGATACCCAGACATTTTGAGTATGTGTTCACTGACAAAACTGTTCTCCTCCATCTTGCAGCTATAGAACTTGTTGGAGACTTCATATCTCTCAACCCGGGCATTTTCTTGAAATATTAACTTCAACTCTTGGAACATCTCATATGCTCCATGTCATTCCAAACGTCCTCGAAGTTTCGGTTCTAATCCGTAAAGCATGGCACACTGAACTATTGAGTAGTCATTAGACCGCGTTTGCCAGACGTTCACAACGTCAAGATTAGAGGGAGCGGACTTGTCACATAGCGGTGCATCAAGGACATAATTCTTCTGTGCAGCAATGAGGATAATCCTCAAGTTACGGACCCAGTCCGTGTAGTTGCTACCATCATCTTTCAACTTAGCTTTCTCTAGGAACGCATTAAAATTCAGGGGAACGGTAGCTCGGGCCATTGATCTACAACATAGATATGCAAAACTATAATACTAAGTTCATGATAAATTTATGTTAAATTAATCAAATTACTAAAAAACTTCCACTTAAATAAACATCCCTCAAGTTATCTAAGTATCCAAATCAACTAACCCATGTCCGATCATCATGTGAGATGGGGTAGTCATCAATGGTGAACATCTACTATATGACTCACGTTCGACCTTTCGGTCTCAGTGTTCCGATACCATGTCTGTACATGCTAGGCTCGCCAAGTTTAACCCAAGTATTCTGCATGTGCAAAACTGTCTTACACCCGTTGTATGCGAACGTAGAGTCTATCGCACCCGATCATCACGTGGTGCTTCGGAACGACGAACTTTGGCAATAGTGCATACTCACGGAGAACACTTTTATCTTGTAATTTAGTGTAGGGATCATCTTATAATGCTACCGCCGTTCTAAGCAAAATAAGATGCATAAAAGATAAACATCACATGCAATCAAAATATGTGACATGATATGGCCATCATCATCTTCTGCTTTTGATCTCCATCTCCAAAGCATCGTCATGATCTTCATCGTCACCGGCTCGACACCTTGATCTCCATCTTAGCGTCGGGGTCGCCTCGCCAACTATTGCTTCTACAACTATTACTAACGCATAGCCATAAAGTCAAGCAATTACATGGCGTTTGCACTTCATACAATAAAAGAGACAACCCTAAGGCTCCTGCCGGTTGTCGATATTACAAAACATGATCATCTCATACATCAACATATATTTCATCATATCTTGACCATATCACATCACAACATGCCCTGCAAAAACAAGTTAGACGTCGTCTACTTAGTTGTTGCAAGTATTACGTGGCTGCTGCGAGATTCTAGCAAGAACCGTTCTTACCTACGCAAAAACCACAACGGTGATTCATCAAGTTTGTTGTTTTAACCTTCTTCAAGGACCGACCGTAGTCAAATTTGATTCAACTAAAGTAGGAGAAAATGACACCAGCCAGCCACCTTTATGCAAAACTAGTTGCTTGTTAGTCGGTGGAACCGGTCTCATGTGCGTGGACATGTAAGGTTGGTCCGGGCCGCTTCATCCCACAATACCTTCGAATCAAAATAAGACGTTGGTGGTAAGCAGTATGACTATCAATACCCACAACTCTTTATGTTCTAGACGTGCATATCATTTACGCATAGACCTGATTCTGATACCATTCTTGGGGAACGTTGCATGGAAAACAAAAAATTTCTATGCACACGCAAGATCTATTCATGGATATGCATAGATACGAGAGGGGGGAGCATCTACATACCCTTGTAGATCGCTAAGCGAAAGCGTTTATCAACGCGGGTGATGTAGTCGTACATCTTCACGATCCGTCCCAATCAAGTACCGAACGTATGGCACCTCCGCGTTCAGCACACGTTCACCTCAATGACGTCCTCGCCTTCTCGATCAAGCAAGAGGGGCGAAGTAGTAGATGAGTTCCAGTAGCACGACGATGTGGTGACGGTTGGTGATGAAGAACAATCTCCGCAGGGCTTCGCCAAGCACTACAGAAACTAGACAGAGGATAAACAAGAGGGAACGGGGTTGCCGGCACACAGCTTGGTGAATCTTGATGTGTCTTGGGTGCTAGCCCTGCCCCTCTATTTATACTAGTTGAATGCCCGCGCGTTGCCATGGGACAGTAAAATTAGACATGCAAATATTGATTGCACATGCCTGTAATCTAAAATGTATAAAAAACTATTGAAATATATTAAGATTTTGTCATATAGCACCTTGAAAGGGGCAAGAAAGATTTCCTAAGTAATTAGAAAAATCAGCCAAAAACCACATACGAAAGGCAAACCGGCATCGTTTCATCCTTACCAATTGATGTGCATTAGTAAAAAAGTGAAACTTCTTAGTATAAAGAATGAATTTAAAATATTTTGCGGACTGATTTCTTTTGTCATCCACAAGGAAGTTGCTCTGCTCATGGAAAAAACAAAGATAAATGAATAACCATGAGAATTAATCAATTAAGCAGAAAGAAAAGTTAGAAAGTAGAAATAATCTCACCCAAGTAGGGAATGCAATTAGTTAGCTACAGCAGAGAGGACTTGCGCACATGTGTTGTGCCACGCAAGAGATAGAAAAAGACATTATCCTGAATTTTACCGAGAGTAACCAGTAGTAATTCATGCTATGATAATAATGTTGCTGATCGAGGGCCTGGCCGTCCTCGTCCTCCTCTCCTAATTCGTCAAGCCATCAGTTGCCCCGTCGTTGTTGTACCAGGGGCAGCGAGGTGGTAGCAAAAATGTTGGTCGGGGTCAGCACCAATGATGATACAGGAGGCAGACGCATAGTACGTATGCAGTTCTAATTCTTCAGAAAAAAAATCAAGGATGACAAGTTCCAAGGTAGCTGACAAGTACACCTTGAGTTCATACAAAAGTCAATCCAAGTTAGATGTTGATCCATCCATCAAAAGTAACATACAACAAAAACTAATTGAGCACATTAAGCAAGAAATTAGGGGTGCCTGCAAAATTAACTTCCGGAAAGCATATAGACAAGTAGCGCCACTCTATTGGGCATTGTGCATCATCACACATGGCAGATGATAAGCTAGCCAGAGCCAAAATCACATGTTTAACCATGCGTCTAACATCGCTGAAGAAATTCAGAAAGGCAAAGTTGCCTACCAGCAGCGAGGGAGGAGGAGACATGTCGGGTGTGAGTCGTCGTCCGAGTACAAATTTGTCCAGGTGTGAGAATTCGAGACAATGACAAGCACGTACTGATTGGGCAGTGTCCGAGACGGATGGTGAAGTTCCCAGGTCGACCTTGGACTGTTTGACGTGGAAGTCGTGCCTGAACGAGTCGTCGAGGGCGGACGGCGTGGCACCCGCCGTGGAGGTAGTCATTGCACCCGTCGTGCCTGAACGAGTCGTCGAGGGCGGTGATGCCATCGCTCGGTAGAGCGCGGCAGCGGTGATGCCGCTGGAGTAGACGACGAACTTGAACCCGCCGGGGAGAGTGGTGGTGCCCATCGGCGGCGTAGGTATTCTGGTAAGCACCCTGCACACTTCCCCGAGCACTCCTCCTCGATCTCCACCGCCGCCTCCACCGCTGCAGCTCTCGTGCCTCCCATCCTAGACCTTCATCGCTGTCTCCACCGTTCGGTGCCGGTCCCGACCATGCCTACCTTGCGGGCAGGGCAAAAGGAGGCGCCCATGGCAAAAGGAGGCGCCCATAATGGATTGGCGTAGACAGGGAGTCACACTCACGGGAAGAGGAGGAGTCGGGCGGTCTCGCCGGAGATTGCTGCGTCCATCGGAGGCGCTGGGTGGTCCTGGGAGTAGGGGTGAGGACGGATCATGTTTGGGGAGAGAGATCTGGGATGCAAACGGGAACGTCGGGGAGGAGGTGGAGATCGTGCCAGATGTTTTTTTTCCCGCTATACTCGAACGTGGGTTTTTTTTGCGATATTTTCTAGCGAGGGGTCGTATGAGGGGAGGTCGAACCATCACGACATTCGATTCTCCTTTAATAGTAGAGATGTTGAGCCCTCGGGTCGAAACTTGAGAGTAAAAGCCTCCTCAAAGTCGGTTTTGCCCAAAAGGCAAGAGTCCTTCTCGGACTCCAGGACCAGACGCAAGGGTTCCCGGCGCCAGGGTCCCTGGCGTCTGGCCCCTGGCCTCCGCAAAACTTCCTTTTGCACTTTCCAAAAGCCTCGTGGGATTTCCCCCTTGGCCCAAATAGAGTGTTCTCGTAACCAAACATTTCGGGAAACATCCGAAACACCTTCCAGTGAATTCCTTAACCCTTCCGAAGACCAAACACTATTATCCCATATATTAATATTTACCTCTGGACCATTCCGGAGCTCCTCGTCATGTCCGTGATCTCATCCGGGACTCCGAACAACATTCGGTCACCAACATACATAATTCATATAATACTATATCGTCAACGAACGTTAAACGTGCGGATCCTACGAGTTCGAGAACTATGTAGACACGACCGAGACACCTCTCCCGTCAATAACCAATAGCGAAACCAGCCTCGTGGGATTTCCCCCTTGGCCCAAATAGAGTGTTCTCGTAACCAAACATTTCGGGAAACATCCGAAACACCTTCCAGTGAATTCCTTAACCCTTCCGAAGACCACACACTATTATCCCATATATTAATATTTACCTCTGGACCATTCCGGAGCTCCTCGTCATGTCCGTGATCTCATCCGGGACTCCGAACAACATTCGGTCACCAACATACATAATTCATATAATACTATATCGTCAACGAACGTTAAACGTGCGGATCCTACGAGTTCGAGAACTATGTAGACACGACCGAGACACCTCTCCCGTCAATAACCAATAGCGAAACCTGGATGCCCATATTGGCTCCTACATGTTCTAGGAAGATTTTTATCGATTGAACCTTATGACAACATACGTAATTCCCTTTGTCCATCGGTATGTTATTTGCCCGAGATTCGATCGTCAGTAGGTATCTTCATACCTAGTTCAATCTCATTACTAGCAAGTCTCTTTACTCGTTCCGTAATGCATCATCCTGTAACTAACTCATTAGTCACTTTGCTTGCAAGGCTTCTTATGATGTGTATTACCGAGAGGGCCCAAAGATAACTCTCCGATACTCGGAGTGACAAATCCTAATCTTGATCTATGCCAACTCAACAAACACTTTCAGAGATACCTGTAAAGCATATTTATGATCACCCAGTTATGTTGTGACGTTTGATAGCACACAAGATATTCCTCCGGTATCTGGGAGTTGCATAATCTCATAGTCGAAGGAATATGTATTTGACATTAAGAAATCAATAGCAATAAACTGAACGATCAATATGCTAAGCTAACGGACGAGTTTTGTCCATCACATCATTCTCCTAATGATGTGATCCCGTTATCAAATCACAACACATGCCAATGGTTACGAAACCTTAATCATCTTTGATCAACGAGCTAGTCTAGTAGAGGCTTACTAGGGACACGGTATTTGTTTATGTATTCACACATGTATTTAAGTTTCCGACCAATACAATTCTAGCATGAATAATAAACCTTTATCATGAATAAGGAAATATAAAATAACAACTTTATTATTGCCTCTAGGGCATATTACATTCATCAAAATCTTGTGATAGATATGTATAGTTGGAAATTGCAAACAAGTAGATAATTAAGTCACTAAACAGATCAACAAAGTCATGAACAGTGAAGGAGATAATCTAACTCTTACGATTGTGAATCTGCAGTTAAACACTGATGTACAGACGTGCCAATGAGTAAATCATGGAACTGTAAGGCAATAAACTAACTAAAAATTTCACATTAAAAGCCGGTCTTTATTATATGATAATAGATTGAACTGCATCACAACCATTGCAAAACAAACATACAGATGGGAGAAATGACAAATTAATACAAAGAGAAGAAGAGTTAAACACTTCTAATAACGGAGACAAATATGGATCTACATCAGGAGGTCCAACATTAATCAGTCAAAACCAACTCGCGATAGTAGCACTCGACCTCAACAACCAGATTTGTTTTTTCAAGTCAACCAGTTATACTAACGAATCATAGAACATGAATAAAGCGATCTACACGGAGGGAAATCGACAACCTGTTTCGACGAGCTCGTCATCTCATCGCGTTACCAAATCCAACACACGCATATATAGATCAATCCCACAACAGAACGAATAGCTGGGGTGGAGGGAATCGATGGCTAGCGCATACCTTGATGGAGATTTGCGAGAGTTACGATTGATCGCTCTGTGTTGCGGAGGATTTTTCCGATGGGAGCCACTGGGGCGAGTGGATTGGGGAAAGAGGAGGCGATGCGGGCGTGGAGTTTATACGTGGTTAGGAAGGAGAGTAGGAGACCGGCTCGACTGCGTCACGGCTCGGCTCGAACGGAATGAACGTCGAGCAGGCACGAGAGGCGGTTTCGGGGTCCGTCGCCGCCATGCAGTCTCTCGAAGCGTCTCCGACGGGGTTTCTCTAACGAGAGAGTTGCAGGCTTGCAACTACATAGTGGAATTTCCAGATGGACCACTAGGCCCGCTCACAAAGCCCATCTAGCCCGGTCTGATGCGCAATAAGGCAGCTAAACCTAAGCAGTGGAGCAATCAAAAAATCATTAATGTTTCTTGACAAAAAGATCAGTTTTTTTACTAGTTTTTGAATTTTACTGTTCATCCAGGAGCATGTGAGCTCGAGCTCACAATAGCATTTTCATAGGCGTCGGTCTCTAAATATTTTAACTTGCATGGTTTGAAAGCTTGGTTCGTTCTCGCCCTTTGTGTCATCGGCGCAGCGGGTCATCTAGTAAAAAGAAAATCTCAAAGGCAAAATAAGAAGGTACCTGACTGGGCATATGTCAATTGCCCCTCAAAAAGAAAACTATGGCATGAAAAAGACAATGTAGTTTACTGTAGTCAGCAAGCAATGTGGACCTTCAGTTGCATGGGAGCCTAACTGAGCTCCATAAGCACTGAAAAAAATAGCACGCTATAACGTCGCTAATAGCACGCTATAGCGTATTGAAAATTGCCTTGCTAAATATATCAGTGTACAACTTCTCGTTAATTGCACACTATAGCGCGATATAGCATGCTAATAGTATATTTTGAGGTCGCCGCTATTTTGCTGTAGCGCGCTATTTTTTTCATTGTCCATAAGACTACTATTAGAACAATCACCTTCTTTTCCAAGTTTTCTCAGAAAAGCTATCTTTCAGGTTGTGCAGGAGTCAGCTTGGCATCCTCACTAAGGTGGGGTTTTAAGCGCTTCAGGAATTAATGGCGTGGGCAGCGTTTAATTGAAATGAGAATGCTGGACACAATTCCGATTTCCAAGTACCAAGAGCATATAAGAATAGATATACACCTTCGACAAGTAGCAACTTTCGCGCGCCCGCCCGCCCGCACGTACAAGATATATCCTCCCAGGAAGACCTACAACCAAATTCTAGACAGACCTATACTTCTTTTCATCATGCAACCAACTCCCAGCACGATCTAGCATAATATAATGTTTCAATCATACAAAGGGAGGTTTTGATCGATTAAGCAAGGAGCAAAACAGACACATGGGTAAGAATAGATAGACATTGATCCATCTAAAGAATTACATTTGGTTCTAGTTGTTACTGCATTCCTGATTTAATATGTGTCAACTTCAGTAGTATAAAAACTGTTGAAATCACTGAGAAGTCTAGCAGAGAATGATTACAGACAAATGCAACATCAAACCCTCCCAGGGTAAGAATGCAACCTCCTGCTGCTCAGTTAATAAGTATGGTTGTCGTCAGGTCGCAAACAATTGAGTCAATGATGAGTACTCTGGCTCATATGAACAATTGAAAAGCAAATATTGCACAAGCAGCAAAAAAGCAAAACTGACTCTCACTCAGGACAAAAAAGCACGGGTAGATCATGATCATATTTAATCGAAGGCAATGGCATGCTTTTCAAACCACATCTGACAAGCACACTCACAAGTTTTGGTGATACATGAGACTGAAACTATCATGGCACAAGAGAAGAGCTGCCAGGCACAAACACCTAACAAAAACAAGAGATGACGAAATCAGACCTGAAATAATACTGGGTTAAGCCGAAATTCCCTTGATTAGGCATTCAAAAGCATCTTGCTAATAGAGACTTGGCTAGACTAAGGCACGGTACGTCATTTTAGATAACATACAAATATTGCTGGTGACATTGATGCAATGCGACAAATTCAGTGACAACTAACAAGTGCAGCATCCCTTCTTCACCTTGGGAAAAAGCACTATCTGTCACTAACTACATACATACATATACATACATACCTAGGTGCTGTCTCAGCTGGCTCTGGCCTCCCCTGCCCTCTCCCTCGGTTGTCATCGCTTCCCCATACTCTGCTCTTCATTCCCCTTCAATTCACCCGCGATTCCCCTCGTTCTCTGGGAACCCTAACCCTAGGTGCTAGTGCTCCGGTGGTTCTTCTTCGTCTCTGGTGGTTCCCCTGTGCTCCGCCGTCGTTGTGACGTGCTGGCCATTTGTTGTCACCCTTTCAACCAAGGCTTCCGCTGTGGTACCCCTGCCAAGTTCTCCAAGGAGGGTGACGATCAGGTATGTTTCTCCTGCAAGGACGGTGGGGATCTCTGCTTCTGCGACTAGAGGTTCGCTGTCGGTATTTATTTATAAACATGAATGACGTCAAGATTACTTACCACTAGGAGAAGTGGGCAACCAACCAACCAACTTGATTCCCCCGAAAGAACCTCTGAGATGCTTTTCACCAAATAATCGACAATAAAATCTGATTAGTTCCAGTTCTCAGCCTTTCTCAGCATATTTTTAACCTTCGCTCTATATTTAATGAAGAGTTGGGGCCAAGAGGCTAGAAAATATCGCATACTTATTGATTCTGTAGGTGGCCTTCCTCGAGTTTGTACATGTTTTCATCTTCCTTAGGTAGTCCTACAACACCTGCTTAGACTTTTTACCATTCTTTTCGGGACTCTCGAGCCTATATCTTGTCTCTTGCCACCTTTTCTTCCACCAACGAAAGGATCTACTGGAACTATTTTCCCTTTGTTTCATCGCAAAAATACCTTTGTTGCAGCCTTTTAAGTCAATTACTACCTTCTTATTATCATTCCCCAGTGTTAATGTTTTTGCAACAGGGTCTACTTTTCTCATCAACACAAAACCAGACCACCGGGTAGAGTTGACTTCATCCCTACTTTCAGGGAGCCGCGAAATTTAGTTTGCATCATAGCACTTATCTGTTCAGGAGTCATTTATTTGTACAATTGATGTACAACTCTGGGCTGGTCTCTGAATCTAACGGTGGTTAGTGTAGCAGAAATATCTTCTGCATGTTGCTCACTTTGTGTGGTCATCTCTTGGTCTTCGCGGGAGGTGCTCGATCGCGTACTACCTTCTGTTGATGCCATGATTCCACCCCAGCCGGTACAGGATCGTGTACTACCTTCGGACCATGTACCAGTTGGGGTGGAATCATGGTGTCAACAGAAGGTAGTACGCCATCGAGCACCTCCCGCGAAAACCAAGAGATGACCAGACAAAATGAGCAAGATGCAGAAGATATTTATACTACACTAACCACCGTCAGATTCAGAGGCCAGCCCAGAGTTGTACATCAACTGTACAAACAAATGACTCCTGAACAGATAAGTGTTATGATGCAAACCAAATTTTGCAACTCCCTCAAAGTAGGGATGAAGTCAACTCTACCCGGTGGTCTGATTTTGTGGTTGATGAGAAAAGTAGATCCTGTTGCAAAAACACTAACACCGAGGAAGGATGATAAGAAGGTAGTAATTGACTTGAAGAAGGCTGCACCAAAGGTATTTTTGCTACGGAACAAAGGGAAAACAGTTCCAGTAGATCCTTTCGTTGGTGGAAGAAAGGTGGCAAGAGCCAAGATTTAGGCTCGGAGAGTCCGGGAAAGAATGGTAAAAAGTCTAAATTGGTGTTGTAGGACTACCTAAGGAAGATGAAAACATGTACAAACTCGAGGAAGGCCACCTACAGAATCTATAAGTATGCGATATTTTCTAGCCTCTTGGCCCCCAACTCTTCATTAAATGTAGAATGAAGGTTAAAAAATATGCTGAGAAAGGCTGAGGACTGGAACTGGTCAGACTTTATTGTCGATTATTTGGTGAAAAAACATCTCAGAGGTTCTTTCGCGGGGATCAAGCCGATTGGTTGGCTGCCCACTTCTCCTAGTGGTAAGTAATCTTGAAGTCATTCATGTTTAAAAATAAAGACCGAAAGCGAACCTCTAGTTGCAGAATCGAAGATCCCCACCGTCCTTGCAGGAGAAACAGACCTGATTGTCACCCTCCTTGGAGGACTTGGCAGGGCTACCGCAGTGGAAGCCCGGGTTGAGAGGGCGACGACAAATGGCCAACACGTCACAATGGCGGCGGAGCATCGGGGAACCACCAGAGCCGAAGAAGAACCACCGGAGCACTAGCACCTAGGGTTATGGTTCCTGGAGAACGAGGGGAAGCACAGGCGAATTGAAGGTTAATGAAGAGCGGAGTACGGGGAAGCGGCGACAACCAAGGGAGAGGGAAGGGGAGGCCAGAGCCAGCCGGGACAGCGCGTCGACGCGGCGGCGACCACAGATGCAGGAGAAAGTAGCAAGGAGAGCGATCTACGGTGGTTTGAAGGACCTTTGAAGCCCACTCTTGGTATCAAACGACTAGTACCAAGATTTCCTGCTCAATAAATGTTGGTAATATCCTGTTCATAACATATATTACCAACAAGGGTGCCATCCTTGCTTTCTTGACATCTCAATTGGAAGTTCAATGGGCTTGCGAAAAATTCAGCAATGCTTCTGGCGTGAGATTACAGTTCAGCCGTCCCATCCCACCACTTTTCGCTGCCGCAGACGGGGATCTCGGAGACCCTATGCTCGGATCGATAGTACTGTACAACAGAACTCGAAATTGGAAGGCCGAAGGCTAGCCTCGGCCAACATCATTGTCGCCGCCGCGGCCGGGGATCTCAGAGACCCTAAGCTCAGATCGATAGTACAGTGCATCAGTACTCGGAATTGGAAGGACGAAGGCCAGCCTCAGCGTACATCATGTGGACGACGCATGAAGCGCCGAACGTCGAGAGCGCCGCCTGCAGAACGGAAGGAGTACTAACCCTAGTCGTTCGTTTTTTTACCATCTCTAAATCATCCAAAATTTGTTTTACATGGTGACATGCGGGTCATAAACGGGATTATCAAGGAATTTTCACAAAATCTGAAGTTTACAATGCCCCCTTAAGTTATAGTCCGAGGTTTTGGCCTAAAACTCAATGAGGCACTATAAATTCAAAAAAAATTCAAAAATGTAAAACCTTCACATTCTCTCTGTGTAAGAGATCATTGTACAAATTTTCAGTTGATTTGGAGGAGGCCGAAAAAATCACTTGCTTACAAAAACTGGCTTAAGGGAGACCAAACGGTCCATCCTTAAGTAAGTGAACTTTTACCATCTTCAAATCATCCAAAATTTGTTTTACATGGTGACATGCGGGTCATAAACGGGATAATCAAGGATTTTTCATAAAATGTGAAGTTTACAATGCCCCATTAAGGTATAGTCCGAGGTTTTGGCCTAACACTCAATGATGCACTTTAAATTCAAAAAAAAATTGAAAAAATGTAAAACCTTCACATTCTCTCTATGTTTGTATTCGCAATCTTGGCTTAACCAAGAGAGGGAATGCCCTCCTCCCACTCCCACTCCAACAGCTACCACCGTCTCCTCCTCCTGTCCCCGCCCTGGCCGGGGATCGCGGAGACCCTAAACCCCTAAACGGTAGGTCGTGGTTTCCTCATATCCCACTACGCTGGCTGTGGGCTGGGAGCTAGTGCGGATCAAGAGGCTTCCAGTGTGAGATTCCAATTCAGCTGTCCCATCCCACCACTTGTCGCCGCCGCGGCCGGGGATCTCTAAGACCCTAAACCCCTAAACCCTAGTAGTAGCAATGAGCTAGCCTCCAACAGCTACCATCGTCTCCTCCTGTTGTCGTCGCGGTCGGGGATCGCGGAGACCTTAAACCCCTAAACGATGGGTTGTGGTTCCCTCATCCCACTACGGTGGAAGTGGAATCAGAGCAGGCTGGCCTTCGGCCTTCTTGTCGAGTTCCGATGCACATTGCTATCGATCCGAGCGATTGGGACTCATGGGCGCGGACTGCCGCAGCAGCATCGCGCCAGTTGGCCAGTGGCCGTGATCAGACCGCGGCATCTTTGCCCTCCGCACTTTGATTCAGCTACCTAAGGCCGACCCAGACGCACACATCCCCGTCGCTCGCGGCGACCGTGGGCGCGGACTGGCGCAACAGCATCGCGCTAGTTGGCCAGTGGTCGTGATCAGACGCTGGCAACATTGTCCTCCGAACTTTGATTCCCATTTGTATCTGCACCTTCGCTAGCTTGGCTTAACTAAGAGAGGGAACACCCTCCTCCCACTCCCACTCCAACGGCTACCACTGTCTCCTCCTCCTGTCGTCGTCGCAGCCGAGGATCGCGGAGACCCTAAACTCCTAAAGGGTGGGTCGTGGTTCCTCATCCCACTACGCCGACGGTGAGCTGGGAGCTAGCGCGGATCGAGAGGCTTCTGACATGAGATTAGAGTTCATCCGTCCCATCCCACCACTTGTCGTCACCGCGGCCGGGGATCTCGGGGACCCTAAGCTCGGGCCGACAGTACTGTGCATCAGAAATCGGAATTGGAAGGCCGAAGGCCAGCCTCCACCTACATCATGTGGATGGTGCATGAAGCGCCAAACGCCGAGAGCGCCGCCTGCAGCTCGGGACCCTAGTCGTTCGTTTGTTTATGAGTCCCAAATGCTTGGATCGATAGTAATGTGCTTCAGAACTCAAAATTGGAAGGCCGAAGGCCAGCCTGCTCTGATTCCACTTCCACCTTGCAGACGTTCAACTTAGGCTTCCTTCTTTAATAACATCAGGTGGGTCGTGGTTCCCTTGAGCTACGCCAGGTGGGTCCTGGTTCCCTCGTCCCACTATGCCGACCATGGGCTAGGAGCTAGCGCGGATCGAGAGGCTTCTAGCATGAGATTCCAGTTTAGCCGTCCCATTCCAGTTTACCTGACACCTTGAAACCCCCTCAAACGTCTGGGTAGACGACCCGGTCACTGTCCGGTAAAAAACCAAACCCAGACGGGCACTTCAAACAGGCCTTAAACGCCTGAGCCGATCGGCACCCCTTCCAGCCCATATATGAGGCGGATATGGGGAGGCCCGAACATGACCGGGCGCGTCCGCCACGTCGGACTAACGTGCGGCCGCCCTCAGGAAAACAGTCTGAAACTCGTCTCCTTGACGGAACGATGGCCGCTCGCCGCTCACCACCATAAATCAAAGAGCCATGCCACCACACCAACGAGTCAGGAGCTACCCTTATCTAACACCAGAGCACCGGCTGCAGCTCCTGGAGCAGATTTGGGCAAGACACGATGCCCAGATCACCGCGGGGCTACCACCGGACACGGTGGATCCGAAAGAGGAGTTCGAGGAGGAGGAGGAGGACGCGGAGTGGAAGGAGGAGGAGCAGGAGAAGGACATGGGGACGTGGATCTACAGGTGAAGCAGCAGGCAATCCCCGATTCCTCGGGTCGGAGGCGGAAGCGGAGGCCAACCTAGCAATCACAGAACAGAGGAACCCCTGGAAAAAAAATCACAAAACAGAGGAGGGACAGAGACAGAGCAATCACATCATTGTGAGACGATCTGTAATCCGTTGTGTAAAAAGCGAGTGCATGTAGCCGGAGTGAAATTTCGAGAACAGCCTCAACCATATCTCACGATCACAACGTAGAAAGTGCAGCACTTCCCAAAACAAGTACACTGAACAACAGTAAGACTACAGCACAACATATTACATGAAAGACTCAGAGTTACATTCATATGACAATCACACTCACAGAGCATATGGTAGTACTAGTAGGTAATCACTGACGACTGGCAATCACGCCGGAGAAATAGGTATCAAGCTACTTCGCCGGCGCGATCGAAGAGGTAGTTCAGGGCAGCTTTTGCCACGAAGGCGCCGGCCCGAGGAACCCAGGGCAACTGGTAGGCCGCGGGCGAGAACGCCAGCAGAAAGACACCTAGGAGCAGCATAGTGAAGCCGAGGAAGACGTGTGTGGCGTCTGCTGCCGGGTTGCCGAAAGAGTAGGTGACGACGAGCCAGCCGGCTAGCACAGAGACGCGGCCGGCGTCAAGGAAGAGCCGCTGCAGGTGATCCCAGTCGGCGCGGCGGCCGATCACTTGCGGAGCTTCGAAAGCCATGTCGGGCCGCCTATGGACGCTTCTGTGGTACGTGTGTTTCTCACGATGTTAATTAGCATGGTCAACCAATCCTGCCGTCCAGAACAGCTCTAGCCCCTGCCCGTAAACATGACTGGCCGCACATTCGGACGGTGACATCTCGTGTTTTCTGAGCTCTTGCTTGCTTTTTAGTGGGCATTCGGATAGTGACATCTTATGGTTTTGAATGTTTCTGTGAATAGGTTACAATATTTTTGTATAACTAGGAAGAAAACCCACTTTTACTTCTGTAAAGTATTAAGTTGGTTCGTTGCTTGGTTTGAATGAAGCCATGATCATGATGACGACCATGCTTCCAATGCATGGACACCCGAGACACAAGGACAGGACCAGAAAACAATTCCCAACTCAGTACACGAGCTAGAAAGGGTGCTCGTCGCCGTATAGTGAAGACCGAGACAAACAACGAAGTATTTTACCCACCAGTCCCGTGTGTGGTCGGCATCCAAAGGGATCAGCTTCCGAACTCGGCCGGCCCCTAGCAACCACACCCTCTTTTTCTAAACCAACTCCATGCAGCAACACCATGGACAACATGTCTAATAAATATTCCTTCTATAAATTATCACCAATGGGCATTAGTATTAGAGGTAAATACACCAGAGGTGCCTAAACTTGTCCGACGCGGTCACTTTAGTACCTAAACTTGCAAAATGTCAAAAACCGGTGCCACAACTTGTCCATTTGGTACATATGCGGTGCCTCGCTCTTACGCCGCCGTATTTGCTTGTCGCGTGGCCTGACAGCTGGCATGTGGCCCATGGGTCAGTGGGTGAGAGCGCAGGAAGAGATGAGTCGAACGAGCGCAGCGGTTTTTTTCCAGAAAATCCCCGGAGCTTTGATTAATATTGCAAAAAAGTCTCTCCAACGGCGGCTCCTTGTACTCTGTAATTATTGCAAAACATGGTAGATTTCAGACAGATTTCAAACAAATATAAAATACCCAGAGATTGCATATTACTTTGTAATGCACTTGTACTCTGTAATGCGCTTGTAGATTGCGTACATATTCACATATAAATAAGACCTTGGCAAGAGCATTCTTAATGTTCAGAGATGAACAGAGAATTTCATAGTGATAGCATATACAACACCATTTGAAATATAACTTCACAGTGATAACATAAACAACAACATTTTAAATAGAACTTCATAGTGAGAAGAGCAAAACATAAATAGCAGTATTTCAAACAGAACTTGACCAAATCCAGTACATCTGAAACGAGAGCAAAACATAAAGGGTTTATTTGGTATCTTGGTCTCTTAACCCGAACAAAAGGAGCAGTTCATTCATGAACTCAACTAAGATGCATGAGAAGTTCATTCATGAACTGAAACTAGGTGAGATGGACAAATGGCTATAACAATGAGAGGAAATCATGAAGGTCACCAGGCCATCCTTCATCATAGAGACCATTTGGTGCATTCTGGGTAACAAGAACCTCCTCTTCTGCTTGCATGAAGTGTGAGGCTTGGTGTGCACTTGCTCCATCATTTCCAAAGAGAAGGTTGTAGAAGCCAGGGGCAGCAGCTCTAGCTCCTCTTGGAGCACTTGTGCTATCTTTTGTTGCAACAGGTGTTCTCCCTCCCCTTCCAGCATTTGCCCCTCCTCTTGCACCCCTTGAAGCAGTTGTTCTCCCTCCCCTTGTAGCAGGTGTTATCCCTCCCCTTGTAACATTTGGCCCTCCTCTTGCAGCAGGTGTTCTCCCTCCCCTTGCACCATTTGCCCCTCCTCTTGCAGCAGGTGTTCTCCCTCCCCTTGCAGTAATTGACCCTCCTCTTGCCTGCTTGTTCCTGAGTCTTGGTGCAGCTCCTTGCTCAGATTCAGCTGCAACACCTTCTGCTCTTGTCACCCTTCCACTTGCCATTTCTGTAGTCACTCTACCTACTGGGATTGAGTCCCTAGCATTAGCAATAAAGCTTGACTCAAGTAGTGGACCATAATCTCTAATTGTTGGTGACCTAAACCTCTCCTGCATTGTAAAGCAATGAGCATTGGAAGGAGATTATTCAAAGCATTGGAAGTAAATTATTCATAGTGTTGCAAGGAAACGATTCATAGTACAGAAGAAAATTACCCTTTCCTGCATCATGAACACCATGGAATCTTTAGTTTGTGTTGGATCCAGCATGGGATTTACTCTATGTGGCATAATGTTCTGCAAATGCAGTGATACTATGATCATTGGAAGCAAAGTAAAATAAGTCATGAATGTAAAAGGCCGAATTTAAAAGGCAGGAAATTACAGCAATGTTGCTTGGGTCATCATACTCTTCTTCTGATTTCTCTGCTCCTCTTGGTTTTGGTTCATCATTTACATGGTTGTGGTGACCTTTTTTATTGTGATCAGCAGATCCACATATAGAACAATGCATAGTTACACCATGTTTTGTTACTTTCTTCAGACCATCCTTACCCTTTTTCTCTTCTGGCTCTTTCTTCCTACTTTTCTTTGCCCTTCCCATGACTTTTGTGTCAATAGGTGGATACACATCTATGCAATTCATTTTCTCCCAATGCTTCATGTCCCTCATAGGCATAAGGTTCCAGCCAAAGCAACTCTTGTAGTTCTCAACACTATAACAGTCATGCACCATGCTCTCTGGCTCAATCCTTTCATGTCTGAAACATGCAATGGCATGATGGCATGGGATGGTTGAGAGTTCCCATCTGTTGCAGTCACAACTGTTCATGTTCAAATCCACAAAATATGTATTATTCAGAGACAAAACCTGGAAAACACCTTTCCCATACTCAGTAACCATGCAGTTCTTTGCCCATTCTATATACTTGTCTAGTTTCTTCTGAATTTTGGGGCACAGCCTGCCAGTCCACTTCTCAGATTCCCTTTGTTTGCCAACTATCCTGTTTGGTAGTTTATGGAAAATATAATCTAACATGGACTTTATTGGCAGATCTCTTCCATCCAGAATATAGCTGCATAGAAAATTTAATCAATGTAAAAAGACAGGGTATAAGTGGCATGCTGTTCAGAACAAAAAGAAGAAGAAATTGCAGCGTACCTGTTGAACACCTCAGACATATTGTTGAGGAGGATGTCACATTTGCAGAAAGGGTTAAAGAAAGCCTTTATCCATGTTCTTGGAGACAACTTCCCAACCCACTTGTAAGCATCTAAACTGTGTTCCTTTATTTGCTCCATGTTTTTGTGGTAAGCAATTTTGTTTGTAGATCTTGCTATTGCCCATAAATCATTCTTCAACGTTTCACCCTTGTGTGCTTTGTGGAAATTCTGATATATGTGCCTCACACAATGTTTGTGCTCAGAATGAGGGAACACTTTCTGCACTGCAGCAATCAAACCCTGCAAAATTCATGTCAACTTAGACCAACTTCTGCAATCACAATATCAGAACCAAATTATAGAGATAACAATGCTTACCTTTTGCTTGTCACTCATTAGTGTGTAAGATGATGAGTTGGAAATGTTCAGGTCATCCTTCAATGAAGCCAAGAACTACTCCCAACTACTTGTCGATTCTACTTCACAAAGACCAAATGCAATGGGGAATATGCAGTCATTGGGGTCGACACCAACTGTTGTAAGCAAATTTCCTTTGTACCTAGTTTTAATGTGACAACCATCAAGGAAAATTATTGGTCTACAAGCCTTAAGGAACCCTCTCTTGATCTGAATGCTACTACTCCTGTTATATTTGCCTGCCTTCAAATACTAAGTACATCTAGGCTTGCAAATAGCTTCTAATTTAGTGGCCGTATTCCTTGTTTTCTTCACCTTCACTCTGTTTCTCACACTATAGGAAACCAGTGCAAGCCTGAGCTCTTTCATGTCACCAAATACCATGCCAACTTTTAAAGCAGGAGCATTAAGATCAGTGCATGGATTGAATGTGCTGAACCTATACTTGAGCTTATCTTTCTCTTCTTTTGAAAGTTCCAAGTGACTATCATCTAGGACATCTTCAGGATGTTCTCCTTCATAATCAGGCAAAATCTCCTTCTCTCTGTGATCATCAACATCCTTATCTACATTACTATCAAACAGGTCATCATCACCATCTGCTACTTCATAATCACTCTTGTAGAAGTCCTCGTCTGTTACAATTTCTTCATTGTTCTGATGTAAATCATCACCATCTTCAGAGCTTGTACTGTCACCATTCTTGCAGTTGTCAAATTCAGCGTCTAATTCTTCATTACCAACACCAGAACTACAACCTTCACCAAATGGGATGAAACTCTTTGCTCTGATATAACTAATATCTCCTGCACTTTCTGGTATTTCAGACCAGAAAACATTTTCTTTGCCCTTTCCTGACTTAACTGGAGTTATTACTTTTGTTGGTTCATTTAGTCCATGCAGCAACACATCATCATCATTGTTTAGTAACTGCAGAGTGTCACCATGGTCTACCAGCAGGACCAAGTTCTTGTGTTCTACCGTTGTAGCAATCATGAGCATTATATCTGCATCACATGGCATCAGGTGAAGCCCATCACAAAAAGATTTACCGGGTTGGCACCAATACACATCCATCTTGGAGTTTCTCTGTCATGGCCCAGTTGGAGAAGGAAATCATCTATCCATAAATTAGACCAAGTATCACTTTGACAGTGGTCAAACCAGTCCACTTCATGATCTATATACTTCATGTTGCTACTAGATCCACACAAAAATCCCTTGTGATGGATTTCAACTGTGAACAGACCATCAAATAGCCCTGCATTATTAAAATAGAACAAATATTCAGATAACTATGCTGCACATATATTCATCACATATTTCACTTATGTAACTAAACAGATAATTATTTAGTTTACTAAACACTTAATTATTCACTACTTTACATACAACTGCACACATTCAGTATATCTGTACTGCATAGCACAAACTGAGCACATATATTCAGTTTTGTGCAGTGCACACATTCAGTACATAACCTAAATTCAGTTTAAGTGTACATCAAGTGTCACCAAAATTAAGTTTACTATACGATAACTGAAGACAAAATTCAGTTACAAATCTTCTGAAAAAATTAGTTCGAACAATCTACAAATCTGAGGCGCAATGACCAATGACCAACAAGACAAATAATCATCGATCAGAAATATTGTAGCCTAATTTGTTGTGCACATAAGCATGAGCTACTGCTGACAGGAAAGACGCATGCTTTCAAAACCGCCAAATAAACCCTAGCGAAAATCAGGATCAATGCACCCATATCTGATCCGCAATAGTCCACATACACATCACGCATACCATGGAGGAAAGATGAAGATCAAGCATGGAAAAAGAGCCGGCAAACCCTACCCGACGCATACACATGGACGAGGAATAGAGAATCGGAATGAAGAGAAAACAGGAAGGGTGTGACTTACCATACTTAGGAGTTGCTTCGCCTGGAAGACGACGGGCGAGGGTCATCCATCGCATCCGCCGCCGATCGCCGTGCCGCACCACCTCCGCCACCTTCACCTCGGATTGATCGTGAGTGAGAAAGCAGAGACAGGATACGAGCCGGTGGGGAGTTAGACTGAAGCGACACGGCCTTGTGGGTACCTAGGCGCAAATATAGCAGGCAATCAGGAGCCGCCGTTGGAGACTTTTTTGCAATAATTAATAAAAGCTCCGGGGGTTTTCTGGAAAATAACCGCTGCGCTCGTTCGACTCATCTCTTCCTGCGCTCTCCCCCACTGACCCGTGGGCCACACGCCAGCTGTCAGGCCACGCGACAAGCAAATACGGCGGCGTACGAGCGAGGCACCGTATATGCAACAAGTTGTGGCACCAGTTTTCGACATTTTGCAAGTTTAGGCACTAAAGTGACCATGCCGGACAAGTTTAGGCACCTCTGGTGTATTTACCTCTTAGTATTAATAGGAATATATATGAGAACAAATAAAAAAAGCAACAGACAGGCTAACAAACAGATGTAAGTATCCCTACATCATGGCAAGTGCTCGTTCGTACTTGCCTCACCTAGGCACGATCTCAATGCCAGGGAATCCAAGGATAAACCTAGATTTTGATGGCAAGGAGAGAGCAGCGTGAAATAACATCTAGCGTGAAATAACATCTATCGAAGTGTTGGGGAACGTAGTAATTTCAAAAAAAAATCCTACGCACACGCAAGATCATGGTGATGCATAGCAACGAGAGGGGAGAGTGTGTCCACGTACCCTCGTAGACCAAAAGCGGAAGCGTTAGCACAACACGGTTGATGTAGTCGTACGTCTTCACGATCCGACCAATCAAAGTACCGAACGCACGGCACCTCCGAGTTCAGCACTCGTTCAACTCGATGACGTCCCTCGAGCTCTGATCCAGCCGAGCTTTGAGGGAGAGTTCCGTCAGCACGACGGCATGGTGACGATGATGATGTTCTACCGACGAAGGGCTTCGCCTAAGCACCGCTACGATATGACCGAGGTGGATTATGGTGGAGGGGGGCACCGCACACGGCTAAGAGATCCAAGCGATCAATTGTTCTGTCTCTAGGGGGTGCCTCCCTCCCCGTATATAAAGGAGTGGAGGAGGGGGAGGGGGCCGGCCACCCTTGGCGCGCCCCATGAGGAGTCCTACTCCCACTGGGAGTAAGACTCCCCCCCTTCCATGTTGGAGTAGGAGAGGCGAGGGAAGGAGAGAGAGGGGGAAAGGAAAGGGGGGGGGCGCCGCCCCCCCCCCCTCCTTGTCCAATTCGAACTTGGGGGGAGGGGCGCGCGGCTGCCCCTTGGCCACCTCTCCTCTTCCATCACTTGGGCCCATGAGGCCCAATAACCTCTGGGGGGTTCCGGTAACCCCCCGGCGCTCCGGTATATATCCGATAACCCCCGGAACCATTCCAGTGTCCGAATATAGTCGTCCAATATATCAATCTTCATGTCTCGACCATTTCGAGACTCCTAGTCATGTCCGTGATCACATCTGGGACTCCGAACTACCTTCGGTACATCAAAACACATAAACTCATAATATAACCGTCATCAAACTTTAAGCGTGCGGACCCTACGGGTTCGAGAACTATGTAGACATGACCGAGACACGTCTCCGGTCAATAACCAATAACGGAACCTGGATGCTCATATTGGATCCCACATATTCTACGAAGATCTTTATCGGTCAAACCGCATAACAACATACGTTGTTCCCTTTGTCATCGGTATGTTACTTGCCCGAGATTCGATCGTCGGTATCTCAATGCCTAGTTCAATCTCGTTACCGGCAAGTCTCTTTACTCGTTCCGTAATACATCATCCCGCAACTAACTCATTAGTTGCAATGCTTGCAAGGCTTAAGTGATGTGCATTACCGAGTGGGCCCAGAGATACCTCTTCGACAATCGGAATGACAAATCCTAATCTTGAAATACGCCAACCCAACAAGTACCTTCAGAGACACCTGTAGAGCACCTTTATAATCACCCAGTTACGTTGTGACGTTTGGTAGCACACAAAGTGTTCCTCCGGTAAACGGGAGTTGTATAATCTCATAGACATAGGAACATGTATAAGTCATGAAGAAACCAATAGCAACATACTAAACGATCAAGTGCTAAGCTAACAGAATGGGTCAAGTCAATCACATCATTCTCCTAATGATGTGATCCCGTTAATCAAATGACAACTCATGTCTATGGTTCGGAAACATAACCATCTTCGATTAACGAGCTAGTCAAGTAGAGGCATACTAGTGACACTCTGTTTGTCTATGTATTCACACATGTATTATGTTTCCGGTTAATACAATTCTAGCATGAATAATAAACATTTATCATGATATAAGGAAATAAATAATAACTTTATTATTGCCTCTAGGGCATATTTCCTTCGGTCTCCCACTTGCACTAGAGTCAATAATCTAGATTACACAGTAATGATTCTAACACCCATGGAGTCTTGTTGCTGATCATGTTTTGCTCATGGAAGAGGCTTAGTCAACGGGTCTGCAACATTCAGATCCGTATGTATCTTGCAAATCTCTATGTCTCCCACCTGGACTTCATCCCGGATGGAGTTGAAGGGTCTCTTGATGTGCTTGGTTCTTTTGTGAAATCTGGATTCCTTTGCCAAAGCAATTGCACCAGTATTGTCACAAAAGATTTTCATTGGACCCGATGCACTAGGTATGACACCTAGATCGGATATGAACTCCTTCATCCAGACTCCTTCATTTGCTGCTTCCGAAGCAGCTATGTACTCCGCTTCACATGTAGATCCCACTACGACGCTTTGTTTAGAACTGCACCAACTGACAGCTCCACCGTTCAATATAAACACGTATCCGGTTTGCGATTTAGAATCGTCCGGATCAGTGTCAAAGCTTGCATCGACGTAACCATTTACGACGAGCTCTTTGTCACCTCCATAAACGAGAAACATATCCTTAGTCCTTCTCAAGTATTTCAGGATGTTCTTGACCGCTGTCCAGTGATCCACTCCTGGATTACTTTGGTACCTCCCTACTAAACTAATAGCAAGGCACACATCAGGTCTGGTACACAGCATTGCACACATGATAGAGCCTATAGCTGAAGCATAGGGAACATCTTTCATTTTCTCTCTATCTTCTGCATTGGTCGGGCATTGAGTCTTACTCAAATTCACACCTTGTAACACAGGCAAGAACCCTTTCTTTGCTTGATCCATTTTGAACTTCTTCAAAACTTTGTCAAGGTATGTGCTTTGTGAAAGTCCTATTAAGCGTCTTGATCTATCTCTATATATCTTGATGCCCAATATATAAGCAGCTTCACCGAGGTCCTTCATTGAAAAACTCTTATTCAAATATCCCTTTAGGCTATCCAGAAATTCTATATCATTTTCGATCAAGAATATGTCATCCACATATAATATCAGAAATGCTACAGAGCTCCCACTCACTTTCTTGTAAATACAGGCTTCTCCAAAAGTCTGTATAAAACCATATGCTTTGATCACACTATAAAAACGTTTATTCCAACTCTGAGAGGCTTGCACCAGTCCATAAATGGATCGCTGGAGCTTGCACACTTTGTTAGCTCCCTTTGGATCGACAAAACCTTCCGGTTGCATCATATACAACTCCTCTTCCAGAAATCCATTCAGGAATGCAGTTTTCACATCCATTTGCCAAATTTCATAATCATAAAATGCGGCAATTGCTAACATGATTCGGACAGACTTAAGCGTTGCTACGGGTGAGAAAGTCTCATCGTAGTCCACCCCTTGAACTTGTTGAAAACCTTTTGCAACAAGTCGAGCTTTATAGACAGTAACATTACCGCCAGCGTCAGCGTCAGTCTTCTTCTTGAAGATCCATTTATTCTCAATGGCTTGCCGATCATCGGGAAAGTCAACCAAAGTCCACACTTTGTTCTCATACATGGATCCCATCTCAGATTTCATGGCCTCAAGCCATTTTGCGGAATCTGGGCTCACCATCGCTTCTTCATAGTTCCTAGGTTCGTCATGGTCTAGTAACATAACCTCCAGAATAGGATTACCGTACCACTCTGGTGCGGATCTTACTCTAGTTGACCTACGAGGTTCAGTAACAACTTGATCTGAAGTTTCATGATCATCATCATTAACTTCCTCGCTAATTGGTATAGACGTCACAGGAACTGGTTTCTGTGATGAACTACTTTCCAATAAGGGAGCAGGTACAGTTACCTCATCAAGTTCTACCTTCCTCCCACTCACTTCTTTCGAGAGAAACTCCTTCTCTAGAAAGGATACATTCTTGGCAACGAATGTCGTGCCTTCGGATCTGTGATAGAAGGTGTACCCAACAGTTTCCTTTGGGTATCCTATGAAGACACATTTCTCCAATTTGGGTTCGAGCTTATCAGTTTGAAGCTTTTTCACATAAGCATCGCAGCCCCAAACTTTAAGAAACGACAACTTTGGTTTCTTGCCAAACCACAGTTCATAAGGTGTCGTCTCAACGGATTTTGATGGTGCCCTATTTAACGTGAATGCAGCCGTCTCTAAAGCATATATAACCCCAAAACGATAGCGGTAAATTAGTAAGAGACATCATATATCGCACCATATCTAGTAAAGTATGATTACGACGTTCGGACACACCATTACGCTGTGGTGTTCTGGGTGGCGTGAGTTGCGAAACTATTCCGCATTGTTTCAAATGTAGACCAAACTCGTAACTCAAATATTCACCTCCACGATCAGATCACAGAAACTTTATTTTCTTGTTACGATGATTTTCAACTTCACTCTGAAATTCTTTGAACTTTTCAAATGTTTCAGACTTATGTTTCATTAAGTAGATATACCCATATCTGCTTAAATCATCTGTGAAGGTGAGAAAATAACAATACCCGCCGCGAGCATCAACATTCATTGGACCACATACATCAGTATGTATGATCTCCAACAAATCAGTTGCTTGCTCCATAGTTCCGGAGAACGGCGTTTTAGTCATCTTGCCCATGAGGCATGGTTCGCAAGTACCAAGTGATTCATAATCAAGTGATTCCAAAAGTCCATCAGTATGGAGTTTCTTCATGCGCTTTACACCAATATGACCCAAACGGCAGTGCCACAAATAAGTTGCACTATCATTATCAACTCTACATCTTTTGGCTTCAACATTATGAATATGTGTATCACTACTATCGAGATTCATCAAAAATAGACCACTCTTCAAGGGTGCATGACCATAAAAGATATTACTCATATAAATAGAACAACCATTTTCTCTGATTTAAATGAATAACCGTTTCACATCAAACAAGATCCAGATATAATGTTCATGCTCAACGCTGGCACCAAATAACAATTATTTAGGTCTAATACTAATCCCGAAGGTAGATGTAGAGGTAGCGTGCCGACGGCGATCACATCGACTTTGGAACCGTTTCCCACGCGCATCGTCACCTCGTCCTTAGCCAGTGTCCGCTTAATCCGTAGTCCCTGTTTCGAGTTGCAAATATTAGCAACAGAACCAGTATCAAATACCCAGGTGCTACTGTGAGCTCTGGTAAGGTACACATCAATAACATGTATATCACATATACCTTTGTTCACCCTGCCATCCTTCTTATCCGCCAAATACTTGGGGCAGTTCCGCTTCCAGTGACCAGTCTGCTTGCAGTAAAAGCACTCAGTCTCAGGCTTAGGTCCAGACTTGGGTTTCTTCTCTTGAGCAGCAACTTGTTTGCTGTTCTTCTTGAAGTTCCCCTTTTTCTTCCCTTTGCCCTTTTTCTTGAAACTGGTGGTCTTATTGACCGTCAACACTCTCCGCAGCCTTTAGCATTGCGAAGAGCTCGGGAATCGTCTTATCCATCCCTTGCATGTTATAGTTCATCACGAAGCTCTTGTAGCTTGGTTGCAGTGATTGAAGAATTCTGTCAATGACGCTATCATTCGGAAGATTAACTCCCAGTTGAATCAAGTGATTGTTATACCCAGACATTCTGAGTATATGCTCACTGACAGAACTATTCTCCTCCATCTTGCAGCTGTAGAACTTATTGGAGACTTCATATCTCTCAATCCGGGCATTTGCTTGAAATATTAACTTCAACTCCTGGAACATCTCATATGCTCCATGACGTTCAAAACGTCGTTGAAGTCCCGGTTCGAAGCCGTAAAGCATGGCACACTGAACTATCGAGTAGCCATCAGCTTTGCTCTGCCAGACGTTCATAACATCTGGTGTTGCTCCTGCAGCAGGTTTGGCACCTAGCGGTGCTTCCAGGACGTAATTCTTCTGTGCAACAATGAGAATAATCCTCAAGTTACGGACCCAGTCCGTGTAATTGCTACCATCATCTTTCAACTTTGCTTTCTCAAGGAACGCATTAAAATTCAACGGAACAACAGCACGAGCCATCTATCTACAATAACATAGACATGCAAAATACTATCGGTACTAAGTTCATGATAAATTTAAGTTCAATTAATCATATTACTTAAGAACTCCCACTTAGATAGACATCCCTCTAATCATCTAAGTGATCACGTGATCCAAATCAACTAAACCATAACCGATCATCACGTGAAATGGAGTAGTTTTCAATGGTGAACATCACTATGTTGATCATATCTACTTTATGATTCATGCTCGACCTTTCAGTCTCAGTGTTCCGAGGCCATATCTGCATATGCTAGGCTCGTCAAGTTTAACCTGAGTATTCCGCGTGTGCAAAACTGGCTTGCACCCGTTGTAGATGGACGTAGAGCTTATCACACCCGATCATCACGTGGTGTCTGGGCACGACGAACTTTGGCAACGGTGCATACTCAGGGAGAACACTTTTATCTTGAAATTTAGTGAGAGATCATCTTATAATGCTACCGTCAATCAAAGCAAGATAAGATGCATAAAAGATAAACATCACATGCAATCAATATAAGTAATATGATATGGCCATCATCATCTTGTGCTTGTGATCTCCATCTCCGAAGCACCATCATGATCACCATCATCACCGGCGCGACACCTTGATCTCCATCGTAGCATCGTTGTCGTCTCGCCAACTATTGCTTCTACGAGACTATCGCTACTGCTTAGTGATAAAGTAAAGCAATTACAGGGTGATTGCATTGCATACAATAAAGCGACAACCATATGGCTCCTGCCAGTTGCCGATAACTCGGTTACAAAACATCATCATCTCATACAATAAAATATAGCATCATGCCTTGACCATATCACATCACAACATGCCCTGCAAAAACAAGCTAGACGTCCTCTACTTTGTTGTTGCAAGTTCTACGTGGCTGCTACGGGCTGAGCAAGAACCGTTCTTACCTACGCATCAAAACCACAACGATAGTTCATCAAGTTAGTGTTGTTTTAACCTTCTCAAGGACCGGGCGTAGCCACACTCAGTTCAACTAAAGTTGGAGAAACTGACACCCGCTAGTCACCTGTGTGCATAGCACGGCGGTAAAACCAGTCTTGCGTAAGCGTACACGTAATGTCGGTCCGGGCCGCTTCATCCAACAATACCGCTGAACCAAAGTGTGACATGCTGGTAAGCAGTATGACTTGTATCGCCCACAACTCACTTGTGTTCTACTATTGCATATAGCATCTACGCATAAAACCAGGCTCGGATGCCACTGTTGGGGAACGTAGTAATTTCAAAAAAAAATCCTACGCACACGCAAGATCATGGTGATGCATAGCAACGAGAGGGGAGAGTGTGTCCACGTACCCTCGTAGACCGAAAGCGGAAGCGTTAGCACAACGCGGTTGATGTAGTCGTACGTCTTCACGATCCGACCAATCAAGTACTGAACGCACGGCACCTCCGAGTTCAGCACACGTTCAACTCAATGACGTCCCTCGAACTCCGATCCAGCCGAGCTTTGAGGGAGAGTTCCGTAAGCACGACGGCGTGGTGACGATGGTTATGTTCTACCGACGCAGGGCTTCGCCTAAGCACCGCTACGATATGACCGAGGAGGATTATGGTGGAGGGGGGCACCGCACACGGCTAACAGATCCAAGGGATCAATTGTTGTGTCTCTAGGGGGTGCCTCCCTCCCCGTATATAAAGGAGTGGAGGAGGGGGAGGGGGCCGGCCACCCTTGGCGCGCCCCATGAGGAGTCCTACTCCCACCGGGAGTAGGACTCCCCCCTTCCATGTTGGAGTAGGAGAGGAGAGGGAAGGAGAGAGAGGGGGAAAGGAAAGGGGGGGCCGCACCCCTCCTTGTCCAATTCGGACTAGGGGGAGGGGCGCGCGGCTGCCCCTTGGCCGCCTCTCCTCTTCCACCACTTGGGCCCATGAGGCCCAATAACCTCTGGGGGGTTCCGGTAACCCCCGGGCACTCCGGTATATATCCGATAACCCCCGGAACCATTCCGGTGTCCGAATATAGTCGTCCAGTATATCAATCTTCATGTCTCGACCATTTCTAGACTCCTCGTCATGTCCGTGATCACATCCGGGATTCCGAACTACCTTCGGTACATCAAAACACATAAACTCATAATATAACCGTCATCAAACTTTAAGCGTGCGGACCCTACGGGTTCGAGAACTATGTAGACATGACCTAGACACGTCTCCGGTCAATAACCAATAGCGGAACCTGGATGCTCATATTGGATCCCACATATTCTACGAAGATCTTTATCGGTCAAACCGCATAACAACATACGTTGTTCCCTTTGTCATCGGTATGTTACTTGCCCGAGATTCGATCGTCGGTATCTCAATACCTAGTTCAATATCGTTACCGGCAAGTCTCTTTACTCGTTCCGTAATACATCATCCCGCAACTAACTCATTAGTTGCAATGCTTGCAAGGCTTAAGTGATGTGCATTACCGAGTGGGCCCAGAGATACCTGTCCGACAATCGGAGTGACAAATCCTAATCTTGAAATACGCCAACCCAACAAGTACCTTGGGAGACACCTGTAGAGCACCTTTATAATCACCCAGTTACGTTGTGACATTTGGTAACACACAAAGTGTTCCTCCGGTAAACGGGGGTTGCATAATCTCATAGTCATAGGAACATGTATAAGTCATGAAGAAAGCAATAGCAACATACTAAACGATCAAGTGCTAAGATAACGGAATGGGTCAAGTCAATCACATCATTCTCCTAATGATGTGATCCCGTTAATCAAATGACAACTCATGTCTATGGTTAGGAAACATAACCATCTTCGATTAACGAGCTAGTCAAGTAGAGGCATACTAGTGACACTCTGTTTGTCTATGTATTCACACATGTATTATGTTTCCGGTTAATACAATTCTAGCATGAATAATAAACATTTATCATGATATAAGGAAATAAATAATAACTTTATTATTGCCTCTAGGGCATATTTCCTTCACGAAGATGTTCCTTTGGGTTGAGTTTACTGCACATATGGGTCCAATGCAACCGATTGGTTAGGTACGAGGCCTCTGAGATAGGGGTCTTTATCGCGCATGGATCTGGGCTCAGGTATCATAATAGAAGTATGGATGATATCGGTGTGGTACTCTAGATATAGAAGTATGAACAGTTGTGTATCGTCGCATTCTCATGATAACTCTTTACTTGCGTTGGAGATATGGACGGACGGCGGAGGGCCTGTTGTGTGGAGAGGGATTGTGGCTCGGGCTCCCGCGGTGATGGCGATTGCGCTCACTCCCTCCATCGCCGGCGTCTGCCCCTCCGCCTCCTCTCCGCTCGCCGCCCGGCCTCGACGGCTCGCCGCCCCTCCCTGGTCCCGCTCCCCTCCCCGTTTCCCCGTCTCCTCCCCCTTCCCCGCGTCCTGCCCTGGTGCCGGCTCCCGCGCCAGTGCCCGCGGGCCGGGTGTGTTGGGCGGACTGGGCGGCGGAGGAGGACCGGGCAGATGCCGCGGCCGCCGCAGCCGGCCTCCCCCGGCGGCTGCGCCGCTTCGGCGATCGATTGGTCGAGGACGTCTCCGGTGTGTTCCCCGCGGCCCTTGTCTCTGTCAATGCCATCGCCTCTCCTCCCCTTCGTCTGTGGACGCGGCCTGCGGCCCGCCTCGCACCACCTTCCCCTCCGCCAGTGGCTGCTGGTCGCCGGCGTGCAGGGGCCCGAGCTAGGTCTTGGGGGTGGCCGGAAGGGCGGATTTGGGACATGCGGCGGTGTCGTGGCAGCCAGCTTCTCCGATGCGTGCTTGGGAGTTCCCGGCGCTGCTCCCGTCATCGTCGGCGGCGTCCTCTCAGCCTACGTTTGCGCCCAAATACCGTCCATTCCGGCCGGTGATGTTGGTGGCGTCCGACCCTCGGGTGGCGGCCGCGGGCGGACAGCAGCGTGCCCCAGCCCCCTCCCCCCCCCCCCCCCCCCGCGCGTCGAGTGGGTTGGGCCGTCCTGGTCCGGCTGGACAGGCCGGGACGGGGGTGCGCTCGGGCCATGCTGGGCCATTGGATGGGGAGGCCTGCGGAAGTGGGCCTCTCTCTCATCCACCTGGGCCGGCCCAGACCGAGTGCGGACCTGGCCACGCCCATCTAGGGTCTCTGCCGGCTCCTACCCTATCCTCGTCGATTCTCCTCCCCCTACCGTCGCCACAAACCGCCTCCTCTCCCCTCGCTGACCCCGGACTTCCCTCCCACTCCCCCGACACCATGGTGCGTGACGTCGGTGATGGTGCGCCCCGCCCCAAGCGCCGGGCCGCTGGACGTGACCCTCCGCCGCCCTCGGACACCCGCCGTCCCTCCCCGGAAGGCTCGCGCCGCGAGTCCGAGCTCCGGGGGGAGATCCTCCGCGGCAAGTCCTCGGCTTCGGCTGCTGGTTCGTGTCGGTGTCAAAACCGGCGGATCTCGGGTAGGGGGTCCCGAAATGTGCGTCTAAGGCGGATGGTAACAGGAGGCGGGGGACACGATGTTTTCCCAGGTTTGGGCCCTCTCGATGGAGGTAATACCCTACTTCCTGCTTGATTGATCTTGATGATATGAGTATTACAAGAGTTAATCTACCACGAGATCGTAGAGGCTAAACCCTAGAAGCTAGCCTATGGTTATGATTGTTGTACTTGTCCTATGGACTAAACCCTCCGGTTTATATAGACATCGGAGGGGGCTAGGGTTACACATAGTCGGTTACAAGGGAGGAGATCTACATATCCAAATTGCCAAGCTTGCCTTCCACGCCAAGGAGAGTCCCACCCGGACACGGGACGAAGTCTTCAATCTTGTATCTTCATAGTCCAACAGTTCAGCCAAAGTATATAGTCCGGCTGTCCGAGGACCCCCTAATCCAGGAGTCCCTCAGTAGCCCCTGAACCAGGCTTCAATGACGATGAGTCCGGCACGCAGATTGTCTTCAGCATTGCAACGCGGGTTCCTCCTCCGAGTACTCCATAGAAGATTTTGAACACAAGGATCGTGTCCGGCTCCGCGAAATAAATTCCACATACCACCGTAGAGAGTATAATATTCCACAAATCTAATCTGCTGACAAGTTTCATAGCATGAGATCACGCCACGGCCCGGTCATTATTCAAACCATTTTTCTCAGCTACTGCACATATTGCGAGGCGGTTTTCTTGGCACGTCTTGTCGAAGCAGAGATCGTGTCCCCTTATCACGGGATTCTCATCAATACGGGTGTGGGTAACCCAACCGTGCCATCAATCACGGTGCTTGGGGAATAAGCGATTTTACCAGGCAAGTGGGGAGGCGCAGAATCCCTGCTGCCTTTATAAGGGGATAAGGACTCCCTTTCGCACCCACGCTTTCTTCTTCCCGATCCATTCCCCTTCGCTCGAGCTCCAGCGCCCAAGCGTTCATCTTCTCCGCCCACAAAGGCCTTCCGAAAATGTCCGGATCCGGGGCAGGAGGCAAGTAGATGGCCTCTACCATCCGGGAGAAGGATATCAAAAAGCTTCGGGAGGCCGGGTATCTGGCCAAGAAAATCAGACACCGTCTCCCGACGGCGGGACAGATCGTCCCTACTCTGGAACCCCACGAGAGCGTTGTATTCCTCCCTCACTTTGTCCGCGGGCTAGGGTTTCCCATCCACCCGTTCGTTCGCGGCATCATGTATTATTACGGGATCGATCTTCACGATCTGTCCCCCAATTCCTTCCTCAACATCTCAACATTCATCGTCGTGTGCGAGGTTTTTCTCCGCATCTCGCCACATTTCGGCTTATGGCTGAAGATTTTTAATGTGAAGCCCAAAGTAGTGGGTGGCGAGCACGCCGAGTGCGGGGGTGCTATGGTGAGCAAGATGCCCAACGTCACATGGCCAACCGGCACCTTTAATGATTCCGTCAAGGAGTGGCAACAGCAGTGGTTTTATATCACCGAGCCGCGCGGCATGGAATGGGCTGCTACTCCCGAGTTTTGATCCGGAGCCCCCCTGTGGCTTACATCCTGGGTCAAGAAAGGCCTGAACTGGTCTTCGTCCGACGAACTGTCGGTGCTCCAGACGCGCGTTAAAGATATGGAAGACAAAAACATCGAACTTGTCAATGTAGTCCAGGTGATGTTAGTTCGCCGGATCCTACCTTGTCAACACCGGACTTGCAATTTATGGGAATTCGATCCGGCCAAGCACCAAACCATGCGAGAGCTCTTTGGCTCCTCGCACAAAGACATCTGGAAGGTGCTCTTCAAGTCCGGCAAATCATGGCCGGACTCAGCCGAGGACCGCGGGTACCAACTGTCCCGCCCTGCAAGCTCGGTAAGTCATCATAAATTTTATCTGCATAACCCAAAGGAAATGCTTAATGTGTTTTCCACAACTCTCCTAGGGATGGACGAAGAAGGCGGAGCGGATCCACTGTCCGGCCCCGTTGCCCGAAGAACCGGCCGTCCCACTTCTGACGAAGATGCTGGTCCCAGCGCCTTACAAGGTGCCGGAGAAGACGACCGAGAAGGAGGCCAAAAAGACCCGAGGCGGCCTTCGTCGCCGCGGCACTTCGGACACAATATCCGAAGGCTCTAATGCCTATTCCGCCTCCGAAGAGGACGAGGAGGAGGAGGAAGATGAATCCCCCGCGGGGGGGAGAAAGAAGAGGACGGCCTCCGCACACCTGGAGGCCGAGTCGCCTAAAAGGGGAAAAGCTCCTCTTCCGGAAGAGTCCACTGCCGCCGCCGACAACGGCCCGGCATGGGATCCCAGGGCCCAGCCCCTGGTGAACTCGTGAGTATATAAAGTCTGAATACTTTTATGCGTCCAGACTCATCATGGCATAATATTTTAACCTGAGCCATATTTTTTGTAGTCCGGCGAGGTCCCGTACCAAACAATCCTCATCAGAGGATTCGCTGAGCTCGGATGCTATGGAGAGTGGGACGCCCCCGAAGGCCCCTTCCCCCAAACAGGTGAATAACACCGAGGCTTCGTCCCAGAAGGACCCCGGCCAAGGAGGAGAGGAAAAGATCGTGAAGGCGGCGCCTGGAGGTCGAACTTCAGGGGCCGGACACATGGGGGAGAAGATTCCCATGGGAGCTGACGGCGGGGGCCATCTTGAATTCGGCTCCCAGCCGGAAGCAATTCCGGAGACCAATACGGCTCCAGAATCAAGCAGGCAGCCTCCCTCAGCTGGGGGGGCGTGCCTGTTCCACCAGTAACCTCTGTCCAACCAGAGGTGTCGGATGCTTTGTTGGTGGCGCTGAAGGGCGCCTCCATCGTCGATGAACACTGTGCCCTTATGGGTGCGGTGATTGAGAAGATTCATTCTGCTGAGAGTGGACTGAATGAAGCCTGTATCAGCCTTATAAAAGGTTTTGAGGTATGTTTTATGAGGTTTCGAAGAGTGTCATGGTATGGATAGTAGCCCCTAATACACTATTCGGTGAAAGATAGAACCGGGCAGAGGATCAAATTTATGTTCGCAGGAAGACTCATTTGATGACATCTGTCTCTCTTCTTATAAGTAGGCTTCTGTAGCGGCTGCTGCCTCTCATACTGCGGAGGTCTCCGGACTGAATCAAAATCTGGAGCGGGCCAAAGAAGAACTTGGCCGGTTGAAAATGCAGTTGGGAGATAAAGAAGGTATGCGCAAGTCTTGTTCGCGTTTATTGCGAACGAATTTTCAGTATGATAAAATATGTTTCATGATTTGCGCTAGGGATGATGACCGAAGTCGAGGCTCTTAAGAAGGCTGTGGCCGAGGCCGAGAAAAAGGCAGCCGTAGAGCAGGCTCTTCGTGAGAAGCACGAGGCCAGGGTTATTGAAGCTGAGCAGGAGCTTCAAGAGGCCGTGAAGAAATGCGAGACCTTGGAGCAGAGTTTAACGGGGAAAGAATCCGAACTCACCAAGGCTCATCAGGCCACGAGCGATGCCCGGGTGGAAACCCAAAGCGCCCTGCAGGGGATCCAAGAGGCGAGGAAGATCGTGGCGAGTAAGGCTTTTTTCCATGTAAAGCAAGCATTTGAGGAGAAAATTATGTTTCTAATTTTGAATTCGGATTTCTCCAGGGGTATTTGCGGAGCTGCCTCGCAGCATATCGGATGCCGCCCAATTCTACCGAGCCGAAGAAAAGAACACTACGGATATGCTGTTCTGGTCGCAGTATTTGGCACCGAATTATCCGGTGCCTTTTGTCGATCAACTGAAACAGCTGATTGAACTACATAAGGCGGCGGAACTAGCCATGAAGGATTTCATTATCCGGCTATGGCCCGCCGAGCCGATTCCAAGCAGCTACTTCGGGCTCGTGAAGCGGCTTGTGAGTGCCTGCCTCGACTTGACGTCATCAAGCGGTCGGTCTGTATAGAAGGTGCGCGAATGGCCTTCGCCTGCGCAAAGGTGCACTGGGGGAAGATGGATGCTGAAAAGCTGATGACCGAAGGACCGCCAGAGGGGAAGAAGCCCGCAAGCCCGAATTATATTATGAGAGTGTCCTGAAAGGATCCTACCTTGCAGCAGAGCTATGCACCAAGGACATTATATTTCCATGAATGCAAATCATGTTGTCCTTTGTAATGTTTGAACAAGGTCATTTATATTATTTATTGCCTGTTATATAAAAGTTTATCCTCCTGCGCGGCCGTTTTATATATTAATCCTGAGAGTTGGCCAGTCGTCGGCTTCTGCCCCCCACGTAAGAAATACGGGGGTGTTCGGGATAAACCTGATCACTCTTTATCCTAGTTTTGGGTCCTTCGAAGGAGGTGTTCAGCACAACGAACCAGGCAATCGGACTATAGGGATTTATCACTCTCACTTAGCCATAGGAGCTTTAGGAAGGTAGGCGCAGCCCCTGGTGTTCGGAAGACCGCACGAGGGGCTCTATAAGCACCTGATCGGAAGAAAAACCGATCCATCGCACGCTGCATGGGTTATGGCAGTATGCGGGAGAAATCCTTAAAGATTTTACAACCTCTCGAACAGCTGACCAGCTCTCGCCGTATCATGACAGTCAGTTTTCGGCTTTCTCTACTGAGGTGCTCGTCCGGAAGAAGCGGGACACAATTGCAGTAGTTCTCCCAGTGCTACCTTAGCCGATATAGCGGAACGTAAGGTACCAAAACATGGGAGCCGGGCAAACCCAACTATTGACCCAAGAAATGATTCGGAGCTGATGCATATAATGCTATAGGTTCGGGGTGCCGAACTTCCGTGAAGGTGTTCGGACTTTATTGCTGTATTATGGGTAAAATGAAGCCCCTGGCATGTTTTAAGGCATATCGCAATGTACAGATGCCACTTGACAAAAGAATTTTAATAATAAATAACAGCAGATAAGCATCATATGAATCCACATGTTATATTTGAATAGTACGTCGATGCGTATGAGTACAGGTAATGTGATAAAAAAGAAATATGACTGTGGAACCTGCTGAGACCAGGGGGGAAGAAGCTGTGTGCGGATCCGGAGTATAGTCGGATAGTCATCGCGGGGAATATCTAAGGATTCCCTTGCGCGTTCGAGCTGCCTCCATGTCGCCCGTCCTAGTCGGCGCAAAGGTGAACCTGCAAAGGAAATGTAAGAAATGTTTGTGTGCCGGAGAGTGTTTGAGCCGCTGTGTGCGGCCTATCCTGGCCTTCGCCGGAGTGTTTAATTGAGCTCTGGACTAGCCGGGCTATCCTGCTGCGAAGTAGTTCGGAGTCCTTTGGCGGTGTCTGGGAGCCTGGCCGTCGACTCGAGGTTCGGCTGCAAGGTGCCGCTCGTTGCTTCTGCTGTTAAGGCAGCGGTGTACTTGTTGGTGCCAAAGGAAAGTTCGGCCTTGCCATTGACCGTGATGACGCCGCGCGGTCCGGGTATCTTGAGCTTATGGTAGGCATAATGTGGCACTGCGTTGAATCGAGCGAACGTAGTTCGTCCGAGCAGTGCCTGATAATCACTGCGGAAAGGGACGATTTCGAAGATTAACTCTTCGGTACGGTAATTGTCTGGTGATCCGAAGACTACCTCCAGGGCGATGGAGCCTGTATAGCTAGCTTCCACACCTGGTATAATGCCTCTGAAAGTGGCTTTAGTGGGTTTGATCACCGAATGATCGATGCCCATCTTGCGCACTGTGTCCTGGTAAAGCAGGTTTAGACTGCTGCCTCCGTCCATAAGGACTCGTGTGAGGTGGAACCCATCAATTATTGGGTCGAGGACTAGTGCGGCTGGATTGCCCTGATTGGCGTTAACCAGACGATCCGTGCGGTTGAAGGTGACCGGCCCTAGTTTATATTGTGGGACGACTAGTTCCGTGAAGTCGGCATCCCTAAGGGTGCGCATCCGGACCGGGTTGGGAATGTGGGTGTTGTTTACCACGTTCACCGTTTGGATTTGCGGGGCAAATTTCTTTTGCCCTCCCGTGTTCGGTGATCTGGGCTCTTCGTCGCCATCATCGCTTTGAGACCCCCCCATCTTTGTTTTTGACGCCTGCCCTGCCGGCTTGTTTGAAGACCCAGCATTCTCTGTTGGTATGGGTGGCTGGCGTTCTTGGGGTGCCATGAATTTGGCATTGGCGGTCGAGTATGAGGTCCAGACTGGACAGACCCAAACTGTTCTTTTTGAGTGGCCCTTTCCGCTGACCGGTCTTAGAGCCACTAAATCCAGCATTAACTCCCGTATCTTCGGCGTTTTCACCATATTTACGGCGCTTGTGTTTGTTGCGTCAGGGTTTGCCGTTGCTATCTCTGGCCTCTGATGTGCCAGGGTTGCTTGCTGTGTTGTTGCTACGGGCCAACCAACTATCTTCGCCCGCACAAAAGCGGGTCATAAGTGTCGTGAGGGCTGCCATGGATTTTGGCTTCCCTTGGCCGAAATGTCGGGCGAGCAACTTGTCACAGATGTTATGTTTAAAGGCCGCTAGGGCTTCGGCATCCGGACAGTCGACAATTTGGTTCTTTTTAGTTAGGAACTGAGTCCAGAATTTCCTGGCTGACTCTCCGGGCTGTTGTGTTATGTGACTTAAATCGTCAGCATCCGGTGGTCGCACAGAAGTGCCCTGGAAGTTGTCCAGGAATGCGTTTGCCAGGTTCTCCCAACTTCCGATGGAGTTTGCCGGCAAGCTATTCAGCCAATGCCGAGCCGGCCCTTTGAGTTTTAGCGGGAGATACTTGATGGCGTGTAGATCATCTCCGCGGGCCATATGAATGTGGAGGAAGAAATCTTCTATCCATACCGCGGGGTCTGTAGTGCCATCATATGATTCAATGTTCACGGGTTTAAATCCTTCTGGGAATTCGTGATCCATCACTTCATCAGTGAAGCATAGGGGGTGTGCGGCGCCTCTGTGCCGGGCTATGTCACGACACAGTTCATACGAGTCTTGTCTGCTGTATTCGGCCCGGCCGGATTTGCTTTTAGTGTATCCAGTGTGACGATCATCGTCACGCGTTGGGGCGCGCCCCCGTGATCCGTAGATTGATCTTGTATGTCCTGCTTTATTTTCCAATACGTCTCGCGGGTCCTGCATGTTGCCCCGGGCCTTGGTGTTTTTGTTTGACTGGCGACGGGGTGCGGGCTGGACTTTGGGCTGATATGCCACTCTGTCTCGGCCACGAGGTGGCCGATCAGCCGCATCATACGCTGGTAATGTAGGTTTTAATGCTTCCTCCTCGAGTTGGGGTAGCAACCTGCACTTTGGGTAACTCTTGGTAGGGCGTTCGAGTTCGTATTCCTCGGCCGCCAGGACCTCAGTCCATCTATCTGCTAGCAGATCTTGGTCAGCTTGAAGCTGCTGCTGCTTTTTCTTCAGGCTTTTTGCTGTGGCTATAAGCCGGCGCTTAAAGCACTCCTGTTTGACGGGATCCTCGGGCACGATAAATTCTTCGTCGCCGAGGCTCACCTCGTCTTCGGAGAGGGGCATGTAATTGTCATCCTCATATTTTCCGCCAGTTGCCTGCTCCTTAGGGCTAGCTTGCCCGTCCTCCTGCTCGAAACCTGGCTGGAGGGGATTGTCTTCGTCTTCGGCATTATCTACAGTGTTATTGTCTCTTGTGCCGGTATCGCTGCTTTTGCTATGGCGGGGCTTAGAGCCGCGCCGGTGCTTGGGTTGCTTCTCGGAGGGATTATCCTCCGTTGTCTTATCGCCATCGCCTTCTTTGGGGGTGTCCACCATGTATATATCATATGATGAGGTGGCAGTCCAGCGCTCTGTGGGCGGTGGTTCATGTTCGTCTCCTGCATCGTCATCCATACCGTCGATGTCTTCGGAGTCAAAATCGAGCATGTCGGTTAAGTCGTCGACAGTGGCTCTTAAGTGGGTGGTGGGTGGGGAACGAATTTCTTCGTCGTCCGCTTCCCACTCAAGCCGGACATAGTTCGGCCAAGGGTCTCCTGACAAGGAGAGAGACCTTAATGAATTTAGCACGTCGCCCAGGATGAGTGCTGAAAGATATCCGCGGAGGAAAACTCCATGATCGGTGCCCAATCAAGTTCGATAGGCACGGACGCGGGCGGTTCGGAGCCTGTGGCCGGGGACGAATCCAAGGGTTCGGCAACACAGGTCTCATAAGAGGTAAAGTCAGTATTCGGCTCTAACGCCGCTGAGTGTGCGGCCTCCGTGGTGGGTCCATCCACCCGTCCTCGGGCGGCGTGATCTGCTCCGGCTTGAGGGCCGGAGTAGCTACAGGTGTGATCTTCCGAACACCGTCCGACGACAGAGCTATGTCATGCTCATCGTGACAGTGCGGAACACCTACCATGGGCTCGAATCCGTCGAAGATCAAGTCTCCGCGGATGTCGGCAGTATAGTTCAAGCTTCCAAACCTAACCTGATGGCCAGGGGCATAGCTTTCGATCTGCTCCAGATGGCCAAGGGAGTTGGCCCGTAGTACAAAGCCGCCGAATACGAAGATTTGTCCTGGGAGGAAAACCTCACCCTGGATCGCATCATTACTGATGATTGAAGGGGCCATCGAGCCTTTATCGCAACGGCACAGTGGAACTCTCAATGAAAGCACCAATGTCGGTGTCAAAACTGGCGGATCTCGGGTAGGGGGGTCCCGAACTGTGCGTCTAAGGCGGATGGTAACAGGAGGCGGGGCACACGATGTTTACCCAGGTTCGGGCCCTCTCGATGGAGGTAATACCCTACTTCTTGCTTGATTGATCTTGATGATATGAGTATTACAAGAGTTGATCTACCACGAGATCATAGGGGCTAAACCCTAGAAGCTAGCCTATGGTTCTGATTGTTGTTCTTGTCGTACGGACTAAACCCTCCGGTTTATATAGACACCGGAGGGGGCTAAGGTTACACAGAGTCGGTTACAAGGGAGGAGATCTACATATCCGAATTGCCAAGCTTGCCTTCCACGCCAAGGAGAGTCCCACCCGGACACGGGACGAAGTCTTCAATCTTGTATCTTCATAGTCCAACAGTCTGGCCAAAGTATATAGTCCGGCTGTCTGTGGACCCCCTAATCCAGGACTCCCTCAGGTCGGGGTAGCGCGGGTCTCGCGACCGTGACCTCTCACCTCCTTGGCGCGGCCGGGACCGCGAGCGTGACCACGACCGTCGGTCGCCCGCCCGACGCTCCCGCTCCCTGACCCGGTCCGCGCGTGAGCCGGCGTCTCCGCCTTGTCGCTATGACCCCCCACGGCGGCAGCCGCAGTTCCCTTCGGCCGGTCCCAACAACAACTCCAACTGTAATGGTCGTGGGGCTTTTGCTAAGAAGAAGAAGCATGGTGCTCATGCTCATCCGGGTGGTCTGGCCTCCTCGGTCTCCAACCCCACGGTGGTCGCGGTGCCGTCCCCGGCGGCGACGGCTATCTGCTTCAACTGTGGGATCGCCGGCCATTGCCAGGCCGACTGCTCTCAGCCTCCGGCTTGCTTTCCTTGCAAGCGGACGGACCACCCCGCGGTGCTCTGCCCCGATCATCAGCCCATCGATGTGCTCGGGCTATTCGGGTATGCTCTTGATGACCTGGGCTTCTTTCAGATGGATATCCCCGAGGCCCGGGCGACCCCACCCATGACCGCGCTCATTTCGGTCTTGGATGGCAAGGCGACTTCTCCGGCCATCATCTCTGAGGAGCTTCGCCACCTGTTCAACCCGGACTGGGATTGGGAGGTGACCCCGATCTCAGACCGGGAGTTTACTGCGACCTTCCCCGACCCGGTCAGTCTCCGCTACGGTACTCACAGCGCCAGACTCACACTCGCCCTCAACCAGATCTCCGTCCGCATCTCCGTCCCGTCTGTGGACCCGCTTGCGGTGGCCACCCTGTCCACGGTATGGGTGCAGATCCGTGGACTCCCACCACCGGCTCGGGACGAGGTGGTCATTCGTGGCCTGTCCCGTCTTCTGGGCAAGTTTGTCATGGTCGACGCCACCTCTCTGCCCAAGGGCCCTGCTGTGCGTGTGCAGATCAAGTCTCCAAACGACACCAAGCTCAAGACGACGATCAGGATGTTCTTCAACGACGTCAGGTACGACTTACGCATCTCGGTTGAGGGTGGGACTCCCACCGATCCCCTCAGCCTGGATGAGGAGGGGTGCTGATCCGGCGGCTGGATCTGGGGGGGTGCGGCCCCGCACGGCTCCCCTCGTCGCCCACGTAGCCGCTCACCCCGCTCTGAGGCCTCCGATGACGACTCAACTGAGCCTGGGGACGATCATCCTCCTGTCGGCTCCTCCCACCCCTCGTCCGCCCACTGCTCTGGGCTCAGCTCCCACGACGCCTACCCTGGGGTTGGGTCCTTCGAGGCCTGCCCGGGGGACGAGCCCGAGGACATCGAGGCCATCGCAGCCATGCTCGACGAGGCTGCCACCCTTCCTCCGGGCGCCACTCTTCCTCCCCCTTTCCTCCCTCCGCCACTCTCCTTGTCGGAGGAGGAAGGGAGTGGAGACAGCCAGGGTAGCATAGAGGTCCGGCCCCCGTCCTCCCCTCGGCTCGTGTCTCCGATGCTTGTCCGGGAGGACCCTCCAGCACCGGCGCTTCTGGAGTCCGACCCCGCTACAGCCTCCCCTCCCACATCGTCCAGGCCTTCCAAGTCCCGGGGCCGCCACCGCTCGGCCTCTACTCCAGCGTCGTCTACCAGGAAGAGTGCCCGGCTCGAGGCGGCGCTGCGGCTGACCCGGGCTTCGCCGACCGCGGTGGAGAAGGCTTCCCGTCGCGCGGCCATCAGCAACCTTGACACAGGTCCATCCGATTCTCAGGCTCCATGTTCTGATTCTGATGATATTTGCGACAACTCCATTTCCGCTCTTGCTGGTGTCCCCCTTGGCCATCTGGCCAAGGTCGCCGCCGATTCGGCTATAGGCTTCCGCGGCGAGAAGGGCCCGGCTTTGGAGCAGCTTGCGTCCCTCCAGGCTAAGGAGATTCTGGAGGGCCACCTCGCGGCCACTAGGGCTCGCGAGGCGGCTACAGCTGCTGAGGTCCCGCCCCCTACGCCTCGCCAATCTAGGGGTTGGGACCGGTTTGTGAACGACCTGGGTGAGATCCGTGGTCGAACACGCTCTCGTACTGCCCAATTGCGTCGTCCCCTTAGTGCTACGACTACTGTAGGGTCCCGGGAGGACCCGTTAGGCGAGTGATCATGCGCGCGCTTTTTTGGAACCTGCGGGGCTTCAGCCATGATGGCCGTCGCAGGTAGCTTATCGACTATATGCGCGGTGAGTCCATAGATGTGGTAGCGATCCAAGAAACGATGCGCACTGAGTTCTCTCTTGTTGAACTTGAGCGACTCAGCAGACACCTTTTTGCATGGCATTGGTTGCCATCTAGTGGAGTGACAGATCACTTTGGTGGCATCCTTCTAGGGGTGAAGGATGCGACCTTTGAGGTGGGATCCGTGGACCGTGGATCCCACTTCGTTAGCATGGAGGTGTGGGAGCGTGATATGAACTACAAGTGGGAGATCATTGTGGTTTATGGCCCTGCCGACCATAGTCGCTCGGCCGCTTTCTTGGCCGAGCTCCACACCAAGATCTCCTCTGCGACTCTTCCCGTGGTTGTTGGGGGAGATTTCAACCTTCTACGCGCCCCCGAGGATAAGAGCAACTCGCGTGTGAACCTTGCGGAGATTCGTCGCTTCAATGACTGGGTTGCGGACCTAGGTCTCCTTGAGCTGGACAGGTCGGGGCACGATTTACCTGGACCAATAGACAGGTTGCCCCGACCCTTAGTGTGCTGGATCGTGTGTTTGTCTCCCCTGACTGGGAGCTCCGATTCCCTTTGGCCTCTCTCCAGGCGATCACACGCATCGGGTCCGTCATGTCCCTCTTCTCTTATCATCTAGGGATGAGAGACCTCGTCCACCTCCGCGATTCCGTTTCAAGGCTTTCTGGCTCCGGTAGCCAGGTTTTGTGGTTGCCGTCCAGGCTCACTGGGTCTCGGCGCTAGCCGAGCCCCATAGGCAGATGTCGATCCTGGACGAGTGGCATCATCTGTCCAAGCGCTCCAGGTAGTTCATGAAAGGTTGGGTGCTAATATAGGGAGGGAGCCTTCGGGTCCAGAAGGCCTCCCTCCTCAAGGAGATTCGGGTCTTGGACCTTCGTGCAGATAGTGCTGGGATTTCCGCAGAGGAATGGGCTCATAGGTATAATTTGTGAGGACTCTCTCATGGAGATCTACTCCAAGGAGGAGGAATTCTGGCGACAGTGCGGCTCTATGAACTGGGTGCTGTTTGGGGACGCCAACACTGCTTACTTCCAGGCCATTGCTAATGGCCGTAGACGACGCTGCTCCATTCCCCTCTTATGGGAGGGAGGACAGCTATTCCAGGACCCCTAGGCAATCCGCTTGTTGGTCGACGACTTTTATAAGTCATTATTTCAAGGGCGCCCTCGGAGTGGTATCGCCCTTGCTGACCATATTTGGTCGCTTGAACAACAGGTCTCCCCAGAAGAAAATGCAGCCCTGCTTGCCCCTTTTGATGCAATGGAAGTTGAGGCCTTCGTCAAAGCCATGAATCCGGCCTCGGCACCAGGCCCCGATGGATTGCTGGTCCGCTTTTTTCAGGCTTTCTGGCCAATGGTCAAGGAGATCATCCTTGAACTGTTCCGTGAGTTCTCTAGGGGAACATTGGACATGTCCCGACTTAACTACGGGATTATCTCCCTGATTCCCAAGGTACCGGGTGCGGCGGATATTAGGCAATTCCGCCCTATCACAGTCCTCAATGTGATATTTAGAATTCTGGCGAAAGGATACGCCACTAGGGTGGCCTTAATCGCTCCTCGAATTCATCATCCGAACCAATCGGCCTTCACGAAAGGCCGATATATTCTCGACGGGATCCTCGTCCTTCATGAGGTGATCCATGAGGTCAAGACTAAACACCTCCGCGCGGTGTTCTTCAAAATTGACTTCCATAAAGCTTATGACACCATCCACTGGTCCTTCCTTCGGGAAGTGTTGCTCAAACGTGGATTTGATCACCACTGGGTCGCGCTCGTGATGCAGTTGGTCACGAGTGGTTGGACAGTGGTTAACATAAATGGGGAGGTTGGTCCATACTTCTTGACGAGCCAAGGGGTCCGACAGGGAGACCCGATATCCCCCTTTCTATTCAATCTTGTGGTCGATGCCCTTGCCTCGATCCTTGATTTAGCCAAGCGCGCCAGGCACATTAGGGGGATTTTCCCCCCACCTGGTGGCTAATGGAGGTCTGGCCCACCTCCAATATGCTGACGACACCATTATGATGGTGGAAGGTTCGGATGAGGATATTCAGAACCTCAAGTTCCTCCTCCTTTGCTTCCAGGAAATGTCAGGCCTCACAATTAATTTCGCCAAAAGTGAGGTGATGGTCATGGGATACTCCCAGATGGAAGCTCAGCAAATTGCCAACCGCTTGAATTGCCGTTTGGGAACATTCCCGACCACTTACCTTGGCATGCCACTTAGTGACATGCGCCTGCTAGAGAAGGACTTTCGTCCAATAACCGCCAAGCTCCAGCCTAGGATGGAGCCCTGGCAGGGGAGATGGCTATCCAAAGCCGCTCGAGTGATTCTGATGAACTCCTCCCTTATTAGCCTATTGATGTATATCATGGGATTCTATAGTCTGCATGAATCCCTTCATCACGAGGTCACCAAACTCCTCTCCAGATTCTTCTGGGCTGGAGAGAACAATAAACAGAAGTACCACATGTTTAAGTGGTCTGAGATTTGTAAGCCTAAAGACCAAGGAGGCCTTGGGGTTATTCCGTCCAATCGGATGAATATTGCCCTCCTCTCTAAATGGCGGCGAATTCAGACTGCCGAGGGCGGCCTGTGGCTTGAGATTATCCGCGCGAAGTACCTTCGCGGGTAGCCACTGGCATTCGCGCCTAGAACTGGTGGGTCCCAATTCTGGCAATCGGTGATCCGTCTGATGCTGGTATTGCGCATTGGGACCTCCATTAAAATAGGTACCGGCTCCGGCACCCTATTCTGGCTAGATCGATGGGCAGGGACCCGCCCCTTTGCGGAGCGCTTTCCTGCGCTGTTCGCGATCTGCGTCCGCCCACAGCTCTCTGTGGTTGTGGCCTTAGCTGACTTGGGCGCTATTGCCTTTCGCTGTACCTTCGGGGCGGTGGAACTTGAGCAATGGGATGAATTGCTCGAGTGTATTGCCCTACACCCCCTCCCTAGAACCCGATTCACTATCTTGGCATCTCGAGTAAGTGGCCGATTCTCGACTAGATCCCTTTATCAGGCGATTGTCCCCACTCCTGGCCCGGTGGAACTCTCGGTGCTCTGGGAGATCAAACTCCCCTTAAAAATCCGCATATTCCTCTGGCAATGGGTCCGCGGTCGCCTACCCTCGGGTACGGAGGTCAGCAAACGTAATGGCCCTGGGGATGGCCTCTGCCCCATTTGTTTGGTACCGGAAGACTGCAACCACATCTTCTTCCGGTGCCCTGTGGCACAATTCCTATGGAGCTGCTTCCGGGAGGTGGTTGGTGGCAGCTGGTGCCATGACAACCTCCCGGACTTAGTTGGCACTACTAGGAAAACCCTTACCAGTAGCGTTGGTTTTTTGGCTATTAGTAGCGCGGGCAGGCGCGCTACTGATACGGTGCTACAGCTAAATTTTAGCAGTAGCGCGTTTTTTACCCCGCGCTACAGCTACTCCTAACTACTAGTAGCGTGTTATTCTTCCCCCACGCTACTACTATTCTAAGTACTAGTAGTGTCATTCTTCCCCCATGCTACTACTATTCTAAATACTAGTAGCATGCTATTCTTCCCCCACGCTACTGCTAAGTAATTAGAATTTTTTTTAAAAAAAATTACATGCAATTCACGGATGGAAAACAAGACACATCGAAGACAAAATAAAAGAAGGTCACAGAACCATCTTAGCACTTGCAGCATTCATGGATACAACATTGAACATCTCAACTCAAAGAGATCACGAGATACCATTTATACATCAGATGCACACAACCGTCACCGAAAGGTGGGTACCTTCCCTAGCGTTCCACCACCAACCTAACATGACCACTTCTCCAGATGTATCTACCAAGGCGTCCACCTCGGCAACCTCGAGATGGTGGCGTCGAGGTCCTCCACCTCGGCAACCTCGAGACGGTGGCGTCGAGGTCCTCCACCTCGACGACCTCCAGACGGTGATGTCAAGGTCCTCCACCTCGGCGACCTCCGGCATCGCAATCACCTGGACAATCATCTGTGTGACGCGGTCGTCGGGCTTCACAACAAAGTCCGCCTCCGAGTTGTTGAAGAGCACGACGCCCACCGGTCGCGGTAGTCTACGTTGATCACCTCTGCGCTCACGTCGGGAAAGTGAAAACATGTTAGTTCGCATTCTTGTGAGTAGGGTATTTTCTTCATTTATCAGTCTCTTTTAGTCTATTATGAATCTTCAAAAGGGAAAGACACCTACTAAATACATACCCTAGCTATACGTGTTCATGCTATCTTGTCATTTTGGTGCATACAAGAATTTTATACTTGTGTATTTGAGCTATATATGCTTGCAATATTTGATAGTTAACATTCTGTTCAACATTTATTGTTGCATGGATAGGGAAATAGACAACCAAGGACTTCAGAAAATCGATTCCCACTGCTTTTCAAAACAGGGAATAGGCTAGGTTTATTTTGAATTTTGATATTCCATGCCAACTTCAAGTATATATGCTACCATGTAATCTTTGAACGTGGATCAAAATGAGATTTCAGGCTTTGTCAACCTTTCCATGATGAGTAATAAATTCTCTAGGCTGCTCAACCTTTCCTTGTAAGGAGCATTTCTTTCACCTAGTATCTCGTTGCTAAGTTTGGGAAGAAACCTGCATCCCTTCAGATAGTCATCCATATCCTGAAGAAAAAAACAGTATACATTTTCAGTGACTCACAATATATCATCGAATACTGCTCTGGTTTACTCTTAAGAATAATTTTTAAAGATCAGCCAATGCTTTCTTACGATCTTCCACTCTGTGAAGTAGAAGTAAAAACTGAAAGCTAAACACACATTAAGACTACCTACATAAAATTCTTCAGATAGCGACAAAAAATATATAATTTAGATAGCAAGGAACATGCAGAATCCAAGGCAGCAAGAGAACGCACGGTACATGTCGAATGACCCCCCCCCCCCCCCCCCCCCATCCCTCCTCCCCTGACCCCTGGCCCTGATCCACAAGTAAGCAGCAGAATCCAGGGCAGCAAGAGAACGCACACGACGGCGGCCTGGGCGGCACCCCCGCAGCAGCGTCGTCGGCCCCCTGTCCCTGGCCTACACGACCATCCCGCTCGGCCGAACCTCCCACCCGGCCCTCTCGTCCTCCCCTACCGCCGGCGCCGCAGCCGCCTCCGACCACCCGCTGCTAGAACCATCAACTATTCTTATAAATGAATCAACAACTATTACTAGATATAAAGCTTGACACAGAACCATCAACTATTCTTATAAATGAATCCAGAAAATGGAATTTGATTTACTACTTTTAATGCTGAGTGTGTGTTTATCTTAGCTCAAGAGGAGTAGCAGCTAAATTGAGAACCATGATAGTAACAACATTTCAACGAGCTCCTAACATCGCCACATCAAGTCCACCAATAATAATAGTGGTCCCTGCAATCATGAAGGGTTAGGTTACATCAAGTTGCTTTGAGAAATATTATGAAAAAGACCAGCAACATAATTAAAACGTGTACAATAATTGCAGTCACACGGTAAACCAGCGCCATCAGCCTAACGCTGAACCTCAACAACTTTCAAGAGGACTTTCCTAAGCTATACTACATGTAATTGACAGGTGCTTTTTGGTGACAATTCAGGTCTGTTAAATCTTGAACCTAACTATGTTGATGACAACAGGGCAGGTAGACAGGACGCACGATTCAGATATGAGACCACAATAGCCAAACCACTGAATACATCTGAATGGATAGCCATCACTTGAAGTCTTGGAGATGGAAATGAACGGCTTATAGCATGGTGTCGTGCAGCCATGTGTTTGGTTAATCAGAATGTGCAGTAAATCATACTTACTAGAGTGATCTTGTTACACACAAGAACAAGAGAAACAAAATAGCTGCAGCACATGCAAGCTAACCTAATTAAAGATTCAGTCTTATCCTCTCTGAAGATAAAAAAGTTTCAGTTTGGTTGTGACACCTAACGTCATTAATTCAGGTAGAGCATGAGAGGGAGAGAGGGACCTTGAAGAGTAGGAAGAAGCAGACCCGGAGGAGCGGTGGTCTTCTCTTCACTTGTAGGTGGTGCCCTGTACGTGATCCCCGTGGAGAAGAGAACTGCTACCCTGTGCGTGAGGAATCAAGGAATTCAGGGAAGGTAATCCAAGATGGTCAAGGAAATCAAGGAAGGGTACATTGGCTTAACGATTTGCAGGTCCGCTCCATCCATTGGGCCATCTCCATTGAGGTCATGGTGGTTGGATCTGACCTACACGGTCGATCTCCCTCCTACTTGCCTTGTCTTCCCTAGTGATGAGATGGGGGAAGGAGGAGACGGTGTGGGAGGCAGCCAAGGGAGAGAAAGTGTGGGGATGGTGGCCGGCAGCGATGGGGAAGAGGGCGCACCATGGCTCCGAGGTCGGAGTGGGAAGAAGCCCTCCGTCGGGGCCCTGGATCTAGATCGGAGTCGAGGGAGGAAGGGGAAAGATAGAACGTGACCAGAGAGAGGGGGATAAGGGAGAGACGGAGGTGTGGTGCGCTTAGTTGTAGCCCATGTCGGTGAACCGCACTACCACTAAGTTCGTAGTGGTAGCGCGGTCTTTGGATCCCACGCTAGTGCTAAATGGGCCGACAAGCTGATCCTATCTATTCATAGTAGCAGCGCAGGGTTGCACACCCACGCTACTACTATCAACTTAGTAGTAGCGCGGGTTTTATACCCCATGCTACTACTATGGCCTGTCTCAGGGGCACGAAGAGAACAACTTAATAGTAGCGCGGGAATGTTTGACCCACGCTACTACTATTATCTAGTAGCAGCACACTGTTTTTACCAACGCTACTACTAAGTAGTAGTAGCGCCAGCCCATTATCCCACACTACTGGTAAATATCTACCTATAAGGTATTTCCTAGTAGTGTGGGGAGGTGCTTAGGCTCCCCGGCTCTAGCCGCCCATCCATGTGGGTGGCTTTGGGCACCCTAGCGTGGACCCTCTGGTGTAACCGTAATAAACTAGTCATAGAACGCGTGATTTCATGGCGTGTGACTGATGCAATCTACAAATTGTGTGGCCTTCTACAGCTTTGGAGACCACTTAGCAAGCGGCGAGACCGGGACGCCGTCGACAACATCATAGCGGGCCTTCGTTCTTCGGCGTCGACATTTGCGCCTCCTCCGCCACCTCCTGAGCCGGATTAGCTTCTTTTTTAGCTTTGTTTGGGGCTTGTCTTGCTGTGCCCCCAGCGCGACTTTGACTTGATTACACTCTGTACTGTTATGTTGGATGCTCGGTTCATTGCTTTATAATATAAAGCAGGGGGAAACCCTTTTTCCTAGATATGGACGGACAACAACATTTTAGCAACAAAGATGATGGAAGATGAAGGTCTTATGTAACTATTGGTCATTGGTGCATGCAAAATATGGGTACATACAGAGACGATAAACGGTTTCCCCCGCTTTATATTATAAAACAACTATGGATACATATAGAGTGGCACTACATTGAAGAAGTTGTGCATATCTTTGTCAGGATCTTCATTTGTCTCATGAATTATCTCTGATGGTTATATATTTTTTGCGGGGGATGAGAGGAGTTATATAACGTGTAAATTAAAGTTTCAAACTGTTTTTGGATATTTTAGTGCAACAATACTACTATAATGCATCCTATTAGTCGTATGATCATTGCTACGAGTAACAAAAATATTAAGATTGGAATTGCAGCTGAATGACCATATGTTGTAGTTATCCATGTCCAAAGCCCGCCCGCGTCCCTCGTGCGCGCGCGAGGGGGTGGGGGGTGGGGGAGCGCTGAATAGGAATCATGGTAAAACTTGTGTTGAATATAACATATTTTAGTGGTGCGAACCTGAAATTTACAAAAGAAATGGCCGATTAATAGTGCACCGATAAAATCGATTAATCGACCAATTTTGATTAATCTCGAGTCCCCAGCCGACTGAGACGGTAACGATATGATATCCTCAACATTGCAAGTAACATAAAACAAGCACAACAATATTATGGGGATGATGCATTATGCAAAAATAATATTAACATGGAGTCACAACAACATCAGCATAGCATCCAAGCAATAACATATCACAAAAATAATGGAGGCCTTGGTCTTGGGTATCAGACAACCATAGCCATTGAATTAGTTACTTAGTGAACGTTTTTCAAACAAATTGTACACCTTTTTGAAAGGGTATATTCTGATAAAGTGTGAACATTTTTCGAATTTGTGAACAAATTTCAGAAAACAAGAACATTTTTTGAATATGTGAAGATTTTTTTTTAAAAAAGTGCATCACTTTTCTAATTTGTGAAAAAATATGAAATTCTGAATAATTTTTTAAACCGCAAACATTTTTAGATTTTTTAACATTTATTGATTCCTGAACATTTTGTGAAACACGAACATTTTTTCGAATATGTGAACAAATTCTGAAACCGGGAACATTTTTGAAAATACCTGAATATCTTTTGAAACACGAGCATTTTTGAATTCATGATCAGATTGTTAAAATAGGAACATTTTTCTAAATTCCTGAACATTTCTTGAAATGAATTTTGTGAACAAATTTTAAATAAGGAAGATTTTGAAATATAAACAAAATTTGAATTTTTCGAACATTTTTTAAAAATAAAATAAACTTTTAAAAAAGAAACAAAAAGGAAAATAAAAAAGTAGCAGAAAAAATGAAAATGAAAGAAACAGAAAGAATAAAAAATAAACAAAACCGCAAAAAATGAGAAAAGGAAAATAACCGGTTTAGGAACCCAGAACCAGTCAAGAACCTCTTAAAAACAGGTGGTTCGCACGTTCATATGGGCTAGCCCATTCTATCGATTGCTTGACTATTTGCCACAAAATGTGGTAAATAGGAAATTCCAGGAATCGGTCAAGAACCTCTTAAAAACATACACAGGCGAAGAAGTAGTACCTTTATTGCGAAATCACTAATTAAGGAGCACTCGTTGCAAGGAACACTCCACTTTCCCTAGTCGCGACAACTGGCGCACCTGCAGCGCGCCACTTGTCGCAACCTGGAAGTTTTCCCTTTTTTCGTAGATCCGTTTATTCAAAACGTTTTATCTCTTAAACCGTGCGTCCAAATCTCGAACCGTTTTCACCATTGGATTCCTCGCGTCGAGATCTTCAAAACTAGATCCCATGTTGATAGGTTTTGACGAACTTTTTTTTCACGAAAAAAACCGGACGAAAAAAACCGGGCGAAAAAACCGAACCGGGAGCATAATTTTTTTCCTTTTCCGAAAGAGGCACGCCCGTGCCTCTTGCGAAATCACAACCGTGCCTCTCGTGGAAGCAAAACCATGACTTTCGTGGAAGAAAAAAAACCAGAAAACACGTTTTTTTCGTTTCCGAGAGGCACGGCCGTGACTCTCGTGAAAGCACAACCGTGCCTCTCGCGAAAGCAAAACCGTGACTCTCGTGAGAAAAAAAAACAGAAAACGCGTATTTTTTTTCCCTTTCCGGGAGGCACGGCCGTGACTTTCGCGTAAGCACAACCGTGCCTCTCGCGGAAGCAAAACCGTGACTCTCACGAAAGAAAAAGAAAACAGAAAATGCGTTTTTGTTTTTCCCTTTCCGAGAGGCACGGCCGTGACTCTCGCGAAAGCACGACCGTGCCTCTCGCAGAAGCAAAACCGTGACTCTCGCGAAAGGGAAAAAAACAGAAAACGCGTTTTTTTTTTCGTTTCCGAAAGGCACGGCCGTGACTCGCTAAAGCACAACCGTGCCTCTCGCGGAAGAAAAACCGTGACTTTTGCGAAAGGGAAAAAAAGAAAACGCGTTTTTTCGCGCAAAAAAATATTTTTCCTGAATTTTTTTGATCGAAAAGCTAAGAAAGACCGGGGGGAAACCAAAACGTCGAAAAAAACCGGAAAAAACCGTTTAAAAAGCCAAAAACGCGTGCGGAAAAATAAAAAAATAAAATCCGAAGGGAGCGTCCAGAGCGCGACACGTGGTGAATGGCTGAGAGCGCGCCAAGTGGCGCTAATCGTTGCAAGGCTCCCGAAGGAACGCTCGTTAACTAGTTGCTCCCCCTTTATTGCAGCTCCATCTATTTCACGACGGGCCTCTCGCGGGATTTCTCCGACGGGTTTCTTGCCAGATCTCTATATAAGGGCTTTGGCGGGCTTTTGAGAAGTTCTGAGATACTCCAGTTTGCCAGAATGGACCACTAAAAAAACAGAGAAGGTCACCCGCAAAAAAAAAAAAACAGAGAAGGATTACAGCCCATTCCTGCTTAAGCACTGCAAACATCGTGGAACAGAGACAAAGCTAAGTGCATCAGTCATCACATAGCATCTTGTCTACAAAGGAAATGCCATCAGCGGCGTACGGGAACCGGATTAGAATTTCCAAACAGCTCAAGAAACGGTGGGATTACACATTCACAGCACAAACAACGACATCATATCTCACGCGAACACGACTGATGCACGCGGACAAAGTGGAGACTGGAGAAGAACGCTGCATGCATGGTGCTCTCACGCACGGAGGATAAATGCTATCGTTGATCGCCACTGACGAGTGACAACGATGCGGGCAGAAGGTAGCCAGCTAGTTCTCCGGCGCGAAGAGGTCGCTCAGGACGGCTTTTGCCACGACGGCGCCGATCCGTGCAGTGCAACCGAAGGAAACTGGCACGCCGCCGGCGAGAGCGTCAGCAGGAGGACGCCGAGGAACAGGAGCGCGAAGACGTGCGTGGCGTCCGCTCCGCCGCACGGCCGCAGGGTCGCCGAACGAGTAGGTGACGACCACCCAGCCGCCCAACACGGAGACGCGCCCGGCGTCTAGAAAGAACCGCTACATTCGATCAAGGCCGCCGCCGACACCAAGCACATGCCGAGCTCCGTAAGGCATCGCCGGGTGGCCTATCGATGCGTCTTGTATGTGCACCTTGCGGCAGTTTCCTCTTTTAAGTGCGATTTTTTTAAAAAAAAATTGCGGGGTCTCTTTTAAGTGCGATTGACGGGCACACTCCAGATAGGTAGCCTTCTGCAATGCGAAAAGTATAAACTATAAAGATGGTTCTTCCAGTCAAATGTAGCCGGTTTAAACAATGTTTCTCGGTCTCTCTAAGCTGATGTTCACTCTGTTTCTGGTCTATTTTTTTATCCTAATTTATTTTGTTACTTATTGCTGCATTATATATTTGTGGGAGCTTATATGTGACATTTTTAAAAAACATCTAGATGTGAATAAGACAAACTGCTAAACAAACGTCAGATCTGACATTAAACAAACCCAACTCTGCATTGTACTGTATTACCTAGTTCCTGCCGATGATTGGTTCTTGGAGTAGCAATTAATGCTGCTTGATGTCAGCAAGAAAGTAGCTTGGCTTAATTAGTCGCCCATCTCTGCTTTTGCTGTTTCAGGACTAGAGAGTTCATGGCGTCTCTTTCAGGACTAAAGAGCTCATGGCGTCTCGGCACTCAATGGATACTGATGACTGTTCAAAAGTTCAACTGAAGAATTGCGGACGCGCACACATTTTTTGTTCTAGGAACGGTTTTTTCTACAGTGCCTAAGTTTCAGTAACTTATGTACTACTCCCTATAGTGTAAGACGTTTTTGACACTAGTATAGTGTCAAATAAACATTTTACATTATGAGACAGAGGTGTAGTTTCTATTGATTTTTGTTATCTTTCTTCAGTGAGAGAAGTGCATATTTCAACCCTGAACTTTTGCCCTAGTCTAATTTACAACTCCAAACTCCAATATCGTCTAAATTACAACCCCCAACTCTCAAAACCGGCTAGGATTCAACCCTCCCCTCTATGTTGACCGGTTTTGACCTGGTTGACCGGTTTTGACCAGTCAACAGGTCCAGTCAGCATGCCACATCAGCAAAAATTGCAAAAATTCCAAGGAAACAATCTGTAAAATCAAAGAAAATCCAGGAAAAGAAATAAGAAATCCAATTTCCGAAAAACAGGGAAAATAAAAAAACTAATTTCCAAAAAAAATCTAGAAAAAACCCAAAAACTCAAATTCCCGAAAAAATTATGTCCAGGAAAAAACAAAAAAATCATTTTTTATTTTCCCTAGCCTTTTCCACGAACAAGTTTTTTCGGAATTTTGCTTTTTTATTTTTTTCCTGATCTTACAGATTTTTATTTACTTCTTGAAATTTTGAAAAAAAATCTGACATGGCATGCTGATTGGACCCGTTGACTAGTCAAAACTGGTCACCCCAGGTCAAAACCGGTCAACAGGGAGGGGAGAGTTGAATCCTGACCGGTTTTAAGACTTGGGGGTTGTAATTTAGACGGTATTGAAGTTCGGGGTTGTAAATTAGACTAGGGCAAGAGTTCGGGTTGAAATATGCACTTCTCTCTTCTTTAGTTTATCTGTTCTCTTTTTTTTTGTCTTGAATATTTTTCCCGTATTCGTTACAAATGTACACTGATGCCATGCGGTTGCAAGCGCAACCATTCCCGTGTCTCTCAGCAAGGACAAACATATGCTTAGGTCTACTCTAACTGATCCCTTAAAAGTTAACGGGGTAAAAGGCTTAGTGATGTATATATACTTCATTAAGTTTTGGCCAGACCTAGCCGATTCCCTAAACTTAGCGGACTCAAAAAAATCATTTGCATTTCAATTTCGGCCACCGAAACACATTTCTTTGCTTTTTTATTTCATTCAACGATATTGGATTACATAATAATTCACCAATTCTTTGCTAAAAAAGCAAGACCAAAGAAAACAAGAACCACAATTAGACATTCTAGAAGATATCCAACTTCCATAACTTCTCCCACTAGTTGGATTAGTATCTTCTCGATGCCTTCAATGTTGATCTGCGGATTCTCGATCTTGCATACTTCATTCTTTTTCTTTGATTCTAAAAAAGTAGACGTTGCTTCCCCTCTAATTTCTTCTCTAATCTCACATCTAGTCTCATGTTTAGACTCAATTCTAGCAAAGAGTGCACGGACATCTACTAATTTTTATGCTATCAATAGATCGATGTATTCTTCTTCCCAATACCAAAACGAGCATCCATCATCCTACACACATAGATGAGCATCAATGAGCTACCGAAATTGAACCGAATCCGGTGAAAAGCCAAATTAAAACAAGCATTTGTGCATTTGAACAACACCCATCCAAGATGTTTCGACGTGGTACAAAGTCGGCGCACCATTTGTCGTGTGCAGTCGTCACATTGTATGACCGACAACTGCAAGCCGCTGAGCCGCTGCGCGAGCGCCGAGCCCGGGCGACGGTCGGCTGTGTAGTTGCCGGAGAACCGATGGCGGGAGCGATTAGAGTGCCTAGAGGAAGAGCCGGTATCTGCATGCGGCGCAGAGAGTTTGTCGGGGCTGTGTGGGCCGCTTCCCGACCAATCCATGGCTAGGCGCAGCCGCCGGTGGCCGGAAACGCCAAATCCGGCGACGGCCACAAATCCCTTCGATTTTCGGCCGCCGCCGGGACGAGGAGGTGGTGGAGGACAACGGCGGAGGCCTACAAGGCTTCCTAGGCGGCCGGCCGGTGCCGGCGGGGAGGGAGGAGGGGTAGGAGGAGCGGCGGGGACAAAGATGCGGCGCGGGAGGGGAGGGAGAGGCAACAGAGGAGAGCCGTGCCGTTTTACTCGGCCGAGCAAAGTTGGAGTAAAAATAGGGAAATTTTTAGGAAGAGGAGCCAAATTATACTCCATTAGGCTGGATTGGGGATCGGCTAGACGCCAGTTAGTGGAGTAAACTACGCAAACAAACTATTCATTCAGACGGTGATCACGCCGGTAGCAGACGTTTAAAAGCAGACTGGATCGGGAAACAAGCAGGAGACTCGTGTATGTGTCTCAACTTTGTAATAACTTTAGTACCAAATTGTATTAAAATTAAGACACTTATTTTGGGACCGAGGGAGTACTATGATAAGCAGAAGATCAAGGTTATAAGAAGTCATTCATAACAGAGACCAAGCTGCTAAACGGCAGCGCCAGACGTTCTCACAAACGGCACTGGACTACAGAGTACTGAGTGAAAACACACATCACACAGGCAAAGCAGAGAAACGACAGGGGAAGAGGTCACCAGACGCAACAGACATACTTACGAACCAAACCTCCAGAGCCCAAATAACTCACTGGCCACCACGCAGGCGGAACACCAGATGGAATCCTTCTGAATGCTGTAATCCGCAAGAGTGCAACCATCCTCGAGCTGCTTACTGGTGAATATCAGGCGCTGCCGGTCTTCTGGGTTGCCCTCTTTGTCTTGGATTTTGGCCTTGACATTCTCGATCATGTCAGAGGACTCGACCTCCAGGGAATAATAATGGTCTTGCCGGTCAAGGTCTTGACAAAAATCAGCATACCACCACCGAGACAGAGAACCAGGTGGGGGTGGACTTCTCCTCGATGTTATAATCAGCACGAATGCCGCCCATCCTCAAGCTGCTGGCGGGCGAAGATAAACCGCTGCTGGTCTGGGGGGGATGCCGTCCTCTTTGCTTTGACATTGTCAATCGTGTCGCAAGACTCAACCTTGAGGGTGATGGTCTTACCGGTGAGTGTCTTCACCAAGATCTGCATGCCACCCTCGAGCCTAAGCACCAGGTGGAGGATGGACAACTTCTGGTTATTGTAATCAGCAAGCATCCCCCCATCCTAGAGCTGTTTTCCAGCAAAGGTGAGCCTCGGCTGGTCCGGCGGGATGCCCTCCTTGTCCTGTATATTTGCCTTGTGCCAGATGACTCGGCCTCAAGGATGATGGTCATGCCGGTGAGTGTCTTCACAAAGATCTGCATCAGCATACTTGCAAATTGCAAAGAAAACAGGGTAAGTCAACAAGGCAAATATGAACAGAAAAACAAGGCATATCTAAATCTTGCGACAGATAGGCGTAGTTGGAAATTGCAAACAGAGCAAGGCAATTCACCATGTTTACATGAACAGATCAACAAGTCATGAAATCTGTAATACTTCATAATAACAACCGCAGAGAAACCATGTACAAATGTGTCAATTGTTTCTTTTATAGAATTATTATAGGCACTGCCCAGTTACCGGACTGAACAACCCAGACCTTCCCACGCCACCAGCTGAACCAATCAACACCCAACCTCGATATTATTTACAAGCACAGGCCCCAGCTCTATGAGTAGGTCAAACGACATGGAACTGGAAGGCAATAACTACTGTGAAATGACCATGCTGCCGCAGCCACCGCCACAGCCAGAACCGCAGCCGCCTGACTTGGCGAATCCAGTCTTGGAGCTTTCCATTACCATGCTGCCGCAACCACCGCCACAGCCCGGACCACAACCACCACCACAGCCTGAACCGCAACCGCCTGACTTAACGAAGCCAGTCTTGGCGCTTTCCATGACCATACCGCCACAGCCTCCACCACCACAACCTGAACCGCAGCCACCTGACTTGGTGTTCCCCTCCTGGGAGCTTTCAATAACCATGCTGCCACCGCAGGAACTGCCGCATCCCGATCCACACCCAGCAGACTCAATATGGCCATTTTCGCCGCCTGCAACGGCGCCACAGCTCGCATGACCTTTCTTGTAGCTCATGGTGACCACAGAGACACCGCTTCCACCACCACAGTCTGATCCACAACCACCGCACTTAGAATCAGCCACCTTGCCGCTTGAAGTGACTGAGCCGGCACAGCTAGCATGGCCAGCCTTGTCACTTGCCATGACCATGTCACCGCCACCAGCCGTGCCACAAGGGCCACATTGCGCCAGACCAGCAGTGGCGCCTGCTGCTCCACCTTTCACCATTTCAGAAGCCACTGTAGTATCAGGCTCAATGGTTTCACCCTTATGTACCATGGCACCTTCGATGAGCTTCACACCATCTTTGCCAATGGTATTCAGGAACAAGAATGATATTGCAACCCAGGGAAGCAGAAACCAATCCTCATCCACCTAAATTAAAGTAAGAACACAATGAGTATATCTGAGATGCAAGGAAATTTATTTTTACTGCTCCCCCTGTCCCATAATATAAGATATGAAATCAGACTGAGCATTGTACCGTGATAAATTCTGATTCAGTGTCAAGTAGTGCGACTGCTTTGCCATAGGGGTGTTCAGCTGAGAACTTCACAGCAGTAACTGCTGTAGTATCTTCAGCATGCTGACTGCAGCATTTGAGTTCATATGCTAGTCTCCTTCCCCTGTATAGTTTGATCTGCTTTGTTCAAAGAAGTACCAGAACTGTGAGTATGTTTAATGCATATAAACGTTTTTTATTTACATATATAACTTGATGCAATCACTATCTTTTGAGCGAAAAGACTGCATGTATGAATTGAACTGTAGACTGCGGTTGTCCTTACCAGTTTGTTGCCATATTTGAGCTCGTGTATGCAACCATCCTTGCTTGGTTTCAGATCATGAGTGATGGATAAGTTGGAGTCGTTAAAAGACCATTTGTTTTTCGTGAATTCTGCAAGCTGAAATGGTTGCTTTGATGACTTTGTTACTCCAACCAATTCTCGAATGAGAGCCATGCCACTCTTGGCCTTGTGCTCCCTGAAGTAAAGAGGAGGAAATTCTCATTAGACCAGAAGAAATTGATATTTATTTCTTAAACATAGGCAAATAAAACTTTCCAGTGTCCACTGGAATAAATTTGGATCTGTTTTGAAGGTAATGTACAAATACTTCTATGTAAGTTGAATATCAATTCCTGCAGAAAATATCATTTTGTAGTTTGAAATGAAGATGCAATTACACCATATGCTATTAGCAATCAATGTATCATATAGTAACATTTAATTTGTTTCTAGAGAAAACTGCCAGTAAGTATCATGCAGGACTTACTATCATGCAGGACTTACAAATCAGCATACAAATGCGTTTCTAGACTCAATGTACAGTTCTTCACTGATATGTATGATTGATACCACAGTAAAAAAAATACCTTATCTGAAGACGAATGAGTTCAGTACCACAGTCATACACGAAGCGAGTCCAGGAGCTCATATTTTGATCCTTGATGGAATGTGGCAATAGACAGGCCTTCAGAGAGAAAGGCTTCACATTGACCATGCTAAGAACCTGTGGAGCCTGCCTTGGGACAGTACAAGATGCAGCAACCCGAAGACTGACAGGAGGGGAACCAGCATATGCACCACGACTTTTCAGTTCAAACCACCTCTCAAAGGAAAGCTTGGAATCAGGCTGTGTAAGCTCTTGAAGAGAGATCGAAACCTTCCCCAATGGTTCTGATTTCTTCGATGACGAGGCCCCAAAATAGGCCTGATCAACCATTGCTGTAAGAATGAGTTCACCAGTCGGTTCACATTGGAAACCAGCTCCGATACTCTTCCCTGTTTTCGTTGAAATATCTAACCTGCCGCCATCACTGATAAATACATCTGGTTGAGTCTTGGTGAACCACACGTACACACTTTTCTCTGGAATTGCAGATGGTAAATTCTTGATGTCCACAATCTGTAAATATAACTGCAAAGAATGAAAATATTTTGAGTTCATAAATTCAGTAAATGTCTGTTGGCATTAGAAGTGCTCAATATCAAATATCAGGCGTGCTTCCAAATCAATAATAATAATATTAATAGTACAACGTACCATGTTTTGGGTTATTTATTAGATAAGAAACATCTTTAAAACCGAAATTATTGTACTTGTGTAACTATTTCTTCATTCATGGACAACAATAAGATGTACAAAGAGCATCATACCTCCACAACTGTTGTTTCAAGAATAGTAAGATGCTTCTCTGCTTTATTGACACCAAAGACACTATCATCCTCACTATTAAATATCTGAGGAACGGATGTCACAGGAGATGGCAGGCTTCCACGGTACATAGCGCCAATCTTCCAGTATCTCAGACCAAAGTTATTCTCGAACTGCTCAGTGGTCCCTGAAAATCCAGTGTCGAGCTTCTTTCCTTCAGCTCGGTCATCATCTGTGTCATCATGCTCCAGAACTCTCCCAAGAAGATTCAGCATGTCACTGTAGTAGGTAACAGAATTCAGTTGGTGGGTGTGCCACATTAGATCCACGTCGTAGGTTGGCACACGAAAGAGGTTCATTCCTTTCTCCTGATTCAGCTTGATCAAATACAAAAAACCTTTGTATCGAGCTAGAGCTTCTTCAAGAAAACGATGATCATGCATGTTTGGTGTTCCAACCTGCCAGAAACAAAGGAGCTCACTGACTTTCTGTACACATTTTTTATTTATTGTTCTTGCATATTTTTCCTTTTACAAAAAGGTAGTAGCACTGCTTTTCTATTGCTTTCTTCCAGATGTAAGGATCAACAGTGACACAAGTTTTGAACTATCACCAACATTTGCTGGGCAAATAAAATCAGGTATCAGTCTGCTTGTGAAATTTAGAATAGCTAAGTTTTAGATATCAGTCGCTCAATCATGGGTAATCTACCACATTGACTTGTCTTATACGTAGATCAGAGCAAAGGTTAGTAATGTAACTACCTGGTAGACGAAAGAAGACTGTCTCCTAACAGCTGAGATCAAATCATAGGAAATGCCTCCTGCAGTTCCATCACCCACGTAAACAAAATCATCAGAAGGACTTGTGTACTCCAACTCAAAAGGCTCCCCAGAATATAACTCAGTCCAAACTTTCTCAGCCTGATCCTTGGACTTTGCTTGAATGGAGGACTTGACATTGTTAGTGCCCAGTATTCTGCCATATAATCTCTTGCAGTCCTTTATGTATTGAGTCTGAAAGATATTGTTGTCAGCACAGCAAAACCAGGAACAAAACAAGATGATTTTGATTTAGACATTTCCAACCATGTTCACTAGTATTTTCTTTTATGCCAAGAGGTGCAACTAGCCAAATGCTAGTTCTCTAATGTGTGACTCACAAATTTTGAACGACAAACAAGCATCTGTGAGTTAATATGCATACCGGGTTAAGCCGATGGCAGTGCCATATCCATTCACAATCAAGCGGGACAACCAAAGGCTCATCCGCAACAATGGCCTCAGTGTGCTTGGCAAGAAGGGGAAGCCAGCAAGCTTTGTACCTAGCACAGCAACAAAGTCAATATTTCAAACTCTATACGACACAGAACATAAATTATTTTAGTATCAGTGATTTTTGTACATAGTATCAGTGATTTCAGCATGATAGGGACTTTGAACGTAAATAAGCAGCCAGATTTTCATGTCAAAAATTCCATATAAGGCCAGAAGCCCAGAACTGTATCAACAAATTGTAACTGAAAGCACAGATGAGATGATGGTTTAAGAAAAAATACTGGCAATGCCATTCCTTAAAACTGAAAAGCCAAACCTGCTCAGTTCAACTCTTCCACCAAATTATATCAAGGTAAACTAAACTAGTGGTTTTGCCTAATTTTCCTCAAGGAGGTGTTTTGTCAGTTCCAAATAGTGATTGCACAAGAGTTATCCTGAAATTCACCAAGAGTATATCGAAGTATGGCAACGATTACTGATAAATTTTATTCCCAACACATCCTAGAGAGTAGAGGCTGTTCATCAATAACACCCCGACATTTGCTCCAAAAAAAATTAATAACACCCCGACAGAAAAATAATGGAACACCTCAGAAAATATACTGATTTTCAGACTCAAAGGTCTCTTGTGTAAGTTGTGTTGTTGAAAAGCCAATACGATGGCAATACCTGTGTATGGCCCTGTGGAGCAACGGGCCCTCGTAGAGCCACCGGCGGCGGTCGACCGCGGCGAGGAACTCCAGGTGCCGCAGTGCGGCTGGGACAAGGTCCTCGCCAATGCCGATCCCCTGTGCTGCCGCCCACCGCGACTCCTGCTCCGCGTCCATCTTCTCCCCCCTTCCTCCGATCGACCCCACCCACCTGCAGTTCGGAAAACCAGAGGGTGAGGAGGAGGATCATTTGCAAACTACTCCCTCCGTCCCACAATGTAAGACGTTTTTGCAAGCTATGACCCAGATGAGCAGAAAGGTAGAAACAGAGTTTTTGTGTGTGAAAAAGGTAGAAACAGAGTTTGGCATAACTAAATCAAGAAACCGTGCGTCGGACGACAAATAATCTGATGATGCAGACATAAACAAGCGTCTACAACAGCAGGTCCAACATTAATCAGTTCAAACCCAATCAAAAGCTCTAGACGAACTATCACGGGACAGCAATATCAGTCGACTGAAATCTACAGGAATAAAACTGATCGAGAGCGCATACACCCACTCGTCCTCAACAACTAGAAAAAAAAAAGCATTGGATCTACCAGCACATAAACGAATCGTATATAGAACATGAATAGAGCGATCTACACGGACGGAAATCGACATACTGTCTCTACGAGCTCATCTATCTCGCAGCGTTGACTGAAACGACAACCACAGACGACCCCGCAAGAAGAACAGATAGATAGCTTGGGGGAAGAGGGAATCGGCGGCGTGCGCATACCTTGGCGGCGAGGGAGGTTCGCGGGAGCTGGGGATCGATCGCTTGGATTTTTCCGGTTGGAATCACGGGGGCCGAGTGGATTGGGGACACGTAGTTGATGCGGGTGGGTAAGGGAAAGGGGACCGGCTCGGTTACAATACGGCGCGAGCCGAGCGGGTAGGAGAGGCGGCTGACGAGTTTTTGGGCTGCTTTGATCCAAAGGATTTTCATAGGAGTATTGGAAGATTAGGATTTTTTCTATGTTAAAATGGTAAAAAAAGGAATTTTTTTTCTATATTTTTAAAATTTGGAATTTGTTGCACTTTAGTAAATTATATGGCAAACTCCAAGGCTATCATTGAATTAACGCATTCAAGTGAGACCGGGAATCAAATTTTACACAGCTTGTTTATGCAACCTTCTCTAGCTGGCAAAAATGTGCGTGACCATTAGCAGATTGTCGCACCCACCCAATCTTGAACTCCTCGAAAGTTTGCAGCGGGGTCTTTATCTAATGAACCACATGTCCATATGCCGAAAGGTCTGTCTCGGACGCAAGGATTTTGTTTGCCGTCACCTGAGAATCTGTCTCAAGCACTTCCAACTCAACGGCGAGCTGGGCTGCCCGTCTACATGTGAGCAGATCCGCTAACTCCAGATTGGCAATAGAGGGGGGGGGGGATTCATGCTCCGCGATGAAAGCGCCATGGTGATCCCTTAGGACGGCCCCTCAACCGCCCTTGTTCAACGTGTTGGGCGTGGTGTCATGAGTATTGGCCTTGAGCCACCCCTCGGCAGGCAACGTCCACTTCTGCGTCGCATGTCCAGCGGTGTTTCCCTTTTGCACCTCTTTTAGTTCAGTCCATTATGCAATCAGGGAAAGCTCTCTATGTCGAATCCTTGGCATTTTTTGTGCTAACCAGAGCTCATACAAACCTCAGCAGTACATGACCTTTTGCTCTGTCCCAGCTTGCCCTGTCCACTCAAGGAATGAGCTCCTTAGCGTTACATTTGTCTCGACGCACGGTGGTGGTGCAAGAAGAGGCGGTCTAGCCGTCTGCCAAAGTTCCTTTCAAAACCTTGCCAAGTGAGAACATTTCCAAAAAATGATGAATGATCGTTTCTCCCCTGTCACACCCTACAAAGAATATACCAAGCTTAATTCGTCCTTGGTGCAGTTCCGCTCCCAAAGAGCGAGCCAACCCTCTTAATGTGGATCTTAAGTTTTCTCGGTACGCCTACATCCCAAAGAGCGAGACAACCATCTCTGTGCATCCGTAGACGAAGAACCAGCAATCGTACCTGTGTTGGCTACTTTCAATGACGTCTTCAAGTGATACGCTGAGCGCACTAAAAAGCGGTCATTCTTCGTGTAATTCCATGCTCTAAAGTCTTCCTTCTCAGGGCCACCAATTACTATTTTCCTCATTTCGCTTGGTTCGCTCTCAGGAAGGATTTGTGTCAATTTAGTATCATCCAGTTCAGCTCCATGGTATCCAGAAAATCACACTCTCTAGTAATATTTGGATGGAAATTTTCAAACTTCCATTCCTAAGGACCCAATTATCATGCATGGTTTCAATCTTCAAACCATCACCTATGCGCCATATGAGGCCATGTTGTCTAATATGTTGGTTGCTTGATTCATAGGGTTGAATCATAGAATTTTTTCCTATGGTTTCTTTATATTACTTCCCATAGGATTTCTATCATCTACTTAAATTAAACCTCTTTGAAAGAATACTCAGTTTTTCCTATGATGCAATCAAACAATCCAAAATCCTGTAGGGTTGAGATAACTATAACATTTCAATCCTATGTTTTTCCTATTCTCGTGTTTTTAGAATCTTGTCAATCAAAGAGGCCCTTATAAAAACACAGTACAAACACAGATGCTCGTATACACGTACACACAGTCAGCCCAACACACATGTACACTTTATACCCGTGTGAGCACCTTCGAGATATTGAGTCGGTAAATCTTGAGATTGACGATGCCTCATAGTTGAAGCAAATGTCATATCGCTGAATGAATAATGCTGGAGAACTTGAAATAAATCTAGAAAATATGCGAGCACCTGTGACAAATTTAGGACTTGAACCCGAATGAATCGGTTCCACCACAAAGAACCTAAGGACCTGCTCGGTAGCTTCCCAGCTCCCAGCTTCACCGAGTCCGTGAGCGGAGCGGTCCCAAACAGCCAGGCTCCAGGAAGTTGGCTTCCTAGATCTGACGATGATCCATGTACAAAAACGGGGCTCAGTTGTTTTCACGATATGAGGAAATGGGAAACCAAGAATTGGCGATATTTACCAGCACCTGCCACCATGAAGTACCAACATGTCCGATAGAGAGGCTCGAAACATCCCCGATCCCCATTCTCCTCTCAGCCGCTCACCCAACCCTAGCCACCAGAGGAGGCCATCCCACCGCCGCCATCTAGTCGCCGGTCAACTTCATCTGGTGACCCCGCCACCACCCCGCAAAAGGTCTCGTCCTCGAGTTGTCCCTTCCCTCACACCTTGACTCCCCCGAGCTCCCCATATTCCGCCCCAACCTGCCAGTGGACGACACCCGAAGGTCACTGACGTTGCTCCTCTCCCTCGCCGTCGTCGCTCCACAAGCTCAAGGTGAGCTCATGTAGATCTGCAACCCCCAGCCATATCCATTTATTGATGTTTATAGGAAGTCAGATCATAGTACCATGTTCAGATTTTTGGATGTTAGGATGTGGACTCGGATTTTAGGTTGTCCCATGTTGAGATTTAGATTGTGTCATGTTAAATTCAGATTGTGCCATTTTTAGATTGTGCCATGTTAAATTCAAACTGTGACATGTTCAGGTTGTTCCATGTTGATATTCAACCAGTACAAATTTGCACTATGTCTTCTCTAGACAAGTTATGCTATTTGCTTTGTGTTATGTACACGAAGTCATATGAACTGTATTAGAGATGATAACATGCAAATTTTGTTAGGCACGAAGTGACATGAACTTTTATAGATGAGAGCATACAAATTTTTGTTAGCACACAAACAATGACATGAGCTTTTATATAGAATTGTTGGACATTGTTTCCAAATAGATTGTTGAAAAACTAGGTTTATCACTAATTTGTTTGTCGAGCAAGTGAGAGATGAAAATAGGACAAAATACTCACTTGACCCCAATGCATATGAGAAGGTGGGAAGGCAATTAAAAATAAGAACATGGTTGGAGTACAAGCATGACCAATTGAAGAACAAATGGGACAAACTAGGTGAATATAGTGTATTCGACAAACTTAAGCTGGAGGAGACAAGAGGAGGATGGGACATTGAGCGCAACACTATGAAACAAGATGTTAAGTGGTGGAAGAAGGCAAAGATGGTGAGTTGTCATCATTATGTTGTGCATACCATATCTTTCTTCTCATAAGTTACTAAAAAATGATTTATTTGTTGTATTACAGGACATTCCATGTTGTTACAAGTTCAGGAAGCATGGACTCACAATGAAGAAAACTTGTGCATCATGTTTGATGACATCGCAAGTGATGGTGGAATCCGAGTTCTGGCATCCCCCTTCTTTTACTGGACCAATATTAAGTGTCATCAATCTTGAGAAAATTGAAGATCTTGATCTGTTGGAGGATACCAAACAGGACCCATCTCCTATTACGCCAAAGGTTAATAAGAGGCTTGGAAAGATCATTTGTTATACAAACAATACACCCAAGACCGCACAAGTGATGCGGGAGCAAATTACAGTGATTGGTGAAAACACATTTGCTCCCGGGGTGGTTTTGGTAATTCATGTCAACATACATATTGTTGGACTAATGTTTCCCTTGATATATTTCAGGAAGAGTTCAGTTTAGGCAAGTATATGGATGGAGATGTGAACCCCTCAAGCTACATGTGTTGTCAAAGCTTCAAGACCCTACATTTTTTAGTTAAGTGATCCAATATCACATTGAGTCCATAGGAAAGCCAAAGCTATTAAAAGGGGATGAGGTTTTGATCATGGTCTAACTGCTCAAGTGCTTAGAGACATTTCTCTGTAATCCTCAGCCACAATCTCACGTTCATCTATGTCCAAAACCCTAAAGTTTATCTCGGTCCCACCGAAACACATCTTCCCGGACTCATCGAGAAACACTTTGACATAGCCACTGCCTAAACCCTAGCAACTCGGTCTCACCGATATGACCCTTCGGTACCACTGAAGAGCACTTGCCAACCTTGTGTAACCAATTGATTTCATCTCGTAATTTCCGAGTGGTTTCTATCGGTCTCACTGAAGTGTAGAAAGTGATTAGGTCATTACCCATCGGTCTCATCGAGATGTTCCATATGGTCTCACCGAAAAGCCTCAAGTTCAAACCTTTCATACTAGTCAGTCTCACCGAGTGTTTTCACTCAGTCGAACCGAGTAGTGCATAAAGGTGTGTAATAGTTAGATTTCCGATGCTACCTATATATACCCCCACCCATTAAACCAACTCTCAGAGAGCAACCAGGACGAAGCTACCACTTCCCATATCCAATTTCTGAGAGAGAACCACCTACACTTCTATTGAAATCAAGGGGATTCCACTCCAACCTTTGATCCTTGATTTCTAGCCTCCCCAAGTTTATTTCCACTCCAATACCTCTCCTACCACATTGCCCAAATATGTGAGAGAGTGTTTGAGTGTTGAGGAGACTATCTCTTGAAGCACAAGAGCAAGGAGTTCATCATCAACAATAACATCTATTACCTTTTGGAGAGTGGTGTCTCCTAGATTTGTTAGGTGTCACTTGGGAGCCTCCAAGCTTGTGGAGTTGAACCAAGGAGTTTGTAAGGGTAAGGAGATCGCCTACTTTGTGAAGATCTAACCCGAGTGAGGCTAGTCCTTCGTGGGCGTAAGCCATGATGGCATAAACAAGGTTGCTTCTTCATGACCCTTTGTGGGTGGAGCCCTTCGTGGAGTCGCGTGGCCGTTACCCTCTATGGGTTGCATTCTCCATCAACGTGGATGTACGATAGCACCACATATGAGAACCATGCCAAAAATCATAGTATCTTCATTGCATTTGATCTTCTCCAAACTCTACCCCTTTACTTTCTCACACTTGCATGTCATTTACTTTCCGTTGCCCATACTCTAGATATGCATGTGTAGATTGTATTGGTTGCCACTTAACTTGTGCTAAAATCTACCTAAGTACCAAGGAAATTAAAAATTGCATCTTTTGCCTTGTTAGTGTCTACTCACCCCCCCTCTAGACATATCCTTTCGATCCAACAAGTGGTACCAGAGCATTGGTCTCCATTGCTTTGGTTTAATCACCTTGGAGAAGGATGGATGCGTCTACTTGGAGGAGTGGTAGTTGTAGAGTGCCTATACTTAATGGTGAGTTTGACCATGTTTGGAAGGATGAAATGCTTGATATATTTGATGATTGCAACATGAGCAAGTATATTCATAGTCCTTACAAACCACCCATTGATCCCTTGCATTTAACTCCCGATGAAGAACCTGATATGCTTTGTAATCTAAGAGCCATCAATCTTATTGTTAAAGGTCTTCCTAATGGTGTTCTCTAATGCACGAAAAACTTCGAATGTGCTTGTACTTTGTGGAATGACTTAGAGAAACAATATCCCGATTACTCTCTTAAGAACCTTGATGAGATTCTACATAAGGTATCGCTTTTCAGAAAGTCAAGCCCGATGATCCTAACTTTGATAAGTGCTTCTTTGAACTTAGAGATCTCATGCGTGCTAAAGGATATGTTGGAACTATTAGCATGCTCATAATTGAAGGTATTAGGATTCATTCTCTCGAACAATGCCATACACATGTTGCTAATAAACTTGATGCCCTAGGTGATGATGACATTGGTGAACATGGCTACTATGATGAGAGTGAAGAATATGAGAAGACTATGAACAATCTTGTTCTTATGACCAATCTTCAAAGAGACTATATGTCTAGAGGAAAAGAGTGGATGGAGATGGAAAATGGCGGTGACTAGGGTTGATGGAGAGGGATGAAGGTGACTCTGTTTTGGCTTTGCTCGCGGACATTTTGTTGACATTTTTGGCATGGTTCCCTTTCTAAAAGTTGTTCGGGTGGACGAGGAATCTCAGTTTCCACGCCATACGTTCGTTCATGCGAGCGGTTGCGGACACATGAAACGTTGCTTTTTTGCACTGTGGCTTCTAGTGCGCCTCCTCCTAATTTCTTCTATCTCCTCCTTCACTTCTTTCCATGTTCACATTTGATTTCTTCCATTTTTAGCCCATTTCCTATGGAAACACATCAAAGAGAGGATTTATGGAATCCTTTGCATTCATTAGTCATTAGTGGCAATATCAGAGTGAATATCTTAGTTTTAGTGAAATATCTCGGTTTAAACAAAGGGTAAATGAGTGTAAAAATATCACTCAACAACCCACGATGATCGGGTCCACAACTAGGACAAACTTGCCTGGGTGTGGGACATAGGCCGGATAGTCGATGCGACTAAAGATGTCCGCATAATCAGACCACATAGGGGCCTTGTTGGGGCTGGGGTGACTATGTGTAGATCGCACGTCGTGTGAGCTCCCAGGCCGACGCGTATCCACTGCTTGGAAGACCATGTTCACGCTTTGGTATCGGGTGGCCTGGTGCGTTGATGAAGGCCCAGCCACGCCGTGGTTGGTCATGGCCGGTGGTGTCCCCGGTGCCAAAGGTGATGGAGAAGCGGGAAGGCAAACATAATTTGAGGCTTTCGATGACATCATAGAGTAGACCACGATCATCGACGGTGAGCTCGAAGGATCCGAAAGTGAAGTTTTGAACCGACATGTAGTCGGTGGGCATGAACAGAGATCCAATCTGGGATCGGTCTCCGACCAGCATAGCCCCTACCTGGCGCGCCAACTAATGGTCTATAGAACCGTCAGTACCCTCGGTAGGGTGGCGAACAAGGCCGGAAGTACCAAAAGGGAGGTCACACAAGGAAGTAACCTAGGCTCACCCCCCCCCCTTTGGAGGGGTAACACCCTACATCCTACTTCTGGTTTGTATTCATGGTGGAGTTCCCCATGCGAGGTTTACAATGGGGGATGATGCATGACTACCGGAAGTATGTTTCTACAAGAGTAGATAGCTCTGGCTAACCCTAAACCCGCCCTAGATAGATGACGGGGCTAGGGTTTACACATGAAGCTAACTGACCTCTAAGCCACCGACATTCTTGGCTTGCACTCGAAGATGATCGCTGAGCTCTTCCTGAAGGAAATATGCCCTAGAGGCAATAATAAAGTTATTATTTATTTCCTTATTTCATGATAAATGTTTATTATTCATGCTAGAATTGTATTAACCGGAAACATAATACTTGTGTGAATACATAGACAAACAGAGTGTCACTAGTATGCCTCTACTTGACTAGCTCGTTGATCAAAGATGGTTATGTTTCCTAGCCATAGACATGAGTTGTCATTTGATTAACGGGATCACATCATTAGGAGAATGATGTGATTGACTTGACCCATTCCGTTAGCTTAGCACTTGATCGTTTAGTATTCTGCTATTGCTTTCTTTATGACTTATATATGTTCCTATGACTATGAGATTATGCAACTCTCGTTTACCGGAGGAACACTTTGTGTGCTACCAAACATCACAACATAACTGGGTGATTATAAAGGTGCTCTACAGGTGTCTCCGAAGGTACTTGTTGGGTTGGCGTATTTCGACATTAGGATTTGTCACTCCGATTGTCGGAGAGGTATCTCTGGGCCCACTCAGTAATGCACATCACTATAAGCCTTGCAAGCATTGTAACTAATGAGTTAGTTGCGGGATGATGTATTACGGAACGAGTAAAGGGACTTGCCGGTAATGAGACTGAACTAGGTATTGAGATACCGACGATCGAATCTCGGGCAAGTAACATACCGATGACAAAGGGAACAACGTATGTTGTTATGCGGTTTGACCGATAAAGATCTTCGTAGAATATGTGGGAGCCAATATGAGCATCCAGGTTCCACTATTGGTTATTGACCGGAGACGTGTCTCGGTCATGTCTACATTGTTCTCGAACCCGTAGGGTCCGCACGCTTAAAGTTCGATGACGGTTATATTATGAGTTTATGTGTTTTGATGTACCGAAGGTAGTTCGGAGTCCCGGATGAGATCGGGGACATGACGAGGAGTCTCGAAATGGTCGAGACATAAAGATCGATATATTGGACGACTATATTCGGACATCGGAAAGGTTCCGAGTGATTCGGGTATTTTTCGGAGTACGGAGAGTTACGGGAATTCGCCGGGGAGTATATGGGCCTTATTGGGCTTTAGGGGAAAGAGAGAGGAGAGGCTGGGCGCGCCCCCAAGGCCTAGTCCGAGTTGGACTAGGGGGAGGGGCTGCGCCCCCTCCTTTTTCTCTTCTCTCTCCCCTTTCCTTGACTCCTACTCCTACTACTTGGAAGGGGGGGATCCTACTCCCGGTGGGAGTAGGACTCCTCCTAGGGCACGCCATAGAGAGGGCCGGCCCTCCCCCTCCTCCACTCCTTTATATAGGGGGAGGGAGGCACCCCTTGGAGACACAACAATTGATCGTTTGATCTTTTAGCCGTGTGCGGTGCCCCCCTCCACCATAGTCCACCTCGATAATACTGTAGCGGTGCTTAGGCGAAGCCCTGCGTCGGTAGAACATCATCATCGTCACCACGTCGTCGTGCTGACGAAACTCTCCCTCAACACTCGGCTGGATTTGAGTTCGAGGGACGTCATCGGGCTGAACGTGTGCTGAACTCGGAGGTGCCGTGCATTCGGTACTTGATCGGTCGGATCGTGAAGACGTACGACTACATCAACCGCGTTGTGCTAACGCTTCCGCTTTCAGTCTACGAGGGTACGTGGACAACACTCTCCCCTCTTGCTATGCATCACCATGATCTTGTGTGTGCGTAGGAATTTTTTTGAAATTACTACGTTCCCCAACAGTGGCATCCGAGCCAGGTTTTATGCGTTGATGTTATATGCACGAGTAGAACACAAGTGAGTTGTGGGCGATATAAGTCATACTGCTTACCAGCATGTCATACTTTGGTTCGGCGGTATTGTTGGATGAAGCGGCCCGGACCGACATTACGCGTACGCTTACGCGAGACTGGTTCTACCGACGTGCTTTCACATGGGTGGCTGGCGGGTGTCAGTTTCTCCAACTTTAGTTGAACCGAGTGTGGCTACGCCCGGTCCTTGCGAAGGTTAAAACATCACTAACTTGACAAACTATCGTTGTGGTTTTGATGCGTAGGTAAGAACGGTTCTTGCTCAGCCCGTAGCAGCCACGTAAAACTTGCAACAACAAAGTAGAGGACGTCTAACTTGTTTTTGCAGGGCATGTTGTGATGTGATATGGTCAAGACGTGATGAGTTATAAGTTTTTGTATAAGATGATCATGTTTTGTTGAAGTTATCGGCAACTGGCAGAAGCCTTATGGTTGTCTCTTTATTGCATAAGATGCAAGCGCCAAATAATTGCTTTACTTTATCGCTATGCGATAGCAATAGTTGCAAGGGCAATAATTGGCGAGACGACCATGTGACGACACATTGATATAGATCAAGATGATGGAGATCATGGTGTCATGCCGGCGACGATGGAAATCATGACGATGCTTTGGAGATGGAGATCAAAGGCACAAGATGATGATGACCATATCATGTCACATATTTTGATTGCATGTGATGTTTATCTTTTATACATCTTATTTTGCTTAGTTTGACGGTAGCATTATAAGATGATCTCTCACTAAATTATCAAGGTATAAGTGTTCTCCCCGAGTATGCACCGTTGTGAAAGTTCTTCGTGCTGAGACACCACGTGATGATCGGGTGTGATAGGCTCTACGTTCAAATACAACGGGTGCAAAACAGTTGCACACGCGGAATACTCAGGTTAAACTTGACGAGCCTAGCATATAACAGATATGGCCTCGGAACACTGAGACCGAAAGGTCGAGCGTGAATCATATAGTAGATATGATCAACATAGTGATGTTCACCATTGAAACACGTGATGATCGGACATGGTTTAGTTGATATGGATCACGTGATCACTTAGAAGATTAGAGGGATGTCTATCTAAGTGGGAGTTCTTAAGTAATATGATTAATTGAACTTAAATTTATCATGAACTTAGTCCTGGTAGTATTAGCATATCTATGTTGTAGATCAATAGCTCGCGTGGTTGCTTCCCTATGTTTTATATATGTTCCTAGAGAAAACTAAGTTGAAAGATGATAGTAGCAATGATGCGGACTGGGTCCGTGATCTGAGGTTTATCCTCATTGCTGCACAGAAGAATTATGTCCTTGATGCACCGCTAGGTGACAGACCTATTGCAGGAGCAGATGCAGACGTTTGAACGTTTGGCTAGCTCAATATGATGACTACTTGATAGTTTAGTGCACCATGCTTAACAACTTAGAATCGGGACTTCAAAGACGTTTTGAACGTCATGGACCATATGAGATGTTCCAGGAGTTGAAGTTAATATTTCAAGAAAATACCCGAGTTGAGAGATATGAAGTCTCCAACAAGTTCTATAGCTAAAAGATGGAGGAGAATAACTCAAGCAGTGAGCATGTGCTCAGATTGTCTGGGTACTACAATCGCTTGAATCAAGTGGGAGTTAATCTTCCAGATAAGATAGTGATTGACAGAATTCTCTAGTCACCATCACCAAGTTAGTAGAACTTTGTGATGAACTATAATATGCAAGGGATAATGGAAACGACTCCCAAGCTCTTCGTGATGCTGAAATCAACGAAAGGTAGAAATCAAGAAAAACATCAAGTGTTGATGGTTGACAAGACCACTAGTTTCAAGAAAAGGGCAAAGGGAAGAAGGGGAACTTCAAGAAGAACGGCAAGCAAGTTGCTGCTCAAGTGAAGAAGCCCAAGTCTAGACCTAAGCCTGAGACTAAGTGCTTCTACTGCAAAGGAACTGGTCACTGGAAGCGGAACTACCCCAAGTATTTGGCGGATAAGAAGGATGGCAAAGTGAACAAAGGTATATTTGATATACATGTTATTGATGTGTACTTTACTAGTGTTTATAGCAACCCCTCAGTATTTGATACTAGTTCAGTTGCTAAGATTAGCAACTCGAAACGAGAGTTGCAGAATGAACAGAGACTAGTTAAGGGTGAAGTGATGATGTGTGTTGGAAGTGGTTCCAAGATTGATATGATCATCATCGCACACTCCCTATACTTTCGGGATTAGTGTTGAAACTAAATAAGTGTTATTTGGTGTTTGCGTTGAGCATGAATATGATTTGATCATGTTTGTTGCAAAACGGTTATTCATTTAAATTAGAGAATAATTCTTGTTCTGTTTACATGAATAAAACCTTCTATGGTCATACACCCAATAAAATGGTTTGTTGGATCTCGATCGTAGTGATACACATATTCATAATATTGAAGCCAAAAGATGCAAAGTTAATAATGATAGTGCACCTTATTTGTGGCACTGCCGTTTAGGTCATATTGGTGTAAAGCGCATAAAGAAACTCCATGCTGATGGAATTTTGGAATCACTTGATTGTGAATCACTTGATGCTTGCGAACCATGCCCTATGGGCAAGATGACTAAAATTCCGTTCTCCGGAACAATGGAGCGAGCAACAGATTTGTTGGAAATCATACATACTGATGTATATGGTCCGATGAATATTGAGGCTCGCGGCGGGTATCATTATTTTCTGACCTTCACAGATGATTTGAGCAGATATGGGTATATCTACTTGATGAAACATAAATCTGAAACATTTGAAAAGTTCAAAGAATTTCAGAGTGAAGTGGAAATCATCGTGACAAGAAAATGAAGTTTCTACGATTTGATCGCGGAGAAGAATATTTGAGTTACGAGTTTGGCCTTCAGTTAAAACAATGTGAAATAGTTTCACTACTCACGCCACCTGGAACACCACAATGTAATGGTGTGTCCGAACGTCATAACCGTACTTTATTAGATATGGTGCGATCTATGATGTCTCTTGCCGATGTACCACTATCGTTTTGGGGTTATGCATTAGAGACAGCTGCATTCATGTTAAATAGGGCACCATCTAAATCCGTTAAGACGATACCGTATGAACAATGGTTTGGCAAGAAACCTAAGCTGTCGTTTCTTAAAGTTTGAGGTTGCAATGCTTATGTGAAAAAGTTTCAACCTGATAAGCTCAAACCCAAATCGGAGAAGTGCGTCTTCATAGGATACCCAAAAGAAAATGTTGGGTACACCTTCTATCACAGATCCGAAGGCAAGATATTCGTTGCTGAGAATGGATCCTTTCTAGAGAAGGAGTTTCTCTCGAAAGAAGTGAGTGGGAGGAAAGTAGAACTTGATGAGGTAATTGTACCTGCTCCCTTATTGGAAAGTAGTTCATCACAGAAACCGGTTCCTGTGACACCTACACCAATTAGTGAGGAAGCTAATGATGATGATCATGAAACTTTAGATCAAGTTACTACCGAACCTCGTAGGTCAACCAGAGTAAGATCCGCACCAGAGTGGTACGGTAATCCTGTTCTGGAGATCATGTTACTTGACCATGACAACCTACGAACTATGAGGAAGCGATGATGAGCCCAGATTCCGCGAAATGGCTTGAGGCCATGAAATCTGAGATGGGATCCATGTATGAGAACAAAGTGTGGACTTTGGTTGACTTGCCCGATGATCGGCAGGCAATTGAGAATAAATGGATCTTCAGGAGGAAGACGGACGCTGATAGTAGTGTTACTATCTACAAAGCTAGAATTGTCGCAAAAGGTTTTCGATAAGTTCAAGGTGTTGACTACGATGAGAGTTTTTCACTCGTATCTATGCTTAAGTCTATCCGAATCATGTTAGCTATTGCCGCATTTTATGAAATCTGGCAAATGGATAAACAAAACTGCATTCCTTAATGGATTTATTAAAGAAGAGTTGTATATGATGCAACCAGAAGGTTTTGTCAATCCTAAAGGTGCTAAAAAAATATGCAAAGCTCCAGCGATCCATCTATGGACTGGTGCAAGCATCTCGGGTTGGAATATACGCTTTGATAAGTTGATCAAAGCATATAGTTTTATACAGACTTGCGGTGAAGCCTGTATTTACAAGAAAGTGAGTGGGAGCACTACAACATTTTTGATAAGTATATGTGAAAGACATATTGTTGATCGGAAATAATGTAGAATTATTCTGCAAAGCATAAAGGAGTGTTTGAAAGGAGTTTTTCAAAGAAAGACCTCGGTAAAGCTGCTTACATATTGAGCATCAAGATCTATAGAGATAGATCAAAACGCTTGATAAGTTTTTTTCAATGAGTACATACCTTGACAAGATTTTGAAGTAGTTCAAAATGGAATAGTCAAAGAAAGAGTTCTTGCCTGTGTCACAAGGTGTGAAATTGAGTAAGACTCAAAGCCTGCCCATGGCAGAAGATAGAAAGAGAATGAAAGTCATTCCCTATGCCTCAGCCATAGGTTTTATAAAGTATGCCATGCTGTGTACCAGATCTATTGTATACCCTACACTGATTTTGGCAAGGGAGTACAATAGTGATCTAGGAGTAGATCACTAGACAGCGGTCAAAATTATCCTTAGTGGAATAAGGATATGTTTCTCGATTATGGAGGTGACAAAAGGTTCGTCGTAAAAGGGTTACGTCGATACAAGTTTTGGCACTGATCCAGATGACTCTAAGTCTCAATCTGGATACATATTGAAAGTGGGAGCAATTAGCTAGAGTAGCTCCGTGCAGAGCATTGTTGACATAGAAATTTGCAAAATACATACGGATCTGAATGTGGCAGACCCGTTGACTAAACTTCTCTCACAAGCAAAACATGATCACACCTTAGTAATCTTTGGGTGTTAATCACATAGCGATGTGAACTAGATTACTGACTCTAGTAAACCCTTTGGGTGTTGGTCACATGACGATGTGAACTATGGGTGTTAATCACATGGTGATGTGAACTATTGGTATTAAATCACATGGTGATGTGAACTAGATTATTGACTCTAGTGCAAGTGGGAGACTGAAGGAAATATGCCCTAGAGGCAATAATAAAGTTATTATTTATTTCCTTATTTCATGATAAATGTTTATTATTCATGCTAGAATTGTATTAACCGGAAACATAATACTTGTGTAGAATACATAGACAAACAGAGTGTCACTAGTATGCCTCTACTTGACTAGCTCGTTGATCAAAGATGGTTATGTTTCCTAGCCATAGACATGAGTTGTCATTTGATTAACGGGATCACATCATTAGGAGAATGATGTGATTGACTTGACCCATTCCGTTAGCTTAGCACATGATCGTTTAGTATTCTGCTATTGCTTTCTTCATGACTTATATATGTTCCTATGACTATGAGATTATGCAACTCCCGTTTACCGGAGGAACACTTTGTGTGCTACCAAACATCACAATGTAACTGGGTGATTATAAAGGTGCTCTACAGGTGTCTCCGAAGGTACTTGTTGGGTTGGCGTATTTCGAGATTAGGATTTGTCACTCCGATTGTCGGAGAGGTATCTCTGGGCCCACTCAGTAATGCACATCACTATAAGCCTTGCAAGTATTGTAACTAATGAGTTAGTTGCGGGATGACGTATTACGGAACGAGTAAAGAGACTTCCGGTAACGAGATTGAACTAGGTATTGAGATACCGACGATCGAATCTCGGGCAAGTAACATGCCGATGACAAAGGGAACAACGTATGTTGTTATGCGGTTTGACCGATAAAGATCTTCGTAGAATATGTGGGAGCCAATATGAGCATCCAGGTTCCGCTATTGGTTATTGACCGGAGACGTGTCTGGGTCATGTCTACATTGTTCTCGAACCCGTAGGGTCCGCACGCTTAAAGTTCGATGACGGTTATATTATGAGTTTATGTGTTTTGATGTACCGAAGGTAGTTCGGAGTCCCGGATGAGATCGGGGACCTGATGAGGAGTCTCGAAATGGTTGAGACGTAAAGATCGATATATTGGACGACTATATTCGGACATCGGAAAGGTTCCGAGTGATTCGGGTATTTTTCGGAGTACCGGAGAGTTACGGGAATTCGCCGGGGAGTATATGGGCCTTATTGGGCTTTAGGGGAAAGAGAGAGGAGAGGTTGGGCGCCCCCCAAGGCCTAGTCCGAATTGGACTAGGGGGAGGGGTTGCGCCCCCTCCTTCTTCTCTTCTCTCTCCCCTTTCCTTGACTCCTACTCCTACTACTTGGAAGGGGGGGAATCCTACTCCCGGTGGGAGTAGGACTCCTCCTAGGGCGCGCCATAGAGAGGGCCGGCCCTCCCCCTCCTCCACTCCTTTATATACGGGGAGGGGGGCACCCCTTGGAGACACAACAATTGATCGTTTGATCGTTTAGCCGTGTGCGGTGCCCCCCTCCACCATAGTCCACCTTGATAATACTGTAGCGGTGCTTAGGCGAAGCCCTGCGTCGGTAGAACATCATCATCGTCACCACGCCGTCGTGCTGACGAAACTCTCCCTCAACACTCGGCTGGATCGGAGTTCGAGGGACGTCATCGGGCTGAACGTGTGCTGAACTCGGAGGTGCCGTACGTTCGGTACTTGATCGGTCGGATCGTGAAGACGTACGACTACATCAACCGCGTTGTGCTAACGCTTCCGCTTTCGGTCTATGAGGGTACGTGGACAACACTCTCCCCTCTCGTTGCTATGCATCACCATGATCTTGCGTGTGTGTAGGAATTTTTTTGAAATTACTACGTTCCCCAACACTTCCAGGGTCTTTGGGCTCCCTCCTGTTGTCGGGCTCCCTTCAGGCCGTGCGGGCTCCGTGGTGGCCCTGTAGCCGGACTCCCCCCCAGGCAAGCCACCCCCGGTGCATTGCATCGTCATCTATCTAATTTGTTGGATCGTTGAGCAGCATTGAGTTGAAATTATAGATTTATTGAGCAATTGAACATTTGAACTATACATTATATTTTATCTCGTGAGGTATTTTTTTAGAAATGGTATGAGGTACTTTTGGGTAGTTATGAGTACCAAACTTTTCCATGTAGTCATATTTTTTTTGGCATGGGTTTGCTTCATTCCTGGCTCCGCCACTCGCCCCATCCCATTCGCATTCCCCTCCTCTTCCTCCCATTCACCGTCGTTGCTGCTCCCTCCTCTCACTCTTCCACTTTCAATTTAAGCTCATTGTCGTCCACCATGGTCGAACAGAAGATCACTTATTACAAGATGTTCACACCCGAACGCTGGGCGGAGATCCAAGGCGAGATGCGCATTGCGGAGGAGGAGCCGGGCGACGAGGGCGAGGACGCGACCATGGAGGAGGATGCGAAGGAGGCACCTAGCATGGAGCCTGGCGACTTTGCCATGGCGGAGGTGGAAATGGATTCCCAAAACGCCCAAGCCATGGAGGCAGTGGCAGCGTTTGAGGCGGAGCAAGCCGCCATCCTCGACTCGATTCAGGTTGATTGAGAGGTGGCGTCCAACCGCTGTCATATCCACCTCGCAGACATGGAGCTGGACGAGGTGTTCGCGTCTCTCTCGGATGACAACGGAGATAAGAAGCCAGAGGTGTGGCCCGCCGCCAATGACCACAAGGCGGGTCCGTCCAACATAGGGGTCATCGACATCTCCGCCGACAAGTAGAGTGGCTGTAGGCTAGTCTACGTACATGAAGCTCCTTTTGAGGACATGTAGCTCCTTTTGCTATTGTATATTATCTACTAATATGTAGATGAAATTTTCATTGCGTGGTGTAGTATGGAAATACAAATTGGAATTTGAGGATTATGGATGTAACGCCGACCAAACGAGGGGTGACCAGCTCCTGTCCGTCACGGACATGTCGACAGACATATAAGGCCAACTCCAACGCACGACCCCATCTGTTCCACGTGCGTCTGTTTAGGCCCAAATGGACAGACGCCACGATCCAACGCGCGGCCACATCCGCAAATATTGTCCATTTCGCATCTGGGTTGTCCCATTTCCAGAGGAAACTTGCTCCTAGTTTGCGTCCAGACAGGCAGCGAAGGGACGGGCACGCGCTTGCTTCTCGTCCGCCTCGAGGATGCGTGGCGGCCGTCCACCTACCTCCACCGTGTAAAATAAATGCGCGCACACGGCGGGCCCTGGCTATCAGCCACCTAGCTGCCCGGTCGTCGTCCTTCTTAATGTGGAAGCGTGGACCGGACATTCCACAACTTCCACTTCCGAGCCCGGCTGCCTCCTCGATCCTCGACACGAGTGAACCCTAACCGCCCAAGCTTCCCCCCTCCTTGTTGGCAGCCATGGGGTGGCATTGGATCAGCAAGGGGAAGCACGACCATGAGGCTGGGTCGTACTCCGGCCGCACCACTCCACCAAGTCAGTGCCGCCCTCGCCACCCGCGCCGCCCGCGTTTGCCATCGCGCCGCCGGCGGCCCCGCGGCGCAGACAACCCTACGTCACCGCCGACATCTGCCCGATGCTATTGGGAGACGGCGACGCCACTCTAGTGGAGAGATGCCCACCTCCCCAACAATTGGTATCTCTCTGTGGATCGGGTGTGGTGCGGCTTGAACTACGTCGGTATTTCCCCAAAGAGGAAGGGATGATGCGGCACAACAACAGTAGGTATTTCCCTCAGTGATGAGACCAAGGTTATCGAACCAGTAGGAGAACCACGCAACACTACGTAAATGGTACCTGCACACAAAGAACAAATACTTGCAACCCGACGTGTTAAAGGGGTTGTCAATCCCTTTCGGGTAATGGTGCCAGAAATTGTCAAGTTGACGAGATAAAATTGTAGTAGATTGATAGATGCAAATAAACACAAATAAAATTCAGCGACGTATTTTTGGGTTTTTGATAATATAGACCTAAAAATAAAAGTGGCAAATAAATAAAAAGGCAAATAGCAATATAGATATGAAAGTATATGATAAGAAAATAGACCCGGGGACTGTAGATTTCACTAGTGGCTTCTCTCGAGAAAAATAGCATACGGTGGGTAAACAAATTACTGTTGGGCAATTGATAGAACTTCAAATAAATATGACGATATCCATGCAATGATCATTATATAGGCATCACGTCCAAGATTAGTAGACCGACTCCTGCTTGCATCCACTACTATTACTCCACACATTGACCGCCATCCAAGATGCATCTAGTGTATTAAGTTCATGGAGAAACGCAGTAATGCAATAAGAACGATGATATGATGTAGACTTGATCTATTAATGTAGGAATAGACCCCATCTTGTTATCCTTAATAGCAACGATACATACGTGTCATTTCACCTTCTATCACTGGGATTGAGCACCGTAAGATCGAACCCATCACAATGCACCTCTTCCCATGGCAAGAAAAATCGATCTAGTCGGCCTAATTAAACCAAAGATTCGAAGAAGAAATACGAGGCTATAAGTAATCATGCATATAAGAGTTCAAAAGACTCAAATAACTTTCATGGATAAAAACATAGATCTGGTCATAAACTCAAAGTTCATCGGATCCCAACAAACACACCACAAAAAGAGTTACATCAAATAGATCTCCAACAGACCATTGTATTGAGAATCAAAAGAGAGAGAGAAAGCCATCTAGCTACTAACTATAGACCCGTAGGTCTACAATGAACTACACACACATCATCGGAGAGGCACCAATGAGGATGATGAACCCCTGCATGATGGTGTCTAGATTGGATCTGTGGTTTCTGGAACTTGCGGCGGCTGGAATTATTTTTCATCGACTCCCCTAGGGTTTCTGGAATATTGGGGTATTTATAGAGCAAAGAGGCGGTGCAGGAGGCGGCCGAGGTGGGCACAACCAGCAGGGCGCGTCTGGGCCCCCAGGCGCGCCCAGGTGGGTTGTGCTCCCCTCAGAGCCCCCCTCTGGTACTTCTTTGGCCCAATAGGTGTCTTCTGGTCCAGAAAGAAACACCAAAAAGTTTCGTTGTGTTTGGACTTCGTTTAGTATTGATTTTCTGCGAAGTAAAAAACAAGCAAAAAACAGCAACTGGCACTGGGCCCTATGTCAATAGGTTAGTCCCAAAAAATGATATAAAGTTGCTATAAAATGATTGTAAAACATCCAAGAATGATAATATAACAGCATGGAACAAACAAAAATTATAGATACGTTGGAGACGTATCAGCATCCCGAAGCTTAATTCATGCTCGTCCTCGAGTAGGTAAACGATAAAAACAGAACTTTTGATGTGGAATGTTGCCTAACATGTTCATCACATATTCTTTTCTTTGTAGCATGGACATTTGGACTTTTACATGATTCAAAGCAATAGTCTAGTTTTGACATGAAGATTTCAATACTCAAGCATATCAACAAGCAACCATGTCTTTCAAAATATCAATACTAAAGCAAGTTATACCTAGCCCATTATGCTCAATCATTGATCCATTCATGAAACACACTCGCATATTAGCTACACCCAATGCTCACGCACGATCATAGTGCCCCTTAGTTGGTGCTTTATAAGAGAAGATGGAGACTCAAATAAAAATGAAAATTGCATAAAGTAAATAGAAAGGCCCTTCGCAGAGGGAAGTAGGGATTTGTAGAGGTGCCAGAGCTCAAAGCAAAAAGATAGAGATAAAACATTTTGGGTGGCATGCTTTTCCTGTCAACGAAAACGATCGAGTAGTTCCCAATACTTTCCATGCTAGATATATCATAGGCAGTTCCCAAACAGAAAATAAAGTTTATTCCTTTTCCCACCATACCTTCACATTCCACGGCTAAATGAATCCACGGGTGTCGTCCATACCAACACTTTCCAAGGTATTTATTATTTGACAACATAAAGTAAATTCATTTTTCATTTCGGGATTGGGCATCCCTAACACTTTTTGTCGGTGTCAAAACCGGCGGATCTCGGGTAGGGGGCCCCGACTGTGCGTCTAGGATCGATGGTAACAGGAGACGGGGGACACGCTGTTTACCCAGGTTCGGGCCCTCTCTATGGAGGTAATACCCTACTTCCTGCTTGATTGATCTTGATGAATATGAGTGTTACAAGAGTTGATCTACCACGAGATCGTAATGGCTAAAACCCTAGAGGCCTAGCCTGTATAACTATGGTAATGAGTATATCTTCAATTCGGACTATGCCCTCCGGTTTATATAGACACCGGAGAGATCTAGGGGTACATAGAGTCGGTTACATAAGAAGGAATCTTCATAATTGGTCGCCAAGCTTGCCTTCCACGCCAAGTAGAGTCCAATCCGGACACGGGTACAGTCTTCGGCCTTCATGTCTTCACAACCCATCAGTCCGGCCCAATGGATAACAGGCCGGACCTCCGAGGACCCCTTAGTCCAGGACTCCCTCAGTAGCCCCTGAACCTGGCTTCAATGACGAGGAGTTCGGCGCGCAGATTGTCTTCGGCATTGCAAGACAGGTTCCCTTTCCCGAACTCCAAGGTAATCTTTAGATGTAATGATTGTATCCGGACCTGTATACACAATTGCAGAGGATATAATATTTCACGAGTCCAATCCGCTGACGATTGACATCATGCCTTTACGGCCATTATTTTTGAGCCGTTTGGCTGGCCCGTCGTCCCACGTCTTGAGGCGTGGTTTCATTGGCATGTCTTATCCAAGCGGAGATCGCGTCTCCCCTTTTTTCTTAAGGGATTCTTATCAACCCGGACGTGGGCGACCCAACCGACGCCTGGGTACAACTCCTTGGGAATAGGTAAGTTTTGAGGCCCAGGAGGAGACGCTTAATATTCGCGGCCTTTATATAGGGGCACTGGCACGTCTTGTTCCTGTACGCTTGCTTCTTCCTCGACCCTTGCTTCCCCGAGTTCCAACACCCGGATTTAGACCACCGCGAGCTCCAATCATGTCCGGATCCAGCCGTCAAGGCCGGTGGGTGGCTTCTTCCGTCACGGAGAGTGACATTGCAAAGCTTCGGGCGGCGAGATATCTGACCGCAGAGATTCCCCATCGGCTTCCCGCCGAGGGGCAGGTTATTCCCACCCCCAGATCTGGCGAGAGGGTCGTAATCGTGTCCCACTTCCTCTGCGGGTTAGGGTTTGCGCTTAATCCCTTTGTCCGAGGGCTCATGTTCTATTATGGGCTAGACTTTCACGATCTGGCCCTGGACTCTATTCTTCTTATCTCGGCGTTTATCGTCACGTGTGAAGCCTTCCTCCGAACTCCTCCGCACTTTGGCTTGTGGCTCAAAGACTTGCAATGTGGAGCCACGAGTGATAGAGGGGGAGCAGGCAGAGTGTGGCGGCGCCATAGTGAGCAAGCTCGCCAGCGCTGTTTGGCTGAAAGGATCCTTCGCTAATTCCTGCTATCTGTGGCAGCAGGGGTGGTTCAACATCACCGAGCCTCGTGGCTCCAAGTGGGCAGCTGCGCCTACATTTTGACCCGACCCCCCAACTCAGGTTGCGTTGTGGATTAATAAGGGGTTTGACTGGGGATCCACGGACGAGGTGCAGACTTTGCAAAGTCGCATCCGAAACCTCATTGAGAGGGGCATCAACATCGTCAACGTTGTTCAAGTAATGCTGGTCCGCCGGACCCTGCCGTGCCAGCGAGGGCCACTCCGCATGTGGGAGTTCAATCCAGAAGGGCCGCGGGCTCTTCAGCACTTCTTCGGCACTACACACGAAGGAATGTGGAGGTTATTCTTCGGGAAACGAAGGCAATGGCCGGACACCACCGAAGATGTCGGCCTAGACTATAACCATCTGAATACCCCGGTAAGTACCCGTTTGCCGAATACCTTATAATTAGATACCCAGTGGCAAGATACCGACAGTATTATCCTTTTTTAGGGCTGGATAAAGAAGGTGGAGCGGATCAGGTGTCCAGCTCCCCTTCCCGAAGACTCAGCTACTCCTGTGCTAACAAGGATGTTGGCCTCGGCACCGTACCAGGCACCAGCAGGGGAGGGTGCGAAAATCCAAGATGACCTTGGTTCCCGAGGTAAGTCGGACATTGAGTTCAGAGAAATCGACCTTTCCTCGCCCGAAGACAAAGGCGGAAAAGGACCCAGTATCCCTTCTCCAAGCAGGAGGAAAAGGGCCGCCTCTGAAGATTGGGAGGGGCGATCTTTCAAGAAGGGCAAGATGCCACCGTCGAGCGGCCTAGGTTCGGGAAGTGACGCCGTCGAACAACTCCGGCAAGGGGACAAGCCCTCGACCGAACTGTAAGAGAGTCCGGAGTACTTTGATAGTGTCCCGCTCCGTTGTTGTTACCGAAGATATACGTAACGTATTTATGCATTTTTACAGGTCGGCACAGAATTTATCTGGGCGATCCTCGTCTTCGGGGAGCCTCCTTCCAGAGATGATGGAGAGCGAGACACCTCCTCCAACCTCCTCGCCCAATAAGGCGGATGACTTTGAAGTGTCATCGCGGAGAGTCCCTCTTAATCAGGGCACAAAAGAGGCCGCGCCCGAAGGCGGATCTCTGACCGTCCGGGAATCCGGGGCTGATGATAACAAAGGCCTCGGACTGTCTGCCTCGCAGCCGACAGTGATTCTGGGGATGTGTCGTGGAAACGTCATGACATATGTCCTAGTGTGAGGACTTGGTCGTGAGGCCAACGCATCTATGTGGTAGCTTGAGAGAGGTTGATCGGGACGAGAGAGGCAACACACAAAGACAAGAATTTAGATAGCTTCGGGCTTCGGGAAACATCATCCGGTAACAGCCCTACATGCTGTTTGTGGCTAGGTCTCATTATGCTCATGAGGGAGACGTCATAAATCTGGCTCTCCTCTAGTTGTGTCTAGCCTTAACGATTATTTTCTTGCCCTCTCCTCTTGGGGTGCCCCGCCCCTCCTTATATAAGATGAAGGGGCGGGTTACATGTAGAGTCAAACTCGGATTAGGACTTAACCTATTTTGACGTCTTACCATGGGCTTCCTAACGTCTTGGGCTTCTTAATGTCTTGGGCTTCTTAACGTAAGCCGGTTTACAATCCGGCTTACAATCTGGCTTACAATCTGGCTTAACTGTCTGTGTCTGCCGGCTTACATGACTGTGTCTGCCGGCTTACATGACTGTGTCTGCCGGCTTACATGACTGTGTCTACCGGCTTACAATGCTTTAACTGTGTCTGCCGGCTTAACCTGCTTAACTGTTCCTGCCGGCTTAACCTGCTTAACTGTTCCCGCCGGCTTATAGTCTGCCGGGTCACCAATGAAACATCAAGTCCCAGCCGGGTCACACCGCGGGGTATATCCCCGACATTAGCCCCCAGTTTAATTTGGATTCATCCATGTTAAGCTAATCCTGTAAAACAAACACAAGAACAATTTTGACAGATTACGCTCTGGGTTGAGAACTCTTGTAAGCCGGCACCTGATCATCCTTAAGTCCTTGTCATTTCCTTCTTGTGGGAAATCCGGGTCAATATACCAGCTTCATAATCAATTTGCTGACATTGGTTTCTCACAGAAAAATATTGTGAAGAATATTGGCCTTGAAATACTCATCTGATTTTCAGCCGACTTGAAGATGTAGATCTCCATTATATTCATGTCACTTGTAGCCCCCAAGGGCCGGGTCATTATGCAATAATGAGCAGGGACTTTTGTAAATATGATCATGTAGACTTGAGCAGCAACGTGTAGCCCCCAAGGGCCGGCTCAGTAAGATAATACTGAGCTGGGACTTTGTATATAATTCATTGATAATAACATCATATGATGTAATCTCCACCATGGGGCTTGAACTCACGTCCATATGGTTAAGAGCTTTGTACTCTACCAACTGAGTAGTGGATCTTTCAATATAATGGACTGAGGCTTGTGTACCTTGAATTTTTGACAGGAGCAATTGGTAGCCCCCAAGGGCCGGCTCATTACAATGGGATGAGTTGGGTCTTCAATAAGTTGATCAAAAAATGACTTTACATTAGCCCCCAAGTGCCATGGTGCATGCTGGCAGTGACATGGGACTTGCATATTTGATGTAATCTCAATTTGAATAATGTAGCCCCCAAGTGCCGGGTCGTAAGCCTGCAACGACTCGGGACTATTCCCTCCATTGTAAAAATAAATCATGTCCATTAATAAAATAATAACCATTGCGCTGAAGCGACTTTGAAGACCTCCATCATAATATTGGCTATTGATAACCATAATAAAAATCCAGCCATGTTGGCTATTAAAGATTTGAACAATATAATCCGGTTTGGAAAAATGGTTCCTGTGTGTATAATATAAGAGGTCCGAGCTCCGTCGCAAGCGCACCAAGGCAGGTTCCAGGGAATTCACTTTGGCTCTTCGTCAGCCGTCCGAAAGAATTGGTCAGGGCTTCTGAGCTGGGCCGTGTTCGCCGTGCCGCCTCCAAGCAGCCAGTGATTGAAGCCTCCGAGGATTCAGAAGAGGAGTATGATTCGCAGGAAGATGCTCACTATGAGAACCCCGTAGATGCAGAGATAGAAGATGAGGATGATTCTGCTGATGATGTTGATGAGGAGGAAGGAGAGGAACATGTGCTCCCAGGAGGTCGAAATGTCAAGAATCTACCTCTCTCTAAGTGGACCAAGCCAGAGCTTTGGGCTCGCAGGCAGGATTTCCCCTATGTGCCAAACACTGATGCAGGGGTTGACCCAAGATTCAAGAGTGATTTTCAACACCGTGTGTTCTCTGAGCTGATCATGACCAAGAAAAACAAGTTTGCCCCCCACAAGCAAATCAATGTGGAGGCTCTTCGGGACAATGATCATATCTATGCCGGTGTGTATAATGCTCTTGGGAGGCTTGGCTTGATCCCGTTCGTCGCCTTCCACCATCTGTTCAGTGAAGATCTTGTGATGCAGTTCTTTGCCACCGTATACTTCCACAGTGATGAGGCTCGCACTATGACTTGGATGTCTGGCACATATGAGTGTGAGGCCTCCATGGCCAAGTTCTCTGACATCATTCCGTATCGGTTCTTTGCTGAGGAGCATCCTGAGTATGGCCGTGCTCGTGAGACAGGTAGAGACAAGGATGAGATTGCTTTTGCTTACAAGACAGACAAGGCCTTCACCACCGGTTCTATCAAACATTTGAAGCCAACCTATGATACTATGCGTCACATTCTTAGGTACACGCTTAATCCTAAGACCGGGGACTCTCACAATCTGAGGAGCTCCATGTTGGACATCTTTGTCTACCTTCATGACAAGAAGAAAGTGGATGTTCTGGACTTCATGTTCTTTGAGATCAGGCAGTGTGTTCAGGAGAACAAGTCATGCATCTATGCTCCGTTCATCCAAGCTTTGATTGAGTCTGTCTGGCCCGCCAGGTACATTGCCAAGTACCGCACCTCCTTTCCGAAGCGTGATGCCAACTCGCTTCCGGCTGCTCCTCCACCATATGTGCCTCCCAAGAAGGGGTGCAACCCCAGGCCTGAGGATCGTGCTACCTACACTGAGGGATGTTCATCCTATGTGCGGATTCCGCGTAGTAAAGGGAAGCAGGTTGCTACTGATGCCAGTTTCACCAGAGAGGAGAAGAAGTCTCTTCTGAAGACCGTGAGCAACATGTTCAAAATGTGTCAGTCCATTCAGCGCCGTCAGGTCAAGGAGATCAACAAGGGCAAGCTGGTGAGGCGTCAGAAGAAGGCTGAGCGTGCTGCAGCTGGTGAGGAGGTTGGTCCAGGGTCCGAGGACATCGACAGTGTGGCCACAGCTCGTTCTTTTCCCTTGGAGGGATGGCACTTTGATGATGATGATGATGCTTCGTGCGCACCTCCTCTTGTCTAGAGTCTCGTTAGCATCGCCTTTTCCTTTTTTGTTGTCTTGATGACAAAGGGGGAGAAGTGTTCTATTAGGGGCGTTTGTAGTTGGTTTCAGTTGGGTGAGATCTCAAGGCCTCGTTTGTTTTGGTTGTGTTTATTTGGCTTGAGATACTCTTATTTACTTGCTTTCGCGGTGTGGTCGTGAGCTACCTAGTCTATGTGAGAGACTATCTACTTTATGGAATTTATCTATGCTTATGTTGATATATCTTGTGGAGTATGATCAAGCTTCTATAGGTTAGTCTCACGTTTTCTGCTCACCACACTTGCATGTGATCTAGGCACCGTGTTGGGTATTATTATGTTGATCACATGCCTTGACAATGTGGATCTAGGGGGAGCCTCATATGTGTGTGCTTGATGCATAATCAAGCATTTTTTTCCTTGCACATATATAGGGGGAGCTCCTTTGATCAACTATTGTCGCATGGCTGTTTACTTAAGTTGTATCCTGTATGCCATGTCCTAACCATATTGTCATCAATGCACCAAAAAGGGGGAGATTGAAAGTGCAAGTATCACTTAGATTATATTTTGGTGTGATGACAATGTGGTTAGTGGAACTAATGTTGGTTGCTAAAGTTTATCTCAGGACTTTGGTTCCAAGGTGTCCATTGATGGAGGTGTGCGATCCCCCCAGTCCAAAAAGATCAAAGGCGTGGTTACCGGCGACTCGAAGGTTTTTCGTTGTTGGTTCGATTTGAGTCGTAGGTAAAACCGCACTATCAAGAGGGGTCTTCGTGGATTTAGTGTCATGTGGGAATGCCTCCAAGACAGATACACCAGCCCTCCTACACCTCCTCAGATATTCCACTTATTGTGTGCTTTGCCGTGGTGTCCTGTGATGTTTCATCAGAAATCTTCTGGACACCCCGTGTGCACGGGGTCTCTGACCCCCGTGCACACGGGGTAGTTAGAATATTTCGGGACACCCCGTGCGCACGGGGTCTCTGACCCCCGTGCGCACGGGGTACCTCGAAACTCACTGGACACCCCGTGCGCACGGGGCTGACTTGGCCCGTGCGCACGGGGTCCAACGGGCAGAAATCCCCTCCCGGCCAAGAACACTATATAAGCCCCCTTCTTCCTCCTCCATCCCTTAACCCTAATGTCTTGTTGAGCTCCTCCATTGCTACACCCCATTTTGCTCACTACTCTCAATCCCTCCACCCAATCTTGTTGAAACTTTGGGGATTGGGAGAGCAAGACCCGATCTACACTTTGACCAAACCAAATCGTGTTCCCCGCAACATTCATCCACCATGACTTGTTACTCTTGGAGCTTGGGCTCCTAGGCGGTTAGAGGTTCCTCCGGAAGCTTCCTTGCTTGTGGTGTGCTCCGGAGAAGTTTGTAAAGGTGTGGTGGTCGCCTTCAAGACCAACTCCGAGTGATTCGAGGCTCATTCGTTGGGGGTGACTCGAAGGAGATTACGGTGAGCCTTCGGTGGCGTTCCGCAAGCTTTGGCTCCGGCACCGCTCCAAACGGAGAGTAGCTCTTCCCCAAGGAAGAGTGAACTTCGGGATAAAATCCGCGTCCTCGTCTCACTTGTGGTTAATCCTTTCCCGCACTTTACTTAGCCTTGTATGCTTGTTGGCTTGCTAATTAGTTTGTTGCCTAGCATATTTAGCTTAGAGCTTGCTTGTCATATAGGTTGTGTTCACCTAGTTGCATATCTAGTGAATCCTTTTTATCCGCTAAGCCTTAAAATTGACAAGAAAGAGTAAAATTTGTAGTCTCCTATTCACCTCCCCCCCCCTCTAGTCGACCGTATCGATCCTTTCAACAGTTGACCGTGATATAGACTGGTTTGAATCCTGCATGGGACAACTTGCAAACCAAAATAATTGCTCTTTTGAAGAAAATAGTATGTAATATAAAATATACTGGATGGATATCACCTGATATGTTAAGCCAGAAATTATCCACCGTGGAGTTGATCATCACCACGGTGAAGCTGAAATCAATCACGGCCGAGTCGGTCGTAGAGCAGACAGATGATCCGGTCATGACGTTGTAAGCCAGTGCGAACGAGCAAGTTGCCCTCCGCGTTGTAAGCCGGCGTGAATACGTGAACCGATCACGCGGGTGGACGGGCGAGTCGTCCGTGGCCTGGAGGCCGTGGCGTATCGATGTAGTCCGTACAGCAGGGATGGCGGCCTATGCGCCTATTCGTCAGGCAGCATGACACGCGCAGACGCCGCTGCAGAGAAGCTGGCGCGCACTCCGCCCGCGGCATGCTATCACTGTCATAGTGAACACTTATGCTGCATAGGTAAAATATACATGCCAAAGTAATTTGTTCTCGGGCGAATTACATATGCTGAGGAAATAGACAAAGTGAATAGCACCTGATGATTTTGGTTGGCTGTGCAACCTGCGGGTAGTACCGTGTTCTCTTGTCTTCACGTACCAATTGGTGGATTGATGCCAATGCCATGTAGTACTAAGAGCAGCAGCATAGCTTTGTAATAGCTCCTCGATATCTGAAGCGAGTAACCAGAGGTACTCTGTAGCACTCTTTTTTTTATTCGACTTGGGCATCCTGCCTTCTCTGCTTCTATCTTTTCTGCCTTAGCAAACCACTGTAGTATGAGTGCTCAAAAACCGGCTTGTGCGGACGGGCTTCAGAGACAGAGCAGGGGCGGGTGCGCTGCGGCGCGAAGAACCAGCAGGCGGCCAGCGCGAGCGTGGTAGCGGCGGTACGAACCCAAGGCGGCTCGAAACTAGGGTGGCTCAGTGGCAGGCAACCTTGCCAACAGCAGCGGGCCGACGAGGCTCCAAGCAGACCGACGGGGCTCCAGCAGGTCGACGGCGGTGGCGGGTTAAGCGGCCTCCTGGATTCCAGCATCGTCGCTAGATGCCATGTGTATAAGTTGATCCGGAAGATTAATTTCTGCAGCGACGTTCGTATCTGTCCTGGTATTCAGTAGGTATTTGTGTGAGGTGCAGAGCTTTCCTCTCAGGGCGGCGACTCACGGTGCGACGGGGACAGAGCACAACCAGAGCGGCTCGAACACGGTTCGTAGCTGGCCACGGCGGCGGTGACCCGACCAGGGCGCCTCAGAGCCCGGCCGTGGGGTTCGCAGCTCGATGCTAGGCGGTTGGAAGACGGCAACTCTGTTCAGAGTGATGTAGAAACGCGTCGGCGACTTGACGGAGACCAGCAGACTCGCCCGCAGAGTAGCGCGAGGATGGGCCACAGCAGCGGGAGGAGAAGGCGGCTCAAGGCCACCGTGACGGGGCAAGCGGTTTGAGACAGTGGAAGTGGCGGCTTGGTAGAAGAGGCATGCCAGCGGCGGCGCACAGCGAGGCAGCTTGGAGACCGGTGGAGATGACAGCTTGGCGACTTGCGGTGGCTGCCGTGGCTCAAAGCCATAGCGACGGCCGGAGGGGACGAAGCCGTGGTTGGCTTGCGGCGACTCACAAGTGGAGCAGGCGGCTCGTCAGAGCAAGCACCGTAGAAACGGATTGGCATGAGCAACAACGGAGGCTCGTCGGCGACGGAAACAAGTTGGTCACGACAACTCAGGGGAAGCGAGGGCAGCTTGAGGTCAATCCGGGTGAAAAACAACGGCGATGAACTCTCTCGGGGTCAACCCGGAGCCCAGGAGGCTTGATGTGACAGCGATATTGATGATGATGACGATTGTTTTTGATCCGGAGAAAGCTCATTTGGTCTAACTCATCCGGGTCAGCGCCCAGGCTTACGATGACAGCGGGGGCGGCTCAACGGCGGCCGGCCGGCTTGAAGAACGCCAAGCGACTCAAAGGTGGACAGCGGTGGCCAAACTTCCTGGCAGAAGTGGCAGGTCGATGAGGTGCGGCCGGCCTGAGGCGCACTGTAGACACGGCAAACGCGGTTGATCCGGCGTGCCGGCGATGGCGGCTCCGAGACAAAATCAGAGGTAGAAACCAAGTCTGGGGCCTTATTCACTTCCGTCGATAGCGGCTCAAAGATGAAAGCTGAACCCGTTATTGACCAAGGCCTGTAGGACGTGCATTGATTTTCGCTTTGAACACGCCCAACCAATCGATTCTCGCCATGGTTCAACTTTGTTATGCTCTGACCACTATAATCACATGAGGCAAACGAGATTTCCTCAGGAAACTTCAGGACCTCCTGTATTAATTCCTTAACAGATTGATATCCGCTGCGTTCCCTGACTGTGCTATTGGAAAGATGCTGACAGCTCAAGGCGAGGCAAACCACGGCGGCTTGATCCAGCTGGGCGGCTCGGAGATGTGAAAGCGAGGCCGCTCGGTCAAGGGTGACCCAACACAGCCCCTAGCAGAGGATGAAAGCAACGCGGCGGGTTTCTGTTGCGGCGGCTCAACACAAGATCCACGCGGGCGGCTCTCCGACGGCGGCTCAGCAGGCAGCACGGAGCCTTACGCGGGCGTCTCTCAGGCGGAAGCGACCAAGGCTCACCTACATACCACAGATGCGAGCGACAAAACAGGGGCGCGAGACCCGCCGCGGCCAGAGGAGGCCATCGGGCGACTCAGGCGCGGCAAGGTCCAAACTCGGCTCGGACGGGAGGCGGTTCAGGAGCAGCAGTCGCGGCGGCTCGTCGGGGGCGACTCGATGAGACCACGGAGGTGGCGAGTTTCGGCAGCGGCGGCTCAACTGAGAGAGGCTGCGGCCGGGTGGAGCCTGGCGGGTTGAATTCGTGGCAGAAGCGGAATCCGGCGGATTGGCGGTGGTGCCGACGGGTGACGAAGGCGACGATTCACGGCTCTCAGCAGAATCAAGTCGCCGCCCACGGCAAGTCACGGAGGTCACGGCTCGACGGGGATTGGTGAGGCGAAACCGGCTCGATGACGGAGACCGAGGGCTAGTTTGGTTGCCACCCTGGGCTCCATGCCTGAACTTTTTTGCTGCCTGATCTATGCCTGGAAAGTCCAAGTTTTTTGCCTGGCCAGGCAAGCCTCACACGGGGGTGTTTGCTTCATACCCTGGCCTGCTACTCTGCCATTTAGTGATTAGAAGAATATTTTATTTAAAAAGCAAATTGTACCTCCTTTGTCTTGTGTGCCAGGCTAGCATGCAGCACATCCAGGCGCAACAAACCGGACGCCTGGTCCAGGCTAATAACCTTGCCTGGGCTAAGCATCGTATTTTATTTATCCTCACCAGGCTAATCATACGGGTGTGGCAGCCAGGCCAGGCAAGCAGTTTTTTTCTCAGGGCACAAACCAAACAACTATCTGGGCAACTCCAGGCACCATCCAGACCAGGCATATAGTGGTGTGGACGCCAACCAAACTGACCCCGAGTCTCCTGCCTAATCCACTTACAGAGTCGTGGGATGTTTCCTTTTCTTTTTTCTTTTTTCTTTCTATCATCTGAACCGAATCCAGTTTGGAGCAGTGCGCAATTGTCTTGGCTTGACTTTTGGTAAAAACAACTTTGAGCCGCCGATAGAACAAATCTGAACAAGTATTTGAACCAATTAGACGTTTGATGCACCTGATCCAAAATTCCATCGGTCTCGGCGACTTTTCAATAAAAACAGCGGCGGAACAGCTCGCAACCCTAATTCCTTTTTGAACCTTAAATCTCACAAATCTTCAAATCTGGACTGATGAATTCGTCACTGATGCAAATCCTTTCAAACCAGCTTTTCTTCATCCGAATTTTTTTCGAGCCTCTCGATCCCTAAGAGAGATCCCTCCAACAACTCAACACCACCGTGCGCAGGCCCCACGGTGGGCGCCAACTGTCGTGGAAACGTCACAGCAGATGTCCTAGTGTGAGGACTTGATCGTGAGGCCAACGCATCTATGTGGTAGCTTGAGAGAGGTTGATCGGGACGAGAGAGGCAACACACAAGACAAGAATTTAGACAGCTTCGGGCTCCGGGAAACATCATCCGGTAATAGCCCTACATGCTGTTTGTGGCTAGGTCTCATTATGCTCATGAGGGAGACGTCATAAATCTGGCTCTCCTCTAGTTGTGTCTAGCCTTAACGATTATTTTCTTGCCCTCTCCTCTTGGGGCGCCCCACCCCTCCTTATATAAGATGAAGGGGCGGGTTACATGTAGAGTCAAACTCGGATTAGGACTTAACCTATTTTGACGTCTTACCATGGGCTTCTCACCATGGGCTTCTTAACGTCTTGGGCTTCTTAACGTAAACCGGTTTACAATCCGGCTTACAATCCGGCTTACAATCTGGCTTACAATCTGGCTTACAATCTGGCTTACATGACTGTGTCTGCCGGCTTACATGACTGTGTTTGCCGGCTTACATGACTGTGTCTGCCGGCTTAACCTGCTTAACTGTTCCCGCCGGCTTAACCTGCTTAACTGTTCCCGTCGGCTTATAGTCTGCCGGGTCACCAATGAAACATCAAGTCCCAGCCGGGTTATATCTCCGGCCGGGTCACACCGCGGGGTATATCCCCGACAGGATGGGCGAACAGATTCCTTTAGAGGACGGAGGTGCTCCTAGAGCGGCTCCCGGAGACCAGGAGGCTCCGGATATATTTCGGGACATGTTGCAAAAAGCATCTGTCTCGGGGGAACAGCGTACCTTGATGGGTACGGTGATCGAGAAGATTTTGGGCGCAAAAAGCGGATTAAATGAAGCCTTCATGAGCTTACTGAAGGGCTTCGAGGTTTGTGACATAATGTTTACAGTTATGTTTTATTTGCAAAGATGCACCTGTGTATAGGTAGTAGCCCCTGAGACTCGGGTTGCCTTCCACTAGGAGGCAAACCGAGGATCGAAAAAGATCGTTTGAAGACTAACCTGATGAATTTGAACATAGGCTGCTTCCCCCTTGGCCACTTCCGGGACTATGGAAATTGCCGAGCCGCAGCAGAAGATTGATGTGGCAGGGGATGATCTTGCGTTAATCAATATGCGTCTTGACGAGTCGCAAGGTATGTATTCGGGGCAATCCCCATACGTTTTTGTGTAATAAGCATGATGCTGAAATTTAGATGCTGGAATATGCATGGCTGCAGATGGTGTTGCCGCCGTTGAAGCACTTCGAGCGGAGCTGGCCCGGGCCAAGGAGCAGGCCCGATGTAGCAATGTGGCTGCCGAAAAGGCGTCGGCTGAGCTAAAAGCCGAACAAGCTGCACGGCGCCAAGACGAGGAGAAGATGTCTACGATGACGCTCGAACTGGAGAATGCTACCGGCCGCTGTGAATTTCTGGAGAAGGAGAGCAAAGCCTTAACGGATGATCTGAATAAGGCCTTACAAGAGGCGAGAGAAGCGCGGTCGGAATCCAGAGCAGCCCGTGAGGATATTCGACAGGCAAGGGAGATTGCGGCTGGAAAGCCCTTTCTGCTGCAAACTAAGTTCGGCGACCCGAACTATGCCCAGCTTAACCAAGTGTGGAGTTCTCCGAACGAGTTCTTGGACTTGTCGAAGAGTTCTTCCGATGCGGCGCAGGATTACCAAGCGCGAGATGGGCATGCAACGGAGAAGCTTTTTTTTGTCGCAATTTAGCGCATCAAAGCGCCCCCTGTTGCTCAATGAACAGATGTCCCAATGGGCCGAACTTCATAGGATATCCGGCGCTGCCATCAAGGATGTCATAATCCGGTTGTGGCCAACCGATCCTGTTCCGAATAGCTATTTCGGTTTGGTACAAAGGCTTGTTGATGCGGTGCCGCGTATCGACGCTGTGAAGCGGTCAACGTGCATTGAGGGTGCACGGATGGCCTTTGCCCGAGTCAAGACGTTCTGGGGGAAGATGAAGGCCATCGAGATTGCGACGAAGGGTCCACCCAAAGGCAAGGACCGTCCGGAACCGAAGCATTATTTTGAAGACGTCCTAGAGGCTGCCCGCTTGATAGAGGGTCAATGCTCGAAAGACATAATGTTCGAGTGATGTGTATGATAATTGTAAAAGACAACTTTATAGTTAATCTATTTGTATGTTTTGCTCGAAAGCGTGAATTCCTCTTGTGCGGCCGTTTGAATATAATCTGAAAGTTTTCCAGTCGTCGGCTTCAACCCCCTCATAGGGGGTGTTCGGAAAAGCATTGAATCGCTCTTTATCCAACGTCTTGGTCCATGAAGGAGGCGATAATGCGGTGAACCAGGCAATCAAACTATAAGGCGTTAACACGTTCACTTAGCCATAGGAGTTTTATGGTGGGGCTACGACATAGCCCCTGGTATGTATGCGGCGTATGTTGCCTTACATATTTGATCTGAAAAAGATCCTTCGTGTGACACGGAGAATCACTAAAGATTCTCATAAATCGTCAAGTGGTTGACTAGCTCTCGCCGCATCATGGCAGTCAGTTTTCGGCTTTCTCTACTGAGGTGCTCATCCGGTTTATACCAAGGGCTATAACCCTAGATCTTTCGGGACCCCCTCACCTTTGCCGTATTCTCGTGCAATGACAAGTGAATAAACACTCATCTTGAGAATAACACATCTAGCATGGAAAAATATCAGCCACCCCCTACCGTTTCATGAGCGGTACGAGCACACAAAAGAGAAATTTATTTTGAAATTTAGAGATGGCACATACAAATTTGCTTAGAACGGCAAAAGAATACCGCATATAGGTAGGTATAGTGGACTCATATGGCAAAACTGGGTTTATGAAATTTGTATGCACAAGTAGTGATCATACTTAGTGCAAGTGAAGGCTAGCAAAAGATTCAGAAGCATCCAACCAAGAAACGAAAAATCTCATAAGCGAGCATTAAGCATAACTAACACCGAATAATGCACCACAAGTAGGATGTAATTTCATTGCATAACTATTGACTTTCGTGCTTGCATAGGGAATCGAAACCTTAACACCAATATTCTTACTAAAACATAATTACTCATTAACATGGCTCACATATTATATCATTGATGACCCACAAGTGTAGGGGATCCATCGTAGTCCTTTCGATAAGTAAGAGTGTCGAACCCAACGAGGAGCAGAAGGAAATGACAAGCGGTTTTCAGTAAGGTATTCTCTGCAAGCACTGAAATTATCGGTAACAGATAGTTTTGTGATAAGGTAATTCGTAACAGGTAACAAGTAACAAGAGTAAATAAGGTGCAGCAAGGTGGCCCAATCCTTTTTGTAGCAAAGGACAAGCCTGGAAAAATTCTTATATGAAGGAAAACGCTCCCGAGGACACATGGGAATTATCGTCAAGCTAGTTTTCATCACGCTCATATGATTCGCGCTCGTTACTTTGATAATCTGATATGTGGGTGGACCGGTGCTTGGGTGCTGCCCTTCCTTGGACAAGCATCCCACTTATGATTAACCTCTATTGCAAGCATCCGCAACTACAAAAGAAGTATTAAGGTAAACCTAACCATAGCATGAAACATATAGATCCAAATCAGCCCCTTACGAAGCAACGCATAAACTAGGGTTTAAGCTTCTGTCACTCTAGCAACCCATCATCTACTTATTACTTCCCAATGCATTCCTCTAGGCCCAAATAATGGTGAAGTGTCATGTAGTCGACGTTCACATAACACCACTAGAGGAAAGACAACATACATCTGATCAAAATATCGAACGAATACCAAATTCACATGACTACTTATAGCAAGACTTCTCCCATGTCCTCAGGAACAAACGTAACTACTCACAAATCATATTCATGTTCATAATCAGAGGGGTATTAATATGCATTAAGGATCTGAACATATGATCTTCCACCGAATAAACCAACTAGCATCAACTACAAGGAGTAATCAACACTACTAGCAACCCACAGGTACCAATCTGAGGTTTTGAGACAAAGATTGGATACAAGAGATGAACTAGGGTTTGAGAGGAGATGGTGCTGGTGAAGATGTTGATGGAGATTGACCCCTCCCGATGAGAGGATCGATGGTGATGACGATGGCGATGATTTCCCCCTCTCAAAGGGATGTTTCCCCGGCAGAACAGCTCCGCCGGAGCCCTAGATTGGTTCCGCCAAGGTTCCGCCTCGTGGCGGCGGAGTTTCGTCCCGTAAGCTTGCTTCTAATTTTTTCCAGGGTGAAAGACACCATATAGCCAAAGATGGGCACCGGAGGCCTGACAGGGGGCCCACGAGGCAGGGGGCGCGCCCAGGGGGTAGGGCGCGCCCCCCACCCTCGTGGATGGTGGGTGGCCCCCCTCTGGTGCTTTCTTCGCTCAGTATTTTTTATTAATTCCAAAAATAACTTCCGTGGAGTTTTAGGACTTTTGGAGTTGTGCAGAATATGTCTCTAATATTTTCTCCTTTTCCGCCCAGAATTCCAGCTGCCGGCATTCTCCCTCTTCATGTAAACCTTGTAAAATAAGAGAGAAAAGGCATAAGTTTTGTGACATAATGTGTAATAACAGCCCATAATGCAATAAATATCGATATAAAAGCATGATGCAAAATGGACGTATCAATCATCATATCGCAAAACTATTACAAAGAATCAAGTTTATTTTGTCCAATGATCTTCATGAAAGTTTTTATTATATCCCCCTTGAATATCTATCACTTTGGTAATTTCATACGTTGCTTTTGATAGCTCAAACAAATCTAAGTGAAGAACATGAGCACACAATTTTCTTCTCTCAAAATAATTCAAGTGAAGAATGCGAGAATTTATTCAAAATTACTAACTCTCAAATAAATCTAAGTGAAGCATGAGAGCAGTTCTTCAAAAATACTAAAGCACACCGTGCTCAAAAAGATATAAGTGAAGCACTAGAGCAATTCCACAGCTCAAAAAGATTTGAGTGAAGCATAGAGAGAAATTCTAACAAGTCATAGCATAATTTTTGGCTCTCTCAAATAGGTGTGTCCAGCAAGGATGATGACACAAAATAAAAAGCAAAACAAGCAAAGACTCGTATCATACAAGACACTCCAAGCAAAACTCAAGATATGTGACGAATAAAAATATAGCTCCAAGTAAAATACCGATGGTCGTTAGAAGAAAGAGGGGATGCCACTCGGACATCCCCAAGCTTAGTTGATTGCTTTTCTTTTAGATAATAGCTTGGGATGCCATGGGCATCCCCAAGCTTAGGCTCTTCTTACTCCTTATTCCTCCATCCATCGTGATCTCACCCAAAACTTGAAAACTTCAATCACACAAAACTCAACAAAACCTTCGTGAGATCCGTTAGTATAACAAAGCAAATCACTACTCTAAGTACTGTTGCAAGCCCATTCATATTTTATTTTTGCATTATATCTACTGTATCCCAACTTTACTATAGCTTATACCCTTTAATACAAACCATAGATTCATCAAAATAAGCACACAACGCAAAGGAAATAGAATCTGTCAAAAACAGAAGAGTTTGTAGTAATCAGGGAACTTCGTATACTTATGTGTAACTCCAAAAATTCTGAAAAATTAGGACAACATGGGCAATTTGTATATCAATCTTGTGTAAAAACTCAGAGCAAAAGCACATCATTTTACTGGGCGCAAAAGTTTCTTTTTTTCAACAAGATCAAATCAACTATCACCCAACATGATCCCAAAGGCTTTGCTTGGCACAAACACTAATTAAAACACAAAAAACACAATAATAATAGAGGAATAATTGTGCAAACACTCAAGACTAGAAATGAAAAGACAAAAATAAATTTTATTCATTGGGTTGCCTCCCAACAAGCGCTATCCTTTTACGCCCCTAGCTGGGCATAAAGCAAATATCTAAGTATTGTCATCTTTATTTTCCAACTCTTCAATCACACAATCAGATTTGTTTGAAGATTTAGCAAGTAAAATAGCAAAACTTCTAGACATAAAATTGAGGAAATCATTCTTATTAATGGGATCTCTTACAACTTCAACAAAATCCAGGTGAATACTAATCTTCTTAAGGTCTCCTTTACCATTGTTACTAGAAGTTGCACCCTTGTTCTTAGTAACTTGAGTAATCTTGCTAATTTTTACGGGAGTTTTTTCAATTGTTTTAGCGGAAGCGAAAGCCGTGCTCAGATTACTAAAGATTTCTTCCAATTTATCAATCCGAGACGGGCTTTGATGTCTACTACGCAACCTTCTTCTTGTAGACGTTGTTGGGCCTCCAAGTGCAGAGGTTTGTAGGACAGTAGCAAATTTCCCTCAAGTGGATGACCTAAGGTTTACCAATCCGTGGGAGGCGTAGGATGAAGATGGTCTCTCTCAAGCAACCCTGCAACCAAATAAAAAATAGTCTCTTGTGTCCCCAACACACCCAATACAATGGTAAATTGTATAGGTGCACTAGTTCGGCGAAGAGATGGTGATACAAGTGTAATATGGATGGTAGATATGGGTTTTTGTAATATGAAAATATAAAAACAGCAAGGTAGCAAGTAACAAAAGTGAGCAAAAAGGGTATTGCAATGCTTAGAAACAAGGCCTAGGGTTCATACTTTCACTAGTGCAAGTTCTCTCAACAATGATAACATAATTGGATCATATAACAATCCCTCAACATGCAACAAAGAGTCACTCCAAAGTCACTAATAGCGGAGAACAAACGAAGAGATTATTGTAGGGTACGAAACCACCTCAAAGTTATTCTTTCTGATCGATCTATTGGGATATTCCTATAAGTGTCACAAACAACCCTAGAGTTCATACTAAAATAACACCTTAAGACACACATCAACCAAAACCCTAATGTCACCTAGATACTCCAATGTCACCACAAGTATCCGCGGGTTTGATTTATACGATATGCATCACACAATCTCAGATTCATCTATTCAAAAAAACACAAAGAATTTTAAAGAGTGCCCCAAAGTTTCTACCGGAGAGTCAAGACGAAAACGTGTGTGAACCCCTATGCATAAGTTCACAAGGTCACTGAACCCGCAAGTTGATCACCAAAACATACATCAAGTGGATCACGTGAATATCCCATTGTCACCACAGATAAGCACATGCAAGACATACATCAAGTGTTCTCAAATCCTTAAAGACTCAATCCGATAAGATAACTTCAAAGGGAAAACTCAATCCATTACAAGAACGTAGAGGGGGAGAAACATCATAAGATCCAACTATAATAGCAAAGCTCGCGGTACATCAAGATCGTGCCAAATCAAGAACACGAGAGAGAGAGAGATAAAACACATAGCTACTGGTACATACCCTCAGCCCCGAGGGTGAACTACTCCCTCCTCGTTATGGAGAGCGCCGAGATGATGAAGATGGCCACCGGTGATGATTCCTCCCTCCGGCAGGGTGCCGGAACAGGGTCCCGATTGGTTTTTGCTGGCTACAAAGGCTTGCGGCGGCGGAACTCCCGATCTAGGTTCTGTTCTGGAGGTTCGGGGATATATAAGAGGTGTTGGCGTTGAGAACAAGTCAGGGGAGTCCACGAGGAGCCCACAAGGTCGAAGGGTGCGCCCTAGGGGGGTGGGGGCGCCCTCCACCTTGTGGAGGCCTCGAGACTCCTCTGGTGCATCTCCGGTACTCCGTGGGCTTCTTTTGGTCCAAAAACAATCGTCGTAAAGTTTCAGGTCATTTGGACTCCGTTTGATATTCCTTTTCTGTAAAACTCAAAAACAAGAAAAAAAAGAAAATGGCACTGGGCTCTAGGTTAATAGGTTAGTCCCCAAAATCATATAAAATAGCATATAAATGCATATAAAATATCCAAAATTGATAATATAATAGCATGGAACAATCAAAAATTATAGATACGTTGGAGACGTATCAGTCTTTCTTCAATTCTTACATGAATTATGGTCTCCTTTTCTTTTAACAACTTAAGAACTTCTCCCGCTTTTGACCCAATTTTACTAGCAAAATTATGCATCTTTTTATCCAAGTTCTCAATGTGTTCTTCGGTGAGCATTTTCTTTTCAATAGCGTCTAGCTTTTTCATAACATGCTCGAGAGTTAAGGTTGTTTCATTATTAAGGACAGTATAACCGCACCTAATCCCTGCCCTCACAGTGATTTGGGTTTTCGGCCGTCCGTTTTCGCGATCTGGAATTCCTGGCCGTCAGATTTAATGTGAAAAGCATTATGTTTCGCAATGTGGCTGATCTGGCCCAGATGTCCTGTGGGCTGCTGCTCCACCGGCCGAAACGGACAGTAAACTAGGCCTGATCTCCCAGCCCATTATCTACCGAGGTCCATCTGTCGCTGGCGCTGCTAAAAAGAAGTCTTCGCTCGAGGGGAGGGGATCCAACCGGCGCTCGATAGTCGATACATTGGAGCGGGCGTTTCTGCTCAGATCGAGCTGAGGCGGCCGAGCGGATGAGGCCATGCGCGCGACGGGATCGAGCGGAGGCGCGGGATGCGGATCCATCCGAGGCGAGATCAACCTGTGCTCCCGTTCCCGCAAAAAGGATGTGCGCTGGGCAGAGGAGGAACGGATCGATCCTACCTGCGGTTGGCAGAGCGGATCCAGAAGCCGCGCCCGAGGCGGGCGCGGCAGCCAGCCGATCGATCCAGACGACGCGCACAGTTCATTCTTTCGCGTGATCTGGTCAACCATCGTGTGGCTGTTCGTCGCGCGAAACTGCGCGGCTTGGTTTGAAGGAAATAATCAATCACTCTTCTGTTTCTACAGGACGGATGATGTGCGCTCCTTGCCGGTGGCGATTAGTGGATGTATACCTCTCTGTTTGCCCACCTTCTGTTGCTGCAGTTCACGCGGATGTACACTTCCTCTTAGCACTCTCCGATCACATTTCTTTTTTGATATTTCAAAAAGGGGTGAAATGTTTACAGAACTCACGCAGAGCGAGAGGAGAGAAAATCACGCCACAGCCCGACGTGATCCTTAAGTAATGCAGTCCTGAGACGGTGAGACCAAAGAATAAGGTCATCTAGAATCGCTTTGATCGTACCTCTTGCATCAATCTCGAGACTCTGGAAAACTTTTTTGTTCCTAGCATCCCAGATTTTCCATAGAATGAGAAGTAGTAAGAAGGGACGGATTGTGGTCGGTAGAGCAGGCGGCCCGGCGGAGGTGAAGAACTCAGCGATCGGAGAGAACTGAGGCTGAATACCGGTAGCACGCCATATCCTGCTAGCCGCTGGACAAGTGAAGAAGAGGTGGTCACTATCCTCCACCGCGCTGTTACAACGAGGACAGATGTCGGAGCTTAGGATGTGCTTCTTGCGCAGGTTCTTCTTGGTGTTCAGGCGATACAAGTAAAATAACCAGCCGAAGATCATAACTCTCTTCGGCACCCGTGAGTCCCAAACCAAGGCAAGGACTTGGTCGTTGAGCTGGGTGGATAGTGCAGCATATGCGCCTTGCGTGGTGAAATTTTCACCATTCAGCAGCCTCCTAGTGTCCGGTTCCTGTGAGGTAGACACATCCTGCAACAAGGAGTTGAGAGAGGCAAGTTCTGCGACCGCAGTAATGGTTAGTCGATTACGAAGAGCAAGCTCAATCCCTTCCTGTAAAATGTTAGCTACTAGGGCATTTTGTTTGGTGTGGTGGGAGAAGAGAGCAGGGTAAATGATAGCTAGAGGCTCAGGCAGAAGCCAACGATCTAACCAAAAGAAGGTGGACTGTCCATTACCAATGGAACAGTGAGAAATCTCTCTCAGGCTCTGCAACTGTTTATATATAGTTTTAGCAAGGAAGGAGCTGTTACTACCAAACCCAATGTGATGTGGCGAGTGGTGTAAGATCCAATCTTTCCAGGGAAGGTTGGTGGAGTGCATGAACTTGTAAGCAAATTTCAGCAGCAGACAAAAATTTTATGCACGTAAGTTTTTGACACCTAGACCACCTGCGACTTTTGGAGTGCAAACCTTATCCCAAGCTACCAGACACTTAGCCCCAGAGCAAATCTCATCATTAGACCAGAAAAAGGTACGTCTGCGCTTATCAATGGCTTCAAGAACACTAATAGGGAGTCAAAAGCAGAGCATGAAGTAGGTGGGTAGGCTATCAAGGACGGCTGACTACAAGACGAGTTTACCACCGTGAGAGAGAAGGAGGGCAGCCCAGCCAGAGAGATAGATATCACATCTGTCAATGATTGGTTGGAAGGCCGACGGGGGCAGCTTGTAGGGGGAGAGAGGGAGCCCTAGATAGGTTTGTGGGAAGGAGGAGATGTTAGTGGCCAGGTCGGAGGCCATCTTAGTGGCAAGCTCCGGGTCCACATTAAGCGGGATGAAGGTGGTTTTGTGAAAGTTGATTTGGAGACCTGTGGCGGCTGCAAAGTTATCTAGGGTTCGCTTCAGGTGCGAGGCAGCCTCGGAGGTTGCTTTGACAATAATGAGGGTATCGTCAGCGTATTGAAGGACCGGACAGGGCAGGGTGGGATTGAGAGGGTGCAAAAGAAGCCCATCATGATTGGCTTTGATAATAAGTTGCTGAAGAATGTCGGCGATAATGATGAACAGGTAGGGCGAGAGCGGATCACCCTGGCGTAATCCATTCTTGCACTGGATCCATCTACCCGGGACACCATTAAGCATGACCGCAGTTGAACCAGTGCGGAGCAATGATTCGATCCAGTCGCACCAACGTTGTCGGAAACCACGAGTACGAAGAGTGCGAAGGAGGGAGGACCAGCAAACAGAGTCGAAGGCTTTGCGAAGGTCTAATTTGACAACCAGGGAGGGAGCTTTACGCTTGGCACAACAATGAAGGATATCAGCAGCGTACAGAAAATTTTCAGAGATGTTACGGCCGGAGAGGAAGCCCGTTTGGTCAGCGTGGACAAGGAGAGGGATAAGTGGCTTGAGTCGATTGGTAAGAAGTTTAGAAACTCCTTTAATGGGGCCGTTTTGAAGCGAAATGGGACGAAAGTCGGCGGGAGATCGGGCGTCATTGGATTTAGGGAGAAGGATGATGAGGGCTCTGTTTAGGCAGGAGATGTCGCTTTGGAGATCATGAAACTCGAGGAAAAAGTCCTTAATTTTCCTCTTTAGGACGGACCAAAACTTACGGTAGAAACCCGGACCGAAGCCTTCCGGGCCGGGGCTAGCATTCTGGTTCATGGCGAGGAAGGCCGAGGCGATTTCCTCATCAGTGAAAGGATCAGCGAGATGCCTAAGCTGAGGCGTGGGCGAGGGGTAAAGCTCTTCGAGATTAAAGGCCCAGGTGGGGTTGAAGGCTGAGCCAAGGAGCCCAGTATAAAAGTCCGAAAGGATATTAGCTTTATCAGTGTGTGAGAAGAATTCCGAGCCATTGGAAACAAGGACGTTAATTTTGTTCCTGCGAAGACGAGCTGAAGCGGAGGCATGGAAAAAGCGGGAGTTCTCGTCACCATCGATCGTAGTGCGAATTTTGCCCCGTTGAGTCCAATATAAAGCTTTTTCGCGAAGAGAGCGCTGTAGGACTGCAATCACCACACGCCTCAGAGAGAGCTCGGGAGGGGAGAGGAATCTGATCTCCTCGATAAGATCCAAAACAGAGATGACGGTTTTGCAATTGTTTTCTCTGATATTGAGAGGGACAGCGAGTCGACGCCATTTTTTAAGGTCCGAGCGCGAGCGTTTGAAAGCTGCCGCAAGCGAGAGCGTGTGGGTTGATCGAGTTGGGGCCGCGGCCCAGGACGAGAGGATGGTGGGGCGATAACCAGGCCTCAGGGCCCAGCTGTTTTCAAAACGGAAAAGAGCGGGTCGGGGGATAGAAGTGTCATTCGAGATGATGAGGGGGACGTGGTCAGAGACGAAACGGGTCAGGGAGGCAATTGTTGTATTCGGAAAGAGGAGGTCCCAATCAGTGTTGATGAAAACCCTGTCAATCTTTTCTAGTGTGGGTTTGTCACGTTTGCTGGACCAGGTGAAGCTGCGATCAAGAAGGGGAAGCTCAATAAGGGCATGTGCGTGGATGAAGGCGTTGAACATGTCAGCCTCAGATTGGCGGAAGCCAACGGTATTCTTGTCGGACGGAAGGTGTAGGAGATTAAAGTCCCCTAGGATGATCCAGGGCGAGTTAGTAGGAGGGGAGCAGATGGCGAGCTCCGAGAGGAAAGCTGATTTTAGGGAGTGGTCCGTAGGAGCATAAACATTGGTAATGGTCAGGGGGTGGGGGGAGGCGAGACACGATATTTGGGTATTCTATGTGTAGACGCCAGCGTCCAAAGTTAGCAGCGAGAAGTGAGCTGAGGAGAAGGCAGAGAGCATGCCTCCAGCGGATCCAGAAGAGGGGAGAATGTGGTGAAGATCTAGGTGGCGTGGCAGGAAGCTATTTAACTTTAGAGGGGGGTAGAGCTGAGCTTAGTCTCTTGGAGAAAGCAGGCGTCGGGTTTAATTGCAATGAGTTCAGAAAGCACGTTCGAGCACTTGACGGGCTGCCCAAGTCCACGTACATTCCAGCAACAGAAACTGAAACTAACATTAACCATAGGGCATGGTGACACACCGAGTTACAAAGAGTTGATAAGGAGACCTAAAGGATTCCATAGATCGGCTAGAAGTGCGGACTACAAAAGGGTCGCTGCGGCAGGTACTCGAGAGCGCCAGGTGATGAACTAACAGAAAAACACCATTGCCAGAAGGGCGGATAGGGCCTAAACAAGTGGCGACGAGGCGGCTTTGGCCATGAGCCGGCGTCAGGAGTCTTGGGCGAGCGATCATGGAGCCTGGGAGGTCACCTCCGCAGCTTCATCCGGCTCAGCACCACAGATGACGGCGATGCGAGCAAGAGAGGCCGAGTCGAGCACTGGATCCTCCGGCACGCTGGTGAGGCCGGATACGTCGAGCGCAGCGACGAGTTCCTCGGAGGCGAGCTTTAAGTCAAAGCGATGAGCTTTGACGCGCATGGCCTTGGTGGTCATGTCGACAAAGAGCATGCCTTCCTTGTCAGTGAGCCGCCGGCTGCGGCGGAGCTTGGCGGCGTCCGTGGCTCGCTTTCCAGCCCCGGAAGCGCGACGCAGGGTAGCTTCATGGCCACCGGCAGAGGGGGCCGATTGGATGTACTCATCTTCGAGTAGCGTCAGGGAGGAGAAGGAGTTGGACACCTCCACCGAAGGAGAAAGATCGGAAGGCTGACTCTCCTGGTCAGACAAGGCGTCACTGTGGTCATCGTCGTCAGAGTCCAGGAGGGGGATGTCGCGCGCCGCAGCCTGGGGAGGCCCCCCGACGAACGGCTGCAGAATGGTGACGCGGCTTGCCGGAGTCGGGGCGGCAGTTGGAGACAGGGGAGACATGTGGTCGGGGGAGTGGGAGCCGGTGCAAGGGCCCGCATGACCGCAGTTCCAACGCCACGCCCCATGCACGTGGGGTCCGCGATTGTTGTCACCGCCGAGGTCGTCATCGAGAGGGACAGAGGTGTCCTCGAGGATGGCCCACGTCTTGACGCGGCGGAGCTTCACATCGACAACTTGGGCGGGCGGCAGGCGGAGAAAGCAGCCGTCCGGTGTGTCATTGTCGCTCTCGACGCGAACGAAGGCGCGGACGGCCGTGAAGTCGCCGGCGACGAGGGTGTTTTGGTCGACGCAGCAGAGCACCCCAAAGTGGCCAAACACAAAGTTGGCGCCTTGGGGGTGCCACAGCTCAAGCGGGAAGTTCTTGACCTCGGAGTCGTTCCCGCGCTGCGACAGAGGAGCCGAGTCGCCGTCCGCTGAAACGGGGCTGGAGGATCTTGGGGAGTGAGCGAGCGGCTTGCTGAGGGTGAGGCGGTGGGAACCGATCCAGAGGATGTTGGGCTCGTCCTCGCAACCCTTGGGGGACGGGACGCGGGCGGGGGTGGCCATGGCTGGGTGGTTAAGGAAGCGAAGGCGTTGGAAGGCGAGAGGAAGGTTGGAGGAGCACTGAAAACTACGGTGCCCGGAGCCGCCGCAGCGAGAGCAGCGCACTGGGTCGCGGCAAGACTGGACTAGGTGATCTCTAGCTAAGCATCGAAAGCAGAGAGGGCGGGAGCGAATGCGAGGAGGGAAGGAGAGGTGGGCACGGTAAAGTAGAGCTGGAGGATTTGGGCGGGATCGCGGGGCGGGGGCGGAGCGGCAAGGGCGGTCCAGCACCTTTCGCGGTGAAAGCAGGGCGTCGCGGTAGGACGGCACGGAGGCAGAGGCCGCGGCGATGGGACTAAGCTCGGGGCTCGTGAGCGGCGCAGCAGAGGGAGGCGTTGAGCTCTTGAGCGCTCTCGGGGTAGGCGGGACGTAGGACGTACTTGGCTGGCCGCATGGGTTCACCACCGCTGAGCCGTGGACCGGGATTTGAGAGAGGGTTGGCGTATGCGGGCGGTCCAGGGATGGCAAGAGGGGTGGTAGGTTTGCATTTAATGCTGACTGGGATGGGGTACGGGGAGGGGTGGCGCATGCCTGCATGTTGGCGCCGGAGAGGGATGCATGTGAAGGAGGGGGAGCGGGAACAGGGGAGAGAGGGCGGGGGAAGTGACAAGACCTGGTTCCTCCATTCACGTCGCCGCGCGTGCTCACCGAGAGCTCTCGCACGCCGCCCGTACTTTCCACGTGAGTAAACAACTCAAGTAAGCAAGCGGCTGGAGGAGGAGGAGGCAAAGCAGGAGGACAGCCTAAGATAGATGTAGTCGTGTGGGACCGATTGACAAGTGAGAGGGCAGCGTGCTGGTCCGAGGCAGCCAAGCTAGCAAGCTGTATCGATTCAAAATTTGAAAATGAGGCTGACTTGGCGGCAAGGAGCGTCTTTGAGAGGACTAGCGCAATCCGGGGGGGCTGACCGGGGACCGTTGGACGATCTCATTAAAAACATCCGCAGAAGAGACAAGCGCAAGGAAAATATTAGCCTGGTAGTGTAGGACGAAAAAGCTAGAACTGCCAGAGAAGAAGTGGTCTAACGTCAACTTAACTAGACATGCACTTGGTTTTGCTACTGCTGAAAAAAAGCTTATCCAAAGAAGAGAGTGTTTAAGGGGATCAGGTGTAGCAGATTGGTGTGGGACAACCTCTACGTTGAATCTACGCAGGATAAGGGAGCGAAACTTAAGCCCATGACGTAATTGACGAACCTTAACTGACGGCCGAGGCCGGCCTGTCGCAGCTCGATGATGCAGGCGGAAAGCCCCCGTCGGAGCCGGCACAAGAGTGGCCGCCGGAGGCGCGGGTGATCGCTGCTCGGGCAGCGAGAAACGCACGTCAATCCCCGGCCTTCTGAGGTCGCCAAACGACAGGATGAGATCAGCGACCCCTCTGTTAGCCACAACGCAGGAGAACTCATCCTCCGCGACGACGGCGGAGTGGAACTGGCGGGGGTTGCCACCAAACAGGCAATGGAGGATGAGGTCGCAGAGCACGGGCGAGATAGGCAGGGGAAACTGGAAGAAGGTGACAGTAAGCGGGCAGGAGGGCGGAGCCGGAGCCGAAGGAACTGTGGTGAAGGATTTTAGCCTCGTCCAAGCTGCATTTTCGAACTTGAGCCCAACGGAGTGGTGCAACAGCAGAACATCGGAGAGAGGCTTGCAGGAATGGGGCACGGATGGTGGGGACTGAGCATGAACAGCTGGACCGTAAGGGAGGAAAGACAGCGAGAACAGCCGCCGGCGAAGGGGTTGACAGAGGAGGATTTTTTGCACTAGGCTGGCGCAGGGGACTGAAAAGAGGAATGTTTGGTCAGAGAGCAGACGCACATTGAAGCATCTAGCGACCCCCCCCCCCCCCCCCCCCAGGACGGCCTGCAGAAGGGCCCCGGCGAGCAGCTCGTCGAACCAGAGCTTAGAGGAGGAGATGCGGAGACAGACTAGGTGGTCGGAGGGGACGAAAGCGGCAGCAGGGAGGACGGCGGGGTCGAGCCGGTCCCCCTCACACAGGCCAACGAAGAGGCGGAGGGACTCCTGCGCGAGATGAACGTAGCTGGGGGAGGCGTCGGAGGAGAGAGTGGCCGGCGGCAGGGCCGGCGGGGCGGAAGGAGGGGATAGAGTGGCCGCCGGCAGGGCCGGCGGGGCGGAAGGAGGGGAGGGAGGGGTGGGAGCCATCTATTTTCGTCCTGCCCCCTATTCTCACCACATAGGGTATTTTCTCGGCAATGCTAGATGCGCTTCCCGCGGTGTAAGCTTATATCCTGTTATTGCTACCCCGATCACATTTCTTAATCCTCCAACGGAAATATCCGCATGGTTCGGCTCTATCTTTATTTTATTTTCAAGCACGATTCCTTCTACCACCCAAAGATTACATACATTGTGCTAATATCCTCCCCGTCCCAATTTTCTACAGGTGTTATTCATACTCGTTGTGGTCAACTGATTCAGGCAGATCGGTTCTCATATTTATTTTTTATTTCAGGATTTCTTGAGTTGATAATCTCCAATGGCCTCTGGAGAAGTGATTTCTTCACCTGGGCTGCAGATCTTATCCTTTCATCTGTTACCATCCATGTTTTTATGACGTACAATTGCTTAAATTACATGCTGATGTGTGATTCATACCATTGTGTCTTTTGCTGCCGTATATGCCAGGTTACTTGGAACAATACAGTAAAATGCGCAAAAAGCATAACCATGCTGTTCTAGAGGGGGCAAAGCCACAACATTTTCTTTTCAATCCATAAACGAGCAAAAGCCCAATAATTCTGAGTATGCTTCTTCACTAAATACACGTGCGACACGCAAAGGAAAACCTTTTGGCCTGTTTAGAAACTGAAAGAAGGAAATATTAATGTCGCTGTTTTGGTTGTATGTCGTGATTAATGTTTGCAATTGGCATTTTTCATTAGAACTGAGATATTAGTCAAGCTTTCAAACCAAAGGAACGGAAAAGTTGGAAAGCAACAGTGTGTTCACATGAATTCCCTATTAATCATGTTGAGGTAACCCAGTGACCTTAACTATGATGATTTCCTGTTGATCGGAAATCTCCTGTAGGTATCAAAGAAACTGAATAGTTCATTTCTCTACCACCGTTTGTTAGCAGTTACCATTCTTCAAAATGGTCTGAAGGATAAAATAAACAGTTACCAAGTTTGAACGTTCTACCAATATATGTTCCAGAATTAATTGGACCGGTAGTTTTTAGAAGATTGTTCCTTTCCTATTTGATTGACTCCATGAATATTTGTATTGTGCTTAGATTGTCATTCAAATGAAGAGGCTGTTAATTTTCAGTGTTGTTACTTTAAATTTGCATGGGATATATCTTACAATGTAACTTTACAATATATTTGTCTTTGAGGGGATGATTATCAATGTGATGTTTCATGGGTCACATGTTAGCTAGACATTCTTTTACTACTGTAGGTTCTACTATTTTTATGCATAACTATATATGTACTTGAATGAAAGCAAATACGCATACTTGTATTGTTGTTTTGATTAGGTTCTACTATATTTGCTCGTCTGTATCTTATATTGATGATATCCATGGGGCCTATAGACTGTAAATTCCTTTCAGACATATGCAGGTTTTTTTTTGAAAGTGGCAGACATATATATGCAGTTTAGAGAAGCTCATTTTCTGATATTTTGAAGCTCATCTTCGGGTTCATTACATGTGCCAGATGGTTGAAGTAGTCTCCATTTACAAACTACAGTTGGGTCATTCCTGCTTTGAAAGTAGATACTATCTCTCTGTAGGACTATACACTTGAAACATTGTAATTTGAAATGGATACTATCAGGTTCCATCTTTGTGCTAGAGATAGCTTTCAAGGCAGGGATGAAAGCTTAGCTTCCTGGAAAAAAATTGCACCTGCAAGAAATATCAAGCCGCCTTCCAGCTTTGTATGAGATAGATCCTTACTACATTTCCAATGCTTTCATGCAAGAATTGGTTTGAATATCAGATTACCTCCTCTCTTTTTATGAACCAATCCAAAATGTAAACCTAAAACTTTTAATGAATAATCCATTCACATCTTCTAATGTATTTCCAGCGTTCAACAAGATGTAAGAGTGTGGCAATGCATGTCATACCACACTAATTCAATGCAAATCCATTAAAATCCCCCATTCGATAACTTACAAATGTGTGTGATGGTTTATGTAAATTTAACTTTCATGTTATGTATCACCATAAACTTATGAAAATTCCTATCAATCCATCATCACAATAGACGGGCGCAGCAACGCGCGCCATCATGGTCTAGTTAATCATAAGAGGTGGTGCTCCCACTAAATTTCCCATGGCATTAAAAGCATCAAGAGAGGGACACATCAAGAAATTTCCACTGGTAATCGTATCAAGGACAAATCTATACCAAGTGGTGATGCCCACATAAAAACAGTGAAGAAGAACAACAGTAGATTGCTTACGAATAGATTTATTGTGAGCATTGCAAATTCTATACCAAGCATCTTTTAAATTCTCCCCTCTCCTTTGTTTGAAATTAAGAACCTTGTTCTCGGGGGTGCACACAATAGAGGAAGAACTATCCATAGTGACAAAAAGTGACAAACAACGTTGCACACAAAAATAGATCGGACAAGAAAACGGCGAACGAAAAGGGCGAATAAAACAACACATTTTATGAAGTGGAGGAGAGAAAAACGAGAGGCAAATGGCAAATAATGTAAATTTCAAGGAAATGAGCTTTGTAATTAGGAACCTGGTATGTGTTGATGATGTTTCCCAGGCAACGTCGCCAGAACTTCCTTTTGATGCGGCTTGAACTACGTCGGTATTTCCCCAAAGAGGAAGGGATGATGCAACACAACAACGGTAGGTATTTCCCTCAGTGATGAGACCAAGGTTATCGAACCAGTAGGAGAACCACACAACACTACGTAAATGGTACCTGCACACAAAGAACAAATACTTGCAACCCGACGTGTTAAAGGGGTTGTCAAACCCTTTCGGGTAACGGTGCCAGAAACTGTCAAGTTGACGAGATAAAATTGTAGTAGATTGATATATGCAAATAAAATTCAGCGAGGTATTTTTGGGTTTTTGATAATATAGATCTGAAAATAAAAGTGGCAAATAAATAAAAAGGCAAATAGCAATATAGATCTGAAAGTATATGATGAGAAAATAGACCCCGGGCCGTAGATTTCACTAGTGGCTTCCCTCGAGAAAAATAGCATATGATGGGTAAACAAATTACTGTTGGGCAATTGATATAACTTCAAATAATTATGACGATATCCAGGCAGAGATCATTATATAGGCATCATGTCCAAGATTAGTAGACCGACTCCTGCCTGCATCTACTACTATTACTCCACACACCGACCGCTATCCAGCATGCATCTAGTGTATTAAGTTCATGGATAAACGGAGTAATGCAATAAGAACGATGACATGATGTAGACAAGATCTATTCATGTAGGAACAGATGATACGTCCATTTTGTATCATGTTTACCTACTGTTATTTATGATGTTTTTATGCATAATAATGCTTTTTGGAGTAATTCTAATGCCTTTTCTCTCATAATATGTAGGGTACACACAAAGAGCGAGAATTCCGGCACCTGGAAATCTGGACCTGAAAAAGCTAGGTCAGGCCACCTATTCTGCACAACTCTAAATAAGCTGAAACTTCACGAGGATTTTTTAAGGAATAAATGAGAAATATTGGAGCCAATAAGTACCAGAGGGGGCCCACCAGGTGGGGCACAACCCATTTGGGCACGCTAGGGAGCCCAGGCGCGCCCTGGTGTGTTGTGCTCCCCTCGGCCCGCCTCCGGTGCCCATCTTCTGGTATATAAGTCATTTTTACCTAAAAAAAAAAGGAGAGGCCTTTCGGGATGGAGCGCCGCCGTCTCGAGGCGGAACTTGGGCAGGAGCACTTTTGCCCTCCGATGGAGCGATTCCGCCGAGGGAACTTCCCAACCGGAGGGGGAAATCATCGTCATCATCATCACCAACAACTCTCCCATCTTGGGGAGGGAAATCTCCATCAACATCTTCAACAGCACCATCTCCTCTCAAACCCTAGTTCATCTCTTGTGTTCAATCTTTGTACCGGAACTATAGATTGGTGCTTGTGGGTGACTAGTAGTGTTGATTACATCTTGTAGTTGATTACTATATGGTTTATTTGGTGGAAGATTATATGTTCAGATCTAATATGCTATTTAATACCCCTCTGATCTTGAGCATGATTATCATTTGTGAGTAGTTACTTTTGTTCTTGAGGTCACGGGAGAAATCATGTTGCAAGTAATCATGTGAACTTGATATGTGTTCGATATTTTGATAGTATGTATGTTGTGATTCCCTTAGTGGTGTCATGTGAACATCGTACATGACACTTCACCATATTTTGGCCTAAGAGAATGCATTGTGGAGTAGTTATTAGATGATGGGTTGCAAGAGTGATAGAAGCTTAAACCCTAGTTTATGCGCTATTCCATAAGGGGCCGATTGGATCCAAAAGTTTAATGTTATGGTTAGAATTTATTCTTAATACTTTTCTCGTAGTTGCGGATGCTTGCGAGGGGGCTAATCATAAGTAGGAGTTTTGTTCAAGTAAGAACAACACCTAAGCACCAATCCACCCACATATCAAATTATCAAAGTAGCGAACACGAATCGAACCAACATGATGAAAGTGACTAGACGAAATTCCCGTGTACCCTCAAGAACGCTTTGCTTATTATAAGAGACCATTTTGGCCTGTCGTTTGCCTCAAAAGGATTGGGCTACCTTGCTGCACTTTTGTTACTACTATCGTTACTTGCTCGTTATAAATTATCTTTCTATCAAACTACTCTGTTACTTACAATTTTAGCACTTGCAGACATTACCTTACTGAAAACCACTTGTCATTTCCTTCTGCTCCTCGTTGGGTTCGACACTCTTACTTATCGAAAAGTATACAATTGATCCCATATACTTGTGGGTAATCAAGGCTATTTTCTGACGCTGTTGCCAGGGAGTGAAGCGCTCTTGGTAAGTGGAAATTGGTAAGGAAAAATTATTACTACGTGCTGAAATTTATTGTCACTTGTTACTATGGAAAACAATCCTTTGAGGGGTTTGTTCGGGGTATCTTCACCTCGAACGGAACCACAATTAGTTACCCCTCAACCTACTGCACCTACTGAAAATATTGAATATGAAATTCCTTCGGGTATGATAGAACAACTACTAGCTAATCCTTATGCAGGAGATGGAACCGTACATCCTGATATGCACTTGATATATGTGGAAGAAATTTGTGGATTGTTTAAGCTTGAAGGTTTACCTGGAGATGAAATTAAAAAGAAGGTTTCCCCTTTATCTTTGAAGGGAAAAGCATTGGCATGGTATAGGCTATGCCATGATATTGGATCTTGGAATTGGAATCGATTGAAATTGGAGTTTCAGCAAAAAAAAAATCATATGCATCTAGTTCATCATGATCGGAATTATATATATAATTTTTGGCCTCGTGAAGGAGAAAGTATCGCTCTAGCTTGGGGAGGCTTAAGTCAATTTTATATTATCGCCCCAATCATGAGCTCTCAAGAGATATTCTTATCCAGAATTTTTATGCTCGGCTTACTCATAATGATCGATCCATGCTTGATACTTCTTGTGCTGGTTCTTTTATGAAGAAGACTATTGAATTTCGGTGGGATCTTTTGGAAAGAATTAAACGCAACTCTGAAGATTGGGAACTCGAGGAAGGTAAAGAGTCAGGTATTAAGCTTAAGTATTATTGTGTTAAATCTTTTATGAATACCGATGCTTTTCAAAGGTTTAGCACTAAATATGGACTTGACTCTGAGATAGTAGCCTCTTTTTGTGAATCATTTGCTACTCATGTTGATCTCCCTAAGGAGAAGTGATTTAAATATCACCCACCTATTAAATAAGAAATTAAATAAACGTTACCAGTTAAAGAGGAAACTATTATTTATAATGTTGATCCAGTTGTTCCTACTGCTTATATTGAGAAACCACCTTTCCCTGTTAGGATAAAGCAACATGCTAAAGTTTCAACTGTGGTCAACAAAAGTTATATTAGAACACCTAAACCTGATGAACAAATCAAAGTAAAACCTAGTGTTGCTATGGTTAAAGATCTCCTAGAAGAAAATATAGATGGGCATGTTATTTACTTCTGTGATGAAGCTGCTAGAATTGCCAAACCCGATAAAAAGGATAAACATAGACCCGTTGTTGGCATGCGTGTTGTCTCAGTTAAAATAGGAGATCACTGTTATCATGGTTTATGCGACCTAGGTGCTAGCGTGAGTGCTATTCCCTTTACCTTATATCAAGAAATTATGAATGACATAGCACCCGCAGAGATAGAAGACATAGATGTGACTATTAAACTTGCTAACAGAGATACCATATCACCAATTGGGATTGTTAGAGATGTTGAAGTCTTGTGTGGGAAAATAAAATATCCTACTGATTTTCTTGTTCTTGGTTCCTCACAAGATGATTTTTGTCCCATTATCTTTGGTAGACCTTTCTTGAACACCATCAATGCTAAAATTGATTGTGAGAAACAAACTGTCGGTGTTAGCTTTGGTGATGAGTCTCATGAGTTTAATTTTTTTCAAGTTTAGTAGAAAACCTCATAAAAAAGAATTGCCTAGTAAGGATGAAATAATTGGTCTTGCTTCTATTGTTGTGCCTCCTACTGATCCTTTAGAACAATATTTGCTAGATCATGAAAATGATTTACATATGCATGAAAGAAATGAATTAGATAAGATCTTCTTTGAACAACGTCCTCTGCTTAAACACAATTTGCCTATTGAAACTCTGGGAGGTCCTCCTCCACATAAAGGTGATCCTGTGTTTGAATTAAAACAATTGCCAGACACTTTGAAATATGCTTATCTTGATGAGAAGAAGATATATCCTGTTATTATTAGTGCTAACCTTTCAGAACATGAAGTAGAAAGATTATTGAAAGTTCTAAGGAAGCACCGAGTTGCTATTGGATATACTCTTGATGATTTAAAGAACATTAGTCCCACTCTATGTCAGCACAAAATTAATATGGAACCTGATGCTAAACCCGTTGTTGATCACCAACGTCGGTTAAATCCGAAGATGAAAGAAGTGGTAAGAACGGAAATATTAAAACTTCTGGAAGCAGGTATAATCTATCCTATAGCCGATAGTAGATGGGTAAGTCATGTTCATTGTGTCCCTAAGAAAGGGGGGGTATCACTGTTGTTCCTAATGATAAGAATGAACTCATTCCACAAAGATTTGTTACAGGCTATAGAATGGAATTTATTTTAGAAAATTAAACAAAGCAACTAGAAAAGATCATTACCCTCTGCTTTTTATTGATCAAATGCTAGAAATATTGTCTAAGCACACACATTTTTGCTTCCTTGATGGATATTCTGGTTTTTCACAAATACCTGTTTCTCAACCTGATCAAGAAAAGACCACTTTTACTTGTCCCTTTGGAACTTATGCTTATAGACGTATGTCTTTTGGTCTATGCAATGCACCTGCTACCTTTCAAAGATGTATGACTAGTATATTCTCTGATTTTTGTGAAAAGATTGTTGAGGTTTTCCTGGATGACTTTTCTATTTATGGGAAGTCTTTTGGTGATTGTTTAAGCAATCTTGATCGAGTTTTGCAGAGATGTGAGCAAACAAATCTTGTCTTGAATTGGGAGAAGTGCCACTTTATGGTTAATGAAGGTATTATCTTGGGCCATAAAATTTCTAAAAGAGGTATTGAGGTGGACAAAGCCAAGGTTGATGCAATTGAGAAAATGCCATGTCCTAAAGATATCAAAGGTATTCGTAGTTTCTTAGGTAATGCTGGTTTCTATAGGAGATTTATCAAGGACTTCTCTGAAATTTCTACGCCCCTTACAAATCTTTTACAAAAGGATGTTCCTTTTGCTTTTGGTGATGATTTTTTAGAAGCCTTTGAAACACTTAAGAAAGCCTTAATTTCTGTACCAATTGTTCAACCCCCTGACTGGAACTAGCCTTTTGAAATTATGTGTGATGCTAGTGATTATGCTGTTGGTGCTTTTCTAGGACAAAGAGTTGACAAGAAACTAAATGTTATTCATTATGCTAGTAAAACTCTGGACAGTGCTCAAAGAAATTATGCTACTACTGAAAAAGAATTTCTAGTAGTGGTGTTTGCTTGTGATAAATTTAGATCTTACATTGTTGACTCTAAAGTTATCATTCACACCGACCATGCTGCTATTAAATATCTTATGGAAAATAAAGATGCTAAATCTAGACTTATTCGATGGGTTCTCTTGCTACAAGAATTTGATTTACATATTACTGGTAGAAAAGGAGCAGAGAACCCCGTAGCTGATAACTTGTCTAGGCTTGAGAATGTCCTTGATGACCCACTACCTATTGATGATAGTTTTCCTAATGAGCAGTTAACAGCAATAAATGTTTCTAATAACACTCCTGGTATGCTTACTATGCTAATTACATTGTTGCAAAATATTTACCACCTAGCTTACATACCAACAAAAGAAAAAAATTCTTCTATGATTTAAGACATTACTTTTGGGATGACCCACATCTTTATAAAGAAGGAGTAGATGGTATTATTAGACGTTGTGTGCCTGAGCATGAACAGGGACAAATCCTACAGAAATGTCACTCCGAAGCTTATGGACGGCATCATGCGGGAGACAGAACTGCTCACAAGGTATTACAATCTCGTTTTTATTGGCCTACTCTTTTCAAGGATTTAAGTTTGTCTTATCTTGTGATGAATGTCAAAGAATAGGTAATATCGGTAAGCGTTAAGAAATGCCTATGAATTATTCACTTGCTGTTGAACCATTCGATGAATGGGGTTTTGATTACATGGGACCTTTTCCTTCCTCTAATGGGTATACACATATTTTGGTTGCTGTTGATTATGTTACTAAGTGGGTAGAAGCTATTCCAGCTAGTAGTGCTGATCACAACACCTCTATTAAAATGCTTAAGGAAGTTATTTTCCCAAGGTTTGGAGTCCCTAGATATTTAATGACTGATGGTGGTTCACACTTTATTCATGGTGCTTTCCGTAAAATGCTTGCCAAGTATGATGTTAACCATAGAATTGCATCACCCTATCATCCTCAGTCCAGTGGTCAAGTTGAACTTAGCAATAGAGAAATAAAGTTGCTTTTTCAAAAGATTGTCAATAGGTCCAGGAAGAATTAGTCTAAAAAATTAGATGATGCACTTTGGGCTTATAGAACAGCATATAAAAATCCTATGGGAATGTCTCCTTATAAAATGGTTTATGGAAAAGCTTGTCATTTGCCTCTTGAGTTAGAACATAAAGCTTATTGGGCAATCAAAGAACTCAACTATGATTTCAAACTTGCCAGTGAAAAGAGGTTATTTGATATTAGCTCATTAGATGAATGGAGAACCCAAGCTTATGCAAATGCCAAGTTGTTTAAAGAAAAAGTTAAAAGATGGCATGATAAAAGAATCCAAAAGCGTGAGTTCAAGGTTGGAGTATATGTTCTTTTGTGCAACTCTCATTTCAGATTCTTTGCAGTAAAACTCCTCTCCAAATGGGAAGGACCCTATGTTATCGAGGAAGTTTATCGGTCTGGAGCTATCAAAATAAATAACGCTGAAGGTACCAACCTGAAGGTTGTTAATGGGCAGCGAATAAAACATTATATCTCAGGTACGCCCATTAATGTTGAAAGTAATATTATCCAAACTATGACACCGGAAGAACACATAAAAGAGACCTTCCGGAACACTCCAGAATCATGAAAAAGAGGAGGTACGTGATACAGTAAGTAAACGGACTCCGAAAGATCCGCAAAAATATTTTTTATCAGTTTTGGAATATTTAAAAAATTTGGAAAATAAGAAACTACCGGGAAGGTGACCCTGGTGGGCACAAGACACCAGGGCGCGCCTGGCAAGCCAGGCGCGCCCAGGTGGGTTGTGCCCACCTCGGGTACCTTTCAGACTCTGTTTTTCTTCTGTTTGCTTGTTTTTCAAGATAAAAATTCTTTATATACCCGCCGAACCTATTGACCACCGTATCGCAGAGAAATCTTCTGTTTTCTTTTCTTACTGTTTTCGATCATATCTGTTAAGCCATGCATCATGTCTTCTTCCTCCTCCAACAACGTGGAAGAGGATGCTTGGTTGATGAAGATCGGGCTGAAGGGAGAAGAGCCTGTAGAAGCCATCGAGGGAGACAAGAGGAAGGAGGCTACCGTAGATCAAGCCCCGGTGGTCGAGCAAGCACTGTCGGCCGAGGAGGAAGAAGAAGATATCCTTAAACCTTACTATGCTCATCTTTCCCCCACTGAGATTGAAGCCTTTCGGGTTCGTGTGCAAAATAAATATCTCACTCATGAAAATATTCTGCATCAAGAGCACATCATCTTCCTCCGGAGCGTCATCCGTAGATTGGAGAATCTCTTGATCTTGAAGGATAGGATCGTCTCCACTTCATCACCACCACCACCTTCTTCATTACCAAAAGAAAATTGAGTATCGGTATGGGCACTCCCCTTAGCTCCCGCCAAGCTTGGGGGAGGTGCCCCGGTATCGTATCACCCCCACTATCTTTTGCCTTTACTTATTTTAAATTCGATCTTTTGCTTTGGATGAATAAAAGTTTAGCTCGATCATTTCTCTTTGAGAGTTTGCTTAGTGATCTATCCTTGTAATCGTGTGCGAGATATATAATAAAGTTTAGTTTGAGTTTTTGCTTTCTTTACTTTCATGTTTCAATAAAAGGAAAGGAAATAAATGAAAAAGATCGTATGCTAATCTTATGGTAGGTAATGACACCACATAAAGAAAAGTATAAGTAGAAAATTTTATTAGAGATTGACAAACATAGCATTGGTCAATGATGCAACTCATGAAAGAATTAATAAGGGAAGAGAAGATTCACATACAAATACACTATCCTGGAAATCTTTTGTGATTGTGAGCCCACATCAAAATATTATATGCCAAAATTGTTGACGTTGGACAAGGAAGACAACTTAATGATTTATGTTTGTTCATATTCACATAGAAGTTATATTGTCATAGATCCTTCAACATGTGGTGCTTGCCCCCCATCTTTGCTAGCCAAAATTCCGCACTAAGTTGAGATACTACTTGTGCATCCAAAAACCCTTAAACCCAAATCTTATTTTCAAGAGTCCACCATACCTACCTAAGGATTGAGTAATATCTTTCAAGTAAGTTGTCATCGGTGCAATAAGGTAATAAAAATTGCTTCTAAAAGTATAAGATCATTTAGTGTAAGAGAAAATTGAGCGTTGTACGAACTTGTGATGGTAAAGAATAAAAGCGACAGACTTCATAATAACGGTTGCCATCATAAGGGGCAATATAACGTGACGTTCTTTTGCACTAAGAGGTTGAGCATACAAACAAATAAGCGCATGGCAACCTCTGCTTCCCTCTGCGAGGGGCCTATCTTTTACTTTTATGTATTTACTTTTATGCAAGAGTCAAAGTTTTTCTCTCTATTCCTTTTTATTTTTCTCCTTTGGCAAGCATCATGTGGTGAGGAAGATCTAGGCACATATGTCCAGTTGAATATGGGTAGCATGAGTTATTATTGTTGACATCACCCTTGAGGTGAATACGTTGGGAGTCGAAACTATAAGCCCCTTCTTTCTATGTGTTCGGTTGAAACGTTTTGCTCATGTGTATGCAGTGAGTGTTAGCAATCATAGAAGACTATATGATGGTTGAGTATGTGGACTTGCCTAAAGGCTCCGATACGTGACTCTTCCTGAAAAGATGATGAATTATAGTTGCAAAATTGACTGAGAACGTAGTTTGTTGGTTTCTAATAGAGTTTATGCTTTATACTTCGATAGTGTGATGAATTGCTACTTATTCATGAGAAGTCTATGATAAAAGTTTTATGTTTAAGTTTGTTGATGTTATAATAATTCACATGATGCTTCTATGTCCGTATTTTGTTTTTATCGACACCTGTCTCTCTAAGCATGTGGACATGTTTTTTGATTTCGGTTTTCGCTTGAGGACAAGCGAGGTCTAAGCTTGGGGGAGTTGATACGTCCATTTTGCATCATGTTTACCTACTGTTATTTATGATGTTTTTATGCATAATAATGCTTTTTGGAGTAATTCTAATGCCTTTTCTCTCATAATATGCAGGGTACACACAAAGAGGGAGAATTCCGGCAGTTGAAAATCTGGACCTGAAAAAGCTACGTCAGGCCACCTATTCTGCACAACTCCAAATAAGCTGAAACTTCACGAGGATTTCTTATGGAATAAATGAGATATGTTGGAGCCAATAAGTACCAGAGGGGGCCCACCAGGTGGGCACAACCCATTTGGGCGCGCCAGGGAGCCCAGGCGCGCACTGGTGGGTTGTGCTCCCCTCGGCCCACCTCCGGTGCCCATCTTCTGGTATATAAGTCATTTTTACCAAGAAAAATAAGGAGAGGACTTTCGGGACGGAGCACCGCCGTATCGAGGCGGAACTTGGGCAGGAGCACTTTTGCCCTCCGACGGAGCAATTCCGCCGGGGGAACTTCCCTCCCGGAGGGGGAAATCATCGTCATCATCATCACCCACAACTCTCCCATCCCGGGGAGGGCAATCTCCATCAACATCTTCAACATCACCATCTCCTCTCAAACCCTAGTTCATCTCTTGTGTTCAATCTTTGTATCGGAACTATAGATTGGTGCTTGTGGGTGACTAGTAGTGTTGATTACATCTTGTAGTTGATTACTATATGGTTTATTTGGTGGAATATTATATGTTCAGATCTAATATGCTATTTAATACCCCTCTGATCTTGAGCATGATTATCATTTGTGAGTAGTTACTTTTGTTCTTGAGGTCACGGGAGAAATCATGTTGCAAGTAATCATGTGAACTTGATATGTGTTCGATATTTTGATAGTATGTATGTTGTGATTCCCTTAGTGGTGTCATGTGAACGTCGACTACATGACACTTCACCATATTTTGGCCTAAGGGAATGCATTGTGGAGTAGTTATTAGATGATGGGTTGCGAGAGTGACAGAAGCTTAAACCCTAGTTTATGCGCTATTCCGTAAGGAACCGATTGGATCCAAAAGTTTAATGCTATGGTTAGAATTTATTCTTAATACTTTTCTCGTAGTTGCGGATGCTTGCGAGGGGGTTAATCATAAGTAGGAGGTTTGTTCAAGTAAGAACAGCACCTAAGCACCGATCCACCCACATATCAAATTATCAAAGTAGTGAACACGAATCGAACCAACATGATGAAAGTGACTAGATGAAATTCCCGTGTACCCTCAAGAACGCTTTGCTTATTATAAGAGACCGTTTTGGCCTGTCCTTTGCCTCAAAAGGATTGGGCTACCTTGCTGCACTTTTGTTACTACTATCGTTACTTGCTCGTTATAAATTATCTTGCTATCAAACTACTATGTTACTTACAATCTTAGCACTTGCAGACATTACCTTGCTGAAAACCACTTGTCATTTCCTTCTGCTCCTCGTTTGGTTCGACACTCTTACTTATCGAAAAGGCTACAATTGATCCTATATACTTGTGGGTCATCAACAGACCTCATCTTGTTATTCTTAATAGCAACGATACATGTGTGTCATTTCCCCTTCTGTTACTGGGATTGAGCACCATAAGATCAAACCCATCACAAAGCACCTCTTTCCATGGCAAGAAAAAAATCGATCTAGTCGGCCTATCTAAACCAAAGATTCTAAGAAGAAATACGAGGCTATAAGTAATCGTGCATTTAAGAGATCAAAAGACTCAAATAACTTTCATGGATAAAAACATAGATCTGGTCATAAACTCAAAGTTCATTGGATCCCAACAAACACACCGCAAAAAGAGTTACATCAAATAGATCTCCAAGACCATTGTATTGGGAATCAAAAGAGAGAGAGAAAGACATCTAGCTACTAACTACGGACCCGTAGGTCTACAATGAACTACTCACGCATCATCGGAGAGGCACCAATGAGGATGATGAACCCCTTCGTGATGGTGTCTAGATTGGATCTGTGGTTTCTGGAACTTGCGGCGGCTGGAATTATTTTTCGCCGACTCCCCTAGGGTTTATGGAATATTGGGGTATTTATAGAGCAAAGAGGCGGTGCGGGAGGCGGCCGAGGTGGGCACAACCCACCAGGGCGCACCTGGCCCCCAGGCGCGCCCAGGTGGGTTGTGCTCCCCTCAGAGCCCCCTTCTGGTACTTCTTTGGCCCAACAGGTGCCTTCTGGTCCAGAAAAAATCACCAAAAAGTTTTGCTGCATTTGGTATTGATTTTCTGCGAAGTAAAAAACAACAACTGGTACTGGGCACTATGTCAATAGGTTAGTCCCCAAAAAATGATATAAAGTTGCTATAAAATGATTATAAAACATCCAAGAATGATAATATAACAACATGGAACAATAAAAAATTATAGATACGTTGGAGACGTATCAGGGTGCCAATCCCACTGGTGCCAGTGAGCGGTCGCGCCCATCATGAAGAGATCGACTGTCGCCGCGCCCGTCTGCCACCGGATCTGCTCTACGACCGCAGATACGCCGTAGATTCGCCTTAGGATACGTGGCTCCACGACAAGGATGACTTGCGGCGGCAATCCTTTTTTGCCGGTCATCCTCGGAGCCCGCGGTGGCCGCGTCCTGCTCGTGCTCGGAGCCCTTCCCAAACGGGCGGGCGTACGCGTGTGCGCGACCTCACGCTGACGCCATCTCCACTCCCGTCCCCGCCACCACCATCTCCCATGACTGAGGAGGAGGAGGCTGAGCTCATGAGGTGTGTCATGGAGGACTCCATGAACACCCACGACGAGCGCCAATGGGAGGGCCTCGAAACCCAGTTGGCCCTCTCTCCAACCGCGATGTCACCATCCTGGAGCTGGACATGGCCGTCAAGGAGGAGGTGCAGGAGGTGGTGGAGGAGCCGCCCATCGCCTAGTGGAACCCGCTCTTGGTGGGCCAGCGGTGGAGCTGGTCGTCCACGGCGCAGGAGATGGCCGACGCGGTGGGTGGCGGGCCATGGTCACTCACACCGCCACGGTCACTAGAGCAGGAGCGGTCGCCACGGGAGGAGGTGGTGTAGGCGCCTTCGGCCTGGCACGGGCCACTAGCCCACCTCTGGCAGCCCCCACCGTACGTCGACCTCATCATGGACGACGACGAGGACAACGACGCGTGAAGACGACAACGGGATCCAAGACAACGACGTCCAAGACGACCAAGGCGACGGCGTCTATCTATCTTTTTTTCTTCAAAAAAGTTTAGTTAAATGATGTTTAAATGTGCGTTTGTGACTAGTTTAAACATTATGTTAATATTTAATTATGTTTTATGTGTGTTTTTAACATTTGCGGCCGGTTTTTCTTTTTCAAAATGTTCGTATGTAGTGCGGCCAACATGCGATGCGGCCATGTGTTGGGGGTAAGGACCGGCGAACGGGTAGAAATATATATCAACATTCAATTTACTGCTTCAAACGGACAAAATTCGGATAAAGACGTCCGTTTGGATTGTGGGTGGAGTTGGCCTAATGACCAGTCAGGCTGTACATATGCTCTGAACAAACTCCCACCCAGTTGCGTACTACTACTTCGATGAGCAATTAGTGTGTGGGTAGCCCTAGGAACCCTTCAATCCTTTTCTGATTATTATTTCTTGGCGGCGGCGGCCATGGACGATGCGGCGGCGGCGGCGGCGGCTTGCGCATCCAAGAAGAGGAGGCGGAAGGAGCCAGTACCGCAAAATCCCCCACCGAGTACGGAGGGAGGTGGAGATGATGCGAATCTCGACCTCATCAGCCGCCTCCCAGACGAGATCCTCGGCACCATCATCTCTCTGCTCCCCAGCACCAAGGGGGCCGCCCGGACCGCCATCCTCTCCTCCCGGTGGCGCCACCTCTGGCGCTCCGCCCCGCTCAACCTCTCCGTCGACTTCGTCCCCTACGTGCAAGAGCGCGACCAAATCGCCAACATCTCCAAGATCCTCGCCGCGCACCCTGGTCCCGCCCGCCGCCTCTCCTTCAGCGAGTGCGGCCACATCCGCCTCCGCCCCTCCCTCTATGACAGCTTCGACGGCTGGTTCCGGTCCTCCGCCCTCGATGGCCTCGAGGAGCTCGACTTGTACGGGAACGACAACTGCCCGCTGCCACTGTCCGTGCTCCGCTTTGCGCCCACGCTGTGCGTGGCCAAGATATATTGCTGCGCTTTCCCTGAGATTGAGGCTGCTGCCCCCGCGCTTAGCTTCCCCCGGCTGAAGCAGCTCAAACTCCACAGTGTCTCCATCTCAGAGACGACCCTCCACCGCCTGCTCGCCGGCTGCACCGCCCTCGAGGCCCTCCAGCTCCACCACATCAGCGGGCTCAGCACCGTCCGGATCGTCTCGCCGACTGTACGCAGCATTAGTGTCTCTGGTTCACATTCCATCCTCTACAATGAAGAGGTGTTGCTGTTCAGTGAGCTTGTCATCGAGGATGCACCTTGCCTTGAGAGATTGATTCCATATGATGTACCTGGTCCGAGGACAGTCAGGGTCATCGCCGCTCCGAAATTAACAGTGTTGGGCTGCCTGTCTAGAGAAATCTCCAACCTTGTGATTGGAACCATTATTGTTAAGGTAGAACAAGTTTCTTCTTCTTTCTTCCTCTTCTTCTTCGTCTTGAAACTTCTTATCTCTTGATTGGTGTGTATATTTTTTTGTTTCTCCAGGACATGATCCCCATCAGCTTTACTGCGGCGGTGCGCACAGTGAAGGTCTTAGCTCTACAATCTATCGGCCTCAATCTGAATGCAATTGTTGGATTCCTTAGATGTTTCCCATGCATAGAGAAGCTATACATCCAGGTGAATGTTAAATGTTAACTGTTCCAGAAAGTAGATTACATGGAATTAAGCCTGTTCAAAGCTGCTTTAACCTTCTTCAGTCATTCATCTCTCCCTCGATGCCTAGCTTGGACATATGGAAATAATGTTTAATAATCTTTCAGTGAATTTGATTTCCACAATAAAGTTTATTTTTAGTAATTTTGGACATATGGATGCCTAGCTTGCACATATGGACATTCTTCAATAATTCTCAATTCACGTGTCATGCAACTAAACCATACATGATTAGATGCCAGCTATGAAGAAATTATTACTCTTTTTATTGTGACCTAATTAGTGGCCACTATATACTTAATTTTTTTTTCAGTCATGGTATGGGAAGGATATGAAAAATGAGCTGCAATATGGCGCACTTGATCCTATTGAATGCCTTGATCTCCATCTCAGGGAAATAGTACTGATGGGCTATCGAGGCAACAGAGCAGATACCAACTTTGCCAAATTCTTTGTTCTGAATGAAAAGGTTGTCAAGGTAATGAGATTTGCTGTCTATGAGGCTAGTGTCTACAGTAAGGGGCGGATTTCTGATTCCTCAAAAAGGAAATGGATGGCTAATCACCGCACCGAGCTACAACTGGATAAGAGAGCTTCTAGAGGCGCGCGGTTTGATTTCATAAGAAATTCTGTTGCTCACGGTCTTCACTACAACAAGCACATACATGATATGTGGATGTCTGATCCCTTTGATAGCTCATTATGTAAATGCTGTTCTAGGGTCGTACCTTTCCCATGATGTGTCAGGGTGGAAATGGAGACAGTGGCGGCCGGTTTGATGCCCTTTTGAAGCGATACTATGTTGTTGTGTCTTTGTTCCAAACATTATAGGGTCTGAGCTACCTTTTGGTTTATAAAACTGTAATGCAACCTGGGAATATTAGCCTATCAATATCATCATGTACTAGAAATTTCAGTATGTCTCTGATATTATTGTTTGCCAAGCTATTGTGCAAAATCTGGTGTTGCTTGATCATTCAGTCGCAGATCGAACTGTGTATATGGATCACCATGAATAGAGAGAATGGCTTGTCTACTTATACTGTGCAATGAACTCTCGACAAATGAAATCTAACTTTCAAATGAGCGGTAATTCTTTCAAAATCCAACTGCTTCATTTCCCGTGTTGAACAGGTGCACCATTGTCCCGACCGCAATCAGCACTGATTCCTATAGGCCTGCACAAATTGATTCCTAGTCACTTCAGAGACGACGGGTCAGTTCAGTTCAGTTCAGTCCAGATGGTGATACGTATCCTTCCTTGTGTCTGCTTTGCGGGGATGATGCAGGGTCGCCATTGCTGCAGAGAGTAGTTTGTCACTGGAGTGAGATTGAATGAACACTGAACTAAAGTTCAGAACTTCCAAAATCAAGGCATTAAATCATAGCGATATGCAGAGAAGCAACACATATCTCACCTGAGCTTTGATGTCTGATGTCTTCCACTCCAAGTTCATGTGTGCTTTTGTTTGCTTCAACACTTCAATTGAACTAACACACATATCCACTTTTGTTCCCCGCTCGCTCATCACCTTCCCTAGGCTTTTTCATGTCTTCCCACTGGTGAGTTTCATAAAACAAGTTTGAAATACGGGCAAACAAGCCTCCGTTATATCTCCCTCCAGCATCCGTCTTGTTTGCTCCGAGTAGTGTACCCCAAACCACAATGTCAGTCTTCATTGGCATATCTTTCATAAACTGAACGGCTTTTGCAAGATGGCCATGCCGACCAAGCAGATCAACCAACCATGCAAGCAACAAGACCACCATGTCTCATGGCTTTCAAGTAATATTGCCCAGCTTCTAGTTTTTTCGATAAAGGATGGATTTTATTATTCAAAATTAAGCATCAAGAGGATACAAACAAGCTTCTAGTAGACCGCCATGACTACATGCAGAAAATAGACTGACCAAGGTGATTTCATCAGGCGCCCCAATAATCACATTCCAAGAGACAACAACGTTTTCGTTGGGCATCACAGTGAACAAGTATGTGGCTGAAACTGTCAGTGTATAATACAGTATTTCTAGAAACCAAATCGCCACTTTGTTGGCAGACAGAGAGGACACAAGCCAAGGTAACCTATCTGGTGTGAGACCTAGAGATTTCATAGTGTATAAAGACCGCTTAAACTGTCAGTGTATAATACAGTATTTCTAGAAACCAAATCGCCACTTTGTCGGCAGACAGAGAGGACACCGGCCAAGGTAACCCAAACCCTATCTGGAGTGAGACCTAGGGATTTCACAGTGTATAAAGGCCCAATGTTTCACGGAATCGGCCGCCTTGAACATGGCAATATACCATGGCATTCCAAGAGAATGTGTTCCTCTCTGGCTCAAACCAATCTGTCGCAGCATCAACTGAGCCGTGCCTTGCCAGAGTGCATATCATGGAAGTCCAAGAAATGACTTTTCTTTACGGGCATCATGTCGAAGCATCCACGAATCCCCGCATTTACCATACATGTCCACCAGTGCATTGACAATAATCAAATCAACCTGGGATCCAGTAGCCAACATATGACAGTGCACGAGCCAACGAACTCAAGATGTCCCTATTTTTCAAGGGGGACTACAAGATTTCCCTGGCTCATGCAAACAAAAAGCAGTTTTTGTTGTTGTTGAGAAAAGCAGGTTGATAAACGTGTGAACTCATCGGCCTACACTCCTTGGCGGAAACATTGTGAGTTCATAAAATTTCACGGATTTGAAAAATAGTTCACATTTAAAAAAATCTCGAAAATTGAAAAAAAGTTGATTGGTTTGAAAAAGATCATCGATTTTGCAAAAAAGTTCATCGAATTTTTAAAAATTTCAAAAATTTGAAAAAAGACCATTGATTTTGAAAAAAGTTCATCAATTTTGAAAAGAAGTTTATCAGTTTTGAAAAAGTTGATTAATGGTTCACAAATTTGAAAACAAATTATCATTTTTGAAAAAAAAATTCACTAATTTGAAAATAATTCATGAAGTTTTAAAAAGTTTGTGTATTTAAAAAAAATAAAAATAAAAAAAATAACCAAACAAAACCGTTCCAAGAAAAAGGAAAAAAAAGACAAGAAAAAACCCGAAGTAAACTGTTCCAAGAAAAAGGAAAAAGGACAGAAGAAAAGAAGGAAAAAGTTTTGAGTAAACACATCAGATGAGGTTGGCGGGTTGGTTGTTGCAGCATACATTAAACCTGGCGAAGGCAGTTTGAATCACACTACCCGGGCAGTTCTTTGCCTTTTAAATTCATAAAAAGGTAGGATGGGCCGGACTAGCGCGACGGAGGGTGTGCGCGCGTTTGCGAAACCGACAGAAACAAGAGCAGAAGGTGCTGTTTAGGATTTGCCAGTGCTTATGGCGCTTGTTATAACTTTCTCTGCACAAAGCGCACAAACCATGCTTAATCGCTTGTGTAGTGGACCGGCCCATGTGTCATTTCTTTTCACCGGTTTTGGGAACCTTCTAGGTTCCCCAGGTTTTTCTAGGGCAGGTTTACATTAATTTATTTTTAGAACATGTTTTTTTGTTTTTTTGTTTTATTTTTCTTTTTTCTTTTTGTTTCTTCTTTTCTTAAAAAAAATCATGAACATTTTCTGAATATTTTTCTCAAATTTATGAATATTCCAAATCCACAATATTTTTAAAATTCAAGACTTTTTAAAAATACTTAAACTTTTTTCAAATCCCCGACCTTTTTAAAATTCGTGAACCTATTGCAAATCCGGAAACTTTTTCAAATTCATGATCAACGGTCAACTAGTCAACTTGATTAACGCCCTACGATCAACCGGTGAACTGGTTAGGATGACTCCAATGATGTGTGCCAAAACACCCTCAAAAGAACACTTTAGGCCATCCAGTGTCGTGCACCAAATATCCGAGGCATCGCCCGGACACCTTAAATCTCACAAATACGAAGTAAAGTTAGGGGAGGTTTGCGGGCATCTAGACCTCCACCAGGTAGGCCCTCGACACCCCGGGCACCCAACCTGAAGCCCTGATTTTGTCATCCGGTCCCTTCACCCTTACTTTGTATCTGCGCAGGCTTAGACCAATGTCGCCACTGTACCACCCACTCCGCCGCGTAGGCCTTGAAGGATCTTTGCCGCTCCACCCAGGCGCCAAGCCCGCTTTGCCTAATCCTTCCTTCCACCCCTGGTCTGGCCGCCGCCTAGGTACCCTATGCCACTACACATTGTCGTCCATGGCAAACACTACGTTTGGCAAGTGTTTGGCCAAATGCCATAGCCTATTTTTTTGACGATTTTGTTGTTTTACTTTGAAGCAAATGCGATGGATTTGGACAAGGATTACTTCGACGCTGGGTTCGTCGATTTGTCCTCATTCGATGAGGCTGGGCATGGGGATGAAGCGACAATGATAAAGGTGGTTCTTGCAGAGAGGAGCATGCCCAGAAGCATGTTCTCAATTACGAACGATCAACCAAGGGACATCGAGTATTGAAGCAGAAAAAGGTTATGGGGGCATTTGATCCTGATGGACGACTACTTTGTTCCCAATGTGATATTCGAGCCCTACTTTGGCTGGCGCTTTCATGTGAAGAGAAATCGGTCTGATTACATCTAACAATGGTGTCGGGCCTATGATGACTACTACATCTTCTTCAGACGGATGCCGTTGGAACTATTGGCTTCTCTGGTTCCCAGTAGTGCACGGCTGCATTGAGGGTTATTTTCTATGGCACAATTGCAGATTCGTGGGACAAGTACCTCCGGATGTATGCAAGCACATGCATCGAAGCCATGGTCAGAGTTGCTATTGCGATGGTGAAGGTGTTTTGACAGGAGTACTTGACAGAACCAACTACTGAAGACACCAAAAGGCTCATAGCACTCTCGAAAGAAGAGGACGGTCTAGTATGCTCGGATCCCTAGATTGCATGGACTGAAAATGGAAGAACCACCCATACTCTCAACAAGGGCAATATGAGGGCTAACGAAGGAAGCGGACCAAGTGAGCCTGAGCTGGTTTGCCTTGTCTAGCCGACCCAGAAGTATGGGGCGCGTGAGCGCTAGTTTACTAGTCGGCGTCTAGGCATGGACTAGGCCCACATCCTATTGAGCGCTTATGCGCCACATTTAGTTTTATCGGTAAAAGTCACTCACCCTTAGATCATAATGGGCTGGCCCATGTAAGACACATTTTTGCGGGAAGCTCGTCCCACTTTTAGGAAACTTCTGGCTACTTTGTAGCATGGTTTCAAAAAGCTTCTGGAAGGACCCTGTTGGATTTTCTTTTATGGCTTTTTAGAATTGGTTTTATTTGGTTTAGGTTTATTCTATTACTATTTTCTTTTTTTGTTTTTAAATGCATGATATTTTTGAAATTCATGAACTTTTCTCAAATTTGTTAGATTTTTAAAAATTCATGTTTTTTCAATTTAGTGCTATTTTTTGAAATCCACAATCCTTTTTAAAGTTCATGAACTTTTTCAAATCATCAAACACTTTTCAAATCAATGAACGTTTTTTAAGTTTATGAACCTTTTTCAAATTTGTGAACATTTTTCAAATTTGTGAAATCCATGATTTTTCTCAAATATGTAAGATTTTTAATTTTACAAAATAAGTTTAGACTTGAGATTTTTTGAAGTCAACAGTCAACCATGAACTGGTCCAACGAGCACTGCCTCGCTATGAACCCAGCGACATACGAGCGAACGGTTGTTCGGTCATCCCATATTCCCATGTGAGGGGGCGCGCAAGCGCTGCCTCGCTATCTGGTGCAGCAGGCGGTGAGGAGGAGGTCTCCTAGGACCTGCATTTCCTAAAAACGTCTTACATTAGGGGACAGAGGGAGTAGAATTTTGCGTGGGGTGCCAAATCGCACAACAGAGCAAAGCGAGCAACTGAAACGGGCTGCCAATTTATCGGTACATTGGTTTCTTGTTTTGGGAACCTTCTGGAAGGTTCTGGTCTGTGTTTATTGTTTTTTCTTTTTTTCTATTGTTTCTTTTAACATTTTTTGTGTTTCTTTTTATTTCAAAATATTCCCTTTCAAAAAACGTTAATAAATTTCAAAAATTGTTGGGAATTTTAAATAATTTCATTTTTTTAAAAAAATATTCAAGAATTCCAAAGAGATGAATAGGGGGATGGTGATGATGATGATGGTTGATGTCGGAGTCTCCTTCATTGAGTTGATGGCGTAGCCGAGCCCTTCAATCAATTTCCCCTCTGGAGGCTAGGATTCTTAGTTCTGGCGGGGTTTTTGATCTCTATGGGCATCTGTTGTGTGATCCGAACCCACTGGGTAAAATAGTCAACCAGAGGACGCGACGCCACCTAGTACGAGCGCTGGTATGAGCAGGCACGCTTATACCAGGCGCCGTCTTCTCTCCTAGAAGTGCAACTGCGGTTGAAATTTGCTCCGTTTGATCATTGCCTTTTATGTTAGGTTCCCCTCGCGCCAATCTACGTGATTTTCACACATATACTTGTATTTTGTTCTTTAATGCTCCAGATCTCCTCCTCAGTTAAGATTATAGTGAAATAAGACAAAAGGGTGTGCCAAGGCGCTAAAATCTCAAAAATCCTACGACTATGGTGCAAAACACAAAGTAAAAAGTGATCCAATTTTGGATTCACCAAGCACTCCAAAACAACACCCCACGCCCCAACCTCCAAATATTGAGGCTGGAGGGCAAATATGGAGCATGCTCCAAACATTATGTGATGCACTGCCAGATATTGATATGTTAGGGTTGACTTCTTGGGCCAAAAAATCCACACTGGTGGTTATTTTAGAGTTTAGGGTGTTATGGCATCTCTGCTTAGAGTTGCTCTAAGGCAGCAAGTCTCCAAAACATCATGTCTACTAGCGGATGCTATGAGAAACAACAAAGGCTGCAAGAAAAGGTTGAGGCTCACAAGCGGTTCAACATTGACTCATCTTTTATCTCTTTACTCGAGATCGACTTGAATAGTAATGAGTCAAGCATGAGTGTTTTACGTGGCTTGAGTGAAATGGGCTGATCTCGAGACAATACTAGCTGCTCGATTGTAGCTCGATAGCTTGACATAATATAATTACATACTATATATTGAAAGGAAATAGGATAATTTCTACAATACATGTTGTGTATGTGATTTTTCTTCATTCTATCTACTGGGAAACATGAAAGGTTAATAAAAGTGGAGCAAATTTAGGCCTTACTATGGTAGCGGTCTGTAGTGTGCTAAATATCTTATTTTTTGGCTAAAGTTTTACAGATGCACCTTCTTATGTTTTCTTATGTTGTTATTGTGACCAATCTAGTTGCGAAAATGGTTTTAGATAAAATATTTTTTATCATCTTATTTATCTCTAAACTAGAGCAGGATTGTCTCGTGATCATTACAAGCTAAGTATGAGCCGCTTCTACAGCTCGACCTTGAGCTTCACTCCAATTGAGCTGGCTAGAATTTTAATATGAGCTGAGTCGAGCCTAGCCCAACTTGCTCAAACTCGACTCGTTTACAGTCCTAGAAACAACGGAGCAAGAATAAAAGAGAGGAGTTGGGTGATTCAGCTCTAGTAGGTAGAGAGAGAAGAGCCGGGTGATCCAATGCTAGTGTTGTGTGCTTGTGTTTGGGAGTGTAAAGCACATCTCAAGCAGTTCAGGGAGTGGAGTGATTCAACTCCAACAAAATGCCAAGGTGGAATCTGCTTGATTGTTAAACGCACCACGTCCTTTAGCAGTCTTGTGCTTGGTGCGATTCATCATGTAGATAATGTTCAGTGCAAATTATCATTTTGGATGGTACATATTCGAGGAGAAAAAAGACAAAACACAAAAAATCTTCTTGAAGACATTGTCGTGGTTCTCCTCTCCGTGTCAGGGTTTCGGGTGATGGCACACTTTGGGCTCGACAGCAGCGACGCTTTGCACCGTTCTTCCTCCTGAGGGTTTGTAGTGGCGTTGTATTCAGGTTGTCCTATGTTCTTTTTGGGCAGCGTAGTCGCGTACGTTTATGTCCTCCGGTTATCCCGGAATTTGCTTTGTAAGAGGACTACTTCACTATTATGTATCGTTTAACCATATACCTTGGTTTATGCTTTATTTATAAAGCGAACCGGGAGCGTATGTTCTTCGGTTATCCTGGAATCTGCTTTGTAAGAAGGCTACTTCAATACTATGTATCGTTTAACCATATATCTTGGTTTATGCTTTATTTATAAAGCGAACCGGGATCCTGTTTCTAGAGACAGCATAAATTCTAAAAAAAAGGAAACTAACTACGTCAGAGGATTTGAGTCCCCTAATCACCATCCCTAGAAGGGATCCGACTTGCCTGCTCCCTCCCCATGCTCCCATCCGTGCTCCCACTTCATCCTACGACTGTTTTTTTTTCCTTTTTTCTTTCTAATCTAATTATCTTTTCCCCTGATTTTAAGGGGATGGGGCCGGGTCTTATTTTGTTCTAATCAAATCAAGCCACGTACGCGGGAGCACGGATGGGCGCACGTGCGGGGAGCAGGCAAGTCTCGTCCCCCAAGAAGTACCTGAAGCACCTCTGATGGTTGTGGCAGGTGGTGGGGGCGGGGGGAGGGCTCCGACCTACGGGAAGCCCAGACGTCTAGGTCAATTCTAGAAGACGCTGTTCAGATGTCGGCGGCGGCATGTCGAAATAAATGTGCCCTGACTTTGGCCGCATTTCCACAGAAATCGTTTCCCCGGCTAGAACCCCATGGGTGTGTACGCTCTTTGCGACGGCACGGAGCGTCTGATAGGGTGGCCAAAAATTGCTTCGTTACAATATTGCACTGTAGCTAGAGGGCTGGCCCGGGGCGTGACTTTGTCCTGGCTCCGCTACTGCGTGTGAGGTTCTGATGTAAGCACCTACGTAACAGATGGGCCTGGTCATCTCCTGCAAGACGGAGTTGGTGGCTGTGCGGCTCACTAGCGCCTCGGAGCAAAGGGCTGCTTCAACTCAGATGTGCTGCTCCGGCTTTTTCCGGCTTCCACCGATCGGTGGAGATGAAAGCATAGAAAACCAAGGACTTCATCAAAACTTCTGCCTATCCACCTATGTCCCGCCCGAACTACCTTCGGCAAGGACGAGTCATTCCAAGATCTTAACTGTAGCCAATCTCTAGCATTTGCCAAATCAATTACCATATAGCCGCAAAGCAGTCGTGATGGCAGATAAATTTGAGAATCCAAATCATAGAGTAAGATTCAGTTGGCTAGATATTATAACCACAAGTGCAAGACCAACACCTGCAAATACCCCCCCTCTCCCTCGCGCTGCCCTTCCCAGGGCGGCTCGAGGGCGTCTAGGGTTTCCCCGGCGCCGCCCCTCTCCACCCCCTCCCTCCCTTGCCGTCACCCGAGGCGGTCGCCGGGCAGCGCCTGTGCGGCTGCCGATGACGGTGGCGGCGAGGTCTCCGTCGCTTCTCTCTCGTGAAGGACTCCGGACCCAGGGCGGCGGCCCTTGGCGGCGATGCGGCGCCGTCTCCGGCTGGCGGCATGCGCGGGAGGTGCGGGCCGGCTTCCTCGGCTGCTTGGGCGGCGAGGAGCAGGCGGATTGCGGCCGTGGGGCGGCGAGGTTATCCTTCCTCCGCTCCAGATCTGAAGGTCAGGCTCCCCTCTTTGCTCTCTTCCTCCGCTAGCTCGTTCGATTTGGGGCCTCTGGCCGCTGGATCCGGTGCAGGCGGGGTGCTCCCCAAACTGGTGGTGTGGGAACAGCCCGGGGGAAACCCCTGTTTGGTTTTTCTCCAGCACGGCGGCGGCGACGCCTTTTTGGCGTCGTTCTACTCCCTGGAGTCGTCGTTGTGGGCTCCCCTCCACACCCCGGCCAATCTACCCGGGCGAAAGCTCGAATCCCGGCTGGATGGGCAGCGGCGGCGCCAGGTGCGTCGTGTCCTCCTTGGAGGCGCCGCTTGGGGAAGATTGGTGCTTTGGGGTTGTGTGCAGCAGCTTGTAGGTGGGCGGCTGGTGTCTATCGAGTCTCTGTGGCTCGGTAGCTCCTTCACTTCGGCAACTCTTCCGGCAGCTTACCCTCTACTATTGGCCTCCTTCGGTGTCTGGTTTCCAGTCCTGTGTTTGATTCCTGTGTTCGATTCCTCTGCTGGTTGCTGATCCTCGAGGCTTCACTCGAAGTCGTATTGGTGCCTTGCTGTAGTGGGCTTATCCTCAACTAGCAGTTCTTCATAGTTAATCTTCTGTTTGCTAGTTGTAGGTGTAGTGTTGTAAGATGTTCTTGCAGCCCCCTTGTATCGTTTGGTCGATGTTGTGTGGTGATCTTGTTCTTGTACTCCTGACCAGTTGATGGTTTTGTTAATTTAAAGCCGGGCTCTTCTTGAACCTTCGTTCTAAAAAAAAGATTCAGTTCCAACGACCGTGCATTTACACAAACGACTTATATTCTCTAATGAGTAAAATGCACTGGCAGTCACCGAACTTGCGAAGAGTGCTCACTTTGGTCACTGTACTTAGGAATACGGCCAATACGGTCACCCAATACGACAAGACGTGTTTGTACGGTCACTGTTCCCCGTATGCCACCCGTCGCTGCTCGGTTTGACCACGTGTTGACCAATCCTAGACGCCAGCTGGCATTAAGCAGGCGGTAGCATGGTGTTTTTGCAGAATCCCCCCTGGTTCGCTGTGCTTTAGCCGAAAGCGCCTTGCCTGTTCGGCTTCGATCATAACGAGGGGAGGAGAGCAGAGGAGGCGATCGTCGGCAGCAGTGCACCATCTCCGGTCATCGAGATCGCGGAAGGGCCGGAGTTGCCGCGGAGGTGCGCCGCATCGCGTCGCTGCCGGAGGGGCGCCGCATCCTCCTCAGGATGGCGCCCGTTCGTCGACCAGATGGAGCTCCTCCACCATACTATGGTAAGCCCCACTTACATCCGCCATGATTGGTGCTTGCAGTCTCTGATTGCGCGATTTAGGGTTTGGCATTGTGCACATGGAGATGTAGGAGGCCAATTTTGCCCGCAAGATTTCACAAGATTTAAGCTAGGGTTTTTGCCTGACAAATTGGGGGTTTTCGGTGTATGGTTTTTGCCTGACAAATTGGGGGCTAAGTGTTTGCTTGGAGGTCATTATGATGCAATTGTAGGCCTTTTAGATGTTTGAACATACGGTTAGGGTTTTAGGTTAGGAAAGGTGGTTCCTTGTAATATATGTTGACAAAATTGTGCTCTGTTTACATCTTTGTAGGACCACGCAGCAGGAAATTTTTAGTTCAATTTAACCATGGTGGATATTTCCTTGGCAAAGGTAGCAACCGTTCTTATGTCAATGGGCATGTGTTGTGGTATGATGATCTGGATACAGTGACATGGTCCCCAATCATGGTTGAGCACCTAGTTGAGGAGATTGGTTGGGAGATGGCAGGAAGGCTCAAGGTTTACTACTGCATTCCCATCCTAACCTTGCAGAAGAATGGCTAGAGAGAAATAAGAGGAGATGGAGACACAGACCAGATGATAACATTTGTTGATCTTGGTCACCACTCATTCAGTCTCTACTTAGACCATGAAGACAGTCTGAATTCAAACAATGATGATGATGACGTGGTCAATTTCCCAAGAGTGCAGCTACCTCCAGTGTTTAGTCCTTCTAAGACAAGAGTTGATCAGGCAGAAAGTACTGAGGCTGTAAATGCAGAGACAGATGTTCATGTACCTGAAGGTGAAGCAATCCCAATACAAGTTGTGTATCCAGAGAGCTCAGATAGTAATGGTGGCAATTATGTGTTTGCAAGGAGGAATTGTTCTTTTGGTGAGCAGGATGAAAATGTTATGGCTCCAGATGTAGTGCTGGAGGCAAAACAACAAGGAAGTGATGAAGCTGGATCATCAAGAGTATGCAAAAGAAAATGCAGTTATGATTACCTGGAAGATGCTGATACTGACTCAGATGACTCTGACTTTGATCCTGGAGCCATAGTGGACAGTGACTATGACATAAGTGATGGTGATGATGATTTGTTTGCTGATAATGTAGACATGGATGAGCCTGTGGAGACAGAGAAGAAGAAAGAAGAGAAAGGGAAGCAAAAGGTTCAAAAGGGAAAAGAAGCTGTGAAAGGAAATGAGAAAGATGGAGATAAAGCAGCAACATATGATCATGAAGGTGAGTTCTATGAATCAGAGGGTGATGACTTGTGGGCACCAGATTCTAATGATGAAGAGGTATTCATGAAGTTCAAGGCATTTAGACCAGAGGATCTTCATTGTCCCAAGTTTCATGTTGGTCAAGTTTTCCAAACTGTTGAGCTCTTGAGGAAAGCCATCAAGGAGTACTGCTGCAAAAACAGGGTAGATGTGAAGTTGCCAGTCAATGATAAGAAAAGAGTGAAGGCAACATGTGATGAGGACTGTACTTGGTATCTTTGGGCTTCATATGATAGTAGGACCAAGTGTTTCATGGTCAAGAAATATGTGGATGAGCACACTTGTACCAAGAAGTGGAAGATCAAGGCTTTCACAACACCATTTCTAGCACAGAAGTATCTTGAGAGCTTTAGAGCTGACCAAGACATGAATTTGAGAAACTTTTCTAGAGTTGTTCAAAAGGAGTGGCATATGACCCCAAGCAGGACCAAGTTACAAAGAGCTAGGAGGCTAGCAATGAAAAAAATTTATGGTGATGAAGAAGGCCAATACAAGATGCTCTGGGACTATGGTAATGAGTTGAGAAGAAGTAACCCTAGGACCTCATTCTTTGTTGCACTAGATAGTAAAGCAAGGTTTAATAAAGCCTATATGTGTCTAGATGCATGCAAAAGAGGGTTCTTGCAAGGATGTAGGCCTATGATATTCCTTGATGGCTGTCATATCAAGACAAGGTACAGAGGACAGCTACTCACTGCTGTTGGGATAGACCCAAATGATTGTATTTTTCCAATTGCAGTAGCTGTAGTTGAAGTGGAAGACAAGCCTAATTGGTGCTGGTTCCTTGAAAGACTAAAGAATGATCTTGCTATCTTTAATACTGCTCCATGGACCATTATGTCAGACAAACAAAAGGTAAACAACATCAATTGTAGTATAAGTAGTACTCCATATTTAGTAGTCCATGCTTATGTTTATCTTTTGTTATTGTAGGGCCTTATCAATGCTGTGGATCAGTTATTTCCAGAGTCAGAACACAGGTTCTGTGTCAGACACATGTGGCAGAACTTTCAGCAACAATTCAAAGGGGATGTTCTTAAGAATCAACTTTGGAAGATAGCAAGAAGTACCACCTCTGTCAAGTATGAGCAGTACATGGTTGAGATGAAGGACATCAGCTTGGAAGCTTACAAGTGGTTGCATGAGTTGGAACCATACACATGGGTTAGAGCATTTCAAAGTGATCTTCCCAAGTGTGATATATTGCTCAACAATAACTGTGAAGTTTTCAACAAGTGAGAAACCAATTAACTTGCTATGTGCATGTTCTTACTTCAATGTTTGACACTTAACTCAGTTTTGTCTTATACTTGTAGGTACATACTAGATGCTAGAGAGCTACCTATACTTTCTATGCTAGAAAGGATAAAAGGCCAACTGATGCAGAGGCACTACAGCAAGCAGCTTGAGGTAGAGAAGATGAAAGGAAATATTTGTCCAAAGATCAAGAAAAAGGTGGAGAAGCTAACTGAGTGGGCAAACCTGTGCTATGTGGAGGGAGCTGGAGATGGGGTGTTCCAGGTAGGTGACAGGGATGTGAACTTCCTTGTGGACTGGCACACCAATGAGTGTAGCTGTAAGAGGTGGCAGAAGAGTGGCACACCTTGTGTACATGCCATAGCATGTGCTAGACATGAAAGAGTTGACCCTCTTTCATTGGTGAACCACTGCTATTCAGTGAACATGTTCAAAATGGCATACAAGAACATAATCTATCCATGTAGAGACATGACAGAATGGGAAAAGATGAATGGGCCACCAGTTCTGCCACCATTATACACCAAGCAAGTAGGCAGGCCATGCAAAAGCAGAAGAAAAGCACCAAGTGAAGTAATTTGTAGTAATGGTGGCAAGAAAATGTCTAGGCATGGTGTCATCATGCACTGCAACTACTGTGGAGAGCCAGATCACAACATTAAAGGATGCAAGTACCTCAAGGCAGGAGTACCTCCTCCAAATATGCAAGCACCATCAGCAGCACAAGCAAATCATGAAGCAACATCACCAGATGAGCAACATGTGCAAGATGAAGACCCTGTCATTACTCAGGTATGTTTTTGCAGAAGATGTTTAAGTTTTGTCATACAACACCACAAGCAAATCATGGATCACTTAAATGTTGCTTCATTTTGAGCAGGAACACAACCCTGCAGAAAATCCTATCATAGGAGATCTCATGGTTGATCAAATGATAGAAAGGGTAAGTTTTGTCAGACATGATCTCATATATTTTGCCAAGCCTACTATTATTGTGTGATCATTTGTACAAATGTTATGTCATGCAGAGGCCAGTGGCAAGAGTGATTGCACAAGGACCTGTTCCAGAGTCAACATTCCTTTCTGCTGCTCAGTTGTTGGTCAATCAAAACCAAGGGAGCACAAGCACCATTCAGCAAGGAGAGATGGCCAAGAAGTTACTTGCATTAAAAATGCAGAGAGACAAAGAGCTAGAAGACAAGAAAAATGCTATACTTGCAGCAAGGAGAGAAGAACAGGAAAAGAAGGCTGAAGAAGCTGCCAGGAAGAGACATCTGCAAGAGGAGAAGAAAACAGCAGAGGCAGAGAGGAAGAGATAGGTGGCTGCTCTGAACAGAGAGAAGAGGAAAGAAGAAGCAGCAATAAAAAAGCAGGCTCAAGCAGAGGCAAGGCAGATTCTTTTGGAGGTTAAGAAAACTATAGCTGCTGAGAACAAAGCAAAGAAGGAGGCTGAGAAGAAGGCTCAAAAAGAACAAGAAGCTGTCAAGAAGCTAGCAGAGAAAGAGGCTGCTGCAGCAAAAAGAAGAGCAGATAAGAAAGCAGAGAAGGAGGCTGCTGCAACACAAAGAAAGGAAGAAATGAGGTTGATATCTATTGTAATGGGTAAAAGCCAGGATGATTCACAACACCAAGAACATGGTCAGCCAAGGAAGGCCAGCAGAACATCCATGTTTGATATCTTCAGGTGATGAGACAGTGGACATCCAGCACATGAGTATGGACAGCCAGCAGAGCATCTTATTTTGCCCAATCCATGTAGTATACAATCAGTGGTAATGTAGGAAAATGTTGCAATTGATCCATAATGATGTAGACACATGAGTATGGATCAATTGTTGCTCATTTTGTAACCAGTTCTACAAGATACTTCTTTGCCCTACTTATGACTATGCTTAATGCCCTGGTTATAACAAGATTACTCTTATAACATTGCCCAACATATGACAATGGTCACATTTGTCCTCTTCAACTTGCAGCAGTTGTATAGTTTTTTTGCATGCAAAATTAACAGTAAATGGTCTAAAAGCATCATCAATTAGCTTTGCAATGCACACACACAAGACAAATATGACAATGGTCAATGAGTACTCATGCTCAAATGTGCCCAAATTGACAGCATCATCAACTAGCTTTGCAATGCACACACACAAGGCAAATATAAGATAAAAATGATATCTTCATAAGACAGCGGGATGATCCATTAACTTCATTTGCAGTACAACATTGTCACTTGCATTACATATTGCAAAAGCATCAGATACAATGCAAAAGATTGACACTTGACACTAACAGCTACTGCAAACACTACATCAACTACATATTGCATCACTCTTGCATCCACTCCATCACTTCTTCAGCACAGAAATAGCTACTAGCACTGCAACTACAATGAGTGCTGCCAATAGTGCCTTCATCATCACCAATATTGCATTGCCTAACCCTACGAGTGCTTGTGCTTGCTGATTGCTCATTTGACCTGCAACTCTTCCATGATGTCCATCTTCAAAGCCTGGAAGATCAACTGCACCTACACCTGCACCTTCACATGCATATCTTCGATTCCTTGCTCGAATCAGCTCTTCCCTCTTATCCTCTGCAGCTCCTAATGCATCTACGGCTTCATTGCCAACGAGAAACTGATTATCCATCAAATATGCAACGTATTCCAACTCCCAATGCCAGAAATGGTCCTGAAGATCAAATGAAAAGAACAAACGCCGGAAATCACCATTACAAGTTCCCTAAATTCGACCAAAATGAAGAACTAGGGATTCACTCCACTTACACCAACATGACACTTGTAGAAGACCCAGCCCTCGTGCTTCTCCGTGTTCGACAGATAGAACTTCACACGAGTGCGGCAAGAAGGGCACCTGATGAGCGGCACCACCACCGAACGGCCGCCAACCGATGACCTGGCCGAGCTTGTCGACATGGCGGACTGAAGCAACGGGCGGTGACAAGCGGCAGGGAGAGGCCGCCGGCAAGCAGCACGGAAGAGGGCGGCGGCAACAGCAGGGAGAGGGCGGCGACGTCGGCGGCAGAGTGGGGAATTTGGGAGAGGGCGGCGGCGTCGGCGGCAGAGTGGGGAATTTGGGAGAGGGCGGCGGCGTTGCCAGCAGAGTGGGGTATTTCAAGGGGGTGGATGGATAATTACATCCGCCGGTGTAATTTACAGAAAAAACCCTGAGCGTGCCGACGTGGATGGCACTGACTGGTCAAACCGAGCGGCGACGGGTGGCATACGGGGAGCAGTGACCGTACAAACACGTCTTGTCGTATTGGGTGACCGTATTGGCCGTATTTCTAAGTACAGTGACCAAAGTGAGCGCTCTTCGCAAGTTCAGTGACTGCCAGTGCATTTTACTCTTCTCTAATACTACTTGAATTAAAAAGAAACTAGCGACGGCGGAGGATTTGTGCCCCTAGCCGCCGCAGAGCAGCCGTGATCATAGACAAATTTGGTAAGATTAGTAAGAAGATTAAGTTCCACACCCGCACTTAAAATAAAACAGAGACCACGCTGTTACGCGGCAGCAACAAATGTTCAACACAAAATACGGGACTAAGACACTGACAGCAGTAACACACGATGACACGACTCACACGCAGCCATAGAGACGACTACCAGGACCTGTGAACCGATCTTCCAAAGAAATCACTGGCCACCACGGAGGCGGAGCACCAGGTGCAGGGTGGACTCCTTCTGAATGTTGTAATCAGCGAGAGTACGGCCGTCCTCAAGCTGCTTGCCTGCGAAGATCAGACGCTGCTGGTCCGGCGGGATGCCCTCCTTGTCCTGGATCTTTGCCTTAACATTGTCGATTGTGTCAGAGGACTCCACCTCGAGGGTGATAGTCTTGCCCGTAAGGGTCTTCACAAAGATCTGCATCTGCATCGTGGGAATTTGCAAACCAGAAAAGTTAATTCACAAGTACGTATAGAATAATTCAGTCAAGTGCTTCAAAAAAAAAGTCAGAAACCATAAGGAGGCAGTTTAATAAATCTTCTCATGACAAAAGAGTAAATCTGCAGTAAACAATTGACAGCTACCAATAGCAACCACATAATCATGGAACAGTTAGGTTGATATAACCCTTGAGGTTCATCTTCAATGTTTAAATAAAAGCCAATAAATAGTAATCAGATCTACGTGGAAGAATATTGACTGATCAGATTGTGCTAACATAAGTGGACCGACCATTGGAAGAGCAACGCACAGATGAAGCGAATCAGAAACATGGTAGATGGTACATTGGTTAGCAGGAGAGGTATTTTTGGGGTCGACGTGTAGAAGACATCTCATATATAAGTTGCAATCTACAAACGACATGCGATGATGTCGCAACACTAATCAACCCTTGCCAACAAGTTGGTTCAATCAACGTACAAAGAGCAGCATCCAAGTGCAATCCACATGGATCCACATTACTATCTACTGATCTACGACTGATAGTTCAACGCTAATGGATCTGGAGATCAAGGTAGCTAATCGACAGTTTAATCACAAGGATAGGTTGCTAGATCGATTTAGGTCTACGAAATTTAACATGAAGCCAACCGATAATCGAACGGGCGCGCAGCGAAGGGGGATCGAGAGGACGCATACCTTGACGGAGGAGTGCGGCGATGTTTTCGATCGGAACGAGGGGGTCTGGTGGATTGGTGGAAGCGAGTCGAGTGGGTGCGCGTATTTATAGATTGGAACGAGGCCGGCTTGGTTACGTCACGCGTGCGCCGGACCGACCGACTATCCAGGTGCGAACAAAAAACTGATTCTTGATGAGGAGATCGGCAGAAGCATCTCGACGTTTCGCGAATATATTTTTGGGTGTGATAGTCGCTTTTGTTTTACAGCAATAATATCTCCTCAAAATAAAAACTGGATTATACAAATATACATTCGGCTCTAGGATAAGTTGTGGCGGGTCGAGGCTTCCCTGCTCTGATACATAGGCTCTCGACGATCTGGGACTCTGCCTGCGATGGATGGCGTCCACACATACGGATTAGGGCCCTGCTCAGATTGGGGCAACGACCTCAACCTCTTCTGGCTGCATGGGTGGCGGCTCGGAGCGGTCTGCTATCCGACGGCTGGGTGCGCTAGACGGTGGCCGATGGGATCCCAATGGGCACAGGTCCCGTTTTCTAGGGCAGCGGCCCTAGGTGATGGCCCGTCAGCTATTCTCGGTGCACGAGGATGGTCGTGATGGTCATCGATGCTGGTGGTTAGGCCGATGGCGTCTAGTCTCCTCAGAGGTGACATGCTAGGCATCGACGGTGGGTTTGGTGGACCAGCCGGCTTGGGGATTGGAAGGTGAGAACGCCGGCGAAAGACGTGACACTTGTGAGTGTCATTACCTTCATGAAGGCGTCAGATGTCCTCCTAGTCCTTATACTTTAGGGAAAACCCTAGGTCCTTGAAACTGTCACATTTGTCGTGCTACCCTCTCAAGGGAATCGTTTTGGTGTTGGTGCTCGCTGGTGGGAACTATGGTTCTTGGCGAGGCATGAACTGCAGTCGGCCTCTCTAGGGCCCTCACTTGGGTGGCTAAGGCATGAAGATGGCATCATGTTTCGGCGATCCACCATAGTGGTGTGGCGAGGCGTAGGAGGTGCACGGTGGTAGTGCCGATGTGGTTGGCCGGGACATTCCAGAGGTCTGCCAGTGGTAGCAGGTCGCGACTATGGCGCGCAGTGCTGGCTCGTGGTGTTTCGTCCAAGCGGCGGCAGCCATGCCCAGATTTATATATGATATTCACTTGTGTTTGAGGTGTATCGTCAGAGCGTCTCCAATTTGAGATTTTGACGGTGCAATTTCTTATTGCTAGTTTGTGCTGCGAATGGGATCATACCGATGTTCCTGGCTCCATGGACGACAGTTGTGTGCCTGGTGTGTGCAAAATTTCCAGTTCATGTGGTTATGATGTCCGGATCGTGTGCGTCTTCATCTTCTTCATTGGGTTCAACGTGGATCATCGTTACTTTTTTTTCAATCCGCCTAGGCATAGCTTCGGCCTTCTTTGGCTTTGTTTTTTCCAGTGTGATCTTTTGCATGTGTGTTGATGTTGGTTGTGTGCATCTTAGTTATGCAGAGTCCGGGTGTTTACTCATTGTGTTTTGTATCCTATATATCTAAGAGAGTCATCCCACTAACTTATTTATCTCAATATGCAAGCATGCCACTTATACAATTATAAATGAAATAAGGCCTACCTCAACATGCCATTATGCATGGGAAAAATACAAACTGGTCAAATGGTTAGTGCTGCAAAATCCTCAATATACTTCAGCCCAAATACAAACATTGATGATAAGGTAGATGTGTGCCAAATTCTTGATATCATGACTGAGTCGTTATCTGATAAATACTTGGGGTTGCCCTCAATGATTGGTGTTGAAACTCTTGGAACATCTAACCTCCAGCGTATGGCTCCCACCTCTCTCCTCTCCACCTCTGGCGACTACGATGGCGATTCTAGGGTTTAACCCTACGATCTCCTCCTGGCGAACCCAATGGATGGCCTCCTCCATTGGGACTTTTCCCCCGGCCTTAAGGTCGAGGCACAGGTGCGTGCACGGTTTGGATCTACGGTCCACTTCGTCCCCAACTCCGGCTCCAAGGAATTCTTCCTTGAAGTTTCCTTCTCCTCGGCCTCTTTTCCCCTCTCGGTGGATTCGGTTGGTTTGGCTCTTCAGTCTTGTATTGGAGGGCTTGGTGCGGGTTTCAATGTCGTTCGCTTGGGTGATCGTCATTTCCGGTTCTCTGTGGCATCAAATCGAGTGGGACATTTTATCTTTGGGCTACGGGACCGTATTTGGCCGGACTTTATTTGTCATTTTCATTTGCATCGTGGTATGGACATGCGCCCCAGGATTCAATCATGGCATACGGATTCTGAGTTGACTGGTTTGGCTTCTTCACCTGGCCCAGCGATCAAATCTAAATGGTTATCATCTCAACATAATATGCCTATGGATCCTGCATCTATTCCAGTGTTTCAGAAATTGGGTTTGATCCCGCCGCCGACGGATTTGCATTCCGGCGAGGCCCCGACTGTGCTCTCTTTTGGTAGTTTTCGGGTTCCGGTTTCTCCGGATAATTTTCGGATTGGATCCATATCTGTACCTATTTCCTCCGATATTCCGGCCAAGTTACCTTCTTTTCGAGGTGAGTTGTTTGTTCGGGGTTTATGGGGGTCCATTCCGGATGATATTCTCTATTCCATATTGGATGGATGGCAGGCTGGTTATGATAATGACAGTGTTAAGCAAATGGTACAAATCTCTTTAGTTCCCACCAAAGATTATATATACAAACGGCTTAAGCATTGCTCTTTATGTGATCGGCTTGGTCATGTTGATGCTTGTTGCAATGGGTATTTTTATCAGCCTTGTGGGGATGTTTCTGTGCATGGCTCCTGTGGTTCTACACGTAATAATCCCAATTTCCATATGCCATGCAAGGTGGGCCCGGACCCTCTAGGCCATCCATGCAATGCATGCTCTGCAATGGATCACATGACTAGCCTTTGTCCTGGGCTTCGTCGTTGCACGTTATGCCACCGTCTGGGTCATGCGGCCCGTAAGCCCAGCTATTGCACTGCTTTACCTCATTTGGTTTGGGCACCAAAATCTTTACCAGTAACAAAATCTGAGAGGATCCTGCCTCGGGGTGAGCTGGAGGCGTCTGTGTTTGGTAATTCTATGGTTGTTGGTATGGCCCGTGTTGCGAGGGATATGCGGGCCCGTTGGATTTGGAAACAGAAACAGAAAATCCCACGCTCCTCGGAAGTGGCCACCGCTCAACGCTTGACGATACGCCTCCCTGGTCAGGGTGTAGTCACTTCAGCCTGCCAAAAATCCCAATCGAGTCAGCCGGCGTCCTCGAGCTCACCACCCCAACCTTCATTGCCCCCGCTCCCACCGATTTCTTGCTGTCCGTCATCGGCGATTCCTCTTTCGGCGGATTCCACACCTCCGACCACTCTAGCTATGGCGAACTTTCCAGTGCGCCCGTTCGCCTTCGCCCCGGTTGGATCGACCTTCGACCGTGGCCCTGCTCATCGCGTTCAGCGCCATGTCATGGTGGTCGATGATCCGCCCCTCAACCATGACAGGTATGCCATTGTTACAGTCCATCCTCCCGTCCCTGATCATCAAAAGGAGCTCTGGTTGGCCGAGGTCTGTCGCATCATTACTGGGGATCTAGAGTATGATTTGGTGGATGATTTTATTTACCCGTTAGGAATTGGCTGTGTGGTCTTTGCGGATATGGAGAGTCGGGATGCTGCAATTAGGGAGGGACCTCACGCTCTGTCTGAGGATTCTACTTTTGCTTTAGTACCTCATGATGAAGGTCTCAATATGCGCATGCCTGCTTTTGAATATGAGGTTTGGGTTATGTTTCTAGCTTTCCCTATGGATTACCAGACCGAGCACTATATTCATAAGGCAGTTTCTAATTTTGGAAAGCTCCTTGTGTGGCCACGTCCGGGTTTCAACAAAGCTAGAGTTCTGGTTAAATGTCATATCAAAGATGTGGCTGAAGTGCCACACAGTCTGTTGGTTACCAGGGTTGGTATGCTGCCAGGGCTTGCTCGATCCTGGTCTGTACCAGTGTATGTTCTGAATGGCAGGAATACTATTCCCAATTTAGTTGGCAACGAAGATGCTCCTCCGCTTCTGAATGCATCACCCCACCCTTATGAGCTTCCCTACTACACCCTCATGCAGCAAGCCAGGATTGATGAGATGGCTGCCCAAGAGGCTCTGAATGAAGCGGCATGGCACGCCCCAGAACCGGCCCAGGTGCAATTTCAGGATAATGGTTGGCCCATGTGGCCTGTGGTTCCTCCGCCATATGCAGGGTTCAGTTTCAGAACGTTCTTCCAGTACGATGGACCGTCTTTGATGGATGGTGTGGATCCTGAAATCAATGTCCAGGACAACCTGTCGGATGTTTGGTCTTCTGACTTAGAGTTTCAAGCGGTGGAAGCATTGGCGGATGGTTTTGTGCTTGGGAATCCTACTGCATGACTTGCGTTCGTCAGAGCGGGAGGAAATTCAGCTAGTTTCTTTGTGGCTGTCGATCATGATTTGTTGCTCTGGATGGGAGGGATGCTCAAACGCATATATACGCTAGCCCTAACCTTTCAGACATCTGAGGCTGTTATGTTTCCCCTCAATCCTTTCAAGTTTATACAGAACCAGTTGAATGTTGCTGTGTCTACCTGGCTGGAGGGCATAGTCCCAGAGCGTGATGTTCTGACAGAGGTGTTCAGTTCACTCTTTCAGATGGGGGCTGCCATCATCCCGTCGTCTTGGCTGCAGGAGGCAGCTGAATGCAGGTTTTCAGCGTTTGACACTGCTTGGGGGAGGGCGGCTCGTTCTCCTGGTCTTAAGGAGATCTCAAGGCTTGCCCCCGAAGATGCAGAGTTACATCCAGTGACCTTGTCTGTTCAAGAGACGGCTCTTCAGGTGATTGCTTCTACTTCTCTTTATAATGCCTCCCAGTCTCGCAATGTGCTTGTGCCTCTTGACACAACCACTGTCAGAAGAAGTACTCGTTCTACTAAGTATGATGGTTTCAAGATCAACCACGTCTCTGACATCAAACGCTCTAAGTCACGGGTGAAACCACGAGAAACTTCTTTTATCACAGCTGTTTCTTTGGCTGCTGCCCCCGTGCAGGTTCGGTCTGATGATTGTCCCCCTCCTATGACGATTGAAGATCTTCAACAGATGGGCAAACGCTGCGGGATCGCGCAGGATGCTCTTTCCCCCGAGAAGCTGCTGGATGATCAGCGCTCGTCCACGGGAGCTGGAGACTGAACTTTTGCTGGTTCATGAATAAGTCGTGGAATGTTTTGTCATGGAACATCAGGGGCATCAACTCCGATGCTAAAACTTTGGCTCTCAGGAATGCTATCGATACTAGTGGTTGCTCTGTGATATGTATCCAGGAAACAAAGCGTGACTCTTTTGATCTGGTGTTTATTAAAACTTTCTGCCCTAAGCGGTTTGATAAATTTGTGTTTGCCCCATTTGTGGGTGCCTCTGGTGGTCTTATTATTATCTGGAATAGCTCCGTGTTTGTGGGCACACCTTGGTATGTTGATTCGTTTGCTGTGGGTGTCTCTTTTGTTGCTACACAGTCCAATGACTCGTGGAAATTGATCAATGTCTACGGCCCATGTTCGGGTCAGCGTCGGGTGGATTTTACTAATTGGTTATTTGACCTACATATACCTGATGATGAGAACTGGTTGATCCTCGGTGATTGCAACTTTATTCGTTCCACGAATAACAGAAACAAACCTGGGGGTGACGCTGCGGACATGTTGCTTTTTAATGAAATCATTAGAGCGCAGTCTCTGATGGAGTTACCTGTGAAGGGCCGAACATATACCTGGAGTAATATGCAAGACGACCCCTTACTTGAACAGCTTGACCGGTTCTTTTCGTCCTCTTGCTGGACCACCTCGTTTCCAAATACAATGGTCTTGCCATTAGGAAAACCGGTCTCTGATCATATTCCCTGTGTGGTTACAATTGAGTCCTCTATCCCCAAGTCCAAACTCTTCTGATTTGAGAACTTTTGGATTAACCATTCCGGGTTTATGGAGGTGGTGGCCGCCTCCTGGTCCAAGGCATGCCATGCCCCGAACGCTGCCGCCCGCATTTGCAAAAAACTGAAAACTCTGAGGTATGATCTCAAGAGATGGAGCAGGGATATCTCAAAGCTAAAAATCATAATTCAAAACTGTAATGAATCTTTAGCTACGATGGATAATCTCGAGGACAAAAGACCTCTATTTATCCAGGAATCAAACTTCCGAATTTTTTTGAAATCTCACTTGCAGACATTGTTACAGTTTCAGAATGAATACTGGAGGAAAAGATGCACGATCAGATACTTCAGATTTGCGGATGAAAATACCAAACTCTTCCAATCCCTGGCCACGGAGAGATACAGACATAACTCTATCGCCATGCTTCGGGATGGCGATGTGGAAATGCATGACCATGCTGGCAAGGAAGGGGTGTTGTTCAAAACCTATAAGGAACGGTTGGGTTCTTCTAAACCCACTCACATGCGTTTTGATCTTTCCAGAATCATCCGTCGGATTGAGGGACTGGAGAACTTGTCGGCACCTTTTACCAATGAAGAGATTGACACTGTTATTAAGGAAATGCCGAGTGATCGGGCTCCGGGTCCTGATGGTTTTAATGGTTGCTTCCTTAAGAGCTGCTGGCCGATCATCAAGTCGGACTTCTATGAGTTGTGCCATGCATTTCATGCCGGAGGGCTAGATATAACCAGTATTAGTGAGGGGTATATCACATTGATCCCAAAGAACTCTTCTCCAGAAACTGCAAATGATTATAGACCAATTACTTTACTGAATTGTTGTCTGAAAATCATCACTAAGATCTTGGCAAATCGGCTACAGAAAGTCATCCTCAAGATCATACACAGAAATCAGTACGGTTTTCTCAAAGGGAGGACTATCCAGGATTGCCTAGCGTGGTCGTTTGAATACATCCATCAATGCCATACCTCAGCGAGGGAAAACATCCTCCTCAAACTAGACTTTGCCAAGGCGTTTGACACTATTGAGCACGCCCCCATGATGGAAATTATGAAACACATGGGTTTTGATGACAAATGGCTTGGATGGATGAACACGATCTTTGGCTCGGGGGTTTCTTCTGTACTCCTTAATGGAGTCCCTGGTCGAAAATTCAATTGTAAGTGTGGAGTGCGCCAGGGGGACCCTCTCTCACCGTTGATCTTTGTCCTTGCGGCTGATCTCCTCCAAGCAGCAGTTAACGATGCTTTTACTCGAGGATTGTTTGATCTTCCTCTCCCTCGTGATAGGGCGGGTGACTTCCCGGTTGTCCAATACGCTGACGACACGATTTTAGTTATGCAGGCATGTCCCGTGCAGGCTGCCCGTATGAAAGCTATCCTAGAAGATTATGCTACTTCCATTGGGCTGAAGATCAATTTTCAGAAATCAACTCTCATACCCATTAACATTGATCACCGACGTGCTTGTGAACTGGCTGGGGTTTTTGGTTGCTCGGTTGGTTCCATGCCCTTCACATACCTTGGCCTGCCAATGGGCACGACGAGGCCCACTGTCCTTGATCTTATGCCGCTGGTTCATGCAGTTGAGCGGAAGACATCCACTGCGTTGTCACTGATGTCATCCGGGGCTAAACTGACCTTGGTCAATTCAGTTGTGACTTCGATGCTGATATATGCAATGTGCACAATCAAGATACACCCAAAGGTGATTGAACATCTGGACAAGCTGCGTAGATATTGCCTCTGGGCTAAAAACTCTGACGACGGGGTCAAAAATAACTCTCTTGCGGCCTGGGAACTTGTCTGCCGCCCAAAACGCTACGGAGGCCTTGGTGTCATTGATCTTAAAACACAGAATGCAGCCCTCCTCCTAAAATATCTATTCAAATTCTATAATCATGAAGATGTTCCCTGGGTGGAGCTTGTTTGGGATGCCTACTACAGAAACAAGATACCGCATGCATCTGAGGCGGTGGGCTCTTTCTGGTGGAAAGATTTGATGCAACTCAGTGGGATCTTCCGAGGGATCACTAAAGTCACCCCCGGGGATGGCTCTAGTGCACTGTTCTGGAAAGATGTTTGGTTTGATAATACTCAAGATTCCCCAATAATGGACATATACCCACGAGCCTTTTCATTTTGTCTGAATGAGGACGACTCCATTGCTAAGGTTCTTACTGCTACTGACCCATCCACGATTTTTAGTCTACCTCTCTCGACCCAGGCGAGAGAGGAAATCAAAGAGATCCAGGAGGGGTTGCCGCAAACTCGGCTGGCCGCCGATAGTTGTGATGTCTGGGAATGCATGCTCGGGCGTTTTTCGTCCAAGAAGTTCTATAACCACTGCTACAAACAGGTTGTGGTAGATGTGGCGTTTGGATGGCTCTGGAAAGCTAAAAGGCCGATCAAATTCAAGATGTTTGGGTGGCTACTCCTAGTTGATCGTCTGAATACCAGGAATATGCTCAAACGCAGACATTTTGTTGTCGTGGGGGGCAACTATGCATGCATGTTCTGTCAAAACCCTCCAGAGGAAACGGTGGAACACCTGTTCTTCAATTGCCCCTTTAGTCAACGCTGCTGGGATGTAGTTGGAATGACATGGCCGATAGTTGACAACAGACTGGCTCTTCTGCATGGAGGTAGGGGTAATTGGAGACAACCTCTCTTCATGGATATCTTCCTCTTGGCTGCTTGGAGTCTTTGGATGGAGAGAAACAATCAACACTTTAGAGGGATTCAGCACTCCTATGGAGCATGGCTAGTTAGATTCAAGCATCTCTTGGAGCTGCTAACGCATAACTGCCGGGAGGAACTTCATCCCTTCCTGTCTAATTACATTGTAAATTTGGGCCACTAAGACCGTGGATAGCTAGCATGGCCGGGGGGCCATAAAAACCCTTTGTAACACATATGTAACTGTTCCTTTGTGAGTAATACAAAGTCAGTGGGAGCCTCTCCCACTATCGTTCTCCCTCAAAAAAAATGATTGGTGTTGATCGAGTATATTGTTTCAAACATCTTATTGAAAGAATACATAAATTAGTGAATGGGTGGAAGGAACGACAATTGTCTTATGGCGGAAAAGAGGCTTTAATAAAAGCAGTGGCTCAAGCCATCCCAACATACGCGATGGGTGTATTTAAATTCCCGAAGAAAATTTGTAAGGGGATCACTGATACTATATTGCATTTCTGGTGGGGTGACGGAGAGGACCAACGTAAATTACATTGGTTTGGATGATGAAAGATGTGTGTCCCTAAGAGTTGGGGCGGTATGGGTTTCCATGACATACGCAGTTTTAACTTGGCTATGCTTGCTAAGCAATGTTGGCGTCCGATTGATAATGTGTGCCAAGGTTCTGAGATCAAAATACTACCCTTCCGGTGATTTGTTTAATTGTGCTCTAAAGAAGGGATCATCCTACACATGGCAAAGTATTTGGTCCAAGATCCAGGCTTTCCAGAAAGGATGTATTTGGAGAGTTGGTAATGGACTCAAAATTAATATTTGGGATGATTGTTGGATACCAAGCAGTCCCTCAAGGAAGATAATTATAGTGCGGGATAATTGTGTTCTCACTACGGTGAATGAACTCATAGACCCTACTACCGGAGAGTGGGATGAACTCCATATTTGGGATAATTTTTGGCATATTGATGCGGAAAGGATATTGCAGATCCCTCTGTTCCAACAGTATACCGATGACTTTGTTGCATGGCATCTTACAAAATCTGGGGTATTTTCTGTCCGGTCAGCGTACCACCGTCAATGAGGAAAGCCATGAGTTAAACAATGCAAATTTAATGGGCGCACAAGGTTCCACACCACACCCAGTTTGGAAGAAGCTATGGAATTTGAAGGTGCCAGGCAAGGTAAAAGTTTTTATTTGGAGAAATTTACATGATGCCATTTCATGCCGCTGTGTACTAGCAAATAGACATATTTCTCAGTCATCACAATGCCCGATTTGTTCAACTCATGCGGAAGACACAACCCACTTGCTTTTCAAATGTGAACGAGCTCAGGAAGTGTGGAGAGGCCTTGGGCTACATGAAATAATAAGGACAGTTGCACTGCCGTATCGCTTGGGGGCAGAGATACTGGAAATTGACCAGGCTCACAATACAAAGTACATGGATGTCGTCCAACTACCAGAGCTTATAGCTGTTACGAGTTGGTACCTTTGGTGGCAGAGAAGGTGTATCGCTCGCCAAGAAGAGGTTCAATCCCCGGAACGAACAGGCCAGACAATACAAGCCTTGTCTTTGATTTATGTACGTGCAGCCTGTAAACCGGTGGTGACCCGTCGTGTCGATTGATGGAAGAAACCACTCCAGAACCAAGTAGCTTTGAATGTGGATGCTGCTTTTTCAGAAGAGGATCATACAGGGGCTTGTGGAGCAATCCTGCGGGATTATAGGGGCTTATTCATTGGAGCTGCGACGACAAAACTTGATTATGTAGCTGATGTGTTGTCGGCTGAGGCTGCAGCTCTACGGGAGGGTCTCAAACTCGCAAACACAGCTGGTTGTAATTTTGTTCGTGTTCAAACAGATAGCCTAATTCTTATGGAGGCTCTACAACAAAACTTGGGGCATTCCATGATCGCAGCGCCAATCCTAGAAGATTGCATGTTACTACTAGTTGATTTTGGGAATGTCATTTTAGAGCATTGTAATCGGGACTCTAATAAGGTAGCTCATGTGCTAGCGCAAAATGGCCGTGTTGATCCACCAAACTTGTGGTTGGACTCACCGCCCACTTTTATTTCTGAACTATTAGCAGACGATGTAAGCGTTATTTGATTTAATAAAGCTAGCCATGATGGCCTTCCCCTAAAAAAAATTATGCATGGGAAAAAGACCCACCACAACATTCAACTTATATTCATTAATAATTTTACAACTATACATAATCATATATAGAAAGACATATGCATATTTAATTTTGGTTCTCATATTCTCAACCCAATTTTCATCAACTTATTCCAACAACACCGCACTGGGTATTCTCTAGTTTCCTTAATGCTTCACTTTGAGTTAATAAAAATGTGCCCTTTACTGAAAAAACTGCAAGAACCTCTAAAAATTCAATAACATGAACGTAAAAATAGAATAGAAAGATAGACATGGGACTATGGGAGCACCACAACCTAACAATAATTCAACCACGACACTAGGAGCAGAATCAAAAGCACAAAGCCAAACTTTTTTTCATTTCTTTCCATTTGATGAATCACTAGAAAATCTAAGAACCCTGGGAACAAATCCCCGGGAGATATCCATTGTTTTTTTCCAAAGTGGCCCGTATCGCAGGGAAATATGACACTCACAGGTCACAACGGCGTTCTCTAAAGCTTAATACATCGTTCGAACATAAAATTTATTCCAAGTGCACAATTCAAACATTAAATTTCTTGGTTTTTAATTGTGGACTCACATATGCTCCACAAGTTCATTGAGTAGTTGCACGTGCACCTTTTGATCTCGAAGATTCCGAAGCATCTCTAGAAAGTTCATAGTATGCTTTGCATCTTGTTCCTGGAGGTGGACTTGTACTCTGGGCTTCACAAAATTATACGTTCGGACTACCCCTTCACCCTCATACTCAACAATCGTATTGTGTAAAATGACACAACATGTCATCAGCTGCCATAAAGTCTCAGATTCTCACATTGTTGTAGCTCCCTGAACAATACGTCAACAATCTTGGTGCATGGCAGGGCATCCCCGTCAGTCTCATAAACAACGGAGATTGTTGGAGCACATTGATGTCATTGTGAGAACCATGAATGCCAAAGAAAGTATGCCAATCCATAAGTCCGTTGATGCCAATACTTCTAGTACGATGATGACCTCTTTGGTGTGACCTTGATACATCCCGCATAAACATTTGGGCCAGTTCTTCCATTGCCAATGCATGCAATCAGCTAAACCGAGCATAGCTGGAAAACCTCTTGTAGCTCCAATAGCCATCAACCTTTCTGTATCTTGCCCAATTGGTTCTCTCGCTCCAAACACCTTCACCACAGAGAGAGATCAGGGCATGTGCACACCCCCATCTGGACCATCTCACCAACGACATCGATGACGGTACCTAATGCAAACATCCTTAGAGAACCCGTGCATTTCGACGAAAGGAAAGAACGAGAGTTTTCCATGACAATCCTTCTTGAGACTGGGATATGGATCATGTGCCTCCACTCCCTCCCCCACACACAAGAACAACGGTTTGCACGAGCCTTTAGTCCCAAACAAGGTGGATAGGCTAGAGGTAAAGCCCATAAGATCTGACAACCAACTCATGGTTCTGGCACATGGATAACAAGCTTCCATGCACACATGTCTATGGCTAGTTCTTTGGTGATACTCTATTCCTTCAGATCTCTCTTTACTGACTCCTCCCATGTCAAGCTCGCTATACCCAACCTCTCCTGATATTATCAGCATGTTTTAGCCATCCGCTATGTACTGGAGCTTCTGGAGGCCTACGCAGAATATGCCCGAACCATCTCAGACAATTTTGGACAAGCTCCTCCTCAATCGTTGCTACCCCAACTCTATAATATCATCATTCCGGACTCGGTCCTTCTTTGTGTGGCCACACATCCATTTCAACATGCACATATCCCTCACGCTTAACTGTTGAACATGTCACCTTTTAGTCGGCCAACTCAGCACCATACAACATACGAAAGCATCGACAAAAAAATATTTCAGGGAATGTTGACCCGGGTTGGAAGTAGTCCTTGTACAACAGTCATGTAGTAGCGACCTTATCCCAGTTTAGAGCTCACCTCCTTTGGTCGGACCATTGAAGTTTAGAATGCGCTCCAGTTCCCTCTTCATTTCCTCTTGGATGCTAACCACCATCATCAACTCGGCATCTTTGTTGTCCTCTGACAAATCGATGAACTCTTTTTGAATGAATTCTTCAAGTTCCTTGTTTTGATACTCCTCATCAAACGAACCCAAAAAATCAAACATTTTGCCTTCGAAAGAATAAAAAATTCCTCAGACATTTTGTCGAGCACATGGGGGGCAAGGTGTATGACGGGAGGCGAGGAACGCGCCATGGCAGCGTCCTGGGTGTAGACCGTGTCCGAGTGGCTATAATGGCGGGGAGGAGTTTTGTGGTGGTGGTGACGGTGATGTGGGGTTTGGACGATGATGGAGCTAGGAGCCGATGAGGGAGAAAAGAGGAGAGGAAAATGGTAGGTCCGGCTAGGTTGGGGGAGATTTGATGAAATTCAGGATGGGTCCAGTCTGTCAGGTCTGACGTGACGGACCATCGAGCGCGTCCAAGCCTCCCCATCTCAGCATATGATGGGTGCCGGTCGGCCTGGACGAATATGGTCAGTTTGGAGGGGCCGTCTGGGTTGCGATTTTGTGAACGGTCACAGATCAAGCCGTCCGTCTCCACCCGGAGTGTACGGGGGCATTTAAGTAGCCGGGTTGTATATGGAGGCGGACGTTTGGTCTGTGGATGTATCTACACGCTATATGGAAAAAATAGTAATTAAATAAAATGTCAAAACATTATGAAAATATTTTTGAAATAAATTTGACCTTCCATTGTATTTGTGAAATAAAATCACAAAAAGGAAACTCCCCTTTGACTTCTTTTCAAAGAAAGCGGCCAAAATATTGTGAATGGTGACCTATAATAGCAATTAATTTTTTTGCCCTAAAGTCAACGCTGGCTTTCATTCGTGAAAATTTATACACTAGTGCAAAAAAAGGTTAAATTTATATTCTAAAAGAATTCTGAACTATTTTGACTTAAAAAATCCATATAAAGGTAGATACAACCAGAAATCAAGGGGTACGGGCGATCACACGCTTTCTCCTTTATTCTCTTTTTGGTTCCCACATTGACGGCACCGATGGCAAGCACATCGGCCCGATAGACGCGCTTTCAATGGACTCTCCACGCGCGAGTGAAGACTGGTTTCCAGGAAGCTTCACGCATGAGTGAGGGATTTTTTTTCAAAACTATGACGTATTTTATAGCAAATTCGGAAACTATTGCACGATGTGGATAAAAATCAAAAATAACCCTGTCGCCTACCCGTTGGCCGAAATGGTTGTTTTCGGCCACCCCTAGGCCGAAGTAGGCTTTTCGGCCTTGCCTTGGCCGAAATGTTGGGTACCTGGCCGAAATGGCTGTTTTCAGCCACCACTTGGCCGAAATACTCTTTTTGGTCAAACGTAGGCCGAAAAGTACTTTTTGGTCTATTGTAGGCCGAAAAGTCCTTTTTGGTCTAGTGTAGGCCGAAGTTGCATGGCTTAGGCCGAAATGTATTTTCCCGCCAACCCCTTCCCGCCACCCGTTTCTCGCCATATTTTCCCGCCACCCGTTTCTCGCCAAGCCCTTCCCGCCAACCTGTTTCCCGCCATATTTTCCTGCCAACCCCTTCCCGCCACCCGTTTCCCGCCATATTTTCCTGCCACCCGTTTCTCGCCAACCCCTTCCCGCCACCCGTTTCCTGCCTTATGTTCCCGCCAACCCCCTTTCCCGCCATACCGCAGTCATTCTTTCCCGCCTTTTCTCCTCTGTATCTATAAAACCCCCTTCAGGCGGACACTACTAGAAAAAGGGCTATAAATGAGATTGACACTAATGGCGCACCAGACAAGCGGTGCGCCATTAGTATATACTAATGGCGCACCACCTTCTGATACACCATTAGAGTTGAAACTACTAATGGCGCACCAGGCGCAGGGTGCGCCATTAGTATCAAATTTTTTTTAACTAGTGCGCCTGTCCAAACATACTAATGGCGCAACTAGTAATGGCGCACCTGGCCCAGGGTGCGCCATTAGTATCAAAATTATTATTTTTAACTAGTGCGCCTGTCCAAACATACTAATGGCGCATCCAGACACAGTGCACCATTACTAGTTGTAACTAGTAATGGCGCACCTGTCCCAGAGTGCGCCATTAGTATCAAATTTTTTTTAACTAGTGCGCCTGTCCAAACATACTAATGGCGCATCCAGACACAGTGCGCCATTACTAGTTGCAACTAGTAATGGCGCACCTGGCCCAGGGTGCGCCATTAGTATCAATTTTTTTTAACTAGTGCGCCTGTCCAAACATACTAATGGCGCACCACCAGAAGGTGCGCCATTAGTAACCTGGATTACTAATGGCGCATTTAGAGTTGGTGCGCCATTAGTAAGTGGGCAGCAACAAGATATTTTGGACAACCTCTCCTACCCACACTCACTTTCTCCCCACTTCATTCTCTCCACCTCCTCCTTGTCTCGGGTGCCTCCTCTTTTTCACCTCATTTCCACCATAGATTCATTCAATTTAAGTGGTTAAATTACCTTGTTTTGATAGGTAAGTAAGGGAGAAGCTATATTTATGTTGTTCTCCCTACAACAATGTGCACATGCACTTTTTATGGCCTAGCTAGATCTATGTATGTTCGTGTTGTTGCATATGTTTGTGGTGTTGCATATGTGTTTGTGTTTGGAGGTGTACCGGTATTTGAAATGCGATAGTTGCCAATATTTTGCCGGAATGTTGATTCATTTCCGTTTCGGCGAGAATTTTGGCATTAAGCATTCTTTTTGGTCCTATTTTTAGGGAAAGTCATGCCAAATTTTTTCTTGGTTCTAAAATATCGTTTTGCTCTACCCCGCAGGCGACCATGGTCCGCATGATGACCGAAGGCATCGTGAATAGGTTTTTGAGGTCCGCGAAGGCCGAGATGCTTCAAAAGAACGAGACGGAGATAAGATGTCCGTGGCGAAGATGCAAGCTGAAGAGCCTTATTGCGGACCCGGAATCCTGGCAGGTGCGGGACCACCTGCTCTTGCGTGGTTTCATGGATGGCTATCGGTGGCAAGGTGATGAAGATGACTACGAAGTCGTCCATGGGGGCCGGGCAAGAAATGAGGAAGGGCAGCAAGACAACCACCGCGGCTCGGGCGGGCGAGAAGATGAAGAATCCCCAGGAGATGATCACGACGGTGATGCTGTACACAGTCATCATGTAGAAGATGCAGGACATGATGATGAGGAAGATGCCGGAGCAGATGACGGGCATGATCATGAAGATGATGATGCCGGCGGAGCAGACGACGCTGGACCATCGATGGGCTGGGTGCAGGACCCTCATATTCAAGAGCTGCTTCTCAAGCAGACGGATAACGCAAGAGCTGCCGCCCGAGAGAAAGCCAAGCTGGATCAACTGGAGATAGACGCGATTACTCCATTGTATGAAGGATGCAGGCCCGAGGATACCCGCCTGAAAGTAACGCTCATGGCTCTGGAGATGAAGGTAAAGCACAAAATGACCGACGCATGCTTTGACGAGAACATGTCATTCTGGCACGAACGTCTTCCCAAGGGGAACAAGTGCCCGACCAGTTTCGAGGAGGCGTAGAAAATCGTGTGTCCTCTGGATTTACCGCACGTGAAATACCATGTGTGCATGAACAATTGCATCATTTATCGGGACGAGCACGCGGAGTCTACCATATGTCCGGTGTGCGGCGTCACTCGATACAAGAAGAGGAAGAAAGCTCCTCGAAAAGTGGTGTGGTACTTTCCGATCACTCCTCGTCTGCAGCGGTATTTCGCGGACCCTAAGGTAGCAAAGCTCCTGCGTTGGCACGCGGATAGGGAGGAGAAGAAGCGAGAAGATGACGCAAATGATCCGGAGATAGATAAAAAAGACAAGATGCTGAGTCACCCTAAGGATGCGAGCCAGTGGCAAGCGTTGAACTTCGAAGACCTAGAATTTGGGAACGATCCAAGGAACATCGTGCTGGGCGCGAGCACCGATGGAGTCAATCCGGTTGGCAGCCAGAGAAGCACACATAGCACCTGGCCTGTGTTTGTGTGGATGTACAACCTTCCCCCCTGGTTGTGCATGAAGAGGAAGTACATTCACATGAGTATGCTAATTGAAGGACCGAAACAACCAGGGAACGACATCAATCTGTATCTGGGGCTGCTGAAAGAGGAGCTTGACACGCTGTGGAAAACGCCAGCCAATACGTGGGACGCCGCAGAGAAAGAATATTTCCCTATGAGAGCCGCACTGCTCACGACGGTGCACGACTATCTCGGTTTCGGATATCTCGCGGGGCAGGTGGTCCACGGATTTTCTGGATGCGTCAGGTGCATGGATGACACAACGTATCGCCAGCTAGATCGAGATCCCGGGTCTTCGAAAACCGTGTTCATGGGACATCGAAGGTGGCTTCGCGACGATGACCCGTGGAGGAAACGCAAGGATCTGTTCGATGGTGAAACCGAACCCCGAAGACGCCCGCGTACGAGGAGCGGTGAGGAAATAGACGAGCTGTTGAAAAATTGGAAAGACTGCCCACTGCCGGGAAAGAAGCAAAAGGCGCCAGAGCCGGGAAAGAAGCGAAAGGCGCCAGAGCCGCTGCTGAAGGTATGGAAAACGAGGTCTGTTTTCTGGGACTTGCCGTACTGGAAGATCCACCGTGTGGCTCACAGCCTTGATGTCATGCATATCACGAAGAACGTGTGCGAGAGTCTGCTTGGTACCCTGCTCAACATGCCAGAGAGGACCAAAGATGGGCCGAAAACAAGGGCAGACTTGAAATCAATGGGCATCAGGCAGGAGCTTCACGCTATATATGATGATGATGATGATGATGATGATGAGGCGAAGCAGGACACGGAAAGTCGTCGCAAAGGCAAAAAGGCCAAGAAGACCGGAAATGACTACCCTCCCGCGTGCTTCACTCTAAGTCAGGAGGAGATCGAGCAGTTTTTCACCTGCCTCGTAGGAGTAAAACTTCCTTACGGTTACGCGGGGAAGATAAGCAGATACCTAGACCTAGCGAAGCTGAAGTTCAGCGGGATGAAGTCTCACGACTGTCACGTGCTGATGACGCAGATACTTCCAGTTGCAATCCGTGGGATCATGGACGCGCACGTCCGTGAAACGCTATTTGGCCTATGCAACTTTTTCGACGTCATCTCTCGGAAGTCTGTTGGCGTGAGGCAACTCAGAAGGCTACAGGAAGAGATCGTGGTGATACTATGCGAGCTTGAGATGTACTTCCCGCCCGCATTCTTCGACGTTATGGTGCATCTGCTGGTCCATATCGTGGACGATATCATCCAACTCGGGCCGACGTTCCTGCACAGCATGATGCCGTTCGAAAGGATGAATGGTGTCATCAAAGGATACGTTCGCAACATGTCACGTCCAGAGGGAAGCATAGCCAGGGGCTTTCTGACCGAAGAGTGCATCTCCTACTGCACGAATTATCTAGGCATCGAGAACCCCGTTGGTCTGCCCGTCAACAGGCACCTCGGCAGGCTCGCTGGATGGGGTCACCGTGAGGGTCGCCGCGAAATGCATGTCGACTTCGAGGGTCGACTCGCCGACTTTGAAAGAGCAAACCTAGTCGCGCTACAACACATAGACGTGGTCGATCCTTGGGTGGTAGAGCACAAAACCTTTATTAAGAAGACGTACAATGACCGAGGCCAACAGAGGACGGACGAAGATATACTCAAAGAGCACAACTCATGTTTCACGCGTTGGTTCAAGCAGAAGCTTCTGTCGTACCCTTTACATGAGGATTCTTCCGCGGAAGAACAACTCATATTCGCCTTGTCACAGGGCGCCGAGCACAACCTGATGACCTATGAGGCGTACGATATCAACGGCTACACATTCTACACCGAGGCCAAGGACATGAAGAGCGATGGTTATCAGAACTCCGGGGTAACGATGGAATCCTACACCGGTAACGACAAGGACAGATACTACGGAAGGATCGAGGAGATCTGGGAGCTGAGCTACGCTGGAGAGAAGGTCCCGATGTTCCGTGTCAGATGGGCCAAGAGCGTCCTAAAAGAAGACCGGTATTTCACCACCATGGTTATACCCGAAGCCAAATCCAAGACCGCAGGCGCAAACGTCACCGCGAAAAATGAGCCATGGGTACTGGCTTCCCAAGTGGACCAATGCTTCTTCATTACCGACCCGTCAAAGCCCAGTCGTGTTGTCGTGAGGAGAGGCAAAAGGAAGATCATCGGAATGGATGGAGTAGCCAATGAGCAAGACTTCGACAAGTACGGCGACCCGAGAATCGAACATGACGACGATGATGAAGTAGCAGCATACACCACAAGAAGAAGCGGGACCACCCTACCTAAAGGACGTCCGTTCCACAGAAGAACTCCATTTGCGAAAAAGAAGGGCAAGAAGATTGTGAACAGATAGCTAGCTAAGAGATCGATTGTATTTAAATCGTAGCCTTCATTTCTCGATTGTATTTCATGGGCACTTTTTGAACTATCATGAATATTTTTAAATTTCATGGACACTCGATCTCGATCCCCCTCCATCTCGATCGCTATCCCACCTCGCCAGATCCGGTCCCCCTCGCCGCCGAGCACCCCCCGGTCCACCGGCCCCCCGCACCCCGCGCACCCTCCCCCGCTCCACCGGCATTACTGTTTGATGATATTTTTTAAAAAATTATTACTGTCTTATAAAAAAATATTACTGTTATGATTTAAACAAGTTTGAACATATTTAAACACAAATAAATATGAAACAACATTTTAAATGCATAAAAAAAATTGTGGAGCCTGGGAATCGAACCGAGGACCTCCTGGTGTGAGAACTAGCTGCTGACCAGTCGAGCTAGTAGAGGGAACTTGGTGTGGACCAGGTCAGGTGGAAGATAACCTGTTAGCTCGAGCAGAAATAAAAAAAATACTAATGGCGCACCAGGGTGAGGTGCGCCATTAGTATGGATGTACTTATGGCGCACCGAGGGGTGGTGCGCCATTAGTATTGTGCCCTCGCCCTCGCCTATCCCCGGCCCAAACCTATCCCCTCTCTCTCCCTCGCCCTCGCCCTCGATCCCCTTCCCCTCTCCTCTCCCGACGCCGCTGCCCCGCTGCCTCGACGCCGCCCCGTCGTCCTCGTCTCCGCCCCGACGCCCCGACGCCGCTGCCCCTTCCCCTCTCCTCTCCCGACGCCGCTGCCCCGACCTCCTCCTCGCCCCTCGACGTCGCCCTCGATCCCCTTCCCCTCTCCTCTCCCGACGCCGCCGCCTCGTCGTCCTCGTCCTCGCCCTCCTCCTCGTCCGCGCCACCGCCGCGCCGCTCCGACCTCCTCCTTGTCCCCTCCGGCCTCCTCCGCCTCCTCAGGTACTGCCCCCACCTCTCCCTCCCCCTCCGGCCTCATTAATGGTGAAAACGGTTGTAGCAGAAGTATTTGTGTGTGAAATAAAATCAATGTTGTTAGATTTGATGCAGGAGATCTGTGAAAAGAACAAAGCTAACTGAGAATACCACTACAGCAACAAGAATACCACTACAGCAACAAGAAGAAAGGGTACAACAACACCATACAATCTGCAGTTGTAAGTCAGGGTTTGAAGAGTGCTAACCATGTCACAATGCTTACTTTTTTCAGTAGATCCTGTAGTACAATAATCAGTAATTATAAAGTCATACTAAAGAGAGGTAGAAGAATAATGTGACTTTGAAACAATTGAGCACATATCACTTGGCAACAGTTGGATGATTTATGACACTTCCATATCATATCTTGCTACATGGGTTCAATTTATTTTATCCATTTTGGGCAGTTTTCATGATGGTGTATTGTGTATGCCCTTGCTATATTTGATTCCATTATTTCTTAGAAGATTACTTGAACCTAATCTTTTGCATAATTAGATGTCTTCATCTGTACACCATATACATACATGTGATCAAACCAAGGGAGATCACCTATTTGTCTTCATGTCTTGTGGCAAAGCTGTCTCATAACCATGTTTGTTTGTTGCTTGCATTGCTAAAAAACAGTAGCTACAATTTGTAAAAAGCATGTTATAGAAACTTTGCCATGTTATAGAAACTTTCAGAAATTGCCATGGCAATTGCTCCAGAAATTCGCCATGACAAGTACTCATAGCAATTCTATCCATCGCAAACTACTCATAGCAAATACTGCCATGGCAACTACTACAGAATTTTGCCATGGCAATTACTCCAGAATTTGGCCATGTCAAAAACTCGTAGAGATTCTATCCATGGCACCTACTCATAGCAAAGTCCGCCATGGCAACTTTCATAAAAACATTCAGTTTGCCATGGTACTTGAAATAAGTTTGACATGTTGTGGAAATTTCAGACTTTGCCATGTTTTACATTTGCCGTGTTTTTAGCTAAGAGCAATCCTACATTTGCCATGTGACCATGGTCCCAAGATTTGCCATGGCAAAAGATTGTAGCTGTGTAAACAAAAAAAAGTGTGATAGCTCAAAAAATGAGATCTGAACCTACTACACAAAAATTCAGTTATGTATCAAGGTGGCAAAATGTTTGTTTGTTCTGTAAAATAGCATGGCAAATTTTTATCTAAGAGTTTGTTCTATTTGTATTTATCTAAAGATTAGCATGGCAATTTTCTACATGGCACAATCTTTTAGCATGGCAAAATATAGGATGATAGCATCCTAATTTTTTCATATGGCAAATATGAAGAAAAGCATCAACCTATACCTGAGGAAAAAATCTGAAGCTAGTGACCTGTGCAAAAAACAGAAAATTAAAAAATCAACGGCTAATATTAACTCAGTAGTGTCTTAAAATTTCTCAATTTTGTTTGCCAAAAAATAACCTCTGGGTGTAATGAGCAGATAATGAAGAACATATTTGTGTTTCCAAGTAAATACAGTACCTCCTGCTGTAACTGCTGAGTTCTGAGACATCACTCTTTTCTTTTAATTTTCAGAACATTTACAGTCTTGCTCACTACTCTGATTCTTCTTTATCAGTGGATGCAAAGTCAAAAACAAGAGCTTTTAGGACTTCATGTTTTGAAACCAGTTAAATCATATAGTTTCTGTTATTTTTTCTCATGCTCCTGTTCTCTGAACATATTAGCTAGGACAAACTTCAGTCTTTTTTTTGTTTGTAACAGAAACTACAGTAGTAAATATTTCCTGAAGTAAATATTTTCAGTCATTACAAATATGATACTGCTTGGAGATGATACTGCTTGGAGATGATACTGCTTGGTGTATTTTCCATGTTGTGATGGAGGCCTTTTTTGCCTTGTCCACCCGAGAGGCCCTTGAGTTTGCCGGAATGTCGATTAACTTCCGTTCCGGCAAATTCGGGTACTCCATATGTCCTATTTTCAGCAAAGGTCATGCTGAAATTTTCCGTGAATTTTAGCATGACTTTGCTAAAAATAGGACATATGGGGTACTTGTGACTAATGCATGGGCCGGGGTATCTTAGTAGTTAATTAAGTAGGATCAAGTGCCCCGGCGTACTTGTGACTAATGCATGGCTTTTAGGGTGCCTCGGTGTCGATAAAAACCAAAATGATGAAAGCTTAGGCTTTTAGGGTGCCTCGGCGTCGAAAAACCCTCAATGATAAAAGCTTAGCTTTTAGGATGCCTCGGTGTCGACAAACCCTAAATGATGAGACCATGATCTTGTTCCTTGACAATAACCAACTTTTTGACCAAACTTTGTTCCTATTTAGAGAGAAACATGGCCAACAACGATGAGGCCGGGGGTTCGAGCGTCAAGCCATTCTGGATGCTGTCCTAGGAGATGGAGGAACAACCTCACTTGTATGAGGACGCCGCCTTCCCCACCGATCCTGAGACCACTGATGGTACCGCCGAGGATGACCCCACTGATGCCACCACTGATGGTGCCGCCGAGGATGCCACCACTGATGGTGCCGCCGAGGATGCCACCACTGATGACGGCGGCGCACGCACAGATGGCAGCCAACCGAAGAGGCAACGGAAGGACCGGCGCCTGACCGTGCTCCGCACCCTCAAGGAGGAAGTTACTGAAGTGGACTCCGACGGGAATCCAACGGCGCCCGAACGAATAGTCAAGGGGTACTCGCTTCAGCTCGGGTGCATTCTCCGGAGCACCGTCTCGATCAACACCGAGAACCTGAGGCATCCTGACCGAGGGAATTTGCGCAACCTCCTCTTCACGAAGCTGCACGAACGATACAAGTTCCCCGCTGAATTTGAAAACACAAGCCTCAAAGGGAATAAAGTGAACAATGCTGCCCTCACGAAGATGAGCAAGGCCCTGTCTACTTGGAAAAGCAATGTGAAGAGAATGATCGAGAAAGGTGAGAGTTATGAGAAGATCAAGGAGAAAAATCCTTCGATCACCGAAGATGACTACAACGACTTCAAGATCAATTGCTCGAGCACCGCAAACTCCGAATCAAGTAAGTGGGGGAAAGAAATGCGGGAGCTGAACTTAGGGGAACACACACTCGGTCCCGGCGGTTACAGAGTGGCGGAGCCTATATGGGACAAGGAGGAGGCGGACCGTGCCGAGCAAGGCCTACCGCCCCTCTTCGATAAATACGGTGACAAGCAGACCAGGAACTTTGTCAGGGCCCGGTACAAGAAGGACCCGAAAACAAAGGAGCTTACCACGGATCCGAAGACCAGGGCGCTTGAGCTTGTTCTGGTAAGGAATACACCCCCTCGTAATTAGCTCCATATGGTTGCATTCTAATTAATGAAGCCAAATTTCTAAATGGTTCACATTCCTTCCGCAGGCGACTGAAAGCAGTAGCGCGGGGTTGACTAAGAGCAACCCTTGGGACACCACTCTAAATAGGGCGTTGAATGTAATGAAGAACAAGGATAAGCTCAGTAAGCCAACGTCAGCTGGTCGTGTTGCCGGCAAAGGCTTGTCGACAAAATGGTCGTCATACTATGACACTGCTGGGCGAAAGGAGAAAAAGACCAGCTCGGAAAGCCAGGCGCGCGAGGTTCAAGAACTCAAGGCACAGGTGGCGCGGATTCCGGAGATTGTCCAAGAGCAAGTGCGACAACAACTCGGAGCGACGATCACCGCCATTGTGCCTACCTTGATCCAGGGGATTAGTGCGTGGATTGCGGGCGGCCAACAGGGGCCGCCCCCGATTCCTAGCTTCACGGCCAGCAACTCGCAGAACGCGATGGCGGGGCCATTGGTGTCTCCGGCGGAGGCGGCATTGGTGTCTCCGACGCCGGCACGGGAGCTTAATGCACCCGCGTGTACGCCGGCCGGCACCTCTGCAGCAAGCGGCGCCTCCGTCAACTGCACGCCCGCCGTTGGCGGTGCCTCGACATTAGCCGAGCTCGACGCCATCATCACGGTAACTAATTAAGCCTCTCTCGGCCGAGGACTTCATCTCCTTGCCTTTGACTGGGCATCCCTAACGCCCTACATGTTTTCGCAGGGCGCCGCCGACGTTCCGTGCACTCTCCTGCACTTCGTGAACAACGAGTTGGTCGATGTCGCCAAGGGCAAAATCGTTCAACCGGGCAACCCCTTGTTCCACGGTACCCAGATGCCACCCAACTTGTTTAGGGTTCAACTGGTTCGGGTGCTGCCAGGCTGCGACGAGGTGTTACCTCCGATTCGACCCCTCGGGGCCGACGATGATGACGTGATGAACCTCAGCGCCTGCCTGAGCTGGTGCCTGCTTTGGCCGAAGAGCCAGATTCGTTTGGGGGCGGGGGACACCACCCCAAAGACAACACCGCCAGTCGTGCCGGCGCCAAGTCGGCCCCATGGCAAGACCGCCGCAACGGTGCCGGACATCCCTATGCCACTGGATCCAAACATGCATATGGCACAGGATCAGAACGACGACGACGACGATACATTTGCCAACGTCGATCAGTACTTTGCCGATCATGGGGACGGTGGCGACTTCATGGGGCCTCCTTCTCAAGAACCCAACCCAACAAAAGACGTGTGCGATCTAGCTGGTACCGCAGAGAAGCCAAGTTGCAACAGGCGTCGTCTGCAGTTCAGCTCTCAGGAGACGCCTCCAGCTGCCGACTTCACCGAGCCTCAGATAGGCGAGGTGCCAAATATGATCAGCCCCAACACACTCAAGAAGGCAGTCTGTGAGCAGAACTCGGTCCCATTACAGGAGATCAAGAAGAAGGCACGCAAAAGAAAGACTAACAAGGGTGCGGGCCAGCCGGCACCGAGTACGATCCGTGCTCAGGACGGGCCACCTTCAACTGTGGATATCTCGAGGAGGGTGCATGTGGCGGGTAGGCCGATGCTACCGAGAAATATGCTCGATGCTGCAACCGGTGCTATGCGGAGTCTGCATGACAGTGTTCTTTCTTTGGAGAAGCGGCGTCTCCGAGAGAAGGATGTGGCATACCCGGTTTTCGCGGCCAAGGTGCCAGAGGGCAAGGGCTTTGTGGATAACTCCATCGGGGGTACGATCGTCCTGCGGTTTGATGACATCTACGCTATGTTGAACCTTCATCCGCTGCACTACACCTTCGTTCGGCTATTTTCGCTGAGTATGGAGATGCGGATCATTCGCGACAAGACCCCGGACATCGTGATAGTCGACCCCTTCTACATGCGTGCCAAGATCTTGGGCAGCGCTGGGGACCGGCAAGTCGCGAGTTCTTACCTCGAAGGCATCATTCTGGCAAACCAAGATAAGGATAACTTCCTCGTGCCTTACTTTCCCGAGTAAGTCCTTCCCTCAACCGCCCCGTAACATATGAATTCTTAGATTTCGATCGTTTTTCTTTTAACATTCCGTGTTTTCTGCAGTGACACACATTGCACGCTCATCCTCCTAAGCCCCAAATATTCCATGGCCACGTATTTCGACCCGGACCGTTAGTCGAACGTAGACTACACAAATGTCAAGAAGGTTCTTGATGATGTTCTCCCCGGCTATGTCAAATCTGGAGGCACCTTCACTAGGCCTATTCGTAAGTACGGCAAGCACGTGTTCTCCCACAATACGACGTTCTGCTACGTCAAGCAGCCGCCTGGCGGTCAGAAGGATGCCTACTACGCCATCCATCACATGCGGGCGATCGTGCGGGACCATAATCACCTTCTCCTACCAAATAATCTCAAAGATTGGGCCGCAAGCTTGGGGGCAATCCAGGACGCGGACATCAGACAAGAATTCTTTCGCATCCAGTCGGAATTTGCGGAAATCATCCATCAAGATGTCCTTCGTACCTCGGGGTAGTTCTACCTCAGAAATCAACCGTCCAACAATGACATCGACACAATCCTACAAATGCAGGCTGACAACGCCCGTTGTTTCATGACTCCCACGATAGACGGCGGCTTCATCCACGCTCCGGTCCCTTGAGTCGAGTCGAAAGCAGTGATGCTGTGTCTAGTTCTGAAACATCGATTGGCTCATGTTGTAATTAAACTTTAATGAACTTGTAGTATGTCTCTTTGGTTTCGAGAGTCGTTCAACTTAGATGTAATCGATGCTATTAATGTCTTGCTTTTCTCTTCCGATCGTTCTGTTGCATACTTATATATTGCTTATGTATTGTCTGTGAATTGGTACTAACGTTTCGTTTGGCTACTGCATAGCGATGCCGTGGTATGTCGTGTACAAGGGTAAGGTTCCCGGAGTCTACGACGACTGGGAGGAGTGTCGGAGACAGGTTCACCGATTCAGCGGTAACAGTTACAAAGGGTACGCCACTAGGGCAGAGGCCGAATCTAGATACGCCCGCTATCTAGCGGGAGAGGGGAGAGAGCGTTGGAGGAACCGGATGAAGACGAGTTTCATCGTGATGATGCTCATCGTGATGACCGCAGCTCTCTTCTATGTGATGGTAGTTTAGATGATCGATATCGAGTTGTAATGTGAAGACAAACTCGCGGTCTCGAGACTTGTAATATAATGTTCTATCTTTGTTCGGTCTTTTCAATTCGGAGACTAATATGATGAATTGTATTCGGAGACTAAAATGTTGAATTGTATTCAGAGACTAATCTTCTATTGTATTCGATGAATCTGTTGTTGATGTGTGCTGTCTATATTTTGTCCAATTATACATTTTGTAACCTGTGCAAAAAACAGAAAATAAAAAAAATAAAAAAAACCTAATATTCATACTAATGGCGCATCACATCATAGTGCGCCATTAGTATGCCAGAGGATACTAATGGCGCATCACTAGACAGTGCACCATTAGTATGTCGAAGTTACTAATGGCGCATCCCATCGTTGTGCGCCATTAGTATGCCAAAGCACCTGGGTATAGATGGCCCCCTGGGAGGCATACTAATGGCGCACTGTTGTATATACTAATGGCACATCCCGGGTGCGCCATTAGTATACCAGATACTAATGGCGCACCAGTGGTGCGCCATTAGTAAAATATACTAATGGCGTGCTACTAATGGCGCACCACTAATGCGCCATTAATGGCCAAATTAGGTGCGCCATTAGTAGCCCTTTTCCTTGTAGTGGGAGGTGGATAAGCATTCCAGTGTAGTGTAGTCGAGATGTCTCATTATCCATTCGATCGTAGTTTTCATCCTGGGATGAGCAGCACTCTTCTGAGTCTAGCTACCGATTTCAGGATGGACAATAGGATAGTTCCATGGGACGAACTCACCGGTAGTGACACCATAATGAATGAGTTGGCTCACCAATTACGTAGGTCTGGGTGGCCTGAAAGGACCTATGAGGAGGTACGTAAAGAACTTCTTAGGTTGCATGAAAGGTGGAAGAAGGTAGTGGAGCCGAAGAGTGAAACTTTCAGAAGGACTGCAGCAAAGAATACATTTTTATGGACTGAGGAGAGCGAGCACGACGATGATATCTTCATGCCGCCGCTTCCGGGTTCTGCATCGTCAAAGGGCAAGAGTTCTGCATCGTCCAAAGGCAAGAGTTCTGCATCCTCGAAGGGCAAGAGTTCTGCATCGACCAGGGGCAAGAGTTCTGCAACGACGGAGGGCAAGAGGACCGCATCGTCGAAGGGCAAGAGGGCTGCATCAACGGAGAATGACGATGATGACTTCATGTAGTATGTAAGATGTATTCCAGTTGTACCGTTTCATTCAGATATATTTGCATTATTAGTTTGTACTGTATTATTGTAGGGCATTATGTTCTATCTGAATTTCATTTTGTAGTATGTAAGATGTATTGCACAAGTTCAGCCGCACCGTTTAATTCAGATGTAGTTGTATCTTAATTATCGGTTGTAGTCTCTTTGGAAATGTAACTGGAATAAGAATGCGAATTAATAGTAATATGTCTCTCGCATACATAAAACAATATATGTCTCCTGATCAGATAGAAGCAAGTACGATAGTAACACATACATGAAGCATGTCTCATACATAAATACGGACACACAGCTGCGAATAGTCCTGAAACTAACATAGATAATGAGTCATACATAGATAGATAAGCATATCACTACGGGGGACGACGACGAGTCTGGGTCTTCCTGGGCAAGGACCGAAAGGCGATAAGCGCTGAGGCGGTGGATGAGGCTCGCGATAACCACAACCATAGTTAACCTTGTCTGTCACGGTCTGTGTCTCCTGCGTCGGTGGTGGTGGTGGAGTGTGAAACACTGTCTGCGAGAAGCCATAAATGTTTGTAGCTTGGTCATCATCCTCGCCGTCGCCCTCAAAGTACGAAGCACCACTACTAAGGATCGGTGACTGCTCTGAATGCATGAACGGTTGCGACTGGTTGCCGCCTGCTGTAAAGTAAAACATGTAAAATTGATACAAATGCATGAACGAAGCACCACCAGTAAGCATCAGTGACTGCTGAGAATGCAGGAACGATTACTACACTATTGAAAAGAATGTAGTGAGTAGTGTTACCTAGTTCCATCTGTTGATGCCAGTAAGCGCTCCCTAGCTGTGAAGGAGGTGGCTGATGCCAGGAAGAGCTCCCTGGCTGTGAAGGAGGTGGCTGATGCCAGGAAGAGCTCCCTGGCTGTGAAGGAGGTGGCTCATGCCAGGAAGAGCTCCCTGGCTGTGAAGGATGAGGTTCTGCATGGTGCACAGAGGGTCGTGGTTCTGAACAGTGCATAGAGGGTCGTGGTTCTGAATGCTGTACAGAGGGACGTGGCGGACGATATGCTGGAGGAGGAAGTGCAACATCCGAAGACCGTCTACACGTAACAGCTGCGTAAATCCCGCGTAGCTTGTCATCAAGACGCCTCAACCATGAGACGCCCTCTTGCGGTGGGATAGTTTCTCCCCTCTGAAAGCGCTGCATTAAAGCGGAAACCTCCTCTCGCGCATGTACTGTCAAGTCACCCTGTACACGAAGAGTTAACCAATTATATCCTCGTTGTATGATAGACACCACGAATAGATAACCAAGCGAATATGTCCAGATTAACAAAAGACTTAACATATGAGAACCAAGGCATGTACCGCGTGGTGTCTGGTTCCCACAACAGAGGCAGTTGGGTACATATCGCTGGTGAGAGGGGCTTCGATCTGATCAGGAGCAGCTGATGGAACCAAGTAGATCCTCGTTGTATGCCGGTAACGCTGCAGATACAACCCGAACATTTCCCAGTTAAAGGGCCGAACCTCACCCCAGATATTTGTCGCAGCGGTAGTCCATTCGTCAACGTAAGGGGTAATGCTCTTAAGCCAATAAGCCATGGACTTGTTTCCTCCTAGGCGACTGTCCCTGAGATTGACATGTGCGATACATGATTAGGTATATTATGAATGCAGAGCTGACAACTAAAATAGTATTAGTACTTACTTGTGCACGTGTTCTGGCAAGTGTGGAATATCTGGAATCTCAGGCTCTTGATATAGACCAGACTGTCTCATCACCCTATGAAGAAACATCTCCTCAACCGTCATGTCGAACACCAACTTGGCCTTCGTCATCCAAAAGTGCCGATCTCTAGTGCACAATCCAGAAATCCCAACTGGGTACCTCGATGATATAGCTTGAGGCGAGTATGGCTCCCAGATAACTTGATCCTCGTGCAAACTATCAAACTGCGCCGTGAAGGACGGGTAGCATCCCCTAACTTGGCTATGCGCAAACTGTCTCTGTGCATGACAACAAATAAGCATTAGTAATACTATTGAATGGCAAGAAATAATTGAATTAATTGTTACTTAATATAAAAGTACCTCTCGCCGTGCCCAAACATATCCCATAGTAGGCAAGTCGCCGATAGCAGGCACATAAGCCCCAGCTAAGTCCTCCAAACCAAAAGGTTTATCAACGTAGACATAGGGTCGTCCAATAGGGAATCTCTCGTATGACCAGAGCTGCAACAATAATGGACATCCAACAAGACTAGATTTTCTAGACTTCAACAAGTAAGCTTTGCACAGGCCTCTGTACGTAGCCGCTAACACAACAGAACCAAAACTCCTCTGTAGAATATCCGCAGGGCAACGTGCGTCAGCTATCTCTCGTGCAATACCGATGAGTCGTGCATCGACAGTGGTCACGTGTTTCTCCGTAAACATCGTCTTGCCGAACAGCCAAAGAATATATGCCTCTAGGGACCGGTCAATCTGTGCGTCCGACAACTGAACATCGGGATATCCTAACGAGACAATCTACATAGAAACGTAATGATTGTATGAACATCGGGCAACTAAAAAACAACATTTGTTTAAGTGGCCGTGATGGTTACCTGAAACTGGCTCAACCATCTAAAAAGAGGTCCATGAGGATCGTTGTCTATGGCCCTAGCAGTCGGGACCGCAGCCAAAAAACGGGTCTGCATCGCTGCTTGCCAACCAGATTCTGCCTCTAAGGGACCTATGGCAGCACCGGCCAGAGGTAATCCCAACAAGTAAGACACATCCTGTAATGTAGGCGCCATCTCTCCCCAGGGAAAGTGAAACGTATGTGTCTCTGGTCTCCATCTATCTACTAAGCAGGTAAGGAGTGACTTGTCGTAAGAGAAACGTTTCACTTGCCTCTTGTGTAACTGCAATGGTTCACCTGCCTCATCTAAGTCCGGACCATCAATCCACTCATCCAATGTACCCTCAACCAGCCGTGCCAAGGGTAGAAGTCCGGCCCAACTTAACCTACAAAAAAAAGATTGTTAGCGGCTATGAAAAGTATGTCAAACATAGTAAGTCATTATATGGACTCCATTATATGCACACATACCTATCAACCCATGAATCGTGTATCATCCAGTTAGTCTTTGGGGTATGAGTGACCAACACGTCTAAGTTGTTGCCCGCTTCCATAAGGGCGCCCCGGTGCTTTCTATCGATGTTACCATTAAGCAACGGATACGAAGACATATCTGCAATTCAAACAACAAATCTCAGGAAGCACCATCTTTGTTCAGGTCGGGACAATATTTCATCCTATGCCCATAAGCCGCGCATAACAAACATTGTCTGGTTGCTCCACCAGCTTCAGACTGGTCCATATCGTTCCAGATGCGACGGGCCTTTCATCTGCCCCTACTTGTTCGCCGAAGGTCTGGATGCGGGATGTATACTCTCTCACCGTCGTTTACCTTGTTGAAATTGCCGACTCTAAACCCTGTCATCTCGCCTGTCCAGGTGTTGAGCACTGCCTCTTTTAAATAGTATGGGGACACGAAGGAGATAGCATCTAACTCAATCTCGCCACAGGCAGCCAACACATGAGAGCAAGGTAGGTGCAACAACTTCGGTTTGTTGCATGTATACTCACACGTTGGATAAAATTCCGTTCCAATTTTTACCTCGTGTGTCTTCACCTCATGTCCAGAACCAAAACCATCGGTAGGAAGCTGAACCTCATACCTCCTTTCTTGATTCCCTATGAGTCTGATAGTGTGCTTCTTTGCTTTCTCTATCTTCTTTGCCATGTATTCCATGACACGGCTACAATAAGGTGTGTTCTAATTATCTTCAATATGCTTCTTTGCTAACTCGTGCCTTTCTCTGAAATATCTCAAAGTGCCATGGAATACAGCCTCCACAATAGCTGTGAGTGGCAATGCTCTATTCCTTCTCAGCACAAAGTTATACACCTCTGCAAGATTGGTTGTCATGTGGCCATACCTAGCTCCATGTGTGTCATGCAGCGAAGACCAATTCACTGGAGGCTCTTTCTCTATCCACTCAGAAAAATTCTTTATTGCCCTTTCCTTCTTTCTCTTAGTATTAGGAGGGTCAATTGCTGGCAAGTCACAAAGACCTACTGGCTCCTCTAGCTCCGCGATGAGTGCTGCTAATTTAACATGATCTTCTTCCATTTTCTTCCTCGCACGGACCTGCTTCTTAGTAAACTCATCTAGTTTTGACCAAATAAATTCGTATTTGCGCTGCTGGCTCTGCTTGCATAATTTTTTGAACAAGTTCATCAACCGCTTGTTATTGAACTGTGAGAAAAAATTAGCCCCAAGATGGCGCATGCACCACCGGCTCTGCAAGTCCCTCCAAGGTGTTGGTTCGTCAACTGTTGGATTACGTATGTCTTCACGGCCTTCAATATACCAGCATGTCTGTCATGAATGACACACACGTTTGGTCGGTCCTTCACAATGGCAATTTTCACTTGCCGGAGGAACCATACCCAGCTGGGAAAGTTCTCACCCTTCACAAATGCCACGACAAGTGGGATGATTTGATTGTTCCCGTCCACACCAATAGCAGTCAGGATTTTCCCTCTATACTGACCGGTCAGGAATGTACCATCCACAAACATAACAGGAGGAGAATGCCGAAAAGCTTCGATGCACATAGCGAAAGAGAAGAACACTCGTTTCAACACCTTGTAATCTGGTATACTCAGCAACCTCATGTGTTGTACGTTCACATAAGTGCCAGGATTCCTGTCCTTCAGTATGGCAAGGAGACGGACAACATTATCATATGAGTCGAAGAACGTCCCAAACCTTTCCTCCATAGCCTTCTGCTTAGCCCTCCAAGCCTTCCCATAAGGAATGACATAATTCCATCTGACCTTCACTGCTGTCTGGATGTGTTTTGCTTCCATATCTTTCTTCTCTACTATCTCAGTATACATGAGTTGCGCAATGAGACTTGAAGTCAGGTTCGGATGCTTCACCAGCAGGTTCTTCCTCACACAATTATGTGGGACGACAATGGTGACAACCCAGTGGATGTCATACTTCGGCACGTGCCCGTGCACCTTCCCAGGACAACCTGTTTCAACACATTTCACGGTATAGTTTGTTGGACTTGATATGTGTGTCCGAAAAACCCTCTGCGTAGACATAACCCACTTTATCACCACATACTTCAATTTTTTCTTTGTATCAAACATAGCCCCTATCTGTACTTGGTTCAGATTATACTGCCATGGAGTCTCATGGCCATCGTTGACCGTAAGGCCGGTGGATATGTCCTGCTCCCATGCAGAAGGAATCGGTACCTCCACTTCATCCTCAGAATTTTCAGAATCCAGTTCCTCCACCAATCCATCCTCGTCCTCTTCCTCCATCACCTTCTGCATTTCATCCCCTTCCTCATCCCCATCAGCAAAACCAGAACCAGCTAATATTATCGACTGGCTACTCTGCCCAGTATCAGGACCACAAACATTGTGTGGCACATAGTCCGACTCTTTCTCGGGTTGGCTAGCATCCACATCTTGTGGCTGTGACCCGGATAAAACAATCTCGTTAGCCACTTCACTGCATTGGCCGGGTTCATACCCCCTGTGGAGTTGTACGGTATTCTCCTCCTTTGGCATAGGTTGCACAAGTGCATATGGGTGGATTCTTCGGTCTCGGCAGCGTCTTAACAGGGAAAACCAATGTTGGCTCCTATCTATCGGCATCAACTCCCACTTGACATTTTTACAAGACTGGTCCACAATGCATGAATACTGACGGAACATACTTCAGGATCCAGCTCGAAACTAGTTGTCAACCAGTACTTCAACTGTCTAATGTCCAGTCTGTCCGGGTCTGCTAGTGTCATGACGCCATTTTTAAACTCGCTAAGATCAACCCCCAACTCATTACATCGAACATTACCAGCGCCGTAATAAACATTCAGATTTACTGATTCAGACATTTTCACCTGTCAGACATTGTCATCTTCTCATTAATCACAACGAACACTAATATTATCCGCTACACGAACTATGCGCTAAAATGCCTCCACAAATATATTAACACTAAAATTCACAATATGACTTATATACACTAACTAAACTATACAATTTAGATAAAATTTGTGACGACGTGATTATACCTTCGAGGCGTGTGTCCCTAGCTTCTTGCTTCTCTCTTCGACTCAGCGGCACCGGCCACCTCGCGAAGTACTTGCACCACCGGAGAACGACAGCGCCGCCCCCGACGACCGGAGGTTCAACTCCGGTCAGCCCCCAACCTGCTCCTCCTCCTCACCACCTCCTCCTCCACAGCTGCTGCTACTACTCACCACCACCTACTACCCGTCCTCCTCTCCACCATGGTTCCTCCTCCCCACCATGGCGGCCAGACCCCCGCCAACACCTACTTTTCGGCCCAGGTACGCACGTCTTCGGCCCAGGCACGGCCGAAAAGCCCTCTTCGGCCTTACTCTGGCCGAAAACTACCTTTTCGGCCCACTCGAGGCCGACAGGGTCATAGTTTTGCATTTTTTTCATTCTGCGCTATAGTTTCCGAAATTGCTACAAAAAACATGATAGTTTTGAAAAAAAATCTGGGTGAGGCAGTGCCACCACCCTCATGTCTCCGTCGCCTCCGTCTCTATCGATGTTGTCCTTTTTACTACTTCCTCCGTTCCATAATGTAGTGCCTATAGATTTTCTGAGAAGTCAAACTTTGTAAACTTTGACCAAGTTTGTAGAGAAAAATATTTATATCTACAATAGCAAAAATATATAATGTGAAACTACATCTTATGATGGATCTAGTGATATATGTTTCGCACTCTAGATGTAAATATTTTTCTCCACAAACTTGGTCAAAGTTTGTGACGTTTGACTTTTCAAAAAAATCTATATGCACTACATTATGGAACGGAGGGAATACTTACGTGATTGCTTTTGTGGTCACGGCATCATGCAAGCAGATGCATGCTAGTCCATGCCGGTGCAATAATTGGTTCCTTGGTCTGAAAGAGGATACTAGTATGCTTGTAGTGGAAGGCGTGCAGCAAATTGTCATGCTAGGTGGCCTAGTTGTTGCTGAAACACAATTTTGATACGATGCCTTCCGTAAAGAAAAACAAGTCCATTGTTTACATGTATACATGTATTTTTCTTTTCTTATATCTCGCATATAAACATATATATTGATGAAATTCTGCACAGCTATACAACACTTCTATATGTGCATGTACACAATTTTTCGGAAATTCTTTAGCTGTAAGAAAAATAGAACTAGAAAAAGGATTAGAGTGCCCGTGCTTCCAATGGACTTTTCTCTCCATATCCTCCTTTCTAATATCCCATGTAACACAAACTCACCAACCAGATACTTCATAATTCATTGGCCATCTTGCGTTGATACGCAATTTATGGCATAATTGTCTCATAAATACTGTAGTGTTACTGTTTTAAGAAGTAAACATGTAGAAGCCCAACAAACATGCCGAGGAGTACTGGCAACAAAATCTCCTCAAAACAAACACTACTTTGCAGACTGATTCAGTGATTCTATAACCTCGTACGAAAGGATTGCAGCATAATGTATCATAATTGGACAAAAGATGTAAACTGTGTGCATCTAATAACGAAGAGAAACTTAATTATCCAATACAATCACTAGTAGAAAAAAGACCTAATGTGAGACACATTAGTCCTGGTTCGATTTTGGCCCGGTACTAATGGTACCATTAGTCCCGGTTCGAAAGACTATGCATTAATGCCGGTTCGTGTTGAACATTTAGTACCGGTTACCGGTTCGTGTCACGAACCGATACTAAAGGGGTGGTGGCAGGCTGGCGTCAGGCCGGGACCCCACGATCCCCTCTAGTCCCGGTTCGTGGCACAAACCGGGACTATAGGTCAGACCCCTTTAGTCCCGGTTTGTGGCACGAACCGGGACTAAAGGGGTCTGACCTATAGTCCCGGTTTGTGCCACGAACCGGGACTAGAGGGCAATTTTCAAACTCTACCCCCCTGTATCGCCATTTCAGTTTTGAAAAAAACAAAAGAAAATGATAAAAAATTAAAAAAAATAAAATTCTTCGAGATGTGGTTATATTACTACATTTACTAGTTAGAAAAAAAAATAAAAAACTTAAATTTGGACATGTTTTGCAAAAAAGTGTTATGAAAAAGTAAAACGGCTATAACTTTTGCATACGATGTCGGGAAAAAAGTATAATATATCAAAATGTTCAGCACGAAAATTCGCATCCGATTTTGACCGCCTACGGCCTGTTTGCAATTTTTTAGAATCCTCAAATTCCAAAAGAAAAAAAAAAGATATGCTCAAATTTCAGTTTTTTTAATTTTGGTTAAATCTGGTCAAACTATGGTCAAACTACTTATTCAAGAAGTATTAAGTTACTACATAATTATCCAAGAATATTAGTGTTACTAAATAATTATTTCAATTTTTTGAATTTTGGTCAAATCTGATCAAACTATGGTCAAACTGTAGTCAAACTATGGTCAAACTTATTCAAGAAATATTATTGTTACTAAATAATTACTGTTTTTTAGAATAATAGTTTCAAAACTCAAACGGTGAAACGTGTGACCTAATGCTCAAGCTAAACTGTTGAGGGTTAATAGGATTGACAGCTTATATTTGTCAGGAAAACAACAAGTGCAAACTTGGAAAGTAGGGGGAATAGAACTCCGAAGTTAAGTGTGCTCAGGCTGGGGGAGTGAGAGGATGGGTGACCGGCCGGGAAGTTAGAGGGGTGATTAGAGACTAAATCATCAAATAATTCAGAAATTGAAATCGAAAATATCAATTTTTTTCCCAAATTTTTCAAAAAAAAAATCTTTAGTACCGGTTGGTAATACCAACTGGTACTAAAGGTCCCCCATACCATGGCACGAGCTCACGTCACGTGGTGGGCCTTTAGTGGCGGTTCGTGCTGAACCGGTACTAAAGAGGGGGGCCCTTTAGTCTCCACCCTTTAGTGCTGGTTGCAGAACCGGCACTAAAGGCCCTTACGAACCGGTAATAAAGCTTCGTTTTCTACTAGTGAATAGTCGAAGTCCTTTCAATGGTGACATTAATACCGAAGCAAAAAACCATCGTAATTTAAGCGAGGGAGATAACCATGGAAAAATCAACACCAGCGTGGAGAATTTGTAAGGCAAGAGGAGGAGGCACGCGGGTCGAGGGACCGGACCTCCAACACCCTGCAACAGAGCAACTTCAGGTAGAGGGCACCACCTACGAAGAGATGCCCGCCCGTCACCGGAACCATGCACCCTCAATCCTCTCGTTCTCAACCAGTGACCCAGATGCATCTCGAATGTAGTTTTGGGCATAGACAAACCTGCCCTATGATGTGGAGGAAGAAAGGAGCAACATTGACCCCAATCCCCGTGCCACCCGCTCCAGCGTGGCGAAACAATTATTTCCCCACACTTGGAGTACCGTCCAATTTAAACTTGTCACGTCCGTACATAAGATTAATCGATGTAAAATGCGTCCTAGGAGTCTATATAACGCCATCCAGAGCCCTAACCGCCCCGCCTCTCTCCATTCCCCCACCTTCTCCTCCCCCCGCAGCCAAGGTAAGCTCCCACTCATAGCCGCACGCCGTCGCCATGGACAGCGCGAGCTCGTGATCTGCTCCGGCGTGATCCCCGCCGTCTCCAGCCTTCCGAAGCCGCGAGAAGCAGCGCCTCGTCCGCCGCCGTCGACCCCCGCAAGCTGTACGACCGGAGGAGTCAGGAACGACTACATCCGCGTCCTCCTCTACTTCCCGGACGTCGTCGCCGGCTTCTTCCTCTACCCCGACTCCGCTCCGGCCAGGCTACGTCTGCTTCAACCTCGTGCGCGAGGTGAGTGAGCCCCCGTATCTCCTTCTTCCCTCTCTCTGCCGTGCAAGCCGGACACCGAAGCCACGACCGCCATGGCTTTCCATGGCAGCGAGCTCGAGCTCGTGTCGCGGCTCCTCTGCTCAACCTCATGTTCACCCTTGCGTTCCTGCGCGAGCACACGCACTCACCTCACGCACTCACCTCACTGAGGGAAAATATTCTGTAGAGCATAGGCTTTGGGACACCCCCTTATCTAGCCACTCATTTTTGCATCGCGATTCATGCGAGTATATTTGTCTTTTTTGTTTCTCCCATATAGAAAAACATACGAACTTCAAACTTGGCAGCTCAACAAAACATTCTTACTAGAATGTGGAAAAAAACTTTCAGAATTTTTTGTGCAATATAAATACTAAAAAGTACATTTTTAATACAAAAAAATTAATTTCGTATATTTATGTTTGACAAAAAAATCTGAAAGTTTTTTCTCACATTCTAGTTAGAACGTTTTGGTGTCTTGCAAAGTTTGAAGTTCATATGTTGTTTTATTTTGAAGAAACAAAAAAGAGAAAATCTGATGTACAAAGTTAGTTGTCTAGCACGGATCTCAAAGCAATCTTGGAGGGTAAGGATAATGGGTGTCCAGAAACCTGAGCTCTAAAACTCCGCGTTTCACTGAGTTGCACGCAGCCATGAGTTTTGAAGAGGTGATATGCAAGCTCGCTGCCGACATAGCGGCCGCCTCGCCGGCGCTGGTGATGAAGGCCGTGGACGCACTGGCACGCAGCAGACGCGCCTGCTCCGCCGCCGATGCCCTTATCCACCTCTCCCTGGGCACGTTCTACCTCATCTTCGCTGCAGTGCTCTTCGACGTTGTCGCAGCACGGATCTGCGTCGGCGACTGCGCCGCGAGATCCCTCGTGTACGAGATCGCGGGATACATCTTTATATCTCTCGGTGCCGGCTTTCGGGCTTTTCTTCCTGCGTGCCGCACTTGAAAAAGGCAAGGTGCACCTTAGATTGAAATCGACAAATTGCGTTTTGCATATCAAATTCTAACTATCCAATGCAAGACCAGAACAACACAATCGAGAGTTGGTAGCTTCATGTCAGTAGGATATAGTAGAAGCAAAGTTGGAGCTTGCATTGTGTAAGGACATATTTATCCCTAAGTTGTTTTGGTGATTGATGACAATGCTTTTGCGGACTAATCGTGTGCCTTTAGTATTTCAGACGTTTCGTCACTAGGCACAAGACGGTTTAGTGCCCCTCAAAGACTATTGGAGACAGCGTTTTTCTACGTTTCTTTTCGGTGGACTTGAGTCGTAGGAAAGCCGTACTATTAAGAGGGGGTCCGCTTTGGAAAGGTTTGGGTGGAATCTTCACGTACACATCTCTCTGTTGCACCGCCTTTCCTTTGGCCTTTGGAGCATCCTCCGTTTTATCCTACATGCATTCTATCTTGGTTGCTGAAATTGGGCTTGCGGTAGTACTGCTCCCTGGAGCGGTAGTACCGCAGACACTTGCGGTAGTACCGGACCTCGATGCTGTAGTACCGCAGGGGCCCACGGTAGTACTGCTCCTCAGGAGCTGTAGTACCGTGGCCCCCAGGCCAAGTGCTGCTGCGCAGCGGTAGTAGGAGCGGATGTAATTTTTTACATCCGCGCCCTCCGCGGTAGTACCGCGCGCCCTGGCCTGGCTCAGCCGCCACGCGGTAGTACCGCCCTTCCTGCTGTACTACCGTGTCGGATTTTTGCATCGTCTCCAACTCAGCGGAAGTTGCTACGGATAACGGTTGGATTTGTCTCTCCACTATATAAGGGGTGTCTTCTTCCCCGAGTTGACCACCTCTTCCAACCCCAAGCTCCATTGTTGCTCCAGGCTCCATTTTCGCCCGATCTCTCTCCCTAGCCAATCAAACTTGTTGATTTGCTCGGGAGTGGTTGAGAAGGCCCCGATCTACACTTCCACCAAGAGAAATTTGATTCCCCCACTAATCCCTAGCGGATCTTGTTACTCTTGGGTGTTTGAGCACCCTAGACGGTTGAGGTCACCGCGGAGCCATAGTCCATTGTGGTGAAACTTCGTGGTGTCGTTGGGAGCCTCCAATTAAGTTGTGGAGATTGCCCCAACCTTGTTTGTAAAGGTTCGGTCGCCGCCTCCAAGGGCACCAATAGTGGAATCACGGCATCTCGCATTGTGTGAGGGCGTGAGGAGAATACGGTGGCCCTAGTGGCTTCTTGGGGAGCATTGTGCCTCCACACCGCTCCAACAGAGACGTACTTCCCCTCAAAGGGAAGGAACTTTGATAACACATCCTCGTCTTCACCGGCTCCACTCTTGGTTATCTCGTGCCTTTACTTGTGCAAACTTATTTGTGTTATATCCCTTGCTTGCTTGTGTGCTTGTTGTTGTTGCATCATATAGGTTGTTCACCTGGTTGCATATCTAGACAACCTACTTTGATGCAAAGTTTAAATTGGTAAAGAAAAGCTAAAAATTGTTAGTTGCCTATTCACCCCCCTCTAGTCAACTATATCGATCCTTTCAATTGGTATCAGAGCCTCGTCTCTTTATTAAGGACTTTACCGTCCGAAGAGTATGGTTGACGTCGTAGATGGTGTGGATGAGCACTCCGGTGTGAATCCGGTCTCGTCTACGGGAGATGGGGAAACCGCGGTCTCTCGTGAGGAATTCAATGTGGCGTTGGACACATTGAAAACCTCCTTGATGACCGAGGTTGAAAGCATGTTTAATAAATTTATAGAAGGGCTTAAACTTTCCACCGCACCGTTGAAAGTGGGTGATCCCGCTAACAAGGTGACGGATGCTACCTCCGATAAGGGGGAAGCTACTAGCGAGAAAGCTCCTTCTTCTAGTGGTAAAAATGGCACCGACATCTTTGCCCATGTGGAACCTCCACTTGTCTATGGTGGACCGCTTCCTTCCACTCATTTGAATCATGCCGGCCCGGCCCCTAAGATTGAGAAGAATGTGGAATTTGATTCTTGGGTCTATCGCTTTAAGCGTCATTTAAATCATGTGAACACTAACCTTTGGAGAATCATTGAAGAAGGTCTCTATCCGCATGACCGAAGCAACTTCACTCCTAGAGAAGCCGTGGATAATCAATTCAATGAGAATGCTCTCTTCATCATCCAAGAAGCAATCCCACCCGAAGATCTTCCCCATCTCCGGCCCTACTCCATGGCCAAAGATGCTTGGCACCAAGTTGTTTCCCTCTACGGGGAAGCGCAAGCATTCAACGCTCCAACTATGAAGTGGTGCAAGATGAAGCCAATGAGTTTGCAATGAAAGAAGATGAAGAACCTCATGAGCTTTATCGGAGGGTAACCAAGCTCGCGGTCTCACTCCGAGATCATGGAAGTAAGGACACGGATGACAATTGGATCAAGCGCAAATTCCTCAAGGCAATGATGCCCTACCACAAAGCCATGTCCTCCGTCATTCGTCAAAGACCGGACTTCCACACCTTGTCCTCAAGTGAAGTGTTGGATGAGTTCGTTGCTACGAGCATCTTGGGCAAGACCGCCGACAATGCGGTACTACGCTCTCAAAGAGTAAAGAAGCCCAACTTTGCACTAAAGGCCAAGGTTAGTATGGAGGAAGAGGATGAAGAGGAAGAAGAGGAGAGAAACCTCGAAGATACGAAGTATGCCTATCATGAACACATGGCTCTTGCTTCAAGGCCATTTTGGAGCAAGAAGAACTCAAGGCCCAACTTCAACAAGAACAATTCAACTGGCGCAAAGGGCAAGCAACGAGTGAGGACTTGCTTTAATTGTGGAAATGTGATCCACTTTGTTGCGGAGTGCCCTTATGAGAAGAGGGAAGACAATGGTGGCAAGCTCATCCGAAAGGACAAGGCCAAGCCTTTCCCCAATAAGAGCAACTTCACCAAGAAGACTCCTCCCAAGGCATTGGTGGTACAAGAAGAGTACAATGAGGATGATGATGATGATGAAGATGGTGAGTCGATTGCCATGGCCTCCGTTGCCATTGCGACGACTCCTCGGGTGTCTCTCTTCGACTCACCCAATGAGAGCATCACCGCCAAGTGCCTCATGGCTAAAGCCACCAACAAGGTAACCCCCAACATCAAAACTACCATCATTAATCATTCTTCTTTGACGGATGGCATTGATGAACATGAGGGAACAAATGTGGAGGAGAATGGGTTTGAGACCTTTATGGGTAAACTAAAGGGTAAATCCAAGAAGCACCTCGTTGCCCTCTTGGAACAACTTGGTGAAGCCAATGACATGATCGAGGCTCACGAAGATACCATCTCTAAGATGGAGGGGCATAGTCGTGTATGCCGACGAGATTTTGGATCTTTCCAATGCTCTTGAGGAAGAGCGTGGTCTTCGTTTGGCTCTTGAGGAGTCACACAATGATGATCATGCTAAGTTAAAGAAAGATCTTGATCATGCCCTTGTTTCTCGTGTGCTCAATTCTGAGAAAGCCAAACTTGGGGTTGATCTTACTAGACTCAAGGAGGAGTTTGATATACTTGACAAGGCTCACAAGGCCTTGAAAGGTATTCATGCTAGCCTCAAGGAGTCTCATGATCAACTCCAAGTGAAGCTTACCAAGGAGAAAGCCACATTTCCTCATATGGTGTTAATTGATAATGCAAATGCTACTAACCCATGTTGTGAGCATGTGCATCTTGTTGAGTAGAATGCTAAGTTAAAGGAGCAGCTTGAGAAGGGTCTTGTATCATGCATACAAGGCGAGAAGAACCTCAACAACCTTTTGAGCAATCAAAAGGAAGTTGTGGCCAAGGAATGGATTGGGTACGCACCCAAGTCCAAGAACAAGAAGAAGGATGACAAGGCCAAACGACCTCCCCCTCTCAAGCAAACCTTTGTGAAGGAGGGAGAGGGTGCTACTAAGGGTAAGAAGAAGAACACCGTGAAGGGTGGTGATGCCAAGAAGGGCAACACTTCCCTTCTCAACAAAGCCGACGACTTTAACCCTTCTTATGTGTTGTGCCGTGCTAGTGATGGTCATGTTTATGCCAAATTTATTGGTTCTCCTTATGAGTACATTGAATGGTCTATTTGGGTTCCGAAGACCCTTGTTACTAACATCAAAGGACCCATTACAAAATGGGCACCTAAAACCAAGCATTGATCTCTTGTAGGTGTTTGCTTTCGGTGGGGGATCATGGTTGCTCGATAGTGGAGCCACTAATCATATGACCGGAAGCAAGGATTTGGTGGTGGACGTTCACAAGATTCCATCTATGCCCACCAATGTCGAGTGGGGTGATGCCTCGTCCTCTAAGGTATTGGGGCTTGGCAAGGTTGTCATTTCTCATGATCTCACGATCGAGAAGGTCATGCTTGTTGAGTCCCTTGCATACAATTTACTTTCCGTTCGTCAACTTGCAATCATGGGCTTTGCCACTTTCTTTGATATTGATACCGTGGCCCTCTTGTGGAGCAAGACTCTTAAAGTAGCCTTTGTTGGGCATGCCGAGAATGGTCTATATGTGATTAACTTTTCGGAGCGACCCACTAAGACCGTGACATGCCTAATGGCTAAAGTTGACGTGGGATGGCTTTGGCATCGCCGTTTAGCCCATGTCAATATGAGATCTTTGCAAAGTCTTCTCAAGGGGGACCATGTCCGTGGACTAACGAATGTTAGTTTTGCTAAAGATCGTGCTTGCAGTGCCTGTATCGAAGGAAAACTACATGAGAAGGCTCACCCTCCCACGACTATCATTTACTCGAAGAGGCCTTTGGAGCTCCTTCATTTGGATCTCTTTGGGCCTCCATCCTTTGATAGTCTTGGGGGTAGGAAGTATTGCTTGGTGATTGTGGATGACTACTCAAGATACACTTGGGTGTATTTCTTCAAGAGGAAGAGCGAGACCCAACAAACCGTCATTGACTTTGCAAATGAAGCCCAATGTCAACACAATGCAAAGATATTGACAATAAGAAGTGACAACGGCACCGAGTTCAAGAACTACACCTTGGATGAGTTTCTTAGTGACGAGGGGATCAAGCATCAATATTCCGCACCTTACACCCCTCAACAAAATGGTGTTGCGGAGAGGAAGAACCGGACGTTGATGGATGCGGCAAGGACCATGATGGCGGAGTTCAAGTCTCCATACAACTTTCGGGCCGAAGCCATCAACACCGCGTGTCATGCTTCAAATCGTCTCTATCTCCGCAAAGGCTTGAACAAGACTCCGTATGAGATACTCACCGGTAACAAGCCCAACCTCAAGTACTTCCGGGTGTTCGGGTGTAAGTGTTTCATTCTCAAAAAGGGTGTTCGGTTGTCTAAATTTGAAGCTAGAGCTTATGAGGGCATATTTGTTGGTTATGCTACAAACTCTCATGCTTACCGTGTCCTCAGTAAGTCCACGGGGCTTATTGAGGAGACATGTAACATGGAGTTTGATGAGAATAACGGCTCCCAAGTGGAGCAAAGTGGCACTTGTGATGTAGGTGATGAAATTCCTCCTCAAGCCATAAGAAGAATGGGTGTTGGTTTTATCCTACTCACTGAGGAACCCCTTGTGGCCGAAGGAGAAGGACAATGCTCCACTCAAGTGGAGCCATCACCAACCCAAGGCCCACACGCTTCCGAAGAACCAAGTGAAGACCCTCAACCTCATGAACAAGACCAAGGGCAAGATCATGCTCAAGACGGTGTTGAAACACCAAGTGATGCCCAAGGTCAAGTTCTCTCCTCCGAGCAAGTTCTAGATCAAGAACAAGCTCAAGACGGCGCTCAAGATGATCAAGTGACCGCTCCTCAACTCAGCACCAAGGAGGAATTGGAGCGTCGTGCCGCCAAGATTGCATCCAAGCTCTCTACCAAGGGTCATCTCATGAAAAATGTGCTTGGAAGCATTCAAAAGGGGGTAAGCACCCGTAGACAATTGGCAAACTATTGTGAACATCACGCGTTTGTCTCTTGTGTTGAACCCCAAAAGGTATATGTAGCACTCGAAGATCCGGATTGGCTTAATGCCATGCATGAAGAACTCAACAACTTCGAATACAACAAGGTGTGGAGATTGGTGCCAAGGCCTATGGGGAACCACAATGTCATTGGAACCAAGTGGATATTCAAGAACAAGCAAGATGCTCATGGGACCATCGTTCGCAACAAGGCAAGATTAGTGGCACAAGGCTACTCCCAAGTCGAGGGTATCGACTACGGTGAAACCTTTGCTCCCGTTGCTCGCCTTGGATCCATTCGTTTGTTGATTGCTTATGCTTCTCATCACAACTTTAAGTTGCAACAAATGGATGTGAAGAGTGCTTTTCTTAATGGTCCTATTAATGAGTTGGTATATGTCAAGCAACCCCCCGGGTTCGAGGATCCCTACTTTCCCGATCATGTGTATCAACTCGATAAGGCACTCTATGGCCTTAAACAAGCCCCACGTGCGTGGTATGACCACCTTACCGAGTTGTTACAAGACCGTGGATTTGAAGTTGGGCTAATCGACCCCACTCTTTTTACTAAGAAGGTCAAAGGGGAGTTGTTTGTGTGCCAACTATATGTTGATGATATTATCTTTGGTTCCCCTAACCAAGCTTTCAATGAGGAATTTGCCGCACTCATGACCTCAAAGTTCAAGATGTCTTCCATGGGAGAGTTGAAGTTCTTTCTCGGTTTCGAAGTGAAGCAAAGAAGAGAAGGAACCTTCATCAACCAAGCCAAATACACTCAAGACATGCTCAAGAGATTCAAGCTAAGTGATGTCAAGCCGGCTTCCACTCCAATGCCCACCAAGTGCCAACTTGACATTGATCCCAATGGTAAAGCGGTGGATCAAAAGGTATATCGTTCCATGATTGGATCCTTGCTTTACCTTTGTGCATCTAGACCGGATATCATGTTGAGTGTGGGAATTTGTGCGCGGTTTCAAGCCGCACCTAAGGAAAGCCACTTTGTGGCGGTCACGCGAATCTTTCGATATTTGGCTCATACCCCAAACTTTGGCTTATGGTACCCAAGGGGAGCAAACTTCAAACTTGTAGGATATTCGGACTCGGATTGGGCGGGAGACAAAGTGGATAGGAAGTCCACTTCCGGAGGGTGCCAATTTCTTGGTTGCTCTTTGGTGAGTTGGTCTTCCAAGAAGCAAAGTTGTGTGTCTCTCTCGTCCACCGAAGCGGAGTATGTGGCCGCCGGTAGTTGTTGTGCACAACTCCTATGGATGAGGCAAAGTTTAAAGGATTACGGTGTCATTTGTGACAAAGTGCCTCTTTGGTGTGACAATGAAAGTGCCATCTAATAATCCCCAAGTGCAGGGAATCATCGTAGCAATTTCCAAAGGTGGAAGTGATAAGTATGGAGTGTCGAACCCACAAGGAGCTAAAGGTAAGATCAATATTCTCTCAAGCCCTATCTGCCACTGATACGACTCTACGTGCACCGAACGTTTGCTTCCAACTAGAAACGAGAAATAAAACTACGTTGTGGGTATGAAGAGGATAACTTTGCATGGTATCGGAGAGCTAAAATATAAAAGTAGGTGCTGTTATCATAAAGTTAGAATATATTACTAAATATTATAAATAGCGAGTGTGGAATAATGGTGGATCGGTGTGCGGAATTGTCCTAGGCAATTATTAACAAGACCGGTTGTCACTATTGCAGTTTCATATGAGGGAGAGGCATAAGCTAACATAATTTCTCCACTTGGATCATATGCACTTATGATTGGAACTCTAGCAAGCATCTGCAACTACTAAAGATCATTAAGGTAAAACCCAACCATAGCATTAAAGCATCAAGTCCTCTTTATTCCCATATGCAACAACCCCGCTTACTCGGGTTTGTGTTTCAGTCACTCACCAACCCACTATAAGCGAATCATGAACGTATTGCAACACCCTACAGCGGGAATCCCTCACGCTTGCGCGACACAGAGCACCATATGACAGCACCAAAGTAAAACATACAACTCATACCAATCTAGATCATCAATCAATCCAAAGACAAAAGATATCTACTCAAAACATCATAGGATGGCAACACATCATTGGATCATAATATGTGGCATAAAGCACCATGTTCAAGTAGGGATTACATCAGGGTGCGGGAGAGTGGACCGCGTAAAAGAGATGAGGATGGTGATGATGGTGGTGATGTTGATGAAGACGATCACCGCGACGATGATTCCCCTCCCGATGGCACTCCGGTGCCACCAAGAGAGAGGAGGAGAGGTTCTCCCCCTTGTGCTTCCTCCTCCATGGCCTCCCCCCTAGATGGGGAGAGGTTCTCCCTCTGGTCCTTGGCCTTCATGGCGATGATGGCCCCTCCGGGATCCTCCTCCATGGCCTCCGGTGATGATGCCCCCCTCCAGCAGGGTGCCAGAGAGGGCCTAGATTGATTTCTTGTGGCTACAGAGGCTTGCGGCGGCGGAACTTCCGATCTAGGTTAATTTTCTGAAGTTTCTTTATTTATTGGAATTTTTGGCGTCGGTCTCACGTCAAGGAGGTGCCCAAGCTGTCCACGAGGCAGGCCCACGCGCCCAGGGGGGGTGGGCGCGCCCCCACCCTGGGCAGCTCGGGACTCTTCTGGCCCAACTCCGATGCTCCGTGGTCTTCTTTTGGTCCATAAAAAATCATCAAAAATTGGCACGTCAATTGGACTCCGTTTGGTATTCCTTTTCTGCAAAACTCAAAAACAAGGAGAAAACAGAATCTGGCACTGGGCTCTAGGTTAATAGGTTAGTCCCAAAAATCATATAAAATAGCCTATAAATGCATATAAAACATCCTAGATGGATAATATAATAGCATGAATACTTCATAAATTATAGATACGTTGGAGACGTATCACCATCAAGATTTCTCTCAACCCGGTGCAACACTTCAAGACGAAGCATATTGAGATTCGGTATCACTTTATCCGGGATCACATTAGGCGAGGGGAGATCGAGCTCAACTACGTCAACACTCATGATAACCTTGCAGATATCTTCACGAAGCCATTGGATGAAGCAAGATTTCGCGAGTTAAGGCATGAGCTAAATATCATTGATTCGAGCAATGTTGCTTGAACCCTTGCACACCCCACCGTACTCAACTTGTTTTCTTGTTTAGATGTAGGCATGGACATAAGGGGAGTGTTGTTCTCTCAATGAACTCTCCCTCCCCCCCCCCCCCCATTATGCATAAATTGATCAACTCTTCCACATTAGCCATTCTTGATGGTACTTGTGCTTCAAAGATGAGTTTTGGTCATGGGCCCAAGGATAATTCTTCGCGGTGCCATACCAATTGACTCAAACATAGGTGGCTCCGGCCACCGCCCTCTCCTTGGAGAGGTTATGTCTCGTGGTTGATCCTTGTTGTCTTTTGCCTTTCTTTCTTCGTGTTGAGCGTGTTCTTATGGTGTCTCTTTTGCTTGAAGGTTCCGTGCGAAGACCTTTTTTCTTGTGTTTGAAACGTGCATCTTCTTGAGCTCACGGTACTACCGCGGCCTGCCACGGTACTACCGCTTGTGGAGCACACGGTACTACCGCTTGGGGGAGCGGTACTACCGCTTCGGTGCGGCACTTCCACCCGAGCGGTACTACCGCGATGATGCGCAGTACTACCGCGCTGACGAGTGTGCGTGGGGGTTAAGACCCGGGCAGGGGGAGTTCCAACTCCCCCATACCCATTCTTTTGTCTCTCTCCCTGCCGCCTCTCTCTCTCCTGCTCAAGAACGGCGCCGGAGACCCTCGCTGGATCTCCGTCTCCGGCCACTCTCCTCGGATTCCGACCGGTGGGATCGTTCCCCACCACTTCCTCTTGCCATGGAACAAGGTTTCTCCCCAAATCCCTCTCTCTCTCTCTTGTTTGTTCTTTTGCCTCTAGGTTTTTGGGGAGATGCATGTGTTCTTGAGATTTTAGGCCAAATATATGCAAGAGTAGGATGTAGGAGAGTAGTGTTGCGTAGAAATTATACTTGATATGTTGTCCCGTGGTAGATTTGATCAACCGTAGTACCGCCGCGTTTTCGCGGTTCTTCTCAGATTCGAAGTGGTTCGGATCTGACGCCGTGCGGTACTACCGCCCCTCTGGTGCGGTACTACCGCTTGTCCGGTACTACCGCCCGTCAGGTCCGGTACTACCGCATGTGCTGCGGTACTAAGGTCCTACTACCGCTCCAAGCCACGGTACTACTGTGTCCTCACGTGGTACTACCGCGACTAGGAGCGGTACTAAAATTTTAGTACCGCGCAAACTGGCAGTACTACCGTTGTTGCCCAATCTTCCTCTTGACAATTACCATGTATTATTTTTACATGTTTCCCTTGCTTTGCTGAGGACTTTGCATTGATTCTTCTCGCTTTTCGTGTGTGTTTTGTGTTTGGTGTCTTAGGTGGTGGCTCCGGTGCTCCTGCTCGCCGTTCCAATCCCAGTTGTGACACTAGCTCCAAGCGTCTGCGCAATCAAGACGGAGCTCCTAAAGGCTCCAATGCCCCCCAACGCAGGACCAAGACCACCGCTACCAAGCAGAAGGAGCCCACCATGGGCTTGGATGAGATTCCACAGGCAGAGTTTCTCGCTCGAAGGAGGATCAATCCTTATGTGAATCCTCGTGCCAACATCAGAGGCAATGATCTGTTCTGGACCAAGCAGCAGAACCTCATCTATCTGGATGTGATCAAGGGCAAGCAGAACATCTATGTGGACGTGCACTGGATTGATATGCATCACATGAGGGAGGAGAAGCACCGTGCCTACTTTGGTGAGGCCTTGGATCCCGTGGAGCAGTTTGCCATTGAGGATGTGATCTCTTTTCACCTGGACTATGATCCCGAGCTGGTGGCCCAGTTCTTTGCTTCAGTTCACTTTCACATTGAGGAGGATCGGAGGATGAACTGGATGACCAATGGTCGTCAGCTGACTGCTACTTGGCAGGAATTCATGGCGTTGATCAATGTTCCTGATGAGGGGCTCAACACGCCCATTGGTGTCCGCCCTCATGCCAATCCCGAGTCTGCCAACAAGAACAAGCTTATGCCATACTATGTTGAGAAGCTCCTTCCAAGTGGTAAGAAGGCATGGGTTCTGAACTCTTTCCTTGACATCATGCACTGGATCTTCCGCAACTCTCTCTTCCCACGCATTGGGGACAAGGACAAGGTGCATGCTTATCTTGTGGACATGTTGCTTCTCTGTGAGGAGGCGCGGATCTCTCAGACACAACCCTTGGATGTTTCCCACATGATGTGGTGCGAGCTTCGCTTTGCGGTGTTCAACCGTAAGGTTCCTATCTATGGACCTTACCTGTTTCTGCTGATCTCGAAGACTTGGGAGCAGCGCTTCCCTCAGGATGAGTTTCTGGCCCCTAACTGGATCCGTCATGACCCCATCAGACTTCGCATCAAGCCCCAGTGGGGTAACACTACCACTCGTGCTAAGGCAGCGGCTGCTAAGATGGCTGTGGATGGGGAGGAAAGTGAGGAGGAGAATGCAGATGAGGACCGCCCTACTGGACATGCCTCTTCCTCCACTGAGCCCTCTTGGGCTAAGAAGCTGAAGGACAAGATGAAGACTCTGTTTTGCATGCAGGCAAAGGGGTAGTACAGGACTCACGTTGCCTCCAAGGAGAGTCGCCGCCGCGACAAGAAGATTATGAGGGTCTTTGGAGAGGAAGTCTCTGGTGGTTCTGAGGAGGTTATCACTCCAGAGGCTGAGTGGATGGCGAAGCAAGGCTTCAAGTGGACTGATTCTGAGGAGGACATCGAGGAGACCGTCCCCGCTGCCGAGTCTGACAAGGAGCATTGGAGTGATTTCTCTGCTTGAGCCACCCCTTGTGTGTAGGTGTCCTCTCTGCCTTTTTGGCGTCTCGATGCCAAAGGGGGAGAGAGTGTAGGATTTGTGTTGTTTCCTTTGCGTTTCTGTTGAACCTCGTTTGCTTTGGTTTGGTTTGCGCTTGTGAGACTTATCCTTCATATGGTGTAAGACATATGCACTCTATCATATCTTAGTGAGCTTATGAATTATTGTGCTATTTATGTTATGCTCTTGTTTGCTATCTTGCTTAGTGTTAGCCTTTGTTGCAAGTTATGCCTTGTCTATAAAATATAGGGGGAGTGTTGATCCTAGTATGTGTGCCGTGCAGTCCAAAGCACCTATCTAGATTGCACACATCTAGGGGGAGCTCGTCTATATTTTAGAAATGTAGGGTTTGCTTACGCTCTATATTATTTCCCTTTGTGAAAATCCTGTATTGTCATCAATCCACCAAAAAGGGGGAGATTGTAAGGACATATTTATCCCTAAGTTGTTTTGGTGATTGATGACAATGCTTTTGCGGACTAATCGTGTGCCTTTAGTATTTCAGACGTTTCGTCACTAGGCACAAGATGGTTTAGTTCCCCTCGAAGACTATTGAAGACGACGTTTTTCTACGTTTCTTTTCGGTGGACTTGAGTCGTAGGAAAGCCGTACTATTAAGAGGGGGTCCGCTTTGGAAAGGTTTGGGTGGAATCTTCACGTACACATCTCTCCGTTGCACCGCCTTTCCTTTGGCCTTCGGAGCATCCTCCGTTTTATCCTACATGCATTCTATCTTGGTTGCTGAAATTGGGCTTGCGGTAGTACTGCTCCTTGGAGCGGTAGTACTGCAGGCACTTGCGGTAGTACCGGACCTCGGTGCGGTAGTACCGCAGGGGCCCACGGTAGTACCGCTCCTCAGGAGCTGTAGTACCGTGGCCCCTAGGCCAAGTGCTGCTGCGCAGCGGTAGTAGGGGCGGATGTAAATTTTTACATCCGCGCCCTCCGCGGTAGTACCGCGCCCTGGGCACGGTAGTACCGCGCGCCCTAGCCTAGCTCAGCGGCCACGCGGTAGTACCGTCCTTCCTGCTGTACTACCGTGTCGGATTTTTGCATCGTCTCCAACTCAGCGGAAGTTGCTACGGATGTAATTTTTTATGTCCGTGCCTCCCCGTTCTCCGGACCTGCCCTGCCTTGCGGTAGTACCGCAAGGTGATGCGGTAGTACCGTTCGTGCGGTTCTACCGCTCTCCGCTTCAGTGCGGGTGGGCTGGCCAGGTCTGTGCCGCTCAGGCGGTAGTACCGCATGGCCCCACGGTAGTACCGCGTGGACCTGCGGTAGTACCGCAGCCCGGGCGCGGTAGTACCGTGCTGCGCAGAATGGGTTGGTGGATAACGGTTGGATTTGTCTCCACTATATAAGGGGTGTCTTCTTCCCCGAGTTGACCACCTCTTCCAACCCCAAGCTCCATTGTTGCTTCAAGCTCCATTTTTGCCCGATCTCTCTCCCTAGCCAATCAAACTTGTTGATTTGCTCGGGAGTGGTTGAGAAGGCTCCGATCTACACTTTCACCAAGAGAAATTTGATTCCCTCACTAATTCCTAGCGGATCTTGTTACTCTTGGGTGTTTGAGCACCCTAGACGGTTGAGGTCACCGCGGAGCCATAGTCCATTGTGGTGAAGCTTCATGGTGTCGTTGGGAGCCTCCAATTAAGTTGTGGAGATTGCCCCAACCTTGTTTGTAAAGGTTCGGTCGCCGCCTCCAAGGGCACCAATAGTGGAATCACGACATCTCGCATTATGTGAGGGCGTGAGGAGAATACGGTGGCCCTAGTGGCTTCTTGGGGAGCAATGTGCCTCCACACCGCTCCAACGGAGACGTACTTCCCCTCAAAGGGAAGGAACTTCGGTAACACATCCTCGTCTTCACCGGCTCCACTCTTGGTTATCTCGTGCCTTTACTTCTGCAAGCTTATTTGTGCTATATCCCTTGCTTGCTTGTGTGCTTGTTGTTGTTGCATCATATAGGTTGTTCACCTAGTTGCATATCTAGACAACCTACTTTGATGCAAAGTTTAAATTGGTAAAGAAAAGCTAAAAATTGTTAGTTGCCTATTCACCCCCCCCCCCCCACTCTAGTCAACTATATCGATCCTTTCACATTGGCTGTGCAAATCCGGGCACATGCTTAGGGCATCTCTAGCCGGTCTCCTATACTAAAATTAGAAAAAAAAATTCTAACTATCCCACTTTACTATTTTTTAGAGAATCACTATTCTATAGCTAGCATATCCCCTATTCTAATTCTTTTTTGTTTTCAGAAATTTTCAAACTTACGAAACATAAAAATTAGAACTTGAATGATGAAGGGCACAATATTCAAACACGCAACAAATTAATGTTCTCAAACATAAAACATTCAAATTTAAACACAATAAAGTAAGAATTCAAATAAACATGATTAAAGAATATGAATCAATTGATATGGAGGTGCCACTGATGCTCAATAAGATCTTCTTGAAGTCGATTGTGATCTTGACGGTTCTCGATCCTTTGGTTTGCTTGGAGGAAGGCTTCGATCTTTTTTGGGTTATGCTCTGGCTCCACTGGGTGGCCACTGAACGGATACTGAAAGTTCTTTGGGTCCTCTCTCTCATTCTTGATGATCATGTTGTGCAAAATAATACATGTTGTCATGATCTTTCATAGAGTTTCATGTTTTGAATACTGAGGAAAGCCCAAGACAAAATAATACATGTTGTCATGATCTCGCCACCTCACCCATGCTGCTATGCTACCCTCTCTCTGCTCTCCATGGTTTAGCTTCTGATGCTCTTCTCCATTGTCAAATTTTATAGCTGGCGGAGGGCCTCCTCATGAAGGATTTCGTTGGGCGGCTTTCTTGTGCCCCTGAAAGACCAACGTTGCCGCTAGGCAGGGCAGCTGCACGGCTTTTTGCTTGGTCATGTTGGTTGGGATTCATCTCGTGGATTCTTCAGCTCTCTGGATTATTTCCAGAGATTGCTCACCTTCTTCTTGACGCGTCTTGTGTGGGCATCTGGTCATGTTTCGCCCTCATCTATTTGCGTGCTGGAATGGCGCTGCTGAGGATGAATCCCAGGCCCAGCGACATCATCGTGGCAGAGGCAGATCACGCGGCTTCACCTACTCAGGTAACCACCATGAAGCTCAAGCTTCCTGGTACAAGAGGTCGCAATTAATTAAGTTCTGACTGAACATTGTGCTTTCGTACAAACAAATTGGTACAAGAGGTCGCAATTAATTAACCCAAATGTGCTCAAGTCCGATAGAATTTACCAGTGGGTCGTTCTGCTGCATGTTTGCTATATACTATCAACTGGAACCGTAGTTGTTCTCATCACCAACAGTGAATGTTATTCTTGAACTAAACTGTCAGTTGCTGCAGCCTAGGGTCAGTGTGTTTATCTGTGGGATAAGGCAGTCTTTTCATCGATGGTACAAATTGATAGAATAGTGAAAAAGATCTCCTTGATCTCCTAAATTTTTGCACCTCAGTTTTTTCTTTAATTGTCTCACCTTGAAATGCCATCCACACTCAAAGAGGATTGACAGTCATAAAAAGAAAAAGGTGCAAGAACAGAATTACCTCAAAGGGCATAGATGATATTTTCATATGGCTGCATGCATCGATTGATGCAGAGGCCGGAGGTAAGCCTCCTTTTCAAAAAAAAAGAGATGATATTTTCATGACTATTGAGATATATGGAACAGAATACACTGTACGCTTAATTTGCATTTTGGAACTGCCGTTTCAAGCATGATGTGTGATTTATTTCTACCATTTTGGTTGTTATCACAAGTTGCTGTGTTGGACTCACAGACACCACCTTGATACAATATCCTAATTTATTGGCAGGATTTCGAGCCGGCTGCAGCAAGGTGATGGAGATCAGCGCCAGCGCAGGGAGTGCTTCTGCTTCGTAGCTATTCTAGCGGATGCTGCTGCTGTGGATAAAGAGATGGCCATGTCGTGTGCTGAGTAGTAATCTATCCGGTAGAAGTAGAGAGTGAGTATAACTTAGTAAGCTTGTTTCCATGCCATGCTAGGTCAGAGCTTAAGCAGTCAGTATGGTTCGTACTACGATGTTTGGTTACTCTGACTGAACCGGGCCTATCCAACAAGGTTATTTACCTTTGCACAGCCTAAGAACTGTCCGTGATTAAGCTTTGTTTCAATGCATGTAATGAAGTGACTTAGTACGCTGCGATCAAGGCCTTCCTTCCATTCTATGTAATCATAGCTTGCTGGGTTAATTGCTAGACGTAGAATCTGTCTAGTGTCTAGGGACTAGGGAGTGGTGGTTGCAGGAGCAGGACGGGGGAAAGCAGCCAAGTTTCCTTTTTCTTTTTGATGATGAGGATGGGGTGGATTTGTTTCACGTTTCTGGAAATGGGCCTGGTGCGCTGCCCATCGGCGGTCAATTTAGTGCTAACCAAGCTTATCAACAACCAAATCAGGCACACGCGCTCATCAGTCCGGAGTAAAGGCCGAACTTTCAAAGCGGAGACGTACACCAGTGAACCACTAGCAGTCGTAACTTCACTACGCCTACCCTTAGAGCATCTTCACTCGTTGGCACCCTCAGGAGGCATTTCTTTCGCCCCTTGGGGGGCTGCCGGCGAAACTTTTTGCCTGGGGGCGTAAATCTTTCCACTCGTTGCGCCCCCCAGAAGCAGTGTTGAGGCTCAAGTAGGCAGCGGCATTTTGTCGAGCAGGTCATAGGCGATGCCATAGGCACGCTCCGGTGCATACAGGCCCTGCTCGCGGCGCAGTCCCTCCATTTAGAGAGGTCAGGGGAGGAAGCGAGTCCGGCGAGGTCGTGCTCCATGTACTCGAAGACGGGGTAGATGCTGGCGGAGGAGCGGGAGGTGATGAGGCCGTGGATGCCGATCACGTCCGCGCTGCCCCACGGCATGCTGCTGGAGGTCTTCAGGCGGCTGCCGGTGCGCGGCGGTGTGCCGCCGCTGGCGCCGCGTCGTGTCCCGCGCGCCCGGCCTCCCCGCCCCGCCACTTCGGCTTCTTCCGCAACCACGGCCCGTCCGCGCTGCCGCCGTTCGTCCTCACCGCGGGCGTCGCGCTCGCGCCCCATCAACGGCGTCGGGTGCGCGTCCACTGGCGACACAGGAGGAGGAGGAGGGGGAGGAAGAGGTGCCGGTCGCTTCGCCGCTGACCGTTGAGGCCGGGGCAGCTTGCCGGTGACTCGCAAACCGGCGGAGGCGCGGACGCGCATGGATGGAGGCGAGGCCCGGCTCAGCCGGCAGCGTGCGGGATGCACAGAGCCCGTGCTTGGGGGCGAAACCGACTGGGGCCGGACTTGGCGAAGGCTGCAGGGCGGCTTTGGAAGCAGGCGGCAGCAGCGGCGTTCGGCCGGCGCCGGCGAGGCTGCGGAAACGGCGACGGATTCCCAAGGCTGCGGAAACGGCGCCGGCGAGGTGTGCTGCGGGCGGCTCAAAACGGAGAGCAGGAGGCAGAGCTCGACGGGGGCGGCTGCTCGACGGGGGCGGCTTTGGCTCGGGAGGACCCGGGACGGCGCCCAGCCGCGCTTCCCAACGGCGGCAAGGAGACGTGCCGTGCTCTGCTCAGGCAGCACGAGCGCGAGCCCCGCCCCGGCCATGCATGCGCCGCCACGGCCGCGCGAGCCCTGCTCCGGCTGTGTGTGTGGTAGGTGGTGCCGTGGTGGAAGGAAGAGGAGAGGAGAGAGGAGAAAGAAAAGAGAGAAAGGAGAGGAGAGATGAGAGAGAGGGCAGAAAGAGGGGCTGGCAAGTGGGCCGTTGCATGCGAAAAGGAGATGCCGGCGTTCCCAGCTGCTTCCCGGGGGACTGGGTTTGGAATTGGCGTGCCGGCCGTAACTTTCGTCAAAACCGGCGCAAAACTGATTCCTGAGACCCGAGTGGGTCGTTTTTTGACCGCCGGCGTCTAAAAATGCGTCTGGAAATGCGCCTGGGGAGGCTTCTTGAGGGCCTGGCTGGAGATGCTCTTACCGAGGGCTCAGAGAATTCCTTTCTCGGCTAGTTATTGATGGATGCAGGCACATGTCATTTTACTTTCCTCCGAGACGTTTCACGCTTCAGGAAACGCCCCCGTGCCGCTCTGCATCGAATATATCATCCCACGATTTTTTTTCTGATCTTATTATGTAGTAGTACACTATTTTTCTTAGTGTGAGGCTCCGAGGATCCTTTCACCATAGGTTAGAATTTTATTGAATCAAAATAAAACACCAAAAAATATAAACACAACGAGTACACAACCGGTTTTTGCACAGCTAGGATGCAAAAAGTCAATACCAACCAACGCACACACAAAAAGACCACACCGGCAAATATCAAAGGCATATAAAAACAAACTATGTGTAGGCGAGGAAAAAGAAAAAAACCCAAAGCTCAATAAGATTTTCTTGAAGTCATATGAAGGCGCCACTGATGCTCAATAAGATTTTCTTGAAGTCAGTTGTGAGCTTGACGGTTCTCAATCCTTTGGTATGCTTGGAGGAAGGCTTCGATCTTGTTTGAGTTATGCTCTAGCTCCACTAGGTGGCCATTGAACAGATACCGAAAGTCCTCCTGGTCCTCTCCCTCATCCTCAATGACCATATTGTGCAAGATAATACATGTTGTCATGATCTTCCACAAGGTCTCATGCTACCAATACTCAAGAGGCCCCGGACAATCACAAGTCGTCGTTGAAGCACACCAAAAGCTCTCTCAACATCCATTCTAGTAGATTCTTGACAAGTTGCAAAGTGAGATCTCTTGTTACCTAGTGGTTTGTGGATTGTCTTCACACTTGTGGCCCATGAAGGATAGATGCATCGATATGGTAGTATCCCATGTTGTACTCGTTTCCATTGATAACATAGTTGCAAGCTAGACTATCACTGACAACAAGCCTTACAAAAAAAGGAGATCATTGTAGGACATTGAGATTATTGTGAGAGCCAGACATACCAAAGTCTGTATGCCAAATACAAGACCATGTGATGTAACAACCTCAAGAATGATCGTTGGATCAATGCAGTGCCCACTATACTGACCTTGCCATGCAATAGGACAATTCTTTCAAGTCCAGTGCATTCACTCAATGGATTGAAGCATACCCGACCAATCTCTCTCTTCATTTTCCGCGATGAGCTTCTGGCTATCTTCTTTTCATTGGGAGCCCTCAAGTACTCTAGTCCATAGATGTGACATCCCTGCTAAATAGAAATGATACACGGAAACACTCAAGTATCTTCTTCCAACTTGCTCCTTTTTTTCCAAAAGCCTGTCCGAAAGAAACCTCAAAGTTAAGCATGTTTGGTTTGGAGCAATTTGAGAATGGGTAACTGACTGAAAAGTTGATCTATGGGGCCACTCTAGATCCCAAGTTGATCTATGGGGCCACTCTAGATCCGAGGTGCAATGGCTGGGAACTAGTGGATTTGGTAGGGGCGTTACAATAGATTTCAATAACAATTATGCATAATCGTTTCTCACACTCGAGTATGATATCTTCATCACCAATGCGAGCATAGTCAGGATGGCATTGTCCGGGCATCCATAAGCAAGAACTCACATGACAGTTGTATCTTCAACAATCAACTTGTACTTGCTACTCCTGGTGCATTCCTTTTCAGTGCAAACCAAGGATCATGTCTCTCCATAGCCTTTGCAATGGTGTTGGATCAAGACCCATGCATCCAGAATTGACGCCGGAAATAGTACAGGGATAAAACTGCATTCTATGCAATTTAATCCCTAACAAGACCATCATGGCCCATGACTCAGTCTCGAAGAAACAACTGTAGACCTAACTGAGTGGTCTCCTGAAATCCTTGTCCGTTGCAACCACGACACTCGCAAAATCAAAATCACCATCTGCTTCCACATCCAACGAAGAATCGTCAAAGAACTACTCCCACAACCGATTCATCTAAACATGGAGAAATTTAATGGTCTATTTGAGACATTTTAAACATGGAATTTCGTGACAAATGAGTAAATATGCAGTCAACATAGTACAGTTACGGAATGGCAACCACGGAATCAAAACATGGAACTGGAAGGGTTTAATCTTCAATGTCTAAATAAAAATAAATAAATAGTAACCACATCAACGTGACAGAATATTGCTTAAGCAAATCATGCTAACATGTCGACTGACCGTTGGAAGAGCAACGCACAGATGATTAAGCAGGAGGGGAAATTTTGAGGGCGACGTAGAAGACATAAGTATATACAGTAACATGGATTAACTCACTAGTAGAAAAAGAGGCTTCCATACGCCCCCATTAGTCCCTAAAATAATCGAACCGCGACCAAAAGGGTCTTTAGTCGCGGTTCGGGAGGAGACCCGCGACCAACTATCTGGGCCCAGCGCGCTCGGTCGACAGCTGGCGGACGGGAGGGGCTTTAGTCCCGGTTGGCCTGGCCAACCGGGACTAAAGGTCCTCAGGCTGGCCCGAAGGCCTTTAGTCGCGGTTGGCCAGGCCAACCGGGACTAAAGGCCCATCCCTATATATAGGACTCATCTCACTTCACTTAGCCACAATTGGTGCCACTTCTATACACAATATTCACAAGGGGGGTGGTGGGTTTGCTTTTGGTTCCTCCTATGCACACAAGGTGTTCGATGAAATGCCCGAGAGCATGAAACAAACATGATATGAAGTGTCCGAGCCACACTTGAGCTTTCTCATTTATTTTTCCTCCGTGATCGCGGTTAGCAACTTGAACCTTTCATGTGTCATTGATAAAATATGCATGTGTGTAGTTCATTGTTTAATTTGTATTATTTCTAGCTTGTTAGTTTAACAAATGCATGATGGTTAATTATATACTTTATATAATAATAATGCAGATGAATCGGCAATGGATGTACGGTCCCCGACTCTCCGGCGAGTTCACTACGGGTTTGAAAGATTTCCTCGTAGTGGCAAATGCGAACAAGCAGCGAGGTTTTATTATCTGTCCATGTGCTGTCTGTAAGAATCAGAAGGGTTACTCCTCCTCAAGAGACGTTCACATGCACCTGCTTCGGCACGGTTTCATGCGAAGCTATAATTGTTGGACCAAGCATGGAGAAAGAGGGGTTAGAATGGAAGAAGATGAAGAAGGGGATGATATCGATGAAAACTATCATGATCATTTCGGTGATAGTTTCATGGAGGATGATGCTGAGGGTGGGGAAGGGTTAGGTGAAGGTGAAGAAGAGGCACATGATGAGCCTGCTGATGATCTTGGTCGGACCATTGCTGATGCACGGAGACGCTGCGAAACTGACAAGGAGAGGGAGAATTTGGATCGCATGTTAGAGGATCACAAAAAGTCGCTGTACCCAGGATGCGATAATAGTCTGAAAAAGCTGGGCTGCACACTAGATTTGCTAAAATGGAAGGCACGGGAAGGTGTAGTGACTCATCATTTGAAAATTTGCTGAAAATGTTGAAGAATATGTTTCCGAAGAATAACGAGTTGCCCGCCAGTACGTACGAAGCAAAGAAGGTTGTCTGCCCTCTAGGTTTAGAGGTTCTGAAGATACATGCATGCATTAACGACTGCATCCTCTACCGCGGTGAATACGAGAATTTGAATGAATGCCCTGTATGCACTACATTGCGTTATAAGATCAGAGGCGATGACCCTGGTGACGATGTTGAGGGCGAGAAACCCAGGAAGAGGGTTCCCGCCAAGGTGATGTGGTATGCTCCTATAATACCACGGTTGAAACGTCTGTTCAGGAACAAAAAGCATGCCAAGTCGTTGCGATGGCACAAAGAGGACCGTAAGTCCGACGGGGAGTTGAGACACCCCGCTGATGGAACGCAATGGAGAAAGATCGACAGAGTGTTCAAAGATTTTGCAGCTGACACAAGGAACATAAGATTTGGTCTAAGTACTGATGGCATGAATCCTTTTGGCGAGCAGAGCTCCAGCCATAGCACCTGGCCCATGACTCTATGCATCTACAACCTTCCTCCTTGGTTGTGCATGAAGCGGAAGTTCATTATGATGCCAGTGCTCATCCAAGGTCCAAAGCAACCCGGCAACGACATCGATGTGTACCTAAGGCCATTAGTTGATGAACTTTTACAGTTGTGGGGCAGACCTGGTGTACGTGTCTGGGATGAGCACAAAGAAGAGGAATTTGACCTACGAGCGTTGCTTTTTGTAACCATCAAGGATTGGCCTGCTCTCAGTAACCTTTCGGGACAGACAAATAAGGGATACAATGCATGCACGCACTGCTTACATGAGACTGAAAGTGTACGTTTGGGTAATTGTAAGAAGAACGTGTACCTGGGTCATCATCGATTTCTTCCCTGAAATCATAACGTAAGAAAGAAAGGCAAGCATTTCAACGGCAAGGCAGATCACCGGCCGAAGCCTGCGGAACGTACTGGTGCTGAGATATTTGATATGGTCAAGGATTTGAAAGTCATCTTTGGAATGGGTCCTGGCGGACAATCAGTTCCGCGGGGAGTTGACGGGCACGCACCCATGTGGAAGAAGAAATCTATATTTTGGGAGCTACAATATTGGAAAGTCCTAGATGTCCGCTCTGCAATCGACGTGATGCATGTTACGAAGAATATTTGCGTGAACCTGCTAAGCTTCTTGGGCGTGTATGGGAAGACAAATGATACAAAGGAAGCACGGCAGGACCAGCAACTTTTGAAAGACCCAGATGACCGGCATCCGGAATGGTTTCAAGGTCGTGCCAGCTACGCTCTTACCAAAGAAGAGAAGGTCATTTTTTTGAATGCCTGAGCAGTATGAAGGTCCCGTCTGGCTTCTCGTCGAATATAAAGGGAATAATAAACATGGCGGACAAAAAGTTCCTAAACCTGAAGTCTCACGACTGCCACGTGATTATGACGCAATTGCTTCCGATTGCTTTGAGGGGGCTCCTACCGGAAAATGTTCGAGTAGCCATTGTGAAGCTATGTGCATTCGTCAATGCAATCTCTCAGAAGGTAATCAATCCAGAAGATCTACCACGGTTACAGAACGATGTGGTCCAATGCCTTGTCAGTTTCGAGTTGGTGTTCCCACCATCCTTCTTCGATATTATGACGCACCTCCTGCTCCACCTAGTCGAAGAGATTTCCATTCTCGGTCCTGTATTTCTACACAATATGTTCCCCTTCGAGAGGTTCATGGGAGTATTAAAGAAATATGTTCGTAACCGTGCTAGGCCAGAAGGAAGCATCGTCAAGGGCTATGGAAATGAGGAGGTAATTGAGTTCTGTATTGACTATGTTCCTGACCTTAAGCCGATTGGTATTCCTCAATCGCGGCACGAGGGGAGACTAAGTGGAAAAGGCACGATCGGAAGGAAATCAACGATATGTATGGACGGTCATTCTATGACTGAAGCACACCACACAGTTCTGCAAAATTCCAGCTTGGTGGCTCTGTACTTCGAGCAACACAAGAATATTTTACGCTCGGACAACCCGGGGAAGCCTAAATCCTGGATTAGAAAGGCCCACATGGAGACTTTCGGCAGTTGGTTGCGAAAACATTTAATGAATGACAATGATGTTGGAGATCAGCTGTACATGTTGGCCAAGACACCATCTTTGACTATAACGACTTTCCAAGGGTACGAGATAAATGGGAATACATTTTACAACATCGCCCAAGATAAAAAGAGCACCAACCAAAACAGTGGTGTCCGCTTTGATGCAGCAACCGAGAATGGGCAAACGGTCACATATTATGGTTACATAGAGGAGATATGGGAACTTGACTATGGACCCTCCTTTAAGGTCCCTTTGTTCCGGTGCAAATGGTTCAAGCTAACAGGAGGTGGGGTAAAGGTGGACGAGCAATACGGAATGACAATGGTGGATTTCAACAATCTTGGTTACCTTGACGAACCATTCGTCCTTGCCAAAGATGTCGCTCAGGTTTTTTATTTGAAGGACATGAGTAGCAAACCGAGGAAACGGAAAGATAAGAAAACGATCAGTACATCATGCGATGATCCAAAGCGCCACATTGTTCTTTCAGGGAAAAGAAACATCGTGGGAGTGGAGGACAAGACAGACATGTCAGAAGATTATAATATGTTTGGTGAAATTCCGCCCTTCAAAGTGAACACTGACCCAAGCATTAAGTTAAATGATGAAGATGCTCCATGGATACGGCACAATCGTAAGCAAGCAGGGACACAAGGGAAGAATTGATTTGTAATAATTTATTGTACCAAACTTTGTTGAATGGATCATGTGAATTAAAACGTACGATGGCGAATCCGGATGATTTGTATTTGGTCGATGAACTGAATGATGTAGCAAACCTTTTGTCAAACCTTCAAGGGATCGAGGATGTACAACAAAACAATCGGTCTGAATTTTTAAAATGAATTAGTTTTATTTTTCTGGATTTTTTGATATATTATTTGTATTTTTAAGATTTTAAAATGAATTAGTTTTATTTTTTAAATTTTTTGATATATTATTTGTATTTTTAAGATTTTCAAATGAATTAGTTTTATTTTTTTGAATTTTTTGATATATTATTTCTATTTTTAAGATTTTAAAATGAATTAGTTTTATTTTTCTGAATTTTTTGATATATTATTTGTATTTTTAAGATTTTAAAATGAATTAGTTTTATTTTTCTGAATTTTTTGATATATTATTTGTATTTTTAAGATTTTAAAATGAAAAGTATTTGAAAAAGGACCTTTAGTCGCGGTTCGTGACACGAACCGCGACTAAAGGCTCTTTCCGCGCGGAGACGAAAACGGCGCGAAAGAACCTTTAGTCGCGGGTCGTGACACCAACCGCGACTAAAGGTACCCCTTTAGTCCCGGTTGGGGACACCAACCGCGACTAAAGGGTACCTTTAGTCGCGGTTGGTGTACCCAACCGCGACTAAAGGCTTGCCCTATATATTCTCCGCGGCCCTCGTCTTCTCCGTGCTAAGGACCAAACGCATCCAGGACCTCGTCTTCTCCGCGACGCCGCCCTCGTCTTCTCCGCGACGCCGCCCTCGTCTTCTCCGCGCCGCCGCCCTCGTCTTCTCCGCGCCGCCCTCGTCTCCGGTAGGTGCCCGCCACCGCCTGCCGTCCTCCTCGCGTGCCTAGAAGAAGAGGGGACCGCCGCCGTCGTCTTCTCGCCCTCGTCTTCTCGCCCGCCTTCTCGCCCGCCGCCGCCTGCCGTCCTCCGCCGCCTGCCGTCCTCCTCGTCGCTGCGTACTGGATGTGCGCCTTGCCAGCCTCGCGCGCGTGCGGAAACGGCGCCGCCGTGCGTGCCCATGCTGGTGGTCACCGCCGCGTGGGCAAACTAAAAATTGAGCAAGAGAGCAGAGAGAGAGAGAAGGAGAGCGCTCTGGGTCGTGGGGCCCACCCGTCAGCGAGCGAGAGAGAGAGAGCAGAGAGAGAGAAAGGGACTTGAGCAGTTTCTGTTTATAGATTCATAAATCCATAACTAATTCATAAATTCTCCAATTTGAGTGATTCAAATTTCTATACATTCAGGAACTTGAGCAGTTTCTGTTTATAGAAAAAGTTCAACATGCTTCTGCAATAATGTTTGCACTAAATAATTAAATACAGAAAAGGGAACTAAAAATGGAAACTTACAAAATTCATAACTTGAATTCTGTTAACTCAAATTGAGAAAACTTGAGCTCTAAAATTTTGTCTTAACAAAATATACACAATGGTATTTTATTTGGGAATAATTGTATAAATTTGACCAAAAAAACATCAATTTTCTGTTATGGTCATAAAAGAAAAGGAAAAAGAAAATGGCATAACTAATTAAATAATTATCCAAAAATTATGTTTAATACCTCAAAATGTTCAGTGAAACATTTGGCACATGTTTTCAACCTTATACATGCAGTTTGACATCTAAAGTATTTCTGTTTTTGTTGTTTTCCAAAAATGGCTGAAATGAAAGCAAAAACTAATAGCTCTTAATCATTCAACCGTCGCTGCTCCTCCTCTATGTCCCCTTAATCTTATTTTTTAATTCCTTTATACTTAATTAATTTTTACTACATGCAGGAGTGACATATGGCGGACGATAGAGCCGAGCCGCTTAGGGATCTGGAGGCTGAACGTTATTTAATGGGCATCATAAACAACGAGATTCCTTATGTGCCGGGCTCAGAAGATGAGCAAGAAGAGGATGTAGTCTCTTCTTTTCTGAACCTTGACGGTGGAACAGACATTGTCGATGATCAAGAAGGTGAAGGAATGGACATTGTCGACGGAGGTCAACCGTCAACAAACGACGATCTCGAATTGCAAGTAGCAACCACCTTCGGCGAGGTATATATATACATTGAGCCTCTCGTGATACAAACTTACTGAAATGTGAATACATATGTATTAACGCGCGCGACTCTCTTTCTTTTTTTAGCCCTCGGCCGGATCGAGTACGACAAAGCGTGGCAAATCCAAGGCGATGAAAACAGGAGAAACATATACCATTGATTTTGTCAGTGAAACCGGCAAGCCCCTACAGCACACCTCAAAGTTTATCAACCAATGCGGAGTCGTTGTTAGAGACAACGTCCCGATCACCGTCCAGGAATGGAAGGAGCCAAAGAAGGCGCGTCTTGGTTTCAGTTTTGTCGACAAGAGAACAAAAAAGGATTGCTGGAGAAAGCTTATGGAACATTTCATTCTACCTCCGGAATACAACAAAGTCGATGAATTCGGTAACGAGGTTCCGGGTGGACGTGAGAGGAGGAGGCTAGTTAAAGAGTTCGCTCTTCAGAAGATGGCCGAAGCATTCCGGAACTTCAAGAAAAATTTAACCCGTGACTATGTCAACAAGGGCAAGACTCCGGATTTCAATGGACAACATGAGAAACTGAAAGATGATTGGCCAGAATTTGTGAGGCAAAAGAAATCGGAGCATTTCAAGGAAATATCGAAAAAAAATAAGGATAATGCGAGTAAGAAAAAGTACCATCATATTATGGGGCCAGGAGGATACCGCCTTTCGGAGCCTAAGTGGCAGAAGATGGAGGAGGACCTGAGGGTGCGAGGAATCCCTCTAGGTACAGAGGGATGGGACCCAAGGCCCAAAAGCTGGTGGTACGGGCATGGGGGATCGCTAGACCCGGAGACAGGGGTGTGTGTTCACCGGAAGAAAAAGTTTACTCCCACCCAAGCCCGTATTGACGCAATGACCCAAGCTCAAGAGGGCTTGATCAAGTTCAACAGAGAGAAAGACGCACTGACAACAGCCCTCGGGAATGATGAACACGGAGGACATGTACGAGGCAAAGGCAGAATTCCGTGGAAAGTAGGGTTTTCCCAGGACAATGACCCGTACTGTTACAGAAGCCGTAAGAGAAAGACAGACCGGGATGCAGATCTTTTGGCGAAGTTTGCATCGGAACTCCATGAGTTGAAGCAGACCGTGCATGAACTAGTAAAAGAAAAATCGGCTGCAGGGCCGCATGAAGATCATGAAGCGGATCGCGGAAGCCAGCAGCGGAGAAGCAGCGTGGCTTCCACGGATGCCCCGCCTGGTGCTAATGCACCGACGATCGAGATTCGTGCACCGGAGCCTCACTACCCCGTGGATGATGTAAAGGAGATGAAAGAATGTGATCTGCATTATCCCGTGGGAAACGTTTCCACGAAGATAGCTACCAGCAGTGCTTTACCCTGTACACCTGGAGCACTCCACCACAACAACCCCATTGCATATGGCTATGCTCGTGTCACGGTGGAAGACATAGTCCAAGAGTTTGAGGACCTGGAGATTGACAAAGCTACACCCGAAGGGGAGAGAAGACTTGGAGATGTCAAGCGCCAGATCATTCTATGGAAAAAGAAGTACATAGTGTTTCCAGGCGAGGCGCCAAGGCTAACAAGTCCACCCCCCTCCGATGGTGGTGGTGGTGGTGGTTGTGGCGGCGGTGGTGGTCGTGGTGGTTCACCTACACCTCCTTCACGCCATTCGACGCCGTCCCCCGATCCACAACCTCCGGCGGGTAAGCAGCCGCCGCCCCCCAATCCTCCTCCGGCGGGTACGACGCCCCCCAATCCTCCTCCGGCGGGTACGACGCCCCCCAATCCACCTCCGGCGAAGAAGCAGAAGCAGGCGGACAGCAAGGAAACCCGCTCCTGGACTATTAACCCGGACCCTTATGTACCTAAGACCACAAGGGTACCGGAGCCATCACTGAAGCCTCTCCTCCCAAGGCCTTGGGAACTTAGTGAAGCTAAAACCAAATTGCCTGCGTCTGCTCATTATGAGAAATGGAAGGCGGATACGAAGGCGATAAAAGAGCCTGAGCCCAAGCAAGTATTCACTGAGAAGCAAAAGAAGTGGGCTAAGGATTTTTGACGACACCGTCCCAAGCCGAGCTGAATATGCCTGACGACTATGGACATGAACTTCGTAGGCAAGCAAAAATATTGAAGGAGGAGAAAGAAGAAAGTAAAAAAAGCGGGAAACAAGTTGACCAGCTCGGGATGCAGAATAAACAATCGATCCCCCCGCTCATAGTGAAAGCCGGTCCGGAAGAGGACCCCGAGATCATAGCAGCTGCGGCAGCACTTGGATTGACTGTAGCGAGTGCCATGAAACAAGCGTCCGAGATGGGTTTGACTCTTCGTGCCTCGTTAGGCCTTGAGGATGCGCCAGTATGTGAGATAGCATTACAATATGTGCGGAATGGGCCTCTCGTCGAGCCTACGCGGGAAAAGAGTCTACCACCACAAATGCGAAATCTGCTACGTTGGTACAAGCATTTCATAACATGGGCCGGCAAAGAATATGTTTATGCGGATGTTACAGAGGAGCATCACACCAAACGGTACTCTGTACAAGTTCATATGAGTGAATTGTTCCAGCTGTTCAATCTGCGCGAGCTCGACAAATCTATCCTGAGTTGCTACGTTCTGTAAGTGATTTATTTCTACCTCATCTCGTTCTTCATTGCCTGCACTATATATATATATATATATATATATATGTATATATATATATATATATTGTCCTAACTATATTGTTGCGTACGCTATTTTGCAGATTGAAGATTTGGGAATGCAAAATAAGAAACATCCATGATGTTGGGTTCATTGACCCACATATCGTTAATGGACATGTGTTACAAAATCACCCCGAAGACGTGGAGAAATACTTGTACAAGTTTCTTAGAAAGCATCAACTCAAAAGTCATATTCTATTTCCTTACCATTTTGGGTGAGTGTTTCTCTCTTGTGCCCCCATTCTCTTTTGTTTACTCCATGCATGGTATGTCTAATCGATGAGTTATGCATGACCGTGGATGTAACGTGTCCGCAGGTTCCACTGGATTCTGCTAAATATTGAACTTCACACCTCCAGAGTTCTAATCATGGACTCTATGGATTCGGATTCAAAGCTTTGGGCCGACATGAGAAAAATGCTGCAAAAGTAATTATTTTCAATCATTTGAGCTCTATGTCGATCGGTCTCTTTCGTTCATTTCCTAATATCAAGTAACTAATAACTCCCTTGTTCATTTAATTTTCTTTGCCCTGTAGGGTTTGGAGACGGTTCTCAGAAGAAATTGTTGGTGAATTCAAACATGAGCTAGATTTTAGAAGGTTAGTTAATGTGGATAAGCAGCCACCGGGGACCAATCTATGTGGATACTATGTTTGTGAGAACATCCGGAGACACACCTCTGAGCGTAAGGCATCGGATAGCGTGCGGAAGGCGACGGATAACTTGCGGAGGAGGCTTAGTCCAGAAGCTCGCTTCCGACCAATTCAAGATGAATTAGCAGGATTTTTCATGAGGGAAGTCATCAATCCTAAAGGAGAACACTATACTGAGGACGAAGAGATTTATATGCATACCCGAGATTGAAACTTGTTCGAAGTTGTATATGGTCATCCATCCTAATTGTGTATGGAAACTTGTTCGAAGTTGTATATGGTCACCCGAGATTGAATATATATTATATATTCCTCTTGAATTCTTCTTGTTTGAAATTTCATATGCATGTATATAGTAGCGTAGAATATGTGTACTGAAACTTCATCAAAATAAAAATAAAACACAAAATAAAATATAAAAGAAATAAAACACTACAAATTAAAAAGAAACCAGGTTTAGGGGGGCTAAAATCCTGAACCTGCGGAGGAGGCCTTTAGTCCCGGTTAGCCACGAGAACCGGGACTAAAGGTCCTCCGCCCCGACGGACTCCTGGCGCCCACGTGGACGGGCCTTTAGTCGCGGTTCGTAAGAGGCGCGACTAAAGGGGGGGCCTTTAGTCGCACATATTTAGTCCCGGTTGCACAGCCGGGATTAATGGCCTTTGCGAACCGGGACTAAAGGCCTATTTTCTACCAGTGACTGTGAGTTACACTAACAGATCAACCCTAGCCAACAATACAAACAGCAGCACCCGAGTGAAATCTACACGTATACGCAGCAGTACGCTAATAGATCAGACCTAGCGAGCAAGCTAACAGATCGACGGTACTATCCATCGATCTGTTAGTATCACGATGCTATATCGAACTATGAAACTAAACATGACGCTAACCGAGAATCGAACAGGCAGCGGAGGGGGATCGAGAGGACGGATACCTTGACGGAGGATTGCGACGATGTTTTCGATCGGAATCAGGGGGTCTGGTGGATTTGTGCAAGGCTAGTCGATCGGGTGCAGGTATTTATAGATGGGAACAAGGCCGGCTCGGTTACGCTACGCCATCCATGTGTGCCGGACCGACCGACTATGCAGGTGCGAACAAAAAACTGAAGGCGGTGCAGGAGCCCAGCCCAACCGTGCAATCTCCGGAGACACTCTTTCTTTTCTTTTTTGAGTTGGATTTCTTTTCCTTTTTGATGGGGGCGATCTCCGGAATCATCTGTACGTTCCGCAGATATTCTTTGTGGCGTGAAAGTTGGAAGGTTATATATGGGACGCTGATAACGCCTCATACGTGTGGCATACTAGACATCTGCCCACACACGGTGGCGTAAGCAGGAGGCAGCCCACACGGGTCATGTATGGACGAACATTAGAACTGCCCACATGTGTGGGTGCAACTACTTTGTGTCACACACCCAACAAATACTACTCATCCCACCCCGCACGTGTGGCACGAAGTAAAAATGCCCACAAGTCCTACGCAGCTACGTTAGTTACCCACGAGATGACGTATTAGTTATCATCCGGGATGGCAAATGTAGTTGTAAAAGCATGGCAACTCTCTCTGTTTTGGGTAACTATAGTTGCCATGTCTAATTTATGCTAGTTGTCGCGTGCAAGCAAACCATAGTTGCCGTGTGTGATTAACTACTTGCCACATATGGTCAAACAAATAGTTGCCATGTGTGTTTACCTAGTTGCCACGTGTGGTTCAACCATAGTTGCAATGTATGGTTAATTATTGTTGCCATGTGTGTTTACTTGGTTGCCACGTACGCGCAACTGCAGTTGCCATCTACCAACGAATCATAGTTGCCATGTGCGTTTACCTAGTTGCCGCATACGCGCAACTGCAGCTGCCATCTATCACCGTACGAGCGTCGTGTGGGTGAAGAGCAGTTCACCCACACGCGCATGGACTAGTTAGCGACTGTGTGGGCGGGAACTGGTTCACCCACACGACGCAGCTGGCACGCTCGCGCTGCGGGTCGTGTGGGCGAGCGCTCTAACGCCCACACGGCGCAGCTGGCAACCGCACACTGCGGATCGTGTGGGCGGGAGCTCTAACGCACACAAAACACGTTATGCCTACGTGGCACTCAGATTCCTTTAGGATTCGTGCAAAACAGAATCAAGGTGGATCATGGCGTGTGGGGACTAGTAGAAAACTAGGCTTTGGTCACAGGGAAATATTCACATTAGTCCCGGTTCAGTCACGAACCGGGACTAATATGAGCATTGGTCCCGGTTCGTGCGGCCAGGGGCCTGCCGGGCCTCGTGGGGGCATTGGTCCCGGTTCGTCCGGCCCTTTGGTCCCGATTGGTGGGACAAACCGGGACCAATGGGCCTCGCTCCTGGCCCACCACCATTGGTCCCGGTTGGTGGCTTGAACCGGGACCAGAGGCTCACCCTTTAGTCCCGGTTCATACCACAAACCGGGACTAAAGGGTTGGTCCTAGTTGCGGTCAGAGTTTAGTCCCACCTCGCCAACCGAAGGGCGCTCACACCAGTTTATAAGCCCGTCCCTCTCTGCCTTGTTGAGCTTCTCTCAAAGTGAAAATAGATGCCCTTATACAGGGAATTTGACCTAAATTCAGAGTAAATTTCTTTGAATTTCATAGAAATTGATTATGAATTTAGGTTGAATTTTCTCTATAGGCGCATCTATGTTCATTTTTTATAGTAAATAAACCTTAATAAACTAAATAAAAATAAATAAAATAAACTATAGTAAATAAAATAAATAAACCTTAATAAAATAAATAAAGCAAAAGAAATAAAGTAAAATACATAAGTAATTAGAAACAAAATGGAATAAAATAAATAAGTTTTTTGTTGTAAGTAGAAACAAAACAAAATAAATAAAGCAAAAGAGAAAAAAAAACAGGGAAAAAAATTATGCCACCTACTGGGCCACCACGGCCTGAATACGACTTGAAACCCATCCATGGGCCAGGATTCAGGCCCGCAGAAGGCCCAGTAAGCCCCACAGGCAAAGAGAACGGTTAGACCCGAAAGCCTGCAGTTGAGAGGAGCTCGAGAGGGTGGGCGCAGCAGCGCTTATAAACCACTCTCGAGCTCTCTCAACTAGCGAGGTGGGACTAAAATTTTGACGCGGGGCAGCACAAGGCCTTTGGTCCCGGTTGGTGCCACCAACCGGGACTAAAGGGGGGCATGCGTACCGGTTCGGTGCACCAACCGGGACCAATGCCCCCCCTTTTAGTCCTGGTTGGTGCCACGAACCGGGACCAATGTGTTTCCTATATATACCCCATCGCCACAGCAGAGCACTCCACAGTGCTCTATTTTTTCTGGCCCGCGAGGGGAGGGCATTTGGGTGCTCTAGCTCACCTCCTATGCACATGAGGTGTTCGATGAAATGTCTGAGCCACACTAGTTAATCTTTCTCCTCTCGAAACTCGACCTCCGAGCTCCATTTTCCCCGAGATTTGTCTAGGTTTAGCGGTCCGTCACGTCCCGTCCCCGTCTTCACCGCAGTCGATCGCCCGCGCCGATCTCGTCGCCAGCACCACCGTGGTGAGGCTCTTGTTCTTATCTTCTTTCTGAAAGGAAAAAAATTCTTACTTTAGATAGATACTTGTCTAATTTTGTTACTTTTATTATTCCTTCTTATTACATAGTGCGATGGTTTTCGTATCCGCCCCCGTCGGCCCTCGTCCTGTCTATGATTCAGATGTGGTATATATTATCTTTTTATAACTATTTGGTTCATTTATTGTTTATGACAAATATGCCGACCAACGTGACATAGATTTTATTTATCTAGGAGGTGGTTGAACCGGAAATTCCAACCGACCCTATTGTCGAGAGGTTAAATTTAGTTGAAGAAGAAAACAATTACTTGAAGGAAAAAATAAAAAAAATTGAGGAGGAGAAGATGATATTGGAGTTGCATGTTGCGGATGTCGTCGATGATCACAAGATCAAGATGGATGCAATGCGCTTGAAGATTAGAAAGATTAGAAAATATGCCATTCATACCGAGGCTTGGTATCATTATGCCGTTGGATCAATTGTTACCTTGGTTGCGATTATGCTCGCATTTGTTTCGCATTCAAATGTTTTACATAGTTTCAATGTATGGTTTAATTAATTAGATGCTCTGGAGAGCTATATATATGTTGTTAGATGAGAACTATGTATGTACTTTGGTATTAATGTGATGATGAACTTCTATTAATTTGGTCACTTAATTATCTATTCATGATGTTCTGTAATGGTTTTTGACACACTCAATTATATATAATGCACGCAGATGAACCGGCAATGGATATACGGTGACAGACACACCTCCGAGTACATTAAGGGCGCGCATGATTTTCTCGAAGTGGCTGAGGCAAACAAGCAGAATGGTTTTATGTGTTGTCCATGCCCTACATGTGGGAATACGAAGTCTTACTCTGACCGGAAAATCCTTCACACCCACCTGTTTTACAAGGGTTTCATGCCACACTCTAATGTTTGGACGAGGCACGAAGAAATAGGGGTTATGATGGAAGACGGCGAAGAAGAAGAGGACGATGACAACTATGTGCCCCCTGAATACGGTGATGCTGCAACGGGGGAAGCTACTGAAGATCAAGAGGAACCAGACGATGTGCCCAATGATGCTGCAAGGGGGGAAGCTGCTGAAGATCAAGAGGAACCAGTGCCCGATGATGATGATCTCCGCCGGGTCATTGTCGATGCAAGGACGCAATGCGAAAGTCAAAAGGAGAAGCTGAAGTTCGATTGCATGTTAGAGGATCACAAAAAAGGGTTGTACCCCAATTGCGAAGATGGGAACACAAAGCTCAGTACCGTACTGGAATTGCTGCAGTGGAAGGCAGAGAATGCTGTGCCTGACAAAGGATTTGACAAGCTATTGAAAATATTGAAGAAGAAGCTTCCAAAGGATAACGAATTGCCCGACAGTACATACGCAGCAAAGAAGGTCGTATGCCCTCTAGGATTGGAGGTGCAGAAGATACATGCATGCCCTAATGACTGCATCCTATACCGCGGTGCGTACAACGATCTGAACGCATGCCCGGTATGCGGTGCATTGCGGTGTAAGATCAGACGAGATGACCCTGGTGATGTTGACAGCGAGCCCCCCAGGAAGAGGGTTCCTGCGAAGGTGATGTTTGTATGCTCCTATAATACCACAGTTGAAACGTCTGTTCAGAAACGAAGAGCATGCCAAGTTGATGCGATGGCACAGTGAGGACCGTAAGAAAGACGGGAAGTTGAGAGCACCCGCTGACGGGTCGCAGTGGAGAAAAATCGAGAGAAAGTACTGGGCTGAGTTTGCAGATGACCCAAGGAACGTATGGTTTGGTTTAAGCGCGGATGGCATTAATCCTTTCGGGGAGCAGAGCAGCAATCACAGCACCTGGCCCGTGACTCTATGTATGTATAACCTTCCTCCTTGGATGTGCATGAAGTGGAAGTTCATTATGATGCCAGTTCTCATCCAAGGCCCTAAGCAACCTGGCAACGACATTGATGTGTACCTAAGGCCATTAGTTGAAGAACTTTTACAGCTGTGGAATGGAAACGGTGTACGTACGTGGGATGAGCACAAACAGGAGGAATTTAACCTGCACGCGTTGCTGTTTGTAACCATCAACGATTGGCCCGCTCTCAGTGACCTTTCAGGACAGACAAACAAGGGATACCACGCATGCACGCACTGTTTAGATGACACTGAAAGTATATACCTGGACAAATGCAGGAAGAATGTGTACCTGGGCCATCATTGATTTCTTCCGACCAACCATCAATGTCGAAAGAAAGGCAAGCATTTCAAAGGCGAGGCAGATCACCGGAAGAAGCCCACCATGCGTACCGGTGATCACGTACTTGCTATGGTCAATGATTTACACGTAATCTTTGGAAAGGGTCCCGGCGGACTAGCTGTTTCGAATGACGCTGAGGGACACGCACCCATGTGGAAGAAGAAATCTATATTTTGGGACCTACCCTACTGGAAAGAGCTAGAGGTCCGCTCTTCAATCGACGTGATGCACGTGACGAAGAACCTTTGCGTGAACCTGCTAGGCTTCTTGGGCGTGTATGGGAAGACAAAAGATACACCTGAGGCATGGGAGGACCTGCAACGTTTGCACGAAAAAGTCGGCATGCCTCCGAAGCAGTATGAAGGTCCTGCCAGCTACGCTCTTACGAAAGAAGAGAAAGAAATCTTCTTTGAATGCCTGCTCAGTATGAAGGTCCCGACTGGCTTCTCGTCAAATATAAAGGGAATAATAAATATGCCAGAGAAAAAGTTCCAGAACCTAAACTCTCATGACTGCCACGTGATTATGACGCAACTGCTTCCGGTTGCATTGAGGGGGCTTCTACCGGAAAACGTCCGATTAGCCATTGTGAAGCTATGTGCATTCCTCAATGCAATCTCTGAGAAGGTGATCGATCCAGAAATCATACCAAGGCTAAGGAGTGATGTGGCGCAATGTCTTGTCAGTTTCGAGCTGGTGTTCCCACCATCCTTCTTCAATATCATGACGCACGTCCTAGTTCATCTAGTCGACGAGATTGTCATTCTGGGGCCCGTATTTCTACACAATATATTCCCCTTTGAGAGGTTCATGGGAGCCCTAAAGAAATATGTCCGTAACCGCGCTAGGCCAGAAGGAAGCATCTCCATGGGCCATCAAACAGAGGATGTCATTGGGTTTTGTGTTGACTTCATTCCTGGCCTTAAGAAGATAGGTCTCCCTAAATCGCGGTATGAGGGGAGACTGACTGGAAAAGACACGCTTGGAGGGGACTCAATAATATGCAGGGACGGATATTCTTGGTCTCAAGCACACTATAGAGTTCTATAGAACTCTACCTTGGTGACCTCGTATGTCGATGAACACAAGAACAGTCTGCGCTCCAAACACCCGGAGCAGTGTGACGACTGGATTACATGTGAACACATCAGGACTTTCAGCAGTTGGTTGGAAACACGTCTCAGAGGTGACAACATTGTTTGTGATGAGCTGTACTCGTTGTCCAGGGGACCATCTTTGACTGTATTGACTTACAAAGGATACGATATAAATGGGAATACATTTTACACGATCGCCCAAGATCAAAAGAGCACCAACCAAAACAGCGGTGTCCGCTTTGATGCAGCAACCGAGAGGGGAAAGGACACATATTATGGTTACATAATGGACATATGGGAACTTGACTACGGACATGATTTTAAGGTCCCTTTCTTTACGTGCAAATGGGTCAATCTGTCAGGAGGCGGGGTACAGGTAGACCCACAGTACGGAATGACAACAGTGGATCTGAACAATCTTGGGTACACTGACGAACCGTTCGTCCTAGCCAATGATGTGGCACAGGTTATCTATGTGAAGGACATGTCTACCAGACCGAGAAAAAGAAAAGATAAGGAAGCGAATACATCATACGATGAGCCAAAGCGCCACATAGTTCTTTCAGGAAAAAGGGACATTGTGGGAGTGGAGGGCAAGACAGACATGTCTGAAGATTATGAAAAGTTTCATGAAATTCCTCCCTTCAAAGTCAAGGCTGACCCAAGCATCCTGATAAACGATGAAGATTATCCATGGTTACGGCGCAATAAGCAAATGACACAAGCGAAGAAAAAGTGAAGACTTTCTCCCGCAACTATTATGATGATACCATGCCAACTTTGTAACAGACGAGTATGATACCATTGTCCGTTTTGTACACGAAGTGCATCTAGTTTTTGCCGTAACCCTCTCAACTTTCTTGCACATGCTATGTGGATGAAATGATGATACCATGCCAACTTTCAACCTTTTCAGAGTTCATTTGAAATGCTTTTCAATTTTAGGGTCTTATAGCTCAAAATAATTAGTAAATGCATGAAAAATAACAAATGAAGTCAGAAAGGGTTGAAAATTGATGATGTGGCTTTGAATGGTGCATTTTGAACACACAAAAAGTCAGGAGTTCAAATAAGTTTTAAAAAATGAAATCCCTTTGTAACAGACGAGTTTCCGTATGAAATCCTGATACTTCGAAAGAGATTGTCCGTTTTGTACACGAAGTGCATCCAGTTTTTGCCGTAACCCTCTCAACTTTCTTGCACATGCTATGTGGATGAAATGATGATAGCATGCCAACTTTCAACCTTTTCAGAGTTCATTTGAAATGCTTTTCAATTTTAGGGTCTTGTAGCTCAAAATAATCAGTAAATGCATGAAAAATAACGAATAAAATAAATAAGTAATTAGAAACAAAATAATATAAACTTTAATAAAATATATAAGTAGAAACAAAATAAAATAAACTTTAATAACATAAATAAAATTTATGAAACTAAAATTATCAAAGTATTTTCTCTTCAAAACATTATAAGCAACCTCTAGTATTATTGAAACTAAAATTATATAAAATTGATGCAACTAAAATTATCGAAGTATTTTCTGTTCAAAATCATTGAAAGCAAAAATAATTTTCATAAAGAACTTTTTTGTTAGAAACTTTAATAGCAAAAACAATTATCATAAAGTAAAATAAATAAGTAATTAGAAACAAAATAAAATAAAATAAATAAGTTTTTTGTTGTAAGTAGAAACAAAACAAAATAAATAAACCAAAAAAGAAAACAAAAAACATGCAAAAAATAAAAATTATGCCACCTACTGGGCCACCACGGCCTGAATACGACTAGAAACCCATCCATGGGCCAGGATTCAGGCCCGCAGAAGGCCCAATAGGCCCACAGGCATGCACAGAGAGGTTAGGCCCGTAAGCCTGCTTTAGAGAGGAGCTCGACAGCTCAGGCGCACCGCACCTTATAAACAGGTGCGGCTCTCTCTCAGCTAGCGAGGTGGGACTAAACTCCCACCACCACGCCGCTGTGCAAGGCCATTGGTCCCGGTTGGTGCCACGAACCGGGACCAATTGGTCCCGGTTCGTGGCACCAACCGGGACCAATGCCTCCCTTTAGTCCCGGTTGGTGCCACCAACCGGGACCAAAGGCCGCCGCTTCCCGCCCTTTGGGCTGCTGAAAAGAGGCCTTTGGTCCCGGTTGGTGGCACCAACCGGGACTAAAGGGGGGCATTGGTCCCGGTTGGTGCCACGAACCGGGACCAATGCTCTCAGTATATAAGAAAGCACTTAGCGTTTTTCAGATTCATCTCTGCATCAGTTCCCCCGCCCCGATGACGCCGCCAGGCTGCCCGAGCTCGCCCCGTCGACGCCGTCGCTGCCCTCTGTTGCCTCGTCGACGCGCAGCCGCCCCTTCCCCGAGCACGCCGCCGGCGGCCCGCCCCGACCACGCCGCGCGCCCCTGCCCCGACCACGTCGTTGTCGCCCCAGCTGCCTCGACCACGCCGCCGTCGCCTCTGCCTCGCCCTGCCCCGACCCCGCCGCCGTCGCCTCTGCCCCTGCCCCGACCACGCCGCCGTCGCCTCTACCCCGACGCGTGCCGTGCCTCTGCCCCTACCCCGACCACGCCGCACCTCTCATCCTTTGGTCAGGGCCGGCACTGCCCCTTCCTCCCTGTTTTTTCTGCACATATATATGATGTTTTTTCCTGATTATATGTATATGTATGAGTATATGTATGTGTGTATATCTGTTTATATGTCCTTTTTTTAGATCTTTTTTTTTTGCATTTTTATAAAAATGTATATATGTATGTATATATGTTTTCTGTGTATATATATGTTCATGTATATATGCGAAAGATAGATTTTTAGGAAAGTTAGGATTTTTTTCTGTTCATAGATTTTTTTGGTGATATTAATTATTGTAGAATATGCAAATGTTTGTCTATTCGTATGAACAACGCATTAGGCAAAACCTTTACTTTTTTCAAAATTTTCTATTTGAACATTTTTTTATGAATGAGAGGAAAAAGGAAAATAAGAAGAGGAAGAAAGGAGAAGAAGAGGAGAGGAAGAAGAGGAGAAATAAATAAGAAGAAGAAAAAAGAAGAAAAAGAAGAGGAGAAGAAGAAAGGAATAGAAGAGAAGAAGAAAAAATAGAATTAAAAATAGAAAAAATTCTATTTTTTCTTCTTCTCTCCTCTATTCCTTTCTTCTTCTCCTCTTTTTTTTTCTTCTTTTTTTTCTTCGATCTTCTCCTCCATTCCTTTCTTCTTCTCCTCTTTTTATTTCTTCTTCGTTTTCTTATGTTTTATCGGGTCTGTCGTCGTCGATATACCCCTCTCCTGATAACTTCAACACGAGGGGGGGTCGATATACCCCCTCCCCGATAATATTATTTTCCCATGTACGTATGTCGTCGTTGTCAATATAACCCCCTCCCGATAACTTCAACACGTGGGGGGGGGTTCGATATACCCCCTACCCGATAACATTATTTTCCCATGTATGTATGTCGTCGTTGTCGATATATATAACTCCCTCCCAGATAACTTCGACATGATGGACGGTCGATATTTATACCCCCTCTCGACCATGATAACTTATACCACGGGAGCACCCCCCGGCCCTCTCGCTCGACCAAAACTCTCGAGGACACCCAAACCCTAGAAAAAAACGATGTCGGTCTCCTACCCCCTCCCGCCGCGCCCCTACCCTTGAAGCGTTGCCGAGGCCACCCCAAACCCGGAATAAGCTAGGTCTACGTTTGCACTAATATATCCACCTGCTGTCATGTTTGTGTAATAATTGCCATGTTGTAATATTTGCAGAAACAATGGAGCACGGACGAAACGAGCAAGCAGAAGAGGTGTTGGGGGACATAATCTTAGCCGGAGGTGATATCTTGTCGTATCTTAACGACAATGATGGTATGGAAGAACAGGGTGAAGAAGCAGGCTACGGTGATCGAAGAGTGGAGGAGGAAAGACATGATTATGATGGCTCCGGTGACCCAATGCTGGTGCAAGAAGGAGCCCATAGTGACGGCTCCGGTGACCGAACAGAGTCCAGCCAGGTAAATATATTAGTTAAGCCTGTGCTGACTAGCTAATTGATGCATTCATTGTTTTGGTATGTACACATATTAATTAACTCTCATCTTTCTTCTTTTTTCTAGCCCTCCGGATCAAGCACAACTTCGGTAAAGAGACGAGGCCCGAAGAGAAAGTTGCGCTCGGATGAAAGGTTTGAGATCACAGCAATCGCGCGCGACGGCCAACCGATTGAACCCATCCGGACAAAGGAAGCATTTGCTGCGCAGTGCGGGGTTCTTGTTAGGGACAAGATCCCGATCAGCATCCACCAATGGTATAAGCCTAAGAAGGAAGACCCTGAGGTGTCTTATGTCAATGATATGCAGAAAGATGATCTTTGGACTGAGCTGAAGGCAAATTTCACCCTACCGCCAGAGGAGGATCCGGAGAAGCCAGTTAAAGAGCAATTAATCAAGTCTCATGCTCTTAAGAAGATGGCAGACCTATTCAGGAGGTGGAAAAATGAGCTGAAATCGTTTGTCGACAAAGAAGAGACACCAGAATTCATCTGCAGGTATGAGAAGATCAGAGATCACTGGCCCGCATTTGTGGCCCACAAGACATCGGAAAAGAGTAAGAAGATGTCAGCGACAAACAAGAAGAATGTTGCGAAGAAGAAGCTTCACAATCGCACGGGGTCAGGTGGCTACCTCAAAGCCCGGCCTAAGTGGGCCAAGGCTGAGAATGATCTGCTTGAAAAAGGGATCGAACCATAGACAATGAACTGGACAGACCGTTGCCGGACTTGGTTCTTTGGGGCTAGCGGAAAATTGGACCCTGTATCAGGGAGGTGCATTTGGACGAATGAGCTTTTGAGAATACCGGTCTAGAAGATTCAGCAATATATCGATGCAGCGCAGGAAGGGACGTTCGTTCCAGACAGAGAGAACGACGAGCTCACAATGGCCCTCGGGAATCCTGAGCACCCTGGACGGACACGAGGCACGCCAGGCTCTGTTCCGTGGAAGGCTGGTTTTCTGGACGCAGGCGGTTACAAAAGCCAGGAGAGGAGGAAAAAATGGAGCAGACCCAAATTCAGAAGCTGCACGAAAGGGTTCAAGCGCTAGAGGAACGAGACGGCAATCGACATGCCGAAACTACCCCCGAAGCTACCCCGCCTTCTCCGTGGAGAAGCAGCGTGGCTTCCACCGAGCTGCTTCAGCCGGAGCATGTCTTGACGGCTCCTGCTAGCTACCCCGTGGATGCTATCACGGAGTCTCAACATTGCCACCTTATGGCGCCATGGCAGAACTTCAAAGTCAAGGCGGCTGCTAGCTCTGTTTTACCTCCTGAACCCGGCGCAACCTACCACTGCCGGCCGATTCCAGAAGGATATGCTAGGGTGATGGTGGATGAAATAACGGAGGGATTTGAGGACCTCCAGCTTGACCACCCTACCGGTGAAGGGGAGACTCGGCTGGGTTTTGCTCTGAAGACTCCATGCCTATGGCGGAAGGAGCTCATCAACCTTCCGAACTGGACGGCTCCGGCGAGTAAGGGCACTCCGCCTCCTCCTCCGGCGAGTGATCAGGGCACTCAGCCTCCTTCTCCGGCGCGTGGTGGCACTCCGCCTCCTCCTCCGGCGAGTGATTAGGGCACTCAGCCTCCTTCTCCGGCGCATGGCGGCACTCCGCCTCCTTCTCCGCCTGCGCCGGTGCGCCAGAGTAGCCAGCCTCCTCCTTATCCGCCACGTCAGCAAGGGCGGAAGAGACCCGCCGCCGCTCCGGCTGCTCCGGCGCATCGTAGTCCTTCTCCTCCGCCTCGTAAGCAAGGAAAGAAGACAGCCGCAGCCGCTCCGTCTACTCTGCCGGCGTCTAGCAGTACAGCTGCCAGAGGCGGGAGGCAATACAGATTCGGTCCTTCTCTGAAGACTCCAGGGAAGTTACCATACGAGAGGACCGAGGAGGAAACCAGGAAGATCGTGCGAGCCGAAGTGACAAACTTCTTTGAAGGGGTGAAAGCAAAGAAACATCCACCTCCGGAGGAGAAGGTAGATCCGGTGAAAGCAAAGCGCACTCTGGCTGCCCTGACAAAACCACCAAAGTCTCCGCCGAGAGGCAACTATGAGCGCATTCTTGCAAAGACATATGCCGAAGCGGAGCGGTCGGGAAGTACTGTCAGTGATCAAAGGTTAAAAGAACGACGAGCTGGGAAAAAAATTGCCCAGCTCGGCGAACAAGCGAACCAATCGTGCCCCCCGCTCAAGGTGTCTAAATACATCGTCGCTAATGATCCGAGGATGGTGGCCAGTTATAGCAATCTTGGAGATTACCTGCCCGACGATGTACATTATGAAATCATGGAGGTGGACGGACACAAATACCATTACGGGAAGCCTCTCGTCAAAGATGAAAGATGTCTAACAACGATGATGCGAAGATTACATGATTGGTACATGAAAACCTGCAGAGAGTCTGATGGGATAAATACTTTGACGCTGAGAGTTAAACCGGAGCATGACCTCGTTGGAATTGAACTGCTGAATGTTCCATTTGAGGAGTTCTTCCAGTTTTTCAATCAAAAGGCCCTCGAGAAATCAACGATCACTTGCTACTGTCTGTAAGTAGTACTACTTCTGTCATTAAGTCTCTCTATATAGGTCAGCTCTTTCATTACATGTATTTATAATTATCCGGACGCGACTTTTTTGCTCCTAGGTGCATATGCACCCATTGTCGAAAACACACATTTTGAAAAGTTAAAAAATTCGGAACAAAAATCCCGCGTGTATATCCGGACATTTTATGTCCGTTCACAAGGTTTCGGTGAAAAACAACGTTTTTTGTGGCTTGTGTAAAAAAGATAAAGAAATGCCTCGTGAATAGTTAGAATGAAGCATCAGAAATTGTCTTTTTTACACGAGCCACAAAAAACGTCGTTTTTCACCGAAACCTTGTGAACGGACATAAAATGTCCAGATATACACGCGGGATTTTAGTTCCGAATTTTTCAACTTTTCGAAATGTGTGTTTCGACAATGGGTGCATATGCACGTAGGAGCAAAAGGGAATATCCGTAATTATCCTCACTATATTATGCAGATTGAAGATCGCCGAATTGAAGAAAAGACAAATCGGTGATATTGGGTTCATTAACACAAATCTCATAGATGCATATACGGTTGAAAAACATGCCAAAGAAGCCGAGGCCAACTTGCTGCGATCGTTGGTATTAAATCAAAACAAAGATATAATACTCTTTCCTTACAACTTCAAGTGAGTGTTACTATCTTGTGCATATTCGGTTTCCCTTATTAGTCCATGTTATGGTAATGTAATTGATGACTTATGCATGCATGCGCAGCTTCGACTATATTCTCCTAGAGATTAAGCTTGAGCAGGGAGTAGTAACCGTCTTAGACTCGAGACGAAAAGATCCCCAGGACTATGCGGACATGACTCAAATGCTCGAGAAGTAAGTTAAATCGATCATTATCCACCATATCAGCAACTTTGTTCATTTCCTGATATCAAGTAATTATTTTCTTTGTCCGGCAGGGTTTGGAGAAAATTCACCACAAAAGCTCCGGGACTGCCGAAGAAGCTGCAATTTAGACACCCGAAAGTAAGTACTATAGTAGCATGTTCCGCACATCTCCTAGTGATTCAAGCGCTAGTTTCATCAATACCATTTAGCATGCTTGCTTATCAGTTAGATTGACCTCTATTTCTTGTAAAGTGGTTGTGGCAGGAACAAGGGAATGATTTCTGTGGAGACTATGTTTGCGAGTCTATCCGCCACACGACCTGTGAGCGGGGCTACTCTGACGAACAATATGAAGTGCGTAAGCAATAATATTCACAATTTTATTTTATTACCATCATTTGTGTCGAGTTTCGTTTATTCATATATATATGTATTGACCCCCTTCTTCAAATTAGATCTTTCGGATGCGTGATGAACTCCTAGCACCAGATCGTATGCGAGCAATTCAAGAGGAATTGGCGGCATTCTTCCTTGACCACGTGATCGCTGAAAACGGAGAATACTATGTGGACCCTGTGTTCCTATAATTTAATTAGGAGATTATATTGTAAGAGATAATTATTGTATATATGTAGCCGGTAGTGTCAGATAGATATACAAGAACTTGTTGTTCGACCAATCTCTTGGAGAAGGAGAGGTGCTCGATATCACTTCTCTCTGTATGCATATGTTCAAGACGATCTTCTGTTTCCTTCATTTGCTTACTAGCTAGCGTGTCTAGTCCTCTCCATACGTATATAGTACGTAGCGTCGACCAAGCACGGAGATAAGAGAGGACACTTCTCTCTATTAATTAGCTAGCTAACACAATATATGAAACACCTAAATTAACCCCCCAAAACCCCCCAACATCCCCCCCTTTCAAAAAAAACAAAACCCCAGCCCCTGAAATGCTGACGCGTTGATGCTTATTGGTCCCGGTTGGTGTCACCAACCGGGACAAAAGGCCCTGCCTATTGGTGCCGGTTGGTGTCACCAACCAGGACCAAAGGCCCCCCTGCCTGGGCTGGCAGCAGCGGCCACGTGGAGGACCTTCTGTCCCGGTTCGTGTAAGAACCGGGACTAAAGGGTTAGGGCTTTAGTAACGACCCTTTAGTCCCGGTTCGAAAACCGGGACAAAAGGCTCTTACCAACCGGGGTAAAAGCCCCTTTTTCTACTAGTGGGGCGATATGCAAATATGCCACACGTGTGGGTGTTATCATTTTGGTATATATGTGACCGAAATAACTGATTGAAGAGCACTCCTTCTAAAGATCACTTTCATAGTCCCCCGACTGCGACAAGTGGCAATGCTCCATGTGCGCCACTTGTCACAAACTGGGAGTTTTTTCTTTTTTTTGTTGATCTGTTTATTCAAAACATTTTATCTTTTGAATCGTGCGTCCAAATCTGGAACCGTTTTCACCCTTGGATCCTCGCATCAAGATCTTTAAAACTAGATCACATGTTTATAGGTTTCGAAAGAAAAACCCGTTTACACGAAAGCAAAAACATAAAGGAAATGTGTTTTTTCGCGCAAAAAAATGTTTAATTTTATTTGTCGAAAAGCCAAGAAAGACCGATAGAAAACCGAAAAGCCAAAAAAAGAAAACAAAAAATAAAAAAACTGAAAACGCGTGCGAACAAAAAACAAAATCCGGATGGAGCACCCAGAGCGCGATACGTGGCCGCGGCTGAGAGCACGCCAAATAACGCGCTCTAATGCCACCCCAAGTGATCGTTGGGGAGGCTTCTGAAGGAGTGCTCCTCAATTAATTGCTCCCCTGTGTGACGCACTCTGCGTCATAGAGCAACCTCAACCCAGAGGGAGGCCACCATTGGGCCGGCCCATCTTACGGCATACTATGCGTCGGGACGACATACTCTATCGGAACAGGACGGTGGACTGTAGCGACCTTTTATTTAGTTATTTTTTATTTCAATCATTTTCAAAAAATACGAAAACAAATTTGAAAAGTTATTTTTCCAAGAAATGTGGACAAGCTTTTGAAAATATGATAATTTTTGAAAATGCAAGAAAAAACGTTACCATTTTTTGAGAAAAAATCAAAACTTTTTGACAAAACACAAACATTTTTTGAATTATTTTTTAAAACAATGCAACACTTTTTAAACTTCATAACATTCTCTGCAAAGTGAGCATTTTGAATTTTTGAACATTTTCTAAAACTAAGATATTTTTAAAGTTCCAAACATTTTTTGAATTTTTTAAATTTTAATTTAAAAAGAAAACAGAAATTATTTATTTTAAATCTCTTTTGAAAATGTGACAATTTAAAAAAAACATAAACAACATTTGGAATTTTCGAGCCATTATGGAGAACGTGAAGAATTTTTGGAAATACAAACAAGGTTCCTGGCGTTTCCGAAAACGCAACTGACCTCGGCGTCTGGCCCAGTATCAGAAGCCCGGACCCCTGGCGTCGGGCCACTGTCCTTCGCAAAACTCCTATTGCACTGACCTCAAGCCTCGTTACGTTATCCCTTTGTCCAACTAAAGTGTCCTCGCACGAGAACATTTTTGGAAACATCCGAAACACTTCCGATGACCCCGAAACGCTTCCAGTTCCTCTCGAAACTATTCCAAATATTAATGAAACAATTCCACAAATAAATCCTCGATACTCTCGTCCTACTAACATTCAGCAGATCGTGATTACCATAAGCTTGTGACCCTGTAGATTTGGTTACTCATAGACATGAATGAAACCCATTCGTTCAATGACTGATAGCGGAACTGTGGACGTCCATATCGATCCCTATGATTACACGAATGACATTCAAATGAATCTTAGGTTATCATGTGATGTTCCCTTTGCTTCGTGATACTTTACAAAACCCGAGGTGCATCGGTATCCTCCCTAGTCATCCACATGCTCGCTATACCATTGATCTCGTTGCCAGTTTTCTTCTTCTTTCTCGTTGAAGTGTTCCGGCATCCCACGCTGATGGATGTCGTCACACTGAGAAGGCCCTAAGAATATCTCTCCATCGTCGGAGGAGCAAATTCCACTCTCGAGCTATCTAGTCCTTTGTCAAACTTTCCGATGAACCTGTAAGTTGTCATTATGATTATCTAGTTATAGATCGTTTGAGCAACTGCAAAGTCCACAGTACGGTAGGAAGTGACTATGATACTCTCATGGTATGAGGAACTAAAAACACATGTTAACACTCCGTGTTATAACAATTGATTTCAAACGATATTATCACAAAGTATAACAAACAAGTTTGGGTCGATTCAATATGATTGTTCTTCTAACGTCACACTCTCAATGTTGTTTTAGGACTATCGTTACACTTAACGATATTTTAAGATCTGGAAAACATGATCACCAACAACACTTGAGCCAGTCTTAGAGGCAAGACTAGAAACCTATTATTTACTGTTTATCATTCCACACGTGCATATGAGTTTTCCACCAAATCGCATATTCCAAGATCATAGCAGTTATAGCATAAAATATAAACTCTTAATTATGAACATGGAAATATAATAATACAACATTATTGCCTGTATGGCATATTTCCAACAGTCTGGACGGCGGCGGAGCTAGGCGCCGATGTGGGAGAAACGAGGAGAGGAAAAGGGTAGGTCCGGCTAGATTGGGGGAGATTTGATGAAATTCAGGATTGGTTCAGTCTGTCGGGTCTGACATGACGGACCTTCAAGCGTGCCCGAGCCTCCCCATCAGCCCCAGATATGGGCTGTATATGAGGGATGCAGGTCGGCCTGGACGAATAGGGCTAGTTTGGAGGGGCCAACTGGGTCATGATTTTGTGAACGATGACAGATTGAGCCGTCGGCCTCCACCCGGAGCGTACGAGGGGCATTTAAGTAGCCGGGTTCTATAGGGAGGGGGGCATTTGGTCTATGGGTGTATCTACACGCTATATGCGAAAAATAGTAATTAAATAAAAGGTCAAAAAATTATGAAAATATTTTTGAAATAAACTTGACCTTCCATTGTATTTATGAAAAAAACTCCAGAAAAATAAAACTGTCCTTTGACTTCTTTTCGAAAAAGATAAGCCAAAATATTGTGAATAGTGACCTATAATAGCAAATAATTTTTTTTGCACTAAAGTCAACACTGGTTTTTTATTATTCGTGAAAAGTTGTATACTAGTGCAAAAGAAAGTCAAATTTATTCTAAAAAATTCTGAACTATTTTAACTTTTTTGTAAAATAAATAAATCCATACAGAGTGCACATACAATCAAGGGTATTTCCCGGTTGTACTTGTACAGCGCCCCGGGCACTTACGGGCGATGACACGCTTTCTCCTTTATTCTCTTTTTTGCCCTCGCATTGTTTTTTGACAAGCACATCGGCCCGATAGACGCGCTTTCAATCGACTCTCCACACGCGCGAGTGAAGACTCGTTTCAAGGAAGCTTCACGCATGGGTGAGGCAGTGCCACCACCCTCACGTCTCCATCGTCTCCGTCTCTATCGATGCTGTCCTTTAACTACTTACGTGACTGCTTTTGTGGTCACGGTATCATGCATGCAGGTGCATGCTAGTCCATTCCGGCGCAAGAATTGATGCTTGCAGTGGAAGACTTGCAGCAAAGTGTCAACCTAGGTGGCCTAGTTGTTTCTCAAGCACAGCTTTGAGACGATGCCTTACGTAAAGAAATGATACACCACATTTTTATTTTTATTTTGAGATTCGATATTGCTGCTTTTTATTATTTAAGCGGTCTCAGCCATGACAATGTCACAAATACAATTCAATGGAACATAAAACCAAGTTTTACATAACTTATTCAGGCAGCGATTTCTAGCTAGTTTATGTGTTGCGGTTCGACTAGCCCAAACCATTAATTCATCATGTGAGGAGAGAAGCTCTTTGATCTCTTCGATGAGGGGGCCATATACCGGGATCTAGCCAGCTCCGAACTGACAAAGCCTGCATGACACCCTGGTTGTAATAACGAGGAGAAACTTATCCAATACAATAGCTGAACTCCTTTCTACGATGACACTAATACCGAAGCAAAAGACCATGGTAATTTAAGCGAGCGAGAGAATCATGGGAAAAACAACACCAGTGTGGAGGATTTGTCCAGGCGAGGAGGAGGAGGCACGCGAGTCGAGGGACCGAAATTCCAATACCCAGCAGCTGAGCAACTCCAGGTAGAGGGCGCTACCTATGAAGTGATGGCCGCCCGTCACCGAACCGTGCACACTCGATCCTCTCATTTTCAACCAGTGTCCCAGATGCATCTCGACTGTAGTTTTGGTCATGGACAAACCTGCCCTATGATGTGGAGGAAGAAAGGAGTAGCAAGTCAACCCCAATCCCCGTGCCACCGCCACCAACACGCCCAAACAATTGTATTCCTTGAAGAGTTGGGAGAAATCTAGAAAGATGAGAAAATAGTTGTATTTGCAAGTCCATCACCGTCACTAGAAAGAGAAATCTAGGCAACAACCTCTAGGATATTGCATATGGACTTGTCATTACAGAGACCAGACGATTATTGGAAGGCCTTAGTGTATCCTCGTGAGAATAATAGGGTTGTCAATTGCTTGGCAATTTTTTGTACACTAGTAGAAAAAGGGTCATCTGTCCCGGTTGGTAAGGGCCTTTTGTCCCGGTTGTTGAACCGGGACTAAAGGGTCGTTACTAATGCCCTAGCCCTTTAGTCCCGGTTCTTACACAAACCGGGATAGATGGGCCTCCATGTGGCCGGTGCGGCGAGCCCAGGCAGGAGGGCCTTTGTTCCCTGTTGGTGGCATTAACCGGGACCAATAGGCATCCACGCGTCAGCATTTCAGGGGCTGGAGTTTTTGCTTTTTTTTGAAGGGGGGGGGGGGGGGTTGGGGGTTTTGGGGGTTTAATTTAGGTGTTTCATATATTGTGTTAGCTAGCTAATTAATAGAGAGAAGTGTCCTCTCTTATCTCCGTGCTTGGTCGACGCTACGTACTATATACGTATAGAGAGGACTAGGCACGCTAGCTAGTAAGCAAATGAAGGAAACTGAAGATCGTCATGAACATATGCATACAGAGAGAAGTGATATCGACCACCTCTCCTTCTCCGAGAGATTGGTCGAACAACAAGTTCTCGTATATCTATCCGACACTACCAGCTACATATATACAATAATTATCTCGTACAATATAATCTCCTAATTATATATGAACACAGGGTCCACATAGTATTCTCCGTTTTCAGTGATCACGTGGTCAAGGAAGAATGCCGCCAATTCCTCTTGAATTGCTCGCATACGATCTGGTGGTAGGAGTTCATCCCGCATCCGAAAGATCTAATTTGAAGAAGGGGGTCAATACATATATATATATGAATAAATGAAACTCAAAACAAATGATGGTAATAAAATAAAATTGTGAATATTATTGCTTACGCACTTCATATTGTTCGTCAGAGTAGCCCCGCTCACAGGTCGTGTGGCGGATGGACTCGCAAACATAGTATCCACAGAAATCATTCCCTTGTTCCTGCCACAACCACTTTACAAGAAATAGAGGTCAATCAAACTGATAAGCAAGCATGCTAAATGGTATTGATGAAACTAGCGCTTGAATCACTAGGAGATGCGCGGAACATGCTACTATAGTACTTACTTTCGGGTGTCTAAATTGCAGCTTCTTCGGCAGTCCCGGAGCTTTTTTGGTGAATTTTCTCCAAACCCTGCCAGACAAAGAAAACAATTACTTGATATCAGGAAATGAACAAAGTTGCTGATATGGTGGATAATGATCGATTTAACTTACTTCTCGAGCATTTGAGTCATGTGCGCATAGTCCTGGGGATCTTTTCGTCTCGAGTCAAGACGGTTACTACTCCCTGCTCAAGCTTAATCTCTAGGAGAATATAGTGGAACCTGCGCACGCATGCATAAGTCATCAATTACATTACTATAACCTGGACTAATAAGGGAAACCGAATATGCACAAGACAGTAACACTCACTTGAAGTTGTAAGGAAAGAGTATTATATCTTTGTTTTCATTTATTACCAACGATCGTAGCAAGTTGGCCTCGGTATTTTCGGCATGATATTTAACCTCAGTTGCATATATGAGATTTGTGTTAAATGAACCCAATATCACCGATTTGTCTTTTCTTCAATTCGGCAATCTTCAATCTGCATAATATAGTGAGGATAATTATAAATAAATGCAATGAAAGAGCTGACCTATATAGAGAGACTTAATGACAGAAGTAGTACTACTTACAGACAGTAGCAAGTGACCATTGATTTATCGAGGGCCTTTTGATTGAAAAACTGGAAGAACTCCTCAAATGGAACATTCAATAGTTCAATTCCAACGAGGTCATGCTCCTCTTTAACTCTCAGCGTCAAAGTATTCCTCCCCCCAGACTCTCTGCAGGTTTTCATGTATCAATCATGTAATCTTCGCATCATCGTTGTTAGAGATCTTTCATCTTTGACGAGAGGCTTCCCGTAATGGTATTTGTGTTCGTCCACCTCCAAGAGATCATAATGTACATCGTCGGGCAGGTAATCTCCAAGATTGCTATAACCGGGCACCATCCTCGGATCATTAGCGACGATGTCGCTAGACACCTTGAGCGGGGGGCAAGATTGGTTCGCTTGTTCGCCGAGCTGGGCAATTTTTTCCCAAGCTCGTCGTTCTTTTAACCTTTGATCACTGACAGTACTTCCCGACCGCTCCGCTTTGACAAATGTCTTTGCAATAATGCGGTCATAGTTGCCTTTCGGCGGAGACTTTGGTGGTTTTGTCAGGGCAACCAGAGTGCGCTTCGCTTTCACCGGATCTACCTTCTCCTCAGGAGGTGGATGTTTCTTTGCTTTCACCCCTTCAAAGAAGTTCATCACTTCGGCTTGCACGATCTTCGTGGTTTCCTCCTCGGTCCTCTCGTATGGTAACTTCTCTGGAGTCTTCAGAGAAGGACCGAATCTGTATTGCCTCCCGTCTCTGGCTGTACTGCTAGACGCCGGCAGAGCAGACGGAGCGGTTGCGGCTGTCTTCTTTTCTTGCTTACGAGGCGGAGGAGAAGGACTACGACGCGCCGGAGCAGTTGGAGCGGCGGCGGGTCTCTTCCGCCCTTGCTGACGAGGCAGAGAAGGAGGAGGTTGGCTGCTCGGGCGCGCCGGCGCAGGCGGAGAAGGAGGCCGAGTGCCGCCACGCGCCGGAGAAGGAGGCTGAGTGCCCTGATCACTCGCCGGAGGAGGAGGCGGAGGAGGAGGCGGAGTGCCCTTACTCGCCAGAGGAGGAGGAGGAGGCGGAGGCGTCCAGTTCGGAAGGTTGATGAGCTCCTTCCGCCATAGGCATGGAGTCTTCAGAGCAGAACCCAGCCGAGTCTCCCCTTCACCGGTAGGGTGGTCAAGCTGGAGGTCCTCAAATCCCTCCGTTATTTCGTTCACCGTCACCCTAGCATATCCTTCTGGAATCGGACGACAGTGAAAAGTTGCGCCGGGTTCAGGAGGTCTTACAGAGCCGACAGCCGCCTTGACTTTGAAGTTCTCCCATTGCGTCATAAGGTGGCAATGTTGAGACTCCGTGATAGCATCCACGGGGTAGCTAGCAGGAGCCGTCAAGACAAGCTCCGGCTGAAGCAGCTCGGTGGAAGCCACGCTGCTTCTCCACTGAGATGGCGGGGTAGCTTCGGGGGTAGTTTCGGCAGGTCGCTTGCTGCGAGCTACGTCTCGTTCCTCTAGCGCTTGAACCCTTTCGTGCAGCTTCTGAATTTGGGTCTGCTCCACTTTTTTCCTCCTCTCCTGGCATTTGTAACCGCCTGTGTTCGGAAAATCAGCCTTCCACGGAATGGAGCCTGGCGTGCCTCGTGTCCGTCCAGGGTGCTCAGGATTCCCGAGGGCCATTGTGAGCTCGTCGTTCTCTCTGTCTGGAACGAACGTCCCTTCCTGCGCTGCATCGATATAGTGCTGAAGCCTCTTGACTGGTATTATCATTTTCTCGTCCCTCCAAACGCACTTCCCTGATACAGGGTCCAAGGTTCCGCCAGCCCCGAAGAACCAAGTCCGGCAACGGTCTGGCCAGTTCATTGTCTCTGGTTCGATCCCTTTATCAAGCAGATCATTCTCAGCCTTGGCCCACTTAGGCCGGGCTTTGAGGTAGCCACCTGACCCCGTGCGATGGTGAAGCTTCTTCTTCGCAGCATTTTTCTTGTTTGTCGCTGACATCTTCTTACTCTTTTCCGATGTCTTGTGGGCCACAAATGCGGGCCAGTGATCTCTGATCTTCTCATATTTGTCGATGAATTCTGGTGTCTCTTCTTTGTCGACAAACGTTTTCAGCTCATTCTTCCACCTCCTGAATAGGTCTGCCATCTTCTTAAGAGCATGAGACTTGATTAATTGCTCTTTAACTGGCTTCTCCGGATCCTCCTATGGCAGTAGGGTGAAATTTGCCTTCAGCTCAGTCCAAAGATCATCTTTCTGCAGATCATTGACATAAGACACCTCAGGGTCTCCCTTCTTAGGCTTATACCATTGGTGGATGCTGATCGGGATCTTGTCCCTAACAAGAACCCCGCACTGAGCAGCAAATGCTTCCTTTGTCCGGATGGGTTCAATTGGTTGGCCGTCGCGCGCGATTGCTGTGATCTCAAACCTTTCATCCGAGCGCAACTTTCTCTTCGGGCCTCGTCTCTTTACCGAAGTTGTGCTCGATCCGGAGGGCTAGAAAAAAGAAGAAAGACGAGAGTTAATTAATATGTGTACATACCAAAACAATGAATGCATCAATTAGCTAGTCAGCACAGGCTTAACTAATATATTTACCTGGCCGGACTCTGTTCGGTCACCGGAGCCGTCACCACGGGCTCCTTCTTGCACCAGCATTGGGTCACCGGAGCCATCATAATCATGTCTTTCCTCCTCCACTCTTCGATCACCGTAGCCTCCTTCTCCACCCTGTTCTTCCAGACCATCATTGTCATTAAGATACGACAAGACATCACCTCCGGCTAAGATTATGTCCCCCAACACCTCTTCTGCTTCCTCGTCTCGTCTGTGCTCCATTGTTTCTGCAAATATTACAACATGGCAATTATTACACAAACATGACAGCATGTGGATATATTAGTGCAAACGTAGACCTAGCTTATTCCGGGTTTGGGGTGGCCTCGGCAACCCTTCAAGGGTAGGGGCGCGGCGGGAGGGGGTAGGAGACCAACATCGTTTTTTCTAGGGTTTTGGTGTCCTCGAGAGTTTTGGTCGAGCGAGAGGGCCGGGGGTGCTCCCGTGGTATAGGTTATCACGGTCGAAGTTATCCGGGAGGGGGTTATATCGACAACGACGACATACATACATGGGAAAATAATTTTATTGGGGAGGGGGTAGGTCGAACCCCCCCCCCCCTCGTGTTGAAGTTATCAGGACACGGGGTATATCGACAACGACATATCCGATAAAAAATAAGAAGACGAAGAAGAAATAAAAAGAGGAGAAGAAGATATTAATAGAGGAGAAGATTGAAGAAAAAAAAAAGAAGAAAAAAAAGAGGAGATGAAGAAAGGAATAGAGGAGAAGAAGAGAAAATAGGAAATCTATTTTCTCTTCTTCTCCTCTATTCCTTTCTTCTTCTCCTATTTTTTCTTCTTCTTTTTTCTTCTTCTTATTTATTTCTCGTCTTCTTCCTCTCCTCTTCTTCTCCTTTCTTCTTCTTCTTATTTTCCTTTTTCCTCTCATTCTTTTTCTTCTTCTTCCTTTCCTAGCTAGATATATAAAACTTTTCTAAAAATGTAACTTTTGCATATATAAAACTTTTTCTTCTTCCTTCTTCTTCCTTCTATTCCTTCTTCCTAAATATATAAAACTTTTCTAAAAATTAAACTAACCTAAAATGTACTAAATCAGAGAACATATATAGATAAAACTTTTCTAAAAATCTAACTTTTGCATATATGTATTTTTAAAACATCATTACAATTGAAAAACGGCGGCGGGGCCGGCAGAGGCGCGGTGCTCACAGAGGGAGGAGCGCGCGGCGGGCGGCATCGGGGCAAGCAGGGGCGCGGGGAGTGGTGCGGAGACGGCGTCGGGGCAGGAGCGGCGCGCGGCGGGGCAGGGGCGGCGCGCGTCGGGGTAGGGGGCGCGCGGCAACGACGTCAGGCGAGGGCGCGACGACGGCGAGGGCGCGGGCGACAGAGACGACGGACGCGTGCGACGGCGACGGCGACGGCGGGGCGAGTCGGGGGCGCGGCAGAGGCACGGCGAGGGCGCGCAGCGTGGTCAGGGGGCAGGGGCGACGGCGGCGTGGTCGGGGGCGCGACAGAGGCACGACGAGCTCGGGCAGCCTGGCGTCATCGTCGAAGGGATCGAAAAACTGACGAAATTTTCACAAGTGCTGGCTTATATAGCAAACCCATTGGTACCGGTTGGTGGCACAAACCGGTACCAATGCCACCTTTAGTCCCGGTTGGTGTCACCAACCGGGACCAAAGGCCTCTTTTCAGCAGCCCAAAGGGCGGGAAGCGGCGGCCTTTGGTCCCAGTTGGTGGCACCAACCGGGACTATTGGGGGGGCATTGGTACCGGTTAGTGCCACGAACCGGTACCAATGCACCCCTTTAGTATCGGTTGGTGCCACCAACCGGGACCAAAGGCCTTGTGCTGCTGCGCCCGCGTCGAAAGTTTAGTCCCACCTCGCTAGTTGAGAGGGGCGCGAAGTGGTTTATAAGCCCCACTGCCGCTCCCCTCTCGAGCTATTCTCCATTGCAGGCTTACGGGCCTAATTGTCACTGCTATGCCTGATGGGCCTACTGGGCCTTCTGCGGGCCTGAATCCTGGCCCATCGATGGGTTTCTAGTCGTATTCAGGCCGTGGTGGTCCAGTAGGTGGCATATTTTTTTATTTTTTGCCTGTTTTTTGTTTTCTTTTTTGCTTTATTTATTTTGTTTTGTTTCTACTTACAAAAAAACTTATTTATTTTATTTTATTTTGTTTATAATTACTTTTTTATTTTACTTTATGATAATTCTTTTTGCTATTAAAGTTTCTAACAAAAAAAGTTCTTTATGAATTTTTTTTTGCTTTCAATGATTTTGAACAGAAAATACTTCGATAATTTTAGTTGCATCAATTTTATATAATTTTAGTTTCAATAATCCTAGAGGTTGCTTATAATGTTTTGAACAGAAAATACTTTGATAATTTTAGTTTCATAAATATTATTTATGTTATTAAAGTTTATTTTATTTTGTTTCTACTTATATATTTTATTAAAGTTTATATTATTTTGTTTCTAATTACTTAATTATTTTATTTGTTATTTTTCATGCACCTTTTTCATGCATTTACTGATTATTTTGAGCTATAAGACCCTAAAATTGAAAAGCATTTCAAATGAACTCTGAAAAGGTTGAAAGTTGGCATGGTATCATCATTTCATCCACATAGCATGTGCAAGAAAGTTGAGAGGGTTACGGCAAAAACTGGATGCACTTCCTATACAAAACGGACAATGGTATCATACTCGTCTGTTACAAAGTTGGCATGGTATCATCATAATAGTTGCGGGAGAAAGTCTTCACTTTTTCTTCGCTTGTGTCATTTGCTTATTGCGTCGTAACCATGGATAATCTTCATCGTTTATCAGGATGCTTGGGTCAGCCTTGACTTTGAAGGGAGGAATTTCATGAAACGTTTCATAATCTTCAGACATGTCTGTCTTGCCCTCCACTCCCACGATGTCCCTTTTTCCTGAAAGAACTATGTGGCACTTTGGCTCATCGTATGATGTATTCGCTTCCTTATCTTTTCTTTTTCTCGGTTTGGTAGACATGTCCTTCACATAGATAACCTGTGCCACATCATTGGCTAGGACGAACGGTTCGTCAGTGTACCCAAGATTTTTCAGATCCACTGTTGTCATTCCGTACTGTGGGTCTACCTGTACCCCGCCTCCTGACAGATTGACCCATTTGCACTTAAACAAAGGGACCTTAAAATCATGTCCGTAGTCAAGTTCCCATATGTCCATTATGTAACCATAATATGTGTCCTTTCCCCTCTCGGTTGCTGCATCAAAGCGGACACCGCTGTTTTGGTTGATGCTCTTTTGATCTTGGGCGATCGTGTAAAATGTATTCCCATTTATCTCATCTCCTTTGTAAGTCAATACAGTCAAAGATGGTCCCCTGGACAACGAGTACAACTCATCACAAACAGTGTTGTCACCTCTGAGACGTGTTTCCAACCAACTGCTGAAAGTCCTGATGTGTTCACATGTAATCCAGTCGTCGCACTGCTCCGGGTGTTTGGAGCGCAGACTGTTCTTGTGTTCATTGACATACGGGGTCACCAACGTAGAGTTCTGTAGAACTGTGTAGTCTGCTTGAGACCAAGAATGCCCGTCCCTGCATATTATTGAGTCCGCTCCTAGCGTGCCTTTTCCAGTCAGTCTTCTCTCATACCGCAATTTAGGGAGACCTATCTTCTTAAGGCCAGGAATGAAGTCAACACAAAACCCAATGACATCCTCTGTTTGATGGCCCATGGAGATGCTTCCTTCTGGCCTAGCGCGGTTACGGACATATTTCTTTAGGACTCCCACGAACCTCTCAAAGGGGAACATATTGTGTAGAAATACGGGCCCCAGAATGACAATCTCGTCGACTAGTTGAACTAGGACGTGCGTCATGATATTGAAGAAGGATGGTGGGAACACCAGCTCGAAACTGACAAGACATTGCGCCACATCACTCCTTAGCCTTGGTATGATTTCTGGATCGATCACCTTCTCAGAGATTGCATTGAGGAATGCACATAGCTTCACAATGGCTAATCGGACGTTTTCCGATAGAAGCCCCCTCAATGCAACCAGAAGCAGTTGCGTCATGAGACCTTAGGTTCTGGAACTTTTTCTCTGGCATATTTATTATTCCCTTTATATTCGGCGAGAAGCCAGTCGGGGCCTTCATACTGAGCAGGCATTCAAAGAAGATTTTCTGCTCTTCTTTGGTAAGAGCGTAGCTAGCAGGACCTTCATACTGCTTTGGAGGCATGCCGTCTTTTTAGTGCAAATGTTGCAGGTCCTCCCGTGCCTCAGCTGTATCTTTTGTCTTCCCATACACGCCCAAGAAGCCTAGAAGGTTCACGCAAAGGTTCTTCATCACGTGCATCATGTCGATTGAAGAGCGGACCTCTAGGTCTTTCCAGTAGGGTAGGTCCCAAAATATAGATTTCTTCTTCCACATGGGTGTGCGTCCCTCGGCGTCATTCGGAATAGCTAGTCCACCGGGACCCTTTCCAAAGATTACGTGTAAATCATTGACCATAGCAAGTACGTGATCACCGGTACGCATGGCGGGCTTCTTCCGGTGATCTGCCTCGCCTTTGAAATGCTTGCCTTTTTTCGACATTGATGGTTGGTCGGAACAAATCGATGGCCCAGGTACACATTCTTCCTGCATTTGTCCAGGTATATACTTTCGGTGTCAGCTAAACAGTGCGTGCATGCGTGGTATCCCTTGTTTGTCTGTCCTGAAAGGTTACTGAGAGCGGGCCAATCGTTGATGGTTACAAACAACAACGCGTGCAGGTTAAATTCCTCGTGTTTGTGCTCATCCCACACACGTACACCGTTTCCATTCCACGGCTATAAAAGTTCTTCAACTAATGGCCTTAGGTACACATCAATGTCGTTGCCGGGTTGCTTAGGGCCTTGGATGAGAACTGGCATCATAATGAACTTCCGCTTCATGCACATCCAAGGAGGAAGGTTATACATACATAGAGTCACGGGCCAGGTGCTGTGATTGCTGCTCTGCTCCCCGAAAGGATTAATGCCATCCACGCTTAAAGCAAACCATACGTTCCTTGGGTCACCCGCAAACTCAGCCCAGTACTTTCTCTCGATTTTTCTCCACTGCGACCCGTTAGCGGGTGCTCTCAACTTCCCGTCTTTCTTACGGTCCTCACTGTGCCATCGCACCAACTTGGCATGCTCTTCATTTCTGAACAGATGTTTCAACCATGGTATTATAGGAGCATACCACATCACCTTCGCAGGAACCCTCTTCCTGGGGGGCTCGCCGTTAACATCACCAGGGTCATCTCGTCTGATCTTATACCGCAATGCACCGCATACCGGGCATGCGTTCAGATCCTTGTACGCACTGCGGTAGAGGATGCAGTCATTAGGGCATGCATGTATCTTCTGCACCTCCAATCCTAAAGGGCATACGACCTTCTTTGCTGCGTATGTACTGTCGGGCAATTCGTTATCCTTTGGAAGCTTCTTCTTCAATATTTTCAATAGCTTCTCAAATCCTTTGTCAGGCACAGCATTCTCTGCCTTCCACTGCAGCAATTCCAGTACGGTACCGAGCTTTGTGTTGCCATCTTCGCAATTGGGGTACAACCCCTTTTTGTGATCCTCTAACATGCGATCGAATTTCAGCTTCTCCTTTTGACTTTCGCATTGCGTCCTTGCATCGACAATGACCCGGCGGAGATCATCATCATCGGGCACTGATTCCTCTTGATCTTCAGCAGCTTCCCCCGTTGCAGCATCATTGGGCAAATCGTCTAGTTCCTCTTGATCTTCAACAGCTTCCCCCGTTGCAGCATCACCGTATTCAGGGGGCACATAGTTGTCATCGTCCTCTTCTTCTTCGCCGTCTTCCATCATAACCCCTATTTCTCCGTGCCTCGTCCAAACATTATAGTGTGGCATGAAACCCTTGTAAAGCAGGTGGGTGTGAAGGGTTTTCCGGTCAGAGTAAGACTTCGTATTCCCACATTTAGGGCATGGACAACACATAAAACCATTCTGCTTGTTTGCCTCAGCCACTTCGAGAAAATCATGCACGCCCTTAATGTACTCGGAGGTGTGTCTGTCACCGTACATCCATTGCCGGTTCATCTGCGTGCGTTATATATAATTAAGTGTGTCAAAATCCATTACAGAACATCATGAATAGATAATTAAGTGACCAAATTAATAGAAATTCATCATCACATTAAAACCAAAGTACATACATAGTTCTCATCTAACAACATATAGCTCTCCAGAGCATCTAATTAATTAAACCATACATTGAAACTATGTAAAACATTTCAATGCGAAAACAAATGCGATCATAATCGCAACCAAGGTAACAATTGATCCAACGGCATAATGATACCAAGCCTCGGTATGAATGGCATATTTTTTAATCTTTTTAATCTTCAAGCGCATTGCATCCATCTTGATCTTGTGATCATCGACGACATCCGCAACATGCAACTCCAATATCATCTTCTCCTCCTCAATTTTTTTATTTTTTCCTTCAAGAAATTGTTTTCTTCTTCAACTAAATTTAACCTCTCGACAATAGGGTCGGTTGGAATTTCCGGTTCACATACCTCCTAGATAAATAAAATCTATGTCACGTTGGTCGGCATAATTTTCATAAACAATAAATGAACCAATAGTTATATAGATAATATATACCACATCCGAATCACAGACAGGACGAGGGCCGACGGGGGCGGATACCAAAACCATCGCACTATATAATAACAAGCAATAAAATAGTAAGAAAGTTAGACAAGTATCTATCTAAAGTAAGAATATTTTTTTCAGAAAGAAGATAAGAACAAGAGGCTCACCACGGTGGTGCCGGAGACGAGATCGGCGCGGGCGATCGACGGCGGTGAGGACGGGAATGGGACGTGACGGGCCGCTAAACCTAGACAAATCTCGAGGAAAATGGAGCTTTGAGGTCGAGCTTCGAGACGAGAAAGCTTAACTAGTGTGGCTCGGGCATTTCATCGAACACCTCATGTGCATAGGAGGTGAGGTAGAGCACCACAAAGCCCTCCCCTCGCCGGCCAGAGAAAAACAGAGCACTGGAGTGCTCTGCTCGCGGGCGAAGGGTATATATAGGCACCTCATTGGTCCCGGTTCGTGGTATGAACCGGGACTAAAGGGCAGCCTGTGGTCCCGGTTCAAGCCACCAACTCTAATCGGTCAAGGAATTGTATTCTTGGAAGAGTTAGGAGAAATTTTTATGTTGTAAAAATTATGTTAAACCAGTTATGGTCACTATATAACATTGCTGAATGTATATGGCTCCAATTAACCATTTATTTCCTTTTGGATTTCCATATAATTTAAACTTTATAATTAACAATCGCCACCTTTTATTACTCTACCTTTTTTTTCTATGTGTATGTACTGGAGCACCACGCCATCTGCCGGAGAAATTCAACTTTTTTTTCTTTTGCAGGGCGAAGAAATTAAACTTTACAAAGTCTCTGCTAGGCTATCCAAAAGTGGATAAGGAGGGTTTTTGTCTTCTTCACTCACCAATCCATGGCCCAAATTCATGACTCCATGATGCAACTTGACAACCACAGTACCTCACAGAATAATTTGTCCATCATCCATCGCACATCGGCAAATCAAAAGCTAACACTATTTAAAAATATATCTCAATTATTTCCACACACTTGGACTAAGGTCCATTTAAAGCTTGTCACATTCGTACATAAGATTAAGGGAGCGCCTGGAGCTCAGCTGAATGAGATATAGTTATGTCTCATTCAGCTGATGTCAGGCTGACATCATCCCGTTTGTTGGCTGCCCGCTTTGCCCATATTGTTTTACTGTGGGTTGGGGTTGTGCGTTGTTGGGCTCGGTAAGATGGGCTGGCATGGGGTGCATTGTGTGGCGCTCCAAGACGCGCTTTTGTTTGTTCTTTCTTTGTAATTTTGTGAACAAATAGGCCACAACTATTTTACGTATAAGCCTTTGTATGTACGTACTTTATTGCTAGGCTGAATGTGTTATGTGGAACGAGAGCATGCGGTAGGAGAACACACGTATATTCCCCGGCAAAAAAAAACAAACATATATTCTTAACAAAAAAGGAGAGGATATGCACGGGATGACAGAGGGACATGCACCGTATTCCGACTTCGGGTGAGGTTTTTTTCGTTTTTTTTTCATTTCGCTAGTAGGAAGCCTTGGGCGCACAGGCCATGCCCGGTCTTGTGCCTCAGCTTGTTTAATATTTCTGAAAAATATATTAAACAAATTGTTTAAGAAATGTTAGATGGCTAAAATTAAGGAAAAGTATTATACACAGGTAAATTAAAAGAATAGGTTCGAACTTAAAAAAATGGTCTTCAAGTATTTAAAAACATGTCACCGTGTATTAAAAATTTATTCATCATGTATTTACAAAGTGTTCACCGGGTATAAAAAAACCATTCGTTGAAAAAATTCACGACATGTTTCTAAGGATATTAGTTTGCATATTTGAAAGAAAATAATGCCGCACATTTAGAAATTATTCACGAAAATGGTTATAGTGTATTCGAAACTGTTCACTTCATGTTTGGAAAATGTCATCGTGTATTTATGAATGTTCACCACATGTATAAAAAATATTAGTGAATCGGAAAAAATAGTTGTTAATTCAAAAAATGTTCAAGATATATGTTCATCATGCATTTTTAAAAAATGTTCAATGTTTGTTAAAAAAAATGTTCCCGTGTATACAGAAAGATATACAGTGTGTATTACAAAAGTAAACATGTACTTGAAAAAATACAACTATGTAGGGGTACTGGGTTCGAAACGAGTTGCGTGCCGAGATTAGACATGCAACTATGTCATGCATGAGTTGCATGTTTGGCTTGGAAATGCAACTAGGTCAGGAGGGTTTACATGTTGGGGTTGGACATGGAACTAGAGGTCGAGGCAAGTTGTGTGTTAAAAAATAAAGCACAAGCCTTGTTGCGAGTGAAAGGGTGGGCTTGCAACTAGGAGAACTACGAGCTGAGTTACGAGTTGAGGATGGACTTACAGCTGGGACAACTACAAACTATGAGACCAGTTGCGAGCGAAGGGTCGACTTGCAACTGGGATAAAACAAACTACGGTCCTAGTTGCGAGTTCAAGGATGGACTTGCAACTAGGATGAAAGACAAAACCACAGGCCCAGTTGCGAGTCAAGGATGGGCTTGCAACTGGGATAAAAAAACTACAAACCTAGTTGCGAGTCGAGGGTGCACTTGTAACTGAGACAAGTATATAAAACTACGATACATGTTACAAGTTGAGGCTGGACTTGCAACTGAGATGAAAAACAAAACACATCCCAGTTGCGAGTCGAGGGTAGACTTGCAACCGGGACATCAACAAACTATGGGACCAGTTGCGAATCGAGGGTGGACTTGCAATTAAGACAACTGCGAAAAAATGACTTAGTTGTGAGTCAAGGGTCAACTTGCAACTATGATGAAACAAACTACGGTCCCAGTTGCAAGTCTAGGGTTGACTTGCAACTGGGATGAAAAACAAAACAGGTGCCTAGTTGCAAGTCGAGGGTGAGCTTGCAACTGGGAGAACTATGAGCCCAATTACGAGTCCAAGTTGAACTTGCAACTAGGACAACTACAAAATTACAAGCCCAGTTGCGAGACAAGGGTCGACTTGCAACTGGGATGAAACAAGTGCACTCCCAATTGCGAGTCAATGGTGGACTTGCAAATGAGATGAAAGACAAAACACAGGCCCAGTTGCGGGGTCAAAGGTGGGCTTGCAACTCGGAGGATGGGCTTGCACCTCAGACAACTACGAGCCCAATTGCGAGTCAATGGTGGACTTGCAACTGGGACAACTACGAAACTACGAGCCCAGTTGCGAGTTAAGGGTCGACTTGCAACTGGGATGAAACAAGCTATGAGCTTGTTCCAATGAAAAGGTAGACTTGCAACTGGGATGAAAAACAAAACACATGCTCTAGTTGTGAGTAGAGGGTGAGCTTGCAACTTGGACAACTACGAGCCTAGTTTTGAGTCGAGAGGGACTTGCACCTGGGACAACTATGAAACTACAAGTCAGTTACGAGTCAAGGTCGACTTGCAACTGGGATGAAACAAGCTATGGGCCCAGTTGCGAGTTAAGGGTGGAATTGCAACTGGGATGAAAAACAAAACACATGCTCCAGTTGCGGGTCAAGGGTGGGCTTGCAAGTCTGACAATTACGAGCCTAGTAGTGAGTCGGGGTGGACTTGCACCTAGGACAACTAGGAAACTACGAGCCTAGTTGCGAGTCAAGAGTCAACTTGCAACTAGGATGATACAAACTACATGCCCACTTGCGTGTCAATGGTGGACTTGCAACTGGGATGAAAAACAAAAACACATGCTCCAATTGCGAGTCGATGGTGGACTTGCACCTGAGACAACATACGAAAATACGAGCCCAATTGCGAGTCAATGGTCGATTTGTAACTAGGATGAAACAAACTACATGCTAGTTGTATGTCAAGGGTGGACCTATAACTGGGATGAAAAATAAAACACATGCAAAATAACCAGGGTCAAAGATCGGTCAGTGAGAAGATGGGGGATAAGCTTCATAGTTGAGCCCCCAAAACGACAACACATATAGGCCAATGTGAAAATAAATGTGAGAACATGACGACACAAAACAAACGGGACAAGAGGACGCGCGACAAAAAAGAACAAGCTGAGATGAGTGTGCATGATCGAGTTTGTGCAAACATTAAATAAAACAAATCAGTCAATTAATTATAGACTTAGATGAGCTAAAACTTATCTAGATTAGATTTAGCAAATATGAAAACGAAAAAACTAGTTACACTCCTCTCTAGCTACACGGTCAAACCAAAATAAAAGATAACAAGGAATAAAAAGACACGTGTCCCTCCAAAAAAAGCTAAGCCCACAAAAAATCAATACACAAAACATAATAACTACTCACTCAAAATTGTCATATTGGGTTTCACTGCTTCACGAGGGACAAACAGAAAACACGACGCAAGGACAATGAGCACTTAGAAGCACGTGTATCTAACGGTATATGAGTTAGATGGAACATTGTTAACTCATTTACATAATAATTAGCAAACCAATTCGAAACGGCACCTCAAATCGCGTCACAAAAACGCTCAACAAAAGATACATGCACGAATAGATCAACAAGTAGACACAAAACACACGACGCGACACAGAGCGCGCGTGACAAAATAACCCGCAATCAAGATTTGCACAATATTTAAAGCAAACAAATGACAGAGTGAAAACAAGTTCATGAATTATAAACGAATAAATAAATAATAAAATAAAACATAAAAATGGAAAATGTGAAAATAGAAAATATAAATAAAAACAAAAACAAAAATCATGAATTTAAAATATTTCACAATTTAAAATAAATAATGAATAGAAAAAATAAAATAAAACGGAAACAAAAAATAACAAATACCAGGAGTCAAATGAGAGTGTAGAAAAATGAGAGAAACTAGGACTGAATGCAGCACAGACTTGTTTTTTTGGAACATAGACGCTGGGAGCGTCCGGCTTTAACTTAATAAAGCCACTAGGGAGAATCCACACAGATAAAGTCTTACAAACCAAATAAAAACAGTCAATAAGCTCATGGCTCAGGATAAAGCTAAGAAGATCGCAGCCACAAGTTCAATAGCGCAAAAGCGGAGCATCAAGGCAAAACCTAGCTAAAAGAAGATGTCTCATGATGCAGCCATCATCCCTTGCCGAGCCTTCACCATGGTCGTCTTGATCATCTCCATAGTCTCGTTCATGCGTTCGACGTCACACTTCTTCCCCAGCGGTGCCCATACCTGAAGGAAAATATGACATTTGAAGATAATATCAGCGGGGTGGGCCGGGAACTTGTGTTCAATCGTAATTTTGTTCCGAACCGTCCAGAGAGACCAAAGTAGCGCCCCAACGCATCTCCAAACAATCCTAGCATTGGCCCCTCTTTGCGACGTTAAGATAGACAGCACGTCGTGACTAGACTGTGGATTCCAATTTTGTTTGAAGGCGTCTCTAACTGCACTCCACGCAAATCTAGCGAGCACACAGCCAAAGAACACATGGTTCGCGTTTTCCCCTAAACCGCAAGTGGTGCACGTTCCGTCCGCCGGCCCATTTCGTTTGGCAACGTTATCCGACGTAGGTAAGCGGTTGCGAAACATTTGCCATAGGAAAATCTTGATTTTGAGAGGAATGCCAGCCTTCCATAGCCCCCTAGCTATATCTAGCGTAGTACCCTCGGAGAGCTTGTCGTATAGGGACTTGACCGTAAATCTATTTGAGGCGGTCAACTTCCACGTGAACGTATCCGCCCCATTACTACGAGTCAGCCCTCCCAAGTTAGCCGACAAAGCGTCCCAGCTAGCGGCCTCCGTAGTCTCTAGAGTCCTAATGAAAGAAATGGCTGGAGGTTGGACGCGCATAGCATCGGCCACCATAATGTTGGTGTCCGTTGCCAATTGGTACAGTTCCGGGTGTGATTGCCATAACGGTTCCTGACCCCACCAATGGTCGAGCCAGAAGCGTGTGGACTTGCCATCGTTTACCCGGAACTGCGCACCCACTGTAAAAGCCGGTCGGACCGCTTGGATCCCGTTCCAAAAGACCGAACCGTTGCTTTTAGCCTTGAACAAATTCCCCTCCGGGAAATATTTAGCCCGGAGGATGTCTGCCCAGAGTCCCGACTCGTTTTGGGTGAGGCGCCACCACCACTTAGTAAGCAGGGCCACGTTCATGAGTTTAGAGTTCGTAATACCTAGGCCGCCAAATTTTTTTGGCCTACACACCGCTGCCCATTTCACTAAGTGGTACTTGCGCTTGGTCCCAGCTCCTTCCCAAAAGAACCGGGAACACGGAGTATCGAGTCTAGCGTGAACCCCATTCGCAAGTAGGAACATTCCCATTGTGAATATAGGAAGGGAAGATAAGCTCGAGTTGGTGAGGATGAGCCTCGCCGCTGAGGACATAAACCTGCCCCTCCAAGGGCTCACTCTGTTAGCGACTTTCCCATACAGCGGTTCCCATTCCGCTATGGTAAGTTTCTTGGTCGAGATCGGGAGGCCCAAATATTTAATCGGGAAGCTCCCTAGCTTGCAATTAAGTAGATTCGCAATCCGAGTGCTAGCTAGATCATCCATCCCAATGGTGATCACTTCGCTCTTCAGAAAGTTGATCTTAAGCCCCGATAAAATCTCGAACGCAAGTAGTAGTAACTTGATGGTAGCTATGCTATGGTCGTCGGGTTCGAATAAGAGCATCGTATCATCTGCGTATTGCAGATGCGTGACCCCACATGGAATAAGGTGGGCTACCAGCCCTTTAATGTGCCCCGCTGCCCTTGCTTTATTAATCATGGCCGCCAGGGCATCCGCAACAAAGTTAAAAATGAGCTTCGAGCTTGGGTCTCCCTGACGGAGACCACGTTTGTTACGGAAGAACTTGCCCATTGTGCCATTGATATTGACCGCCGTGTGCCCACTACACACGAGGTGCATGATGCGATGTACGAATCCTGCCTCAAAACCCTTTTTGAGGAAGACCTCTCGCACGAACTCCCAGTTAACGCAATCGTACGCTTTCTCGAAGTCTAATTTAAGCAGCACTCCCTGTGCCTTGGTCCGTTTCAACTCGTGAACGATCTCTTGTAACGCAATTGGTCCTTCGAGGATGTTGCGGTGTTTGAGGAAACCCGTTTGACTAGAGCTAATAACTCGTTGAGCGACCTGAGCCAAGCGCAAGGCATAAGCTTTCGCACAGATTTTGAACGGGACGTTGATCAAGGTAATGGGTCTAAAAAGCTTAATGTTATGCGCCCCTTTCACCTTAGGTATAAGGCTAATGGCTCCATAGTTCAAACGGGATAGGTCCACCGTGCCTAAAGCGAAGCCGTTGACAATATCATAAAACAAGTGTTTAAGGCAGGACCAAAACTTCTTAAAGAACTCGACAGGCCATCCGTCCGGCCCAGGCGCCGTGCTCGTTTTCATGCCGTGTAAGGCCTGGTCTATTTCCTCAGGTAGGAAAGCAAGGGCTAGCCTATCGTTCTCCTCCTGCGAGACACGTTCCGCGGTATCCCACAGATCACCGCGCAAGCGTAATGGTTTTTCAACGGCCGTCCCCAAAAGACCTATGAAAAACTCGTAGATATGAGCCACAATTTGTTCCTGCGCCAACAGGATACCGTGGTCTGTTTGGAGACGCAGAATGGTGCACTTCCTTTTCCGCCCGTTCGCGTAGGCATGGAAATATCCTGTGTTTGCGTCTCCTTTCGTGACCCATTTGACTCCGCCCCTGCGTCGCCAATATTCCTCTTCCGCGCGCAAAATCGACGTTACTTGATTTTCTAATGCGTACCTATGCGCCCACTCGGCCTCCGAGAAGGGGCGGCGATCTGCCTCCGCATCTAACAGCGCAATTGTCTCTACAATGCGCGTGCGCTCTTTCTTGGACTCTCTACCGTGGTTAGCGCCCCACCCGCGAAGGAAGGCACGAAGCTTGCCGGCAGCCGCGTTCCAGCTCTCTGCTGGCCCGCGTTGGGGCCCCAGATGAGAACAAATCTCACCCCAACGCTCTACCACCATCTGGGCAAATCCCTCCGCTTCGAACCAAGCCGTTTCGAAGTAGAACCTAGGGCTACGACGGATGAGATCCTCCCCTGAGGAAAATATCAGCGGAACATGGTCTGATCCAATGCGCGTCTCCGCCACGAGAGAGCACATGGGAAACAGCACCTCCCACTCAGGCGTAAAAAAGACCCTATCCAGCACGCTACGGACTGGCTGCGTTTGTTTGTTAGTCCAGGTATATCTGGCACCAGTCCGTGCTGCTTCCCGCAATGCTGCTGCCGCAATGGAATTATTGAATAAGGACACCCTCGTCCAATCAATATTAGCATTATTCTTATCCGCCCCCGAGCGAATCAGGTTAAAATCACCCCCTACCACCACAGGGAGGTTGATTGCCCTTTTGGCCCCAACCAGGTTGGTTAGTTCTAGCAGAAAAGCCGGCGATCTGGAGTGGTCGGCGGGACCATAAACACAGACGACCACCCACGACAAACCAGATACACGATGTTTAATAGTAGCGGATAAAAGGAAAACACCAACATCCCAATGCAGAACATCACATACATCCTTATTACAACCCAACAGAATGCCACCGGAATGACCGACAGAGGGAACCCAATGCCAATCAAAACGTTGTAGGGGGTCATAAGCAAGCAATTCTCTGAAGGTAAAATCAGTTTTAATCGTCTCTTGTAGCGCTACCACGTCAATACGTTCTTTGGCCATGTATTCTTTAAGTTGCGTGTGCCGACCACCGTGGCCACAGCCACAGATATTCCAGAACATGTCCCTCATCTAAATCACCCTGTTACGTAGGCGCACACCCCGAGAGGTCACCGCCTTCGCCACTCTCTTCCTAGCCGTCACTCGGCCATTAGAAGGAAGGACACCAGCTTCCCTAGCTTGTGTCACCTCATTGGGCACTCTCTCGTCACCAGCCTCTACTGGCACAATGGCTAACTCGTTGTTGTTAGCGCAGAGCACGGCGGCGGCCGCCAGCGCAGCCTGCGCCTCTTCCCTAGCATGCATGAGTGATATAATATCGGACTGAGACCCTCGGGTCTCCACACCGCAGTCGTCTAAAATGCTCACCAGGTGCTCATCCGAGAAGGCATTTAGAATGCGGAAAGATGGCAAGGGGTTACCTGCGGCGTCCATGTTCTTGTCGGCGATGCGGAGTTTGGCGCTCTCCAAGGAAGAGAGATCACCGAGCTTGGCCTTGGCACGAACGCTAGGAACGCGCTGCACCACCGGGATTGCCTTGGTGCGCCTGGCCTTGTTGTTAGTTCCCGTCACCCCCAGTGCCGCCCCCAACTCACCACCAAGGTCAGAAGTCTCCACCTCCGCCACCACCATCGCCTGCTTGTTAGCCAGTTTCCTCCCCGCCGTTTTCTTAGGTTGCCTGCCACCGCTGTTGGAGCCCCGACGCGGAGCAGGCGTAAGGTCAGCACCCTCGATCACCACGCAACCAGAGTCCGCCCCCACGGCCACTGGAGAGGAAGAGGCTGGAAGAGAGGCAGCCGAGGAGACCCCGCTCGCGCCACTCAAAGTCGCCGCCACCTGGGTCGGGGCAAGGTTGGTCCCGAACTCGTTGAAGGAAAGCTCCAGCGACCGGGCTAGCGGAGGCACGCTCACCGCGGTGTCCTGAGTCGCCACCCCCATGGCACCAGTCTCAGCGGACAACGCACCCAGCTTATCCCAAGTTTCCGTGTCGATGGATGTATCCTGGATGCTGTCGTCTTGATCCTCTCCCCTGTCTTGCATCTTGGTGTCCTGGTTCGCCGCACCACTAGGGCCGCCCTCGCACCCATGCGGCTCAATGCCTGGTTCAGCCCTGCCATATTTGTCATTGCCCAGCGTCCGAGTGCCCGGATTCGCGTCCTTGACAGGAGGATTGGAAGGGCCGGCTCCCAACACGGCCCGCTCACCACCCCTTTTGGGCAGGGTCTCGCGCTCCACCTTGATTTGATATCCCTCGTGGTTGAACCACACCTCGACGATACCATTCAGCTTCTCCGGGGCTTTGCAAGCAAGCTTCATCCGAACAGGCCCCAACCTGATCCGAGACAGTTCATCGACCACGATTGGCCGGCCCAGCATCCGGAACCCCTCCCTGATGCGGTCTTCACGCCTATGCTTCTTTGGAATGCCATGGAGCCGCACCCAAGTCTCCGGCATCACCATGGGCTGGACCTCCTCGTGTAGCATGTCGCGCACACGCGCAGTAATGTCATTGATGGACAAAAACAACTTACCACTTGACTTCGCCATATGTAACAGATCTGCAGAAGGAAAGACCACCACGAAATCGTCATCGCCCACTTGTGTTACCTGCCAATCCCAATCTCCTGTCGCCATGTGCTTGAGTTCTTGTTTGAGAATCCGCAGATTAAGCTTCCCCGGCTCCGCAGATAGGATGGCAGCGTTCTTGATGCGAGCATCGATGGGGGCTTCGGTCTCGTCCACGTCCTCGAACTCTAGGCAAAAAAATCCTTCCCCAGATATGGCACTTCCCATGATTTGAAGGTGAAGCTGCCGGCCCCTCGTCGGACAGTGAGCGGACGCGTGCCCTTCTTCCTTGCAGAGCACACAGAGGGGCAAGAACTTGCACTTGGACTGGAAGTGGCCGAGGCGCCCGCACTTGAAGCACTCCACGTCTGGTGCCTCCTCCACTGGGATGGGTTCCTCCGCCGTGCCCTTAGATGCAGAGGGCAGCGCCACCGCCAGTGGATCTGCACGCGGCTTCTTGGCCATTCGGTCCCCGTGGCCCCCACCACAGTTGGGATGAGTCTCATGCTTCCTCTCCAGCTCGCGTCGCCGCTGCTGAACCTTCTTTTTCTTCTTGCGCTCCTGCTGCTGGACACACCACGGGGGAGGAGGACCCCAATCCCCCTCACGCCCGCCATGGTCGCGAGATCCGCCACGTTCTTCTCTGGCCTCGCGGCCACCCGAACGCTCGCGCATCACGCGCTTCGCCTTGTCGCGCAGCTCCCGCTCCCTGCGCCGTTCCGCCTCCGGATCTGACACCTCCATCGGTCTCTTGTCCGCACGCCGATCTCCCATCACCACCGCCGTGAAAGATTGGAGGAGGGGTTCAGATCTTGATCGTGCGGGCGGAGTGAGCGAGGCGCCGCACCTCGCGAGTGGTGGCTGGAAACCCTAAAAGGGGATCCAGGCAACCCCTCCTCACCCACTTATAGCCAGTGATCGGGCGAGTGACGGGCCGAGGCGCGTTGGGTCGATGGGGCATTTGAGGCTGCGAGTCCGAGGCCGTCTCCAGGCCCAGTCCCATTGGAGGGTCAGAAAAGGACCCAGACTGTCCCCCCAGCCCAGGCCCAGAACCCTCAGCCAGCCCCACACCCGACGTCAGCCCAGGAAGGGCCCCCACAGTCGGCCCATCCGGCCCAACCCTAGGGCACGGTGCCGAGCGCATCGTCTCCGGACCGCACGGCGCCCCCGCCGCCTCCGCCGCCGCCACCACAGGGGGCGCCGGCAGGCACGGCCAGTCCTCCCTGGACAACTCCGTCTGCGCCACCATCAGGCTCGCCGCCGCCTTGGCTCTAATAAGCGTCGCCGCCCCCGACGAACCGCCAGCACCCGGGCCTGAGCTGCACGACCTCGACGGCAGCCAGATGCGTGAGGCCATGGATCTGGAGCCACGGTCGCCCGGCGCGAAGCGCCTCCCACGCCCTGAGCCCGAAGCCACACCGCTCTTCTTCACCGCAAAGGCCACGAAATCTCCAATCGACGGCCCTGCAGGCACCGCGCACAGGCCCCGCTCCGGATCCAGCTCCCCGCCATCGGCCTCCTCCTCCGAGTCCTCCGCCGCCAGCGCCCAGAAGCGGTTGTGGCGACCGCCATCCCCCGCTGTAGGTGAGCCGGCGCGGCCCTCCCCGCCGCTCACCTGGTGTTCGCTCGCGCTGCGCCGGACCACATACCAGACCGCCATCACCTCCGCGGTTGGCTGCCACACCGTAGTAGGCGCGTCGCCCGTGCTGTCGCCCGCGTGGTCGCCTACCCGACTCATCTCCTCCCGCACGCTGTTATATGTACTCTCCCTTGAAACTTTTCAGCACAGACTTGTGAAAAGAAATAGAAAAAGTCAATCAACCTCACACTTGCAACGACCTTCAAGAGCATAGGCTCGTGAAAACTAACAGAGCGACCTCGCACTAGCAACGACCCGCACACAAGCACAGCTAGCAACGACTCGGACACAGGCACAGAGCGAGACAACGTAGCAACCAGACAATTGCGTTTTGTACCAATATTAAAGACAGATGATCCAACGGTTCTGGACTATTTCAATCTAGATGTGAAATAGCAAACCTGTACAATAAATATTCCATCGTTGAACCAGTGAAAAAAAAAGATATTACAAAAAAAGGCCTGCCGGCCTTCACCGTAAAAAAAAAAACAAAACAAAGAAAGGCCTGTCGGCCTGGCAACAAACGACTATAACACAAAACTGCAGAGAGCCAGATACAAAAGCAGCCACACACGAAAAAGTATAAATCTTAGGGTATATATACATAAAACGGTCACACAAGTAAATGAGACATAACTAAAACTCATCTAGCTAATGCGTCCTAGGGAGTCTATATAATGCCGCCGAGAGCCCTAATCGCCCCTCCTCTCTCTCCATTCCCACCCTCTTCTCATCTCCCCCCATCAAGGTAAGCTCCCACGCATAGCCGCCGTCGCCACGGACAGAGCGAGCGCGAGATCTGCTCCGGCGTGGTCCCCGCCGTCTCCAGCCTTCCAAAGCCGCGAGAAGCAGCGCCTCGTCCGCTGCCGTCGACCCCCGCAAGCTGAACGACCAGAGGAGCCGGGAACGACTACGTCCGCGTCCTCTTGTACTTCCCGGACGTCGCCGGCTTCTTCCTCTACGTCGGCTCCGCTCCGGACAGCCTACGTCCTCTTCAACCTCGTGCGCGAGGTGAGTGAGCCCCCGTATCTCCTTCCTCCCTCTCTCTGCCGTGCGCTTTTTCCCTGTAGCCGCCGTCCCGTGCAAACCGGACACCGAAGCCACGGCGGCCATGGCTTTCCATGGCAGCGAGCTCAAGCTCGTGCCGCGGCTCCTCTGATAAACCTCATTTGCACCCGCGCGCTCCTGCGCGAGCACACGCACTCACCTCACTGACTTGCACGCAGACGCAGCCATGAGTTTCGAAGACGCGGTCTGCAAGCTCGCTGCCGACATAGCGGCCGCCTCGCCGGCGCTGGTGAAGAAGGCCGTGGACGCACTGGCGCGCAGCAGCCGTGCCTGCGCCGCTGCGGATGCCTTCATCCACCTGTTCCTGGGCACGCTCTACGTGATCGTCGCGGCAATTTTCTTCGACACGGTCGCGGTCCGGGTCTGCGGCGGCGACTACGCCGCGAGATCCGTCCTGTCCGAGATCACGGGATGCATCTTTATAGCCTCCCTGCTTCTTTCAGCGCCGGCGTTCCTGCTCTTCTTCCTGCGCGCAGCAGGCAGCAGCAGCGAGGTGCGTCTCTTCTCGTCACCTCACCCCTGCTGCTATGCTGCTACCCTCTCTCTGCTCTCCATGGTTTAGCTTGTGATGCTCTTCTCCATTGTCAAATTTAATAGCTGGCGGAGGGCCTCCTCATGAAGGATTTCGATGAGCGGCTTTCTAGTGCCTCTGAAAGCCCTACGTCGCCGCTAGGCAGGGCAGCTGCACGGCTTTTTGCTTGGTCATTTTGGTTGCGATTAATCTCGTGGATTCTTCAGCTGTGTGGACTATTTCCAGAGATGTCTGACTTTCTGGCCGACGCGTCTAATCTGGGCATCTGGTCATGTTTCGCTCTCATCTATTTGCGTGCTGGAATGGCGCTGCGGAGGATGAATCCCAGGCCCAGCGACATCATCGTGGCAGAGGCAGATCACGCGGCTTCACCTACTCAGGTAACCGGCATTAACCCACATATGAAGGTCATGCATCCTGCTAGGAGTGCTTGCATCTTAATTAAGTTCTGATCAACATTGCGCTTTCGTACAAACAAAATTGGCAGAAGAGGTCGCAAGTAATTAATGTGTTCAAGTCCGATAGAATTTATCAGTAGCTTCGGCATGTTTGCTAGTATCAACTGAACCGTAATATTGTTTTCATCACCAACCATCAATGCTATTCTTGTGCTAAACTGTCAGTCGTTGCTGCAGCTTAGGCTCAGTGTTTTTATCATCTGTATTTTCTCTCTCGATAAGGCAGTGTTTCAATGGATGGTACAAATAATTGACAGAATAGTTAAAAAGATCTTCTTGATCTGGATTTTGCACTTGGGTTTTTTCTTGTCTCAACTTGAAATGCCATGCATGATGCATCTACTCAGAAAGGATTGGCAGTCAATGAAAAATAAGGTGCAAGAACAGAATGACCTCAAAGCAGGACATATAGACGGGATGATATTTTCATGACTGTATTGAGATATATGGAACAGAATACACTGTACGCTTAATTTGCATTTTGGAGCTGCCGTTTGAAGCATGATGTGTGATTTATTTCTACCATTTTGGTTGTTATCACAAGTTGCTGTGTTGGACTTGGACAGACACCAGCATGCTCACCACTACTGATCTTGATACAATATCCTCATTTATTGGCAGGATTTCGAGCTGGCTGCAGCAAGTTGATGGATATCAGTGCCAGTGCAGGGAGTGCTTCTGCTTCGTAGCTATCGCGGATGCTGCTGTGGATAAAAAGATGGGCATGTCTGGTACAAGTAGTATAACTTAGTAAGCTTGTTTCCATGCCATTCTAGGTCAGAGCTTATGCAGTCAGAGTATGGTAGTGGTAGTTTGTTTACTCTGAACCGGGCCTATCCAACATTTACCTGTGCACAGCCTAGCTAAGAACTGTCGGTAATTAAGCTTATCTCAATGCATGTCATAAAGTGAGTTAGTACGCTGTGATGAAGGCCTTCCTTCCATTCTATGTAATCATAGCGTTTTATGTACGCTATGGTGGAGTACTCCCTCCGTTTCTAAATACTTGTCTTTCTAAGCATTTCAAATGACTATCACATACGGATGTATGTAGACATATTTTAGAGTGTAGATTCACTCATTTTACTCTGTATGTAGTCATTTGTTGAAATGCCTAGAAAGACAAGTATTTAGAAACGGAGGGAGTAGTATTTAACTTGCTGGGTTAAATGCTAGACGTAGAATCTGTCTAGGGACTAGCTAGGGAGTGGCGGTTGCAGGAGCAGGACGGGGGAAAGCAGGCAAGTGGTTGCAGGTTTCACGTTTCCGGAAATGGGCCTGGAGCGCTGCACATGGCCTGCCCACTGCAACCAGCCCATCAGCGCTTAATTGCCATGCGCCCGCCACAAATTTCCATCCTTGTTTTCAACCTTCTTTTTAGTGCTAACCAAGCTTCACAACCAAATCAAACTATATATACAGGAAGAGCTATTTACTTACTCCCGAGTAAAGATGGACCTTTCAAAGGGAAGGGGAGACGTACGCCAGCCAACCACTAGTCGTCACTTCACTACACTACCCTTACCCTGTGCTCAGAGTCAGAGAAATTCCTTTCTCGGCTAGTTGTTGATGGATGCAGGCACATGTCATGTTACTTTCCTACGAGATGTTTCACGCTTCAGGATACGCCCCCGTGCCGCTCTGCATCGTATATATCATCCCACCATTTTTTGTCTGATTTTGATACTGTTATTTTTCTTAGTTTTAGGCTCCGACGATCCTTTTCAACAAAGGATAAATTTCATTTAATCAAAATAAAATATCAAGAAGATACAAACACAAGTCGGATTTAGGCTTTCACCTCATAACACGAAACCAGTTGTCGAGTAGCACCACCATCGAAGTCACTCAAGTGTAGTGAACACCGATTTTCCGTGATCCCAGCAGCTATAGCTAGAGATTTGGATTTCGACCGAAAAAAAACTAAATTTGGCCGAAATTCGGCAATTTCGTTAAGGCCCGGTAACTATGGTTGCTCACGAAATTATTTCAGCCCTGTTTGAATTGTTTGGCCCGCTCCAACGTCTCGTCCATCCTGCATACCCCTTCCGGTGAAGTAAAAGGTCTGGATAGACCTCCTAACCCTAGAAAGTATGAATTTCCCCACCTCTCTGTTTTAGCGGCGACGCCTCCCTCACGCCCAACCACGACGTGTTCGCACCGCCTCCTCCTCCTGAGGGCATCGCCTCGGCTACAGGGATGCCTCTGCCCGGCAGCTTCGCACAGCGAGGACTACAAGTACGGCCACGGTACAGCCGTCGGCCATAGGACTTGTGCGGATAGCGAGGTGGAATTGCTCCACGACGAGCCACTGCTTATGCGGTTGGTTGGGAGCGTGCGTGTTAGTCCTGGCTGCCGAAACGGGACCAGGAGTGGAGCATGCGTTCGATTCTGGGCAAGATAAGTTGTGTGTAGTGTGGGATTCCTGCTATTTTGATGTGTTCTTGATACGATTGCTGCAACTAAAGAGAATCATGGGTGCAATCTCTGCTCCTATAAAAAAAACAAGTTGATGATAATGGTGTGCCTGCCATCCAACATTTTTGACCATCAGATCTTTATCTGATGCACGGGAGTCCTGCTCCATCCATCCCCACCTCATCCAAACAGACAAGGCATTCGATCCTTAGACAAGGGCTGAAAACAATGGAACCGAACCCTGCAGGTGGCCGCTGTTGCTCACACCGCGCGAGTGCCGGCCTCTCCTCTGTTGTCTCCTCTCTGGCAACACAGCCCCACCTTCACCTCCAATTATCCCTCTCTATGCCCATTATCTCCTCTTACCCCGTACCTCGTGTCCTCCGACGCCGACATCGTCCATTCCCAAGTCCGCGACACCTCTTCTACCCCCTTCCCTGATGCACCAAACCCTCCTCCCACCACCTCCTCTCCTCCCCTACCCTATCTCCTCCGACGCCGACGTCAGCAAGTACGCCACCGGTGTTGTCCCACCTGTTACGATTCCATGACGCCTCTCATGCAGCAGCACCGCCGCCCACCTCCCCCTCTCCCCCACCAACGCGCTCCACATTCATCGAATTCGAGCACGAGCTGCTCCCCGGAGAATGGAGTGCCACCCACGAGATCCACACCCGCGTCCTCCTACAGTTGACTTCGCCTCAGAGATGGCTGATCTGCTGTGATGGTTATGTGGAGGTACTATGCTCTGCTATTGCCTCTACTTCCCAATCCATCAAATTCTCTTTAACCCAAAGTTCAAATCTGTGTGCCCAGCCTAAACTGTCTAGAAACCACTCATGTATCCATAAGCAGTGTCCACTACAACAATGTTTGGTTTCAGTTTATTATCCAGAATCTTCTTGTGGAATGAAATTTGAAGTACTGAAAATGTTGGTGTATGCCTAAACCGGTATTTTACACTGTCAACTCTATGTTGCTCTTTCTAGAGCTGCATTTAGAAATAATATAAAGATTTTTACTCTCCCGAATAAGCTAAAGAAGGACAGTGCAACTCCATTGCAAATTTTACAAAGAAATGGTCTACAGAGAAGTTCTCGACGTGTAGTACAAGGTCTAAATCAAGTGCGATTTCATGGTTGTATGGTTCTGAAGTTTTTACAGCCACGAAATTGCTGCCCATGTATGGTTCTGAAGTTTTTGGAGAGAACTTTCATAAAAATAACTTAGATACTTGCTTTTGTGTTCATGATATTTTTGTAAAAGCATCATATGTGTGTTTAGAATGATTTTTTGGTAGTTCTCTTAGTTACTCCCTCTGTTCAAATAATTTGGATGGCGCCTACAGCAGGTCTCTTTGTCATTGATGCCCCTCCTTTGCTTGGTAGCTCCACATCCATCTTTTCAGGTCACATCCCAAATATTTGTTTCCTTGTTGTGTGTTCTCGGTATCTTTTTTTGTTGCAGAAACATGGTTGATGTAAGCAAGTTACAAGAAGTCCAGTACTATTTCTCTCTCTCTCTCTCTCTCCCTCCCTCTGTGTGTGTGTGTGTGTGTGTAAATGTGCGCTTACTCCTTCTATATTCACATGATTTCAAAGCATGTTTTACTGTACATTTTATTTCTTTGCTGAGTGTAAATATACTGCAAGTGTTGTTCATTTTCTTGCTTTGTTTAAATTTACTACAAATCCTCAATAGGCTCATTTTTTTCCTTTGTCTTAAGCAAGTTACAAGAATTCCAGTGCTATTTGTGTGTGTGTGTGTGTGTGTGTGTGTGTGTGTGTGTGTGTGTGTGTGTGTGTGTGTGTACATGTGCACTCGCCCCTTCTATATTCATATGATTTCAAAAGCATGTTTTACTGTACATTTTGTTTCTTTGCTCAGTGAAAATGTACTACAGGTGCTGCTCATTTTCTTGCTTTGTCTAAATATACTACAAATCCTCAATAGGCTCATTCTTTTTCCTTTGAATATAACAGAGACAATTATGTATGCAGTAGTGATTGTCTGATCTGATGTCCTTTTAGGTGAGCAGATAGATGAAGCGAAAACCCCAGGATTCATGTTGTTGGCACATATGTTTTGAGCAAAAAACTAAAAAGAAGGGTATACTATGCTTGAAAAATGATTCCATGGCCTGATAGATGCCTAAGTTATGTAACTAATTAAGTGGAACTAGCTGTGTGAGTTATGTCTGAAATATTTCTTCCCTGCATGGTGGCACCGTATACTGATTCATTTTTCCTATGTATATTTAGCAAATCATTCAGTAAAACACTTCTACTGCGTAATTATTTCTCATGGAACCATATATAAGTGTGCGCTCAAGCTATAGCATATATGTTCTTTGGATATATTATTTTCTCCCATTTGTCTTCACATTTAAGTCTGGTGTGGCTAATATACTGGCACGGAATGAGCAATGTTGACTTCCTAGATGGACTGTAGAAGGATAACTTGTTTGCTTTCTACAACCTTTCGAAGGAAAGAAGCAGTTCTATTGCACTAGTTCTAAGGCCGGACATGATGTATGTATTGGAGATTGCTGGTTGTGTTGGACTGCTAGTGATTTGGAAGATTTGATGTGAGCGTAGTCGTCGCATCTTTCACAATTTGGAGTTATCAGTTGTGACCCTTGCACGCCTTGCAATTAACAAAGCCAATGTTGGAAGGACGTGATGCATGTCACATCATTTTGCATAGTAGTCGAGCTTAGTGACCCCTGATCATTTTGTTTGTACTTTTATATACTCTCTTATATATGCAAGTTCTGTATCAAGTGTTCTTATTTTGTGTTTGTTTTTTCATGTGAGTTCTCTGGATTGATATGTTTCTGTTACTATAATACACCTAGCAATTTTTACGGTGCATCATACTCCTGTAAATAGTGCGTAGTATATAGTTGATCCAATGGTCATTATTGATCCCTGTTTTTTTCTCTTGAGGACATTTTAGTAATTGGTTGTAAGGGTAGATTAGTCCTTTCTTAATGATAATGTTATTAATTAATAATATGGGTAATTGCTGTGATTAATAACGTAAGTAATCACAGCTGGAATAGAATTGCCCTATCGTAGGTTTCACTTCTCGCGTTCTTCATTTTTCTGCCGCCGCCTCTCTGCCCGGCAGCCGTCGCCTGAGTCGCACAGGGGCCGCCTCTCCTTCTCGCGCCCTGCGGTCGCTCCTTCCCCCGCCCATCGGTCGCCGTTTCCTGAGTCGCACTGGGGCGGCCGCTCCGTCTCCCGCCCTGCGGGCGCCGCCGCAAGATCTTGGATGGGCCCCAAGATCTTCAACGGCGCAGCCGGCCAGCGCCGCCCGGCGGCCCTCTCTCTCCATCGAAGGATCTTCGGACGGCGCCCGAGATCGGTTCCTCCGCGCGTCGTGGTTGAGATCCCTCGCATAGGTACGTTGCCTCTGATGCTCCCCAAACACCATAGCTGGGCGCACATGGATGCTGGCTGTGCACGCAATACGAATCCGAAAATGGCTGCTGGGTTTTCTGTCCGTGTGGATGCTGGATTAGTAGTGTGTGAGAGGTTCCTAGTTCTTCTCATTTTTCCTAGCAAGGAATAGTAGTGTGTGTGAGAACTCTCAGATTATGAGTTTGATATTGTGGGATGCATGTTACTTCTTACAAGAACATAATACAGATTTCTTAGAAAATGAAAACGATGGGTTAAAAATTATGGCCAGTAGGATTCTTGGCTGCTCAGAAAATTAGTAAGGATGCCAGAGATTATTGGTTCAGTTACAGATGATAATCGTTGACAATTTATAATTAATATGTTTTAGTTGCAGCGTATTTTCTTTCATGTAAATATGTAACAGGTTTTGCTGTTTCTTATGGCAGGATATCGGCATGGCTGGCGAAGGCATCTCGATAGATGAATTTATGGAGTACGACTCGATGGTCAGGCAGACATTTAAAAGTGAGAACGAAGCGTACAAGTTCTACTTAGGGTATGCGAAGAACAAAGGGTTTGGTGTTAGAAAGGGCGATCTGAAATACAAGGGAAACAAGGAAAATGCATACCGGAGGACGTTTGTGTGTTGCAAACAAGGATATCGTGACGTAAAGCACTTTGATGAAACTGACAAGAAAAGGACGCCAAGGGCACTCTCTCGGTGTGGTTGTCCTGCTCTTTTGCAGGTTGAGCTTCAAGCAAGCACTGGGTTGTGGTTTGTAAAGAATTTTGTTGACCAACATAGCCATCCATTCATAAATCCTGAGTTGTCACCTTTCTTGTGGTCTCATCGTGGCATGACCGATCCACAGAAGGCGGATGTCATTGAGTACTCGGTTGGTGGACTTCGCACATATCAGATAATGGATGTGATGGAGAAGCAGGCTGGTGGTTTGGGCAAGGTTGGATTTATATCTCGCGATCTGTATAACCATGTCGCGTTAGAGAAGAAGAAAAAGATAGAAGGTAGCGATGCTCAATTTATGCTGAACTACATGACAGCACAACAGATGAAAGACCCAGATTTTTTTACAGATACACCACAGACAGTGATGGGCATCTGCAGAACATATTCTGGGCAGACGCCCAATCTCGCTTGGACTATGTTGCATTTGGTGGTGTGGTGGTGTTTGACAGCACATACCGGTCAAACAAATATAGGTTGCCGTTTGTTCCATTTGTGGGGCTGAACCATCACCGCAGCACAGTCGTGTTTGGGGTTGGTCTTGTATCCGACGAGTCAGCTAACTCATATGAGTGGCTGCTTCAGGTTTTTTTGGAGGCAATGCACGAGAAGCATCCCATTTCAGCGATCACAGACGGCGACGTTTCAATGGCCAAAGCCATATCATCAGTCTGGCCTAGCACATATCACCGTCTGTGCAGCTGGCATATCGAGCAGAATATGGTGCTTCACCTCCGAAAGGAAAAGCTTAAGGAATTTAGGAAATTTATTTACTATGCCATGGAGGTTCATGAGTTTGAGAGACACTGGTTGGCTTATAAGAAGAGATTCAGAATCACAAGGAAAAAGAAAGATGCATGGATTCACAGGATGTACGAGCTGAGAGAAAAGTGGTCTGTAGCATATAACAAGGGAAGGTATTTCCTAGGGATGTTGAGCAATCAGAGGAGTGAGTCTCTAAACTCAAGGCTTCATGTGCACCTGAATAGGAGAATGAAACTCGTTGATCTCGTGCAACACATTGAACACTGTGTGTCAGTTTTGCGTAGGAATGAAGCAGCATTGGACGCTGTAGCTTCGCACACAATCTCCTTCACTAGATTGACTGCCGATCCACTTGAGATAAGTGCCTCATCTATTTATACCCCTGTTATGTTCAGTAAGGTAAAGGACGAGATTGTCAACTTATCAAGATGGAATGTTCTTGAGGTGGAAGAGGACACTGGTTTGGTTAGCTATGGAGTTGCTCGCAAAGAGTCGGTGCACGTTAGGTTCCATGTCACATGTATTTTTGATGGATCTAAGATGGAAAGTGCATATTGTGGATGTAGGAAGATGGAAATCGAGGATTTTCCATGTGCTCATATATTTTGCGTTTTGAAGTACAATGGGATATGCACCATCCCCGCATGTTGTGTGAAGGCTAGATGGACAATGCAAGCCAAGCCTGCTTTCGGTTCTGTGAGGAGTGCCAATACACATGTATGGTCAGAACAGATGGATAAGTACCATGAACTGCGCAATATGGCTAGTGAGGCTTTATTCACGGCCTCAGCTAGTGAAATGCAGTCAGAAAAGGTGATGGAGTACCTGAGGAGCATATTGGACGAGGGCAACAAAAATGATGGGAATACTGGCACGCCATCATTTGTTCCTATGCCGGCTTATTTTTCTGGGGCGCGGCAAAGGTTTACAGATCAAGTCCAAGACCCTAAACCAATAATAAATCCCAAAGACAGACCAGCCAAAGAATCGAATAAGAGGTTGAAGCCATTCCTGGAGAATTTGCAAGCAAAAAAGAAAACATTGAAGTAAGTATTTGGTCATTTTGATGTGTACTGCATATGTTCATTTCTTGGTTGCAGCCTGTCAATATGGTTTACTTTTTGCAGGAAAGTTCATGGTCAGTTGAGTAGGGGGAGGAAAAAAAAGTGAACAATACTGTAGAAGAAGCAGGAGAAGAAGAAGGAGGAGAAGGAGAAGGAGAAGGAGAAGGAGAAGAAGAAGAAGAAGAAGAAGAAGAAGAAGAAGAGGCGGCAGAAGAAGAGGATCGTGCTAAGAAGAGGAAACCGGTGAAGTAAGTTTTAAAAAAAATTCATGTATCTTGTCTACTGTACTTGTGCAAGTCGAACTGTTGTTGAAGCATGCTAATATGTGCAATTTAAACAATGTTTTGCACTACACAGGAAAGCTTCAGCAAAGGTGACTGAAGTTAGTATGATGACTCGGGGGAGAAAGAGAAAAGAGAACAATGACGAAGTGTGTGCTAAGAACAAAAGACCTTTCAAGTAAGTTTATGCATTTTCAGAAGTACATGTTGAACCCTGTGTCGATACCATGTTAATTTATTTGAGTTTGTACAGGAAAACGGCTGGAAAGTCTAAGTAGACAGACAAGGGGGACAAAGAAAAGATGACAATGAGGCCACTTTCTGTTTGCCATTATTCTATCGAATTGTTGGTCACAAGTGTTATACATTCAGTTTTTTACTACGGAATTTATCATCAGAGTTATATTTGTACTTTGAATGAGATGTACATGCACGCTACATTTTCCCGTTTATGAGATTGGAATTTAAAAGATGCATCAGTGTTGACTCTTGTTGTTATCGTACTGCATGACTACCCCATCTTCTCTTTGTGTTTGTGTGAATGAACATACTTGCAGTTTCTCTCGTGCTAATCCTTCTCACAGCGGTCATGCATGGCCGTGCCAGTCGTACGTTATACATGGAATTGATTGATCATGTTTCCATAATTGATCTGAATGTTCGGACGCTTTCTGATGGACCATAAGCGCATCATGAGTCAGTAAGAGCAAGAAAACCACCATGAACTAGTACATTCATTCAGTTCAACATTAATGATCTGTAGGTGAAATCTAGTCTTACAAAGTGGGGATTAAAATTCTAGCAACATATATTATCATCATGAACCAAAAAAGTATTGAGTATCTCCTACATTTGTATCTCTCTTCTTGTAATTTCTTTGCGAGTATTATGTCATTCGACGTGTCCTTCTCGCCTGTAGTAGGCAACTCTGACGCTAGAGCATATAGTTTGGTCTCTAATTCTGATATTTGTTGATCATTCTCCTTCAGAAGCAAGGCCGCAGTAGCCAATGCATCTTCATGACAATTGTCCATTGCCGTTGTGCAGTAATTGACCATCTGTTCAGCGTAGTTGTTGAGGAGGTCTTCCCGAATGAACAACTTGCAACCCAGCTGCGTACATTAATAACATGGGGAGAAGTATACGTCAATAATAAAACACTAGGAAATTCGTTCGCAACAGTGCATGAGCGTGACAACAGACCTCATGCATGTTGCATTTTAGGTAGCAACACCGTGTGTTATAATCAGTGTAATAGATGTCTCGGACTGCTGGCTCGTGACAAGCACATAGCAACTCAGGCAAATCAGGATCATCTGCAATACAGTGTGAATCCAATCAGTACTGAACGCTGAAACTAGGAATCAACGACATTTTAGGGTTCTAGCAGGGCCGTCTCCAGGAATTTGGGGGCCCGGGTCGAAATCCCTAAAAAAATTAGAAACTCAAGCATACTTTGCTCAGTTGCAGAATATATGTAGAACTGAAACTCACTGCTTAACGATCGAACAAAATATACAAAAAATGACCCCAAAAAATATAAGGGGATATAAAGGAATGCCAAATCAATAGTATGCTTCATCTATGCTAGTATGCCTTTCCATATGACACTCCAGTTGTGTGCAGCGATCAAATTGTATACATCATATATTTGCACAACATGAAATTAAACTGAAATGAATATGCATCAATTTGAGCTCAATAGATAGATATTCATCTCAAATTAAATTCCAGTTCAATGTTCAAATGCATCAATTAGAATCAACACATACAATATGCCAGTTCAAATGCAAGCATTTTCCAAACTTGTCTGTGTGTCTCCGTCCAAGAAATTACCTCCTAGAGCAATGTTGGGGTTGCTCAGCTTTGGAGGCACGGACAGTCCCTGTGCGTAGCGGAAGCAGCAGGACCGCGGCTGGGGCGATTGGGCAGAGGCCAGGGAGCACTACTAAGAACGGTGCGGTGGTGCTAGCACGGAACAGGTAGCAGGCGGGGCTAGACCGCTGGACTAGGGAAGAGCGACGGCCTGTGACGAATTGCAGTAGACATGCCATCAGTCGCCGTCATCGGTTCGTCAGCTCGGTGCATCGGAGGGCGGAGAAGCGAGAGGCGGCCTGATTGGCGAGGGACTGACCGCGGAGGCGGGGGACTAGGGAAGGCCGCGGCCCTAGGCGGGGGACTGGCGGCGGAGGCGTGCACAGAGATCGATCAGAGGAGTTAGTGCAGTACCTATGAGAGAGTGGGGATGACCACGAGAAGGTCGGCGTGACATCGTTCACCACGGGCTTCTCCGGCGGCTGTGTGCTGCCCACGAGGAGGAGAACCAGCCGCGGATCCCAGCCAACAGAGCTGGATCTAGATCGCCGAAGATGAGGTTGTGCTGGAACGAGATGGAAGAGGCCGAGATGTGGTTACGAGATATGCACGGTTTGTTAACAAATCGGTAGATATGCGTTTGTGAAAAAAAAAATCAGGAGATATGCACGGTTTGTTAACAAGTCAGGAGATACCTTCCATGAAATTAGGAGACGCGCCAGCTGGTTAGCCAATACGTTTAAAGGAAAATAAAACCAGTACGTTTCTTTGAAAAATAAAGTGTGGCGAGGAACAATCACGAAGGCCAAAATTATTAATACAAATAAACAAAAATAATCAAACTGAATCTTGTCGGCCAGTATTTTAGGGTTTTTTCATCGGAAAACCATAGAAATTGCATAAAATGGTAGATGTGAACGAAAATTGGCATGTGTGCTTGCCATGTTGTTGTGTGCGTGTGTAAAAAATTTGGGTCCGTTTGGTGGATCTGAAAAAAAACACTTTGAGACTTGGCCTTTCGTCCTAACCGAAGCAGCTCGTTTCCACATGGTGTATCTCTTGCCATGCACGACATGATTCCAAAATTTGGCATGATGTGGGAATGCCCATGGGAGGCTCCCATGCAAAAAATGAACGAATTCAGACACCAAACACACGTTGTGTCACGACCGGCCAGTATTTTATGGTTTTTTATCGGAAAACCATAGAAATTGCATAAAATGGTAGATGTGAACGAAAATTGGCATGTCTGCTTGCCATGTTGTTGTGTGCGTGTGTAAAAAATTTGGGTCCGTTTGGTGGATCTGAAAAAAAAAACACTTTGAGACTTGGCCTTTCGTCCTAACCGAAGCAGCTCGTTTCCACATGGTGTATCTCTTGCCATGCACGACATGATTCCAAAATTTGGCATGATGTGGGAATGTCCATGGGAGGCTCCCATGCAAAAAATGAACGAATTCAGACACCAAACACACGTTGCGTCACGACCGGCCAGTATTTTATGGTTTTTTCATCGGAAAACCATAGAAATTGCATAAAATGGTAGGTGTGAACGAAAATTGGCATGTCTGCTTGCCATGTTCTTGCCGTACTGACACTTGTGGGTTCGGACGACTCGTACTGACATTTGACATCATGTGGGTCCGAACAACTCATACTAGCTCATACTTGCGTGGGTCCGGGCATCCGTGCCCAATTAATGCGGCCATGACAATTTGTAATGGAGGTGAACACATTATACGAAACTGTTGTACACACGACATATAGGGTGAACGACCCTTGCACGATGGTCCATCCAGCGGTTTGCAGACAACTGTTGCCATGCATGGACGGTTTAAATGGATTGTCATTCAATAATCGTCTACGTACTGTCGTCTGTATAGCAGTGCTGCACATTATATGAGAACGTTATTCGTCGTGTTAATATGTGTAGCGAACGCTTTTTTCTGAGGGCGTGATTGGAAGGGAGGTGGGGCCCCTTCGTGGGGAGATAAATGATACATATGCGTAGTCTAACAGAAATAGATAAATTTGGCATAATTTTGTTTTCTTTCCAGAAAAAAGAAAAGTAGCTATCGTTAGCAACGGAAGGAGATGAGGCATGCACGCCCTACGGGATTGCATGCAAAATATTTTACATAGGAAAATTTTGGAGGATTCTAGAAAGTTACTTCCAATCCCATCAACAAGAAACAAAACATGGGTTTATCTCTTCGGCAAGAAATATATGACTTGATTGTAACCAATCGTGTACCCAGCCTATATATATGCTTTATACGCATCGACCTAAACCTCACCACAACCCAGCCTCCCTCCTTGAACCCCATCCTTGAACCTTGACTAGAACCAACCAATCTCACCATCGGCATCACCATCACCATCGTATGTCTTCCTATCATCCCGCTGCGTCCGCGAGGCCTGCACAGTCGGCCACGAAGCAGTCCAAGTCACGTGCATCGAAGCCCCCGCCTTCATCGACAAAGTCAGGTGCACCGAAGCCCCCACACTCGTCGGCAAAGAAGGTATACATATATCATTGAACCCGTACATCAACTCGTGTACAAATCTCGCTTATTGTTAGATTCAAATAAAGTCAGGTGCACATGACGCCTCTTATGTAGATCAGTCCCGATTTCCTCCTGTTTACATTAATCAAATCATTACATCAGCCTTGCAAGTCTTAAATTAAGAAGCCAAATAAACAGCCTAAATGATTAGCTTAATTATTTCTTCACAATAAATCTCTTATTTTTGTTGCCTTGTCACTGAAAATAATCTTTGCACATACGGGGTACCCAGGTTGTATCAATGCACGGGTACTCAGAGTTTGTCCAGTCATTAACTGGGGAACAGTATGTCATAGCTAGTCAAACGACAATTCGCGAAACTCTGAAGACTCCCGCAATGAATGTTAGGAGAGTTTTGTGCCAAGAGATTGCTAGCACATACGATTCACAAGTTGACGCGTTTGTAATACGCGGGGTACCTATGAGAATAACCTTGCAAGACGTATTACACATCACAGGCCTGCCTAGCATGGGGAGGGACTATGTCCCTCCTCCGTTCAAAGAAGTGCAGGACCTATGGCTTGATTTAAAGGATCCTGAAGATAACAAACTGACCTTTAAAGGTATATGATATTTTCAGAACTATTTTTTCGTTTGATAATGGAACAAATTTCATAATTACAATACTTACAATTCTTGACAAACAACCTTTTCAGGTCTTCGTAAGAAGATGATCGGCGAAGAGAGGCCACGGTTTGTGAAGCCTTACGTCTTGTACACCATCGGCAAGTTGGTTTGCCCAACGACACAACCCTATGTTGATCCCAAATATTTGGGAATTCTTGTGGACATACATAGTATAAACTCCATAAATTATGCTAAACTATCTCTCGACCACTTAATGTCAAGTGTGAGGAAGTTTGTGAACGGTGCCGCGAACTTGGAGGGGAACCTCCCACTACTGCAGGTAGTACGAACTCATTATTTCCTATGATATTCTTTAATTGGTCACTTATGTATTCTTTTTAATTCTCTTGCAGACTTGGTTCTATGAGAAATTCCGAGTCGACCATATTGATTGCACCATTTCCTATCTTCAACGAGATAAACCATTGATCCAATACTGGGACGAAGCAAAGGCTGGAAAGGTGGACAAAATAATATCGCAGACTACGTAGGAGTAGGACAGGTATATGCTTACTGTTACTAGTTGTCATCTGCTCAGTTTTTGCAAAATTGCTCATAATATAAAAAAAATTGCAGATGGTTGAGGACCTCTGGCGCCCTTGGAAGCCAGTGCGCAAGGTTTCACATCAACCTACAAAGTCTGCTTTTGAGGTACGTCCTATGTAACTAGTACAATGATACTACTCGTTTCTTAGGCTGAAACTATTTGTTTGTACAAATAATTTTATGAAACAATCAGTTCTTATTTATCTTAACTTGTAGGTCGATGGGACACTAGGCCGCGTACTCGCCCAGGTGGGAGAGATGAAAGCCATAGTGTCTCAGCAATATTCAGAGATTTCCGCACAACTGGACGGAGTACAAAGGCGCCAGAAGCAAAACAGCATGCGTTTGGAGGACTTCATCTATGCACTCAATGTATGCATTTGTTTTTTTTGTAATTCATCCTTCGTGCATGACTAACATTTTTTCCATTAATAGGATCATCGATTTGGAGTAGGACAGAAGGACTTTAATGAGGGTCAGAGAGTTGATAATAATATCAAGGTATGTCACAACATTTCTAACTGTCTTCATGTCAGAGAATGTATGCTAACCATTTTTTATTTTTAGAAAACCTCAAAGAATGTTGCTGCTAGTACAAATGAAGTGCCAAAGTGTGTCTACAGCAACCCCAGCAAGAACCTTGCTGGGGAATTTGAGGTATGAATTCCATCTTGGTACAATGTTTTTTTGTCAACCATACTTACTGCTAACTTGTTCATCTGTACAGAAGGTAAAGAAAACACCTGTGGACCCCCACAAAGGAAAACAGACAGAGATGACGCTGTGGACTCATTTGATAAGCGTTTTAGGAGTGACAGCAAGAACTTACCCTCCCAATCTGAGGTCAACATCACATGTCTGAACCATATTGCTAGCAAAGGTTTTATTTCAACCATATTCTTAACTTGATGACAATATTGCAGAAGGTGAAGAAAACATATGTACACCCCCAGAAGTCAAAGACTGAAAGAGACGATAGCAAGAACTTACCCTCCGAATCTGAGGTCAGCATCACATGTCTGAACCAAATTGCTAACAAACGTTTTTCTCAACCCATATTTCTAACCTTAAGTCAAATATCGCAGAAGGTCAAGCCTACGTCCATGGATGCCATGGACTCCATAGGGAGGCGTGTCAGACATGACGGCCGGAAGAAAAAGAAGTCCTCACTCCTTCAGAGCGAGGAATACGAATTTTACACCCCCGCGCTCAGAAAGAAAAGAGCTCTATCTCAACAGACACATGACAGTAACGATGTTATGTACACACAGAATAAGAAGATGAATCCCGGGAAAAGCAACAGCCAGCAGCTAAAACAGCTCAAGGAGGACTTGATCAATTTTAAAACAGCTCAAGGAGGACTTGATCAATTTTCAGGCAGAAACAGATAGAGTTACACAGAATATAGTAGCAGATTATGTAAACAGTACTCCAGAGACCGCCAAGTTGGTGAAGATCAAGGACATACTTCTAACGCAGAAGTATCTTAAATGCCTTACAACACCAGATCATTCCTCCTTTGCAGCTTGGGTGGATGACGATGTAAGTGCTAACGCAATATGGTATCTTTGATTATTTATATGTTTTCCAATTGAACTAATATCTTCTTTCTTAGGTACTCGATGCGGCAATCGAACTCCTACGTCTGGACGGACTAGAAGGTGTATGAGATCATGGTACCGTGTATGTCGAAAGGTCGACCATCGTCAACATCCTGAAGAGAGATGGCACAGTCCCGAATTGTACCTTGGATGTTTTAAGCGGCAAATCAGGCACTAAATGGGGAGATAACTACCTTAAACATGACATGGTAACAACATCCACCCTTCTCTTATAATAATAAGAAATTTTATTTTTAGGCACTTCAAACCACTTACAAATTTTGCACGCAGATTTTCCTACCTTCAAATATTCCCAAGAACCACTGGTTCCTGGCTGTTGTCAACTCCCAAAAGAGGGAGATTCAAATTCTGGACTCACTCCAATCACGCAACAACCGGAAAGAAGTAATTGCTGCGGTGAGGCTCTAACAACATTTTATATAACTTACAGTTTATATGAATACGGTACTAAATTGAGTGATATGTTACTTGCAGCTTCTTGGAATGGAAACACATATTGATATAGCAGTGATGGAAAATGGAATGCAAGGAAGTAGATGGCCGGACACTCAAGTGGCTTCGTGGCCTATCAAAGACTATGAAGTGCCACAGCAAACAGATGGCTGTTCCTGTGCTCTCTGGGTGTTGAAATTCATCCAATATTGGACCGGAGTGAGATTGTCGGCAATATTCAACCACGTAACTACATCTTCCCTATCTAACTTAACTTTCACATATACAAAGGGTCCTAACGTCTACCTCCTATGCAGGATGACATAAGACAGTTCAGAAGATGGCTTGCTGCTGCCTTGATCAATTCACCTCACAATGAGTTGAAAGTTCAGAAGGCCATACCAGCAGTTGATTTACAAGATGATTTAGAAGACCTCGACCTCGGAGGTGACGACGGACACAACGACAGCGGAGATGTCTCAGGAGACGATGGTTCCGCACTATAGTTGTGTGCTGCTGGACTTAGGGTAGAGTTAATAGGATTGGGCGTGGTGTGGTTTTTGCCCCGTAGACGGTTTCCACACCGTTTTCAATTTTATTACTTTATCTATACAGCGGAGATGTATCAAACAATTTTTTTGGTTGTGCTACTTCATATATACGGAAAATTGCCGTACATTTACTACTTTTATCTGCATTGAATATCTACATTAATTTTTAATTAAAGTCTTTCATGCACAAAATCTTGTATTCTTTGTTTAATGATGCAATTCCCTTTGGTTTATAGGATGTGCTTCAAAAACCAAATTTCTAAGTGGCTTTACACTACCGGTCGCAATTTCCTTGCTACTTGTGTCCTTGGAAGCAACACATCCTTTTTAAACCTGGGGTTTCAGTTCTGTATTATGCCAATGAACGATAGGCAAATGCTGTCCTGTTTGCTTACCCCGTTACAAAATGTCAAAGGATGAGCCAACTTGGCCACCAACTTGGGAACTAGCCATTGCCTAACCTCTGAGTGTTTAACAGGTGTCTGAACTGGAATGTCTGTTCATATGACTATGACTTAATCTGAAACTGAAACATGCTCTCTGTGAAATCTGAAACTGCACATGCTCTGCACTAATATCACATACAAAAAAAATCATTGTGTACATGAGCTACTTTCGGACTTGCTGCTATACAAGCTAGTGTTGATTTCTGAATTTGAACAACGACACAAGATGAGCAGAGAGGATGAGCATGGACCTGAACTACTGCTGGTGTGATGAAACTCGTCCTCCTCCTAGGCGAGGACCATGGCTGGATCAGCTTTTACGATGGACAAGCTAGCTTAGGAACTCGACAAAAGAAATGGGGGCCAATGGATCGATGGGTCGGATGCGAGTACCTGCATCGGCCGCGACAGATCTGTACGGCACTGGTCGGCGGCGCGTAGGGCCTTGACGGCGACGGGGCATGCCGGAGACGTCTCGCCTTAGTCCTCCCCCTCGGCGACCCGCTCCACATCCCGCAGCTTAGGAGGGGAACACGGGCGGCGGGGACATTTAGCCTCCGACCACAGCCGCCTAGGAAACCGGGGAGGGGCGGCGCCCGCGGTGCTGGCTCCTCCGAGTACGGCGGGGCGCCAAACCATACCGCCCGCAAATACTGCGCGGAGGGTACTCACGGCGACCGGGGTTCGCCGTCGTCCTGTCGCCATAGCGCCGCCATCGGTCGCCCTTTTCCTTTCACCTTTCATTCGGTTCTGTCCGTGGGCCGTCAGACTGCGGGCGAGGAAGGGCGACGATGGCTATTGAAAAAACAAATGATCACGTTAAATTCCACTAATGCCCTTCACTTGTTTTTCAGGGGAACCAGCCCGCGTGTTTGTTAAACAGTGAACTATCGAAACTACCCCTGATCGCAAAATATACTACCAGAAATCTGGAGTAGTATTTCCATATCTGGGCCATCCATACAGAAAAATGAACGGCCAAAATTCATCTAAAATGTCTCATTATTATACTCCCTCCGTCCCAAAATACTTGTCTTAGATTTGTCTAAATACGGATGTATCAAGTCATCTTTTAGTATTAGATACATCCGTATCTAGACGAGTCTAAGATAAAAAAAATTGGGACGGAGGAAGTATTTTAGTAATATTCTCTGTTGCATGCTCTATGTCCCCTTGATATAGGATAATGAGAGCATTGAGAAAGGTGAGTATGGAGAACAAGAAGCCTTCTTGTGAGACGAAGATGGATAAGAAATGTTTGGTTTCGACCCCGGTGTTTATTGATTGGAAATCATATGTTTGATTGTACTTGATGTGTACCTATCCACATCATAGCATCGCTTTGATCAATATCTCAGTACATTTTTTTATTGTCCGTAACAACATATGGTTCCTGACTATAACTTAAATCCACCTAATCTTCTGTGATCCTGTAGCATAGCACGGGCATCTTACTAGTCAATCAATTGATAGTTGTGATTCTGTAAGATTCTTCTGTGTTTCATTTGCTGGATGATTTCACTTTTGGGTACAATTTCGGTTGTTTTTCGTCCAAATTTTGCTCGTTTTTCGTTCAAAATTCAAATTTTTTATTTACCTTTTCGTCTGAGATTTTCCAAGAAATATCCGAAATACGATTTTGATGAGCCCACTCTTGTATTAGAGTTCACTATTAACTGTTACTCGTGTCCATCATATTAGTCGGCATGGTCACCATCGTCGTCGTTCCCGCGAGGCGCATAGCAAGCGTCCGACAAAATGCACTTGAAGGTTTTACTCTGTTATATATAAGGAATCGGTTAGATCCGGCCAAAACTTAGTGAAGTAAATATATTCCACTAAGGTTTACTCCTCTATTTTATAAAGGATCGGTTAGAGTTGGCCTTAGTTGTCCTCGAACGTTGCATGTGTGCATTAGCGGCTTGATGGTCGCCCGGCCTCAGTCACCGCGTGTTTTGGCATGTACCGTGGCCTCGAGCCGCCGGATACTCTATGATTCTTTTTCTTCTTTTCTTCTAATGCATTGACTTGCAAAGAAAAAAAGGTAACAAACTGAATGCACGATTAAAGACCAAGGAACCAATCGAATATTGTAGTACGAATTCCACGCAAGGTAATCATTCATTTCCCGGTCCACTGATGGCTATTTGCTTAATATCTGAAGGCTGAAGCATCATCGAAGCTGAACATACGTGCAAGTCTCTCACAGTCCCAGGCTGTCCCATTGGGTGTGAGCAGATCACTAACAAGGCCGGGTGCCCCCTGCACATAGTCCTTCCCTAGCGGTTTGAGACTCCACCTCCTTGGAATCTTATCATTCGTGGACGTTTACAGTGCATCCATCACCAATCCGCCAGATAGCACCGTCTCTCAATAAATCACGTCAAAATAATGTGCTCCTGAAAGCGTAAGATCATCCGTTTGGACAGATTATTTTCATTATGGTGCCATACTTGAAATACTGTGCTTCGAGAACGTTCCTACTGTCGTTCATCGTGGTGGATAGACAAGATCAAGCCCTCGTGGGATTGCACGAGGGAACCGGATCGTGGAGCATAGGTAGGATCGGTCCGATCCATTCTCGCGCTAGACATTACTCCATCCGTTCCATAATGTAGTGCATATAGATATTTTTAGAAGTCAGATCTTACAAATTTTGACCAAGTTTATAGGAAAAACTAATTATATCTACAATATTAAATTTATACAATATGAAAATATGTCTTGTGATGTACCTAATGATATGTATTTGCTATTCTGGATGTATATATTTTGCTCTACAAGATTGGTCAAAGTTTATAAAATTTGACTTTTTAGAAAATGTATACTATATTGTGGAATGGAGGGAGTACCATTTATTGGAACGGTGCGTAGCGTGTAACCTTGCTAATTAATCATTTCTAATTCGGTTCTTATCTGACTAGAGATTGTACAAGGAATTTCGAATCATATTCATATTAGCAGGCATGCTATTTATCTATATATAGGATACACCGTGATTTTAGCAATCTATTTTGATTGCACACGCTTTATTTCTTTGCTCTACCTCAAGTTGATTGGTGGGTATATACACTAGTAGAAAAAGAGGCTTTTGGCCCGGTTGGTAAGGCCCTTTAGTCCCGGTTTTTGAACCGGGACTAAAGGGTCGTTACTAATGCCTCTCCCCTTTAGTCCCGATTCTTACACGAACCGGGACTAAAGGCCGCGGCCACATGGAGCTCCACCTTTAGTCCCGGTTGGTAACACCAACCGGGACTAAAGTAAATTTTATGATTTTTTATGATTTTTTTATTTTCAAATTTCTGAATTATTTTAACCTCTAATCTCTAATTATCACCCCTCACCGCTGCTCAATTTATCCTCTAATCTCTAATCACCCCTCATCATTCCAAATCATCTAACTTCCCGAACTGTCACCCATCCTCCCACTCCCCCAGCCTGAGCACGCTTAACTTCCGGGTTCTATTCTCCCTCGTTTTCAAGTCTGCACTTGTTGTTTTCCTGACAATTATAAGATGTCAATCCTATTAACCCTCAGGAATTTTGCTTGAGCATGAAGTGACACATTTCACTGTTTGAGTTTGAAACTATTGTTTAAAAAAAAATTATTTAGTAACACTAATATTTCTTGAATAAATAGTTTGACCATTGTTTGACCACAGTTTGACCAGATTTAACCAAAATTCAAAATAACTAAAATAATTATTTAGTAACACTAATATTCTAGAATAATTAGTTTGACCATTGTTTGACCACAGTTTGACCATTGTTTGACCAGATTTGACCAAAATTCAAAATAACTGAAATAATTATTTAGTAACACTAATATTCTAGAATAATTAGTTTGACCATTGTTTGACCATTGTTTGACCACAGTTTGACCAGATTTGACCACATTTTTTCCAAAAAAAATTGAAACTATATTTTTTTCTGTTACTAGTGGCGCACCATAAAGTTTGAAATTTTTTCGATTTTTTCCACTCTAGATCTTAAAAGCCTCGTAACTTTTTTCTGTTAGGTTTTTGAGGATTTTAAAAATGTTTAACGGGGTTTCCCCCGTTAAATTCGGATGTAACTTTTCGAGTAGATGATTTTTCATATAAAAAACTTTTTCATCCGAGTTCGTATGCAAAAGTTATGCCCATTTTACAAATTCCAGAGAGATTTGGCAAATAAAGTCGAAATTCATATTTGTAAATTTTTCCCAACAACTAGACCACATATCACATGGGAAACTTATTTTATTTTATTTTTTTGACATTTCTATCATTTTCTTTTGTTTTTTCTAAAACTGAAAAGGCGGTCGGGGGGGGGGGGGGTAGAGTTTGAAAATGGGACCTTTAGTACCGGTTCGTGCCATGAACCGGTACTAATGCCTCAAAGCCCATTAGTAACCTTTAGTCCCGGTTGGTGCCACCAACCGGGACTAATGGGCATCGCACCCTTTTGTCCCGGTTCGTGGCACCAACCGGGACTAATGCCTTAGCCGCACGAACCGGGACGAATGCTCACATTAGTCCCGGTTCGTGACTGAACCGGGACTAATGTGAATACTGCCCTGTGACCAAAGCCCTGTTTTCTACTAGTGATATATTAGGACACCCCAATGAACATACTGTGTTATAGACGCGTACGAAACAATCCCACATAGTACTTTCATCATGGACAACTATAGGAACCGTTTCCATACATCAATTGTGCTACTCTCGATGCTTCTTCTCATATGCTTTACTGCCCGTGCGCAATGTATATTTCAGACAAGCAACCTATCCACTTTGTTAGAAGGGAGAGGGATTTGGTGGAATTATTCGTTGTATTGCTTGAGCCTCGTGGGCATATATATAGGAGTGCACGATCATCTTGGAGTACAAGGCAAGATAGAATAATATCCTACGCTATCCTAGCTTTCCTAATAATCACGATACTTAACATCCCCCGCAGTCACAACGGTAGCGACGCAGATGGTGAGACTGGAGAAGACTGGAGAAGAATCCAAAGGCAAGCCGACGGACACCCCCCCCCCCCCACAGTCGTAACGGTCGACGCATCGAGGAGTCGTGGCTGGAGTGGCAACCAACGAGGTTGCTCAAGCAAGGCGGTAGCCCTTTGTGCCGTTTGTCGTGGTAGCCGAGAGCGTAGGTGGTGGAGCCATGGTCAAGGTAGCCGTGCGAAAAATGTCGTGGTCGAAGTCGAGTCGGGGTGGCCGGTGCCGAGGAAGTCGCCGTGGAGCCGCGGGCGCAAGGAGGCGCCGAGTTAGTCATGGGCACAGTACTGTCGAAGTAGTGGGGCGCCGGGAAGAAGACTTTGTTGACGACGCGTCGCGCCCGGGGTTGCCAACCCCGGGGACACATCGTAGAGGAAGGCATGCGTCGGTGTTGCCAGCAGCGGGCATGCGTAGATGGACGAAGACGATGTTGACGATGTTGGGGAACGTAGCAGAAATTCAAAATTTTCTACGCATCACCAAGATCAATCTACGGAGTAATCTAGCAACGAGGGGAAGGGGAGTGCATCTACATACCATTGTAGATCGCGAGCGGAAGCGTTCAAGAGAACGGGGTTGATGGAGTCGTACTCGTCGTGATCCAAATCACCGATGATCCTAGCGCCGAACGGACGGCACCTCCGCGTTCAACACACGTACGGAGCAGCGACGTCTCCTCCTTCTTGATCCAGCAAGGGGGGAGGAGAGGTTGATGGAGATCCAGCAGCACGACGGCGTGGTGGTGGAAGTAGCGGGGATCCCGGTAGGGCTTCGCCAAGCACTAACGGGAGGGAGAGGTGTCACGAGAGGGAGAGGGAGGCGCCAGGGGCTAGGATATTGCTGCCCTCCCTCCCCCCCCACTATATATAGGGCCAAGGGAGAGGGGGGCGCAGCCTTGGCCCTTCCTCCAAGGAAGGGTGCGGCCAGGGAGGAGTCCTTCCCCCCCAAGGCACCTCGGAGGTGCCTTCCCCCTTTAGGACTCTCCCTTTTTTCTTATCTCTTGGCGCATGGGCCTCTTGGGGCTGGTGCCCTTGGCCCATATAGGCCAAGGCGCACCCCCTACAGCCCATGTGGCCCCCCGGGGCTGGTGGACCCCCTTGGTGGACCCCCGGACCCCTTTCGGCACTCCCGGTACAATACCGATAAAGTGCGAAACTTTTCCGGCGACCAAAATAAGACTTCCCATATATAAATCTTTACCTCCGGACCATTCCGGAACTCCTCGTGACGTCCGGGATCTCATCCGGGACTCCGAACAACTTTCGGGTTACCGCATACTAATATCTCTACAACCCTAGCGTCACCGAACCTTAAGTGTGTAGACCCTACGGGTTCGGGAACCATGCAGACATGACCGAGACGTTCTCCGGTCAATAACCAACAGCGGGATCTGGATACCCATGTTGGCTCCCACATGTTCCACGATGATCTCATCAGATGAACCATGATGTCGGGGATTCAATCAATCCCGTATACAATTCCCTTTGTCTATCGGTATGTTACTTGCCCGAGATTCGATCGTCGGTGTCCCAATACCTTGTTCAATCTCGTTACCGGCAAGTCTCTTTACTCGTTCCGTAACACATCATCCCGTGATCAACTCCTTGGTCACATTGTGCACATTATGATGATGTCCTACCGAGTGGGCCCAGAGATACCTCTCCGTTTACACGGAGTGACAAATCCCAGTCTCGATTCGTGCCAACCCAACAGACACTTTCGGAGATACCTGTAGTGCACCTTTATAGCCACCCAGTTACGTTGTGACGTTTGGTACACCCAAAGCATTCCTACGGTATCCGGGAGTTGCACAATCTCATGGTCTAAGGAAATGATACTTGACATTAGAAAAGCTCTGAGCAAACGAACTACACGATCTTGTGCTAGGCTTAGGATTGGGTCTTGTCCATCACATCATTCTCCTAATGATGTGATCCCGTTATCAACGACATCCAATGTCCATGGTTAGGAAACCGTAACCATCTATTGATCAACGAGCTAGTCAACTAGAGGCTTACTAGGGACATGGTGTTGTCTATGTATCCACACATGTATCTGAGTTTTCCATCAATACAATTCTAGCATGGATAATAAACGATTATCATGAACAAGGAAATATAATAATAACCTATTTATTATTGCCTCTAGGGCATATTTTCAACAGACGAAGCGCCGCACCAGGCTTGCCGGGCCTGGGGACACGTCGTGGACGAAGGCACGCGGCGGTGTTGCCAGCACCGGGCATGCGTAGACTGGGACCTGCACGAGCTGTACGCCATGTCGAAGAAGTCGGAGAGGCCAGCAGGGAAGGACTCGACGACGGTTGCGGCGCCAATCGGCGCGGGGCCAATGTCGCCCGCGGTTGTCGGAGTAGATGAAGCGGTTGGGGTAGATGACGGCGACGCTGGCGACAGGCTGGTGCTGGACGAAGACGAAGGGGGTGGACGGGCAGCTGCGGCGGCTACGGGGTAGCGGCGGCGGCGGCCGAAGAAGAGCGACTGCGGCGGCGGCGGCTAGGTTAGGAGTGCAGCGGCGTTGCTCGAAGTAGGCGAAGAACTCTGACAGCGTGACGTAGACCGGTGCGGGCGGGTCGCGGCGACGGCGGGAAGACCTCGGGGCGGTAGCAGGGACCGCGGGCCGCGACGCGATGGCCTGAAGGGGCGGCACAGCAACGGAGCCCGGGTCGGTGCAACCGCGGGAACGACTCAGGACGGCGGTGTGGACCACGTGTCACGCTCGCTATAACCCGACGGGGCGACGCAGCGGCGGCGCGAGGGTCGGTGTAGCCACAGGACGGCCTGGAGCGGACAGCCTCGGGGCGATGGGGGACTGCGGGCCGCGACACTACGGCCCAAGGGGTGACGCAGTGGTGACGTGGGTCGGTGCAGCCGGGAGAAGAACCACGGGGCGGCGGCGCTGCGGTCCGATGGGACGACGCAGCGGCAGCCCGTTGCTCGACCGGTGGAGGACATAATGTAGTCGGAGACAATCTTCAGGAGACCTGCGAACTGATGCGCAAACGGCTGATTAGACCGGAGACGCGGCGGACGAGATCAACAAGTCACAGGCCAAACGTGGCACAAGCGTCACGCATTGCGCTGGAAAACTGCACTGAACGTCGTGCATGCATGCAAGCATAGCACTCCATGAGATGCAACAAACATGCGAACAGCCATATATGCATGAGATGCTCAAGTGCCCTGGGCCACGTGAGTGCGCCGCTGGATCAAACCGCGTGGCCAAGTAACCCATGCCTCGCGGCGCGGATCGACCGGCCTGCGAATGGTGCAAGCGGCGGCCACACGCCCGGACCTGATGCAACACCCAACGTCTGTCTGCTCCACCAAATCCCTCTCCTTTCTAACATGGTATCGGAGTCAAGAGGTCTTGAGTTCAAGATCCGGCTGGCGCAATTAAATTGCAGCCCACTTTCGGTCCACGTTTAGGCCTCAGGGAGCCACACGTGAGGGGGAGTGTTGACGTATAATATGCTGCCTAGTCTTTTCCATCAGATCGGTCTTTTGGTTGCATTGGTTAGAGCATGCACTTCTACACACTTATTATTATACCCCAGTTGATTAGTCTTTCCAATACTGATCTTCCATTACCGACCCAATAATGCATATGTTATATATAACTTCTTGTTGACTAGTGCATAACTTTTACTTCTTCCGAAGTTCTTACAGTTTTTCTCAGTGATTTTGTATTTGTTCTTTGTTGAATCAGTTGTTATATATTAGTAGTTGATAAACACAGACTACTATGAATATTAACTTGGCATATGTTTTATAGGCAGAATCCTGGAAGACATGGAAACCGTTAAGATCAATATACATGGTCTGTGCGTCCGTGATCCGAACTGCAAAGACTCGATATGCATCTGTTGTTTAGTAAGTAAATACTGTTATTCTACTGTGGATTATTGCATGGAAGACTGTCCAAAGACTTCTCCATCAGACCAAGCAGCGATGAAACGTTCTCCATCACCCTCTTATCCAATCTAGTCATATGGATGCTGATGTGCTCATGAATAATTTATTATGAAAAACTATGTCGTAATTGTTTTGCTTTTCAAGAGCTGATAAGTTATATATCAATCTTCATTATGAGTTAATTAGTCTCTAGACTCCACTAATGTAAAAAAGCACTAGTTGTTTTTCTTCGAAAAGGAGCTTTTTATTACTTAAAAGGTTTAAGCATTACACCCAGTCACCCAGCCTCTGCATAACTAAGATGCACACAACCAATAAATTCGTCACACCAAGCCAAAAAAAAAAGAAGAAGACAAATACAAATAAACTAAGTTCTGTATAACGCCTAAACCGTACCGTAGGTGATCCAATCCTGAGGTCAAGCTGCCACCCTTGTTTGGTAAAAGTATTCCTCGCCGTGGCCTCCAATCATGTACACAGCTCCGTAAACAGGTCTCGATTCTTCACTCGTTGTAGATAAGACCATAAACGAAGCGTCTCGGCACATTTGTAGATAACCTGCATAAGAGAAGTACTTTTATCGTTAAAAAAAACTTATCATTTCTTCATAGCCAAAGCGATCAAATCACGGCAAGCACTAGTTGTTGTTTTTACGCGAATACCCAAAGCTTGCGTATCATTTCATTGATAGAAGAATTAAAGAATGAGTAAGGGGGTCGTACGACGCATGATACAAATGCGGGAGGCGTGAATATGGCTACCGAAGCAGACGGACATGGATGCTCGGCCCAAACAAAAAAGTAACACGCTAAACTCGCCACCATGGAACACAACCAAAACCAAACTAACAAGACAACAAACATCATCAAAACTACCGTTGAGGACACCCTGAGCACACAAGACGAAGCCTTCATGGAGGGGAACGACGCCGGGGCGCTGTCGCCGTTCGATCCGCAAAGCAGGACCTAGGCTTTCCCCTAATGGTCGAAGAGGGGCACAAAAAGCGGCCATGACAGCGCCTCCAAGAAGGAAATGGCGCCCGCAGGTGTCGCCGCTACCAGCATCGAAAGGTCAAGCAAGGACTCCATGACCGAGTCTGAGCAGTCCCAAGCCATCGGAGCAATAGTCGAGGAGGAGGAAGTTGGGTCGGAGGCCGGAACCGCCATCGCAGGAAGGGGACCAACGCCTTCCGTCGAAGGAGGCATCAGGCGCTATCGGAAGAATGAGCTAATGAACATGCGAAAGGGCGGACGGAGCACGGAGGTGGGCGGGGTTGGGCAGCCGGGCGGAAGAATGGAGGGTGTGATGGTGGCCGAAGACCCGAACGAACCAAGATCCGAAGAGGAACGCAGATCCAGGCTACCAGGATCAGAGTTGCAGGGACGTTGGACGAGTCGAAGGAGCTGGAGGGGGCGTAGCTCCAGAGGCACGCCGGAGTCGAAGCCGCACCAGGGTGGATGTCGCCCAACCACGTACGCCTGCAGGGGCGTTTGCGGAGATGTGGAGACACCGACAAGTCGAATGAGCAGGAAGTGGACACAACACGGTCGCGGGGAGCACTGGATCTGCAACCGCTCTGGCCAACCATGGACACCGGAGGAGGGCACAGGTCCATGGCCGCCGGAGCCGAAGCCGCACCTGCAGGGTATGGGGAGGGTCAAGGGAGATCGCAAGCGTGCCACACACCCGGCCAGTGTGCTGCAGGAGGCGGCCGCCGCCGGGCAACCACCCAGATGAACCGCCACGCCCCGGAGCCATGGCCGCAGCCCATGGGGCGGAAGAGCGCCCTATGGCCGGCCTGCCCGACCAAGATGCCCCGGCCACGTCCTCCCGGGATCCGGTGCCAGCAGCAGCAGGGGGTACTGGCGTAGGTGGATCTAGCGCGAAAGGTGGGGAGGGGGAGGACGCGCCGGTAAGTCCAGGAGCAACCGGATCCCGAGCGAGGGCCGGGGGGGACATCCGCCAAAGGCACGCTGGTGCCGGGAGTCCGCATAGAGCCAGGCCAGCCGAGGCGCCACCTTCCTAGGAGGAGGCGCGGCTTCACCTGCTGCTCCTCGATGGTGGCGAGGAGGTGGGGCGAGGTGGGAAGGGGACGCGGCGGCGCAGCTAGGGTTCCCCCACCGCTGTTGGGGGAGGCGACACGAGGGTCGCGGGAGGGTTCCAACAGCAAGCACTATCAAGTGGTCTATGTTGCAACACCTTGTCGGCTCAATCTTCGGCATCACGATTTTGAAACTGCGCAACTGAGCATTTATTTACACAAACGGCAGCAGAAATTCTAGGTTTATGGGAGCCGTTGGAGATGCTCTTAGTCCCTCCATAAGGATCCCAAGAAGTACCCTGAACCAGATTCAGCAACGATAGTTACCATCTGAACCTCCGATCATTTGCTAAATCGTTAGCATACCATATTGGCGCCAAAACCACAATAAGAAGATTAAGTTCTACACTGCCACTTCAAACAAAATAGAGACCACGCTGCTATTACAGCAGCAGATGTTCATACACAAAATATAGGACAAAAAAATTGGACTAAAACACTGACAGCAGTAACACACGATGACACGACGTCCAAACGACTCGCTGGCCACCACGGAGGCGGAGCACCAGGTGCAGAGTGGACTCCTTCTGAATGTTGTAATCGGCGAGCGTGCGGCCGTCCTCGAGCTGCTTGCCGGCGAAGATCAGGCGCTGCTGATCCGGCGGGATGCCCTCCTTGTCCTGGATCTTTGCCTTACCATTGTCGATGGTGTCAGAGGACTCCACCTCAAGGGTGATAGTCTTGCCGGTGAGGCTCTTCACGAAGATCTGCATCTGCATCATTGGAATTTGCAATTCAGTGTTAAGTCACCAAGTACATGTATAGAAAATTGAAGTCAAGTGCTTCAAAATATAATTCAGTCATGTAAATCGTAAGGAAGCAGTTTAAATCTTTTCAAGACAAAACAGAAAATCTGTAGTCAATATTCGACAGCTACCGAGAGAAACCATGGGATCATGCAACAGCAAGGTTTGATCTAATGTGAAAGAAACGATTAAGCAGATTGTGCTAATAGGACTGGCCATTGGAAGAGCAACGCGCAGATGAGACTCATCAGAAAGACGGAAACACGGTAAACATTAGACTGAGTTTCAATCTGCAAACGACAATCCTGGCCGACAAGTTGGTTCAATCAACGTACAAACAGCAGCATCCAAGTGCAATCTACAGGGATGCACCGCACTATATCGACTGATCTACGACAGATGGTTCAGCGCTAAGCCGCTAATGGTAACCGATCGACAGTTTAATCACAAGGATAGGATGCTAGATCGATCTGGTTAATTGGTTGAAGGCTTGTCGATCGGGCGTGCAGGAATTTATAGATGGGAACGAGGTCGCCTCGGTTACGTCACGCGTGTGCCGAGCCGACCGAGTATCCTTGTGCAAACAAAAAACTGAAGGCGGTGCTGAACCTGGTCCCACGCGCAGTCTCCTGAGACATTATTTCCATTTGATTTTGGACGCCGATAACTGGCGAATGTTCGGGGCTTCTGGAGTCCGGTCCGAACTAGTTGTTCGGAGCGGGAGCATCACGTGCTGAACAAAAGTGTTCGGGCAGGCAATCATAAGGCCCGAACGCCTGCACGAACTCCAATAACCAGGCGGTGACCCGGGTCCTACCAGACGCTGGATCCAACTGGTCGTCCCCTACATTCTCTTGATCCCAGGATCTCTTTCCCCCCCACTCCATCGTTCCCCTCCCCCCCCCCCCCCCCCCGCCCCTCCATTGTTGCCCTGCCCCTACCCAGTTCCCCCGCCCCTCCATTGTTGCCCTGCCCCTACCCAGCGCAAGTTGCCATGGCAAGATCTGACGAGCACTAGTCCAGATCTGAGCTAATTGCAGGTTAGTTGTGGTCGCCGACGCACCTTCCCTTGCCCCCTCACTCCTTATCTGGCCCCCGTTCTCCCGTTAGTACCATACAAATCTTCCATGTTACTCATCCTTATAGCTTCTGTTCGTGCCATGAACTATTTACCCTGGTTTGCCAAAAGAGAGCATGCATGATGAAACAATGAAAAAGAAGTCGTACTTGTACACAAATTGTTGCCAATTGTGTTCTGGTGTTCTTGCCATCTTGCGTAATTGTTTAAGTTGTTTAATGAAAAAAGTAGAATGTACTACGCAAAGGAGGAAGAAGTAGTAGCCTTACTGTATTGTTGGCATAGGAATGGATGCTAGAAGAACTTACCATGGGGATGCAAAGTTTAAGTTGTCGCCAGGTGTGCAGTGATGGGCATTACCATGCGTGTGATGCTAAATATTGCCATGTAGAAATGTTGATGTTGCCATGTGTGTACCGCTGGTATTACCATGAGTGTGCTGCTAGTATTCCATTATCTAGTGAATGTTGCCATGTGTGAACAACTGAAATTGCCATGTGTGTGATGCTAATATTGCCATTATCTAGTGAATGTTGCCACGTCTGAACAACTGAAATTGCCATGTGTGTGACGCTAATATTGCCATGATATGGTGAATACTGGCACGTGTAGACAACTGAAACTGCCATGATATTGCCATGTGTGTGGTGCTAATATTGCCATGTTGTACTGAAAAGAAAAATGTTTTAACGCTTTCTTTTCACATGTATTTGAAGGGGGGACAAACAAAAAGGCAGTCGTAATGAGGATGGACCAAAACAATGGAGGGAACCCCTGGTTCTATGGCTCACTGGAACTAACACCATGGGGTGTGCAGGATTATGAGGATCTAAACTCAAATGGACCTTTGCTGCCACTCCTGCAGCAATACGTGGACAAAGGTACTTGATATGCATAAAAAATACACTAAGAAAATAGTTTGGAAAAGACCTTACGTACGGACGAGAATCTGATTCGCGAGAAATAAAATGCAGGTCGTTTGGACGCATCCACGTCTGCCATGGTGTACAGGACAAATGAACAAGGAATGCCTGGTGGCAGCACGCGACCAATACAACAGCAGCAGTTCCCAATGGCGCTATGTGGTCAGCTTGGAATTTTAAAGAAGAATACATATTGTAAGAAAGGAAAAAGTAGGTTCACAGGCAAGAAAACTTATGGTTTTAAGAAAATGCAGGAGCTGAAGATGATGTCGTGGGGAGGACAGGGGTGGCAGCAACGCCTACACCATCTTACGCAGGTGAGGGGTCTATACCAAAACTAACTTGGCATGGGAATGTGAATGCACTTGACATCTTTGAGGAAAAAAATAGAAGTTGTATTACAATGTAGTTCACATAAAAGAGAGAATACAATGAAAGTGCATTAATAGAAGTTGCCATGTGTTGGACGTACGACTTGTCGTGTGTATAAGTATAAAAGTTGAGAGTAACGAGAAATGTGGGGAAACTTGCCTTCAGTGTTGACGGTGTCCAAATATGGGTAGTGCAGTAAAATTGCCATGCAAGCGTGTGTGAACTTGCCATGTCTGTAAAGGAAAAAAATTTAACTCACCTGTAAATGAGGGGGGAGTTTGCATAAAAAATGGGTAGCTGAGCTTACCATGTGTGTTGGAAAAAACAGAATTGAAAATGACAACCACATGTATATAAAAGTTGCCATTAACGAAGGTCAATAAAAATTGCCATGTTATGGGGTTTAGTGAGGTTGCTGCATTGTCGATCACATGAATAACCGCATTTCAAATTAAAAGAAGTAAGGGAAAAACAAAAATGGGGTGTGCGTGTGGGGAGGGGTCTGTGGAGAGAAACTTGCCATGTGTGTGTGAAACAAAAGTTGTCAGAACCGTGTCAATGAACTTGCAGTGTCAAAAATATCATGTAAGTTGCCATGTTTGAACAGTTGAAAATGCCAAATGAAAATGAAAAAACACAACCGGTGTTACAGCAAAAAAAATGATGCATCATTGGACCGACTACCATTTCGTCGGTACTACAAGTTGCCACGTGTACTGAAAAGGAAAATGTTTGACACAAATGTGAATTATGTACTTGCAAATTGCAGGGACTAGTACTTCGCACCAAGGGGCAGCGACTGCCATGACTACTTCACATTCACACGGACAACAGACCTATCAGTCAAGCAAACAAGGACCGGTTGTTATCAGCATGGCAGGCACGTCAAGTACGACTGGATATGACACTGTTGAGATTGAAGTAAGCAACCCAGGATCTGATGATTGAAACTCGGATACAGAGATACGGGACGAACCTAATGGTGAAGATCAACAAGAGCAGCTTGAGGACGAGATGCAGTCTGCAATGGCGCCGCCAGCAGCACCGTACGAGCGGATGAAATTTGCTACATTTGAAGATGCAAGGGAGTACTATCAGTGTTATGCGAAATACAACAGTTTTGCTATATACACAGATCATCGAAGAATGGTTAAGAAAACTGGAGAGTACAACCGGGCAGGGATGAGGTGTCACAAGTCTAGGAGGAACAAACCAAAAAAGGGGGTGATGGTCCAGCAGTCCCGGAACGCAGACGAGATGTTATGGTGAGAACAAACTGCCCTGCCCGAATGAAGCTGAACGTGGAAGGGGCTTGGTGGGTGGTAACAAAATATGTTGGGCACCACAACCATGACATGATAAAGACATTTGACCTTGTGAAGTTTCTGAGCACTCACCGTGGGTTCACCCCACAAGAGGAACAGTTCGTGAAGTTGCTGCATGACTGCAACCTCCAGCCAGGGAGAATGGTGCACATCCTCTCAATGATTCACAGCAAAAGCGGCAAGCTAAGCAGCCTGCCATACCTGCCTTCAGATGTGGTAAACCTGGTAGCAAAGTATCGCAGGGAAAGTCAACTATCAGACATGGACGACACAATTGCATACTTCATGCAGAGGGAGAAAGACGATCCCGACTTCTTCTACAGAATAAAACTGGATGATGAGGACCGCGTTGTGAACATGTACTGGATAGATGGTGCGGCACACAGGGCTTACAAGCACTTTTGTGACTGCGTGTCGTTCGATGCAACGTATCTAACAAACATGTACAAGATGTCGTGATGTCCGTTCATTGGCATAAACAACCACAACCAGTCACTGCAGTTCGGATGCGGTTTTGTTCACAACGAAGATACGAGCAGCTATGTTTGGCTGTTCAAAACATTTCTGGAATGCATGGGCGGCCTCGCGCCAATGAACATGATAACAAACCAGGATTTCGGGATGCGTGGAGGCATTGAGGAAGTGTTCCCAACAACCATACACAGACACTGCAGGTGGCATGTCATAAAAAAGGCGGAAGAGACATTAGGCCCCTTCTTTGCTGACAGGCTGGAACTCCACAAAGCATTTGAATTATGTGTTGACCATAGCTTAACCCCCGAGGAATTCGAAACGAGCTGGAAGGCAATGATAGAAAAGTACCAAGTCCAAGACAATGAGACACTACAAAACCTTTGGAATAAGAGAAAATTCTGGGTGCCAACTTATTTTATGCAGTGTTTCTACCCCTTCCTGCAGACTACACAACGCAGTGAGGGGTTTAACGCTGTTATAAAAAGGTACGTGAACCCTAGCAATTCAATTCTGAGATTTGTCCAGCAGTACAGTGCAATACAACAAAAAATTCTAGGAGCGGAGTTACAACTGTTAGCTAACACAGCACTCAAAGACCCCCAACTATACTCATGCAATCCATTGGAGAGACAGATGATGAGAACATACACACGGCAAATTTTCTACAGGTTAGTGTCTCTCTTGTAAAGCGTACGTGAAATTCACTGATATAGGCAAGCATGTATAATATTCTTGCCATGCGTACAAACAGAAAATTAACATTGGCATGCATGTGCTAAATGACCTTGCCATTCAATTTGTACTTGGCCTTGGAAAATGAATGCATCATTCTGAAAAATTCAAAAAACGGTTGACGCATGAATTTTGCCATGCATATGATAATGTTGTTGCCGTGCACGTGCCAAAATGTTTTTTTGCCAAATAGGGACTACCGATGTCGCAAGCTGCTAATCTATGGAGAAATGTAATGCAAATGCAGAATGAACTTGCCATGCATGTGACACCGATGTTGCAATTAAATGAGTTGGAAAAGATGGCTTGCATGAGCCAGAATGAACTTGCCATGTGAGCGCAGATGAAGTGGCCATGCACGTGGCAATGAACTTGCCAGGCATAAGATAAATGAAATTGCCATGCATAAATCAATGATCTTACCAGTCATGTGGACTAAAAAAATGTCGTGCATTTGCGAAAAATAAAATGTTGTCATGTATATACAACTGAAAAATGCCATGTGGTAGCAGCTAACTAAAGGTATTTCCTTGTAGGTTTCAGCATGAGCTAAGGCTGTGCAGCGGGTACACTATGCTTAGAATTGATGAGTACAATTATAAAGTTTGCACGCTGCGAGACCTGTCCGACTCAGAAAGTGAGGACCCGGACAAGGGCATAAACTACATGGTGACAGCAGACATATCAAATGGTGTGTACTACTGTCAATGTTGCAAGTTTGAAAGAGACGGGATGCTCTGCTGCCACATACTAAGGGTCATGGACTTCAGTGCTGTGAAGAAGGTGCCAGCTAGGTACATACTGGAGCGTTGGACTTGGAATGCTGATGAAGCACTTTGCCCCCATGGCGCCCAGGAAGTGCTCGCGGTGCATGAAGATGGTCCCAACACAAGTATGGACACCGTGAGGCATATGGTAATGACAAGAAGATTTGCCCACATAGCAGACGATGCATGCAAGCATGACGAAATGAGCAGGGCCGTAGAGAGGCACACAAAAGCATTAGAGAGGGAATTAGAGTCAATCAAGAAGAGGATGGTGCAGCAGCTATGAACCGGCCATTGATAAGCTCACCAACCTCAAGAGATTAGATATCAGTAAACAAAACGGGACCCGTGATGGCGACCCGTGGCCGTGGCCGGCGCCTAACAATGGAGTTCAGGCCGCAGTCGCCGTCGCCGGCGGAGACCTCCGCGATAGGGGCCTCGAGTGGATCTCGCTACTCATGTCTGGGCTCAGAGAGCGGTTCATCAGACGAAGAGAGTCCTCCGGCCGTTGGTGTTCAGATGGCGCTCAACGTTCTGGATCAGGAGGAGGAGAATTCAGGGTGGACTCCGGTGGGTAGGACAAGGAGAAAGAGGACCGAGGCGGAGATTGTTCAGCAGCTCTGGGTAGATGCCGGATTCCCAACTCCGGCGTCTCGCTTCTGGGAAAGACGAACATCTTCGTCGCCGGCGACGCCGACGGCTAACGCAGGCATGGAGCCTTCATCTTGCAGGGATCAAGAGATTTCTGTGGTGGAGGGTTCGCCGGGCCGGGAGCAGTCCCATCACCGGTTGGCTCGACGGCGACCGGATTACCTGTTCGGAAGGCGCCTTCGTCGCCGACTGGTATTTACGTATCGCGCGGTCCTCGCATGGGCAATTGGAGGGGACCTCTTCCACCACGCCGGATCACTCCGCCGCCTGTGCTAGGGCAGTTCATTGCCTCGGCCAAGATGGTGTCTGTGCCTGGCCGGTTTGGATCGCCGGCACCGGAGATCAAGGGCAGTTACGGATGCGCTTTCTCAGGAAGTTCAATGTGCGTCATCTACGCCGAGCGGGCCAGACTTGCATGCGGTGCATGCCTCGGGCCAGGAGTACTCGTGGGCCTGGCTGCGTCATCGCATGTGGGCTCTGTGGCCGGGCAAACCTAAGCCGGTGGCCTCAAACGTCATCGCAGATTCATCTTCGTCTGTGCTGCCGCCCTCACCTTCGTCGCCTGCAGCCGTCACACCATTGACTTCAGCGGCAACAGCCAGCTTGCCGCCCGGTGCCATCCCACCGCCGGTACCATCTCTCACCGGCTCGAACTGCGCCAAGTCGGGCCGCTCCTACTCGGTGGTCGCCGCGTCCCTGCCGCAGGCGATGGCGGGCGCGCCCCCGTCGCCGCAGACCCCCTCGTCCGCGGGTGGCAGACACCGGCAACGCTCGTTCGCGTGTCTTTCGTGGGATTGGATCCCGTGTCCTCACGTCAACCTGCTGCTGGGATCGGCAATGCAGGCTCCACAGTTCCTCCTCAACTTCAGCGAGGGCCGGCTCCCGCGTATGCATACGGTGGGGTGCAGTACCAGATGCAAGGTCAAGGGATGCATTACGCAGTGCAGTCTGGACTTACTCCCACGTACATTGCTCCGGTTGCAGGGCGGCTCGTTCCATTCAATTCCAACCTGCTAGTGGTGCTCCAATTCAGCAACAGCAAGCAGGTTTCACAAAGGGATACCAGGGCGCTGCTCAGAAGCACAAGAAGAAAAAGAAATGGCAATCTCAGCAGCAGCTCCTTGGAGGTAAGGTGCAACAGGGCTTTCAATATCCACAGCAATATGTGACTACTCACCAACAGGTTTCGAACCAGTATGTATCGCAACATCACATGCAGTCACAGCAGTCTAGATCGCAAACGCAGATGCACCAGCAGTCACAGTTGCCATTGCAACAGCCGCAGGGACAGGGACAAGAAACTAGCATCACTGCACCCTCTACGATGACTCCTATGCCTAATGTCCACGGGGGTCCTCCTACGACCAAAGGAAAAACCAAAAAAGGGGTTCGTTGTTGGAAATGTGCAGTTGAAACGCATGCGGCTAAGGATTGCCCGGTTCAGCATTATTGTTACATTTGCGATAAAATTGCACATCCAACTCTGCGGTGTCCCGTTCTTAAGCTCCCTAAGCCTCATGCTTTTGTTTCGGGAGTGGGAGCTGAAGAGACGTATTTTGCTCAGTTACCTGACTGTGTTGTGAAAGAGCACTTGGCACCGACTCAGACTCCTATCGCTTGTGTTCGTGTTAGCGGTGTGATGGTGCCTGCTAGCATTATTGAGAGCCAGATTGCGAGGAGATGTCCGGTTCAGACTCAGTGGAAATGGGAGGCCATACAGCATGGGGAGGATGCTTACCTTGTTAGCTTCCCCTCTTTTGAGGATTTGGACAGAGTTGACGGTATTCAAATGAATGTGCCTTCAGTTAATGCTCAGATCACCATTTCTGCATGGAAATCTCAGGACATCCGACATAAGTTGAAACTCAAGCAGGTTTGGCTTCATGTCGACGGTGTCCCTCACACAGTTCGTCACTTTTGGGGTCTCTGGGCAGTTGGCACTTTAATGGGCAAAACCTTGGACGTTGATCTCATCAGCTTGAGACGTCGTGGGATAGTCCGTATCCTAGTAGCCATGACTACCACTCATATTTTGTCAAAGGAGAAAGATGATGTGGGACATTTCTTTTCCACGGATGTGATCGTTAAACTCAAGGGATATGCTTTCACGTTCAGGAGGGAACCGACAGACTTCATATCAGACCCGGAATTTGTCCCGTTTATTTGGAGGCGAAAAGGTGATGATGCGGATGATGATAACACTGGAAAGGAGCAGGATGATGACATGGATACCCCTGAGCATGCTGCTCTCTCCTCCAACCTGCAGTCATCTAGTTCGGCTAATGCTAATATTCACATGACTCAAGTGCAACAGCGTGGGCTAGCGAGCGTTGTTTCTCCCACCTCCCACGCTGCTAATGGTGAGCTTGCAAGCAGGCTTACATGCTCGGGGTGCACACACCAACGTTGGTGTTCTGCATGGTAATGCATGCATGGACGATTTGACGCTGGGTCAACTTGCTCCTTCGGGTGACTTGGCAGACTCAGCGGCCATCGCGGCCGTGGACATTTTGGACAACTCGGCGAGTGCTACCACTGAAGTAGTGGTTTCCTCGGCGACCGCGGTTCCCTCGTCGACGACTACCATGGACATTGCGGACCCCTCGGAGCCCGCGACCGAGGACATGGCGGATCCCTTGGCGGCCACAGCGGCACACTCGGCGTCCGCGGCCCCTTCTTCACCGACAGCGGCGTCTTCACGCATGACTCCATCTGAGAGTGTCGGGGAGGGGATTGCTACTCCACCCTCATCCCCTCCTCCGGCAACGAATCTTGTGTGACTACCTTCATCGGGTGTGACACCTACCCGCCGAAGTAATCGACATAAGGTTGCCGACGACGGGAGGATGGATACTGATGAGCACTCCTTGGCCAAGGCTATGCGGCGTAAAGAAGCGCAGAATCTAGATAGCCAAGGTATTATGTTGTCACCCAAATCCTTTTTATCTTTTTCTGCTACAACCATCGTTTCTAAGTTGAATAATGTTGGTGTTAGCCTAGGAAGTAATGAGAAGGATATTTCTATTTCGGCAAACCCTTTGAGACATGTGGAATACGACCATTTAAAGCTTACTCCACGAGTTTCTAGCAAGTCTTTTGTCTCACATCTAGATGAGGAGGAGCTGCATGCCACATCAGATGGTTAGCTACTCTCTCATTTAGTTGGACAGGTTTCGGATGTGGGCCTAGATGAACCCGGACTTAGTTCATTGATTGAGCTTACAGCTTCCGGACGTAAATCAAAGGCCTCCCGTTCCAAAAAAGGCCGCAAACCCTCAAAGAGGACTAAGTTTTCTACATCTCCTATTGTTTCCTCATGAATGGCATGTTCTTTAATAGCAGAGGTCTTGGTGACTTGGCTAAACATCTATTCATTGCGGAATGTAATAGGGAATACAATTTAGACTTTTTGGCTATCTCTGAAACGGGGAGACGTGATTTCTCAGTAAGTCTGCTTAACCGTCTTTCTGGCGGGATAGACTTCACTTGGATTTCACGACCGCCTAGAGGTCGTTTTGGGGCATTTTACTTGGCGTAAACACAGGGACTATGGATGTTTTGGCTAGTTCGGATGGTGAGTTTCATATTAAACTCCATATTCGCAACAAGGCCGACAACTTCACATGGACTCTCGTCGCCGTGTATGGTGCAGCCCAGGATGAGTTCAAGGCCGAGTTCCTCCATGAATTGGTTAATCTGGCAAAAGATAATCCATATCCCATTCTTATTGGTGGTGATTCAATTTGCTTCGATTTCCAAATGAGAAAAGCCGTGGCAGGTTTGATGATCATTGGCCTTTCCTTTTCAACGCTGTCATCGACAGTCTAGATCTGCGAGAGGTTTCCATGATTGGAAGAAAGTTCACTTGGGTGAATAGTCTTCCGGAACCGACATATGAGAAACTAGATCGCGTTCTAATGGATACGGACTGGGAATCTAAATTTCCTATGGTGTCTGTTCGTGCTCTACCTCGTATCGAGGCTATATCAGACCACGCACCCATTCTCCTAACTATGGGTTTGCCACGACCACAACATAGACGCAAGTTCAAGTTTGAACTTGGGTGGTTGCTTCGGGATGGCTTCCATGACATGGTCAAGGAGGTGTGGGAGAAACCGGTGGCCGGGCCTACCCCAATTCACAAATGGAATAACAAAATGTGTGCATTACGTAAATTCCTTGGTGGTTGAGCTAGGCATACGGTGGGTATCCTCAGAAAAGGAGAAGCTTCGCCTTTCATCTATCATTGATGAATTAGAAGCTTTGGCAGAGGTTAGACCTCTATCTGAGCATGAAATCGAGATCAAGAGTCATTCGAATGCACAGATAGCTAGCATGCTGCGTGAAGAGGAACTGAAATGGTATCAACATTCTAACTCTCAGTTTATCCTGAAAGGTGACGCGAATACTAGATATTTCCATGGAGTCGCCAATGGCAGACATCGGAAGAAAATTATTCATTCCCTACAACAGGATGAGGGCACAATTGAGGGGCATGAGCAACTTAAATCTTATATCACTAATTATTATAAAAATTTGTTCGGAGCCCCAGAGGAAGGAAACTTCTTGATGGATGAGTCCCGAACAAATGACATCCGCCAGGTTTCTGATGAGGAAAACAGCCTTCTAACAGCCCCATACTCTGAGGAGGAAGTTAGAAAGACGGTTTTCCTAATGGAGCACAACAAAGCCCCGGGTCCGGATGGTTTTCCCGCTGAGTTCTATCAGCACTTTTGGGAAGTCATCAAACCGGATCTCCTACTTTTGTTTAGCGACTTACATGCTGGCCAACTAGAATTGTTTCGCTTAAACTTCGGTGAGATTATTTTATTACCTAAGGTTAATGAGGCTGAAAGGATACAACAATATAGACCTATTTGCCTTCTTAATGTTAGTTTTAAAATATTCACGAAGGTTGCGACTATTAGGCTAAATTCGGTTGCTGAACATGTGGTCTGTCCTTCGCAGACAGCTTTTATGCAAGGCAGACACATCCTTGATGGTGTTGTTATCCTTCATGAAACAGTCCATGAATTACACAGAAAAAAGTTGAATGGGGTGGTTCTCAAAATAGACTTTGAAAAGGCTTATGACAAAGTCAAGTGGCCCTTTCTTCAACAGACTCTCAGAATGAAAGGATTTTCTACAGAGTGGCGTGCTATGATCCATAGTTTCGTTTCTGGAGGTAGTGTTGCCATTAAGGTCAATGATGACATTGGACACTATTTCCAAACGAAGAAGGGTTTGCGACAAGGTGACTCAGTATCGCCCATGCTATTCAATATAGTGGCGGATATGCTTGCGATCATGATTGAGCGTGCCAAGGTTGATGGCCAAATTGAAGGGGTAGTAAATCATCTAGTTGATGGTGGTCTCTCTATACTTCAATATGCCGATGATACGATTCTCTTCATGGATCATGACCTCGAGAAAGCGACAAATCTGAAACTAATTCTATCAGCATTTGAGCAACTCTCGGGTCTTAAGATCAATTTTCATAAAAGTGAATTGTTTTGCTTTGGCAAGGCTCAAGACGAGGCCCACCTGTACGCTGAACTATTTGGATGTGGGTTGGGCCAGTTTCCGATCACATATTTGTGGATACCGATACATTATCAGAGACTCACAAATGCTGAATGGAAACACGTCGAGGAGAGACTTCAGAACAGACTTAGTAGTTGGAAAGGTAAACTATTGTCTCTAGGTGGAAGATTGGTCCTCATAAATTCAGTACTTAGTAATATGGTACTATATATGATTTCCTTCTTCCAGTTGCTGAAAGGAGTTTTACATAGATTGGATTATTTTCGATCAAGATTCTTTTGGCAAGGAGATAGCGAGAGAAAGAAATATCGACTGGCCAAATGGAGTGTGGTTTGCCGTCCCAAAGACCAAGGCGTGTTGGGTATTCATGACCTTGAGGTTAAGAATAGGGCCCTCCTCGGCAAATGGTTGTTTAAATTTCTGACGGAAGAAGGTGTATGGCAAACCCTCCTAAGGAGGAAATATGTGGGCTCCAAGGCGGTATCCCAAGTATACTGGAAGCCTGGGGATTCCCACTTTTGGGCGGGTCTAATGGCTACGAAGAAATATTTCTTCTGCTATGGATCCTTCTCAATTAAGGATGGCTCGGAAATTAGATTCTGGGAGGACAGATGGCTAGGGAATGCCACACTCCGGGAACAATATCCGGCTCTATACAACATTGTGCGCCACAAGGGTGATACTATCGCCACGGTAATGGAATCATTTCCGCCAAATGTGACGTTCAGAAGAGATTTAATTGGACCTAGACTCCAATCGTGGAACATCCTGCTCCAGCGGTTGTCCATGGTGCACCTATCACATGGGTCTGATGTATTTCGGTGGAACTTTCATGGGAATGGAAAATTCTCAGTGGATTCCATGCATAGAGCGCTAATCCAGTCTGATGTGCCAGTTGATAATAATAAGAAGATCTGGAAGATGAAGATACCTCTTAAGAATAAAATCTTTGCATGGTATCTTCGTCGCGGAGTCATTCTTACTAAAGATAACCTTATTAAGAGGAATTGGCATGGAAGTCTGCAATGTGTCTTTTGTCACCATGATGACACAATAAAACATTTATTCTTCCAATGCAAATTGGCTCGTTCTATATGGTCAGTCATCCAAATAGCTTCTGGCTTGTATCCTCCTTGTAGTGTTGCTAATGTATTTGGCAACTGGTTACACGGGATTGATCACAGGTTTAGAACTTTTCTCAGGGTGGGAGCGCTTGCCGTTATTTGGTCGCTTTGACTATGTAGAAATGATAAGGTTTTTAACGATAAAAGTACTTCCTGATGCAGGTTCTCTATAGATGTACCAGGACTCTTCGTTTATGGTCCTCTCTACAACGCGTGGAGAATCGAGACCTGTTTACGGAGGTGTGTACACAATTGGAGGCTACGGCGAGGGGTACTTTTACCCAGCATGGGTGGCAACATGATCTTAGGATTGACCCCCCTCCGCTTTAGGCGTTATACGGACTCTTCATGTTTTTGTATTTCGCCTTTTTATCATTCATTTGTGTGAGAAGATATTTTTTGGCTGTGTGCATCTTAGTAATGCAGAGGCCGGGTGTAATGCTTAAATCTTTTAAGTAATAAAGCGCCCCTTTTCGAAAAAGAAGAGGATGGCCGAGGAAGCTCTACATCAATTCCCAAAAAAGACCAAAACTGCTACAACTACGTCAACAGGGCCGTCAACTGATAACTCTGAGGTGGGCTCTGGCGCATCAAACACGTACACACACGTCCAGAACCCTCCCAAGACAGTCACAAAAGGGCAACCGAAGCAGATTAGGTTCAAGCCAGCGCTTGAGATCCAAGCCAAGCACAAGAAGGGAACGAAGTAATCAGTTCCGGAAAGATTAGTGTGCAAGGATGTGCATGCGAAACAATGTGAATCATGGGGAATTTGAATGATGGTGCGCACTAAGATGAATTCTGTGATGGAGAAATGATAAACTTGCCATGCCTATAAAACTGAATATTGCCAATATGTGACACAAAACTAGCTTGACAGCACACAAGCGGCAGAGTGTTTTTTTGTATGGGAAAAACATTTTAATATGTAACAAAAATTGGATGTGGAATGACCAGTTCATGGTGTTGCTTTTGATTTAGAATATTAGACATTAGTTGGAATTATTGAACATGGTTTTAAGAAGTTGCCACCGTCTTGCATGAAAACTGTATGTTGTTTCATGGATGTTTTAATACTATAAACTTCAGAAGACTACAATACCATAAACTTCAGAAGAAAGAATGCATTCATAGGAACTTTAATGATGGTGCGCACTAAGTTGAGTTTTCTTACGAAGAAAATGGTAGGTAAACTTGCCATATGTATGGGAAAATGAAAAAGTGGCCATATTTGTGCATAAAAACTATTTTGGTAGCAAAGCAATGGTAAGAAAGAGGTTTTGGATGGAAAGTTTAGTTTACGCATGGCAATTTTGTGACAAAAACGGAAGAAGGAAAGAAGTTGCCAACCCATGTGAACTGAAGTTCCCATCCCCTATTAACTGAAGTTGCCTTCCCTATGAACTAAAGTTGCCAACCCATATGTACTAAAGTTGACATGTAAAAACATTCGGTACGAAATGCTCAAAATCCAAACATTCGGGAGATATTGGATTCATGTAGAATTGTTGCACATGTGGTTTCAAAAAAGTTGCCACTGTATTGCATGAAAATGTATCTTGTTTTAAAAAAAATACAAACTTCAGTAAATGGTAAAAATTGAAAGAAGGTTGTTCAAACAGAATATATGTGGAAAGGTAGCAAACAAAGGAGGGCTGGACCAGGGGGTTGGGATAGTAGAAAATGCGTTACGGTTTAATGAGCAAAAAGAGTGACAACAGTTGACATTAAAAAGTTTGTATGTTGGAAAATACAAATATGTTAGGGTCTTGACACGCACCATAAAGTCGCTACAGAAGACACGCATGTAAAGGTATGGAAAAAAGCATAAAAGTCGGGGTGATTTAGGTAGCAGTACCTTACAGTCATCCGAACAAACAAAATGTAAGTACTAAAAATAAAAGCGGAAAAGCTTGGTTCATGATGTATTCAGCGGTATCTCTTCACAGCATTTTTCACAGCGCCCTCGACCCAATCCTTTGCGCCATCCCGCCTGTTGAAATCAACGTTTGTCACCCAGTTCCACAGGTGGATTTTCCTCAGCTCTGATACGATTTCCTTGTTGAGTGTTGGTAACTTCCTTCCTTCCCATTTAGCAAGGTACTCGAGTAGGTAGATGCCACAGTCACGACTGATTTGAACAATAAGGAACAAAATGTTAAAGAAAAAGGTGTTATTTATTTCATCATTTTGAAAAATGAAAAAAAAAACTGATGTATAGTGTAGTTTTCATGTAATTGTGATTGGAAAAATGCATGGGGCATGACTTGAGTAGGAGGTGTGGGAAGATGTGTGGTAGACAACATGAAGTTGTCGTAGGAATACCAGATGAATTGCCTTGTGGTAGACAGTAAAGTTGCCATTGTATATCATGAGTAAGTTGCCATGGCAAAAGTGAATGGCAGACAAAAGCTAAGACATTATATGAAGAAGGTACACCAATGTGGAATTGAAGAGAACATAGAATTATAAATAGTGTACACAAGCATGATAGAAGGGGTGAAAAAACAGGTGTGTGTGTGTGTGTGTGTGTGTGTGCGCGCGCGCGTTTGAGTACAGCAAGAAGTTGCCATGTTGTAACCAGTAAAGTTGCCGTTGTAGAACTTTATGAAGTTGCCATGGCAAAAGTGAATGACAGACAAAAAGATAAAATAGCAGCTTCCAAGGTAGTAGGAAAAAATAAAGCTATAAGAGACCCAAAGTTTCTGAAAAGTTAATGTGTACACCAACAGGATAGTGATACCTCTCCAACGTATCTATAATTTATGAAGTATTCATGCTATTATACTATCCTTCTAGGATGTTTTATATGCATTTATATGATATTTTATATGATTTTTGGGACTAACCTATTAACCTAGAGCCCAGTGCCAGTTTCTGTTTTCTCCTTGTTTTAGAGTATCGTAGAAAAGGAAAACTAAACGGAGTCCAATTGACGTGCCACTTGACGGAGATCATTTTTGGACCAGAAGAAGCCCACGGAGTACCAGAAGCAGGCCAGAAGAGTCCCGGGCTGCCCACGAGGGTGGGGGGCGCGCCCCCTGCCTCGTGGACAGCCCGGAGACCCCCCTCACGTGAAATCAACGCAAACTCTTCTATATATACCCAAACTTCCAGAAAGAAACCTAGATCGGAAGTTCCGCCGCCGCAAGCCTCTGTAGCCACGAGAAGTCAATCTAGGCCCTCTCTGGCACCCTGCCGGAGGGGGCCATCATCACCGGTGGCCATGGAGGAGTATCCCGGAGGGGCCATCATCACCATGAAGGCCAAGGACCAGAGGGTGGAGGCCATGGAGGAGGAAGCACAAGGGGGAGAACCTCTCCTCCTCTCTTCCGGTGGCGCCGGAGTGCCATCAGGAGGGGAATCATCGCCACGGTGATCGTCTTCATCAGCATCACCATCCTCATCTCTTTTACGCGGTCCACTCTCCCGCACCCCGCTGTAATCCCTACTTGAACATGGTGCTTTATGCCACATATTATGATCCAATGATGTGTTGCCATCCTATGATGTTTTGAGTAGATATCTTTTGTCCTTGGGTTGATTGATGATATAGATTGGTACGAGTTGTATGTTTTATTTTGGTGCTGCCCTATGGTGCCCTCCGTGTCGCGCAAGCGTGAGGGATTCCCGCTGTAGGGTGTTGCAATACGTTCATGATTCGCTTATAGTGGGTTGGTGAGTGACTGAAACACAAACCCGAGTAAGAGGGATTGTTGCGTATGGGAATAAAGAGGAGTTGATGCTTTAATGCTATGGTTGGGTTTTAACTTAATGATCTTTAGTAGTTGCGGATGCTTGCTAGAGTTCCAATCATAAGTGCATATGATCCAAGTAGAGAAAATATGTTAGCTTATGCCTCTCCCTCATATGAAATTGCAATGACGACTACCGGTCTTGTTAATAATTTCCTAGGACAATTCCGCACACCGATCCACCATTATTTCACACTCGCTATTTATAATATTTAGTAATATATGCTAACTTTATGATAACAGCACCTACTTTTATATTTTAGCTCTCCGATACCATGCAAAGTTATCCTCTTCATACCCACAACATAGTTTTATTTCTCGTTGTTAGTTGGAAGCAAACGTTCGGTGTACGTATCAGTGGCAGATAGGGCTTGAGAGAATATTGATCTTACCTTTAGCTCCTTGTGGGTTCGACACTCCATACTTATCACTTCCACCTTTGGGTATTGCTACGATGATTCCCTGCACTTGGGGATTATCAAGCTGTTTTCTGGCGCCGTTGCCGGGGAGCAATAGCGTGGGGTTGATATTCTCGTGTTTGCTTGTTTGCTTTCTTCACTAAGTAGATTTTTGTTTTTCCTTTTTGTTTTTTTGTTTAGTTGTGGGTGAAACATACCAAAAAAAATTAAAATAATTAAAATACAAAATAAAATAAAATTACTTGCCTCTCATGCCTAAAAAGTTTTTCAAAAAGAGAAGTGATTGGAAAGTGATGCATTGAAGAAGTGAGGGTCGACCTTGAGCACTTGTGCTCATGCTCACGGAAACAATGTAGAATTTTTCGTGGAAGTTTCTCTGTAAATAATTATCCCCTTGTATATATTCATTGTATTATAAAAATAATGTGCCAAGCTTTGGTTTTAGGATGATTAGATTGCCTGTTTACTATGTGCAGAACAAAAACAGAAACTTTGGCTGTAGTGCGTGAATTTAATTTTTTTACTGGAAAGTCAAATGGGTCTGAAACTTTTTGCACATTAATTCTGTACAAATTTTTCAAATTTTCATATTTATTTCATAATTTTAGGAGTTACAGAAGTTTACCAAACTTCCAGATTACTACAGACTGTTCTGTTTTTAACAGATTCTGTTTTTCGTGTGTTGTTTGCTTATTTTGATGAACCTATGGCTAATAAAATAATTTATAAACCATAGAGAAGTTTGAATACAGTAGGTTTAACACCAATATAAATAAAGTATGAATTCATTACATTACCTAAAGGTAGTGATTTGCTTTATTACACTAACGGATCTCACAAAGTTTTTGTTAAGTTTTTGTGGATGAAGTGTCCGAAGGTCGAGCAGCTATCAATGTGAGAAGAATAAAGAGAGGCAAGAGTTCAAGCTTGTGGATGCCCAAGGCACCCCAAGTAAATATTTCAAAGGATACTCAAGCATCTAAGCTTGGGGATGCCCCGGTTGGCATCCCATCTTTCTTCTTCAACAAATATCGGTATACCTCGGTTTTTGTTTTGTTCACATGACTTGTGTCCTGTGTGTTTTTCTTTTTCTTTAAGAACCATGCTAGTATGAGATGTCCCTTCATCAATTTATAGAATACTTCATGTGCTTCACTTATATCTTTTAAGTACGATCTTATAGAATTACTCTTTGTGCTTCACTTAAATCTTTTGAGTATGGTTTTATAGAATGCTTCGTGTGCTTCACTTATATATTTTGAGCTTGGATATTGGTTAGTCTATGTTAATTGTAGTTGCTCCATGAACTTAACTTATATATTTTGGAGTATGAATAATACTATCATTTAAAGTGGTTTGGAAGAGTGTCAACTTTAGGAATTAGTGATCCCACTATTTTGGAGGGTGTTGGATCTTAGTGTGATATTTATGAAAGTGGATTTGGAAGAGTGTCAACTTTAGCTAGTAATGATTCCACTATTTCGGAAGAGGTTCCAATTGAGTATGAGAAAAAAGTTGCTATCCATGATGCTACTGAAAATTATTATGAGGGAGGAATACATGCTTGTAGGAGTTGCAATAATATCAAGTTTCCTCTCTATGTGCTTAAAGTTATACTTGTTTTGCCTTCCTATGCTAGTTGATTCTTGTTCCCATAAGTTGTGTGCTCACAAAATCCCTAGGCATAGGAAGTGGGTTATGTTTAAATGTGCTAGTCATATTCTTCATGATGCTCTCTTTATGTTTCAACTCTTTTCTTTTATGTGAGCATCATTGAAATCATCATGCCTAGCTAAAAGGCACTAAAGAAAAGCGCTTGTTGGGAGACAACCCAATATTTACCCTTACTGTTTTTGTGTGTTTAAATTATTAAGCTACTGTAGTAATCATGTTTTATAGCTTTTTTTCAATAAAGTGTGAAGTAAGACCTTTGGGAAGACTTGGGTGAAAGTCAATGTGATCTTGCTGTAAAAAACAGAAACTTTGCGCTCACGAGATTAGCTGTCATTTTTTACAGAAGAGTGTTTTTGAGTTGATTCTTTTTTCATAATATTAATAGACAAATTACTCACGTCCACCAATTTATTTCATAATTTTTGGAGTAGGATAAGTATGGTTTATGTTCAGATCATTACAGACTGTTCTGTTTCTGACAGATTATGTATTCATTGCATAGTTTGCATGTTTTCTAGTTTCTATGGCTTATATTCCTCAATATAAATTGTAGAAATGATATGGTACAGTAGGCATTGTGTGAGAAAAATTATGAACCTTGTCTTTGACAGTACCAAAGTGAATGGTTTGCTCTTTATTATACTAACCTATCTCACGAAGTTATGTTAAGTTTTGTGTGATTGAAGTTTTCAAGCTTTGGGTGAGATACCGATATGAGGAGAATAAGGAGTGGAAAGACCCTAAGCTTGGGGATGCCCAAGGCACCCCAAGGTAATATTCAAGAAAGACTCAAGCGCCTAAGCTTGGGGATGCCCCGGAAGGCATCCCCTCTTTCATCTTCAAAACTATCGGTATACCTTACTCGGAGCTATATTTTTATTCGTCACATAATATGTGTTTTGCTTGGAGCGTATTTTCAATTTTATTTTCTGTTTGAATAAAATCATTGGATCTGAAATATTGAATGAAAAAGAATCCTCCCATGGCTAGTTAATTATTTGACTACTCGGTGTTCTTCACTCATATCTTTTGGAGTAGTTTGTCATTTGCTCATGTGCTTCATGTATATCCTATGAGTAAATGGTTGAATAAATTGAATGTCATAAATCTGAATTTATATATGTTTCGTATGCTTATAACATGGGGAGTAATGACTTCACACATAATAAGTATAGGTAGTAAACTTATTGAAAGTTAGCAAACGTAGAATTAGTCACTTGAACAATTCATGAAAGAATATGGAAGGGAGAGGGATTTCACATATAAATATACTATCTTGGACATCTTTTGTAGTTGTGAGCACTCATTAAAATATGACATGCTAAAAGGTTGATGTTGGACAAGGAAGACAACGTAATGGGTTATGTTTTCTTATATCTGAAATAAAGTATATTGTCATGGATCGCCCAACACGTTGAGCTTGCCTTTCCCCCTCATGCTAGCCAAATTCTTTGCACTAAGTAGAGATACTACTTGTGCTTCCAAATATCCTTAAACCAAGTATTGCCATGAGAGTCCACCATACCTACCTATGGATTGAGCAAGATCCTTCAAGTAAGTTGTCATCGGTGCAAGCAATAAAAATTGCCCTCTAAATATGTATGATTGACTAGTGTGGAGGAAATAAGCTTTATACGATCTTGTGATGTGGAAGAAATAAAAGTGACGGACTGCATAATAAAGGTCCATATCACAAGTGGCAATATAAAGTGATGTTCTTTCGCATTAAGATTTTGTGCATCCAACCCTGAAAGCGCATGGCAACCCTGAAAGCACAAAGGGCCTATCTTTTACTTTTATCTCTTACCCTTATGCAAGAGTCATGGTGATTTTCACCTTTCCTATTTACATTTTATCCTTTGGCAAGCACCTTGTGTTGGAAAGATTCTGATATATATATCCAATTGGATGTAAGGCATCATGAACTATTATTGTTGACATTACCCTTGAGGTAAAAGGTTGGGAGGCGAATCTATAAGCCCCTATCTTTCTTTGTGTCTGATTAAAACTTTGAACCCATAAATATCGCGTGAGTGTTAGCAATTGTGAAAGACTAAATGATAGTTGAGTATGTGGAGTTTGCTAAATCAAAGCTCTGACATAGACTCTTCCTGAAAATAAGATGAATTGCAATTGTTTGATGACTGAGAATATTGTTTGTTAGTTTTCAAGAAAGTTTATGATCTATACTTTAAACATGTGATTTGCTTGTTACTTGATCATGAAAAGTTTTATGAGATGAGCTATTGTTATGACATATAATGATGCTAGAAAAAGTGATTAGAATTATCATTGATCAAACTTATGCACTTTCTAGCATTCACACTTCATAAATTATTTCTTTTATCATTTACCTACTCGAGGACGAGCAGGAATTAAGCTTGGGGATGCTGATACGTCTCCAACGTATCTATAATTTATGAAGTATTCATGCTATTATACTATCCTTCTAGGATGTTTTATATGCATTTATATGATATTTTATATGATTTTTGGGACTAACCTATTAACCTAGAGCCCAGTGCCAGTTTTTGTTTTCTCCTTGTTTTAGAGTATCGCAGAAAAGGAAAACTAAACGGAGTCCAATTGACGTGCCACTTGACGGAGATCATTTTTGGACCAGAAGAAGCCCACGGAGTACCAGAAGCAGGCCAGAAGAGTCCCGGGCTGCCCACGAGGGTGGGGGGCGCGCCCACCCCCTAGGGCGCGCCCCCTGCCTCGTGGACAGCCCGAAGACCCCCCCTGACGTGAAATCAACGCAAAACTCTTCTATATATACCCAACTTCCAGAAACAAACCTAGATCGGAAGTTCCGCCGCCGCAAGCCTCTGTAGCCATGAGAAGTCAATCTAGGCCCTCTTCGGCACCCTGCCGGAGGGGGCCATCATCACCGGTGGCCATGGAGGAGTATCCGGGAGGGGCCATCATCACCATGAAGGCCAAGGACCAGAGGGTGGAGGCCATGGAGGAGGAAGCACAAGGGGGAGAACCTCTCCTCCTCTCTTCCGGTGGCGCCGGAGTGCCATCGGGAGGGGAATCATCGCCACGGTGATCGTCTTCATCAGCATCACCATCATCATCACCATCCTCATCTCTTTTACGCGGTCCACTCTCCCGCACCCCGCTATAATCCCTACTTGAACATGGTGCTTTATGCCACATATTATGATCCAATGATGTGTTGCCATCCTATGATGTTTTGAGTAGATATCTTTTGTCCTTGGGTTGATTGATGATATAGATTGGTACGAGTTGTATGTTTTATTTTGGTGCTGTCCTATGGTGCCCTCCGTGTCGCGCAAGCGTGAGGGATTCCTGCTGTAGGGTGTTGCAATACGTTCATGATTCGCTTATAGTGGGTTGGTGAGTGACTGAAACACAAACTCGAGTAAGAGGGATTGTTGCGTATGGGAATAAAGAGGACTTGATGCTTTAATGCTATGGTTGGGTTTTACCTTAATGATCTTTAGTAGTTGCGGATGCTTGCTAGAGTTCCAATCATAAGTGCATATGATCCAAGTAGAGAAAATATGTTAGCTTATGCCTCTCCCTCATATGAAATTGCAATGACGACTACCGGTCTTGTTAATGATTGCCTAGGACAATTCCGCACGCCGATCCACCATTATTTCACACTCGCTATTTATAATATTTAGTAATATATTCTAACTTTATGATAACAGCACCTACTTTTATATTTTAGCTCTCCGATACCATGCAAAGTTATCCTCTTCATACCCACAACGTAGTTTTATTTCTCGTTGTTAGTTGGAAGCAAACGTTCGGTGTACATAGAGTCGTATCAGTGGCAGATAGGGCTTGAGAGAATATTGATCTTACCTTTAGCTCCTTGTGGGTTCGACACTCCATACTTATCACTTCCACCTTTGGAAATTGCTACGATGATTCCCTGCACTTGGGGATTATCAGATAGACATATCGGTTACAGTCTAGTGGACTGAGGAGCCTGAATGACAATTGGCATGAAGGGGATAAAAATTTGGTGCGAAAAAGAAAGAAAGAAACGCTTACGTTGTCCCCTACTTCGCCGTCTTGACGTACTCAATAGGAAAATCATTGATCTGCACCTTAGGCCCTGTTTGGTTCGGCTGTGGATTTCTAAAAGCTGCTGCAGAAAAACAGCTGTGGAAAATCTGATATGAAAAGGATGTAGGTCATTTGGCAAACCAGCTGATACAGCTTTTTCAGATTTTGGCCCGCAGCGGAATCAGATTTTGGAAAGCACGTCCTGGGTTGCTTCCGCTTTTGGTTCAGATTTTGGCAGCGGATTTATGGAATCGGATTCTGCTGGGTTCGCCCTTTGGTTCAGATTCTGCTGCGCGGCAGCGGAATCCGTCAATAAAAGTTGAACAAAACAGGGCCTTAGAACCCTCGTAGTGATGCAACTAGATCTGCTTCAAGTTTTCAATGAAGAACTTTGCATGCGAGCGGAGACTCTCGTCATCTCCCCAACGGAGAGAGTCAAGGACATCAAATCGTTGCATCTTCAGGTTGATGCACACCGTGTAGTAATGCCCTCATTTGTCCACCGGGTCATCGGGAGTGAGTTCCTGGTACATGGTAAACATCACGTGCACATTTTCAGAAAAGAAAAGAAAAAGTAAAGAGGGTATGAGTAAGTTGAAACAAGTTGTTGAAAAAAGGTGAATACATGGTAAATGCAAGTGACCATTGCGTAAAAATTTAAAAAAAAGTATTAAACAGTGCATACGATATACCAGAGTACTAGTAAAAAATGTGAAAAAAGGGGGCAGGGACGTACAAATTTCTTCAACGTGAGCTTCGAGTCACCATGCTGAGCAAAAGCTTTGCGGACTTCGCGGTGAGAGAAATTTCCCTCCCAGATTCTCCTGGTAATGGTTGGGGACATGATAATCTTGTCGCAGTGGATTTCAACTTTTTCTTTGATGAAATCAATACCAGCAACAACAACATTCCGGGACAGTCTACCATTGGGCATGAGTGACTCAGCAAGATCACCTAGGTCAACGTATGTCGAAGAGCTTTGGATAATTTTTGTTCTGTCCAAACAGGAGCTGGAATGAATAAGAAATCAAGAAAGTAATGAATCGGACATGAACATTAAAGTAGACAACTATTTTTCTTTGTAGTTGAGTCGTCGCAATAAGAATTGCCGCATGGAGTCAGAAGAAAAAGAACCTGCCATGTTAGTGTTAGAGATATTTCCATGGCGTAGTTTGGGAGGAGTAGAATGTTGGTGAAAAAATTGTTGAACTTGCCATCGAAAGGACTGAACATTCGCCCGTGTGTGGGGCAAGTTTAGTTTGCCCGAACGGGTTTAGATGACAAGTTTAGTTTGCGTGAGATGAAGGAAACATGGCAATTTTCGGACAAAGAAACAAAGAAGAGAAAGTTGCCATCCCATATGAACTAAAGTTGCCATCCCCTATGAACCAAAGTTGCCATCCCCTATGAACTTTCAGGAGTTATTGGATTCCAAAATGAAATGTGCATGGATAAGAATTTGGAAGAAAGACAAATTTGTGAAAAGTAATTACTCTTTGATGGCATCCATGTGTTTGCCACTGCTCCGCGCATTGCCAAAAAGCCTTATGATGTCATAAAATGCTTGCTGCTGCTTCGTAGCCTTTATTGGAGGATCAACATCATCAGCATTAGGGGCCTGCACGACCCTAGCCTACCGCACGGAACCTGGGGTGGCACTATTGTGCACGTCCTCAAAGGGAGGGCTTGTGCTGCACCAGAGCTGGAGGTAACTTCTGCCTGATTTTTTTCCACTTATCAACATCCTCATCCATGTTGAAGTCTGTTTCGTGCAAGGGTGACGATATGTCATCAGTGGATCCTTCAAAAAAAGAAAAGGGAAAAGAAGAATAAGATATATGGAGTTAAAAATGAGCAAATGAACAAATTACTTGCCAAGTATGTAAAACAGAAATTGCCGTATGCATTTGCTGGTATACGAAAAGTGTTGTAAAAGTGAAATGAGGAAGTTGCCATGCTTGCAGAATAAAAAAATGGCACATATGGGGTGGTAAGAAGGACTTCAACATCACTTTTTTTTAAAATGGAAAAAGATGTTGAAAATGCATAAAACTTTGTGCGGGTACGAAACAATGAGAAACCTAAAAAACTTACTTTCAACAATCGGCTCGGGAAATTTCACAGCTTTCTTGCCACCGACATTGGGTTGTGCCATCATTGGGACGGGTGCTGCCGGGAAAGCATAAGAGACAGGAACAGCGTCAACTGCCTCATTGCGTTGGCTTAGGTCAAGTCCAAGACTGCAGGATGGCGGCGTGAAAGCTAGAGGATGCCTTGAAGTGGGAACATTCTGCTTATCAATGACATCAACTGATGCTGCCAACGGAGACAAATCAACGAACATTTCAGTGTCATCTGCTCCAGCTGCTTTAGGTCTCCCGGGACAGTAGGGCGTGGTGTCAGCAATGTTGATAACAACCTTACTGCCCGATCCTTTCCCAGGATGCTCAATTGTTGGTGTGTAAGGGACACCCATGTCCAATGGGACACGTGTGTGCTTCAAACTTGGTGTATGTTTGACTTTGGCCACTCGAGAAGCACTCGGTTGCTGAACATTTGCATCAGCATTACCCTTCGTTTGAACGGTCTCAGCGGGGTTGCTGTGTACAACAAGTGGGAACAACGTTGAAGCAGATACATACATAGGACCATCATCTTTCGCGTGCTGCTCATGCACAATTCCTCCAGCTGAAATTTTCCAGGGACTCTTCCTTGAACAGACAACAGTTTGCACAAATTTCCGTGGGGCAACATTTGGTGTTGTTTTCGGCACAACATTTGTGACGATGGATGCATCACGAGGGCCTGCCTGATCTGGTTGATGCGTGACAACAGGCACGGTGTTTTGCACAACAGCTACTCGAATAACAGGTGTGCCGGCTTCAGTAGAAGGGTGAGCTCGGTCAGACCTTTTGGCAGATAGGTTTGCCCCTAACGGATTGGAGTGAGGAACCGGTTGAACTGCTGGTGCATCAACGTGTGAAGATTTATTTGCCTCGTCTTCAATGCTGCCCCTAGGAGGTACCAAAGCAGGCACCGCATTGGCAGTCCTGGGTGATATTAGTTCATCAGACCCTTTTGCAATTGCACCTCCGTTGGTGCACAGAACAGGAGCGGAAGAGGGCACAAAGGTAGCCGGTGCAGCCGAGCTAGTAGGAGCAGCACCCATGTTAGATGCCTTATCAGTCACAGCATTCTCAAACACGGGGAGCTGCGTGCGCGCTCGATACGGAGGGGCAAAAACCTTGGATTTAGCCGCAGCAGTAGCCTTCTTTGCTTGACACTTTTTCCTGCATGTGTACAGAAGTTGTGAGTGAAAACAAAAAAGAAATGTAGTCATGCAAAAGGAAACTGCCATTGATGGCACAAGCAGTTGGTTGTCAGGCGTGTTTGGCGTGGAAAAAGTGGCCAAAAAAATAGTTCGTCATGCGTGTGTGAGGAGGTTGACACGTAGGTGGCACTGTTCTTGCCGTGGGTGTGTGAAGGTGTTGGCATGTAGGGTGGCACTGTTCATCATACATGTGAAGGTGTTGCCATGTAGGGTGGCACATGTCTTGCCACGCATGTTTGACAGCAATGCCATAAATTGTATGATGAAGATGTTGCCGTGTGGGCGGCAGTGTTTTTGCCATGTGTCTATGCTGATGTTGCCGTACCATGCCATACATCAGTGGCACTTTCCTTGCCACCCATGTATGCAAATCATGGCTTGCATATGCGATGAGGTGGAGTGCCTATGAAATTTGAATTTGCCATGTGTGTGCAATGATGTTGCCATGTATGTGCAATGATATTGCCATGTATGTGTGAAATGAACTTGCCACGCATCTGTATGGTGTTAATGACGTGCATGGGTGATGTACTTGCTAATGAATGTGCAAACGAACTTGCCATTATTGTGGGAATGGTGAAGGAATGCATATGGCAGATGTTAATGCCATAGTATGCAGGTTAGTTTGCCATGTGCGACTAAGAAAGCAATGACGCACTAAGAAAGCAAGGACATCGATCGTCGATTTATGGAGAAGTTGACCTGACATGAATGCATGGGGTGGCAGAGTTGTTGCCACCCATGGTTTAGAAACTTGCCATGCATGTACGATGATGTGGAACGCCCTACAGAAATTGAAGTTGCCATAAAGATGTTTCCATGAAGGTGGTATTGTTCTTGCCATGGTTGTATGTTAATGTTGCCATGCCAGTATCGTAGGAATGGTGGAAAAATGCATCTGCCAGATGTTATTGCCATTGTGTGTAGGTGAGTTTGCCATGTGCGACTAAGAAAGCAAGGACACACTAATGGAAATCAAAAAAAATATTTTGAAAAGAAATGAAAAGTGGTCGTGAAATTAACAAAAAAGGACTAAAGTTGTCATGCCGAGGCAGCGGAAATTGGCAAAGCAGTATGTACCTCCTGTCCACGAGAACAATTGGATCTCCTGTGTTGGAAGAAGCAAAACGGGGTGACGACCGAGTAGCTGTTTGAGCTATTTCACGGACTGAAACACCTCCCGTGGAGGTTCCTTTGTCGAGGTGCGTAGGTGAGCGGGCAGGTTGCTCAAGTTTTGCATCCTTGGCCGCTCTGTCACCAGCAGTCGCCTCACTAACAAAAAAAGAGGAATACCAAGAAAGAAACATGATTAGAAGTGAAAAAAGAAAAAAAATATTAGTAAAAATAAATTGACAAAAAAGTTATGCGGAATGACCAAAAAAGATAAAGAAACCAACCTCCTCCGAGCAGCAACTGGGTCAAACTTGGGGCGTTTCCCAGAAACATCACAAGCGTCATCCTCGGAAGCCCTAGCCCTCTTTGGCGCTCCAACAAAAGCCTTGCTTGTATCAGGTGCACCGGTCGAAGAAGGTGCTGAGACCTTTCCAACACATGCGACATCATCAACTCTCCGTGACTGCAGAACAGGGTCAGACTGGACATTATCCATGCGGACATCACGGGTACCACCATCGTTCACGCGAACAGAATCGTCTTGATCGGAGTCGACTGCATCATTCATAAATTCCTCCTGGCTGTCGGGCAACTCTTGGGAGTCATTGTAGTTGTACCTGCCTCGCGACCCAATTGGTCGGGATGTGCCACCAGTAACAAAATTGCGGAACTGGTTGGCAACTTCAACACCATCGCCGGTCATCATAGCCGTCCACCCCTGCACAGGGTTGCCAAGGAGGTTGGACATGCCAGACGCAAAATTTGCGACCAACGCTTCAACATTAGTTCTTGCCTGCATGCAATGAACAACAAAAAAGAAGATTAAAAAAACCGTGTACTCCATAGAAATTGAGCATGATAGATGGGTTTTTCCAAAAAAGTGATCAAATGAATAAAGGACCGTGGTGTCAAGTATAATGTGAGGGGAAGGAAACAAAAGAGATGACGGTACCTGTGACGAGCATGCGTCACTAGTATGAACGTCCATCCATTTTGAGAAATTATGTGGGCCTCTAAAGAAACTGAAGTCAACAGAATGTTTCGCCATTAGCTTCAAGTTTTAAACAAGAGAAAAAAAGGAAAAATGAAGGGTCAGCGTTGAATACAAAAAAATGTGAGCAGTAAAAAAAGGGAAAAGTGGTTTGCGTGGGTTCTGCCACAAACCATGCAATGTAAATGGCCAGCAAACATGTGGAAAAGCTAAAAGGATTGACGAGTTTGAATGTGAAGTTGCCATGAACGTTAACATGTAGTTGCCGTTAGTTTAGACGAAGTGGACATGAAAGGTGTGTGTGAAGTTGCCATATGTGTAGCAGCGTAAAATGTACAGTTTGAATTGTAAAGTAATGAGGAAGTTTGCATGTTTTGTCGACACGCAGTTAGCATCAGCGGGTGAGAATGTAAGTGGATAAGCATTTGGAAAATCGCATAGGAGTGACAAATGTAACTAATGAAATGCATAACTAGGTGGGAAGAAGTTGCCATATTTATTCATATAAAAATGGCACTTATGTACAAGGATGTGTGCCATGCCAAACAAAAGATGAGCAGAAGTGGGAAATTACACCAAACAAAAGATGACAGCAAACATCTTCCCAGTGTGGACTAAAAAATCAGTAGTGCATGAAAGAAAATCTAGCCTGCAGTTTGCCGAACGATCCATCAGGCTTTGCGTCTGCAGCAAGAACAGCCTTTATGGCAGCGTCGGTCCAAGCAGAAGCAGCGAACTTGTGTGGTGCAGGTAGGCCACCAACGGCGGTCAGGTTCACAGTGCTTAGGTCAAGGTTATCAAGATACGTAAGCTGAAAACAAAAAACATAGAAGGTGGTGAGCACATAAAAATTATTACTTGGAAAGTCGAATGCAGAAAACAAAAAAGGATTATGGTATTGGAGACTAAATTTCTAAAAATGGCGAAAACTTGCCATGAGGTGAAGACGGCACCCTTTGTTGTATATCCCTTTAGAAAGCGCGGTATGGAGGAAACCAGCAATGAACTTGCACCAGTTCATATTGGCAACATTGCTTATGTTGGCCTGCATTTGAAACCCGACAAGAGAATGGAGTCATGAAAACTTGAAACAAGAACTGTGCACATAAAACCAAACAGACAAGAGAAAAGTAGTCATGGTAGAAAGGTGGAAAAAAGTTGAGCACCACATATACTTACAAGTACTGGAAAGCATCTGCTACTAAGGTGTGTGGACGTCGTCGGCGCAAAAACAGTTGAAATGAGGTACATTAGCAGTAACCTCTTGAATTCTTCACCACTGTTGTCCATCTCAGCAAGCATAGTGGCCGCAACGGAGGTGAGCGGCATTGAAGTCATACCCGGAAACATTTCAGGGAAAAGCCGGTCCTGGATTTCACGGTCCACCTTGTAGGGAACATCCACTCCACCATTTGGGACACCTAGAGTGCAGTAAACAGCGTCCTCGTCCAGAGGGATCCTTCCACGGCGGGGGATGACAAATTCTTTGGACGCGGGATTGTATGTCCTCCCAAGCCAGTCGCATACGCTGTTATTCAAGTTGGTGCAAAGTAGGTTCATGAGCGTGCGCATACCCATGGTGTCAACAGCTGCCTTCTGATCATCATTGAATTCATTGTAGAGCTCCGTTAGACGCTCATGCGATCCCCTGTTACGTGGGATTTTCTACCAGCAGAAAAGTGGGGCATTAGCTTAGCAAAAAAAAGGATAAAGTTGCCATCACACAAGTTGCTAAAAAATTGCAGTGAAAACATGATGTTTACAAAGGTATGGAATGGGTTCATAAAACTTGTTGAGCTTGGGGAAACAATTGACAGCAGTTGATTCCATGAAAACGTTATGGGGAACTTGCCACCTACAAACAGCTAAACTGGTCAAATCCCTAGCTCGTGCGAGAAAAATAGCGGTTGTTCTGACATATCTGCTGGTAGACCCAGAAGGAAAAAAGTGTTGCTAATTAGTTGCCATCTAACAATAACTAAATTGACCATTGGTAGAGTTATAACAATAACTAGAATCGCATTGCGTTTAAAAGTTGCCCCCTGAGACCAACAGAACTAACCATGGAAAAGCATAATGAACAGTTTACTGCAAAAAATAGCTTCCATCCCATAATGGGAAAAGTTGCCACCTCCAGCCAATGTAAGTAAGCGTCACACATTGTGAGAAAAAAAAGGAAATACAACACCGGGCTTACGAACAGCGATACAGTTGGCAACAGGAACTTGCCATCTGACAAAAATACTGAAAATTGCCATGCCACGCACGTGTAAGAAGACTACACATCAGGCAACAAAATACCTTCTTCGGAGGACGTTTACCAGCATCCACATCGTCCCTTCTATCAGGCATGAAATCGTCGGCATCATCATCATGCGCGTTGCGTACCATTTTCTCTGGAAGAAAACAATAACAAACGGAACATATCAACAAACAAAGACGGTATTGATAATGAGAGTAGGAAAACATGGCAATTTTCTGACAAAAAAATGAAGAAGCACGAAGTTGCCATCCTGTGTAAAGTAAAGTTGCCATCCCCTATGAACTAAAGTTGCCATGTGAAAAGGTTCGCGATGAATACCACCACTGTAAGAAATGGAGCTATGTGGCAGATTTCCAAGTAAATGGCAGTCTACTCCACTAAGATCATGATGGCATAGAACTACATGAGTGCAAATTGGAGGTGACCTTCAGTAAAAAATGATACAAATGGCGAGAATTAAGCCATCTAGATGGCAGTAGTTATCAGATCTTAAACGCGCTACAGTAGAAATTGACACAAAAACAACATGAATCTGAATGAATAGTTGGGTGCATACAACCTACGTCAGCACAAAATTGCACACTGAAAAACAGATCGCCATCTACAACCCCATGGAGATGTCTCATATGGGACGCGTGGTGAACCTATCACCTCGACAGCGCACCAAAATGCAGCCGTGGGCAACCTTGCAACACTCCGCGACAAAGCGAAGTGGCTACGCCGTGATGACAAGGGGGAGAAAGAGGGAGAGATGCCCAGATCTGCAAAAACGAACCTTAGGCCGCAGAAGAACAGTCGACGCCGCCGGTGACGACGATGTTGCAGATGCAGAAAGCCGCCGACCAACAGCACCTCGCGTAGCCGATCTCGAGGGATATCCGTGACCGTCGCCCGTTCACGCACAGCTTGGATACCCCGTCGTCACGAAGCCGCTCGACGCCGGATCGATTGCGGGAGGACACAAACGCCGGCGGCGGCGACAGATTCGAGCTCCTCCGATGCGTCACCATGGCAGATGGCGCTAGATTGCGGGAGTCACCGCGGCGGAGGGCACTAGATTGGGGGAGTGTAACGGATATGTGAGGCGGAGACGACGGGATAGAGTAAGTGCGGGCGGTTGCGCCACGGCAGAAGAGCGAATGCAGTTGATACTTGGAAAAGGAGGAGCAGTTGACGATGGTGGTGGCCTTCGTGGCGAGCGTCGGTTAGCCGGAACGAACGGCGCTGTCCGACGTGGCAGAAACGTTGTGTCAAGATTCGCACTGGCGATCTGACGGCGATGGGCGCGTTCGGACCGAACGACGAAAACACCGTACGATTCGGAGGTTATCGATTCTGTTGATTTTTTATGGGATCACCAGAACCATCTCAACGTTTTGATTTTTTAACACAGTACAGACGCAAGCGATCATACATACGCGCATAGACTCACCCCTATAAACGCAGACACACACACCCTACCCCTATCTCGATGTTTCGATGATAGGCGTGATAGTCGCTTTTTTATGCCGATATCTGGATCATACTTTCTAAAAGAAACATTCAGCTCTAGGACCAGTTGTCTCAAGGCCCCGCCACAACATACAAATGTCTAACTGGCCAATGAAATATTTCCGAACTGAATCCACGTTCGTTCCCTAGGTCATCACATTGCCTGAAGAGATAACGAAGATGAAAAAAAGCAAATGTTGTAACATGTGGCATATCAAGAGAAATTAAATCATAACCCACATTGACGAGTGGGACCGGGGCCACTAGCCATTTTAGAGACAACTGTGGGTCAAATTATCTAACCCCTTGTAAAGTGGGGCAAATCATCTAATCCCCCAACATATCAAACAAACACTCAAACATCACAAGTCACAAGGTTTTGCAACAAAATTAAAGTAATACTTAACTCATTTAAAACAAGAACCTCTGAAAAATCACTAACAAGGTAAGGTAAACAAAACAATAAGATGAACATAGAAGCACCGCAACCACAACGATAATTTAACCTCCACTCTAGGAGCAGAATCAGAAGCACAAGCCAAACTTGTTTTCATTTGTTTCCTTTCGATGCATAATGTAAAGCAGAACAGCGAGACGACATCCCTCCGTTGTTCACATTGATTGATTGCATTTACACTAGGTTAAATCCTTTCGAACTTGTCAAACACTTAATTGTTTCATCCAACATGTATGTCATGCACTTCTGTATTAATCTCCTTCCGACATTTCGTTTGATTGCCTAATACGCTTATTGTGTGATCAATATAATGTGTGTATAAATGTGTATGTGCATGTGTGTGCAATAATAAAATATGAATGTGTTCATAACAGGATTGGCGGAGATAGGGCCATGGGGAGTAGTAAGTGCACATGCATGCTGCATCAGGGCTCACCGCGAGAAAGCAACTATGCCCTCCAGGAACTGAGCTTCTTCGGCAACTTGTCAACGAACGGGAGCAACACAGATGCCTGATAGAGCGGCAGGCCAAGGTAGGTGATGGGGAAGGCGGTGACCGAGAAGGCGAGCATGGTGCCGGTGAAGGTCAATTCCTGAGGCGAGCACCAGATGGAAGTGGCAAAGAATAAATTTATCAATCCGCATTAGCTTCATGCAATAACGACATTTCCTGTAATATATCCATATAAAAATAATTTTCCTTTAAAATAAGTAGATCCTTGGTAAAACCATGAGCTCTTTGGAGACTTCCATTGGTCATATCCCACTCGAACTGTCCCGCAAAATCCATATATATCATCTAGTGCAAGCGAGGCGCGCACTTCCTTACAGGCATCTTTGGCATTGGTCGCCTACGCTTATGTTCTTCAATTTTCATATGTTGTGTCGATTCTTTTTTCTATTATGTTTCAACCTTTTCCTCATTATCTTTTTATTTCCTCTTATTTCTTGTTTTTTATTTTATTTTTATTTTCTATAGTTTTTGTTTTCTCTTTGATTTTGTTTTTCCTTCATTTTCACCTTTGGTCTTTTATTTGTTTTCTCTACTGTCTGAGGCCAAATATAGTAATGTTTTTTATGACCTACTTAAAACTCTTTTTAAACATTCAAACACTATTTTTGCTAGAGGTTAACATCTATTTGAGGCATATATAAACATATATCTTTATATATGATATTTTCTTGTAAAATACGGATATTTTGGATGAGGGTATGTGAAAAATGTTAATCAAGCATTTCAATAAAATCTTGAACAAGTATTCTTAAAATGTTAATTAAGCATTTGGAAAAGTTAAACGTGTATACAAAAAAAGTTGACCGTGTATTAAAAAATAATGAATTTGTTTAGGGTTTAGAAAAATGTTGAACAAGTATTTGACCAATGTTAATCAAGCATTTGGAGAATTTAGAAAACGTGTATTAAAAAATGAGGAATTGTTTCACATGTATATAAAAATGTTAATCAAGCATTTAAAAAATGTTGAAAAAGTATTTACAAAATGTTAATCAAGCGCTTGAAAATTATTAAATGCGTATAAAAAATATTGACCATGTATTAAAAACATGTGCAATTTTCTTGATCATGTATATAAAATGATAAAGCATTTGATAAAAATGATGAATAATATTTGAAAATGTTAATCAATCATTCCAAAAATGTTAAATGTGTATAGAAAAAAATATCCACCATATATTAAAAATGTTAAACTTGTATTTGAAAAATGTTAATAAAGAATTTCAAAAAAATGTTGAAAGTGTATAGATATAATGTTGATCATGTATTTAAAATATGTTAATCTGGTATTGGAAGAAAACCAGTGAAAAACAAGAAAGAAAGGAAGAAAGGAAGAAAGGAAGAAAAACCGAAGAAAAAAATAAAGAAAACAAAAACACAATGAAAACTGAGAAATATGAAGAAAGACAAGTAAAAAATAAAGAAAATAAAACCCAATTAAATAGAGAAAAATGTGGAAAACTAAAGATAAGAAAAAACGTAAAAAATCAGAAAATACAATGAAAACAAGATCTTTTCGCCTCAAGTATGGTTGCGCCCAGCAACCTAAGAACCCGACGCAAACCGAGTGGCCATGAGCAATGTGCATAATCCCGGATACCAGGGTTCAATCCCTGGGTTCTCCTCGTTTTTCTTCGCTGTTTTTAATTCTGCGCGGCGTGCGTAACGGGCCTGCCCATTACTGTAGCCCCTCGACTCTCTTAATGCGAGACATAGCTCTCGCGTTGGCAATCAACGCGCCATGGATCGAGCAAACGCACATGCCCAGCTGCCCTGTCACCTTTTCGGCCGACCCATGTATGGGCGGGAGGACCACCTTTCTCTCTTCTTTTTTGTCTCGAAAAGATTTAGATTTTTTTGTGTTTTCATTTTAAAAATAATACAGGATTACAAAAATATCTGAATTTTAAACCAAATTGCGAATTATGAAAAACAAAGTGTACATTATAAAATTTTCTTGACTTCATAAAAACATTCATGTTTTTGAAAAATGTTCAGGAAATCCTAAAATGTTCGTGATTTTGAAAAATATTCGAAATTCAAAAAATGGATAAAGCCTCATGGATTCAAAAAAATATTCGAAGATTTCAGAAAAATGTTCATGCTGTTGAAAAATTATCGGGAAATACTAGAGTGTTCTTGATTCCTAAAAATATTTTTATATTAAAAAATGATAAATCCTCATGGATTCAAAAAATATTTGTCTATTTCAAAAAAAAATCACATATTCAAGAATTTCTAAAACATGTTCATGATTTTATGAAAACATATTCACAAGATTAAATAATGTTCAGGAATTTTGAATATTGTTCCCAAATTTCAAAAAAAAATCAAAAAATGTACACTGATTCAAAAAGTATTCATGTACTCAAGAATAAACTACGTCGAAAACAAAAAAATGTTCCTGAATTTCAAATAAAAATTTCGCCGCTCAAAAAAATTATTCTGGTGTTCCAAAAAATGTGCTTAAATTTCAAAAAATCTCCGTAAATTTATAAAATATTCACTAATTTTAAAAAAATTGCGATACAAAAAAATTGGTTCATGTATTTTTAAAAATGTTGACGATTTCAAAAAATGCTCAGGAATTTAAAAGATGTTCTAAAATTCTAAAGTAAAATAAAATAACAGAACAAAATGTAAAAATGCAAGAAAGAAAAAGATTGAACATAAAAAAACAGAAAAAACTTAATTCAGGGAAGGTTCTAGAAACTTCCCAAAACTAATGGAGATGAAATCCGGTAGTAGACGGTCCATACAATTATAGCAAGGGGGGAGGAGGGTAGGCGCCAAGTCACTCGGTGGCGACCTGCGTGCCAATAGGAGCCACCATTTGGCGCTTAATGCCTCAAATAGGGAATTCCTAGCTCCCTTGCTTTCTTTAGAGATACCTGTAATTTTATTCATGCTCATAATAATTACAAGTACACTGATTTAGATCTACGATCCAAGAAATATAAAGTAATTCCTAACACTAAGAATTACAATGAAATCTCTTGAAAAGATCTTCTTATCGGTATCAATCTCTGATAGAAAATACTCCAAAGACTTTGGTAAAATGGGTGCAATTTGACTGGGGCAACCGGCAACGATGTTGTCCCTCTTTCACTTGGACGAACATTACCAATAATATTTTTTGAAAGCGCCTTTAGTCCCCTTTTGAAAAGATGAGAAGTCTTGATCGATGAACGTACTTAGGCCGGGGATGATCCACTAGAAGTGCAGGCCGTCGAATGACAATATCTTCACAATGGTGTTGATGAAACATTTCAACCTCCACAAAGAATCAAGCCAACTAAAAAAGCTTTATACACCAACATAAACTCCTCTGGTCCGTATAATCGGATCTGTGAGGACAGAAAACCCTCTGTCGGGTGGTAGGTGCGACATATGCCAACGGGTGGCTTATCATTGTGGGAGCCAATAAGACGTCGCCGGTGTCTGTTTTCGCCGGCTTCTCCGCCGGCCATTGGGGCCCGCCGACTGGTGGGTCCCGCCGGCTGTCGGCTTCTTGGTCGACAGGCCGGCCCCACCGCCTGGGGGTCTTGTCGGCGGCGGGTTACTGTTGCCTCACCCCTGATGACGAGGGCTCTGTCGAGGTAAGCATGGCTATAGTGTAGCCGCCTTGCGAGCTCTCGCTGTAGCCTTACCTCGTCTTGTCTCCTTAATGTGGCACATGTTTCGAGGTAGGGGGGTAGCCGGCTCCTGGGGGCCGGCTGCGCCCCTGGCCGACTAGGGGAGGCCAGGCCGCCTTCGTGCGTCTCTCTGGCTAAAGGGGGCCCGCCGCCCGCGGGCCGTACTGGCGTCTGTCGTGGATGACGTTGAGGTCAACATGGCTATAGTGCCGTGCCGGACGGGAGATGGCTGACCCATACGGCGTCCTGCGGCCATGCCTGCTCCGGGATTCGGGGGTAGTGGACCGTACGGCGACCACGCCCCGTCTTATCACCGTTATGTGGACACAGTCTTGGTGGGTGCGATCTTGGCCAGCTTCTTGGAGTCGGCGCTCTTTATGGCCGGCTTCGGGGAGTCGGTCCTCTTGGGCCCGGCTTCTTGGAGTCGGCCACCTCGTAGCTTTCTTGGGGAAGGTTTCTGAGACTGGGTCGCCTTCTGGGAGTCGGCCTGGGCATAGCCGGCCGGGGGATGGCGGCCATGTGCTTGTATGCTGGAAGGCTTAAATGGCCTAATAATTTCTTAAAGAGCCAGGGGGAGTCGGTTAGGCTACCCGTGGCCATTTACTCCGACAGTAGTCCCCGAAGCTGATTGGGCTTCGAGGTTGAGGGAAGTCGAGAAGCTCGGTCAGCTTCCTATCTTAACAAGCCGGCAGCTGGGAGCCGGCTTCGGCTAGGCGCGCCGTCTTGGCGAATTTTTTTGAAGTCGGAGGGCGGAAGTCTGCCGGCGCGCGCACCGGGCCGCGGGCCGGCCACTTGCCGCCTGCGAACCACGTGGCATCCCTTGGCTAAAAAGCCTGCCAGCCCACGCGCGCGACGAGACGTCGCCGCAGGTCGGGGGGCCACCACTCCTGCGCCCGGGCCCAGGCGCGGATTCTCTGCGGCCCAAAGCCGCCCGCACGTCTTCCTGCGGCGGTTTCGGCACGCCTTTAGGGCGTAATAATCGCGGGGCGTGGGGGGAGTGGGTGCAGTTAATCCCACGTCCCACCCCACGCCTCGCCTCCTCGGCTTCGCCGTGCGAAGCTATAAGTAGGGGGAGGGGGGAAGCGGCAGGCGCTCGCACGCCCCTCTCCTCTCCGCCATCTTCTTCCTTCTGCTCTTCCTCGTAACAGCGCCTCACCGCCACACCGTTCTACCACTCTTTTCTCCGCCGGCGCGCTCATTCTCGCCAGCCCTACGCCGCGATGCAGTACGGCGGGGATTGGGACGGCTCCAACGTCCATGAGGATCACGTCGAGTTCCTCCGCAAGACGCAGCGGCTGCCCGGCGCGGACAAGGTGCGGGTCCGTCTCGCACCGGAGAAGGAGATCACGCCGGAGCCGGAGGAAGGCGAGCGGGTGGTCTTCCGCTCGCATTTCTTGCGCGGCATCGGCCTGCCGGTGAGCGCCTTCTTCCGCTCCTTTCTTGAGTTCTACCAGCTCCAGCCGCACCACCTCACCCCGAACACGATGGTGCTGCTGTCCGCCTTCGTCACCTTGTGCGAAGGCTACCTCAGCGTCCTCCCCACCCTCGAGCTCTGGGGGGAGTTCTTCCAGTCCAAGCTGGGCACGCGCTTGCAGGGCGTGCCGGCTCAGAGTGGCGTCTTCATCGCGATGCGGAGGGTGACAGCCGACAACCCCTTCCCCGTCATCATGCTGATCCAGTCGGTGAAGCTCTGGCAGAAGTCATACTTCTATGTGAAGAACGTCGCCCTGCAGGGCGACTACGTCAATTTGCCGGCTTACGAAGCCGGCCCGCCGGCGGGCAGGCGGCCCCAGTGGTCCTATCGGGCCGTGACGCTGACGCCGGCTGGAGCCGCAGCTGTCGCCCGACTGCGGGTGATGATCCAGTCGGAGGGCCTATCAGGGCCCGACCTGCTGGCCGCCTTCGTCACGCGCCGGGTGCTCCCGCTCCAGAGCCACCCTCATCTGATCTGTCAGATGAGCGGCCAGGTCGATCCGAGTCGGATGTGCACCAAAGACATGTCGCACGACAAAGTGGCCCATATGGTGAACTACCTTGCGAACTGCAAGCTCTCCGCAGAGTGGCAGTTTGGCAAGGAGCCATATTGCCAAGCTCACCCGCCGCCCACGGTATGTTCTCTTTTTTCCTTTCACTGTTTTGTCGCCGAGTTCCTTTTGGCCGACTCTGACTAGTCGGCTTGTCTCGACAGAGCCCTCTTCTTCGGCCTGCAGGCGGGTCGGACGCGGAGCGCCGATTCGTTCCCGACCGGGCGGAGCACGATCTAGAGGACCCCGACTTGGGGGCGGCCGCCATGGATGACAACACCGAGGCGGGCGGTGGCCAAGCCGACGGCGAGGCAGGCGGCTCCGGGCTTGGGGTCAGCTTCGACGACTGGCCGGATGATGACGAGGCGGAAGTCGTCCCACGCCGCCAGCCGGCGCCCGGCCATGGCGCGGTTTCCTCCGCCGCGCCGCCTGCTCGGGGCGGCGGGCAAAAGCGTCGTGCCGCGCCGGGCTTGTTCGGCAGTCGGCCGAAGAAGCCCAGAGGCGGGGCAGCGGCGACCAGGCGGGAGGAGGCGGCCGCGAAGGCGACCCGCTTTCGCAAGGCGGTGAAGCAGCCCCAGACGGTGTCGGCGTAAGTATATACTCCTTCGTGTATTCTTTTTTCTTTTCTCTGGTAGTTCCTGAATTCTCGTCCTTTCTCAAAAAACCAGGGCTCCATTGTCGCTCCAGCGGGTTGCTGCCGCCTCTGTCGTTGGGTCGCCGGGAGGATCCGGGAGAACCACTCGCCGCGTGGATCCCCCTGCCGATCTTTAGGCGGCGACGGAGCGGAACGCGCGGGAGGCGCGGGAGGAGCGGGAAGCGTGGGAGGCGGAGGCATTGAGGGCGGCCGCCGCCAAGGCGGCGCAAGAGGAGGAGGTGGCGAAGGCGCGCGCCGACGCCGCGGCCAAGGCCCAAGCGGAGGCTGCGGCTGCGGCGGTGGCGGAGGGGGCCTTGCTGGTCACCCCACTGCGCGTCGCGGCGCCTGGGGCCCCAGAGCCCTCGCCAGAAGAAGCCGGCGGTGATCAGCCGGGGCTGGAGAGGGAGGACGACGTCGTCATCCTGGAGAGGGTGGCGGCACCGGCCCCGCCGACTGGAGCGACTCAAGGCGGCCGGCCTGACCTGCCGCCTGTGCAATCGGCCGGGGGCGAGCCGGCCGCGAGTACTGATCTGGTGGTCTGGACGCCGTCGCACCAGCGCACAGGGAAGGCCGCATCAGAGCCGCAGAAGGCTGCATCGGAGCCGCAGCCGGCCGCGGGCTCCAGCTCGTCGGCCCAGGATATGGAGGCGGCCAGCGCCAGCTCGGGGTGGACGCCGGGCGGAGGGACGGCCGTGATGAATGTGGCCGCGCAGGACGTCCGGACCCGGCTTCAAGCCTAGGCTACGGCGCTGAGGAAGTACAACGACGAGTTCCTTGCGACTCGGGCGGCCATCCGGGTTAGTCTTCTTGTCTTGCTTTTTGGATCTTGGTTTCTTCCGTGGGGGCGCGTCAGCGCACCCACTGGGTGTAGTCCCCGAGTTCCGAGTCGGCTGCTGAGCAGGCGGCTTGGAACTTCTTAGCGGATCTAGTTTTGCTATTCTTGCTCTTATTTCGCTCTTCTGCCTGTCTTACAGGACTACCACAACCTCCGCGCGGCTGCCTTCAACTCCCAGGCTCGGGAGCTGACCCAGAAGACCGCTGACCTATCTGAGAGCCGGGGTAAGTGCTTCGTCTTTTATCTCACGTGGGGGCGCGTCAGCGCACCCACTGGGTGTAGTCCCCGAGATTCGGGCCGACTGCTGAGCAGTCAGATCGGATCTTCCTTGACGACTTCTTCTTATTGCTTCTTTTACTCTGGCATCCCTGCAGCGGCCAACGCTAGTCTGAGGGAGCAACTGGGAGGGTCTCAGGCTGCCCTCCGTGTTAAGGAGGCCGAGTTTGCCGCCTTGGCGCAGGAGCGTGACCGCCTGGCCAAGAGGTTGGCCGACCAGGAGGAAAGCCACAAGGCGGCCCTGAAGGCGGTGGAAGACAGCGAAGCTGCCCTCCAGGCCGAGTACGAGACAGAGGCGGCTAGCTGGGCCGAAGCGAAGCAGACGCTGATCAATGGCTATGGCCAGATCGAAGATTTGGTTGACGGTAAGCCGCCTTCTTCTTCGTCCTTTCTTGCCGCTTGCCGTTTTGGCTCGTTTTCTGACTTGGTGTTTTCTCTTCTTTCTCTTTCTTTCTTGCGCAGAGTACTTCCCTGGCTACTCTACCGCCGCCAACCAGGTCATCGAGGCCCGCCGCGAGGCACAGAGGCAGGCTGGCGCCGAGATCGCGCCAAACGCTCGCCGGTCGCTGGAGGAGCAGCTCTTGGCGATCCCGGCCCGCCTCCAGCCGGCTCATCGCCTGCTCCGCCGGCTTCAACGTGTCGGGGCGCAGATGTTGGCCGCCCTCTAGCCTGGCGAAGTGATTCCCCGCATCCCCAGTCGGACTGCCGACTGCCTGGAGGTGGTGGTCGGCCGCTTCGAGACCTGGAAGGCTTCGGCGGCTCGGTCCGGCGCCAGGCGGGCGCTGGAATTCGTCAAGGCCTGGTATCCCGGGCTGAGTCTGGACTAGCTGGCCACCAGGCGTCAGCAGGCCGACACGGAGCTGGAGCCGGCGCGGCAGGCTATCATCCGGCAGGCTTCAGCGATCTCCGACTACACCGACACCAGCGCCTTCGCTCCTGAGGTGGACGACAACGGTGTTGCCCAGCCGTAGGAATGGTTCGGGTTGAACCCGGCAGACGGCGAAGACTCGGCGGAGGAGATCGACTCCAGCGACTAGGGCGAAGAGGAGGAGGAGAAGGGTGAAGATGCCGGGCCAGATGGTGGAGCGGCCGGTCAGCCTCAGCTTGACCGTGCCTCCAGCAACACGGCACGCGCGGGTGCACCGCCTGCAGCCGGCAATGATCAAGCTGAGACCCGCTAGCCGGCCACTCCTCCAGCCGGTGGCGCCTTTACTCTAGTCTGCTGTCTTTATTTTCCTGTCTCGTCACTTTTGGAACAATATTTTGTGAAGTTTGCACAATTCCACCCACTGGGTGTATTCGAACTATGTTGATTGCCGGCCTGTTGGGGGCTTTATATGTAAATATGATTATGCATGCGTTTGGCTTTCCCTTGTTCTTTGCTTTTCATCCTTCTGCTGTTTCCTTTGCCGCCCTCCCTTGGTTGCCGCCTCCCCAGTCGGACAGTTGCTCTGCAATCTGTGGCTGGAGAAGTGCTTGGCCAATTGGGAGGGTAAGTACTCGAGCTTTGTTGGATTATAGCGAAGTGTTTGGGAAGCCGGCCAGCCGGCTGTTCTGACAGCCGGCAAGCGTGGTTGGAGGCCGTCTTTTCGCTATACAAGTTCATTAGTCCTTAGCCGTTTTTCGTGTGGGCGTCCTTTCTGCCTTGGCTCTTGCTAGTCGGACAGTCGGTTCTTCGAGCTGCGACTTTCAACAAGAGAGGACTCGGGAGCCGGCACACTACTTGTCTGACTTCAGGTAGAACTTTAATATAACTTAAGGCGGCCAGTCCCCGGACCGACTAGTCGAACCCGGTGCCAGACAGAAAATCAAATGTAATAATACATTTATGGATATGACACTTGTCACTCATAGATAAATGAAGGCAGTCCCCGAGTGCCCCTCGGGGGGCCTGTTGTTTTCGTACTTAATACAAAAGGGTAGCATGATACATACTGCTTTTAACTGTAAAATCTTCTCAGGAGGTTCGCGTTCCATGGCCGCTCCGACTCCTTGCCAGAATCATCCCTCTTGCGTGCTCTTGGTTTTTGCGCGTCGATCAGGTAGTAGGAGTCGTTGCCTAGTGTCTTGCTGACGACGAAAGGGCCTTCCCAAGGGGCTAAGAGCTTGTGCTGGCCGGCTGTTCGCTGGATCAGCCGGAGCACAAGGTCGCCCTCTTGGAAAGATCTTGGCTTGACCTTGCGGTTGTGGTAACGACGCAACCCCTGCTGGTAGATGGCGGACCGGCTGAGTGCCAACAGCCGGCCTTCTTCCAGTAGGTCGACGCCGTCTTCTCGCGCTTCCTTGGCCTCCGCCTCCGTGTACATGGTGACCCGAGGCGAGTCGAACTCGGTGTCGGTTGGGATGACAGCCTCGGCGCCATATACAAGGAAGAACGGAGTGAAGCCGGTTGACTTGTTAGGGGTAGTACGCAGACTCCAGAGGACAGCCGGCAGCTCATCGAGCCAGCAGCCGGCCGATCGCTCCAGTGGTACGACCAGTCGGGGCTTGATGCTGGAGAGGATGAGTCCATTTGCTCGTTCGACCTGGCCGTTTGACTGCGGGTGGGCAACGGACGCTAAGTCCAGTCGGATACCCTGCGTCGCGCAGAAATGTGCCAGTCCTCCTTTGGCAAAGTTTGTGCCGTTGTCGGTGATGATGTTGTGTGGCATGCCGTACCGAGTAGTGATGTCGATGATGAACGTCACGGCAGTCGCCCCGTTCAGTTTCTTGATCGGCTTTGCTTCGATCCACTTGGTAAATTTGTCCACGGCGACAAGCAAATGTGTCAAGCCGCCGCGGGCTGTCTTGAATGGACCCACCATGTCCAGCCCCCAAACGGCAAAGGGCCAGGTGAGGGGGATGGTCTTGAGTGCAGAAGCCAGCAGGTGTTGCTTGGAACTGAAGACCTGGCATCCTTTGCAGCTCTTGACTATCTCTTTGGCATCTGCCAACGCAGTCGGCCAAAAGAAACCGTGGCGGAAAGCTTTGGCCACAAGTGATCTTGAGGCTGCGTGGTGGCCGCATTCGCCTTGATGGATATCCTTGAGGATTGCCACTCCTTTCTCTGGCTCGACGCATCGCTGGAAGACTCCAGTGACACTGCGCTTGACAAGTTCTTTGTTTATTATTGCATACGCTCCGGCTCGACGTTGCACTAGTCTTGCTGAGGTCTCATCAGCCGGCAGCTCTCTGTTGACTAGGAATTTGAGAATGTGCTGGGCCCATGATGGAGCTGTGACTTCTTCTACTGTCAGTACGGCCACCATGACTCGGGTGGGTGGGTCGGGTGGCGTGGAATTGGAGTTGGCCACCACTTCTTGTGTTGCTGCAGTCCCCGGGCCGACTGCTGCAGTCCCCGGGCCGGGTTCTGAAGTCCCCGAGCCGGGTGTGACTACGGCAGTCCCCGGGCCGGTTGTCGACGTCCCCGTGCCGCCTGTTGGGTTCCTCCAGTCGGATCCGGTTGCATCGGGGGCAGGCGGTACGAAGATAGAGTCCGACTCTGGAGACGGCTTGATGGACGGCTTGAGGAGGCGCTGGAGAGAGACACCGGTCGGTATAGCCTGTCGGGTGGAGCCGATCTGTGCCAGGGCATCTGCTTGGTCATTGTCGGCCCGTGGTACGTGAAGGAACTCGCACCCTTCGAAGTACCCACTGATCTGCTGGACGAGGAATCGATAGCTTGCCATGTTTGCATCATTGGCGTCCCAGTCGCCAGATGACTGCTGGACCACCAAGTCTGAGTCGCCGTAGCACAGGATCCGGCGTATGCCAAGCTCTTTGGCCAGTCGGAGCCCGTGTATGAGTGCCTCGTACTCGGCCACGTTGTTGGAGGCGGCGAAGTGGATTTGCAGCGTGTATCTGAGTTTGTCGCCTTTGGGAGAGGTGAGGACGATGCCGGCTCCCAAGCCGGTGCGCATCTTGGACCCGTCGAAGTGCATCCGCCAATGGGTAGAGTCGGGAGCCGGCGGTAGGTACTGGGTCTCGGCCCAGTCGACGAGGAAGTCGGCCAATGCTTGGGACATGATGGCGGTGCGGGGTTGGTAGAAGATTGTGTACGGTGCCAATGCAATGGCCCATTTAGCCACCCGGCCGGATGCATCCCGGCTGCCTATGATCTCGGCAAGCGGGGCGGTGCACACGACCGTGATGGGATGCTCTTGGAAGTAGGGCTTCAGCTTCTTGGCGGCGAAGTACACCCCATAGCACATCTTCTGGTAGTGCGGGTAGTTTTGCTTTGAGCTTGATAGTACTTCGCTTAGATAATACACCGGCCTCTGGACTAGCTGGGCTCGGCCTTCTTCCGGGCGCTGGACCACGACAACTGTACTGACCACTCGGCTAGTCGCGGCAATGTAGACGAGCATGGGCTCCTTCTCAGTCGGCGCCGCCAGGACATGTGGAGTGGTCAGCATCTTCTTCAACTCATGGAAGGCTTGGTCGGCTTGGTCATTTCACTCGAAATGAGTGGACTTCTTCATGAGTCGGTACAGGGGGAGAGCCTTCTCTCCTAGTCGGCTGATAAAGCGGTTTAAGGAGGCCAGGCACCCAGTGAACTTCTGCACATCTCGCAATTTGGTGGGAGTCTCCATCCTCTCGATGGCCTTGATCTTCACAGGGTTGCACTCGATGCCGCGTTCGGAGACCAGAAAGCCTAGCAGCTGGCCGGCTGGTACTCCGAACACGCATTTCTCGGGGTTGAGCTTGATCTGGAATCGGCGCAAGTTGGCAAATGTTTCTTTGAGGTCCTCCAGCAGGGTGCCGTGCTTCTCTGTCTTCACCACAATGTCGTCTACGTAGACGTGGGCATTTCTGCCGAGTTGCTTGAGGAGGCATTTCTGCATGCAACGCTGAAAAGTGGCACCGGCATTCCTTAAGCCGAATGTCATAGTCAGGTAACAGAAAGCTCCGAATGGTGTGATGAAGGCAGTCTTCAGGCGGTCTGCTGGGTCCAACTTGATTTGATGGTACCCTGAGTAGGCATCCAAAAAACTCAACAGCTCGCATCCGGCCGTGGAGTCTATCACTTGGTCAATCCGTGGCAAAGCAAACGGATCTTTGGGGCAGGCCTTGTTGAGGCTGGTGTAGTCTATACACATACGCCACTTGTTGTTCTTCTTCAATACCAAGACTGGGTTGGCAAGCCACTCTGGGAAAAATACTTCCATAATAAAGCCGGCGGCGAGGAGCCGGGCTATCTCTTCTCCTACGATTCTTCGCTTCTCTTCTGACAGTCGGCGGAGGGGCTGCTTGACCGGCTTCGCGTCGGCTCGGACATGTAATTTGTGCTCGGCGAAATCCTTCGGGACACCCGGCATGTCCTTTGGGGACCATGCAAAGACGTCTCGATTCTCACGGAGGAAGTCGACGAGCTCGCCTTCCTATTTACTGTCCAGGTTTGCCCCAATGACAACAAACCTTTCCGGGTTCTCCGGGTCCAGAGGTATCTTCTTCGTCTCCTTGGCCGGCTGGAAGGAGCCCTACGCATCACAATCCTTGGGGTTGGGGGGCAAGGTCGGCTGCTTGCCGGCCATGGCCACAACCCGTTCTAGTATCTTCTTCTCTTCTGCCACTACGAGGGACTCGGCCAGCCGACTGCTGGCCGTAGCGCACTCGATGGACTTCCTGTAGTCGCCGGCTACGGTGATGATCCCCTTCGTGCTCGGCATCTTCATCTTCAAGTAGGCGTAGTGGGGCACAGCCATGAACTTGGCCAAAGCAGGTCGGCCAAGCAAGGCATGGTAAGGGCTCTCCAGATCCACTACCTCGAACCAGATCGCTTCTCGGCGAAAGTGATCTTTGTCTCCGAAGAGAACATCCATCTTGATCTTGCCGATCGGGGAACAGGACAAGCCGGGTACGATGCCATGGAACACGGTCCGGCTTGGCATGAGCTGCTTCGCCTTGATGTTCAGCTTCTCCATGGTGTCGCGGTACAGTATGTTGATACTGCTTCCGCCATCAATCAGAACGCGGGAGAATCGGGCAGCTCGCCTCTCCGTTGCGAGAGTGACATCCAACACTAATGCGTAGGAGCCAGGGGACGGCATCACCTCTGGGTGGTCGGCCTGACTCCAGTTGATGGGCTTCTCGGACCAGTGCATGAACTCGGGGTTGCTGGAGGCGACTGCGTTGACCTCTTGATGCTGTCGGCGTCGACTGCACTTGTCTTCAACTTGGCTGGTGAAGACGACGTAGGCGGCGTGCTCTTCAGGAAACTCATCTTGAATGGCCCCAACTGCTGGTCGAGCAGCGGGCTGCTGGGGGGCTGGAGGCGGCGGGCCGGGAGGCGGAGGCGGCACCAGTCCCTCGCCCTTGGAGATCCGCGTGAACCAGTGGCACTTTCGGTTCGTGTGGTTGGACGGCTTCGCGCCGCTGTGGAACTTGCAGGGGGCATCAAGAGTCTGCTCGTAGGAGAAAGTCGGCTGCCAAGCCGGCCTGCAACCCTTCTTCTTGGGAGCGGGCCGCTCTTCGGGCTGCTCATCTTCAACTGTGGCCACTTGCCGACTGGTGGAAGGCGGCATAGGGGCCTTGCGCTTGTGTTCGTTCTGGTAGGGGCGCCGATTGGGGTCGCCAGCCGGCGTCTTGGGAGCCGGAGCGATCACCTTCCTAGAGGCATCCACACGAAGCTCGGTCTTCATCGAGGAGTCGGCCATGGCATACTTGTCTGCGATGATCAGCAGTTCGTCGAGGGTAGCCGGCTCGTCACAGAGGAGTCGGTGCTTGAGGAGGATGCCCTCTCGGCACCCGGCGGTGAAGTACTCGATGGCCTGAACCTCATGCACCCCCTCGTAGGAGTTGCGGAGCTCGGCCCACCGTGTGAGGTAGTCGCGGGTCGACTCGTTGGGCCCTTGGACGCATAGGAAGAGTTGGCGCGGCTTGGGAGGCCGCTTGTACGTGCTGGTGAAGTTGCGGGCAAAGACTTCCGTGAAGTCCAACCAGCTGTTGACGCTGTAGGGCTTGAGGCTGTTGAGCCAGGTGCGCGCCATGCCCTGTAGCATGAGGGGGGCGTACTTCACGGCTACGCGCCGGTTGCCGTTGGCTATGCTGACAGCAGTAGAGTAGTCGATGAGCCAATCTTTCGGCTTCACGGAGCCGTTGTACTTGGGCGTGTCTCTGGGGAGCGAGAACCCTTTGGGGAAGGGCTCGTCGCGGATGCGGGGGCCAAAGCATGGCGGGCCGACATCGTCTTCTTCTTCTAGCACCAGAGATCGAGCCAGGCGGTCGATCCGGTGGCGGGCGTCGTTCTTGCCGACTCCTTCGCGGTGGCCTAGTCGGCCACCAAGAGTCGGATGCATGACAGGCGGCGGGGTGGGATATCTCTCTCCTCGAGGCGGGGGAGGAGGCGGATTTCCTTGGCGCTCCACTGATCGAGGGCGGCCTTCCGCGTCGCGCTCGATGGTGATCCGAGTCCGGCTACGGCTAGCAGCCGGCTCCTTGTCCTTCCTCGCGCGGGCACCGATCGCAGTCGGCGACCGGGATGTCGCGGCGTGCTCTCGGCGCGGGGGAGGACTCTCAGCGCGGGCGCCGGCTTCGTGCCGTTCTGCGGCCGCGTCGATCAGCTGCTGGATTCGCCTTGTCATGTAGGGGAGCTCATCGGCTCCCAGCCCATTTAGCTCTTCAGCAGACGCCTGAGCGGCTCACAGATTCTCGAGCGGGGTGGCGTAGACGGGGCGGTCTGCCCCCAGCATGCTGGCGATAGCCGCGCCGCGCTTCTGGACGAAGCCGGCTCGGCTCGGCCCGCCACGAGGCGGCGTGCCAAAGGCGGCGCGGTCGACTTCGCGCTGGTGAGCCTCGGTGAGGCGTCTCATGGAGGCTATCTTCTGGCCTTCCGTGATGAGGGTGAGGCGGCGAGCCTCCAGGGTCTCTGCGTCGGCGTCGGCCGGGATGGGGACGGATAAGTCGTGCATCGCCGCTTGCAGGGCGTTCTCGCCCGAGTTGGCGGCGTGGCTGATGACCAACACCTCCGTGACAGCACTGCTGCCGCTGTCAGCTCGGGGGAGAGGGTCGTCGAAGACTACCACATCAGAGGGGTAGGCGTCGAGCGACGCCGTGTCGGAGTCGACAAGCATCGGGTTGGTGGAGCCGACCGACTCCAAGTCTACAGCAGGCTCGCTGGAGACGTGAAGTTGGTCGAGGAGGCTGACGAGGCGGCTCTCGGGGTAGTTCGTGCCCGCGTCGGATGCGGGCTCGTCGGAGATGTGAGTCTCGCCGAGCAGATCGGCGAGGCGGCTCGCTGCGCAGGCGTCATCGACGCTTTGCAGCGCGTTGGGGCAAACGCCGTCGGGCGCAGCAGGCTGGCTGCGCTCGCGAGGGAGAAAAAGGGTTCCCGTCCAGAACAGGTCTCCGGACGACGGTGCACCTGGCCCCATGGTGGGCGCCAAATGTCGGGTGGTAGGTGCGACATATGCCAACGGGTGGCTTATCATTGTGGGAGCCAATAAGACGTCGCCGGTGCCTGAAAACGGGATGAGGCGAAGACATGCACGCCGGCGAATCTTACCCAGGTTCGGGGCTCTCCGTGGAGATAACACCCCTAGTCCTGCTCTGCGGGGTCTCCGCATGATCACTAGATCTAAATGAGTAGCTACAAACGCTCCTTAAGCTGTCGGGCTAGAGGGAGAAGAAGGGCAAGGCTAGCTCTCCTTTTCTCTCTAAGTGTGTGTGTAATTCTATGAGACCAACCCTTTCCATGGGTGTCCCGGGGGGTTTATATAGGCCTACCCCGGGGGTACAATTGTAATCCTGCTGGGTGCGGGTCCCAGCCGTCAGTGTCTGTGTTCGCCGGCTTCTCCGCCGGCCATTGGGGCCCGCCGACTGGTGGGTCCCGCCGGCTGCCGGCTTCTTGGTGGACAGGCCGGCCCCACCGCCTGGGGGTCTTGTCAGCGGCGGGTTACTGTTGCCTCGCCCCTGATGACGAGGGCTCTGTCGAGGTAAGCATGGCTACAGTGTAGCCGCCTTGCGAGCTCTCACTGTAGCCTTACCTCGTCTTGTCTCCTTAATGTGGCACATGTTTCGAGGTAGGGGGTAGCCGGCTCCTGGGGGCCGGCTACGCCCCTGGCCGACTAGGGGAGGCCGGGCCGCCTTTGTGCGTCTCTCTGGCTAAAGGGGGCCCGCCGCCCGCGGGCCGTACTGGCGTCTGTCGTGGATGACATTGAGGTCAATATGGCTACAGTGTCGTGCCGGACGGGAGATGGCTGACCCGTACGGCGTCCTGCGGCATGCCTGCTCCGGGATTCAGGGGTAGTGGACCGTACGGCGACCACGCCCCGTCTTATCACCGTTATGTGGACACAGTCTTGGTGGGTGCGATCTTGGCCGGCTTCTTGGAGTCGGCGCTCTTTATGGCCGGCTTCGGGGAGTCGGTCCTCTTGGGCCCGGCTTTTTGGAGTCGGCCACCTCGTAGCTTTTTTGGGGAAGGTTTCTGAGACTGGGTCGCCTTCTGGGAGTCGGCCTGGGGATAGCCAGCCGGGGGATGGCAGCCATGTGCTCGTATGCTGGAAGGCTTAAATGGCCTGATAATTTCTTAAAGAGTCAGGGGAGTCGGTTAGGCTACCCGTGACCATTTACTCCGACACCCTCTAACCTTATGGCACGGTAAAAAAAAGTATTTTTATTCTCACAAAATACGAAGATCACTAGACCTTGACAAAGAATATAAAAATCTTGAAGATGCGATGTCCCCCCACCTCGCAGCACCAAGATGGCAGCAGGAGGCGAGGGGACCAAAGATCCTGGGCGGCTGCAACGGCTGTTGTTGCGTCGTTCATGAAAACCTACTCCTAGCTCCCTTGCCACACGTAAACAATTGGTTTAGCTCTCTGGACTAAAACTAAGCATTTCCTATTCGGCGCCTTCAGCGCCAGTTAACGTGCATTTCGTTAGTTGGCGCTGACGGCGCTCTTTACCTGGGCCGGCCCATGTAAGGTTCAACAGGAGAGACCTTTTCCTGGTTTTGGGAAGCTTGTAGAAGCTTCCCAGCCTGATTTTCTTATTTTGGTTTTACCTTGATTGGTCTTGTTTTTTTCTTTCCTATTTTTCTTCTTCATTTTGTATTATTTTGTTTTTTCCTATTTCTTTTCTTATTTTCAAAATGCACGCATTTTTCAAATTCAATTAAACTTAAAAAAACGATGGACTCTTTTTTGAAAATCGACGAACTCTTTTCAAGTTCATGGCTTTTTTCAAAATTCATCAAGTTTTCCTACAAATAGATTAATGTTTTTAAAATTTGTGATTTAAAAATTATCGATGAACATTTTTCAAAATTGGTGCACTTTTTAAAAAATCAATAAATAAATTCATAATCGGTTTGATTTCTTAAATATTTGTGGATTGCTTACAGAGTTCATAAACTTTTGAAAAATCAATGACCAGTTTTTAAGATCGGTTAACCTTTTTCTAAAATAAATGAACTTTTATTCAAAAAAATTAACACTTTTCAAAGTTGATAAACTTTTTTCCATCTCTGTGAAACCTCTTTTTACAAAAGTATGAACCTTTTAGAATTCATGAGCTTTAAAAAAATCTGATGCAGGACCTTTTTTGAATTTGCAAACTATTTTTGAAATTTTTTTTTTGCGTTCTTTTGGATTTCTGATTTTTTTTTCAAGCCAGCGAGTAGTCGTTCAGCAGTAGCGACCGCTTGGTTTTTGTTTTATAATGGTGCTTCAAGCCTTAAGAGTTAAAAAGGACAAATGGGCTCGTCCTGAGAATCTTCTTGCGTTGTTGACTAACAAAATTGCCGTTTCTTCTTCTCAAAAAAAATTTTGCTGAAGTTTCTCAAAAAAATGAAAAAAAAATGCCGAAAGGCGACACGAAAATTCTGACGCAACAACGTGCAGACAAGAAGTAGCTGGGCAAAAACCCTGCCAAGTCACCACCATGAGCCCCAGCCTTCCCGGCGATCGGTCGGTCGGTGCACAGGCAATGCAAGGCAAGCAGCGCAACCTAGAACAAAATGAACGTCCTACACACAAATGCGCTGCCACATGCAACAACAGCGCTGCAACTTGCAGTTGCAACTGTGCAATCTTGACAGTAGCCTACTGTCCGTAGGCGATCGACGCTAGGCACCGGTCGATCCGTCCGTCCCATCCAGCACGCGTACGCGGCTATGATAAGACTACCAATAGACTACAGATTCACAGTAGACACGAGGGCGTACTGTAGCGGCCATGCCTCCTGCCTACGGGGACGGGGGACGAGACATAACACTGTTCCGTTGGGCCGGGCAGCCACGCACGAGGCCGGGCCTTGGCTTCCCCCGTGCCCGGAGAGCGACATAGCACTGTTGGGTCTCCCGATTCGGCATTTATTCGCTGTACGCAGGGTGTCGCTCGTCCATTGGCGAGATCGATCCGTCGACTCGTCCAGCTCTCCAGTTTCCTATTGGAGGATCACATGTGCAAGCGCGACCGATCCACGGAGACGCGCGGCTGAGCCGGGCCGAGGGACCACGACGAACACCATCGTCCACTATGGTTCAGCAGTTTCCACTGCCAGCGAGACGTCGGTAAGGCCAACTCCACCGCAGGACCCCATTCTGTCCGGCCCCATCCGTTTGAGGTAAAACGGACAAACGAGACGGCCCAGCGCGCGACGGCCCGAACTCATCTAGTCCGTTTTGTGTCCGGGCCGACCCACTTCGAGCGCAAACTTGTGCCGGGTTTGGGTCGCGGCGGACACCAAACGGACGTGCGCCTCGTCCACGTCGGGGCCGCGTGGCAGGCGGCCACCTACCTCCCACCCGCCCACATCAATGCGCACGAGCGGGCGGCCCGACCTGTCATCCGCACATCGAAAGGTCGCCGTCCTTCTTTAAGTGGGAACCGTGGACCGGTCGTCGTCCACACTGCCCAACGCCACGCCGTGGCCTCCTCGAAACCCGACAGCGCCAAACCCTAGCCCTCCCTTGTCCTCGAGCTCGCCGGCCGGCCACCTCAAAGCCGTGGGCTTCTAGAACCGCAAGGGGAAGCACGACCGTGAGGCCGGCTCCTCCTCGGGGCGCCGCCGCGGCTCCGTGAAGAAGGAGGAGCCCGCGTCACCGCCGCGCTCCTCCCGTCGAGCCCCCGCGTCGGCCCCCTTCACCATCAACCCTAGGCCCGCCGGCGAGCGCGACCGGCAGTACCTCGCGGCGGACGTGTGCCGGCGGTACTGGGATACGAGGACGCCGGTCCCGTGGAGCGACGTCCACCTCCCCAACGGATGGCACCTCAGCGCCGACCGTGTGCCGATCCCGCCGGTGCCGGCGAGTGGCCGTGCGCGCCGCGATGAGATCGAGCGCCGCCGCCGCCTCCTCCCCGACGACCTGTACTACGACGACGGGTACGCCCCCGACTCCGTGCTCTGGGACACATGGCTCCAGGACAAGCACGACACGCGCCGCACGTCCTACTTCGCCGGCACAGTGTCGGGGCCGCGGCGGCCACGTCGAGAGGTGCGCGGGCGTACGCGGGTGCGCGGCCTCACGCCCACGTCGTCGCCTTCCCCGTCTCCGTCACCACCTCCACCTCCTCGCATGACAGCGGAGGAGGAGGCCCGGCTCATGCAGCGTGTCTTGGAGGACTCCATGAACACGCACGACGAGCGCCAGTGGGACGGCTTGGAGGAGGCGCTGGCACTCTCTGCCGCCGGCGACGTCGCCTTCCTCGAGATGGAGATGGTGGCCGTCAAGGAGGAGGAGAGGAGGGAGGAGGCGATGGAGGTGGAGCCGGTGGCCGCGTTCCACCCCGCCCTGGTGGGCCAGCAATGGAGCTGGTCGTGCATCGCGCCGGAGATGGCCGACGCCGTGGGGGCGTGAACTGGTGCCCCACGCCGCCGCGGTCACCGTAGCGGGAGGCATCGCCACGGGAGGAGGTCGTGCAGGCACCTCCCGCCGTCCAGCCCGCCCCCGTCTACCACGCACCGACGGCCCACCTCTGGACGCCGCCGGCCTACGCGGACCTCGTCAGCGACGACGAAGACGACGGCGGCCATTGAAGACGGCGACGGCGACGACACCGACGGGCACGGGCAGGAGCGCGCTGGCGGCGGCCTTTTTTATTTTCTTTTTTATGTTTAATTATGTCAAGTTGGACGTGAAACTGGGCCGTTTTGTGGCCGTGGCGACCCTAACTAAGTTTTATGTTTATTAAACTGCGCTTATTTACTTTTTTTAGTCATTTTATTTACGTTTTTCTGTTTTTTTAAATCATGTCCAACGCGGACGTGATTTGGGGTGCGGTCGCACGATGGGCGCACGGACGACCCAACGGAAGACCGGACACGGGCGAACCCATCGGCGCCCCAAAGGGACAAAATCCGGTCAAACCGGACGTCCGTTTGGGGTCGCGCGATGGAGTTGGCTAAGGTAGGATCGGGAGGCTACTCGTTCCGATGCGGCGGTGCTGGCAGCTATACGCAACTTGGATAGCCGCAGTTGCCGTGAACTGAAGTGAGCACAGCACAGCTGTCTTGTGCGCACTTGGCCTTGGCTACGAGGGCCAGGTGATGAATGAATAGTTAACGGGTCTGTGAATCCATCGCTCACATGGCTGAGATGAGATGGCCACAGTAGAGTGGATCCCCCCTCCCTCGAGCTCTAGCCTCGACAGCTAGGCCGGCGTATATCATGTGGTAGTGGTAGTATATACGTACAAGCCAATCAGAATCCAAATGGAGAGATAATTAATACTACTATACGTAGTATATGGCTTGGATCCAGGTCACTGAAACGGGATCAATGTATATTCTACTGCTAGTATACATTACTGCGGCTAGCCTCATCAAGCTGCTCTGTACTCTATGGGTCCGTCCGTCCGTCTTCAGCGTGTGTGCCCCAGTCAAAAGGTTCTTGCCTCCACGTGGATCTCTTGTTACTCCCTCCGGTTCTTTTTAGCCTGCATATAACTTTTGTCTAAAGTTAAAGTATCTCTAGTTTGACTAAATTTATAAAAAAAATATCAACATTTATAATGCCAAAGGAATATCTTTAGATTCATTATGGAATGTAGTTTCATATTATGTATATTTGATATTGTAGATGTTAATGTTTTTCTATATAAATTTGGTCAAAGTTTGTAAAGTTTGACTCGACCCAAATCTTAAATGCGGAGTAAAAAGGAACAGAGGGAGTACTTAACAATGCAGAATTTGGGCCAAATGATTGCAGTGCATGCTAATGTAAAGGCAACAAGGCTCCCGTCCATTGCGCTGTGACAACTAGGAGCTCATCTTTTGGCTTTGTTCAGTACTGCACAAAGTGTTTCTGCTTCAGGGTATTTTATGTCGCCTTGTGCTTTTTGTCTGCCTTTTGGAAAGGCACACAAGAGCAGGAGGACATGAACAGAGGACCCAAACTCAAAAAGAAAAAAATGCATCATGGCAACTTTGGGAGAGGTTTCAGTCTCTCATATAAGCGGCATGGATATCAGGTAAAGGGATTAGTGCATGATGCGTCCATGTTATGCGGCTTAAAGAAAACTGTCTTAGAGCATCTCCAACAGCCGCGCTAAACAAGTGCCGCGCCGCAAATTTTGTCATTTTAACGCGCGCGTAACCTGTAGACAAGCTCCAGCGGGCACGCAATAACCGCGCGCGCGGCATATGTAGTTGGGCGCGCGGTCCGAAACGCCAACTCGTGCTGTGTATTTGGGGCGCCGGCTTCCGCGCGCGGCACACACGAGCGCTCGCGCCGCACACTCTCCTCCCCGCCACCTTCGCTCCGCGCGCGCCGGCGCCGGCGAACTTGACCCGATGTACGCACGCGCCGGCACCCCGCTCACCCCATCCTACAGCCGCGACCCCTACCCCGCCGCCGCCGCCGGAAACCCTAGCGCGGGGAGCGTTGGCCTCGCCACCGCCGGAGCTCCTCCGAGCATCGGCCTCACGCGCGGCCTCTTTATGCCGCCGCGGATGACCACGGCAGCGGGCGGCGTCGCGCCGGCGCCGTCCCGTGCTGCCGCCGCCCTCTCGAAGCTCTCGAAGGCAAGGAGAAAGAAGCTTGCATGGCGTGTGACGGGCGCGGCGGCTACCGAAGCGCCGGCGAGCTCACTCGTTGAGCCGGCGGCCGACGCGCACAACGTGTTCGACGATATGCCCCAAAGGTAGAAATTTTTTCCAACTTTTCTTTTCTTGTTATTTTTTGAATGCATCCATATAGATAGCTTATTTGCATTGTTCTATATATTTTGTAGTGTCAACGATGATGCATACATGTCAACTATGGGTGTTGGCTCCAACAATTCGCATTGGTCTCAAACCAATGTCATGCATTTCGAAGACCATGAGTTCGAGGTGGACGAGGATGGTGAGGGCATTGTCGACGCGCCGAAAGAAAGAGCGGGCAATTACACCAACGCCGATGACATCTTACTATGCAATACTTGGTTGCAAGTGTCGAGGGATCCATCTGTTGGAGCTGATCAAAGTAGAGATGCTTATTGGGGGCGGATGAAAGAACACTTTGATGTTCACAACGTGAGTGGAATTGACCGCTCCGAGAGATCACTTCGGTCCCGGTGGTCGACAATCAACTTGGATTGTCAAAGGTGGACGGCCTGTCAAAAGGCGGTTGACAAGTTGAACCCAAGTGGCACAAATGAGGACGATAGAGTAAGTGGCATTTCATACATGTTCATCATACTTGTTGTTGGTGTTCGAAGTGCTAACTTGGTTTGTTTTCATGTAGTACCACATTGCACAAAACTTGTTCAAAGAAGAGGAGAGGAAAACCAAGAAGGGGAAGATCAAGAAAGGAAGGGTCTTTACCTTGCCTCATTGCTATAACGTGTTGAAGGATGATGAGAAATGGAAGAAGCGTGAAGATTTGGATGCATTTGAGCAACAAACGCAAGCGCACAATTGAGTTGAATGATGATGATGAGGAGGAGGATGATGCATCAAGTGATGACGGCAAGAGAAGCCCCACACCCAACTCGGTTTCATACTCGAAGCCAAAACGACCGGATGGGTGCAAGAAAGACAAAACAGAAAAGAAGAAGAGGAAAGGAGATGATGAGCTCAAAAATGCTATGGAAGCTATTGTGAAGGCAAGAAAAGAAGCCAATGAGGTGAGGAAAATGGCAAGGAACCAAGATGCCGCGGCCGAGGAGAGGAGGTTGGCGGCCGAGGAGAGGAGGGTGGCGGCCGAGGAGAGGAAGGTGGCTTTGGAGGAGAGGAAGGTGAGCAATGAGGAGCGAACAAGATTGTTGGAATGGGAGAAGCACTTGTTCTTCTTGGACACATCTAACCTCAATGAGGCGCAAAAGGAGTTTGTCAATCTTTCCCGTGAAGAAGTCTTGATCCAAAAAAGAGCCATGATTCGCGCAATGGGTGGCAGTGGCCTTGGCGCAATGGGTGGCGGTGGCCTTGGCGCCATGGGTGGCGGTGGCGGTGGCCTTGGCCCATGGGAGGCATGGGTGGCTTCGGAGGTACCGTGGGCGGCTTAGATGCCATGGGCAGCTTTGGAGCTACCATGGAAGGCATGGGTGGCATGGGTGGTTTTGGAGCACCCCCGGCGCTATGGTTGCCATGGGAGGCATGCGTTTTGCTTCTCTCATGGGAGGCATGGGTCCACCTCCAGCCGCCATGGGCGGAATGTCTTCCGGTGTGCCTCTTCACACACATTCTCATGAAGATGTCGTTGAAGACCTTGCCAACACCCACTAGTGCAGAACCGGGCTTTAGCGCCAGTTCGTAAGGGCCTTTAGTGCCGGTTCTGCAACCGGCACTAAAGAGTGGAGACTAAAGCCCCCCCCCTTTACTACCGGTTCGGCACGAACCGGCGCTAAAGTGCCACCACGTGGCACGAGCCAGGCCCGGGTGCTGGTAGACCATTAGTACCGGTTGGTAGCACCAACCGGTACTAAATGTTTGGGGGGGTTTTGGTTTTAATTTTTATTTTTCCATTAATTTTGTGTTTTCCATTTAATTCTTTTTTGTTTGCTAGTATTTTACGATACTACATATTGTACACGTTATGCATATATATAAATAGATTTTCTCGTAGAACCGATCATATATATATAATCGAATGTCTCACAACCACCATTAATTATTCACACATACACATGTATATATATACAATTTCTCCTACATGTTGCCTTGGTGCCTTCGGAGCACGATGACAAGTGGTTCATGGGGGCGGTAGCGGGTAATAGTATTCTCCTTTGGGATCTATGACCTGGTCGAGCAAAAATCCCGCTATTTCCTCTTGAAGTGCTCGTATGCGCTCCTCTCGTAGGAGCTGGTCCCGCACCTCTTTGAACTGTTAAGAAGGAGATCAATATGCATGTGTATTAGTTGTGTGACTAGATATCGACAATCATGTACCCAGTCCTGTCTATCAGATCTGCTCCTTTCGGACGCCATCATGCGAATGTTCTCGCAAACGTAGTATGCACACACTTCAGTCCCCGGCGCCTGCTTCAGGGCCTTTACGAGAATAGAATTTAATCAGATAATTATTAATCAAGCATGTTAATTAATTAATGGTATTGAATCAAGAATTAAAGAGATGGTAGCTAGCTAGCTAGTACTACTTAATTACTTACCTTGGGTCGATACCAACATAGCTTTTGTCGCCATTTTTCTGGAGTCACCTTGATGTACTTTGCCCAAGCCCTGCCCGCCGGCAAAGAAAATTAATAAAGGGGTTATTAAAAATAGTTCATATCAGGAAATGACGAACTAAATAGGCCGAGATATAGTTAATAATGATTGAATAACCTGTCGACTATCCCCTTCACGATGCTGTAGTCACTATCTTTCTGAAGCAGTGAGTCCAGTACTTCAACTTTTCCTTCGTCAACATTAATGTCTAACAAGATCCAGTGAAAGCTGCATGCGTATACGTTGCATGTATAAATTAAGCGGGCATGTGCATAACACCAATCAACTATAACCCTAAACCCTATACACTTATCAACATCTAGCTAGTAAGCAAAAACAGAATTTGTAGTACAAGATAGTGTGACTCACTCGAAGTTGTAAGGAAGTAGTATATCTTCATTGCTATTGAGGCGCTTCAAGAACTCTAGCATGCATTTCTCTACATCTTGTCTACACCATTCCAATTTCCATGTGTATTCATTAACGGTATTTGGGTCAATGAACCCAATGCCATAGCGTCCAGCGTTTTTCATTTCATACATCTTCATCCTGCATAATACCACAGAAAAGAATATATAGTGAGGATATATAATTACAGGTAATTAATGATCAATCAATGAGCACTAGAGCTAGCTTGAGACTTAAATTACAGAAAAAATCACTTACAGACAATAGCAACTGACGATAGATTTGTCGATGCATCTTGATTGAATAACTGAAATAGTTCTGAATACTCAACGGACAGAGCTTTCTTATTGAAGTAATGATCTTCCTCGACTTGCACCATGAGGGACTCTCGATTGGAAATCTTGGTAATTTTCATGTACCAATCATGCAATTCATACATTCTCGTTGGGAGGTTCTTGACCTCCTCGGGCTCGACCAAAGGTTGGCCCCGGACATATTTCCGTTTTATTTCCTCCTCTCTAAGCGGAGACATGGGCTCGATCTCGAGGAGTTGTCCAATAGTGATCTTGAGCATTTCAGCCTGCATTATATGCTCCTCGGTTATTACCACATCGCCCAGCTCGGGAACGTAAACGGTTTGCCCACAATAATATTGGGCGCGCGTACTCTCATGTGTTGTTGGCACAACAAGCCGGGGGGGGGGGGCGATTGCGCCGCCTGTTCTCCCAGCTGGGGAACGGTTTTCCCGCATTTTTTGACAGCTGCTTGTTGGCTCGAGCTCGAGCTCGCTTCTTTCTGTAGTCGTGCTCGATGTGCCTTCCTGATTTGGCGCTCATAGTCTGAGTCAACAGGCTTGGGAGCTGGTGGTCTAGCCATACGAATGAAGTGGTCAATCTTTTCCTCAGGCACTTTCTCCCTCGGCGGCGTTGCCGGTTTCGGTCGAAAATGAGCGTCCACTTCGGCCCGCACTATTGCATCGTTTTGCTCCTCGGTCATGTCGTAAGGCCTCTGAGGAAGAGGAGCGAGGCTGCTTGGACCATATTTATATCGCTTGTCTCCGCCTGTACTTTTTGTACTACCTCGACTCATACTGCTACGCACCATAGCTGCGGTGTGTCTCTTCTGTGATTGCTTAGGCGGCGGAGACGGCTGACGTGGCTTAGTTGGAGCAGGAGGAGTGTCCTGACACTGTGCCAGACTTGAAGCAGGAGGTGTGGCCTGACACGGTGTCGGACTTGAAGTAGGAGGTGTGGCCTGACGTTGTGCCGGAATTGAAGCAGGAGGTGTGGCCTGACACGGTGTCAGACTTGAAACAGGAGGAGTGGCCTGACGCTGTGCCGAACTTGAAGCAGGAGTCTGCTCACGCGTTCATGGACTTGGAGGAGCGGGAGTCTGCTGACACGGTGGCGGACTTCGAGGAGGAGTCGGCAGACGCGGTGTCGGTGGACTTCGAAAGATGATGCAATCCTTTCTCCATAGGATGATACGATGTATGGCCTCTCCCAGTGTGTGCTCGTCGTCACCTCCAGGAATGTCAAGATCTAGCCCCGAATATGGGTCCACCACCTCATCAACCAAGACACGAGCATAGCCCTCTGGAATCGGGGTGCAATGGAAGGTTGCTTCGGGGGTAATTGTAAAAGCAACGGCGTCCTCCACCTTCATGGATATGTTCTTCATTTTGAAGTGTAGCTCACACTTAGTGTTCTCTATGATGTCATCCACAGGGTATGTATCCAGCAGTGCGTCGCCCGGGCGGAACCAACGTTGCTTCTCGGCATGGATGGGACGGTGCTATCCAATGCTAGATGATCATCCGCTTGCTGCTGCCGCTGCTGAGACCCCCTTTCCTGGCTAAGTGAGTCGATCTGCTGCTGCTGCTGCTGGAATTTGAGTGCCAAGTCCGCGTGCCTTGCTTCTAGGCCTTGAAGGCGTTCCACGTCCTGCTTCCTCTGCTCCTCCTCCAGCTTCCTCTTCTTCTCCTCCTCCATCTTCTTTCTTGCACGGGTCCTGTAGTCGTCGTTCCATTCCGAAAAGCCCTCATACCAGGGAATAACGCCCTTGCCTCGTGTTCTTCCCGGGTGTTCAGGATTTCCCAGGGCACGCGTAAGCTCGTCGTTCTCTCTGTTGGGCATGAACACCCCCTTTCGAGCATCTTCTATTGCGTCAAGTAACTTTTGTTCTGCTCCTTTTAGACTTGCCTTCTTCGAAACCAGGCCTGTCTTCGGGTCCAACGCCCCCCATGCGCATAGAACCAAGTTCTGCACCTGGGGGGGCAGCTCCTAGTAACCGGAGTGACCCCTGCATCCTCCATCTCTTGCTCAGACTTATCCCACTTAGGCATTGCCACCGCGTAGCCACCTGGACCCAACCTATGGAACTGCGTCTTTTTTGCGGCATTGGCCTTGTTTTTTCTCGACCGTTCCTTAGATAATTCTGATTCCTTGAATTTCATGAAAGCGGGCCAGTGTTCTCTTTGCTTCTCCAGTGTTCCCTTGAATTCTGGAGTCTTCCTTTCTGCAGCGAGGTAGTTGGCCCATACAGTTTTCTTGTGGGTGTTGAATGCAATTGCCATCTTCTTAAGAGCAGTGTCCTTGACTTTCTGCACATCTGCATCAGTGAAATAATCTGGTAGGGTGAAATGTCCCATCAGAGATTCCCAAAGCTTTTGTTTTGCTCTGTCGTCGACCCAAGTAACATCTGGGCGTTTAGTTTTTGGCTCTTTCCATTCTTGAATGGAGATCGGGAGTTGGTCCTTCACAAGAACTCCGCACTGACGAACGAACTTGTTCGCAATGTTCTTAGGCGTGAGGGGTTCGCCACTAGCTTTGATGGAATCGATGTTGTACTTTACACCCTCCTTCAACTTTTTGCCCGGGCCGCGCTTTGTCCTGCTGTCTGTAGAAGCAGATTTGCTCGATCCGGAGGGCTGAAAGAAGAAAGATCGATTCGTTAATATATCTTCAAATAAAAAAACATGTGATGATCACTAGATGCCTGCTTATATAAATATACCTCGCCGGTAGTCTTTGTTATTTCAAGATCAACATTGTATTCGTCATCATAATCATTGTCTGCGTCATCATAATCATAATCATAGTTCATGACTTCATCAGCTCGGTCGTCGAGATCGAATATCTTATCATCACCCTCCCCGGTATTGTTCAGATATTGGGAGCCGTCATTTGCTTCATTCAGATCATCTGGCCTGCTAGGGCTGCGTATGATCTCGAACAGAGCCTCTTCTCCCTCTCTGCCGGTATTGTCCGCCATAGCTTTTATTTAACTAATACAGAAGAAATATAAAACAATTTAGTATTCAAATTACAATGCATGGATGCAATCAATAAGGAAAAACCGAATCATATAGTACATAATATGCATCGTCTTGAATAATATATAATCTCGAATACATCGTCTCGAATAATATATAATCTTGAATACATCACTGGCTAGGTAGCTAATAAAGATCGAATACAATAGAAGAATCTAGGCCACTCGCGGTTCCTGGGGCGCGGGCGGTGGACACCCAAAGACAAGGAACCATCACATGATCATATCTCCGGTCATCTGCCCAAAGAACCTGCCAGGTATTGGAGAACCTGACGTCCATAGCAGCCATGTAGCGATGGGCGTGCTCGTCCTCCTCCCTGACACGACGACGCACCACCTCCGGCGGGGTCGGCTCCCTCTGCACCGAATGTGGCCCACGCGAACGCCACCAAAGGAGATCAGGGTCGACGACGGGACCCGAGGCCGGGTTCCTCACCAAGCGGCGCGCCCCTCCAGGTAGCACCTCCCAGTGCCAGCCCGGCGGAGCCCAATCCCGGACATGGGTCAGCCGGACGTCGTCGCGAACGGGTCGACGGCGAGGATGCGGGCCGGGCATCGTCGAGAACAAATACTATATGCCCGCAAAAAGTAACATTTTTTAAATGATTGGATTGTGATAACTAAAATTATAAGAAACTGGAAAAAAATCGATCATCGTCTAACAATTTGACATTAATCTAATTCATCTAGCTAAAACTAATTCTAATATTTCTATATATATAACTAACATTTCTAATATTTCTATAACCAAAAAACAGAAAATTGCTAACATTTCTATAACTAAAATTATAAGAAACTAAAAACTACCATTTCTATAACATTTCTAACATTTCTATAACAATTTGAAATTAATCGAATTCATCTAGATAAAACTAACATTTCTAAAATTTCTAACATTTCTAACAATTATATATACAATTTGACATTAATCTAATTAATTAATTAATTCATCTAAAACATTTGTATAAAAAACAGAAAAAACAGAATCGTGTGTGTTTCTGTGTGTGTGTGTGTGTGCGCGCGCGCGTGTGTGTGTGTGTGCGTGTGTGTGTGTGCGCGCGCGTGCGCGTGTGCACCCTACGGCGCCGGCGGCGCGGTGGCTTCGATTGGAGGGAGGAGAGGGGCCGGGGAGAGGGGCTCACGGCGCGGGCGACGGCGACGGCGAGGCGACGGGACGGCGAGGCAGAGGGGACGGCGACTGGGGCGGCGGCGACGAGGACGGACGGCGACGGGGGCGGCGACGAGGGGCGGCGGCGACGGGGCAGAGGAGAAGAAGCAGAGGGAGAACGAACTGCCGATTTTTTTGAAGTGTTTTCTTATATAGAACCCACCTTTAGTACCGGTTGGAGCCACCAGCCGGTACTAAAGGTTTGTTTTGGCCAGGCGAAGCGGCAGGAAGCGCACACCTTTAGTACCGGGTGGTGGCACCAACCGGTACTAAAGACCCCCCTTTAGTACCGGTTGGAGCCACGACCCGGTACTAAAGGGGTGCGGTGGCGCAGGTGCGGTGCGGGCAAGTTTAGTCCCACCTCGCTAGCCGAAGGGCGCCCGCACCTGCTTATAAGCCCCGCTGCGGCAGCTGTCTCGAACTCCTCTCTATTGCAGGCCTTCTGGGCCTACCTGTTCTATGCTGCCATGTGGGCCTATTGGGCCTTTGTGGGCCTGCATCCTGGCCCAACAACAGGTCGGGTTTCTAGTCGTATGCAGGCCGCTGTGGCGCAGTAGGCGGGCTTTTTTATTTTTTTATTTTTTTGCTTTATTTATTTTTGTTTTATTTATTTTTGAGTTGTTTTTTGCTGTATTTAGAGTTTCTTTGTGAATATTTTTGCTTTAGGTACAAAAAATTACAAACTTTCTATTAGTGCCGGTAGTTTACAAATTTGAATAGTTTACATTTTGAATTATTTGAAATTTGTGTGAATCACTAGTTTGTGAATAACTTAACTTTGAAAATAGATTTTCAGTGATTCTTTTTTCTTATGTTTAATATTAGTATGTTTTATCATTATATTCAATTTGGTAATGCTTAGGTTATTTAAAAAATGAAATGCCTTTGTAACGGATGAGTTTTCGTCCGAAACCCTGATGCTTCGAAAGAGATTGTCCATTTTATACACGAAGTGCATCCAGTTTTTGCGGTAACCCTCTCTACTTTTTTGCACATGCTATGTGGGTGAAATTATGATACCATGCCAACTTTCAACCTTTTCTGAGTTCATTTGAAATGCTTTTCAATTTCAGGGTTATTTAGCTGAAAAAATCAGTAAATGCATGAAAGAATTTGTTTGCACATAAAAATTTCGTCGCGTTTCAAATGCCAAAACACATAACCACCCTAACTATTACAGAGATTCCCTCCTGGGTGTGAAACACAGAAGAAAGTGATGATAGTGAAGCCGATCACATCCCAGATCTTTGGGTGTGAAACTTTTTCTTCGCGTATGTCCCTTTGCGCCGTAGCCATGGAAAATCTTCATCATTTAACTGTATACTCGGGTCAATATTCACTGTGAATGGAGCAATTTCATCAAACTTTTCATAATCTTCTGACATGTCTGTCTTGTCATCCACTCCCACGATGTTTCTCTTCCCAAAAGGAACTATGTGGCGCTTTGGCTCATCGTATGATGCACTCGCTTCCTTATCTTTTCTTTTTCTTGGCTTGGTAGACATATCCTTCACATAGAAAACCTATGCCACATCATTAGCTAGGACGAATGGTTCGTCTGCATACGCAAGATTGTTGAGATCCACTGTTGTCATTCCATACCGTGGGTCTTCCGTTACCCCATATCGTGTCATATTGACCCATTTGCACCGAAACAAAGGGACCTTCAAACCACGTCCATAGTCAAGTTCCCATATCTCCTCTATGTAACCATAATATGTTTCCTTTCCCGTCTTGGTTGTTGCATCAAAGCGGACACCACTGTTTTGGTTGGTGCTCTTCTTATCTTGGGCGATTGTGTAAAATGTATTACCATTTATCTCGTACCCTTTGAAAGTCATTATATTCGAAGATGGTAACTGGGACAGCGAGTACAGGTCATCTTCAATGGAGGCGTCATGCATGGTACGTGTCTGCAACCAGCCGGCGAAACTCCTGGTTTGTTCACGTGTAATCCAGTCATCAGACCGCTCCGGGTGTTTGGAGCGTAGAAAATTCTTGTGTTCGTCCATATACGGAGCCACCAAGGCGGAATTCTGTATAACTGTGTAGTGTGCTTCAGTGAGAGAATGTCCGTCCATACATATTTTTTGATTCCCTCCTAGCGTGCCTTTTCCATCCAGTCTGCCCTTATGCCGCGATTCAGGAACACCAATCGGCTTAAGGTCAGGAATAAAGTCAATACAAAACTCAATGACCTCCTCATTTTCATGGCCCTTGGAGATGCTTCCTTCTGGCCTAGCACGGTTATGAACATATTTCTTTAAGACTCCCATGAACCTCTCAAAGGGGAACATATTGTGTAGAAATACAGGACCCAAAACGTTAATCTCTTCGCATAGGTGAACTAGGATGTGCGTCATGATGTTGAAGAAGGATGGTGGGAACACCAACTCAAAACTGACAAGACATTGCACCAAATCATTCTCTAACCTTGGTATGATTTCTGGATCGATTACCTTCTGAGAGATTGCATTGAGGAATGCACATAGCTTCACAATGGCTAATCGAACGTTATCCGGTAGAAGCCCCCTCAATGCAACCAGAAGCAGTTGCGTCATAATCACGTGGCAGTCATGAGACTTTCGGTTCTGGAACTTTTTCTCTGCCATGTTTATTATTCCCTTTATATTCGACGAGAAGCCAGACGGTACCTTAATACTGAGCAGGCATTCAAAGAAGATTTCCTTCTCTTCTTTGGTAAGAGCATAGCTGGCATGACCCTGATGTATGCCATCTTTTCCATGCATACGTTGCTGGTCCTCCCGTGCCTCAGGTGTATCTTTTGTCTTCCCATACACGCCCAAGAAGCCAAGCAGGGTCACGCAAAGATTCTTCGTCACGTGCATCACGTCGATTGCAGAGCGGACCTCTAGATCTTTCCAATAGGGCAGGTCCCAAAATATAGATTTTTTCTTCCACATGGGTGCGCGTCCGTCAGCATCATTCGGAACAGGTTGTCCGTCAAGACCCTTTCCAAAGACTACCTTCAAATCCTTGACCATATCATGTACATCAGCACCAGTACGGTGACGAGGCTTCGTCCGGTGATCCGCCTCACCTTTGAAATGCTTGCCTTTCTTTCTTACGGGATGCCTGCTCGGAAGAAATCGACGATGTCTCAGGTACACATTCTTCCTACAATTGTCCAAATATATACTGTCGGTATCATCCAAACAGTGCGTGCATGCGCGGTATCCCTTGTTTGTCTGTCCTGAAAGGTTACTGAGAGCAGGCCAATCATTGATGGTCACGAACAGCAAGGCCTTTTGGTCAAATTCTTCCCCCATGTGCTCATCCCACGCACGTACACCTGTTCCATTCCACAGCTGTAAGAGTTCTTCAACTAATGGCCGGGTTGCTTAGGGCCTTGGATGAGCACTGGCATCATAATGAACTTCCGCTTCATGCACAACCAAGGAGGAAGGTTATACAAACATAGAGTCACAGGCCAGGTGCTATGGTTGCTGCTCTGCTCCCCAAAAGGATTAATGCCATCTGCGCTTAGACCAAACCATACGTTCCTTGCGTCATCTGCAAACTCCTTCCCGTACTTTCTCTCAATTTTTCTCCACTGCGACCCGTCAGCGGGTACTCTCAACTTTCCGTCTTTCTTACGGTCTTCTCTGTGCCATCGCATCGCCTTGGCATGCTCTTTGTTTTGGAACAAACGTTTCAACCGTGGTATTATAGGAGCATACCACATCACCGTGGCAGGAATCTTCTTCCTGGGGCGCTCGCCCTCGACATCACCAGGGTCATCGCGCCTGATCTTATAGCGCAATGCACCACATACCGGGCAAGCGTTCAAATCCTCGTACTCACCGCGGTAGAGGATGCAGTCATTAGGGCATGCATGTATCTTCTGCACCTCTAACCCTAGAGGACAGATAGCCTTCTTTGCTTCGTACGTACTCTCGGGCAATTCGTTGTCCTTTGGAAGCATATTCTTTATCATTACCAGCAACTTTCCAAATCCCTTGTCAGATACACCATTCTCTGCCTTCCATTGCAGCAATTCCAGTGTGGTGCCCAACTTTTTCTTGTCAGCTTCGCAATTCGGGTACAACAATTTCTTGTGATCCTCTAACATGCGCTGCAACTTCTTCTTCTCCAAATCACTTGCGCAGTTTCTCTTTGCATCGGCAATGGCCCGACCTAGATCATCAGCGGGCTCATCTGATGCCTCTTCTTCAGCTTCTTCCCGCATTGCCAGCTCAGCTTCTTCCCCCATTGTTGTATCATCGTATTTAGGGAACCCATGGCCAGGATAGCTGTCGTCATCCTCTTCTTCTTCATTGTCTTCCATCATAACCCCTCTTTCTCCGTGCTTGGTCCAAACATTATAGTGGGGCATGAAACCGGACTTAAACAGGTGGACGTGAATGGTTCTTGACGTAGAGTAATTGTGATCATTCTTACAGACTAAACATGGACAAGGCATAAAACCATCCGCCCGCTTGTTTGCCTCAGCCGCAAGAAGAAAAGTTTGCACGCCATTAATGAACTCGGGAGAGCATCGGTCATCGTACATCCATTGTCGGCTCATCTTCATTACACAACACCGAATAGACCAAATTAATACAAGTTCATACATAAAGTTCATACAAGACTTAAATGCAACAAACAAATAACTCTCTAACTAAAGAATTTAAATGCAACAACAAATGCGATCAAGATCGCAACTAAGGTAACAATTGATCCAACAGCATAATGATACCAAGCCTCACTATCAATGGCATATTTTCTAATCTTTCTAATCTTCAAGCGCATTTTCTCCATCTTGATCTTGTGATCATCGACGACATCGGCAACATGCAACTCCAATTCCATTTTCTCCCCCTCAATTCTTTTCAATTTTTCTTTCAAATACTCGTTTTCTCTTTCAACTAAATTTAACCTCTCGACAATAGGGTCGGTTGGAATTTCCGATTCACAAACCTCCTAGACAAAAATATCTATGTCAACTTGATGGGCATAATTTGTCATAAACACGAAATGCAACAACTAGTTTTAAAAGAGAATATACCACATCCGAATCATAACAAGGACGAGGGCCGACGGGGACGGATATCAAAACCATGGCACTATGTATAACAAACAACGTACGGGTAAGATAATTATACGAGTAACTATATATCCAAATCACACAGACATCAATTTGGTAATGTAAAACATTCATGAACAAGAGGCTCACCACAAGGTGGTGCCGGCGACGGAACGGTGCGGGCGATCGACTGTGGTTACGACGGAGATTTAGAAGGCACTAAGTAAACCACGCCTACATATGCAAACTAAGTGTTAGTTTTGACCACAAATTGCATATAAATCAAATACTAGCACATATATTTTCTACCAAATTACTAAACTCATAAATTAATCACTATACAAAGCATTGCAAGAGCTAATCTAGCAATGAGAGATGAAAGGACAAAGTTGCTAACCTTTGTGATCATTTGAATGGATGGGGGCCTTCAAATCTTGACAAATTTTGGGCAAAATGTGTGATGAGCTCGAGAGGAGAAGAGGGGAAGAACAGAGAGGAGAGGGGAAAGGGGAAGAACAAAGCGAGCTCGGGTGGACGAAGGGTTTATGTAGGACGACCTTTAGCACCGGTTCGTGCCATGAACCGGTACTAAAGGTGCTGGAGGGGCCCCGGACTGACAACATCCTGCCACCACTCACTTTAGTACCGGTCCGTGGCACGAACCGGTGCTAAAGTTCGGCCACGAACCGGTACTAATGAAAGCGGCTGGCTAGCCGTTGGAACCGGCACTAATGCACACATTAGTGCTGGCTCAAAAGCAAACCGGCACTAATGTGCTTGACATTTGACCCTTTTTCTACTAGTGACCGTCGGAGCTTCACGTGATGCGGTGCGCGATGAGGAGGAGGAAGAATCATCTTCGGAGGAGGAAGAATCGTCTTCCGAAGATGAGGACGAAGACGAGGACGAGGCTTGATGTGTCTTTCGTTTGTGTCATGAACTTGGTTTGCATTTCGAACTTGGTTGGATGAACTTGTGGGCATGAACTTTTATTCATCAACTTGTTTGTGTGAAATTTATATGTCATCTTCATTGCATTTTGAATGTTTGAAATCCATTTGTGTCCAAAATGCAATATATGCAATGCTCGGCGAGTCGCGCGCGCTGCATTTTAGCGCGGCTGTTGGAGCCAGCGCTGCAGGCCACGCAAAACCAGGCAAAGCGCACGCGGCAAAATAGTTTTTAGCGCGCGGCGCATTGGGCGGCTGTTGGAGATGCTCTTAGGCTGTCCCTTTTGAGAAGCAGTGGGTCAAATCCAAAGCAGCATCTCTTCCTCCTTTCTTTCAGCATAAAGATCACATGGATGTGAGGGCTAGAATATTGGTACGTACGTTGTGTAGGTGCCTATGCTAGATGCGGGTTGCAGCAGGTGTACAAGTGAGAGTGAGACATGCAGATGATTCCACCGTACCTTTGCTCATGTAGAACAAGGCCGTGGCAAATATTTAAAAGATTGCCGGTCGCCAAAAGAGCTGGGCATACTCTAGTACCTGGCTAGCTAGGTTTGGCCCATGCACATAAAAAACCAAAGGGTTCGGTTTATTTTGGATTTTGGAGTGGACTGGAGTGGAGTGTAATGTAGTGTATTTGAACTTGCTGATTCTTCTGGTTTTCAGTTAAAAAATGCGGTAAATATGGTGTAGTAAACTTTTGGTAACTTGTGTCACATGTAAATTAGTCTAAGTACCATAAGTGTATAACCTTAGTGGTAGGTGTGGTAGATCCAAACTGTATCTGTAGTTCTGTACTACTCCATCCGTCGGGAAATACTTGTCGGTGAAATGGATGTATCTGGACGTATTTTAGTTCTATATACATCCAGTTTTATCCATTTCAGTGACAAGTAATTCCAGACGGAGGGAGTAGCTGCCATTTTGCCATTTCGTACACTCGAGCTACATCGATCGATCCTTGTCAGTGTCCAACAGAATTGGAAATGTCTGTCCTTGACTAATTAGAGTAAGCCTGGCCGTCAAGGATGCGCTTGATGATTGAACATCGATCCGGGGATAAAACAATATACTTTCAAACATAATGACTTGAAACCTTCATTCTTCTCAGTGATCGACCACAACTAGCAAGCAAACCAATGATTAGACGAGCTAAAATGCCAAGTTGATAACTTGACTAACTGAACTTGCTTACTTTAATGAACGTGGCATGTAGAGTATGATCTGTATATATTTGGGGCAGTTGTTTGGGGTGTGGCCGGCTACTGCGCCGAAGCTTCCCATGGTCAATAACTAGCACTTATTTAACTCACTGCACATCTCCTTTGTTCATTGTGAGTGCATGTGTGTGTTCCGCACTGAACTAAATCGCGCTCATGTTGGCACCTTGTTAATTTCGTTGGGCTTATCTACATCACTGTACATTGTATGAATAACTTTGGATGTTGGTTATTGGATGAAGTCAATTCTCGCTGTAGAGAGTTGGCAATTTTGAGCATTGTTGATCATTGAATATGTTGAAGGAAAAGCTTCCTGGAATATGTTAACGAGTCTATTTAAACAAGTTTTCAGTTTCAAAAGGAGAGAAAATCACTACACCAAATTGTGTCACATACTCTAAAGAAAGAAAAAAAGGAGACCCATGCCATGATTTTCAAATCTTTTCTATTTAGTAGTCTAAGTTTCTCGATGAGGATAATTAATTCGGTCGTTGTGGTCGGACTCTATTATGGATTTCTGACTACATTCTCCATAGGTCCCTCTTAGATCTTCTTTCTCCATAGTGTGTCAAAAACGCTCTGATATTATGGGATGGAGGGAGTAGAAGATTATATAGCTAAGTTTAAGTACATTGACACATTGTACACAAACTTCAAACACATATTCTAGCGCATGCACCCACGTACGTGCTCACGGGCGCGGCGACTGAGGCTCGGCTTCCTGCATGCCTCTATGTTGATCTCTACCTTTCGTGTTGGTCGATGCATGCCTCGATGTGCACTTGTGCAGCAGAAGCGTGCGGCAGGAGCTGGCTCACACGATTACAGGACTACTCCTGCGTCCGTGTGGTCAACGTGGATCCTCGTGCAGTCGTGCCCGTGTGCCATGCATGCATGCATGGGTGCAGTTATCTATCCACTGCGACGGCCGAAAAAACGCACGCCTTTTCGGCCCTTGCCAGGGACCGTACGTGTCCCGGCCTGCTCAGGCTAGCGATGCGTACGTGGTCGCCAACGACTCATCCCGCAACACAAGGTCGCAACGTACTCACAAGCGACATGAGCCCTATGGTTGGCGGTTTTTTTTTGCAGGCACTTTGCGCCGCGTCAGTTTAGGACGGAGGGTAACGGACATAGCAGTAGCACAGCATGCATTACTAACTGCATGGATTCTAAGTAAGATCTGTACATGGAATGAAAACACAGCAGCACTTGCCCAGTACGTACCGACGCGTATGTATCTATCAAGTTACCGACGTAGGTACGTACGTACATGGAAGAAGAATACAAAGGCAGCTTGCATGCGCTGGAAGGGAGTACGGGAGGGACGCTTGTCTCGTCGTCTCGTCGCGTCGGCATCTCAGCAACTAGCACTGCACATGCTCCTCCTCCGTGCCATCCGTTCGCGGTCGTCGTCGTCGTCGTACGGGCGAGCGCAGGGCCATTCCCTGTGCTAGCTAGATGCTGCCTAAACCATACCGCAGTACCGTACCGCCCTTCCTCTGCCCGCCCGCGCCCATCTTTTTCACCGCGCTGAAAAGCAAAAAAGTTCAAGCAAAAAGAGCGCGAAAAACGACAGGGCGAGGCAGGGGCGGAGACAGGGGGTGCGAGCAGGGGTCAGACACCCCCCATCGCCTCGCCCCCCCTATTAGGCCTCGTTAGGCTTTAGTATACTTGTAGTTTATACGTATATTATGGCTGACCTGTTGTTCTAGTTATACGTGTGTGTAGCAGCGCTAATGGCCTAGCATGGCAACTTCTCAGCCCAAAGGCCCAAAGCATCCCTAGGTGTACATACGCGTGAGAAAAAAGATTACATCCAGATCCAGCCGTGAGATCGTGTAGTTAATTCCCTAATCCTTCCCGTAATTACGTTCCTGCCTTCTAGGTCTGCTGGCTCCATACGTACGTCTTTGCGCCGCCGTCGCCGTCGCCAGTGACGGCATAGCCTGCCGCTGCTTCCGCCGTTCTGGTTGTGGCACAGCCGCACAGGGCAGAGGGCACTACACTCCCGGGGTAATTGAGAGAGATCACAACTACTCGTCTGCTACAGCGCGTCACACATCAACAGATTGACTTCGAAGGAATTCTGGTTTCCGTTTTTAAATATAAGTCTTTGTAAATATTTCAATATGAACCACGTATGGATGCGTATAGATGCATTTGAAGGAAAGATTCACTCATTTTGTTTCGTATGTAATCTAATGTGGAATCTCTATAAAAACTTATATCTAAGAACGGAGGGAGTAATCCTGAGTCATTACAATTTGTTTCAAATCAACGATTTTATTTACTAATTAGGTAAGATTGTAATTTACAAATATAGTTTCACTTCTTGTTTAATGCTTCATGGAAAATAGATTCATTGTACAAGCTCATTGTTTCGAAATATTACTTAGAACACAAATCCACTTGAGGAGCAAGCTATTCTGCATGATAATTCACTACTAGGGAAAACCTTATACACAGAATCTTAGCAGTAGCGAGGATAAGGAAACCACACTACTGACGTAAATTTAGCAGTAGCGCGTGTTGTCGAAACCGCGCTGCTACAAAAATCCACCGATAGTACCCACCAACCTAAGTTTACCAGCAGCGCGGTGTCACGATGCGCGTTACTGCTAATGCAGTAGTAGTAGCACGCTTTTTAGTCACGTCGCTGCTGCTAATTTTGAAATTGTCCACACGGTTGGCCCGTTTAGCAGTAGCGCGTGTTCGGAAAGCACGTTGCTGCTACATCCTTAGCAGTAGCGCTCTTTGCCACCCACGCTACTGCTAAGGCGCACTATACCCCACCACCTTTCCCCACCCGTCCTCCCCTCCCCCATCTCCTCTCCTCCCTTTCCCCAACCTCCCACATCCTCCCTCTCTCACTCTTCTTCTTCCTCAAGACTTCTCCCCCCATTACTCTCCCTCTTCTACCTACCTTTCTCTCTCTTCATTACTCCTAGCTAACTACACCACCTCCATTAATGCATCTCCTTTATCTTTTTCCTTCCCCCTCCACTAGTTGAAGTTGTCTCCTCCCAAATTAGCTAGCTAGGTAGATGTAGCATTTAGTCAAGTGACCTATTTGCCTCCTAATTAGATCTATCTTTGTCAAGAAGAGCTTTGTGCACTTTTGATCTCCCTAGCTACATCATCATCTCCACCGTGCATGTGCTCGATCTCGAGATAGCTAGGTGATTAAAATTTCATGCTTTTGCAAAATGGAGATATGTGTATGTGTGTGTGATATGATAATTGGGCAATATGATGGAAATTGTGTGTGTGGCATGAGTTGACGCCAAATTGTGCTTTTGAGTTGTCTATGTTTTGCCGAAATGTCGATTTATTTCCGTTTCGGCGAATTCCGGGCTAATTCTAGATCTATATATGTCCTATTTTTAGGGAAGGTCATGCCGAATTTTTGTATGACTTTGATGCATGCACGCATTTTTATAATCAATTTGTTTATTATTACCGTGCAGACGTTCGTGATGGTCAGTGGAACGATGGTGGACATGTGGTTGCGGTCGGCGGTGCTGGACATGAAAGAAAATAACCGGACAGAGGTTTTATGTCCGTGTAGCAGTAGCGGTTTCTGTATAAAAAGAGAAGTGAGAGAAAATAAAGGAAAAGAAAAAGGGAAACTGGTATAGCAGTAGCGCTTTACTGAAAAAGAGCTACAGCTAGTCAAGGTAGCAGTAGCGGTTTCTGTATAAAACCGCTATAGCTGCCTGTAATAGTAGTAGCGCGTTTGCTCTAAACGCGCTACTGCTACGTCCACTTAACCCAAAATCCTCACTCTCTGCTTCATCCCGCCTCTCCCCCCCCCAAATCCCCACTCTCTCTTCCCTCGCCGCTCCCCTGCGCTCGCCCCCGACCCCGACCCCGGCCTCGGCTCCGACCCCGGCCTCGGCTCCGACCCTGGCGCTCGCCCGACCCCGGCGCTCGTCCCCGACCCCGACGCGCAACGCCTCCCTCCTCTGCTTCCTCTCCCCCCAACCTCGGCCGTCGTCGGGCCTGCCTCCTCGCCCCTGCACCCTCTGTAAACCCCCCCAGCGCTCCTCCTCTCTCTGCTAGCTAGGGTTCTTTGGTTAATTTACTTAGGTTTTAGTTAGGGCAGTAGGTTAATTAGGTTATCTATTTAGTTATGAATTTAGCTAGGTTTATTTAGTTTTGGACATGTCATATTTGGAAAATGATGATTATGTGCAGGGTAAATGATCCGAGTGGCCTATGTTACGCCGGAATGTTGATTCATTTCCGTTCCGGTGAATTTCAGGCACTCGATATGTCCATTTTTTAGCAAAGGTCATGCCGAAATTTTCCGTGAATTTTGGCATGATCCGAGTGCTGAGAGTTGCTGGGAAACGACATTCCGGCAAACATAGATTTCTTTTTTATGTCATTTTCATTTTTTCATACTTTTAGAATTAAACGAGGAGACTTAATCATAGGAAACATGTCGAACAACGAAGAAACTGGGCCTTCTGACCAAGATGCAGACGAGATGGATTATGAGGGTGAACAAGAGTACCTCGACTATTTGACTGCTAAGCAAGGTTTGCAGGTCGGCCTCGATGATGGTACTGACGCCGACATCGACACCGACGGCGCCGGCACCGATGGCGGCGCCGAGACCGGCGGGGAAGGTACCGGCGGGGAAGATACCGGCGGGGAAGGTACCGGCGCCGATGCCGCTACCGAAAAGAACAAGCCGAATAATCAGAGGATACGAAAACCTAACAAACTAGGGATTGGACGACTAGTGATCACAAAGATGGCACCTGGCAAGTTTGAGCCATTAGAGCCGGAAGAACCTCGCAAGTGCTATGGGAACCAAGTAGGATGCATCCTACGGGAATGCGCGAGCATCAACGACGATGACTTAAGGAGTAAAGAACATTTGACGCAGTTGCTCCTGACGAAGTTGCACAAGAGATTCAAGTTCCCCGACCGGGATGATAACATAGAACAACCGTGGGATGATCCGAAGATGAAAAAGATTAACAATCACGCCATGGGCATGTTCAGCAATGATTTGGCCTCCTGGAAAGGGAGGGTGAAACGAGCTATTGAGGCTGAGGAACCCCTGTCCAAGATTCTGGAGGAAAATCCGACACTTACGGAAGAGGAGTTCGAAAAGTTCAAGGACACTTGCGCTACCGAGGCAGCCAAGGCTAAGGCTGCGAAATTCAAGAGCCTTCAGCAAAGGAACACGGGGAAGCATCACCTCGGAAGCCGTGGCTACCTCGGTAAAAGGCCCATATGGGTTAAGGAGGACGCGGAACGTGAAGCCACGGGTATCCCAGACCCCTTCGCGAAGTTCACCAACCCCTTGGAGCGTGACTTCATCAGGGCCCGCTACAAGTGGGACAAGGAAAAGAAGGTTTTTTACACGGACAAGATCACGAGGAAATTGATTAGACTACTGGTAATTACTCTTTTACCACCTTACATTTAGCTCCATATCTAGTCGACTACACATTCCTAAACGGTTCACGCTCCTTCTGCAGGAGAAGCAACACCAGCTTGCAGCTGAAAGCCCTACTTCTCCGATGAGGCCCAAGTGGGACACCCCTCTCAACCGGGCCTTGAACGAACTTAAGGGACTCCCTTTGGGCCAGCGGCCGCAATATGGCCGTGTGCACGGCGATGGAGACGGTGCCACGTGGAAGGTGTTTTACAACGAGGGCCCGGAGGCCAAGAAGCAGAAAAAGAAGTTTAGTCAGGCGGACATCGACGCGAAGGTGAAGCTTGCGGTCGAGAAAAAAGCAGCTGAGGACGCGAAAAAAACAGCCGAGGACAAAAATGAGTTGCTACAGCAGGCAGTCAATGCAGCTGTAACTGCCTGCAGAAATGATTTTGCTACTAACTTGGTTCCAGCTATCATCAACTGGACGAAGGAAAATCCAGACAAGACGGTACATGATTTCCCGTTGCCCAGTTTCGCCGGGAGCAACTCCATGAACAACAACACCATCGGACCATCACTTGCTCACGCAACCGGGCCTCCTCTCGCAGCCGCTCCCGCTCATAGCAACCCGTCCTCAGTCTCTGGCGCGCTAGGTGGGCCTTCGTCTTGGGCTGAGCTCGACGCCGTCACGGTAATTACATGTCGCACCAACATATATATATATATATATATATATATATATATATATATATATATATATATATATATATATAGAATATTCCATTTTCGTTGCCTTTCGGATGTTTTACGCCACAGACATATGTGTTTGCAGGCCAAAGAAACCCCGTGCACCATACTCTACTTGATCAAAGTCCAGAAGGTGGACGTGGGAAAGGGGATGATAATGGACCCCTTGCAACCCACGTTCCACAACCAGCCGATCCCCGCTGGGCACTTCAGGGTTAGCTTGTCCAGTGTGAAATCGGGGCACGAGGATTTGCCTCCTCCAGTACAGCATGTGGGAGAGGACGACGAGACCCCGCCGCGGATTGGAAGCTGCAAGGGTTGGGTGCTGCCATGGCCGAAGAATCTTATTCGTCTGGAGCCGGCCGAGAGCACACCAATAACCACACATCAACAAGCATGTGCGGAGACCACCACCCCGCCTACGCAATTACCAGCTCCTGTAGTGTCGGGTGAGAGCGGCGGACGACATGATGAAGGGGGTGCAATAGTACTGGCTGATGTAATTTGTCCTGTAGAACAGAGAATGGATGATGAGACGGAGGTCGACCCTATGGGTTTCCTCAAAACAAACGCGTATGACTGTGACATAGATATGATGAGTCAACCATATGACGAATCGGGCTATCAGCATGGTAATGAGGATATGGATGATATGCCCGGGCAGGAAGGTCGTAGCAGAGATTGCAAAAAGTCTCTCTTCATGAAGTCCTCACAGGACACGCCTGAAGATGCCGCCTCAACACAGGCTCAACTAGCCAGGCGCGAGGGTCATACAGTACTTAGCCCGGGAACACTGGGGCAGGGGTTAAGGAAGGGTATGGAAGGTGTGCCCAAGAAAAAGGAGAGGAAGAAATCAGGAAAGATAGCTGCCTCCAAACAAGCCAGAGCACATAGCAGCCAGACGATGGATTCTGAAGAGCGTGTACCCATGAAAGGTGCGGCCATGTTCCATCTCACGGGCGAGCCAATGCTACCGCCGAAACCGCTGGAGGCACTATCAGGGGATCTCAGGAGACTGCACGACCATGTGCTGTCGACTGAGAAAAGCCTACTAGCCTCAAAGGATCCAGGATATCCGATATACGCGGCTCGTGCGCCTGAGGGGAAGTGCTACGTCGACACACGGCCCGCGGAGGTGTTCTTCCTGCGGTTTGACCATATCTTTGAGATGTTTCTAACAAGGCGGCTCGATTTTACAATCGCCCGCCTTTTTGCGCTACATATGAGCTCCGTCATGAAGAGAGAAGTCTCGCAAATCTCTGTGGCGGATCCGTACTACATGCACGAGTCTTTCTTGAGTCTCGGCAACCTTGAGCGTGAAACTGCTAGGGACTACCTCCAAAACTTCATGGTACAGAATAAGGACCAGGAAATTGTCCTCCTGCCTTATCATCCAAAGTAAGTCAGTTCCGGACAACCCTTTCGTACATTTCAATCATTCCTTCTCACTCATATGGAGAATAATTTGAGGTGTCTTTTCCCCGCAGCAACGGGCGCGCCGTCCTTATCGTTCTTTACCCGCGAGTCTCCCACGCCGTGTATTTTGACCCTTCCAGAGACTACGAGAAAAAGGACTACACCCACATAATGAATATTCTAGATGATGCTCTCCAAGGCTTCAGCATTAGAGGTGGCCACGTGCAGATCAGGAAACAAAGGAACAAGAAGATCGGTTTCGCGCATAAAACTAACTTCTCCTGCATCCATGTCCCAAAACCAAGCAAGAAGGATGGATTCTACATCGTCCATCTCATGATTGAGTTCAACGCGGATCACCAAAAGCTTCGCATGACAAGCAGAAATGATGATCATATCCACAAGTGGCTAGAATCTCATGGAGAAGCGGATTATAAACTTAGAGATGACTTCTTTCGCATCCAAAGGGACATTGCGACGATCATCATGAAAGAAGTCGTCGATGAGAAGGGGATCTTCCACCTGAAAGTGCGTTATATCGACTAGAGGGGGGTGAATAGGCGATTTTTATAAATTCTTCACTGAGGAATTTGTGGGTGAGGAAATTCCTTAGCGAAGAACTACTTGCAGCGGAATAAGTACTCAAAAGTATGCATAGCAGAGCACAAGCATAGTCATCATGATGAAATGAAAACAAGCACAGAGTACAGAAAGCGTAAACACATGATAGCACATGATGAAGACAAACAGACTGAGGAAATTGAGAAAGTCTTTAGTCAAAGTCTTCAAACACATATGAACAATTGCACAACACAGGAATGAGGAAATGAAAGAGTTGAGGAAATGGAACCAGTTGGCTTGGTGAAGACAATGATTTGGTAGACCAGTTCCAACTGCTGTCTCAGTTGTACGTCTGGTTGGAGCGGCTAGGTATTTAAACCTGAGGACACCCAGTCCCGGACACACAGTCCTCACCGTATTCTCCTTGAACTAAGGTCACACAGACCTCGTCCAATCACTCATGGTAAGTCTTCAGGTGACTTCCAAACCTTCACAAACTCGGTCACTCGGTGATCCACAATTTCCTCTTGGATGCTCTAAACCATGACGCCTAACCGTCTGGAAGAAGCACAGTCTTCAAAGGTAACAAGCGTCGGATCCACACAGGATCAATCTCTTCAGTGATGCTCAATCACTTTGGGTTTGTAGGTGTTTGGTTTTGGGGTTTTTCCTCACTTGATGATTTTCGCTCAAAGTCCTCGGAGGATGGGACGCTCTTAAATGACAAGTGTCAGTTTCTCTCGGAGAAGCCAACCAGCTAGTGGTTGTAGGGGCGGCTATTTATAGCCTAGGGAGCAGCCCGCATGATAAGACATAAATGACCTTCAATGATATGACCGTTAGGTGGGTAGATATTTCGGGACAGCTGGCGCATAGCACAGCAACGGTCGGAAATTTGAGTATCAAATTCCTCAGGGCTATCATGTTCCTCACTGTGTAGGCAATCCGCACTGGCGAATTCCTAACTCCTTAGTCAGAACAAATTCCTCAGAGACCAGAAGAACTTCGTCTCTGTCACTGAAGAATATGACTGAACTGTATGAGATTTCCAATGGCTTCACTCGAAGGGATTGGTAGGTGTAGGATTTTGAGTTGAGCATCACATGGAAATTTTTCCTTAGTATTTCCTCGACCCCCTTTAACAGTACGGTGTTTCCTATGACTCAAGAAAGAGAAAATGAAACTACGAAAATAAAAGTCTTCACGCTTGATGTTCCTCAAAAGAATACCAAGTCTTCAAGGTCACACCAATTTCTTCACTTTCAAAGTCTTCAGAAATCCAAAGTCTTCAGTCGAAGAACTTCATTTTTAGGGGTCGACTTTCTCTGTAATTATCAAACTCCTCATATACTTATAGATCTGTGTACACTCACAAACGCATTAGTCCCTTAACCTATAAGTCTTCAATACACCAAAATCACTAAGGGGCACTAGATGCACTTACACCACCACGGCCCTATATCGCGAGCTGACATCCGAACTGTCATAGGCATGCAACGTCTAGACCTCACGCCGTTCAAGAAGCTAGGGTCCATCCTCGATGATACGGATGGATGAAACTTCTAGTGATTTACGATGCCGATGATGATGATATGTGTCGGTTGAACTTGTATACTTTCTGTATCGATGAAACTTTGTGATGTCCACGGTCCCTGCCGAACTTGCGTAACGCTACTTTGTTAGTTTGCCTACGATGACCTGCGTACCTCTACTTAATTAGTTTGCGTACTGTATGTTGCATCTAGTTGCTAACCCTTTCTTTTTCGTGTTGCTCTAGTATATTTTGTGGCATATGATTGTACATCCTCTTGATGAAGATGCATCTCTAACAGGTACCTAGTTTCTTGATGGCGAAGTGCTATGTCGTGTACGAAGGGAAGGTTCCGGGAGTGTATGATGAGTGGCATGAGTGTCAGGCGCAAGTGCAGGGGGTCTCGGGTGCCAGCCATAAAGGCTTCAAAAGCAGACAAGAAGCACAAGCTAGTTACTTGAGGTTCAGGCGAGCGCGAGAGAGGACTCATGACCGCCGCCTCATGTACTGCATAGTTCCACTATCACTCATAGTGATAGCACTTCTCGCGTATATCATTGTTTAGATGGATGACGTTGTAGTTGCAAGTATTCGAGACTTGCATGTATCGCTATTTTTGAGATGATGACGATATACCACTTTGTGTTGGATGATAATTATGATGAGACTATTTGTATGTATATTCTATTATTACATTTGTGGTCTCGCAGCGATTTGTGTGTGTATGATGATGACATTTGTATGTGCTAAAGATTCGTGTATAAAGCCTGTTCAAATACAAAACAAATATGCAGAAAAAAAACAAAAGCTACTAAAATTAGCAGTAGCGAGTGAAGGAAAGTTAGCAGCAGCGTGACAATAGCAGTAGCGCGTTCGACCAAAGAGCGCTAGAGCTATTAGCAGTAGCGAGCTTCCACGCAACACGCTGCTGCTACACTTGTATAGCAGTAGCGCGGGCGCGCACGCGCTGCTGCTATGGGTTAGCTGTTGCACCCTATTAATAGCGCCGGTACCCGCGCTACTGGTAGGCCAAAAACCCGCGCTGCTGCTAGGCTTTTCCCTAGTAATGATTTGAACCCATGTTATTATCAAACATATATTTTCATTCATATCAATTCTACTTTTGAGACTTTTTTGTGTGTGTGTTGTGTGTATCAGAAACGATTATTATCTTTGTCGCCCCCCTTATGCCTAAATCCTGGCTCCGCCTCGCAAGGGCAGTACGGTCTTTACGCAACGGTTTCGAATGATTGGGCGAGCGGCGCTCTCCCGCGCCAGCTCCATCCTGCACAGTGCAGACGCAGGACGATCGATCGATCAGGGCCGCCTGCATCTGCATCTGCATGAGCGCGGGAGGATGCACATCGCCAGCTGCAGCGGCTACCAGTGCTGCCGGTCCCTCCGCCGCTCCCTCCTCAACGACGTGGCCCCGGCCGGCGCCCAGCTTTACTCTCCAGCCGGCGCGGCGGGAAAGCCATCCTCATTTCTGTCCCGGGGTACGTACGGGCGCGGGCTTTACGCGCGCGCGTGGCGGAGTCACGGCCCCGCCGGCTCGGGCCGAGCATGTGCGCTAAGCTCCTCGAGGTGACGCGTCGGGCGCGCGCATGGCGGGCTCGGCGGCCGCTGCCCGGCCTCGGGCGAGGCGTGGTCAACGTGGGGGATAGGAGTAGGAGAGCGCTCGAGCATCGCACGCTCGATGAGTGCGTGACCGACCGGGGATCGAGCAAGCAAAGCTATCCTCGCCTCTGGGAGCGGGGCGCGCCGGCCGGCCGTTACGATTGGTTGGTTAGCGTACGTACGCAGCTCGGCGGTACGGGGAAGCGCGCGCGCCGGCATAGAATATGGGGGGAGACAGCAGGTGATCTTCCCGTCCCGTGCATCAACGGCAAGGCCGGAGGAACCAACGAGGAAGGAGCATGGTACTTGCAGTAACAATGTCTGTCCAGCCCGTTGATGCTGGCTTTGCGGCATTTGATATCTGAGCCGCTGAACCGGCCAGGAATCCAGGACCACTTCCCTGTTTTGTATCCAGGTTATTCTAATTTTGGGGAAGCAAAACAGAATCGGTGAACAAAGAGAGACCCACGTCCCCGTTTGATCCGTCCACGTTCAGCTTCATCCCGCCTCCCAATATACTCAAACGAATGTGTATCGCCTTGCACCGGCTGGGCCATAATGCAGCGTCACAGCAGTAGGATCGGCGGACTAGCTCAATATGGTGTGCATTCGTTCATGGTCGTATAAGTAGAGCAATGCAGTTTTCAACAAGGCCCTGTTTATTCATGGTCAGCCAGAACACATGCATGCTGAACAATCAGGTAGTTGACCTAGTATTACTAATTAGCTAGTGCTCTACAATCTGACCAGGACACCTCAGACTGAATCTGGCGTAGTACAAGTAGATGAAATTGTCAACGAGCAACCGTTGATCAACTACTACACTAGTACAAAACAGGGCTTTCGTCACAGGACAGTTTTCACATTAGTCCCGGTTCAGTCACGAACCGGGACTAATGTGAGCACATTGGTCCCGGTTCGTGCGGCTAAAGCATTAGTCCCGGTTCACCTGGGCCCTTTAGTCCCGGTTCGTGGCACGAACCGGGACTAAAGGGTGCGATGCCTATTAGTACCGGTTGGTGGCACCAACCGGGACTAAAGGTTAGACCTTTAGTCCCGGTTGGTGCCACCAACCGGTACTAATGGGCTTTCAGGCATTAGTACCGGTTCATGGCACGAACCGGTACTAAAGGTCTCATTTTCAAACTCTACCCCCCTCCCCCCGGATCGCCTTTTCAGTTTAGAGAAAACAAAAGAAAATGATGGAAATGTCAAAAAAATAAAATAAAATAAGTTTTCCATGTGATATGTGGTCTAGTTATTGGGAAAATTAACAAATATGAATTTTGACTTTATTTGCAAAATCTCTCTGGAATTTCTTAAAATGGGCATAACTTTTGCATACGAACTCGGATGAAAAAGTTTTTTATATGAAAAATCATCTACTCGAAAAGTTACATCCGAATTTAACCGGTGGAACCCGTTAAACATTTTCAAAATCCTCAAAAACCTAACAGAAAAAAAGATACGGGGCTTTTAAGATCTGGAGAGGCAAAAAATTCAAAAAATTTCAAATTGTGGCAAACTGTGATCAAACAATGGTCAAAGTAATTATTCTACAATATTAGTGTTACTAAATAATTATTTCAGTTATTTTGAATTTTGGTCAAATCTGGTCAAACAGTGGTCAAACAATGGTCAAACTAATTATTCCAGAAATATTAGTGTTACTAAATAATTATTGTTTTTTAAAACAATAGTTTCAAACTCAAACAGTGAAATGTGTCACTTCATGCTCAAGCTAAATTCCTGAGGGTTAATAGAATTGACATCTTACTATTGTCAAGAAAACAACAAGTGCAGACTTGGAAACAAGGGAGAATAGAACCCGGAAGTTAAGCGTGCTCAGGCTGGAGTAGTGAGAGGATGGGTGACTGTTCGGGAAGTTAGATGATTTAGAATGATGAGGGGTGATTAGAGATTAGAGGATAAATTGAGCAGTGATGAGGGGTGGTGATTAGAGATTAGAGGTTAAAATAATTCAGAAATTTGAAAATAAAAAAAAATAAAAAAAATTCATAAAAAAATTTCAAAAAGAAAAATCATAAAATTTCACACCAACCGGGACTAGAGGTGGAGCTCCAGGCTGCGTCCACGTGGACGGCCTTTAGTCCCGGTTCATTAGTAACGACCCTTTAGTCCCCAACCGGGACAAAAGCCCCCTTTTCTACTAGTGCTAGAACACATGCTGAACGCAATCTGGTGTATGATCTGGATTAATTACCTACTAGGTACTACACGTAGAATCTGACCAGGATACCTCAAACTGCTAACCTCATATTCTCAGTGACAAGGCAGTCATGGATCTAGACAGAAAATCCGCACTCCGTCCACGGTTAAGAAAACTATAAGATCTCCTCTGGAGCTTGCACATGCCAACATATTTCTTGATTGAGGTGACAGAACCTGCAGTAACTCGCTCGGTAAAGCTCCAAACCGTCCGCGCGCCCAAAATCTCACGTTGGAGGTATATACTGTATAAATTTACCATTTTGTTGCCTAGCTACGCACCGTCACCAACTACAGTAGTAATAATTAAGCTTTGCCCCCATACAATAACGGGGTCTCGTTTGTCCTCGCGCGAGTGAAGTGCGACACTGCATGCTGCGGCGTTTCAAACGTGTTCCGGCTTTCGCTAGTGCCGCCAAAGCTGCGAGTAATCCAAAGCTGCATGCCAAAAAGCTCTGATCCTGATTCTGGTCCTGATTCCTCATCCTGTACTGTTAGTAGAGAGTGGTATTGTACGATTTACGGGCAGGGGCGTTTGTCGCAAAGATTTCAAAGTTGACAGGGTTTTCTTTCTTCCGGCGGAAGAATGAAAGTCGATCTAGATGCCGCAAGGGGCGAGAAGCTTTCCGTCACCATTTTCCGGCAGCTCCTCTCCGTTGACAACCTCGGCGGTGAGAGGGAGGGGGTCATCGGATCTCACCTGTGCAGACGTGTTTAGCTATAGGTTTAGCGTCCTATTAGTTTAGGTCTTGGTGGTTCGATGTCTTGGCTTCGACGACGTAGAATAAAGAAGCTTTAGATATTTCTCAGACGAGATGTCCTGTTCTATGGTCGATGATGCATTTCAGAACTAGTCTGTTCAAGGCGCGACGGTATCCACATGGTGGGCTTGTGCCATCAGGCTTCGTCGTTGCGGCTACGCTTATTCAACACCGACGCGGAGCTTGGGAAGTAGTCCAGAAGAAGATGTAGACCGTGGTCTACCTCAGCGGCATATGAAAGACGGTGGATCATGTGTTGGATTCATTGTTGGCACATAGCAGATACAGATCCTCCTCTAACGTCTTTGTCAAGCGGGGGTATCAGATCTGGAGTTTGATGACGTGCCAAGGTGTTGTCCCGACCATATTCTTTCAACAGCAATGACATAATTTTGTTGCATCTGGTCTTGCAGAACATCCTTCATCCTCCATAATCCCATGAAATCACAATTTGCTATCGATTTACTGCATCCAAACCAATGAGCATGTCGAATGCCTCGACATGAAGGTCACAAAGCATTTCTTTCCCTAACGGTGGTTAGGGTTGCATCTTTCCTCCAAGAAGCACCGACGAGCTTGTGGATTCGCCTCCCCTCTACCAGCCGCTCCGGTGACCGGTGGCGGGGAGGAGAATTACGGTGCCTCGGCTCCAGCTAGTAATTTAGGTTAGGGTTTTTAGTCCCCAAAGGGCAGCGTTCAGGCGGATGGCAGCGCTTCGTCTTCGTTGGTCTTCTGGGTTCCGACCCTCCTCGAATTTGTTTATATGGAGTTATGGACGGAACCGACAGAGCTCCGGCGTAGATTCCCCGTCTTCTCCTTGGGACGGTGAGGTTATAGTTTCTCGCCATGCGTGTGCGAGGCGAGATCTGATATCAGGCACTTCAGATTGATTCATGTGTTTAAAGACGACGACTGCGGCTCCAGGGCGGTGGTCCTTTGGGGCACGTGCACGAAGACTTCCCGACTGTCATCGACAAGTCCAGGCCGACTGCAGTAGGGGAGCGACGACAACGGCACGTTCTGATGGCGGTAGTGGTCGTTCGGTGGTCCAGAGACCTCGATGTAATTTGTATTATGTTTGGGATACTTTATCACTTCTAATGAACTTTTTCAATAGTTATGGATGCTTTTTTGCAAAAAAAAAAAAAGAATGCCACGGCATGATTGAATTAGTCGTTGCTAGCATTGATGAATAAACCGTCATTCTCTTAGTCGCACTACAATGCGATCTTGGTCTATGGTTTCATCAACATTAAGCTATAACCATGGAATGAAGATTGTCTCAACATCAAGATATAACCATGCATCTGTCGCCGCTCCCTTATCTGATTCGGCCTGACTTTGTCCAGTCCGGATGTCTTTGGAGGGAACTCTTTCTTTTTCGCACACCTCGGAGAAATTCGCAACTGAGTTGGCAGCCATGGAAGCTCTAGGAGGACTTTGCATCCCAGCAGAATGTGCCAACCCACGTCAGTCAAAATTCTCTGCTAGTTAATTTTGAGGTGCCCACAGGCGTAAAGTTTAAACTACGCGCATTGAAGGCGGGGGTAGATTTGGCTGGGCTTTCTGTATCCAACTAACCACAATTCTGGTGCCTCGGCTCCAGCTAGTAATTTAGGTTAGGGTTTTTAGTCCCCAAAGGGCAGCGTTCAGGCGGATGGCGGCGCTTCGTCTTCGTTGGTCTTCTGGGTTCCGACCCTCCTCGAATTTCTCTATATGGAGTTATGGACGGAACCGACAGAGCTCCGGCGTAGATTCCCCGTCTTCTCCTTGGGACGGTGAGGTTATAGTTTCTTGCCATGCGTGTGCGGGGCGAGATATGATATGAGGCACTTCAGATTGATTCATGTGTTTAACGACGATGACTGCGGCTCCAGGGCGGTGGTCCTTAGGGGCACGTGCACGAAGACTTCCCGACTGTCATCGACAAGTCCAGGCCAACTGCAGTAGGGGAGCGACGACAACGGCACGTTCTGATGGCGGTAGTGGTCGTTCGGTGGTCCAGAGACCTCGATGTAATTTGTATTATGTTTGGGATACTTTATCACTTCTAATGAACTTTTTCAATAGTTATGGATGCTTTTTTCACAAAAAAACGAATGCCACGGCATGATTGAATTAGTCGTTGCTAGCGTTGATGAATAAACCGTCATTCTCTTAGTCGCACTACAATGCGATCTTGGTCTATGGTTTCGTCAACATTAAGCTATAAACATGGAATGAAGATTGTCTCAACATCAAGTTATAACCATGCATCAGTCGCCGCTCCCTTATCTGATTCGGCCTGACTTTGTCCAGTCCGGATGTCTTTGGAGGGAACTCTTCCTTTTTCGCACACCTCGGAGAAATTCGCAACTGAGTTGGCAGCCATGGAAGCTCTAGGAGGACCTTGCATCCCAGCAGAATGTGCCAACCCGCGTCAATCAAAATTCTCTGCTAGTTAATTTTGAGGTGCCCACAGGCGTAAAGTTTAAACTACGCGCATTGAAGGCGGGGGTAGATTTGGCTGGGCTTTCTGTATCCAACTAACCACAATTCTGGTGCCTCGGCTCCAGCTAGTAATTTAGGTTAGGGTTTTTAGTCCCCAAAGGGCAGCGTTCAGGCGGATGGCGGCGCTTCGTCTTCGTTGGTCTTCTGGGTTCCGACCCTCCTCGAATTTGTCTATATGGAGTTATGGACGGAACCGACAGAGCTCCGGCGTAGATTCCCCGTCTTCTCCTTGGGACGGTGAGGTTATAGTTTCTCGCCATGCGTGTGCGAGGCGAGATCTGATATCAGGCACTTCAGATTGATTCATGTGTTTAACGACGACGACTGCGGCTCCAGGGCGGTGGTCCTTAGGGGCACGTGCACGAAGACTTCCCGACTGTCATCGACAAGTCCAGGCCGACTGCAGTAGGGGAGCGACGACAACGGCACGTTCTGATGGCGGTAGTGGTCGTTCGGTGGTCCAGAGACCTCGATGTAATTTGTATTATGTTTGGGATACTTTATCACTTCTAATGAACTTTTTCAATAGTTATGGATGCTTTTTTCGCAAAAAAAAAAGAGAATGCCACGGCATGATTGAATTAGTCGTTGCTAGCGTTGATGAATAAACCGTCATTCTCTTAGTCGCACTACAATGCGATCTTGGTCCATGGTTTCATCAACATTAAGCTATAACCATGGAATGAAGATTGTCTCAACATCAAGTTATAACCATGCATCAGTCGCCGCTCCCTTATCTGATTCGGCCTGACTTTGTCCAGTCCGGATGTCTTTGGAGGGAACTCTTCCTTTTTCGCACACCTTGGAGAAATTCGCAACTGAGTTGGCAGCCATGGAAGCTCTAGGAGGACCTTGCATCCCAGCAGAATGTGCCAACCCGCGTCAGTCAAAATTCTCTGCTAGTTAATTTTGAGGTGCCCACAGGCGTAAAGTTTAAACTACGCGCATTGAAGGCGGGGGTAGATTTGGTTGGGCTTTCTGTATCCAACTAACCACAATTCTGGTGCCTCGGCTCCAGCTAGTAATTTAGGTTAGGGTTTTTAGTCCCCAAATGGCAGCGTTCAGGCGGATGGCGGCGCTTCGTCTTTGTTGGTCTTCTGGGTTTCGACCCTCATCGAATTTGTCTATATGGAGTTATGGACGGAACCGACAGAGCTCCGGCGTAGATTCCCCGTCTTCTCCTTGGGACGGTGAGGTTATAGTTTCTCGCCATGCGTGCGCGAGGCGAGATCTGATATCAGGCACTTCAGATTGATTCATGTGTTTAACGACGACGACTGCGGCTCCAGGGCGGTGGTCCTTAGGGGCACGTGCACGAAGACTTCCCGACTGTCATCGACAAGTCCAGGCCGACTGCAGTAGGGGAGCGACGACAACGGCACGTTCTGATGGCGGTAGTGGTCGTTCGGTGGTCCAGAGACCTCGATGTAAATTGTATTATGTTTGGCATACTTTATCACTTCTAATGAACTTTTTCAATAGTTATGGATGCTTTTTTCGCAAAAAAAAAGAATGCCACGGCATGATTGAATTAGTCGTTGCTAGCGTTGATGAATAAACCGTCATTCTCTTAGCCGCACTACAATGCGATCTTGGTCTATGGTTTCATCAACATTAAGCTATAACCATGGAATGAAGATTGTCTCAACATCAAGTTATAACCATGCATCAGTCGCCGCTCCCTTATCTGATTCGGCCTGACTTTGTCCAGTCCGGATGTCTTTGGAGGGAACTCTTCCTTTTCCGCACACCTCGGAGAAATTCGCAACTGAGTTGGCAGCCATGGAAGCTCTAGGAGGACCTTGCATCCCAGCAGAATGTGCCAACCCGCGTCAGTCAAAATTCTCTGCTAGTTAATTTTGAGGTGCCCACAGGCGTAAAGTTTAAACTACGCGCATTGAAGGCGGGGGTAGATTTGGCTGGGCTTTCTGTATCCAACTAACCACAATTCTGGTGCCTCGACTCCAGCTAGTAATTTAGGTTAGGGTTTTTAGTCCCCAAATGGCAGCGTTCAGGCGGATGGCGGCGCTTCGTCTTTGTTGGTCTTCTGGGTTTCGACCCTCATCGAATTTGTCTATATGGAGTTATGGACGGAACCGACAGAGCTCCGGCGTAGATTCCCCGTCTTCTCCTTGGGACGGTGAGGTTATAGTTTCTCGCCATGCGTGCGCGAGGCGAGATCTGATATCAGGCACTTCAGATTGATTCATGTGTTTAACGACGACGACTGCGGCTCCAGGGCGGTGGTCCTTAGGGGCACGTGCACGAAGACTTCCCGACTGTCATCGACAAGTCCAGGCCGACTGCAGTAGGGGAGCGACGACAACGGCACGTTCTGATGGCGGTAGTGGTCGTTCGGTGGTCCAGAGACCTCGATGTAATTTGTATTATGTTTGGCATACTTTATCACTTCTAATGAACTTTTTCAATAGTTATGGATGCTTTTTTCGCAAAAAAAAAAAAAGAATGCCACGGCATGATTGAATTAGTCGTTGCTAGCGTTGATGAATAAACCGTCATTCTCTTAGCCGCACTACAATGCGATCTTGGTCTATGGTTTCATCAACATTAAGCTATAACCATGGAATGAAGATTGTCTCAACATCAAGTTATAACCATGCATCTGTCGCCGCTCCCTTATCTGATTCGGCCTGACTTTGTCCAGTCCGGATGTCTTTGGAGGGAACTCTTCCTTTTTCGCACACCTCAGAGAAATTCGCAACTGAGTTGGCAGCCATGGAAGCTCTAGGAGGACCTTGCATCCCAGCAGAATGTGCCAACCCGCGTGAATCAAAATTCTCTGCTAGTTAATTTTGAGGTGCCCACAGGCGTAAAGTTTAAACTACGCGCATTGAAGGCGGGGGTAGATTTGGCTGGGCTTTCTGTATCCAACTAACCACAATTCTGGTGCCTCGGCTCCAGCTAGTAATTTAGGTTAGGGTTTTTAGTCCCCAAAGGGCAGCGTTCAGGCGGATGGCGGCGCTTCGTCTTCGTTGGTCTTCTGGGTTCCGACCCTCCTCGAATTTGTCTATATGGAGTTATGGACGGAACCGACAGAGCTCCGGCGTAGATTCCCCGTCTTCTCCTTGGGACGGTGAGGTTATAGTTTCTCGCCATGCGTGTGCGAGGCGAGATCTGATATCAGGCACTTCAGATTGATTCATGTGTTTAATGACGACGACTGCGGCTCCAGGGCGGTGGTCCTTAGGGGCACGTGCACGAAGACTTCCCGACTGTCATCGACAAGTCCAGGCCGACTGCAGTAGGGGAGCGACGACAACGGCACGTTCTGATGGCGGTAGTGGTCGTTCGGTGGTCCAGAGACCTCGATGTAATTTGTATTATGTTTGGGATACTTTATCACTTCTAATGAACTTTTTCAATAGTTATGGATGCTTTTTTCGCAAAAAAAAAAAGAATGCCACGGCATGATTGAATTAGTCGTTGCTAGCGTTGATGAATAAACCGTCATTCTCTTAGTCGCACTACAATGCGATCTTGTTCTATGGTTTCATCAACATTAAGCTATAACCATGGAATGAAGATTGTCTCAACATCAAGTTATAACCATGCATCAGTCGCCGCTCCCTTATCTGATTCGGCCTGACTTTTTCCAGTCCGGATGTCTTTGGAGGGAACTCTTCCTTTTTCGCACACCTCGGAGAAATTCGCAACTGAGTTGGCAGCCATGGAAGCTCTAGCAAGACCTTGCATCCCAGCAGAATGTGCCAACTCGCGTCAGTCAAAATTCTCTGCTAGTTAATTTTGAGGTGCCCACAGGCGTAATGTTTAAACTACGCGCATTGAAGGCGGGGGTAGATTTGGCTGGGCTTTCTGAAAAGAAAGACATAATGAAACTCACAACTCGATTTCGACTATGTGAACATGCCATGCAAAATGTCATGTGCTTCCTGTGACAAATAAGACCATCCAAGGGAGCAACAGGTGAAGCAGAGTAGAGCCGTGCACATTCAAAAGAAAATTGTCATGAACACAGATAATGTCAACACATCACACAAAAGAAAATTTGGAGTGAAGTGGGTATTACCCAGTTTGGATTGGCTACATTGTAGACGGTCTTAGACATACAAGTGTGACGGCAACAACGCAGACACATCAGGAACCGAGCAGATGTGAGACAAATTTAAATGGTTACGGATGGAGCAACACCTAGAGGAGCAAAAACAACACGCTGTTTCTGTTCGGACACTTCCCAGTAGCTGAGAAACAAATCTTGTGTTCCAAATGCTGCTGGGCTCTTGTTGGTTCCCCAAGGAGAAAATGACACGGGTTGAATCAATGCTCATTTGTATAGCTGCTTCAGTCTCCTCGCAGCTTCAATGATGGTCTCTCTGTGGCCAAATGCACTAACCCTCACAAAGCCCTCGCCGCTAGGCCCAAATCCAATGCCAGGAGTAGTAACCACATGTGCCTTCTCAAGGATCTCGGCAAAGACATCCCAAGAGTTACGGCCGGGAAAGTGCACCCACACGTAGGGAGCATTCTTGGCACCATAGACGTCGAACCCGAGGGATGTAAACGTGTCAACAATGATTTTAGTATTCTCCTTGTAGAATCCGACAACGTCTTGCATAGCCTGCATGGAATTTGGAATGAGAAGAAGCGGTCGATGTAAAGATTTACAAAGCACGGAAACCCTACCTCTAGACCCTCTGGAGAGAGGCAGCCTAAACCGCCGGCTTGAGAAATGGTTGATGCACCATTGAAGGAAGTGCAGACTATACGGTTGAAATCTTTAGCAACTGAATGCCCATCAGAGAAAAGGAGCTCCTTAGGGACCACAGTCCAACCCAGCCGGACACCAGTGAATCCAGCGTATTTAGAGAAAGATGCGGTCTCCATGGCAACCTACACATTACCAAACCATAATTATACAGGTCTAGTTTGTCATATTGGATGAAAATAATATGTAATGCTCAAAACACTGGCACTAAACGTTTTGTGTAAACTCTTTAAAATTTTCAAAGGATGGTATGAAGAAGTTAAATCTTGAAAAATAGGGCCCACCTCTTTTGCTCCAGGAATTTCAAAGATGGATTTCGGGCTGTCATCTGATATGTACATGGCATAAGCAGAATCATAGAATATTATGGAACCGTTGTCCTTCGCAAATTTGACTAATTGTGTTAGCTGGTCCCTAGATGCAGCAGTACCAGTAGGATTGTTGGGTGAACAAAAGAATATGATGTCCGTCCGTGGGACACTGGAAAGATCGGGGAAAAATCCATTTTCAGGACTGCATCTCATGTATTCAATATTTCCATACTTCTGAACATCCTGCTGATATAAGTCAGTTTGACCCATGATAACACTTGAATCAACATATACCTGTTGAAATGGAAGTATCATAGTATTAATGTTATGGCCGGTTTAGCTAGGCCCACCGGGCAATCTTAGCCCACAAGTTATCTTAGGTTAACTCTTATGCAAGTTATCTTAGGTTAATTCTTATGCAAGTTATCTAGGTTATAAATATAGGCTGTAAGACTCTTTTTGAAATTAAGCAATAAGAATATTATTATCCCTATTGCCCGGCTCCCAGAGGAGCCGGAACCCAAGCCGCCTCTAACCCTAGCCGCCGCCGCCTTCCTCCTCCTACGCGACGGCGCCCAGCCGCCGGCGCGCCCGCTCATCGCCGCGCCCTCCTCCATCCTTCCCCTACAACCTACGGAGTAGGTCCGGTAGGATCCCTGGTTCTACCAATTTGGTATCCAGAGACTCGGGTTCGATCATGTCGTCATCAACACCCACGCCGCCGCTGCCAATCATCACCACCGCCCCGATGACCACTGCCGGGTCCCCAACGCCGCCGGCCCCGATCACCTCCGCGCCGCCGGCCCCCGTCACTTCTGCGCCGCCGACAACCTCCGTCTTCACGCCGGAGGAGATGACCAGCACCCTGCGGGACCTCGTGACGGCCGTCCAGGGCATCTCCCTGTACTTGGCCGGCCCGCACATCACCCCGCCGGCTGCGCCCCCCGCCTACAGCCACCCGGCGATGCACTGGCCGATCCAGAACGCGTCGGGCCCGAGCGGGACGCCTCTGCTGCCGTTCCAGGTGGGCTACACTGGCGGGCCCCCGCCGCTGCTGCACCTGCCCTGGTACTCGGTACCCGCGGCGATCGCCGGGGCCCATCCGTCGCTCCAGCCACCGCCCGACCCAGCACCGTCCTGGCCACAGTGGCCCTCGCCGGTTCTTGCGGTGCCACCCGCGCCCGGCCCAGCGCCGCAGTGGCCGCGCCGGCCCCAGTCGCGCCAACCGCGCCGCCCGCGCCGGTCCAGCTCCCATCGCCGCCGCCCAGCTCCGGACTGGGCCAGTCCACACTGGGAGGACTTCCGATCCAGCAGGTCCGGTTTCCGCCGTCACCGTCCCTGATCCCGGCCTGGCTAACCGGGACGTCACCACCGCTAGTTTACACAGAGGCCGGGGACCCACCGGTACCCACGCTGCAGTCTGGAGCCTCGTCCGGCTCCGCGGGGGCCTACGACGGCCTTCCCACCGTTGACCGCGTGCCGTCATCATCACTGCTTCGCACCGCCGAGCCGGTCGGCCATGGCCCGCCGACCCAGACGCCACCGCGGTTCGCCAAGATCGACTTCGCCACCTATGAAGGCACGGAGGACCCCCTCAACTGGCTCAACTAGTGCGACCAGTTCTTTCGCGGGCAGCGCACCCTCGCATCGGAGCGTACCTGGCTCGCCTCGTACCACCTCCGCGGCGCGGCACCGACCTGGTATTCCGCCCTCGAGCAGGACGAGGGCGCCATGCCCCCTTGGGAGCGCTTCCGCGAGCTCTGCCTCCTTCGCTTTGGGCCTCCGGTTCGCGGGAGCCGCCTAGCGGAGCTCGGCCGCCTTCCCTTCACCTCCACGGTGCAGGACTACGCCGACCGTTTCCAGGCCCTGGTATGCCATGCGTCGGGTGTGACGGCGCAGCAGCGGGCCGGCCTCTTTGTCAGTGGACTTCCGGATCACATCCGCGTGGACGTGGAGCTTCGAGGACCCCAGGATCTCCAGTCGGCCATGTACTACGCCCGCGCGTTCGAGCGCCTCGCGGTGGCCATCCAGCAGGAATCACCGTTCCGGACCGCTGGGTCGCTACCCGGGCCGGATTCCGCGCAGGGTCGGCCTGCGCAGGCTTCTGCGGCACCCCTCGCCGCGACCGCGGTGCGCCCGTTCCGCCGGCTCACCTCAGCCGAGCTACTCGAGCGTCGCCGCCAAGGGTTGTGCTTCAACTGCGATGAGCCTTACACACCCGGCCATGCCTGCCCGCGACTCTTCTAGCTGGAGGTTGCAGACTACATTCCGGAGGACGCCGTCACCGCCGACCTGGCCGCCCCAGCTGTCGAGAAGGTGTTTGACGCTGGTTGATCGCCTCGAGGAGTTCCGCAAGCGCTTCCCCACCTTACAGCTCGAGGACGAGCTGTTTGTGCAGGCGGGGAGAAGTGTTATGGCCGGTTTAGCTAGGCCCACCGGGCAATCTTAGCCCACAAGTTATCTTAGGTTAACTCTTATGCAAGTTATCTTAGGTTAATTCTTATGCAAGTTATCTAGGTTATAAATATAGGCTGTAAGACTCTTTTTGGAAATTAAGCAATAAGAATATTATTATCCCTATTGCTCGGCTCCCAGAGGAGCCGGAACCCTAGCCGCCTCTAACCCTAGCCGCCGCCGCCTTCCTCCTCCTACGCGACGGCGCCCAGCCGCCGGCGCGCCCGCTCATCGCCGCGCCCTCCTCCATCCTTCCCCTACAACCTACGGAGTAGGTCCGGTAGGATCCCTGGTTCTACCAATTAATTTCGCTACAACAGCACAAAAATTAAGTTAACATGATAACAAGGTGATAAAAAAGACAGTAAGTATATCACCGCAAACATCACTTAGGTTTGAGAATCACAAATATATAAGGGGAAAACAACTGAAGTTGCATATCAATTGCAAAATTTTATTACGGGATATGATGGGTCCTGAACTGCAATCTTCACATTAGATCCAAATAGAAGCTGAAATTTTGGAGCACAAAAATTATCAGCGACAATGTAACGTGATAAATAAAGTAAAGGGGGGAGAAGAGGCATTCTGAACCTGTAGACGAGAAATGTCACATTTGGCGCCATCAGAGACAAATATATTGGTTTCTTCAATACCAAGATCCGCGTAGTAGGTCGCAGCAATTGCTGCCCTTAGTTTCTGTACAAAACAATTCACCATTTTTTAGTGATGGAAATAACACTTTAGGGTAGAGCATGTCAAAAAAAAAAAAAGCCAAACATATCACTGAAAAGATATCTTCAAACTCACTGTAGGCAAAATCAAAAGTCAGGCAAGTATTTGGATGGGCCAGTAAAAGATAAATATCAGCCCATTAGGACATTGTGGATCTCTCAAGACAGAAAGCCTAAAGCATGAAATTAAGAATTCAAAAACAGAATGAACAAAGCTTCAGATGCCATTAGATGTTACTAAACCTACATGGATTAGCATAGCGCCTGCCCTAGTTGAATAATTTGTAATCGGACCAGACCAATTTTACAAGCAGGCGCTAAAAATAGTTACACACACTTCTTAACCATCTAATGATGTCTATTGATGGATTCACAGAAAAAGGTTACGCGCTAGTAACTGGAAATATATGGCATTTTAGTTATGGTCATATGTGCACAGCCTCCAGCCCTCCAACAGGACTAGCTACCTTTCATAAGAATATGTTACCAAGATATTATTGAAGTGTGATGATGTCATGAAAATATTTTTCTGACCAATCTAATGATACTATGTTTACATAAACAATCTAAATAGTTTAACATATATTCCAAGTCAAAGTTAGATAAGTTTGATTGCATGCTTCCTACGAAGTCATCCATTTAAGATGGTGGTGAGATGCAATATTACCTTTTCACCTTGTTCAGCTCCATAACCACTGTAGCCATCAACTGTGGACAAAGCATGCGCTCTCTGTGTTTATATGTAGACCCGTCAAAGAACAATAATGGATCGCAAAAAAGAAATTATGCAACAGAATGAACATTTGAACTTTCTTAGTCCACTCCTGCAAAGATGTGTACTGTGTTGAATATTTGAGTGACTTTTACAAGGAAATAAACATGGGAAAAAAGAATGAACATGTGCGCCATGCATTACATCTACAAACATGTTTCAAATAAATGAGCTTTTGTCTTCATTTTTCTTACTTCCTGAGATCAGCCAAGTCTAAAGTAACACAATAGCAATTTCTTATGAATGATGAGATACCTCTGCCATGGCATTTGTTATGACCTCCGGAATGGGTTCGCTAGTGTCACCTACTCCCAGGCTTATAATTTTTGCGTCAGGATACTTCAGAAGATGAGCTGCTCTTCTTCTGGCAACCTGAATGAAGTTGAGAGATCACCACTATCAAAACCCAAATCCATAATACGATAGCATCAACAAGAACAAAAATCAAAGAACGACGGCACAGTTATACCTCAGGAAACAAATAGCCTGCTTGGAGCTTGGCTATGTTCGCATTCCGTGAAACCTTTGTTGTGTAAGCTTCATCAGAAAGCATAATCTTTTATTAAACTACTAGTAGGTTGGAATTTGAAAGTATTAGAAGCAGGGTGTTGGAGAGAGAGGACAGTACAAGTACCGGCGGCCGGAGAGCTGCCGACACAGCGTACATTAACGGGCAGCCTTCTCGTCGGCCAAAGGTTGCTCGACTTCGATGCCCTGCAAGCATGTCACCAGTCATCAGAATAACTCATTGAACTACCGAAGCGCGCAGTACGGTACCTGAGAGAGAAGGAAGAGGACGAAAGGAAGGGCATGGCAGTGGCTTTGGTGGCGGGTGAGGCGGTAGTTCCCGTCATCATCAGCGGCAGTGAGTCGATGAGGAGGGAGAATCAGTACCAGCTTAGCCCTCCCGGAGAGCACTCAGATTGGCCGAGCTGTGTCGGGTCGGATGAGTGCACCAGCTCACTTAAATATAACATATAAATAACACATTTGAGCACATAAATATAACATTCCAGCAATAAAAAAGAGAGCATATTTCAACATTTGATTATAACATTCCAGCAATAAATGTTTGAAGAAAATACATGGCAGGCTCGCCAACGCACTAACAAATAAACAAACTACACAGCGTATGATCAATGGTAGACAATGCAATGCATGCCTGAAATAAATTACAGATGCTATGCAAATCTTAACCTCCATTGTGCACTTATCTTCCTCAAATTTATCCATTGCAAGCAATGCAAATATGCAATACATCTCCGAAATAAGTTCACAAGCATCCAGTTTATCCACAACATTCATGAAAAGCATCGATTCTGGCCAGAGCAGAGACAGAACTGAAGTAACCCGGCTGGAACCGAAGCAATCGCGTTTGTCCGCTGCCATGTACAAATTTGATAGAGAGGGGGGAGAGGAGAGGGGAGGGGATCGGATTCCTACCTGGTCGCCGCCCTGATGGACTAGACGGAGAACGGGGCGGGGGGAAATGGGACGAGTCAGAGGTAAGGACGGCGGCGGAGAAGATGGGGAGGAGGCGCCCGTATGTCTCGCGTTACGCGAGATGAGGGCAGCCTCTCGCGTCGCCGTGCTATACATGGGCCACGGCCGAGCCGCGCGGGAAGTTCCAGCCACGTTTTTTTCGTTTTTTTTCTTTCTGTTCTCTGTTTTATATTTTTACTTCTTTCCTTTTTATGTTTTTACTTTTTGTTATACTTCAAAATAATCTAAATAAATGTATTAGAAAAAACACTCTACAAAAACATTTGAAAAATGTTGAACTAGAATTTTAAAAATATTGAACAAGTGTTTGAAAATGTTGAACAAGTAGTTAAAAATGTTCAAAAAGTATTAAAATGAAGAAAAAAGAAAAAGAACTAAAGAAAGACAACAAAGGTGGAAAGAAAAGAAAAACCCAATAAAAACAGAGAAAAACAAAAAAAACTAAAAATAAAACGAAGAATAAACAATGAATAACGCGGCTTGTTTCGCGTTAACAACTGTCATCCTACTTACATATCACAAACACTAGGCTAGCACAGGTGGCTAGGCGCACTCCCTTGTGCTCGCTTAAGGAGATAAATAGCTCTCACGGCGAATCAACCTGTGGTTGGATGGTTAGAGGGACAGTGGTATCCTTAGCTCATCAGGGTTCAAGTCCTGGTGCTCGCATTATTCCTGGATTTATTTCAGGATTTCCGGCGATGCACTTTCAGTGGGAGGAGACGTTCCCGTCGACGACGAGGCGCCTACGGTGACTTTGTAAATCTCAAGATGATATGCCGACTCAGTTTTCGAAGGTGTCCATAGGGGTAGGGTGTGCGTGTGTGCGTTCATAGAAGTAAGTGTATGCGCGTGCAGGGACGAAGCTAGAAGAAAAGTTTAATGGGTCATGTCTATAACAGTGGGGTCATCTTCTATTAATGAATAGTGATTAGTACTTAGTTTCTGAAGGATTTGCTGATTCCATTGGGGTCAATTGACCCCAATCTTTACAAGGCAGCTCCGTCCCTGTGCGTGTGTATATGAGCGCTTGTGTGTGTATTGATGTTAAAAAAAAAAGCTCCACGGGGAAGAAGGGTGGGCGTGCGGGAAAAAATCGCCAACCCATTGGATCACGGATCCAGGCCCACTACGATTTGGCCCACGAAACACTTATCTGTTTGATCCAGCCCATTGAAGTTACAGTCGAGCAGTTGCGTTTCTCTTCTTCCGCTTCGTCTCTTCGGCCGGAGTCCTCCTCCTCCAGACTTCCGGAGACCCCACGCGATGCGCCCCGCGGCCTCGAAGGTGGCCGGGAAGGAGAAGAGCAGGAGGAAGGGCGGCGGCGGCGGCGCCGGAGAGCATCTCCTCACCGACCGCGTCCTCTCCCTCCGCGCCCGCCTGCACGACGCCCTCTCCCTCGGCCTCGCCAGGTAATTTCCCCGCCTTCCCCGCCCTTCGTCTTCACGGCCTCGATTTCCCGTCTTCTCCCCGATTCAGGGGCAGAGTAGATTCTCCTTGGATAGATTGAGAAGCAATATTTAGCTGGCTGCTGGTTGGCGGCGTAGGGCTGGATGCAACCTAGACGATCTTAGCTTGGTGATAGCTTTGTAGAGTAGCCCGAAGCAAAATTTGAGGGCTAAAGAGGGTCTGTATCGCTGCGATTTCATACATATGTGTGTTGCAGAGGCACTGGCGATAGGCCGGTTCATATCGGAAGCCACAAGAAACAGTAGCACCCCGATCTCGCTGCTGAAATGCCCCACCACAGCCTACAAAATCCACCAAGGGGCACAGCACAAAGCACAATGAGATGAAGCAGCCACCGATTGACGTAGTAGTTAGGAGCAGAATGTCAGCAACCGTTAAATTGCCGCTGCACCAGCCACCCGCCTTCGCCTTTGCCTTGAATGGGGAAAAAAATATGCATCTTCTGATTTCTTGTATTATTCATCATGTTAGGTCTGATGGCCACGGTGCAAAAAAATGGCAGTCTACTGATGCTGGAATTCAGTCTCACGCGATCAAAGCAGTGACTGCTTTTCTCGGTTGTTTGTCAACTGAAATGCTGCGGCTTCCTCCTATAAAGGTAAGCTGGGAGTCAGTTGCTGAAGTAAACTGTGTGTATTAGATGGTTTTTTTAAAATCGTGCGCTCTTGGTTGTGACCATTTTGTTTTCTTAACCAGGAGTCGATTTCGGATATTCTCGTACTCTTGGAAGGTGTTCTTCAGACAAAGAACGTTTCAGTTCTGATCCAAGCAGCAGATGTGAGCTCAAAGTTAGTTTCCAGCATAGGCAATTCGATTCGGCAATACCCAATTTTGGAGATTGTTTCGCCCCTCTCATGCCAGTTGTCGGCACACCAGTTACCTACAGCTATCTCATGTGCAAGGGCGATGAATTGCATATTGAATAGCCTAGTGACGGCGAGAGGTTCAACTCATGCAGAAATTTTGGAAACCTTGGAGAGAACCAATGCAGTTGCAAGTATTGTTTCAGCTCTGCAGAGTTACACTCCTGATGTCCATCCACTGAGTTATCTGACCGAGATGATATCACTGCTAAGAACCATACTGTGGATTTGGCCTTCCTCAAGATACCATGTATGGAGTAATGGCAACCTGATGGGGAAGTTAGCACATTACTGTCTTGCCACTGAAACAACGGTTGTTGCTAAAGTTCTTAGGCTGTATGCTGCTTTAGGTACATCTGTTTGGTAATTCTCCTCTTTGACTTCAATATTAATATTTGAAATATATTTTTTCTACTTTACTTCCTTTTGTGTTTCTGAACATTTGTAACTGCAACTCAGCTTTATGTGGCCATGGAGCTATGATCCTTCTCAAGAACAAAGTCTTAATGGCTAAGATTTGTGAGCTCGTGGGAACGTCCCATCCGAGTAGTACTAGGATTGAAGCGTTCAAACTCTGCCATATTCTTTTGGTGAGTTACATCACTTCAGTTTGGGTAACTAATCTAACATATGAATTGTAATTGTAATGTCTTCTGTTTAACTAATATCAAAATTGCATTTATCATCTGCAGAGATCTTCGAAGGGCTGTAGTCAGTTAATGACTTCACGCTGCCAGCCTATTGTTGAAGGCATAATCGATGCAATGCGTGCAAAGGATGATAAATTGTTAGTAACAGAGGGGTGTCGTACTGCACTGCTGGTGCTCCGTTATGCTGGGAATCATCATCAATGCTTTTGGTCTAATGCCATTGATAAAGTATTATATAGCATTCTTACCGGTCGCTGCCTCTCCTCACATCAAAGTGATAAAGTATTGTGCGATGATGAGCTATTTGATATGGTTTCCAAAAACTTCATGGATATACATCCATACGTCTGGGATATACTTGGATATCTAGTGGTGCATTGCACTGAGGATCACCATCCTGTAAGGAAAGGGAAAGGTCATAGCTTGCACGCACTGATATCTTGTGCTTGGTAGGTACTAGGTACTATCCTACTCGAGAGTTAATTTGCTGTAGTATAGTTTTCTTTCTGTACCGTAATGAACTTGCAGGAGAATGGTGTGCAGCTATTCATGTTTTCATCCTGCTCTTGGTGTGCAGCTTGCTGGCCACAGATGTTATGCGCAAAAGCAGCCCCATGACATTATCCAAAGATGTGCAGGAGCCGGCTTTGAGGGCAGTTCTGATGATGCTTCTCTCTCCCAATGGATATATTCAGTATGAGGCAAGTTTTAAACTTTCAGAAGGTCTTCCATATTTGGGTGACGGCTATTTGAACGTTCTGTTGTCATCATTAGAATCAAATACTACGAGAAGTGTTGCCACATCTTTTGACAGTTTCAAAATTATGACCAACCTCATGAACCTCGCATGTTTGGTGCTGTCACGACCTTACCATAATCTCCTTAACAAGAGGAATCCTATTGATGTGTTGTCCATCATTATCAAGGAATGTCTCCACAATAATATACATATTACGAGGTCAAAAGTCACTTCCCATCTGCATTTTTGTTTTGAAGGAAGTTCATGCTGTTGCTATCTCGGTGAAGAGTGGGAGGGTGAAAACATAGTCTTATACTACGGTCTTGTTGGGCTGTTTAATCTTCTGAGGAGCACTACTTTAGTTTGTGTTCAGTGTAAGAGGAAGTTGGATGTTGGGATTCTGTGCCATGACTGCAGAGATCAGTATACCGAAGATTTTCTTATAGTTCTTCAACGTGCTCTAAGTCAAAGCTTGAGTTCTGGACCGAAGCTCTATATTGCACACATCCTGAGTTTGTTTGGCCTCTGCGGTTCTCCAAGCAAGTTGGGCGGGAAGATGAGTAGTGCATTAGATAATAACGATCTAGCTGATCTGGAACTTTTGCTTTCAGATGGTGAATCTATAAATGCTCACACAGCCATCATATCAGCAAGGTGTCCTAAGCTTTTGCCATCTGTAAAATGTCTACTTGGCAGTGACGAAAAAGTTAAAGATGAATGGGGAAAATCAGTGTACCGAGTTCAAATGTCTGATCGTGTAGATAGCCACGCCTTGAAGAAGATTTTGGAGTACACATATACTGGTTTTGTGATGGTAGGTGATGACATTGTTAAACCAGTAAGGACACTTGCGAAGTATTGTCACCTGAAACCATTGGCAGAAATGCTTCAGAAAGAGCAACCCAGATGGAACTCCGATTATACCAGATATGATCTTACTGTTGCACTTGGACCTGTTGAGCATTCATTCTCGTAAGTCGGCCTTAAATTACCTAGTTTGTTGATTCCAACCTTTGAGCAAAACACCATGTTCTTTTTAGTTGTCCCTAAGATTATCTGTACTTACAATGTTTGGTGGCTGTCGTTTGCTGAAATTCGTTACATTTGTTCTACTCCCTCCGTCCCATAATATAAGAGCGTTTTTAACACTAGTGTAGTGTCAAAAACGCTCTTATATTATGGGACGGAGGGAGTACATTGTAGAGTTTTCTTTGTCATAGATTATAGCCTCGAAGCAGATCATAGATACCTTCCGTTCTTTTGCTCTTTCTAGTTTTCATTAGCTTGCCATGAATTGTTTCTCTATGTGTATTGATCCAGGGACATAATTTTGGAGGCTCAGTCAAATGAGGAAATGAAGTGTGACCATGGGCCGTGCCAATTGTCAACCCCGCACGTTCATAGCCATAAGACCGTGCTGATCATGAGCTGCGATTACCTCCGGGCATTATTTCGATCCGGGATGCACGAGAGGTAAGCTCTTTTGGTCCTTAATAATACTAGCACAAAGTACAAACGGTTTAGGCCAACATTTTCACAAAGGCTATGTGTTGCGGCGTTCCTCATGCGATTGACGAGAACTTCTTGTGCAGCTTCTCGGACGTCATCAGGGTTCCGCTCGGGTGGCAAGCGCTGGACAAACTAGTCCACTGGTTCTACTCAGGCGAGCTGCCCAGTGTCGCCCTCGACTGCCGGTGGAACAACCTGAGCAGCGACGAGCAGCGCTCCCACCTGAACGCCTACGCGGAGCTGTCGTCGCTGGCAGAGTTCTGGTTCCTGGAGGGGGTGAAGGAGGAGAGCCTGTCGGCGGCCTCGTCCCTCCTGGGCTCGAGCACGAGCGCCGCCGCGGTCGAGTTCGTCGCGTTCGCTGCCAACCTGGGCCAGTGGGAGATGGTCGAGGCCGGCGTCCGCAGCGTGGCGCACCTGTACCCCCGGCTGCGGGACTCCGGTCGGCTGGAGCGGCTCGACGAGGAGCTGCTCAACATGCTGCGGACCGAGTACGTCCGGTACTCGCAGCACGGGGGCGGAGGTAACTGAATGGTACTGCATGGATCTGAATGCACATCACAGTGCGCTTTGTAGATACAGGGATGCTGTCATACCTTTTTTCACAGAGAATATGCAGTGTATTATTGCCTGGGTTACCAGAGCTGTTGCTCCTGCCTGCATGGCGCACATGGTCACGCAGGGGGTCGGAGGTGTGCCGACCCGACCGACCCACTGACAGGCACACGCCGCACCGATCCATCGCAGCACTCATCGCAACAGGCACATTTTCTTTCCCTTTCCTTTTCGCGGATCATCACAACGGACACTTAATCACTCCGCCCTGGTGATCAACGCTAGCGCACTGTGCCATTCAGCTCAGCTCATGCCAACGGACTAAACTAGTCCCAACCGAATAACCCACGGATCTCTCATCAATCATCACAGGAAAACGAACAAACAGAAAATCAACTCGGGAGCAACATGGGATTAACTCGGCCCGTCAGTCAACAGGAGAGGCCAGCTCGTACGGGAAGTACAGGCTGTCCTCCCCCGCCGCGCCCCGCCACACGCGCGCTAGAGTCCAAACCAAAACCAGGGTAGGGTTCCATAAACAAAGCCCAAGTAGCCCCCTCCCGCTGCCCCCCTCCGCGACATCACATGGCTAAGGCTAATCGTAATCGCCCTCCAAACCGGAGCAACCAACGGAACGGAGAAAACTAGATTAAACTAGTTGCGATCTTGTGGGGGTGTGTCGACCGGCGCGTGGTCAGCAGGGCCCTGCCTCCCGGCGCCGGGGCAGGAAGTCACGGCCCCCGGCCCCTCGCCGTCCGTCAGATCCCAGATCAGACGGGCCGCGTCGCGTCGTGCCATCAGACGGCAGGCGATGAGGCGTCGACGCGACGTACCACCGGGCACGTACTACAGGTGCATGCCTGGGGGGCTCGGCCTCATCACGGACGTACAGTGCCGGACCGGCGCGCACCAAAAATGATGGGGCACCCGACCCGGCAGCGCTGCGCCTGCGCGGCACGGGGCTCCGCAAGTCCGCATCCTCTCCCTCCCTCTCTGCGCCTCCTTTGTTGCCTCCGAGTCTCAGCCTTCTCCAGACGCCAGGCCATGATGATTTCCCTTTGTCGTTGCTGCCGCTCAGTCATCACTGTACTGGTGCTAGATGCCAAGATGTGCATTTCAGGGCTCAGGCGCTCACCATCGAGTGCGCCTGCCTGCCTGCATTGCCTGCATCTCGCTTTTCTTTATCCATTTCTCACCTTTTCAACCAGGCTCGTGTCGACAGGGCTTTCGTTGGCCATCATGGGCGGGCTCGGCTCGATCTCTGCCGGTGGTCAGGCAGCTAGCTCGCCCGACGCAAATGCGCGCCACATGGCCTACTCATTGCTCGCTCAAACAAATGAGGTTTGTTCGAGCGAGAGATGAGATGATCCAGCGGTGGTCTGCATTGTGTTTGTACTACCACGCCATTGACTGCGACCCCGAGAGGCTAGCTAGGGATGCATGTTCCTTCCAACCGACTGTTCCATTCACTAGTACTATAGTCTAGCCCAGCGTCGTAGCACCTACGCCGTAGCACGGTACACGCAGCGTACAGCCATACAGTAATGGTGGTTAGGCTATGGTGCGCCCATCCGGCCACTCTACACACATGGCTAGCCGCGGTCGCGGTGTGGTAGCCTGCAGACGCGATCTGATCCGGGTCATCGGCCGGGCGACACGCACGGTTCGGCGGGCCTCCGCTTACGCGCCAATGGCGCTCTGGCTGCCGGAGCACGTACCATCGTACCCAGGGCCACGCACGCTCATTACCCCGTGCCTCCGCTGGCCTACGCACGCGTCGGCCACTGCTGCGGCACTGCATCACACACCGATGCAGCAGCAGCGAGCCAGCCAGGAGAGACGAGAACGGCCGCGCCCGTGCATGCGCGCGCATGCATGCGGTCGAGGCAGCTCTGCCCCATGGCCGAGGGGATGCAGTGCAAGCGGCCAGCGGTACCACGGGGCTCATGGTGTCATCGTCCTCGTCGCAGGCAGAGGCAGGCGCTTGCACGGGAGCGGATCGAGAGCCTGGAGCGGGGCAAAGGGTGGCTGTAGGGCGCAGAGCGCGAAAGGCGCCCCGGAAAAGGACACGGCCGGGCGGGGGAAAGCCAGAATTTAAAAAGCTCGGGAGAGCAGGGAAATGGCGGGCCTCCTCCCCGGCGTCAGTCCGCATGGGCGCGGGAGCGTGCACGGGACCCGCGGCGGCCACGTTGGATGTCAGCGGCGGAGCGAGGCCATGATGCCGTAACGGGCATGCAGGGCGCGGGGACGGAGGCTTTGGTGTCAGCGTGTCTATTTTAGTTCTGAGGGCGCTGGCGGAGGAGTAAATTTCTTCTCTGCGCGAATATTCAGACGGCGAGCACATGCGGCACAGTGCCCTACCGGATGCCCATGGATCCAGATCAAGCCGGAGCGGTTCAGCTCTTGTTGAGTGCTCTGGACCGGCCTGTTCAGCTATGAAATGGGCCCTGGACCGGGCGCCTACTGGCTAGTGCTAGTGGCTGGCCTCCTGCCACGGCTGCTGACTTCGATGCAGATAAGCACGGAAAATGAGGGGCTCGCCACCTCCCGTTGCTCTGCCCTAGAAATGCCACTCCCACTGTTTGCCTGCATTTGTAACAGCGCTATGCCAGCTCCATCGATCGGCAGAGCAATGCATTTGCTGGTTTGAACAATGACAAGAGTGTGAATCATTTGCTCATTCGAATCAAGTTGACAAGATGTGCATCTTTTCAAAAACAGCACCCGTTTGGATGGAAAAACATCTTGTGATCTTTCGTCTTTCAAGCAACCAAATCAGAATCAGATGCGCTAGCTACAACGGCCTTGAGGATTGAGAAGAAGAGCAAAACTCCAAATTTACAGTCAAGAGAAAGAAAAGAAAAGAAGAACAGTCAATTGATTAGACCTTCTCATCAGCACCCCAAAGAACAAACCAAATCAGTTACAAACCGAACAAAGCGCTATGCATTCCTTCACATCCATCATTGCGTCCCTAGCCTAGCCCGTCGCTTTCCATGCACGACGACGCACTCCATCGCCCGCCCGCCGTCTCCTCGGCTCGGACGGATCACCCGCAGGGCCTCGGCAGCTCGCCGCTCCACCGCTGCGGCGTCGGCTTCCGGCCCAGGGTCGACGACCGGGACGACGACCTCGTAGATGACGAGTCCTTGCTGGTCGCCGACTCCTTCTTGTCCTTGAAGAACCCGAACACCGGCCGCGAGCAGACCGGCACGTTGAGCACCACGGGCGCCACGCGGACGCCGGACGAGTAGGACCGGTCGACGGCGCGGGCCATGGACCGCGACCTGGCCGCCGCGTGGAGGCTGCACGGGGAGCTGCAGCTGCGCTCCAGGCCCTGCTGGAACACGATCTTGCCCGAGGAGTTCATGCGCGGGGAGTCCACGGAGAGGCACCTGGACGCGTCCTGCCTGGGCGGCGACGGCCGGCGGCGCGCGGGGCTGTGGGCCGCGCGGCTGGACGTGGAGTGGCGGTGCGAGGAGCGGACCAGGCGGAGGCGGGGAGGGTTGGGGTCGGCGGCGGAGTCGAGGGAGAAGCGCGGGTTGACGTCGTCGTGGTCGTGGCCGGAGGAGGAGGAGGAGGAGGAGTGCGAGAAGCGGGAGGAGGCGAGCGAGAGGGAGGCCTCCGAGTCGGAGCTGTCGCGGAGGAGCGGCGCCGAGGCGAGGTCCGACGCCGTTCCCGTGGACGCACGCCCGCCGTTGCTCCGCTGCAGGAGGAACTTGAGCGACCTCGCCGCCGACGAGCCCGTCGTCGTCGTCGTTCTCCCGGGAGTCTTCGCCAATGCGGCCGCTGGCGACTGCGACTGCGAGGGCGTCCTCGGGCTCTGGGCGGCGGCGGCCCTCTTGAGCCCGAGCAGCTCGCGCCACCGGCTCGAGCAGCTGGGCGCCTTGGGCGAGAACACGTACTGGTCGGCGGCGCCAGCCGCCGCGCCGCCCCGGATCGGCCTCATCGGCTCCGGAGACGACGGCATTGCCTCCAGCCGGGGCGGAGCCGGCACAGCGGCGGGCTCCGGCTCAGGCGCGGCAGCGGCAGCGGCAGAAGCATCGGCACGGCGGAGCGGGAGCAGCTTCCCGTCGGCGAAGAGCTCGTCCGCGGGGAGCATGCTGGTGGTGCAGCCGCCCCCGCCGAGGCTGAACTCGAAGTCGATGAAGTCCTTGGAGATCGCGGGCGCGGCCACGGCGGGGTGCGCTGGCGATGCAGAAGACACTACAGCCGGCGTCTCCTCAGGCGCATCACGGCCGAACGAGGCGCGGCAGCCATACGTGGGCGCGGCTGCTGCTGCTGCCGCAGGGACCAGGCTACTCGCGACGGCGGAGGTCATTGCCGGCGGCAAGCTAGGCGCATCCACGGGCGGGATCACACGCGCACGCTAATCAGCAGATCGCACTCTCACACTAGCTAGCCAGACGACAGACTGCGGCGAATCTCGTGGACGGAGGTGGGGGTGGGAGCGAGCCGGGGTAAAGGATTCTGGTAAAGGCTCGTCGTGTATATATAAGCGGGGCGGGGCTACGGTGAAAATGTGCCGTTTGGGTGCGCTGGCGGGCGAACCGGGCGGGCTGGCTGGCTGGACGGGGTCCGGTTCGTGGAAAGCAGAGGAGATTGCGGTGTGGTCCTTACGGGTGCGCGCAGAGGCAAAATACAGGCGCGTCGGGTTGCGGGTTTTTCGTTTGTAAAAAACGGCACCGGCCGGATCGGTACAGCTACGGCCAGAGGGGACGAGCGCGGCAAACATGGGGTTTTGTTCTTCTTCTCTTTTTTTGGGGGGGGGGGGGGGGGGGGGGGGGGGAATGGGGTTTTGTTCAATGGTTTTGGGAATGAGTTTTGATGCTGGGTTTTCCTGACCAATGTGGCCCCGGAAAAAAAATCTGATTGTGGAAGAATGAACGAGATTTAAGGAAAGAATGGGCTGTCAATATGTGAGTTCACAGCAAAGGTTCAAGTTTGACCATCTTTTGTTTCAAAATGTAGGTGGAAACGTTGGGGTTTTGATTTGTTCAATGGTTTTGGAAATTCGGATATGTTTGCAGCTCCCAGCTATATGACCAATGCAAGCTTGAAAGAGGAATCGGACTTGACGAAATTTAAGAACAGAATGTGATGTTAATATGTTACTGGTTAACATCAAAGGTTCAGGACCGACTTCTGAGTATCAAAATGTAGTTGGAAAAGTTTTTCGTTTTAATTTGTCCAATAGTTTTGGGAAAATTTGGATAAATTTGCACCTCCAACCTTATTATCTGGCAAGTCTAGGCTCGAAAGAGGAGGCATAATTAACGAAACTTTAGGAACGAATGTGTTGTTAATATGTTAGTTCACATCAAATGTTTGAGTTCAACCATCTCTGTTTCAAAATGTAGTTGGAAACGTTTGGGTTTAACTTTTTCCAATGGTTTTAGGAATTTGGATACGGTTGCACCACCCAACTTATTAGACCCTAATCTCTGAGGAACGTTCGTTGTGGGATCCGCCCCAGCGCGAACCCCTTGCAAACCCTAGGTAATACGTTGCTAACAAAGCATCACGTGCGAGAGGAAAGAAAAATGGTCAGGAATTCCCAGGTTATAGCCACTATAAAAAAGTAGCAGGCCTAACATCCCAGAAAAACAAAAATAATTCAAAGAAACTACAATGATACAATTATAAAAATATGCCATATTGTGTGTTTTATTTGTCTAAAACAAAGAATCACATAAAGAAATGTCTTTTTGCCATGATATGTATATAAAAGACTACTAGTTTGCCAAAATGAAGAAATAACAGTATTTTAGCTAAAAAATGCTATCGTGTGAGAGCCGTACATGGCAAATTTTAAAAAGAAAAAAAAATGTCGTGATTGATATAATAAAAATGTCATGACACTAAAAAACCTATGATGAAAATAATATTAAGAAACTTCCAAGCTTTGTATTTTCAAAAATAAAAGGTGTCATGCCAAAAAGAAAAATTACCATGTTATAGATGAAAATTCCAATGCTCTTAATAGAGAAATGACATGCTCTTAAACGATAAAAAGTCCATGTCTTAAGAATAAAAATGCATGCTCTTAATAAATAAACAAGCCATGGCAAAAGCATCAAAAAATGTTTTGCCATGGATTTATGGAAAATACCATGACATCATAGAAAAATTTGCCTTGCTTTTGAGGAAACAATGCCAAGTTTGTAAGGACACAAAGATTTATGAAATGTGTCATCTTATCCTTTACAAAAATGCCATGGAAAAAAAATGCACCCTTACATGGCATATGCCTATTAAACTTCTTCTGGCAAATCAAATGAACAATCAAAAAAAATATGACATAAAATGCCATGGCAGATGCATATTAAAAACACCATGATATTGGAAATAAAATTGCCATGTACACAAATATTTTTCACCACTGACACAAAATTGCCATGATAAAAAATATATTAAAACGCCATGGTATGTTATAAAAAACCTCCATGGCCTGTACAAATAATTTGGCATGAATGTAATAAAGGACATACTAAGCTCAACAAAGAAAAGTGCCATACAATGAAAAATGCCATGGTATGTATGAATTACCATGGGAAAGTTATAGAAACAGTGGTACAACTGTCGAAAGAATTGACAAGTTTCAATGAACAAACCCCCTATATGAACTGCCATGTGATACCTATTAAATATGCCATGGCAGATGCGTATTAAAAATGCCATGATCTTTGAAATAAAAATGCCATGGTTTGTACAATAAAGATGCCATGTACACAAACATTTTTCACCAGTGACACAAAAAATACCATGGCAAAATACATATTAAATATGTCATGGTACGTTATAAAAACTGTCATGGTTCATACAAGTAATTTGCCATGGATGTAAAAAGAAAGGCCATACTAAGCTCTACAAACAAAAGTGCCACACAACAGAAAATGCAATTATATGTATGAATTGCCATGGCAAAGTTATAGGAACAATAATTGTCGGGAAAAAATGACAACTTTCAATGAACAACCCCCCTCTACTAACTGCCATGTGATGATAACAATCCAATTGTTCTCACAAACTTGTCATGCTCTGTAAAAAAATTCTATGTGAGTGTTAAAACCTTTTGCCCTGTGAATGTTACAAAAAATCTTACAAATTCCCCATTCTGTTTTGAAAAGGAAATGGAAGAGCGATGGGAGCAGGGTGTGGCCTCTCTCTCTCTCTCTCTCACACACACACACACACACACACACACGCACACACACACGCACGCACGCACGCACACGCACACACACACACACACACACACCTCGCCATCGTCATCGCAAAATGGAAAAGGATGGGGGTGGGGAGAAGGCGAGTGTGAGGATTAGGTGCGGCTCGATGAGTCACACACGTGGCGTGGCTACTACAAGTGTTTTAAGATCCGTGCTTTCCATCCAACGGCCAAAAGGTAGTTCGCTAGGAAATCCCTCCTAGGGAACGGACGCTAGATAACATTTTCGCTTATTATCTGACCAATGTAGGCTCGAAAGCAGAGGTGGAATTAACAAAACTTAAGGAACGAATGTGCTGCTAATATGAGAGTTCACATCAAAAGTTTGAGTTCAATTATCTCCGGTTCAAAATTTAGATGGAAATGTTTGGGTTTTAATTTTTCAATGGTTTTGGGAATTTGGATACTATTGCACCTCGCAACTTATTATATGAACAATGTAGGCTCGAAAGACAAGGCGGAAATAATGACACTTAAGAGGAATGTGTTGTTAATATGTGAGTTCACATCAAATGTTTGAGTTCGACCTCTTTGTTTTAAAATAAAGGTGGTGACGTTTGGGTATTAATTTTTCCAATTGGTTTGGGAATATGGATACACTTGCACCTCCCAACTAATTATGTGACCAATGTTGGCTCGAAATAAGACGAGGCAGAATTAACGGAACTTAAGGAATGAATGTGTTCTTAATACGAGAGTTCACATCAAATGTTTGAGTTTGACCATCTCCATTTTGATATGTAGTTCAAAATATTTGGGTTTTAATTTTTTCCAATGATTTTGAGAACTTGGATACGGCTGCACCTCCCAACTTATTTGATGAGTAGTGTAGGCTTAAAAGAGAAGGCAGAATTAATGAAACTGAAGGAACAAATGCGTTGTTAATATGCGAGTTCACATAAATTGTTTGAGTTCGACCATCCCGTTTCAAAATGTAGGTGGAAACGTTTGGGTTGCCTCTAGACTAGTGACCTCATTGTTCAGTTGGTTTCCTCTAGGTCAGTGCAAGTGGTGTTGTCTCAATGATGTTAGTTGTTTCGACTTTGTGGTGCCGTGCTTACATCATGATGGTAGTTGAGTTTTGGGTTGTGTTGTATCTGTTGGGGAACGTAGTAATTCAAAAAAATTCCTACGATCACGCAAGATCTATCTAGGAGAAGCATAGCAACGAGCGGGGAGAGTGTGTCCACGTACCCTCGTAGACCGAAAGCGGGAGCGTTTAGTAACGTGGTTGACGTAGTCGAACTTCTTCGCGATCCAACCGATCCAAGCACCGAATGTACGGCACCTCCGCGTTCAGCACACGTTTAGCTTGATGACGTCCCTCGAGCTCTTGATCCAGTTGAGGACGAGGGAGAGTTCCGTCAGCACGACGGCGTGGCGACGGTGATGATGAAGTTACCGGCGCAGGGCTTCGCCTAAGCACTATGACGATATGACCGAGGTGTGTAACTGTGGAGGGGGGCACCGCACACGGCTAAGAGAAACTTTTTGGTGTCCTTTGGGGTGCCCCCTCCCACGTATATAAAGGAGGGGGGAAGAGGAGGCCGGCCCTAGAGGGGGCGCGCCAGGGGGGGAGTCCTACTTTGACTCCCGGTCCAAGTAGGATTCACCCCCCTTTCCTATTCCAACTAGGAGAAGGAGGGAAGGGAGAAGGGGGGAGAAGGAAAGGGGGGCCGCCCCCCCAACCCTAGTCCAATTGGGTTTGGGCTTGGGGGGGGGCGCCTCCATGATACGTCTCCAACGTATCTATAATTTTTTATTGTTCCATGCTATTATATTATCTGTTTCGGATGTTTAATGGGTTGTAATATGCTCTTTTACATTATTTTTGGGACTGACCTATTAATCGAAGGCCCAGTGTTAGTTTCTGTTTTTTTTGCCTATTTTAGAGTTTTACAGAAAAGGAATACCAAACGGAGTCCAAATGGGACGAAACCTTCGCGAGGATCTTTCTTGGACCGAAAGCAAACCAGGAGACTTGGAGTTGAAGTCTAGAACTCCGCGAGGCGGCCACGAGGCAGGAGGGCGCACCCAGGGGGGTAGGCGCGCCCCCCACCCTCGTGGGCCCTGTCGGTTTCTAAACCGGCAGATCTCGGGTAGGGGGTCCCGAACTGTGCGTCTAGGATCGATGGTAACATGAGACGGGGGACTCGATGTTTACCCAGGTTCGGGCCCTCTCTATGGAGGTAATACCCTACTTCCTGCTTGATTGATCTTGATGAATATGAGTGTTACAAGAGTTGGTCTACCACGAGATAGTAATGGCTAAACCCTAGAAGTCTAACATGTATGACTATGGTAATGAGTATGTATCCTTTCCGGACTACCCCCTCCGGTTTATATAGGCACCGGGGGGATCTAGGGTTTACATAGAGTCGGTTACATAAGAAGGAATCTTCATAATCGATCGCCAAGCTTGCCTTCCACGCCAAGGAGAGTCCAATCCGGACACGGGTACGGTCTTCGGCCTTCATGTCTTCACAACCCATCAGTCCGGCCCAAGGATAACAGGCCGGATGCCCGAGGACCCCTTAGTCCAGGACTCCCTCAGTAGGCCCTGAACCTGGCTTCAATGACGAGGAGTACGGCACGCAGATTGTCTTCGGCATTGCAAGGCGGGTTCCCTTCTATCCTAACTTCAATATAGTCTTCGGATGCGATGATAGTATCCGGACCTGTCACACAGACCATACATAACCGCAGAGAGAATATATTTTTACACGAGTCTAATCTGCTGACAGCTTTTTACAACATGACATCACGTCTGTACGGTCATAATTTTGAACCATTTTTCGTCTGCCGCTCCACGTTTCGAGACGCGGTTGCCATTGGCACGTCTTGTCGAAGCAGAGATCGTGTTCCCTTATTACGGGATTCTCATCAATACGGGCGTGGGTGACCCAACCGTGCCGTTTGCACGGTCCTTGGGAATAGGCGAGTTTTAAGGCGAGTGGAGAGACGCTTGATATTCATGGCCTTTATAAGGGGATAAGGATTCCCTTTCTTCACCCGCACCTCGGCTCCTCCTCAGTCCTTCCGTCCCTGAGCTCCAGCGCCCAAGCTTTTAGCTTTTCCCTCGTCCGAGAAAGCACTCCAAAGATGTCCGGATCAGGAGCTGGGGGTAAGTGGATGGCCTCCTCCCTCAAGAAGAGGGATATCAAGGAGCTTCGGGAGACCGGATATCTGCCAAGGAGATCGCTCACAGACTCCCGGCCAAGGGACAGATCGTCCCTACTCCAGAGCCCCACGAGAGGGTTGTGTTTCTTACACATTTCATCCTTGGGCTGGGCTTCCCCCTTCACCCCTTCGTCTGTGGACTGATGTTTTACTACGGGCTAGATTTCCATGACCTAGCCCCCAACTTCATCCTCAACATCACAGCATTCATCATCGTGTGCGAGGCCTTTCTCCGCATCCCACCTCATTTCGGCCTATGGCTGAAGACCTTCAATGTGAAGCCGAAGGTGGTGAGCGGCCAGCAAGCAGAGTGCGGAGGCGCCATGGTGGGTAAGATGCCCAATGTTACCTAGCCCGAAGGCTCATTCACAGAGACGGTGACAGGGTGGCAATCGGGGTGGTTCTATATCACCGAGCCGCGTGACGCCAATTGGGTGGCGGCCCCCGAATTCCGATCCGGAATCCCGATGCGGCTCACCTCCTGGCAAGAGAGGGGCCTAACATGGGGTCCCTCGGACGAGCTGACTGGGCTCCAGACGTGCATCCAGAACATGATAGATAGGAAGATCAAGCTTGTCAACGTGGTCCAGTTCATGCTCATTCGTCGGGTCCTTCCGTGCCAACGCTGGACTTGCTATCTGTGGGAGTACGATCCGGCCAACCACCAGACGCTACTAGAGCTCTTCGGCACGACGCATGAAGAAATCTGGAAAGTGCTCTTCAAGGCCGGCGAGACGCCACCGCCCACGACCGAAGATCGCGAGCTTAGCTTAAAACGCCAGGCTAACCCGGTAAGTTCTTTTAATGTTTTCAAGGCGTACCCTTTACTAGCATGTTTTGAGAAAGAGCCTAAGCTTTCCTACCCATGTTTTCAGGCCTGGATCAAGGTAGCTGAGGGGATTAACTGTCCGGCTCCGCTGCCCAAAGACCAAGAATTCCATTACTGACGAAAATGCTTTTTCCAGCACCTTATGAGGTGCCAGAGAAGACGTCCAAGAAAGGGGCCAAAGGGGCCAAGAAGGGCCCTCGCCAAAAAGGTGCTCCGGACATGATGTCCGAAGACGAGGCTTCCTCTTCGTCCGCTGACGACGACGACGAAGAGGAAGAAGAAAACGACTCCCCACCTGAAGTAGGGAGGAAGAAGAGAGCGACCCCCACAAATCCGGAGGCGAAAGTGCCTAAGAGGGTTAGAGGCTCCCTCGTGGATAACTCCGTGTGGGATGTTGATAGCAGTCCGGAGCGACCTCGCCGGACCAAGCCTCGGGCCGCCTCGTAAGTACCAGAGTCCCAAAACGTCTGGCCTTCCCAATTTGTAATATTGATATACTTTAAACCTTGTTATTGCAGTCCGACACGCGATGGCTCCCCGTGATCCTCGACAGAGGGATCGCTAGACTCAAAGGAGATGGCTAGCATGTCTCCGCCACCTGCTCATTCCGTCTCTCCCAAGGGTGACGACGAGGTGGTGTCGCAAAAGAACTTCCCTGACCGGGGGGAGCTTCCGGAGATCGTCGGGGTGGCGCCCCAGGATGATTCCTCAGTCTCCGGACACATGGGGGAAAAAGCCCCTATGGGGACTGGTGACGGGGGCCGAGTTCCCTTCGGACCTGAGCCGGATACCATTCCGGAGATCTACGCGGCTCCGGAGTCCAGTGAACTGCATTCCCTAAAAGGAGGGAATGTGCCTATTTCGCCGGTGACCTCTGTCCAACCAGAGGCACCGGATAATCTGCTGGAGGCGCTACGAGGCACCTCTATTGTGGATGAACACCGCGCCCTTATGGGCACGGTAATAGAGAAGGTTCAGTTCGTCAAAAGCGGACTGACCGAAGCCTGCACTAGCCTTCTATCGGGCTTTGAGGTAAGTAATGTGTTTGTAGGGAGAATATCACAGTATAGACAGTAGCCCCTGATGCTCTGTTTGGTGTTCGGGAAGAAAAAGCCGAACAGAGGATCAAGAAGAAATATCGCAGGAGTCTAACATAAGTTGTCTATGTGAATAAGCAGGTCTCGCTACAGGCTGCCACCGCTCATGCTGCAGAGGTCTCCGGACTGAAGCGTAAACTGGAGCGGGCCGAGGAGGAGCTCGGCCTCGTGAAGAAGCAGCTGGAGGATAGCCAAGGTATGCAGTAACCTGTGGGTACATTTTAAGAAAAAATGAATAGTCCGTCTGGACTAAGGTGTCATAAACTTTATTAGGGGCCACGGCCGAGGTGGCAGCCATCAAGAAGGCGTCAGCCGAGGCCGAGGACAAAGCGGCCAAGGAACGCGCCGCGCGCGAGAAGCACGAGGCCCGGGTTGGCGAGGCGCAGCAACAACTCCAGGGCGCGATTGAGAGATTTGAGTCCTTGGAGCGCGATTGTAAGGCGCAAGAGTCCGAACTGGCGAAGGCCCGCCAGAGCGCACAGGATGCACGAGCCGAAGCCTAGAACGCCCTCTAGGAAATTCAGGCGGCCAAGAAGATTGCGGCGGGTAAGTCTTTCACCATGCAAAACGAGTATGTAGAAGAAACGTTCCTTGTACTTATCTCTGACGCCCCCGATTTGACCGTACACTAATCATGCACGCAAACGTGTACGATCAAGATCAGGGACTCACGGGAAGATATCACAACACAACTCTCAAACATAAATAAGTCATACAAGCATCATAATACAAGCCAGGGGCCTCGAGGGCTCGAATACAAGTGCTTGATCATAGACGAGTCAGCGGAAGCAACAATATCTGAGTGCAGACATAAGTTAAACAAGTTTGCCTTAAGTAGGCTAGCACAAACGGGGATACAGATCGAAAGAGGCGCATGCCTACTGCCTGGGATCCTCCTAACTACTCCTGGCCGTCGTCAGCGGGCTGCACGTAGTAGTAGGCACCTCCGGGGGAGTAGGAGTCATCGTCGACGGTGGCGTCTGGCTCCTGGGCTCCAGCATCTGGTTGCGACAATCAGGTAGAAAGGAAAGGGGGAAAAGAGGGAGAAAAGCAACCGTGAGTACTCATCCAAAGTACTCGCAAGCAAGGAGCTACACTACATATGCATGGGTATATGTGTAAAGGGCCATATCAGTGGACTGAACTGTAGAATGCCAGAATAAGAGGGGGGATAGCTAATCCTGTCGAAGACTACGCTTCTGGCCACCTCCATCTTGCAGCATGTAGAAGAGAGTAGATGGTAAGTTCACCAAGTAGCATCGCATAGCATAATCCTACCCGGCGATCCCCTCCTCGTCGCCCTGTTAGAGAGCGATCACCAGGTTGTATCTGGCGCTTGGAAGGGTGTGTTTTATTAAGTATCCGGTTCTAGTTGTCATAAGGTCAAGGTACAACTCCGGGTCGTCCTTTTACCGAGGGACACGGCTATTCGAATAGATAAACTTCCCTGCAGGGGTGCACCACATAACCCAACACACTCGATCCATTTGGCCGGACACACTTTTCTGGGTCATGCCCGGCCGCGGAAGATCAACACGTCGCAGCCCTACCTAGGCACAACAGAGAGGTCAGCACGCCGGCCTAAATTCTATGGCGAAGGGGTCTGGGCCCATCGCCCATTGCACACCTGCACGTTGCGAGGGCGGCCGGAAGTAGACCTAGCCTAGCAGGCGTTCCAGTCCAATCCGGCGCGCGCCGCTCAGTCGCCGACGTCACGAAGGCTTCGGCTGATACCACGACGTCGAGTGCCCATAACTGTTCCCGCGTAGTTGGTTAGTGCGTATAGACCAAATGGCCAGACTCAGATCAAATACCAAGATCTCGTTAAGCGTGTTAATTGATGTAACCGCGGACACCGACCAGGGCCAGGACCACCTCTCACCTAGGTAGTCTCAACCTGCCCTGTCGCTCCGCCACAAAGATCCACCCAGAGGGCCGTCGGGACAAAGGTCCTTTCAGCCCCCAATCCGTGAATCACTCGCGGGTACTCCTTGAGCCGACCCGACTTTAGTCACCACATGTATCATGTATAAAGTATATAAGTATATACCCGTGATCACCTCCCAAGTGATCACGGCCCGATAGTATAGCACAACAGACGGACAAGAATGTAGGGCCACTGATGGAAACTAGCATCCTATACTAAGCATGTAGGATTGCAGGTAAAGGTAACAACAGTAGTGGCAAAGACAGGCTATGCAGCAGAATAGGATTTACGGAAAGCAGTAACATGCTACACTACTCTAATGCGAGAGTATAGAGAAGAATAGGCGATATCTGGTGATCAAGGGGGGGCTTGCCTGGTTCCTCTGGCAAGGAGGGGTCGTCGTCGACGTAGTCGATCACAGGGGCAACATCGGTCTCGGGGTCTACCGGAGAGAAGAGGGGGAAGAAACAGTAAATATAAAGCAAACATAGCATCACAAAGTATAATGTGGCAATATGCTGTGCCGGGTGTGACCTAACGTATGGCTACACGATATAGGTGAAGGGGGAATTCAACCGGGAATGTAATCCCGGTTCCGGACCTGTGTCAGACAGATGACCGGAGGGGGAATGTTCCATGTTCAGATAGTTAGAGGGACCTGACAGGTAAACGGACCGCGTATTCGGATCCGTTGGATTTTTCTGAGCAACTTTCATGTAGAAAACATTTTCATTGGAGTTACGGTTTATTTTCTATGATTTTTCAAAGCTTTAAATATATTCTGAAATCATCAGATTTAAACTAATTCAGGAAAAGAGTTTATTGCAACAGCATGACATCAGCAGGAGGTCAGCAGTAAACCCAGCTAACTCAGGTCAAACCTGATAGCTGGGTCCCATGTGTCATACACTGTGGGTTAACCAGAGAGTTAAATTCAACTACTTAGGTCAATTAGCAGATGGGCCCCATCTGTCAGCCACTAAAGTAATTAGCATATTAGTTTAAAATTAAATTAGTTTAATTAATCACGGGGGACCACATGTCGGCGACTGGGGTTGCCCAGTCAGCATCGTTGACTAGTCAAAGCAGTCAACGAGGTCAGCGGGGCCACTGGGGGCCACCAGTCACTGGCTGCGGAGGTGGCCCCAGCGGCACCACGTCAGCAAGGCACTGGGGAGGGGCTCCGGCGACCGTTTTCGCGGCGGAGTGCCCCAGGTCTCGCCGGAAAACAGCCACGGGCCACCGTTTGGCACGGGGCCGGCCGCGTTCGAACGTGCGGACGAAGCCGCATCCACCCGTGGTGGTCTCGTAGGGAGGGGTGGCCGGAGCTGAGAGCTACAACGACGGCGGCGGCGACACTTTCAGGTGCTCCACGGGGACGGCAAGGCGGGGCATGGTTCGGCGTGCGGAGCGGCTCTACGGGCAGATGGCGTTCGCGTGAGTCGATTGCTGCAGTCGACAGCAGGCGGGAGGCGACGAGCTCGCCGGAGACGAGCTCGCAGCGGCGGCCGGAGCACTGCCCCGTCGAGGAAGGCGCTAGGGGAGCGGGAGGAGTAGCGGGCGCGTGCAGTGGGTGCGGGTGGAGGTGCTGAGCACGACGGGGTGGTCGACTGCGAGCTCCGCGAGCTGTGGCCACGGCAGCGAGCACCACCGCGGCGACGAGCTCAGGCACGACGGGGGGAAGCAGCTACGGTGGGGGCAGAGGCTGGCAAGAGAGGGAGAGGAGAGCGGGGCTCACCGGGCCCTGTAGTTGTGCGTTCGCGGGCTCGGGGAAGGCGCGAGGTGGCCGAATTCGACGCCGGCGTTTGTCGGAGCAGAGGAAGGAGAGAGCGCCGCGCTCGTTGTGGGGGCTCCTGGCTTGGTCCGGTGGTAGAGGAAGACTTCGCGGGGCACGACGGCGCTCGGGGACTTGTCGGAGAGGGACGGGGACAGCGGTGGCCACGGTCAGAACGGCGGACGGCGCGTCGGCGAGGCGGATCTGGAGGAGGGGGAGCGAGTGTGCGAGGGGATAGGGACTGGCGCGAGTGGGGGGGGAGGCAGGGCAAGTGGGAGGCGAGGGGGCCGAGGCGTCGGGGCGGTGGAGGCCTTATCCTCTCGTCGGGCGTCGCCGGTGAGGTGGTTGGATGGCGATCGCGCCCGCGGTCGCTCGAACAGGAAGGCGACCGGGGGAGCGTGGGAGGCTAGGCTGGCTTGGGTGGGTTAGGTGGGCCGACCCAGGTGGGTTCGGTCCAGGGAGGGGGTTGCTCTCTCTCTCTTCTGCTTTTCCTTTTCTTTTAGTTATTTCTCTTTTCTGTTTTAATTCAGTTTATGTATTCAGGTTTTTATAAAAGCATGGTTCCCTCACCATAAATACCTAAGCATTTATTTGCACACTCCGAACATTTTAGTTTAATATTTTGAAAATTTTTGTTGTTTGCCTCTAATTCAAATTTGAATTCGAATCGTTTTGAACTAACGCGAGATTTGTCAACAGTAACTGGGGTGACGTGGTATCATTACGAGGGGGGTTATTGTAGCTCAATTACCCGGGCGTCACAATTCTCGTCCACTACAAGAAATCTCGTCCCGAGATTTAAGAGGCGGACTAGAGGGAGAAGGTTCTGGTTACGAATTTCTAGCGAGTGTTCTCGGTCTTGGTTGCTCTTCTCGAAGAGGCCGATCCATAACCTTGATGTCTTCATTTCTCTGCTTCAAGTTCTCATGATGAAGTCGGCATCCTTTCTTTGGGAACTCCATCGTACTTATGAAAGAATAAAGGGGCTGGGAGAACAGACCTCTGCAAGGTTGACTAACTTGTTGATAACATCGGGGAAGGTGGGGGAAGTAAATCTCGAATTAAAAACCTTTAGAAAATATCGAGAGCAAGGCAAGAAGGTGTCATGAGAAGTTTCAAGCGGCAGGCAATCGTTTGATGCCTGAAACAGAGTGTGAAAGGGGTTCAAAGCAATCGGAATAAGTATTATGTCTGATGCCAGTATATATCAGTAGGACGGTGGTCCGTGAATTACATACGAGGCCATGCGCGATGAATAAATTTGGGAACAGGGGGTGCACAGGAGAGTCAGGTTTTGATCCTGTGAAACTGTGGGTTATGGGCCCACCATGTGGTTAAAGTAGGAAGGGCGGTGATATCTTGCACGATCATGATAGCAAGGCATGTCAGAGGGTAGCCTGTCAGTTATATGTCAGCAACATCGTCGGTACCAAGGGTGAGGGACGAAGAGAACCATTTTCCTGCTCGTTGAAACGAGGCGGACCAATAGGCAAAGTTCTCGTCCATCGGTAGTTACCGGAATGTCACCAACAATAGTAACAGGGTCTTACTGACAGAGTTGTACACCGAGGTGTTTGCACAAGCAGGGAATTAATACTGCTTAGATCATAATGATCACCAGAAACGTTAAACCAACCAATGGAAAGGAACATATGATTATCAGATTAAACCGAACAATGGAAAGGCAAATGTGTTTAAACACATATTTCAGGGGTATATCCTTCCCAAGGACAATGGTTAGAAGAGAACCATTTAGGTTAGGTAAGAGGAAGTTCATGACATTACCCAAACAACGGTGTTTGAATAATTGATAACGAAAATTTAGCATTGTGCTTCAAATGTTTGTATTGAAGATCGGAGTAACACAGACATGCTTCAAGATAGCATTGATATGGTCTTCAAGCAAAGGTCGGACTTGGATAAACAAAGGATCCATTTTAGAATAAGTCTTATAATTTCCTCATGAAAGAATGGATTACCTTGCAGAAAAGGAAACTATAACGATAGGTCCTCTGCCCAGGTGTACCGGGCATGACATCACCTTACCGGGTCATGTGAAGACCAATGTTATAACTCTTGGAAATATGTCCCAACCATCATATCTGACCGAGATCCAGATCTGATTGGCGTCGGGATACCGCAGACTCGGGATGCCTGAGAAGAGAGGTGCAACACAAATTGTCGAGAAGACATTGTAAGATTCTCGGGAAATGAATGATCGAAGTGAGTTCCGAAACAAGAGTTCATCATTAAACCAAGGAGAGGATGAGGGGGTGGCTGATGGACTCAGTGACAATTCCTCGAGATTTCCGAAAAAACAGGGATTTCCACACCTATGTGAACAAGGAGATAACATTTGTCCGATCAAATGATATAATGAGGTATGCTCGAGGAAAACATACACAAATAAACATTGGTTGAAAGGTGCACCCGAAATATGGGCTTAGGTAGAATGATCAATGTTAGAATGGTGATTCGACAACCAATGGTCTAAGAATGAAATATCGACCATTAACTTCAAAGCAATAGGGTTGCTAGAAGTTTTGAAGTCGCACATCATAGTTCAATTGTCGGTTTTCCGGTTAGAAACAACACGGGGACCAAGAAGAATGGTGATGTTGAGAAGCATCACTTTATCAAGAATTCTTAAGATGTGGTGAAATTCTCACAACATTCTTGACATAAAAGATGGTAATACTCCAAGGTAAAGAACAAATGCTGGATAGCAAGGAACTCAAGGTACAACACAAACCGTGAAACAGTTTTGTGTTGCAGAAATGCAAGAATGTTGTCGATGTTAACACAATCATCGTGGGGGCAAGGATGATATCTCCCATCATGAATTCGATTGATATCCTGGAAACGCTCAGAATGTTGATTATGATCACGACACATTTGTCAAGAGGTTTCATGAAGATGTAATCGGTCGGCGATGACATCAAGTCAAAGGAATGATGAAGCAAAGGGTTATTGGAACCATGGGTACGACACAAACTTGAAATCAAGTTTGCTATTCAAGGAGAATGATATGATGAGAAAGATCGTCGTAAGATTAGCTCATCGTCGAATTTTGTGCTCCGAGAAGAAGAACCAGGTAGCATAGTTAAATTTAGCACGATAATGATGTAGCGATCAGGCTAGGAATGACATGATGGAGTATTAAACTCGTAAGCAAAGAAGACTACTAACAGTTGTTTAATCGCGATGCGGACTCGATTCAGTTATCGGTGTTTCTTGAGTGTTTAATGACTCAGAGCCCGTGAAAAAATTGGAATCAGTGAGAATATAATACTTGATGGAGAACTCATAAGAAGTTATGCAGTTCTATGATAAGCTCGAGATACCAGGGTGTAATACTCGACGAAAGATCAAAGTAAAGGTTGGACTGGTGCATTGATCTGTAGAGGACAAGCGGTTTTAACTTGTCTGAGAAATTGATTCAAAGGGGAACAATATGGTCAGAACCACATTTGTAAATGATCAAACCACAGATACAAGCACTTATAACAAGGGGGTAACTATTTTGCGAGAAGCTTCCATGATAAGATCTACATCGTGTCCATGGGCATGAACGCAAAGTTCAAGGTCGACTCCCACTTCTTCAATGCATAACCTTTCATTCAGTTCTCGCGTTTGATGAAGTTGAAGTGTTGAAAATTTTATCTGGCAAAATACCAGAAGAGTATGACTCATGAAAACTTTCGAGTTCACACATATTATGGAAGGCATAGGTTCAACCCATCGGGGCATCGTGGAAACATATACCACAAGCTTCAATAGTAAATATCACCAGCTCAAAAGCAGAGCATGGTTGGCCAAATCAAGGAATAGGATTTACCAAAGGCATTATGTATCAGGGAAAGAACTTCCAAAGTGATTGAATATGAAGGACGTTGTCGGATAAAATCCAACAAGGTTCTGATGGTCCATAAAGGATCTGATGTGAGTATCGGCACACAACCAGAGGAAGTATCAATGCAAAGACCTTGGATTATAGAAACAACTAAGTAACTTAGAGCTCAATTGCAAAGGAATTATGATTTACAAAGCGAAGGATCAGAAACAGACGCTCTGATCAAGGATGGATAAGTTCAATAGACATAGGGGCACAATCGACGACAATTTGATTGGCGAGAACCAGCTCACGTTTCAAATGACGTCTGAGCCGGAAGGATGAATTCTGGGATCTGATTGAGGATTGCGAGCATTCGCAACAAATTGAATCAACGGACTCAAAATGATAATGACAAGAGATGCCAATAAGATTACGAGACTTAAGATTAATCATAATGCAAGTAAGCAAGAATTTCAAGAGCAAAAAGGCTCCTGAGGATTTTCAGAAGATCGAATGGTATTTTGAACACTTTTGTGAAATACTTGAATCTACTGGGGATGAGCGGATACTCGGTAAGTGCGAGAATTATCCGTAGGGGTATTCAGGTGACAAAGAACAGCAAGGAAGTAAGCTCAAAGGATTCTCATAACAACAGAGAGAATTTCGGGGTATCTTGTAATAACAAGATCAACTGGGAAACATTGTATGAATGGCGAGTATATGTGGTTATCCATAGGAGTTTATCAATGGAAGGGAATTGCAAAAGCGATGAACACAAGTTCTCGGGTTAACAGCGGAGAGTGTCTTCAGGGTCTTCACGTGCAGCAGACGATCATCAGTAATAAGGGGCTCTCCGGTTGAAAGTGATAATGAGATCCTAATGTTAGATTTAGTAAAATTCATTTAACCCGAATAGGAGAGAGTTCAGAGTCCCAGAGAAAAGGTCGAGGAGTAAAAGATCCTAGTACCACCCAATGGCGACGTGGGCCCGTAAGACACACAGCCATGTTAGTAAAAGTTTTGCAATGTCTAGACTTGACTTCGGCCAAGGAGTGTGGAAGGGGGATTCCTACAGGCACTTGGCTCTGATACCAACTTGTGACGCCCCCGATTTGACCGTACACTAATCATGCACGCAAACGTGTACGATCAAGATCAGGGACTCACGGGAAGATATCACAACACAACTCTCAAACATAAATAAGTCATACAAGCATCATAATACAAGCCAGGGGCCTCGAGGGCTCGAATACAAGTGCTCGATCATAGACGAGTCAGCGGAAGCAACAATATCTGAGTACAGACATAAGTTAAACAAGTTTGCCTTAAGAAGGCTAGCACAAACGGGGATACAGATCGAAAGAGGCGCATGCCTCCTGCCTGGGATCCTCCTAACTACTCCTGGTCGTCGTCAGCGGGCTGCACGTAGTAGTAGGCACCTCTGGGGGAGTAGGAGTCGTCGTCGATGGTGGCGTCTGGCTCCTGGGCTCCAGCATCTGGTTGCGATAATCAGGTAGAAAGGAAAGGGGGAAAAGAGGGAGAAAAGCAACCGTGAGTACTCATCCAAAGTACTCGCAAGCAAGGAGCTACACTACATATGCATGGGTATATGTGTAAAGGGCCATGTCGGTGGACTGAACTGCAGAATGCCAGAATAAGAGGGGGGATAGCTAATCCTGTCGAAGACTACGCTTCTGGCCACCTCCATCTTGCAGCATGTAGAAGAGAGTAGATGGTAAGTTCACCAAGTAGCATCGCATAGCATAATCCTACCCGGCGATCCCCTCCTCGTCGCCCTGTTAGAGAGTGATCACCGGGTTGTATCTGGTGCTTGGAAGGGGGTGTTTTATTAAGTATCTGGTTCTAGTTATCATAAGGTCAAGGTACAACTCCGGGTCGTCCTTTTACCGAGGGACACAGCTATTCGAATAGATAACCTTCCCTGCAGGGGTGCACCACATAACCCAACACGCTCGATCCCATTTGGCCGGACACACTTTTCTGGGTCATGCCCGGCCGCGGAAGATCAACACGTCGCAGCCCTACCTAGGCACAACAGAGAGGTTAGCACGCTGGTCTAAATCCTATCGCGCAGGGGTCTGGGCCCATCGCCCATTGCACACCTGCACGTTGCGAGGGCGCCGGAAGCAGACCTAGCCTAGCAGGCATTCCAGTCCAATCCGGCGCGCGCCGCTCAGTCGCTGATGTCACGAAGGCTTCGGCTGATACCACGACGTCGAGTGCCCATAACTGTTCCCGCGTAGTTGGTTAGTGCGTATAGACCAAATGGCCAGACTCAGATCAAATACTAAGATCTCGTTAAGCGTGTTAATTGATGTAACCGCGGACACCGACCAGGGCCAGGCCCACCTCTAACCTAGGTAGTCTCAACCTGCCCTGTCGCTCCGCCACAAAGATCCACCCAGAGGGCCGTCGGGACAAAGGTCCTTTCAGCCCCCAATCCGTGAATCACTCGCGGGTACTCCTCGAGCCGACTCGACTTTAGTCACCACATGTATCATGTATAAAGTATATAAGCATATACCCGTGATCACCTCCCAAGTGATCACGGCCCGATAGTATAGCACAACAGACGGACAAGAATGTAGGGCCACTGATGGAAAACTAGCATCCTATACTAAGCATGTAGGATTGCAGGTAAAGGTAACAACAGTAGTGGCAAAGACAGGCTATGCAGCAGAATAGGATTAACGGAAAGCAGTAACATGCTACACTACTCTAATGCGAGAGTATAGAGAAGAATAGGCGATATCTGGTGATCAAGGGGGGGGGGGGCTTGCCTGGTTGCTCTGGCAAGGAGGGGTCGTCGTCGACATAGTCGATCACAATGGGAACATCGGTCTCGGGGTCTACTGGAGAGTAGAGAGGGAAGAAACAGTAAATATAAAGCAAACATAGCATCACAAAGTATAACATGGCAATATGTTGTGCCGGGTGTGACCTAACGTATGGCTACACGATATAGGTGAAGGGGGAATTCAACCGGGAATGTAATCCCGGTTCCGGACCTGTGTCAGACAGATGACCGGAGGGGGAATGTTCCTTGTTCAGATAGTTAGAGGCACCTGACAGGTAAACGGACCGCGCATTCGGATCCGTTGGATTTTTCTGAGCAACTTTCATGTAGAAAACATTTTCATCAGAGTTACGGTTTATTTTCTATGATTATTCAAAGCTTTAAATATATTCTGAAATCATCAGATTTAAACTAATTCAGGAAAAGTGTTTATTGCAACAGCATGACATCAGCAGAAGGTCAGCAGTCAACCCAGCTAACTCAGGTCAAACCTGATAGCTGGGTCCCATGTGTCATACACAGTGGGTTAACCAGAGAGTTAAATTCAACTAATTAGGTCAATTAGCAGATGGGCCCCATCTGTGAGCCACTAAAGTAATTAGCAGATTAGTTTAAAATTAAATTAGTTTAATTAATCGTGGGGGACCACATGTCGGCGACTGGGGTTGCCCAGTCAGCACTGTTGACTAGTCAAGGCAGTCAACGGGGGTCAGCGGGGCCACCGGGGGCCACCAGTCACTGGCAGCGGAGGTGGCCCCAGCGGCACCACGTCAGCAGGGCACCGGAGATGGGCTACGGCGAACGTTTTCGCGGCGGAGTGCCCCAGTTCTCGCCGGAAAACAGCCACGGGCCACCGTTTGGCACGGGGCCGGCCGCGTTCGAACGTGCGGACGAAGCCGCATCCACCCGTGGTTGTCTCGTAGGGAGGGGTGGCCGGAGCTGAGAGCTACAACGACGGCGGCGGCGGCACTTTCGGGTGCTCCACGGGGACGGCAAGGCGGGGCATGGTTCGGCGTGCGGAGCGGCTCTACGGGCAGATGGCGTTCGCGTGAGTCGATTGCCGCAGTCGACAGCAGGCGGGAGGCGACGAGCTCACCGGAGATGAGCTTGCGGGAGGAGTAGCGGGCGCGTACAGTGGGTGCAGGTGGAGGTGCTGAGCACGACGGGGTGGTCGACTGCGAGCTGCGCGAGCTGTGGCCACGGCGGCGAGCACCACCGCGGCGACGAATTCAGGCATGACGGGGGGAAGCAGCTACGGCGGGGGCAGAGGCTGGCAAGAGAGGGAGAGGAGAGCGGGGCTCACCGGGCCCTGTAGTTGTGCGTTCGCAGGCTCGGGGAAGGCGCGAGGTGGCCGAATTCGACGCCGGCGTTTGTCGGAGCAGAGGAGGAAGGAGAGAGAGCCGCGCTCGTTGTGGGGGCTCCTGGCTTGGTCCGGTGATCGAGGAAGACTTCGCGGGGCACGACGGCACTCGGGGACTCGTCGGAGAGGGACGGGGACAGCGGTGGCCGCGGTCAGAACGGCGGACGGCGCAGGGCGCGTCGGCGAGGCGGATCTGGAGGAGGGGGAGCGAGTGTGCAAGGGGATAGGGACTGGCGCGAGGGGGGGGAGAGGCAGGGCAAATGGGAGGTGAGGGGGCCGAGGCGTCGGGGCGGTGGAGGCCTTATCCTCTCGTCGGGCGTCGCCGGCGAGGTGGTTGGGGCGCGGTCGCTCGAACAAGAAGGCGACCGGGGGAGCGTGGGAGGCTGGGCTGGCTCGGGTGGGTTAGGTGGGCTGGCCCAGGTGGGTTCGATCCAGGGAGGGGGTTGCTCTCTCTCTCTTCTGCTTTTCCTTTTCTTTTAGTTATTTCTCTTTTCTGTTTTAATTCATTTTATGTTTAGGTTTTTATAAAAGCATGGTTCCCTCACCATAAATACCTAAGCATTTATTTGCACACTCCGAACATTTTAGTTTAATATTTTGAAAACTTTTGTTGTTTGCCTCTAATTCAAATTTGAATTTGAATCGTTTTGAACTAACGCGAGATTTGTCAACAGTAACTGGGGTGACATGGCATCATTACGAGGGGGTTTACTGTAGCTCAATTACCCGGGCGTCACATTATCCGAATTTGGGCTTTCCAGAGGCGTTTACGGATCTGCTGCGCAATATATCAGATGCTGCCGAGCATTATATAGCCGAAGAAGGGATGTCTACGGAGAAGCTATTCTGGTCCCAATATCTTGTACCCGAACATCCGGTGCCCTTCAGCGACCAGCTAAAGCAGTTGGTCGAGCTGCACAGGTCGGCAGAGCTAGCCATGAAGGACCTAATAGTCCGGCTGTGGCCTGCCGAGCCTATACCTAGCAGCTACTTCGGACTTGTTAAGCGGCTTGTAAGTGCCTGTCCGCGGCTCGAAGCCGTGAAGCGGTCGGTCTTTATTGAAGGTGTGAGTATGGCATTTGCCTGCGTCAAGACGCTGGGCAAAGCTGGATGCCAAGAAGCTGGTGACCGAGGGGCTGCCGGAGGGCAAGGAGCATCGTCGACTCGAGCTCTATTTTGATGGTGTCCTGGAGGGGTCCCGCCTTGTGGCGGAGCAATGTTCGAAGGATGTCATATTCCCATGAGAACATTTGTATTATCCTGTCCTATAATATGGAACAATGAAGTTATGTATTATAATGCTTGCGATTTACATTTTACCTCCTGTGCGGCCGTTTATGAAATCTGAGGGTTGACCACTCGTCGGCTTCTGCCCCCACGTAGATAGTACGGGGGTGTTCGGGATAAATCTAAACACTCTTTACTCCACATTCTGGTCCTTAAAGGAGGTGTTTAGCGCAACGAACAAGGCAATCAGACTATGCGGCCTTTACCGCCCTCACTTAGCCATAGGAGTTTGACAATTAAGAAAGTTGGCGAAGCCCCTGGTATTCGGAAGGCCGAACTAGGGGCGTTGTACACGCCTAATCGGAGGAACCGATTCTTCGCAAGAAGCGGAAAAAAATCTCTAACGATTTGGAACCTCTCGAACAGCTGACCAGCTCTCGCCGCATCATGACAGTCAGTTTTCGGCTTTCTCTACTGAGGTGCTGATCCGGAAGAACCGGGACACAATCGCAGTAGTTCTCCTTTTACTACCCTAGCCGATATAGCGGAACGTAAGATAGTAAGCACAGGAGCCGGGCAACCCAACTATTGACCAAAGACATGATTCGGAGCCGATGCATATAATGCTATAAGTTTGGGGTGCCGAACTATACTGGAAAAGTGTTCGGACTTTTATTGCCGTAATGCGGGGTGTAATGAAGTCCCTGGCGTAGTAATACGTACCATGGTGTACGTGTGCAATAAGTAATATATACAAAGGTGAGGAAACAGGAAAAATTAAGTAATAAGCTGACGCCACCATTTATTCACCATTGTGATGTAATTAGTACGTCGAGGCGTACTTTGTGCAAGTAATGCGATAAGCAAGTAAAGCTATTTAACATGCCGCAACCAAGGGCGAGCTGCGTGCGGGTATGTAAAACAAGTATGGCAATCGTTTAGTAGAGACCACCTGGGGATTCCCTTGTATGCCAGAGCTCCTTGCCTCCTTGGTGTGTTCTGCAAGCGGGTTGTCCGCATAGACCTTGAAAAGAGAAAAAACCCGTAATAAAAATGAAAAATTAAAGGCGTGCGAATCCCAGGGTTGGTCAAGCCGCACTGTGGATCACGAGCAAGTTATGCCTCCGTCGGTACCCATGGGGTTTCGAGTGCGTATTTATGTACGCGCGGTACGGATGCCATTTCCTCATCGGGGCTGGGACGGAGGCCTAATTTACTAATTCAGCTCTTGATGAACCGAGCTGCCCTCTTACATCGTAGTCCAGACCTTATTAACGATGTCCAGGGGCTCGGCGGCCGGATTATGGTGCCGCTTGAGAAGGCCGCTCTGTACTTCTGCTGCAAGGGCTGCAGTATGCTCCTTTGTACGGAGGGAACGTTCTGTGTTTCCATTTACTGTAATGAAGCCGCGTGGACTGGGCATCTTGAGCTTGAGATAAGCATAATGTGGCACCGCGTTGAATCTAGCAAACGTGGTTCGTCCGAGCAGTGCGTGGTAGCCGCTGCGGAAGGGGACGATATCGAAGATTAGCTCTTCGCTTCCGAAGTTATCCGGGGAACCGAAGACCACCTCCAGCGTGATTGAGCCCGTACAACGGGCCTCTACGCCTGGTATAACTCCTTTAAAGGTAGTTATCGTGGGCTTGATTCGTGAGGGATTAATGCCCATTTTGCGTACTGTATCCTGATAGAGCAGGTTGAGGCTGCTACCACCGTCCATTAGGACTCGTGTCATGTGAAATCCGTCGATGATTGGATCGAGTACAATGCAGCCGAACCGCCATGACGGATGCTAGTTGGATGACCACGACGATCAAAGGTGATCGGGAATGACGACCATGGGTTGAATTTTGGGGTGACTGGCTCTACCGCATAGACGTCCCTGAGTGCGCTCTTGCGCTCCCTTTTGGGGATGTGTGTAGCATATATCATGTTCACCATTTTGACTTGAGGCGGGAATTTCTTCTGCCCCCAGTGTTTGGCTGCCGGGGCTCCTCGTCATCATCCTCGCTCTGTGATTCCCCTTTCTTGTTTCTGCTATTTACCTTGCTGGCTTGCTTAAAGACCCGGCAATCTCTGTTAGTATGGTTGGCAGGTTTGTCTGGGGTGCCATGTATCTGGCACGGACGATCGAGTATGCGGTCCAAGTTGGATGGTCCTCCGCCATTCCTTTTATAGGGCTTCTTTCGCTGGCCGGATTTGGAGCCACTGAATCCGGCATGAACTGTAGTGTCATCGGTGTTGTCGCCATTGCTCCGGCGTTTGTGTCTGTTGCGCCGGAGCTTGCCGATGCTGTTTTTGGCCTCGGAGGGGCCTGCTTCGTTGGTTGTGTTTGTACTGCGAGCCAGCCAACTATCCTCTCCCGCGCAAAAGCGGGTCGTAAGTGCCGTGAGGGCTGCCATGGACCTCGGCTTTTCTTGGCCGAGGTGGCGGGCGAGCCATTCGTCACGGATGCTATGTTTAAAGGCCGCTAGGGCTTCGGCATCCGGACAGTCGACGATCTGGTTCTTTTTGGTTAGGAACCTAGTCCAGAATTTTTTGGCGGACTCTCCAGGTTCTTGAACTATGTGACTTAATTCATCAGCGTCAGGTGGCCGGACATAAGTGCCCTGGAAGTTGTCAAGAAAAGCTTCTTCCAAGTCCTCCCAGCTGCCGATGGAATCTTCAGGCAGGCTGTTTAGCCCATGTCGAGCTGGTCCTTTGAGCTTTAATGGGAGGTACTTGATAGCATGGAGGTCATCTCCTCGGGCCATATGGATGTGGAGAATAAAATCTTCGATCCACACTGTGGGATCGGTTGTTCCGTCGTATGATTCCATATTGATGGGCTTGAACCCCTCTGGGAATTCGTAATCCAACACCTCATCTGTGAAGCAGAGACGCGTCACGGCGCACCTCCGATAAAGTCCATCTGTGGTTATCGGCCCAGGTGTGACTAGGTTTGTCACGTCCAAATAGGTAGCCGTCATCCCGAGTCAGGAAGCGTCCTCGCGATCTGTAGATTGATCTGGTGTGTTCTGCTCTACTGTCCGGATCCTGCCGAAGGTTGTATGTATGGTCCCGAGCTATTCTGTCCCTATTTTTGCGAGGCGGTGGGGCGGGCTGTTGTTCGGCCTGAGTTGCCGTTTTATCCTGACCGCGGGTTGGTCGGTCTGCCGCACTATCTCGACCATGTGGTGGTCGGTCCGCATTGCGTGAGGGAGGTATGGGATCTGGTGCCTCCTTATCGAACTAAGGTAGCCGTCCGCGCTTTGGGTAACTCTTTGCTGGGCGCTCGAGGCTGTATTCTTCGGCTGCCAGGACATCAGTCCACCTGTCAATGAGCAGGTCTTGATCAGCTTGGAGCTGCTGCTTCTTCTTCTTCAGGCTTCTTGTAGTGGCTATTAGCTGGTGCTTGAAGCGCTCCTGCTCGAGGGGTGCCTCAGGCACGATGAAGTCCTCATTGTCGAGGCTCTCATCATCCTCGGAGACTGGACGATAACTATCATCATCTGGGTCATTGGGCGTGGCCTGCTTATCAGGGTTATCTTGCCCGTTGTCATGTTCCTCCTGTTCGGATGCAGCCCCGACAGGGTCTTCATTGTTTTCGGCGTTGCCCGGAGTACTATTTTCTCCGGTGCCAGTGTTGCCATATTTTGAGCGACGAGGCTTAGAGCGGCGTTTAGGGCGCCGACGCTTGGACTGTGTCTCAGAAGGTTTATTCGCAACTGGATCTCCTTTGCCATCGTCGCTAGCTTTTTTAGGTGTGTCAACCATGTATACATCGTACGAAGAGGTGGCCTTCCAACGTCCAGTGAATGGCGGGTCTTGGCCTTGCTCCTTGTCGGCATCGTCGTCCATACCGTCGATGTCTTCGGAGCCATAATCGAGCACGTCGGTTAAGTCGTCGACAGTTGCTATTAAGTGGGTGGCGGGTGGGAAGCAAAATTCCCCATCATCAGCCTCTAACTCGAACCGAACATAGTTCGGCTATGAGTCCTTTTCCAAGGACAAATTCTTTAAAGAGTTCAGCACATCGCCCAAAGGTGAGTGCTGGAAGATGTCTGTGGCGCTTAATTCGGAAATCGATAGCCGATCCAGCTCGGTGTCCGCAGGCGCACCTGGGCCGGAACTTATAGCCGGAGACGAGTCCGGAGCTCCATGGACGCAAATATTGCGGGGTGTCGAGTCCGTGTGCGGTCCAATGCCGCGGACTCTGTGGCCTTGGATGGCACAATCTGCTTCGGTTCTAAGGCCGTTGCAGCAACAGGAACCATCTCCTAGACGCGATTCGATGACAGATTTAAGTCATGTTCATCGGGGCGAAGGGGAGCGATCGCTGCGGTCTCAAATCCGTTGAAGATCAAGGCTCCACGGATGTCCGCGACGTGGTTCAAGCTTCCAAATCTGACCTGATGGTCAGGGGTGTAGCTATCGACCTGCTCCAGATGGCCAAGCGAGTTGGCCCGCAGTACGAAGCCGCCGAACATGAGAATCTGTTCGGGGAGGAAAGTTCCTCCTTGGACAGCGTTACTATAGGCGATTGAAGGGGCCATCGAACCTTTCGTCGATGGCATAGTGGAACTCTCAATGAAAGCACCAATGTCGGTGTCAAAACCGGCGGATCTCGGGTAGGGGGTCCCGAACTGTGCGTCTAGGATCGATGGTAACAAGAGACGGGGAACTCGATGTTTACCCAGGTTCGGGCCCTCTCTATGGAGGTAATGCCCTACTTCTTGCTCGATTGATCTTGATGAATATGAGTGTTACAAGAGTTGATCTACCACGAGATCGTAATGGCTAAACACTAGAAGTCTAACCTGTATGACTATGGTAATGAGTATGTATCCTTTCCGGACTACCCCCTCCGGTTTATATAGGCACCGGGGGGATCTAGGGTTTACATAGAGTCGGTTACATAAGAAGGAATCTTCATAATCGGTCGCCAAGCTTGCCTTCCACACCAAGGAGAGTCTAATCCGGACATGGGTGCAGTCTTCGGCCTTCATGTCTTCACAGCCCATCAGTCCGGCCCATGGATAACAGGCCGGACGCTCGAGGACCCCTTAGTCCAGGACTCCCTCAGGCCCCACGGAGCTCCACTGACGTACTTCCTTCGCCTATATATACTCTTATACCCTAGAAACATCAGGGGGAGCCACGAAACCACTTTTCCACTGCCGCAACCTTCTGTACCCGTGAGATCCCATCTTGGGGCCTTTTCCGGCGATCTGCCGGAGGGGGAATCGATCACGGAGGGCTTCTACATCAACACCATTGCCTCTCCGATGAAGCGTGAGTAGTTTACCACAGACATTCGGGTCCATAGTTATTACCTAGATGGCTTCTTTTCTCTCATTGATTCTCAATAAAAAGTTCTCCTTGATGTTCTTGTAGATCTATTCGATGTAATAATCTTTTGCGGTGTGTTTGCCGAGATCCGATGAATTGTGGATTTATGATCAAGTTTATCTATGCATATTATTTGGTTCTTCTCTAAATTCTTATATGCATGATTTGATATCTTTGCAAGTCTCTTCGAATTATCGGTTTAGTTTGGCCTACTAGATTGATCTTTCTTGCAATGGGAGAAGTGCTTAGCTTTGGGTTCAATCTTGCGGTGTCCTTTCCCAGTGACAGTAGGGGCAGCAAGGCACGTATTGTATTATTGCCATCGAGGATAAAAAGATGGGGTTTATATCATATAGCTTGAGTTTATCCCTCTACATCATGTCATCTTGCTTAATGCGTTACTCTGTTCTTATGAACTTAATACTCTAGATGCATGCTGGATAGCGGTCGATGTGTGGAGTAATAGTAGTAGATGCAGAATCATTTCGATCTACTTGACACGGACGTGATGCCTATATTCATGATTATTGCCTTAGATATTCTCATAATTGTGCGCTTTTCTATCAATTGCTCGGCAGTAATTTGTTCACCCACCGTAATACATGCTATCTTGAGAGAAGCCACTAGTGAAACCTATGGCCCCCGGGTCTATTTTACATCATATAAGTTTCCCGTCAACTTGCCAATTTCTGTCGCCGTTCTTTTATTTTGTAATCTTTACTTTTCAATCTATACAACAAAAATACCAAAAATATTTACTTTACTATCTTTATTAGATCTCACTTTTGCGAGTGAACGTGAAGGGATTGACAATCCCTTTATCGTGTAGGTTGCAAGGTTCTTGATAGTTTGTGCAGGTACTAGGTGACTTGAGCGTTGTCTCCTACTGGATTGATACCTTGGTTCTCAAAAACTAAGGGAAATACTTACGCTACTTTGCTGCATCACCCTTTCCTCTTCAAGGGAAAACCAACGCATGCTCAAGAGGTAGCAAGAAGGATTTCTGGCGCCGTTGCAGGGGAGATATACGCCAAGTCAAGACATACCAAGTACCCATCATAAACTCTTCTCCCTCGCATTACATTATTTGCCATTCACCTCTCGTTTTCCTTCCCCCACTTCTAAAATGATTTTCAAAAACCTTTGCCTTTTCTTCGCCCTCCTTCCGTTCGATCTTTTGTTACCATGTGCCTTCTTTTTGCTTGCATCCTCGCTTGCTAAAAGTTTAGGGATCCTCATCCCCTTGCTAATCTTTTTAAGAGATCCAATTATGATGAACCAGTTTCTAGTGATATGAGTGCACTAGATTATCTCTATGAGGTTTTTCTTGAAATTCGTGAATCTGAAAATTGTAATGAAGAAATTTATGAAGAGATTCACGATAGCTCCTTGAATAAAAAGCATGATTGCAATGATTTTACTATAAATTCTCTCAATGTCAATTGTGCTAATAGTATGCAAAACCCTAAGCTTAGGGATGCTAGTTTTGCTATGTCTACTACTTGTTGCAGTGATCATGATTGGGGTGATTCTTCTTCTTATGATCTTGAAAATTTATTTAAGCCCCATGATGAATATGAGATTGATAATAGTGTTTGCAATAATATTGAAAGTGGGTTTGGAAGAGTGTCAACTTTAGATCCCACATATTTGGAGAATGTTCAATCTTATGGCATTTTTGATAAAAGTGGGTTTGGAGAGGTCATGACTTTAGTTAATGATAATCCCACTATTTTGGAAGAGTGTCAACTTCGCTGCATGTGGATCGTGTTGAGAATATGTTGTGTGATAGCTATTTTGTTGAATTTGCCTATGATCCTACATGTAATTATTATGAGAGAGGAAAATATGGTTGTAGGAATCTTTATCTTACTAAATTACCTCTCGTCATGTTGAGATTGCTATCGTCTCTTTCTTCTTCCTTGCATATGCTAATTTTTGCTTGTCTTGATAATTTTTTTGCCTATAAAATGCCTATGCATCGGAAGTACTTAAGTATGTTTTTCACATGTTACATGGTGCTCTCTTCGTGTTCCAATTACTATCTTTCATGTGAGCATCATTTAAATCTTATGCCTAGCTAAGGGCGTAAAACGATAGCGCTTATTGGGAGGCAACCCAATTTTATTTTTGTTCTTTGCTTTTTGCTCCTGTTTAGTAATAAATAATTCATCTAGCTTCTGTTTAGATGTGGTTTTATGTTTTAATTAGTGTTTGTGCCAAGTAATACCTTTAGGATAGCCTGCGGTGATAGTTAATTTGATCTTGCTGAAAAACAAAAACTTTTGCGCGCACGAAAATAATTTTCATAAATCACAGGAACGTGCTTTTCAGTTGATTCTTTTTGCAGAAGATTAATAAAAAAATTGCTTAGGACTTCCTAATTTCTCAGGATTTTTGGAGTTACAGAAGTATTTGAAAGTTACAGATTGCTACAGACTGTTCTGTTTTTGACAGATTCTGTTTTTGTGTGTTGTTTGCTTATTTTGATGAATCTATGAGTAATATCGGGGGGTATGAACCATAAAGAAGTTGGAATACAGTAGGTTTAACACCAATATAAATAAAGAATGAGTTCATTACCGTACCTTAAAGTGATGGTTTATTTTCTTATACTAACGGAGCTCATGAGATTTTCTGTTGAAGTTTTTGTGTTGTGAAGTTTTCAAGTTCTTGGGTAAAGATTTGATGGATTTTGGAATAAGGAGCGACAAGAGCCTAAGCTTGGGTATGCCCAAGGCACCCCAAGGTAAAATTCAAGGACAACCAAAAGCCTAAGCTTGGGGATGCCCCGGAAGGCATCCCCTCTTTCGTCATCATCTATCGGTAACTTCACTTGAGGCTATATTTTTATTCATCACATGATATGTGTTTTGCTTGGAGCGTCTTGTATGATTTGAGTATTTGCTTTTTAGTTTACCACAATCATCCTTGCTGTACACAACTTTCGGGAGAGACACGCATGAATCCGAATTTATTAGAATACTCTATGTGCTTCACTTATATCATTTGAGCTAGATAATTTTGCTCTAGTACTTCACTTATATATTTTTAGAGCATGGTGGTGGTTTTATTTTATAGAAATTATTGATCTCTCATGCTTCACTTATATTATTTTGAGAGTCTTTTAGAAAAGCATGGTAATTTGCTTTGGTTATAAAACCAGTCCTAATATGATGGGCATCCAAGTTGGGTATAATAAAAACTTTCATATAAAGTGCATTGAATACTAAGAGAAGTTAGATGCTTGATGATTGTTTTGAGATATGAGGATGGTGATATTAGAGTCATGCTAGTAGAGTAATTGTGACTTTGAGAAATACTTGTGTTAAAGTTTGTGATTCCCGTAGCATGCACGTATGGTGAACCGTTATGTGATGAAGTTGGAGCATGATTTATTTATTGATTGTCTTCCTTATGTGTGGAGGTCGGGATCGCGCGATGGTTAACTCCTACCAACCCTTCCCCTAGGAGCATGCGTGTAGTACTTTGTTTTGATGACTTGTAGATATTTTGCAATAAGTATGTGAGTTCTTTATGACTAATGTTGAGTCCATGGATTATACGCACTCTCACCCTTCCACCATTGCTAGCCTTTCTAGTGCCGCGCAAGTTTCGCCGGTACCCACCATATACCTTCCTCAAAACAGTCAGCATACCTACCTATTATGGCATTTCCATAGCCATTCCGAGATATATTGCCATGCAACTTTCCACAGTTCCATTTATTATGACACGCTCCATCATTGTAATATTGCTTTGCATGATCATGTAGTTGACATCGTATTTGTGGCAAAGCCACCGTTCATAATTTTTTCATACATGTCACTCTTGATTCATTGCATATCCCGGTACACCGCCGGAGGCATTCATATAGAGTCATATTTTGTTCTAAGTATCGAGTTTTAATTCTTGAGTTGTAAGTAAATAAAAGTATGATGATCATCATTATTAGAGCATTGTCCCAGTGAGGAAAGGATGATGGAGACTATGATTCCCCCACAAGTCGGGATGAGACTCCGGACGAAAAAAGAGGCCATAAAAAAGAGAGAAAGGCCCAAATAAAAAAATGAGAGAAAAAGAGAGAAGGGACAATGCTACTATCCTTTTACCACACTTGTGCTTCAAAGTAGCACCATGATCTTCATGATAGAGAGTCTCTTATTTTGTCACTTTCATATACTAGTGAGAATTTTTCATTATAGAACTTGGCTTGTATATTCCAATGATGGGCTTCCTCAAATTGCCCTAGGTCTTCGTCAGCAAGCGAGTTGGATGCACACCCACATAGTTTCCTTGTGAGCTTTCATACACTTACAGATCTAGTGCATCCGTTGCATGGCAATCCCTACTCACTCACATTGATATCTATTGATGGGCATCTCCAGAGCCCGCTGACATGCCTAGTTGATGTGAGACTATCTTCCTCCTTTTTGTCTTCTCCACAACCACCATATTCTTTCCACCTATAGTGCTATGTCCATGGCTCACGCTCATGTATTGCATGAAAGTTGAAAAAGTTTGAGAATACTAAAGTATGAAACAATTGCTTGGCTGAAAACGGGGTTGTGCATGATTTAAATATTTTGTGTGATGAAGATAGAGCATAGCCAGACTATATGATTTTGTAGGGATAGCTTTCTTTGGCCATGTTATTTTGAGAAGACATAATTGCTTTGTTAGTATGCTTGAAGTATTATTACTTTTATGTCAATATTAAAATTTTGTCTTGAATCTTTCGGATCTGAACATTCATGCCACAATAAAGAAAATTACATTGATAATTATGTAGGTGGCATTCCACATCAAATATTCTGTTTTTATCATTTACCTACTCGAGGACGAGCAGGAATTAAGCTTGGGATGCTTGATACGTCTCCAACGTATCTATAATTTTTTATTGTTCCATGCTATTATATTATCTGTTTTGGATGTTTAATGGGCTTTAATATGCTCTTTTATATTTTTTTGGGACTAACCTATTAATCGAAGGCCCAGTGCCAGTTTCTTTTTGTGTGTGCCTATTTTAGAGTTTTACAGAAAAGGAATACCAAACGGAACGAAACCTTCGCGAGGATCTTTCTTGGACCGAAAGCAAACCAGGAGACTTGGAGTTGAAGTCTGGAACTGCGCGAGGCGGCCACGAGGCAGAAGGGCGCACCCCCACCATCGTGGGCCCCATGGAGCTCCACCGACGCACTTCTTTCGCCTATATATACTCTTATACCCTAGAAACATCAGGGGGAGCCACGAAACCACTTTTCCACCACCGCAACCTTCTGTACCCGTGAGATCCCATCTTGGGGCCTGATGTCTACTACGCAACCTTCTTCTTGTAGACGTTGTTGGGCCTCCAAGTGCAGAGGTTTGTAGGACAGTAGCAAATTTCCCTCAAATGGATGACCTAAGGTTTATCAATCTGTGGGAGGCGTAGGATGAAGATGGTCTCTCTCAAGCAACCCTGCAACCAAATAACAAAGAGTCTCTTGTGTCCCCAACACACCCAATACAATGGTAAATTGTATAGGTGCACTAGTTAGGCGAAGAGATGGTGATACAAGTACAATATGGATGGTAGATAAAGGTTTTTGTAATCTGAAAATATAAAAACAGCAAGGTAACTAATGATAAAAGTGAGCACAAACGGTATTGCAATGCGTTGAAACAAGGCCTAGGGTTCATACTTTCACTAGCGCAAGTTCTCTCAACAATAATAACATAATTAGATCATATAACTATCCCTCAACATGCAACAAAGAGTTTCTCCAAAGTCACTAATAGCGGAGAACAAACGAAGAGATTATGGTAGGGTACGAAACCACCTCAAAGTTATTCGTTCGGATCGATCTATTCAAGAGTTCATACTAGAATAACACCTTAAGACACAAATCAACCAAAACCCTAATGTCACCTAGATACTCCAATGTCACCTCAAGTATCCGTGGGTATGATTATACGATATGCATCAAACAATCTCAGATTCATCTATTCAACCAACACAAAGTACTTCAAAGAGTGCCCCAAAGTTTCTACCGGAGAGTCAAGACGAAAACGTGTGCCAACGCCTATGCATAGGTTCATGGGCGGAACCCGCAAGTTGATCACCAAAACATACATCAAGTGGATCAAATGACATCCCATTGTCACCATAGATAAGCACGACAAGACATACATCAAGTGTTCTCAAATCCTTAAAGACTCAATCCGATAAGATAACTTCAAAGGGAAAACTCAATCCATTACAAGAGAGTAGAGGGGGAGAAACATCATAAGATCCAACTATAATATCAAAGCTCGCGATACATCAAGATCGTGCCGAATCAAGAACACGAGAGAGAGAGAGATCAAACACGTAGCTACTGGTACATACCCTCAGCCCTGAGGGTGAACTACTCCCTCCTCGTCATGGAGAGCGCCGGGATGATGAAGATGGCCACCTGTGAGGGATCCCCCCTCCGGCAGGGTGCCGGAACAGGGTCCTGATTGTTTTTTGGTGGCTACAGAGGCTTGCGGCGGCAGAACTCCCGATCTATTCTGTTCTCTGATGTTTTTAGGGTATATGGATATATATAGGCGAAAGAAGTCGGTCAGGGGAGCCACGAGGGGCCCACGAGGGTGGAGGGCGCGCCCCCCTGCCTCGTGCCTTCCTTGTTGCTTCCCTTACATACATGTCGGGTGGTAGGTGCGACATATGCCAACGGGTGGCTTATCATTGTGGGAGCCAGTAAGACATCACCGGTGCCTGGAAACGGGATAAGGCGAAGACATGCACGCCGGCGGATCTTACCCAGGTTCGGGGCTCTCCGTGGAGATAACACCCCTAGTCCTGCTCTGCGGGGTCTCCGCATGATCACTAGATCAATACAAGTAGCTACAAGTGCTCCTTGAGCTGTTTGGCTAGGGGAAGAAGAAGGGCAAGGCTAGCTCTCCTTTTCTCTCTATGTGGTGTGTGAAACTCTATGAGATCAACCCTTTGCATGGGTGTCCCGGGGGGCTTATATAGGCCTACCCCCCAGGGGTACAATGGTAATCCGGCTGGGCGCGGGTCCCAGCCGTCAGTGTCTGTGCTCGCCGGCTTCTCCGCCGGCCATTGGGGCCCGCCGACTGGTGGGTCCCGCCGGCTGCCGGCCTCTTGGCCGACAGGCCGGCCCCACCGCTTGGAGGCCTTGTCGGCGGCTGGTTACTGTTGCCTCGCCTCTGATGACGAGGGCTTTGTCGAGGTAAGCGTGGCTACAGTGCCGCCGTCTTGTGGGCTCTCACTGTAGCCTCACCTCGTCTTGTCTCCTTAATGAGGCACATGTTTCGAGGAAGGGAGGTAGCCGGCTATTGGGAGCCGGCTACGCCCCCGGCCGACTAGGGGAGGCCGGGCCGCCTTCGAGCGTCTCTCTGTCTAAAGGGGCCCGCCGCCCGCGGGCAGTACTGGCGCCTGTCGTGGGTGACACCGAGGTCAACATGGCTATAGTGCCGCGCCGGACGAGAGATGGCCGACCCGTACGGCGCCCTGTGGCCATGCCTGTTCCGGGATTCGGGGGTAGTGGGCTGTACTGCGGCCACGCCCCGTCTTATCACCGTTATGTGGATGCAGTCTTGGTGGGGGCAGTCTTGGTGGGTGCAGTCTTGGTCGGCTTCTGGGAGTCGGCTTTCTTCATGGCCGGCTTCTGGGAGTCGGTCCTCTTGGGGCCGGCTTCCTGGAGTCGGCCATCTCGTAGCTTTCTTTGGGAAGGTTTCTGAGGCCGGGTCGCCTTCTGGTAGTCGGCCCTGGGGATAGCCGGCCGGAGGAAGGCGGCCCTATGCTCTGGATGCTTGAAGGATCGAATGGCCTGATAATTTTTCGAAGAGCCAGGGGGAGTCGGTTAGGCCACCCGTGGCCATTTACTCCAACAGTAGTCCCCGATGCTGGTTGGGCTTCGAGGCTGAGAGGAGGTCGAGAAGCTCGGTCAGCTTCTTATCTTGACGAGCCAGCAGCTGGGAGCCGGCTTCGGTTGGGCGCGCCGCCTTGGCAAAATTTCTAAAGTCGGAAGGCGGGAGTCTGTTGGCGCGTGCGCCGGGCTGCAAGCCGGCCGCTCGCCGCCCGTGAACCACATGGCATCCTTCGGCTGAAAAAAAGCCTGCCAACCCACGCGCGCGACAGGACGTCGCCACAGGCCGGGGGCCCACCACTCCTACGCCTAGGCCCAGGCGCGGATTCTCTGTGGCCCAAAGCTGTCCGCACGTCTTCTGGCGGCGGTTTCCGCACGCCGTTAGGGCGCCATAATCGTGGGACGTGGGGGAGTGGGCGCGGTTAATCCCACGTTCCTCCCCACGCCTCGCCTCCTCGACTTCGCCGCACGAGGCTATAAGTAGGGGGAGGAGGGGAAGCAGCAGATGCTCGCACGCTCCTCTCCTCTCCGCCATCTTCTTCCTCCCGCTTTCCCTCGCTGCAGTGCCTCACCGCCGTGCTGTCCCACCAATCTTCACTCCGCCCCGCAGCTTTGCCGCCGCAGGGCCGTGATTTCTCCGCCGCCGCACCCTTCCTCGTTAGCTTCTCGCCACCATGCAGTACGGCGGGGACTGGGACGGCTCCAACGTCCATATGGACCACGTCGATTTCCTCCGCAAGACGCGGCGGTTGCCCGACAAGGACCAGGTGCGGGTCCGTCTCGCGCCGGAGAAGGAGATCACATCGGCGCCGGAGGAAGGCGAGCGGGTAATCTTCCGCTCGCATTTCCTGCGCGGCCTCGTCTTGCCGGCGAGCGCCTTCTTCCGCACCTTTCTCGACTTCTATCAATTCCAGCCGCACCACCTCACTCCAAACACGGTGGTGCTTCTGTCCGCCTTCGTCACCCTGTGCGAAGGCTTTCTTGGCATTCTCCCCACCCTCGAGCTCTGGGGGGAGTTCTTCCAAACCAAGCTCGGCACCCGCATGCAGGGCGTGCCGGCTCAGAGCGGCGCCTTCATCGCGATGCGGAGGCCGGCGGCCGACAACCCCTTCCCCGTCATCATGCTGATCTAGGCAGTGAAGCGCTGGCAGAAGTCGTATTTCTACGTGAGGAACGTTGCCCCGCAAGGCGACTACGTCAACTTGCCGGCTTATGTAGCCGGCCCGCTGGTTGGGAGGCGGCCCCAGTGGTCCTATCGGGCCGTGACGCTGTCGCTGGCTGGAGCCGCAGCCGTCGCCCGACTCCGGGTAATGATCCAGTCAGAGGGCCTGACTGGGTCCGACTTGCTGGTCGCCTTCATCTCGCACCGAGTGCTTCCGCTTCAAAGCCGCCCTCATCTGATCTGTCAGATGAGCGGCCAACTCGATCCGAGTCGGATGTGTACCAAGGATATGCCGCACGACGAGGTGGCTCATATGGTGAATTATCTTGCGAACTGCAAGCTCTCCGCAGAGTGGCGGTTTGGCAAGGAGCCATACTCCCGTGCTCATCCCCCGCCTACGGTATGCTCTCTTTATCCTTTCTTCTCTTAGTTTTGTTGCCGAGTTTTTCTTGGCCGACTCTGACCAGTCGGCACGTCTTGGCAGAGCCCTCTCCTTCGACCTGCGGCCGGGTTGGGGGCGGATCGCCGATTTCTTCCCGACCGGGCGGAGCATGACTTGGAGGACCACGATTTGGGGGCGGCCGCCATGGACGACAACACCGAGGCGGGAGGCGGCGAAGCCGGCGGCGAAGCAGGCGGCTCCGGGCTTGGAGTCAGCTTCGACGACTGGCTGGATGACGACGAGGCGGAAATCGTCCCACGCCGCCAGCCGGCGTCCGGCCATGGCGCGGGTTCCTCCGCCGCGCCGCCTGCTTGGGGCGGCGGGCAGAAGCGCCGGGCCGCGTCGGGCTTCTTCGGCAGTCGGCCGAAGAATCCCAAGGGCGGGGCGGCGGCGACCAGGCGGGATGAGGCGGCCGCGAAGGCGGCCCGCTTCCGCAAGGTGGTGAAGCAGCCGCAGACGGTGTCAGCGTAAGTGTATATTCTTTTGCATAATCTTTCTTCTTTTCTTGTTGATTTCTGAATCCTTGTCCTTCCTCAAAAATCAGGGCTCCGCTTTCTCTTGAGCGGGTTGCTGCTGCCTCCGTGGTTGGATCGCCGGGAGGATCCGGGAGCACCCGCCGTGTGGACCCCCGCGCCGAGCTTCATGCGGCAACGGAGCGAAATGCGCGGGAGGCGCGGGAGGAGTGGGAGGCGGAGGAGCTGAGGGCGGCTGCCGCCAAGGCGGCACAGGAGGAGGAGGAGTCGGCGAAGGCGCGTGCCGACGCGGCGGCCAAGGCCCTGGCGGAGGCTGCGGCCGCGGCAACATTGGAGGGGGCCTTGCTTGTCACCCCTCTGTGTGTCGCGGCGCCCGAGGTCCCGGAGCCCCCGCCGGAGGAAGCCGGCGGTGACCTGCCGGGGTTGGAGAGGGAGGACGATGTCGTCGTCCCGGAGAGGGAGGCGGCACCGTCCTCGCCGACTGGGGTGGCCCAAGGCAGCCGGCCTAATGTGCCTCCTGCGCAATCGGCTGGGGCGAGGCGGCTGCGAGGACGGACCTGGTGGTCCAGTCGCGGTCGCGCCAGCGCGCGGGGAAGGCCACTTCGGCTCCGGACCCGCAGAAGGCAGCGGGCTCCAGCTCGTCGGCCCAGGACGTGGAGGTGGCCAGCGCCAGCTCGGGGTGGACGCTGGGTGGAGGGACGGCCGTGGTGAATGTGGCGGCGCCAGAAGTCCAGAACCGGCTTCAGTCCCAGGCCGTAGTGCTGAGGCAATACAATGACGAGTTCCTCGCGACGCGGGCGGCCATTCGGGTAAGTCTTCCCGTTTTTGCTTTTTGACCTTGGTTTCTTCCGCGGGGGCGCGTCAGTGCACCCACTGGGTGTAGTCCCCGAGTATTGAGTCGGCTGCTGAGCAGGCGGCTTGGAACTTCTTAGCGGGCTTTGTTTGCTATCTTGTTCTCATTCGCTTTTCCGTCTGTCTTGCAGGACTACCACAACCTCCGCGCGGCTGCCTTCAACTCCCAGGCTCGGGAGCTGACCCAGAAGAATGCTGATCTATCTGAGAGTCGGGGTAAGTGCTTCTTCTTTTATCTCATGTGGGGGCGCGTCAGCGCACCCACTGGGTGTAGTCCCCGAGATTCGGGCCGACTGCTGAGGAGTCGGGTCGGATCTTTCTTGACGACTTCTTCCTTATTGCTTCTTTCTTCTCTGCCATGCCTGCAGCGGCCAACGCCAAACTGAGGGAGCAGCTGGGTGGGACTCAGGCCGCCCTTCGCGCTAAGGAAGCCGAGTTTGACGCCTTGGCCCAGGAGCGTGACCGCCTGGCCGAGAAGCTAGCCGACCAGGAGGAGAGCCACAAGGCGGCCCTGAAGGCGGTGCAGGACAGCGAGGCCGCCCTTCAAGCCGAATATGAGACGGAGGCGGCGAGCTGGGCCGAGGCGAGGCAGTCGTTGATCAATGGCTACGGCCAGATCAAAGACTTGGTTGACGGTAGGCCGCCCTCTTCTTCGTCCCTTGCTTGCCGCTTGCCGTTTGGTTCATTTTCTGACTTGGTATTTTTATCTTCTTTCTCTTTCTTTCTTGCGTAGAGTACTTCCCTGGCTATTCTACTGCCGCCAACCAGGTCGTCGAGGCCCACCGCGAGGCGCAGAGGCAGGCTGGGGCCAAGATTGCGCCGAACGCTCGCCGGTCACTTGAGGAACAGCTCCTGGCGATTCAAGCCCGCCTCCAGCCGGCTCACCGCATGCTCCGCCGGCTTCAGCGTGTTGGGGCGTAGGTGCTGGCCGCTCTCTGGCCCGGCGAGGTGACTCCCCGCACTCCCAGTTGGACTGCCGACTGGCTGGAGGTGGCGGCCGGCCGCTTCGAGGCCTGGAAGGCTTCTGCGGCTCGGTCAGGCGCCAGGCGGGCGCTGGAGTTCGTCAAGGCTTGGTATCCCGAGCTGAGTTTGGACCAGCTGGCCACCTGGCGGCAGGAGGCCGACACAGAGCTAGAGCCGGTGCGGCCGACTATCATCCAGCGAGCCTCGGCGATCGCCGACTACACCGACACCAGCACCTTTGCTCCTGAGGTGGACGACAACGGCGTTGCCCAGCCGGAAGAGTGGTTCGGGCTGAACCCGGCAGATGGCGAGGACTCGGCGGAGGAGATCGACTCCAGCGACGAGGGCGAGGAGGAGGAGGAGGAGGGTGAAGGCGCCGCGCCAGATGGTGGAGCAGCCGGTCAGCCTCAGCTTGACCGTGCCTCCAGCAACAAGGCGCGTGCGAGCGCACCGCCTGCAGCCGGCGATGATCAAGCCGAGACTCGCCAGCCGGCCACTCCTCCAGCCGGCGCTGCCGTCTCCACCGACCAGCCCGGCTCCCCTGCTGCGCCCTTAGTCTAGTCTGCTGCCTCTACTTTCCTGTTTTATTACTCTTGGAACAGTATTTTGTTAAGTTTGCACAGTTCCACCCACTGGCGGTGTATTCGAACAATATTGACTGCCGGCCTGTTGAAGGCCTTATGTGTAAATATAATCATGCATGCGTTTGGCTTTCCCTTGTTCTTTGCTTTTCATCCTTCGGTTGTTTCCTTTGCCGCCCTCCCTTGGTTGCCGCCTTCCCAGCCGGACAGCTTCTCTGCAGTCTGTGGCTGGAGAAGTGCTTGGCCGGTTGGGAGGGCAAGTACTCTAGCTTTGTTGGATTGTAGCGAAGTGACTGGGAAGCCGGCCAGCCGGCAGTTTTGACAGCCGGTAGGCGTGGTTGGAGGCCGGCTTGTGTTATATAAGTTCATTACTCCTTAGCCGTTTTTTGTGTGGGCATCCTTTCTGCCTTTGGCTCTTGCCAGTCGGACAGTCGGTTCTTCGAGCTGCGACTTACAACAAGAGAGGGCTCGGGTGCTGGCACACTACTTGTCTGACTTCAGGTAGAACTTTTAATATAACTTAAGGCGGCCAGTCCCCGGGCCGACTAGTCGAACCCGGTGCCAGATAGAAAATCAAATGTAATAATACATTCATGAGTATGACACTCGTCATTCATAGATAAAGGAGGGCAGTCCCCGAGAGCGCCTCGGGGGGCCCGTTGTCTCGTACTTAATACAAAAAGGTAGCATGATACATACTGCTTTTAACTGTAAAATCTTCTCAGGAGGTTGGCGTTCCATGGTCGTTCCGACTCCTTGCCGGAATCATCCCTCTTGCGTGCTCTTGGCTTCTGTGCGTCGATCAGGTAGTAGGAGTCGTTGCCTAGTGCCTTGCTGACGACGAAAGGGCCTTCCCAAGGGGCCGAGAGCTTGTGCTGGCTGGCTGTTCGCTGGATCAGCCGGAGCACAAGATCGCCCTCTTGGAAGGATCTTGGCTTGACCTTCCGGTTGTGGTAACGGCGCAAACCCTGCTGGTAGATGGCAGACCGGCCGAGTGCTAACAGCCGGCCTTCTTCCAGCAGGTCGACGCCATCTTCTCATGCTTCCTTGGCCTCCGCCTCCGTGTACATGGTGACCCGAGGCGAGTCGAACTCGATGTCAGTTGGGATGACAGCCTCGGCACCATATACAAGGAAGAACGGAGTGAAGCCGGTTGACTTGTTTGGGGTAGTACGCAGACTCCAGAGGACAGCCGGCAGCTCATCGAGCCAGCAGCAGGCCGAACGCTCCAGTGGTACGACCACTCGGGGCTTGATGCCGGAGAGGATGAGGCCGTTTGCTCGCTCAACCTGGCCGTTTGACTGCGGGTGGGCAACGGACGCTAAGTCCAGTCAGATGCCTTGTGTCGCGCAGAAACGTGCCAGTGCTCCCTTGGCAAAATTCGTGCCATTGTCGGTGATGATGCTGTGTGGTACACCATACCGAGTAGTGATGTCTGCGATGAATGTCACGGCAGTCGACCCGTTCAGCTTCTTGATCGGCTTCGCTTCAATCAACTTGGTAAATTTGTCCACGGCGACAAGCAGATGTGTCATGCCGCCGCGGGCTGTCTTGAATGGGCCCACCATGTCCAGCCCCCAAACGGCAAAGGGCTAGGTGAGGGGATGGTCTTGAGTGCAGAAGCCGGCAGGTGTTGCTTGGAACTGAAGACTTGGCATCCTTTGCAGCATTTGACTAATTCCTTGGCATCTTCCAAAGCAGTCGGCCATAAGAAACCATGGCGGAAATCTTTGGCGACAAGTGATCTTGAGGCTGCGTGGTGGCCGCATTCGCCTTGGTGGATATCCTTGAGGATTGCTATGCCCTTCTCTGGCTCGACGCAGCGCTGGAAGACTCCAGTGACGCTACGCTTGACGAGTTCTCTGTTTATTATTGCGTATGCTCTGGCTCGGCGTTGCACTAGTCTTGCTGAGATCTCATCAGTCGGCAGCTCTCTGTTGACTAGGAAGTTGAGGATGGGCTGGGCCCATGATGGAGCTGTGACTTATTCTATTGTCAGTACGGCCACTGTGACCCGGGTGGGTGGGTTGGGTGGTGGAGAGTTTGAGTCGGCCACCGCCTCTTGTGTCGCTGCAGTCCCCGGGCCGACTGCTGCAGTCCCCGGGCCGGGTTCTGAAGTTCCCGAGCCGGGTGCGACTACGGTAGTCCCCGGGCCGCTTGTCGAAGTCCCCGAGCCGCCTGCTGGATTCCTCCAGTCGGATCCGGCTGCATCAGGGGCGGGCGGTACGAAGATAGAGTCTCATTCTGGAGACGGCTTGATAGACGGTTTGAGGAGGCGCTGGAGAGAGACACCGGTTGGTATAGCCTGTCGGGTGGAGCCGATCCGTGCCAGGGCATCTGCTTGGTCGTTGTCGGCCCGTGGCACGTGGAGGAACTCGCACCCTTCAAAGTATCCACTGATCTGCTGGACGAGGAATCGATAGCTCGCCATGTTTGCATCCTTGGCATCCCGGTCGCCAGATGATTGCTGGACCACCAAGTCCGAGTCGCCATAACACAGGATCCGGCGTATGCCGAGCTCTTTGGCTAGCCGGAGCCCGTGTATGGGCGCCTCATACTCAGCCACATTGTTGGAGGCGGCAAAATGGATTTGCAGCGTGTATCTGAGCTTGTCGCCTTTGGGAGAGGTGAGGATGATGCGGGCTCCCAAGCCAGTGCGCATCTTGGACCCGTCGAAGTGCATCTGCCAATGAGTGGAGCCGGGAGCCGGCGGTAGGTACTGGGTCTCGGCCCAGTCGACAAGGAAGTCGACCAATGCTTGGGACTTGATGGCGGTGCGGGGCTGGTAGAAGATTGTGTAAGGAGCCAGCGCAATGGCCCACTTAGCCACCCGGCCGGATGCATCCCGGCTGCCTATGATCTCGGCAAGCGGGGCGGTGCATACGACCGTGATGGGATGCTCTTGAAAGTAGGGCTTCAGCTTCTTGGCGGCGAAGTACACCCCATAGCACATCTTCTGGTAGTGCGGGTAGTGTTGCTTTGAGGTGGACAGTACTTCGCTTAAATAATATACCGGCCTCTGGACTAACTGGGCTCGGCCTTCTTCTGGTCGCTGGACCACGATGACTGTACTGACCACTCGACTAGTCGCAGCCATATAGAGGAGCATGGGCTCCTTCTCAGTCGGCGCTGCCAGGACAGGTGGAGTGGTTAGCATCTTTTTCAACTCATGGAAAGCTTGGTCTGCTTGGTCGTTCCACTCGAAGTGAGTGGATTTCTTCATGAGTCGGTACAGGGGGAGAGCCTTCTCCCCTAGCCGGCTGATAAAGCGGTTTAGGGAGGCCAGGCACCCGGTGAACTTCTGAACGTCTCGCAACTTGGTGGGAATTTCCATTCTCTCAATGGCCTTGATCTTCACAGGGTTGCACTCAATGCCGTGTTCGGAGACCAAAAAGCCTAGAAGCTGGCCGGCTGGTACTCCGAACACGCATTTCTCGGGGTTGAGCTTGATCTGGAATCGGCGCAAGTTGGCAAATGTTTCTTTGAGGTCTTCCAGCAGGGTGCCGCGCTTCTCCGTCTTCACCACAATATCGTCTATGTAGACGTGGGCATTTCTGCCGAGTTGCTTGAGGAGGCATTTCTGCATGCAACGCTGAAAAGTGGCACCGGCATTTCTCAAGCCGAATGTCATAGTCAGGTAGCAGAAAGCTCCGAATGGTGTGATGAAGGCGGTCTTCAGGCGGTCAGCTGGGTCCAACTTGATCTGGTGGTATCCTGAGTAGGCATCCAAGAAACTCAACAGCTCGCATCCGGCTGTGGAGTCTATCACTTGATCAATCCGTGGTAGGGCAAACGGATCCTTGGGGCAGGCTTTGTTGAGGCTAGTGTAGTCTATACACATATGCCATTTGTTGTTCTTCTTCAACACCAAGACCGGGTTGGCAAGCCACTCTGGGAAAAACACTTCCATAATGAAGCCGACAGCCAGGAGCCGGGCTATCTCTTCTCCTATGATTCTTCTCTTCTCCTCCGACAGTCGGCGGAGAGGCTGGTCGAGCAGCCGGCTGCTGGGGGGGCTGGAGGCGGCGGGCCGGGAGGCGGAGGCGGCACCAGCCCCTCGCCCTTGGAGATCTGTAGCCAGTGGCACTTCCGGGTCGTGTGGTTGGACGGCTTCGCGCCGCTGTGGAACTTGCAAGGGGCATCGAGAGTCTGCTCGTAGGAGAAGGCCGGCTGCCAAGCCGCCCTGCCGCCCTTCTTCTTGGGAGCGGGCCACTCTTCGGGCTGCTCGTCTTCGACAGTGTCCACCTGCCGACTGGTGGAAGGCGGCATAGGGGCCTTGCGCTTGTGGTCGTTCTGGTAGGGGCATCGGTTGGAGTCACCAGCCGGCGTCTTGGGAGCCAGAGCAAGCACCTTCCCAGAGGCGTCCACTCGGAGCTCGGTCTTCATCGAGGAGTCAGCCGTGGCGTACTTGTCTGCTATGACCAGCAGTTCGTCGAGGGTAGCCGACTCGTCGAAGAGGAGTCGATGCTTGAGGAGGGTGCCCTCTCGGCACCCGGCGGTGAAGTATTCTATGGCTTGAACCTCGTGCACCCCCTCGCAGGAGTTGCGGAGCTCGGCCCACCGCGTGAGGTAGTCGCGAGTCAATTCGCTGGGCCCTTGGACGCACAAGGAGCTGGCGGGGCTTGGGAGGCCACTTGTACGTGCTGGTGAAGTTGCGGACGAAGACTTCCGTGAAGTCCAGCCAGCTGTTGACGCTGTAGGGCTTGAGGTTGTTCAGCCAGGTGTGTGTCGTGCCTTGAAGCATAAGAGGGACGTACTTCACGGCTACGCGCCTGCTGCCGTTCGCTATGCTGACAGCGGTAGAGTAGTCGATTAGCCAATCCTCCGGCTTCACAGAGCCGTTGTACTTGGGCGTGTCTCTGGGGAGCGAGAACCCTTTGGGGAAGGGCTCGTCGCGGATGCGGGGGCCAAAGCAAGGCGGGCCGACATCGTCTTCTTCTTATAGCGCCAGGGATCGTGCTAGGCGGTCGATCCGGTGGCGGGCGTTGTTTTGGCCGACTCCTTCGTGGTAGCCTAGTCGGCCACTGAGAGTCGGATGCGTGACAGGCGACGGGGTGGGATATCTCTCCCCACGAGGCGGGGGAGGAGGCGGATTGCCTTGGCGCTCCACCGCTCGGGAGCGGCCTTCTGCGTCGTGCTCAATGGTGATTCGGGTCCGGCTGCGGCTAGCAGCCGGCTCCTTGTCTTTCCTCACGCGGGCGCCGCTCGCAGTCGGCGACCGGGATGTCGCGGCGTGTTCTCGGCGTGGGGGAGGACTCTCAGCGCGGGCGCCGGCTTCATGCCGTTCTGCGGCCGCGTCGATCAGCTGCTGGATGCGCCTTGTCATGTAGGGGAGCTCATCAGCCCCCAGTCTGTTCAGCTCTTCTGCGGCCGCCTGGGCGGCTCGCAGATTCCCGAGTGATGTGGCGTAGACTGGGCGGTCTGCCCCCAGCATGCTGGCGATGGCCGCGCCGCGCTTCTTGACGAGGCCGGCTCGGCTCGGCCCGCCATGAGGCGGCGTACCAAAGGCGGCGCGGTTGACTTCGCGCTGGTGAGCCTCAGTGAGGCGTCTCATGGAGGCTATCTTCTGGCCTTCCGTGATGAGGGCGAGGCGGCGTGCCTCCAGAGTCTCGGCGTCGGCGTCGGCCGGGATGGGGACGGACAAGTCGTGCATCGCCGCTTGTAGGGCGTCGTGGGCGTTCTCGCCTGAGTCGGCGCCGTGGCTGATGACCAGCACCTCAGTGACAGCGCTGCTGCCACTGTCGGCTCGAGGGAGAGGGTCGTCGAAGATCACCACGTCTGTTGGGAAGGCGTCAAGCAATGCCATGTCGGAGTCGACGAGCATCGGGTCGGTGGAGCCGACCGACTCCAAGTCCACAACAAGCTTGCTGGAGACGTGAAGCTGGTCGAGGAGGCCGACGAGGCGGCTCTCGGGGTAGTCTGTGCCCGCGTCGGACGCGGGCTCGTCAGAGATGCGAGTCTCGCCAAGAAGGTCGGCGAGGCAGCTCGCCGCGTAGGCGTCGTCGATGCCTTGCAGCGCGTCAGGGCAAGCGCATCGGGCGTAGCAGGCTGGCTACGCTCGCGGGCGAGAAAAAGGGTTCCCGTCCAGAACAGGTCTGCGGACGACGGTGCACCTGGCCCCATGGTGGGCGCCAAATGTCTGGTGGTAGGTGCGACATATGCCAACGTGTGGCTTATCATTGTGGGAGCCAGTAAGACATCGCCGGTGCCTGGAAACGGGATAAGGCGAAGACATGCACGCCGGCGGATCTTACCCAGGTTCGGGGCTCTCCGTGGAGATAACACCCCTAGTCCTGCTCTGCGGGGTCTCCGCATGATCACTAGATCAATACAAGTAGCTACAAGTGCTCCTTGAGCTGTTTGGCTAGGGGAAGAAGAAGGGCAAGGCTAGCTCTCCTTTTCTCTCTATGTGGTGTGTGAAACTCTATGAGATCAACCCTTTGCATGGGTGTCCCGGGGGCTTATATAGGCCTACCCCCAGGGGTACAATGGTAATCCGGCTGGGCGCGGGTCCAAGTCGTCAGTGTCTGTGCTCGCCGGCTTCTCCGCCGACCATTGGGGCCCGCCGACTGGTGGGTCCCGCCGGCTGCCGGCTTCTTGGCCGACAGGCCGGCCCCACCGCTTGGAGGCCTTGTCGGCGGCTGGTTACTGTTGCCTCGCCTCTGATGACGAGGGCTTTGTCGAGGTAAGCGTGGCTACAGTGCCGCTGTCTTGCGGGCCCTCACTGTAGCCTCACCTCGTCTTGTCTCCTTAATGAGGCACATGTTTCGAGGGAGGGAGGTAGCCGGCTATTGGGAGCCGGCTACGCCCCCGGCCGACTAGGGGAGGACGGGCCGCCTTTGAGCGTCTCTCTGTCTAAAGGGGCCCGCCGCCCGCGGGCAGTACTGGCGCCTGTCGTGGGTGACATCGAGGTCAACATGGCTACAGTGCCGCGCTGGACGGGAGATGGCTGACCCGTACGGGGCCCTGTGGCCATGCCTGTTCCGGGATTCGGGGGTAGTGGGCTGTACTATGGCCATGCCCCGTCTTATCACCGTTATGTGGATGCAGTCTTGGTGGGTGCAGTCTTGGTCGGCTTCTCGGAGTCGGCTTTCTTCATGGTCGGCTTCTGGGAGTCGGTCCTCTTGGGGCCGGCTTCCTGGATTCGGCCATCTCGTAGCTTTCTTTGGGAAGGTTTCTGAGGCCGGGTCGCCTTCTGGTAGTCGGCCCTGGGGATAGCCGGTCGGGGGAAGGCGACCCTATGCTCTGGATGCTTGAAGGCTCGAATGGCCTGATAATTTTTCGAAGAGCCAGGGGGAGTCGGTTAGCCTACCCGTGGCCATTTACTCCGACAGTACACTCCAAGTCTTCCGGATTGCTTCCGTTCCAAAAATAGCTCTCCCGAAGGTTTCGTTCCGTTTGGACTCCGTTTGATATTCCTTTTCCGCGAAACACTGAAACAAGGAGAAAAACATAAACTGGCACTGGGCTCTGGGTTAATAAGTTAGTCCCAAAAATAATATAAAAGTGCATAGTAAAGCCCATTAAACATCCAAAATGGATAATATAATAGCATGAATACTTCATAAATTATAGATATGTTGGAGATGTATCAGCATCCCCAAGCTTAATTCCTGCTCGTTCTCGAGTAGGCAAATGATAAAAGAAAGAATTTATGAAGTGTGAATGCTAGCAGGTGCATAAGTTTGATCAATGATAATTTCAATCACCTTTTCTAGCATCACTATATGTCATAACAGTAGCTCATATCATAAAACTTTGCATGATCAAGTAACAAACTATTCACATGTTAAAGTATAGATCATAAACTTTCTTGAAAACTAACAAACTGTGTTATTAGTCATCAAACAATTACAATTCATCTTAGTTTCAGGAAGAGTCTATGTCAGAGCTTTGATTCAGCAAACTTCACATACTCAACTATCATTTAGTCTTCCATGATTGCTACCACTCAAAGCATATTTTTAGAACAAATAGTATTCATCGAACACAGAGAAAGATAGGGGCTTAATGTCTCGCCTCCCAACCTTTTACCTCAAGGGTAATGTCAACAGTAATAATTCATGCTCAAATATATTTGAATGGCCATATATGCTTAGATCTTTCCATCACATGATGCTTGCCAACTAAAGAGTGGGTTGGAATGAGAAGGAATACTACTGACTCTTGCATAAAAGTAAAAGATAGGCCCTTCACAGAGGGAAGCAGGGATTTGCAGAGGTGCCAGAGCTCGAAGCAAAAAAAGAGATGAAAATAATTTTGAGAGGTATGCTTTCATTGTCAACATAACGACCAAGAGTTCCCAATATCTTCCATACTAGATACATTATAGGTGGTTCCCAAACAGAAAGGTAAAGATTTTACTCCCCCTCCACCAACAATCACACTCCACGGCTTGTCCGAAACAACGGGTGCCGTCCAACTTTCAACAATCCTGGGGGAGTTTGTTTAGATTATTTGTGAATTTGTTTTTGATCTTTTGATCATAGGACTGGGCATCCCAGTTACTAGCCATTTTCTCGTGAATGATGAGCGGAGTCCACTAATCGTGAGAATAACCCACCTAGCATGGAAGATACTGACAGCCCCTAGTCGCTACATGAGCGATTCGGGCATACAAAACATATTATTATTTGAAGGTTAGAGTTTGGCACATGCAAATTTACTTGGAATGGCAGGTAAATACCGCATATAGGTAGATATGGTGGACACTCATGGAAGGAACTTGGTTCAAGGATTTTGGATGCACAAGCAGTATTCCCGCTTAGTACAGATATTTTGTCTAGCAAAGGATTCTAAATAGCAAGCACCACATGTTGGAGGATCTATAACAATATAACTTCTATACAAATATACCTAAGCATAACTCATTATGTTGTCTTCCTTGTCCAACTTCAACTAATTTGCTCAGGTTTGTAAATAATTAATGGGGCTCACAATCATAGAAGATGTCCAAGATAGTATATTTATATGTGAAATCTCTCTTCCTTCAATATTCTTTCATGAATTGTTCAAGTGACCAATACAATGTTTGCTAACCTTCAATAAATTTACCACCTCTACTTCTTATATGTGAAGTCATTACTCCCCATGGGATAAGCATATGAAACATATATAATTTCAGATTTATGACATTCAAATCATTCAACCATTTACTCATAGGATATAAGTGAAGCACACGAGTAAATGACAAACTACTCCAAAAAGATATAAGTGAAGATCAATGAGTAGTTAAATAATTATGTAGCTATGTGAAGACTCTCTCTCATTTAAGAATTTCAGATCTTGGTATTTTATTCAAACAGCAAGCAAAACAAAATAAATCGACATTTCAAGGATAGCACTCATCATGTGAAGAAGCTAAAACTTAGGCTCAACCGATACTAACCGATAATTGTTGAAGAAGAAAGGTGGGATGCCTACCGGGGCATCCCCAAACTTAGATGCTTGAGACTTCTTGAAATATTATCTTGGGGTGCCTTGGGCATCCCCAAGCTTGAGTTTTTGTGTCTCCTTAATTCCTCTCATATCACGGTCTTCCTAAATCTCAAAAGCTTCATCCACAGAAAACTCAACAAGGACTCGTGAGATAAGTTAGTATAAACCAATGCAAAAACCTTATCATTTTCTACTGTAACAAATCACTAAAATTATTATTCAACATTGCATACTAAATACCTCTGCATATTTAATACTCCTATCCTCAAATAGAATCATTAAACAATCAAGCATGTGCAAACAATGCAAACATAACAGCAATCTGCCAAAACAGTACAGTCTGTAAAGAATGCAAGAGTATCAATACTTCCCTAACTCCAAAAATTATGAAATAAAATTCCCACTGTATTAAATTTATCAGAGCTTCTTATGAAAAAGGTTTCAACATTTTATCACATTCAGAATTTTCTAGGGAATTTTTACAACAGCGGTAAACTTTCTGTTTTGAAACAGCAACATGTATACTTGCAAAATAAGCATGGTAAAAGCTATCCTTGACATTTTTATTGAAAATAAAGATGCAAAACATTATTATAAATAACAGCAAGCAAATCCTAGCAAAATAAAATGATGCTTCAAGCAAAACACATATCATGTGGTGAATAAAAATATAGCTCCAAGTAAAGTTACCGATGAACGAAGACGAAAGAGGGGATGCCATGCGGGGCATCCCCAAGCTTAGGCTCTTGGTTGTCCTTGAATATTACCTTGGGGTGCCTTGGGCATCCCCAAGATTAGGCTCTTGCCACTACTTATTCCATAGTCCATCGAATCTTTACCCAAAACTTGAAAACTTCACAACACAAAACTTAACAGAAGATCTCGTGAGCTCCGTTAGCGAAAGAAAACAAAACACCACTTCAAGGTACTGTAATGAACTCATTCTTTATTTGTATTGGTGTTAAATCTACTGTATTCCAACTTCTCTATGGTTTATAAACTATTTTACTAGCCATAGATTCATTAAAATAAGCAAACAACACACGAAAAACAGAATCTGTCAAAAACAGAACAGTCTGTAGTAATCTGTAACTAACGCAAACTTCTGGAACTCCAAAAATTCTACCAAAATAGGAAGACCTATATAATTTGTTTATTGATCTACTGCTATTGGAATCAGTATTTTATCACGTTCTGGGATTTTTAACAATTGTTTTCGTGAACAGAAAGTTTCTGGAATTTTCAGCAAGATCAAATAACTATCATCCAAGAAGATCCTATAGGTCTTACTTGGCACAAACACTAATTAAAACATAAACCACATCTAACCAGAGGCTAGATCAAATATTTATTACTAAACATAACCAAAAAGAAAGAACAAAAATAAAATTGGGTTGCCTCCCAACAAGCGCTAACGTTTAACGCCCCTAGCTAGCCATGATGATTTCAATGATGCTCGCATAAAAGATAAGAATTGAAACATAAAGAGAGCATCATGAAGAATATGACTAGCACATTTAAGTCTAACCCACTTCCTATGCATAGGGATTTTGTAAGCAAACAACTTATGGGAACAATAATCAACTAGCATAGGAAGGCAAAACGAGCATAACTTCAAAACTTTAAGCACATAGAGAGGAAACTTGATATTATTGCCATTCCTACAAGCATATATTCCTCCCTCATAATAATTTTCAGTAGCATCATGAATAAATTCAACAATATAACCAGCACCTAAAGCATTCTTTTCATGATCTACTTGCATAGAAATTTTACTACTCTCCACATAAGCAAATTTGTTCTCATCAATAGTAGTGGGAGCAAACTCAACAAAATAACTATCATGTGATTTAAAATTAAGATCAAGATGACAAGTTTCGTGGTTATCATTATTCTTTATAGCATACATGTCATCACAATAATCATCATAGATAGGAGGCCTGCTTTCATCATAATAAATATTCTCATCAAAACTTGGGGGACTAAACATATCATCTTCATCAAACATAGCATCCCCAAGCTTGTGGCTTTGCATATCATTAGCATCATGGATATTCATAGAATTCATACTAACAACATTGCAATCTTGCTCATCATACAAAGATTTAGTGCCAAACATTCTATAGATTTCTTCTTGTAGCACTTGAGCACAATTTTCCTTTCCATCATACTCACAAAAGATATTAAAAAGATGAAGCGTATGAGGCAAAATCAATTCCATTTTTTGCAGTTTTATTTTATAAACTAAACTAGTGATAAAACAAGAAACTAAAAGATTCGATTGCAAGATCTAAAGATATACCTTCAAGCACTCACCTCCCGGGCAACGGCGCCAGAAAAGAGCTTGATGTCTACTACGCAACCTTCTTCTTGTAGACGTTGTTGGGCCTCCAAGTGCAGAGGTTTGTAGGACAGTAGCAAATTTCCCTCAGGTGGATGACCTAAGGTTTATCAATCCGTGGGAGGCGTAGGATGAAGATGGTCTCTCTCAAGCAACCCTGCAACCAAATAACAAAGAGTCTCTTGTGTCCCCAACACACCCAATACAATGGTAAATTGTATAGGTGCACTACTTCGGCGAAGAGATGGTGATACAAGTGCAATATGGATGGTAGATAAAGGTTTTTGTAATCTGAAAATATAAAAACAGCAAGGTAACTAATGATAAAAGTGCGCACAAACAGTATTGCAATGCGTTGAAATAAGGCCTAGGGTTCATACTTTCACTAGCGCAAGTTCTCTCAACAATAATAACATAATTGGATCATATAACTATCCCTCAACATGCAATAAAGAGTCACTCCAAAGTCACTAATAGCGGAGAATAAACGAAGAGATTATGGTAGGGACGAAACCACCTCAAAGTTATTCGTTCAGATCGATCTATTCAAGAGTTCGTACTAGAATAACACCTTAAGACACAAATCAACCAAAACCCTAATGTCACCTAGATACTCCAATGTCACCTCAAGTATCCGTGGGTATGATTATACGATATGCATCAAACAATCTCAGATTCATCTATTCAACCAACACAAAGTACTTCAAAGAGTGCCCCAAAGTTTCTACCGGAGAGTCAAGACGAAAACGTGTGCCAACCCCTATGCATAGGTTCATGGGCGGAACCCGCAAGTTGATCACCAAAACATACATCAAGTGGATCACATGATATCCCATTGTCACCACAGATAAGCATGACAAGACATACATCAAGTGTTCTCAAATCCTTAAAGACTCAATCCCATAACATAACTTCAAAGGGAAAACTCAATCTATTACAAGAGAGTAGAGGGGCAGAAACATCATAAGATCCAACTATAATAGTAAAGCTCACGATACATCAAGGTCGTGCCGAATCAAGAACACGAGAGAGAGAGAGATCAAACACATAGCTACTAGTACATACCCTCAGCCCCGAGGGTGAACTACTCCCTCCTCGTCATGGAGAGCGCCGGGATGATGAAGATGGCCACATGTGAGGGATCCCCCCTCCGGCAGGGTGCCGGAACAGGGTCCCGATTGGTTTTTGGTGGCTACAGAGGCTTGCGGCGGCGGAACTCCTGATCTATTCTGTTTTGTGATGTTTTTAGGGTATATGGATATATATAGGCGAAAGAAGTCGGTCAGGGGAGCCATGAGGGGCCCACGAGGGTGGAGGGTGCGCCCAGGGGGGGTGGGCGCGCCCCCTGCCTTGTGCCTTCCTCGTTGCTTCCCTTACGTACACTCCAAGTCTTCCGGATTGCTTCCGTTCCAAAAATAACTCTCCCGAAGGTTTCATTCCGTTTGGACTCCGTTTGATATTCCTTTTCCGTGAAACACTGAAACAAGGAGAAAAACAGAAACTGGGACTGGGCTCTGGGTTAATAAGTTAGTCCCAAAAATAATATAAAAGTGCATAGTAAAGCCCATTAAACATCCAAAATGGATAATATAATAGCATGAATACTTCATAAATTATAGATACATTGGAGACGTATCAGGGCCTTCTCCGGGGATCTGCCAGAGGGGGAATCAATCACGGAGGGCATCTACATCAACACCATTACCTCTCCGATGAAGCGTGAGTAGTTTACCACAGACCTTCGGGTCCATAGTTATTAGCTAGATGGCTTCTTCTCTCTCTTTGATTCTCAATACAAAGTTCTCATCGATGTTCTTGGAGATCTATTCGATGTAATACTCTTTTGCGGTGCGTTTGCCGAGATCCGATGAATTGTGGATTTATGATCAAGTTTATCTATGAATATTATTTGGTTCTTCTCTTAATTCTTATATGCATGATTTGATATCTTTGCAAGTCTCTTCGAATTATCGGTTTAGTTTGGCCTACTAGATTGATCTTTCTTGCAATGGGAGCAGTGCTTAGCTTTGGGTTCAATCTTGCGGTGTCCTTTCCCAGTGACAGTAGGGGCAGCAAGGCACGTATTGTATTGTTGCCATCGAGGATAAAAAGATGGGGTTTATATCATATTGATTGAGTTTATCCCTCTACATCAAGTCATCTTGCTTAATGCGTTACTCTGTTCTTATGAACTTAATACTCTAGATGCATGCTGGATAGCGGTCGATGTCTGGAGTAATAGTAGTAGATGCAGAATCGTTTCGATCTACTTGACACAGACGTGATGCCTATATTCATGATCATTGCCTTAGATATTCTCATAATTATGCGCTTTTCTATCAATTGCTCGGCAGTAATTTGTTCACCCACCGTAATACATGCTATCTTGAGAGAAGCCACTAGTGAAACCTATGGCCCCCGGGTCTATTTTACATCATATTAGTTTCCCGTCAACTTGCCAATTTCTGTCGCCGTTCTTTTATTTTGCAATCTTTACTTTTCAATCTATACAACAAAAATACCAAAAATATTTACTTTACTATCTTTATTAGATCTCACTCTTGAGAGTGACCGTGAAGGGATTGACAACCCCTTTATCACGTTGGTTGCAAGGTTCTTGATTGTTTGTGCAGGTACTAGGTGACTTGAGCGTTGTCTCCTACTGGATTGATACCTGGGTTCTCAAAAACTGAGGGAAATACTTACACTACTTTGCTGCATCACCCTTTCCTCTTCAAGGGCAAACCAACGCATGCTCAAGAGGTAGCACTCCACCTGGTTGCTGCCTCCACTCTCCACTAGGGCCCATGAAGGCCCATTAATTTCCCGGGGGGTTCTGGTAACCTCCCGGTACTCAGGAAAAATGCCCGAACATCCCAGAACCATTCCGATGTCCAAATGCAACCTTCCAATATATCAATATTTATGTCTCGACCATTTTGAGACTCCTCGTCATGTCCGTGATCTCACCCGGTACTCCAAACAAACTTCGGTTCTTCAAATCACATAACTCATAATAAGAATCATCATCGAACGTTAAGCGTGCGGACCCTACGGGTTTGAGAACTATGTAGACATGACCGAGACACATCTCCGGTCAATAACCAATAGTGGAACCTGGATGCTCATATTGGCTCCTACATATTCTACGAAGATCTTTATCGGTCAAACCGCATAACAACATACGTTGTTCCCTTTGTCATCGGTATGTTACTTGCGCGAGATTCGATCGTCGGTATCATCATACCTAGTTCAATCTCGTTACCGGCAAGTCTCTTTACTTGTTCCGTAATGCATCATCCCGCAACTAACTCATTTGTCACATTGCTTGCAACGCTTATAGTGATGTGCATTACCGAGAGGGCCCAGAGATACCTCTCCGATACATGGAGTGACAAATCCTAATCTTGATCTATGCCAACCCAACAAACACCTTCGGAGACACCTGTAGAGCATCTTTATAATCACCCATTTACGTTGTGATGTATGATAGCACACTAAGTGTTCCTCCGGTATTCGGGGTTGCATAATCTCATAGTCAGAGGAACATGTATAAGTCATGAAGAAAGCAATATCAATAAAACTAAACAATCATTATGCTAAGCTAATGGATGGGTCTTGTCCATCACATCATTCTCTAATGATGTGATCCCGTTCATCAAATGACAACACATGTCTATGGCTAGGAAACTTAACCATCTTTGATTAACGAGCTAGTCTAGTAGAAGCATACTAGGGACACTCTGTTTGTCTATGTATTCACACATGTCCTAAGTTTCCGGTTAACACAATTCTAGAATGAATAATAAACATTTATCATGATATAAGGAATATAAATAACAACTTTATTATTGCCTCTAGGGCATATTTCCTTCAGTCTCCCACTTGCATTAGAGTCAATAATCTAGATTACATAGTAATGATTCTAACACCCATGGAGTCTTGGTGCTGATCATGTTTTGCTCGTGGAAGAGGCTTAGTCAATGGGTCTGCAACATTCAGATCCGTATGTATTTTGCAAACTTCTATGTCTCCCTCCTTGACTAGATCGCGGATGAAATTGAAGCGTCTCTTGATGTGCTTGGTTCTCTTGTGAAATCTCACTACTAGAGAAAACCTTACTAGTGGCGCTGGTTTTTTACATACCAGTAGCGCGGGCACCCGCGCTACTACTAGGGCGCTACAGCTATTATTTAACAGTAGCGCGTTTCGAAACAAGCACTGCAGCCAAAATACTTAGTAGTAGCGCCTCTTTCTCTACCAACGCTACTACTATCATCACGTAGTAGTAGCGCCCTATTTTCTCCCCATGCTACAACTAGGTAAATAGAAATTAAAAATAATAAAAATAAGTCAGATGCAATATTCATGGAAATCAAGACAAGTCCAGTGCAAATAAACTAAGTTCACAGAACCATCTCACAAACATTAACGACAATACCACATTTAATATAACCACACAATCTCACAAACTCATATATAGTAGTCAACAATGCATGGATAGATCATAGTTGATAAGTCTACTAGGTAGTCATACTAGCATATATATGGTTCAGCAGCCACACGCATGCATATATAGTTCTAGATGATATCGATGACGATCATCATCCTCAAGCCTGGGCGGTGGGTGTTCCTGACAGTAATTAGGATTGCCTGTCCAACATGAAGATTCTTGCCGACGAGGAAGCTCTTCCACCCAACCGAATTGAAGTGTGTGCGACCGTCCGTGTCCACGCCGTACGCACAGGTGGTGACGGAGCCCTTCGCGGTAAGGCGTATTCCAGCAGAGCCTTCTTCATCAGGCTTGATACCACAACTCTCAGATAGGCTCTTTGGCAATTTCTGAATAAGAAAAACATATCAATTAATAAGTAGCCTCACACATTCTACACTATCAAAAGACAGTACTACATTTCTACTAAGCATGAATTCTACTAATAAGTATATATGGATTCTACACTATTAATAGTTCTTCGGATTCTACACGAAGCATATATATCATCGGATTCACTAAGCATATATATCATCGGACTCTACACTAAGTATAACAATAAAGCATATATATCATCGGATTCACTAAGCATATAGATCATCGGATTCACTAAGCATATAAGATTCACTAAGCATATATACTACACTAAGTATAACAATAATGCATATATATCATCGGATTCACTAAGCATATAGATCATCGGATCCACTAAGCATATAAGATTCACTAAGCATCTATATCATTGGACTCTACACTAAGTATAACAATAAAGCATATAAGATTCACTAAGCATATATATCATCGGAGTCTACACTAAGTATAACAATAAAGCATATCATCAAATTACTACAGTAAATGCAACATACCATGATATGCCGATCAACCATGGTACTTGTCAGGCGGGTCACGAATGTCACCCCGACGAAGTCAGCATGTGGCGGAATGATGTCCCATAGGTTGCACACCTCCTCCTCGCTCAACCTCATTCTTTGAGCTACGATGGCTTCATCAAGTGGGTCATCATCATCCTCATCATCTTCATCATCTTCTGCTTTGTTGACATAAATGACGGCCAGCTTGGGTCTTTCTGCTCTGAAACGGACCCATCCATCTCCTCCCACCTGCATCATATTTTGTCCTTTCTTGACCTCTATAGTGTAGGGGCCCCAAGGAGCCTCAAAGGTCATAGAGTCTCCGGTCAGCTTGTTGAATTCCGACCTCACATTGCATGGGACGATCTGTGTACAAAAAGAAAAATGATATATACACGATGCATTAATGCCAATAACACTAAAAACAAAATAGTGGTTACTAGTTTCATATAATTTATTGCCGCCGCATGAAGAAAACTAGACTCGAAGTAGATGCCGAACAGCGTGCCAGTTGCAAGGCTGCTGGCGCACCTTGACTTGCACCGTCGACATGGTGGTGGTGGTGGCGGCGCCATTTCCCTAAAGCAAAATATCAATTATCAATAACTCCTAAAAGGCAACTACACAAATATCAATTATGCATTATCTCTGCAAGCATGGCAAAGCAGAGCAATAACTCTTCCATCCTCATCAAGGACAACTCTCAGCCCTGACACAAGGGTAAAAACACTTCCATCCTCATCAAGGACAACTGAACTAAGTGGATCAATCCAGGGGAACACTTTATCTATTCCCACATCCAAAAGTAGAACTAGCTTAGAATCTTTCAAAACAGCACGACATAAGATTCACAAAACACAATAAGTAAACATCCATTCCACCTTTGGCATCAGATGCACAATAATTAAAACTATAAAAGGCAAACACCCCCCTTTTAGATCAGATACAACTCTCTGTCTCTCTGTGTTTTCTTTTTCTGAAATTTACCAAAAATGGGCTCACTAACAGCATCAGATGGATAGCGATTTGGGTCCATCATTCCATTAACGGCCGGGTGCTGGTGGATCGATGCCGTCACCGGCTAACCTCCTACTACTCCTAAAAGGTAATGAAACAAGACTGCAAGTGCATGCTTCCCTTTGCATCAACCGCTCTAGCCTCTATATAATATGCCTGCTCTAGCCCAACTCAGGCCTGGTCTACGCCTCTGCGGCCCCTCCCCTTTGTCGAGCGGCGCAACACTAAACAAAAGCCAAGTTTCGGTGAGCAACAAAAAGCCTCTACTTCTCTCCCCAATCACGCGAGGAAACATGAAAGGCCAGCACACTGCATATACGAACAACACTTCAAGTGTGCATGCCAAATCCCAAGATCTAGTAACATATAAGATGATATGTGATACTAATTAACAGTAGGATCTAGAGATGCATATGTGATACTAATCCTATTAATCCACATGTGATACTAATTAACAGAGGGGGCGGAGCGCTGCGTAGGGGCAGCAAGGGGAGTGGGGAGGCGGCCGGCGACAGAGGGGGCGGCGAGAGGGGGAGGAGCGTTGCTTAGGGGAGGATGAGCATTAGCTGCGGCGGCGGTGGCGTGTGTGGTGGCTGGGGTGCTGCTGCGGCAGCGCCGTCGGCTGGGGTGGGGTGGGGAGGAACCCTAACCGCGGCGGCGGCGTCGGGCAGAGGGAGAGGATCGATGTGAGAGCGAGGGGGTGCGGGGGGGGGGGGGGGGGTTTCTTTTTGTGTAGTAGTAGTGCTGCGTACGGGCCGACGCTACTGCTAAGTGCTACCTCTTGAGCACTGCGTTGGTTTTCCCTTGAAGAGGAAAGGGTGATGCAGCAAAGTAGCGTAAGTATTTCCCTCAGTTTTTGAGAACCAAGGTATCAATCCAGTAGGAGGCCACGCACGAGTGCCTCGCACCTACACAAACAAATAAATCCTCGCAACCAACACGATAAGGTGTTGTCAATCCCTACACGGTCACTTACGAGAGTGAGATCTGATAGCTATGATAAGATAAAATTTTTGGTATTTTTGTGATAAAGATGCAAAGTAAAGAAAGTAAAATAAAAACGGCAATGGAAATAGCTTGTTGTCGGGAGATTAATATGATGGAAAATAGACCCGGGGGCCATAGGTTTCACTAGTGGCTTCTCTCAAGAGCATAAGTATTTTACGGTGGGTGAACAAATTACTGTTGAGCAATTGACAGAATTGAGCATAGTTATGAGAATATCTAGGTATGATCATGTATATAGGCATCACGTCCGAGACAAATAGATCGACTCCTGCCTGCATCTACTACTATTACTCCACACATCGACCGCTATCCAGCATGCATCTAGAGTATTAAGTTCATAAGAACAGAGTAACGCTTTAAGCAAGATGACATGATGTAGAGGGATAAACTCATGCAATATGGTATAAACCCCATCTTGTTATCCTCGATGGAAACAATACAATACGTGCCTTGCTGCCCCTACTGTCACTGGGAAAGGACACCGCAAGATTGAACCCAAAGCTAAGCACTTCTCCCATTGCAAGAAAGATCAATCTAGTAGGCCAAACCAAACTGATAATTCGAAGAGACTTGCAAAGATAACCAATCATACATAAAAGAATTCAGAAGATTCAAATATTGTTCATAGATAAACTTGATCATAAACCCACAATTCATCGGTCTCAACAAACACACCGCAAAAGAAGATTACATCGAATAGATCTCCACAAGAGAGGGGGAGAACATTGTATTGAGATCCAAAAAGAGAGAGGAAGCCATCTAGCTAATAACTATGGACCCAAAGGTCTGAGGGAAACTACCCACACATCATCGGAGAGGCTATGGTGTTGATGTAGAAGCCCTCCGTGATCGATGCCCCCTCCGGCGGAGCTCCGGAACAGGCCCCAAGATGGGATCTCACGGGTACAGAAGGTTGCGCCGGTGGAATAAGGTTTTTGGCTCCGTATCTGGTAGTTTGGGGGTACGTAGGTATATATAGGAGGAAGAAGTACGTCGGTGGAGCAACAGGGGGCCCACGAGGGTGGAGGGCGCGCCTGGGGGGGGGGGGGTAGGCGCGCCCCCTACCTCGTGGCCTCCTGTTTGATGTCTTGACGTAGGGTCCAAGTCCTCTGGATCACGTTCGTTCCGAAAATCACGTTCCCGAAGGTTTCATTCCGGTTGGACCCTGTTTGATATTCTTTTTCTGCGAAACTCTGAAATAGGCAAAAAAACAGCAATTCTGGGTTGGGCCTCCGGTTAATAGGTTAGTCCCAAAAATAATATAAAAGTGTATAATAAAGCCCAATAATGTCCAAAACAGAATATAATATAGCATGGAACAATCAAAAATTATAGATACGTTGGAGATGTATCAAGCATCCCCAAGCTTAATTCCTGCTCGTCCTCGAGTAGGTAAATGATAAAAACAGAATTTTTATGTGGAATGCTACTTGGCATAATTTCAATGTAATTCTTCTTAATTGTGGTATTAATATTCAGATCCGAAAGATTCAAGATAAAAGTTTAATATTGACATAAAAATAATAATACTTCAAGCATACTAACTAAGCAATTATGTCTTCTCAAAATAACATGGCCAAAGAAAGTTATCCCTACAAAATCATATAGTCTGGCTATGCTCTATCTTCACCACACAAAATATTTAAATCATGCACAACCCCGATGACAAGACAAGCAATTGTTTCATACTTTTGACATTCTCAAACTTTTTCAATCTTCACGCAAAACATGAGCGTGAGCCATGGACATAGCACTATAGGTGGAATAGAACGGTGGTTGTGGAGGAGACAAAAAGATGAAGATAGTCTCACATCAACTAGGCGTATCAACGGGCTATGGAGATGCCCATTAATGGATATCAATGTGAGTGAGTAGGGATTGCCATGCAATGGATGCACTAGAGCTATAAGTATATGAAAGCTCAACAAAAGAAACTAAGTGGGTGTGCATCCAACTCGCTTGCTCACGAAGACCTAGGGCATTTTGAGGAAGCCCATCATTGGAATATACAAGCCAAGTTCTATAATGAAAAATTCCCACTAGTAAATGAAAGTGATATCATAGGAGACTCTCTATCATGAAGATCATGGTGCTACTTTCAAGCACAAGTGTGGTAAAAGGATAGTAACATTGTCCCTTCTCTCTTTTTCTCCCATTTTTTTATTTGGGCCTTTTTTCTCTTATTTTTTTATGGCCTCTTTTCTTTTATTTTTTTATTTTTTCGTCCGAAGTCTCATCCCGACTTGTGGTGGAATCATAGTCTCCATCATCCTTTCCTCACTTGGGACAATGCTCTAAAAATGATGATCATCACACTTTTATTTTCTTACAACTCAACAATTAGAACTCAATACTTAGAACAAAATATGACTCTATATGAATGCCTCCGGCGGTGTACCGGGATATGCAATGAATCAAGAGTGACATGTATGAAAGAATTATGAACGGTGGCTTTGCCACAAATACAGTGTCAACTACATGATCATGCAAAGCAATATGACAATGATGGAGCATGTCATAGTAAACGGAACGGTGGTAAGTTGCATGGCAATATATCCCGGAATGGCTATGGAAATGCCATGATAGGTAGGTATGGTGGCTGTTTTGAGGAAGGTATATGGTGGGTGTATGATACCGGCGAAAAGTGCGCGGTATTAGAAAGGCTAGCAATGGTGGAAGGAAGAAAAGTGCGTATAATCCATGGACTCAACATTAGTCATAAAGAACTCATATACTTATTGCAAAAATCTACAAGTTATCAAAGCAAAGTATTACGCGCATGCTCCTAGGGGGATAGATTGGTAGGATAATACCATCGCTCGTCCCCGACCGCCACTCATAAGGAAGACAATCAATAAATAAATCATGCTCCGACTTCATCACATAACGGTTCACCATATGTGCATGCTACGAGAATCACAAACTTTAACACAAGTATTTCTCAAATTCACAACTACTCAACTAGCATGACTCTAATTTCACCATATCCATATCTCAAAACAATTATCAAGCATCAAACTTCTCATAGTATTCAACACATTCATAAGAATTTTTCTTTTACTAATCTTGTATGCCTATTATTGTTAAAGCAAAATACCATGCTGTTTTGTAGGACTCTCAAAATAATCTAAGTGAAGCATGAGATAACAATAGTTTCTATAAAACAAAATCACCACCGTGCTCTAAAAGATATAAGTGAAGCACTAGAGCAAAAACTATATAACTCAAAAGATATAAGTGAAGCACATAGAGTATTTTAACAATTTCCGAATCATGTGTGTCCCTCTCAAACGGAGTGTACAGCAAGGATGATTGTGGTAAACTAACAAATAAAGACTCAAATAATACAAGACACTCCAAGCAAAACACATATCATGTGGTGAATAAAAATATAGCTCCAAGTAAAGTTACCGATGGAAGTAGACGAAAGAGGGGATGCCTTCCGGGGCATCCCCAAGCTTTGGCTTTTAGGTGTCCTTAGATTATCTTGGGGTGCCTTGGGCATCCCCAAGCTTAGGCTCTTGCCACTCCTTGTTCCATAATCCATCAAATCTTCTACCCAAAACTTGAAAACTTCACAACACAAAACTTAACAGAAAATCTCGTGAGCTCCATTAGCGAAAGAAAACAAAAGACCACTTCAAGGTACTGTAATGAACTCATTCTTTATTTATATTGGTGTTAAACCTACTGTATTCCAACTTCTCTATGGTTTATAAACTCTTTTACTAGCCATAGATTCATCAAAATAAGCAAACAACACACGAAAAAAGAATCTGTCAAAAACAGAACAGTCTGTAGTAATCTGTAACTAACGCAAACTTCTGGAACTCCAAAATATCAGCCAAAATATGACGACCTAGGCAATTTGTTTATTGATCAGCAGCAATTGGAATCAATATTTTATCTCGTTCTGGTGATTTTTAACAATTGTTTTCGTGAACAGAAAATTTCTGCAATTTTCAGCAAGATCAAATAACTATCATCCAAGAAGATCCTATAGGTTTAACTTGACACAAACACTAATTAAAACATAAAAACACATCTAACCAGAGGCTAGATCAAATATTTATTCCTAAACAGAAGCAAAAGGCAAAAAAAACTAAAAATAAAATTGGGTTGCCTCCCAACAAGCGCTATCGTTTAACGCCCCTAGGTAGGCATAATAGCAAGGATAGATCTAGGTATTGCCATCTTTGGTAGGCAATCCATAAGTGGCTCTCATAATAGATTCATAAGGTAATTTTATTTTCTTTCTAGGGAAGTGTTCCATGCCTTTCTTTAATGGAAATTGGAATCTAACATTCCCTTCCTTCATATCAATAATTGCACCAATCGTTCTAAGGAAAGGTCTACCAAGAATAATAGGACATGAAAGATTGCAATCTATGTCAAGAACAATAAAATCTACGGGCACATAGTTCCTATTTGCAACAATAAGAACATCATTAATTCTTCCCATAGGTTTCTTAATGGTGGAATCCGCAAGGTGCAAGTTCAAAGAGCAATCATCAAAATCACGGAAACCTAGCAAATCGCACAAAGTCTTTGGAATCGTGGAAACACTAGCACCCAAATCACACAAAGCATAGCATTCATGATCTTTAATTTTAATTTTAATAGTAGGTTCCCATTCATCATAAATTGTTCCAGGGATAGAAACTTCTAACTCAAGGTTTTCTTCATAAGATTGCATCAAAGCATCAACAATATGTTTGGTAAAAGCTTTATTTTGGCTATAAGCATGAGGAGAATTTAGCAAGGATTGCAACAAGGAAATACAATCTATCAAAGAGCAGCTATCATAATTAAATTCCTTGAAATCCAAAATAGTGGGTTCATTAATATCTAATGTTTTGATCTCTTCAATCCCACTTTTATCAATTTTAGCATCAAGATCTAAAAACTCCGAATTTCAGGAATGCCTTCTAGGTAAAGGTGGATCATATTCAGTCCCATCATTATCAAGATTCATATTGCAAAACAAATATTTAATAGGGGACACATCAATAACTTTTAGATCTTCATCTTTGTTTTCATAAAAATTAGAAGAACACGCTTTTATAAAGCAATCTTTCTTAGCACGCATCCTAGCGGTGCTTTCTTTGCACTCATCAATGGAAATTCTCATGGCTTTGAGAAACTCATTGATATCATGCTTAGGTGGAATAGATCTAAGTTTCAAGGAATCAACATCAAGAGAAATTCTATCGACATTCCTAGCCAATTCATCAACTTTAAGCATTTTTTCTTCAAGCAAAGCATTGAAATTCTTTTGCGAATTCATAAATTCCTTAACACTAGTCTCAAATTCAGAGGGCATCTTATTAAAATTTCCATAAGAATTGTTGTAGGAATTCCATAATTATTAGAGGAATTACTAGGATAAGGCCTAGGATTAAAGTTTCCTCTATACGCGTTGTTACCAAAATTATTTCTACCAACAAAATTCACATCCAAAGATTCATCATTATTCTCAATCAAAGTAGACAAAGGCATATCATTAGGATCAGAAGAAACACTTTTATTAGCAAATAATTTCATAAGTTCATCCATCTTTTCACTCAAAACATTAATTTCTTCTATCGCATGCACTTTTTTATTAGTAGATCTTTCAGTGTGCCATTGAGAATAATTAACCATAATATTATCTAGGAGTTTAGTAGGTTCTCCTAAAGTGATTTCCATAAAAGTGCCTCCCGCGGCCGAATCTAAAAGATTTCTAGAAGCAAAATTCAATCCGGCATAGAAATTTTGTATAATCATCCACAAATTCAAACCATGCGTAGGGAAATTACGTATCATTAAATTCATCCTCTCCCAAGATTGTGCAACATGTTCATGAACAAGTTGCTCAAAATTCATAATATCGTTTCTAAGAGAGATGATCTTAGCGGGAGGAAAATACTTAGAGATAAAAGCATCTTTGCACTTATTCCAAGAATCAATACTATTTTTAGGCAAAGACGAAAACCAGGCTTTAGCATGATCTGTAAGCGAAAAAGGAAATAGCTTCAATTTAACAATATCATTATCCACATCTTTCTTCTTTTGCATATCACACAAATCAACGAGGCTATTTAGATGAGTAGCGGCATCTTCACTAGGAAGGCCGGCGAATTGATCTTTCATGACAAGATTCAACAAAGCAGCATTGATTTCACAAGATTCAGTATCGGTAAGAGGAGCAATCGGAGTGCTAAGGAAATCATTGTTGTTGGTATTGGTAAAGTCATATAATTTGGTATTATCTTGAGCTATCATGACAAACAAGCAATCCAACACACGAGCAAACAAGAAGCAAGTGAAAAAGAGGCAAACGGAAAAGAGAGGGCGAATAAAACTGCAAGGGTGAAGTGGGGGAGAGGAAAACGAGAGGCAAATGGCAAATAATGTAATGCGGGAGATAAGGGTTTGTGATGGGTACTTGGTATGTTGACTTTTGCGTAGACTCCCCGGCAACGGCGCCAGAAATGGCTCGTTGTCGGGAGCACAAATCTTGACTTGGCCTTGCGTAAGCCTCCCCGGCAACGGCGCCGGAAATCCTTCTTGCTACCTCTTGAGCACTGCGTTGGTTTTCCCTTGAAGAGGAAAGGGTGATGCAGCAAAGTAGCGTAAGTATTTCCCTCAGTTTTTGAGAACCAAGGTATCAATCCAGTAGGAGGCCATGCACGAGTCCCTCGCACCTACACAAACAAATAAATCCTCGCAACCAACGCGATAAGGGGTTGTCAATCCCTACACGGTCACTTACGAGAGTGAGATATGATAAGATAATATTTTTGGTATTTTTGTGATAAAGATGGAAAGTAAAGAAAGTAAAATAAAAACGACAACGGAAATAGCTTGTTGTCGGGAGATTAATATGATGGAAAATAGACCCGGGGGCCATAGGTTTCACTAGTGGCTTCTCTCAAGAGCATAAGTATTTTACGATGGGTGAACAAATTACTGTTGAGCAATTGACATAATTGAGCATAGTTATGAGAATATCTAGGTATGATCATGTATATAGGCATCACGTCCGAGACAAATAGATCGACTCCTGCCTGCATCTACTACTATTACTCCACACATCGACCACTATCCAGCATGCATCTAGAGTATTAAGTTCATAAGAACAGAGTAACGCTTTAAGCAAGATGACATGATGTAGAGGAATAAACTCATGCAATATGATATAAACCCCATCTTGTTATCCTCGATGGCAACAATACAATACGTGCCTTGCTGCCCCTACTGTCACTGGGAAAGGACACCGCAAGATTGAACCCAAAGCTAAGCACTTCTCCCATTGCAAGAAAGATCAATCTAGCAGGCCAAACCAAACTGGTAATTCGAAGAGACTTGCAAAGATAACCAATCATACATAAAAGAATTCAGAAGATTCAAATATTGTTCATAGATAAACTTGATCATAAACCCACAATTCATCGGTCTCAACAAACACACCGCAAAAGAAGATTACATCGAATAGATATCCACAAGAGAGGGGGAGAACATTGTATTGAGATCCAAAAAGAGAGAGGAAGCCATCTAGCTAATAACTATGGACCCGAAGGTCTGAGGTAAACTACTCACACATCATCGGAGAGGCTATGGTGTTGATGTAGAAGCCCTCTGTGATTGATGCCCCCTCTGGCGGAGCTCCGGAACATGCCCCAAGATGGGATCTCACGGGTACAGAAGGTTGCGGCGGTGGAATTAAGTTTTTAGCTCCGTATCTGGTAGTTTGGGGGTACGTAGGTATATATAGGAGGAACAAGTATGTCAGTGGAGCAACAGGGGGGCCACGAGGGTGGAGGGCGCGCCTAGGGGGGGTAGGCGCCCCCCCTACCTCGTGGCCTCCTGTTTGATGTCTTGACGTAGGGTCCAAGTCTTCTGGATCATGTTCATTCCGAAAATCACGTTCCCGAAGGTTTCATTCCGTTTGGACTCCGTTTGATATTCTTTTTCTGCGAAACTCTGAAATAGGCAAAAAAACAGCAATTCTGGGCTGGGCCTCAGGTTAATAGGTTAGTCCCAAAAATAATTTAAAAGTGTATAATAAAGCCCAATAATGTCCAAAACAGAATATAATATAGCATGGAACAATCAAAAATTATAGATACGTTGGAGACGTATCACTAATCCCACTAGCTGTAGCGCCCGTTCAAAGAAAACGCTATAACTAAGTGGGCTACCGTTTTTGCCCTGCAGCCCACGTAACAGCAGCGCGGCCCAAGCTAACAAACGCTGCTGTTATTAAGTAGCAATAGCACGTTCTTTACGAGGCACCACTGGTACATACCAGTAGTGTGGGGTGTATAACCCACGCTACTGCTAAATGTCTACCTATAAGCATTTTCCTAGTAGTGTCTGAATTCCTTTGCCAAGGCAATTGCTCCAGTATTGTCACAAAAGATTTTCATTGGACCCGATGCAATAGGTATTACACCTTCATCCAGACTCCATCATTTGCTGCTTCTGAAGCAGCTATGTACTCCGCTTCACACGTAGATCCCGCCACGACGCTTTGCTTGGAACTTCACCAACTAACAGCTCCACCATTCAATATAAATATGTATCCGGTTTGTGACTTAGAGTCATCCGGATCAGTGTCAAAGCTTGCATCGACGTAACCATTTACGACGAGCTCTTTGTCACCTCCATGAACGAGAAACATATCCTTAGTCCTTTTCAGGAATTTCAGGATGTTCTTGACCGCTAACCAGTGATCCACTACTGGATTACTTTGGTACCTCCCTACTATACTTATAGCAAGGCACACATCAGGTCTGGTACACAGCATTGCATACATGATAGAACCTATGGCTGAGGCATAGGGAATGACTTTCATTTTCTCTCTATCTTCTGCAGTGGTCGGGCATTGAGTCTCACTCAACTTCACACCTTGTAATGCGGGCAAGAACCCTTTTTTGACTCATCCATTTTGAACTTCTTCAAAATTTTATCAAGGTGTGTGCTTTGTGAAAGTCCAATTAAGAGTCTTGATCTATCTCTATAGATCTTGCCTAATATATAAGCAGCTTCACCGAGGTCTTTCATTGAAAAATTCTTATTCAAGTATCCTTTTATGCTATCCAGAAATTCTGTATTATTTCCAATCAACAATATGTCATCCACATATAATATTAGAAATGCTACAGAGCTCCCACTCACTTTCTTGTAAATACAGGCTTCTCCAAAAGTCCGTATATAACCATATGCTTCGATCACACTATCAAAGCATATATTCCAACTCCGAGAGGCTTGCACCAGTCCATAAATGGATCGCTCGAGCTTGCACATTTTGTTAGCACCTTTAGGCTCGACAAAACCTTCTGGTTGCATCATATACAACTCTTATTTAAGATATCCATTAAGGAATGCAGTTTTGACATCCATTTGCCAGATTTCATAATCATAAAATGCAGCAATTGCTAACATGATTCGGACAGACTTAAGCATCGCTACGGGTGAGAAGGTCTCATCGTAGTCAACTCCTTGAACTTGTCGAAAACCTTTCACAACAAGTCGAGCTTTGTAGACAGTAACATTACCGTCAGTGTCAGTCTTCTTCTTGAAGATCCATTTATTCTCGATGGCTTGTCGATCATCGGGCAAGTCAACCAAAGTCCACACTTTGTTCTCATACATGGATCCCATCTCAGATTTCATGGCCTCAAGCCATTTCGCGGAATCTGGGCTCATCATCGCTTCCTCATAGTTCGTAGGTTCGTCATGGTCTAGTACCATGACGTCCAGAACAGGATTACCGTACCACTCTCGTGCGTAACGTACTCTAGTTGACCTATGAGGTTCGATAGTAACTTGATCTGAAGTTTCATGATCATCATCATTAATTTCCTCACTAATTGGTGTAGGAATCACTGGAACTGATTTTTGTGATGAACTACTTTCCAATTCAGGAGAAGGTACAATTACCTCATCAAGTTCTACTTTCCTCCCACTCACTTCTTTCGAGAAAAACTCCTTCTCTAGAAAGGATCCATTCTTAGCAACGAATATCTTGCCTTCGGATCTGTGATAGAAGGTGTACCCAACAGTTTCCTTTGGGTATCCTATGAAGACACATTTCTCCGATTTGGGTTCGAGCTTATCAGGTTGAATCTTTTTCACATAAGCATCGCAGCCCCAAACTTTAAGAAACGACAACTTAGGTTTCTTGCCAAACCACAGTTCATATGGTGTCGTCTCAACGGATTTAGATGGTGCCATATTTAACGTGAATGCATCCGTCTCTAAAGTATAACCCCAAAACGATAGCGGTAAACCAGTAAGAGACATCATAGATCGCACCATATCTAATAAAGTACGGTTACGACGTTCGGACACACCATTACACTATGGTGTTCCAGGTGGCGTGAATTGCGAAACTATTCCGCATTGTTTCAAATGAAGACCAAACTCATAACTCAAATATTCACCTCCACGATCAGATCGTAGAAACTTTATTTTCTTGTTACGATGATTTTCCACTTCACTCTGAAATTATTTGAACTTTTCAAATGTTTCAGACTTATGTTTCATCAAGTAGATATACCCATATCTGCTCAAATCATCTGTGAAGGTCAGAAAATAACGATACCCGCCGCGAGCCTCAACACTCGTCGGACCGCATACATCAGTATGTATTATTTCCAATAAGTCAGTTGCTCGCTCCATTGTTCCGGAGAACAGTCTTAGTCATCTTGCCCATGAGGCATGGTTCGCAAGCATCAAGTGATTCATAATCAAGTGATTCCAAAAGCCCATCAGCATGGAGTTTCTTCATGCACTTTACACCAATATGACCTAGACGGCAGTGCCACAAATAAGTTGCACTATCGTTATTAACCTTGCATCTTTTGGCTTCAATATTATGAATATGTATATCACTACAATCTAGATTCAACAAAAATAGACCACTCATCAAGGGTGCATGACCATAAAAGATATTACTCATATAAATAGAACAACCATTATTCTCTGATTTAAATGAATAACCGTCTCGCATCAAACAAGATCCAGATATAATGTTCATGCTTAACGCTAGCACCAAATAACAATTATTCAGGTCTAAAACTAATCATGAAGGTAGATGTAGAGGTAGCATGTCGACGGCGATCACATCGACTTCGGCCATTTCCCACACGCATCGTCACCTCGACCTTAGCCAATCTTCTTTTAATCCGTAGCCCCTGTTTCAAGTTGCAAATATGAGCAACAGAACTAGTATCAAATACCCAGGCGGTACTACGAGCATTAGTAAGGTACACATCAATAACATGTATATCAAATATACCTTTCACTTTGCCATCCGTCTTATCCGCCAAATACTTGGGGCAGTTCCGCTTCCAGTGACCAATCCCTTTGCAGTAGAAGCACTCAGTCACAGGCTTAGGTCCAGACTTGGGCTTCTTTACTTGAGCAGCAACTTGCTTGTCGTTATTCTTGAAGTTCCCCTTCTTCCCTTTGCCCTTTTTCTTGAAACTAGTGGTCTTGTTAACCATCAACACTTGATGCTCCTCCTTGATTTCTACCTCCGCAGCCTTTAGCATCGCGAAGAGTTCGGGAATTGTCTTATCCATCCCTTGCATATTATAGTTCATCACAAAGCTTTTGTAGCTTGGTGGCAGTGATTGAAGAACTCTGTCAATGACACTATCATCAGGAGATTAACTCCCAGCTGAGTCAAGTGGTTATGGTACCCAGACATTCTGAGTATATGTTCACTGACAGAACTATTCTCTTCCATTTTGCAGCTATAGAACTTATTCGAGACTTCATATCTCTCAATCTGGGCATTTTCTTGAAATATTAACTTGAACTACTGTAACATTTCATATGCTCCATGACGTTCAGAACGTCGTTGAAGTCCCAATTCTAAGCCGTAAAGCATGGCCCACTGAACTATCGAGTAGTCATCAGCTTTGCTCTGCCAGACGTTCATAACATCCGGAGTTGCTCCTGCAGCGGGTCTTGCACCTAGCGGTGCTTCCAGGACGTAATTCTTCTATGCAGCAATGAGGATAATCCTCAAGTTACGGACCCAGTCCGTGTAGTTGCTACCATCATCTTTCAACTTAGCTTTCTCTAGGAACGCATTAAAATTCAAGGGAACGGTAGCACGGGTCATTGATCTACAACAACATAGACATGCAAAATACTATCAGGTACTAAGTTCATGATAAATTAAAGTTCAGTTAATCATATTACTTAAGAACTCCCACTTAGATAGACATCCCTCTAGTCATCTAAATGATCACGTGATCCATATCAACTAAACCATGTTCGATCATCACGTGAGATGGAGTAGTTTTCAATGGTGAACATCACTATGTTGATCATATCTACTATATGACTCACGTTCGATCTTTCGATCTCAGTGCTCCGAGGCCATATCTGCATATGCTAGGCTCGTCAAGTTTAACCCGAGTATTCTGCATGTGCAAAACTGGCTTGCACCCGTTGTATGTGAACGTAGAGCTTATCACACCCGATCATCACGTGGTGTCTCGGCACGACGAACTGTAGCAACGGTGCATAGTCAGGGAGAACACTTATACCTTAAAATTTAGTGAGGGATCATCTTATAATGCTACCGCCGCACTAAGCAACATAAGGTGCATAATGGATAAACATCACATGCAATCAAAATATGTGACATGATATGGCCATCATCATCTTGTGCCTTTGATCTCCATCTCCAAAGCACCGTCATGATCTCCATCGTCACCGGCTTGACACCTTGATCTCCATCGTAGTATCGTTGTCGTCTCGCCAACTATTGCTTCTACGACTATCGCTACCGCTTAGTGATAAAGTAAAGCAATTACATGGCAGTTCCATTTCATACAATAAAGCGACAACCATAAGGCTCCTGCCAGTTGTCGATAACGGTTACAAAACATGATCATCTCATACAACAATTTATATCTCACCCCGTGTTGATCATATCACATCACAACATGCCCTGCAAAAACAAGTTAGACGTCCTCTACTTTGTTGTTGCAAGTTTCACTACAGGAATCAGTAAGTTTGCCGTCAGGCAAGTACAGACGGCAAAGGCAGGAATACAAACGGCAAAGATTTTGCCGTCAGCTGCTGACGGCAAACGTAGTCGGCAAACCCAAAGTCGGCAAAGAGTACTTTGCCGTCAGCTTTTTATCGGGCAGACAGCAAAGAGATTTTGCTGTCAGTAAAACAAATAACAGACGGCAAAGAACAGGGTCTCTGCCGTCAGCCAAACTCCATGTTTGTCGTCATCCAGAATCATCACAGACGGCAAATTGCTTTTTCATGATTAAAAAAACTAAAGCACCAGCGCTAGCCAACCCATCACAACCGTAGTTTTGCACAACTGACCCACTTTTCACACATAAATTCGTGGCACAATGTACAAAAATTAGAAACAAAATGTGGAGCCCGTGAAACATCAATGCAACTACACGAATAGGCAGTGAGCATCAAATTTTTGCAGGTACACGCACCTAGCAATTAATAACAATTACTAACATCCACAAATTAAGAGCGGTGGTCGGGGCAATTGCATTCTTGGAGGGAGATGGAAAAGGTTGCGGCGCCGGGGGACGGGGACGGCGGCGTGCAGCTGCTCGTGGCGACGATGGCCGGGGCAAAGGGGGGAAGGGGTCGAGGCCGGCGTTGCCGGGGAGCAGGGCCCGCCACGTGAGGCTGCACAACGCGAAGGGGGAGGGCCGGGGCCGGCGGTGCCATGGCCGGCCGTGTGCTGCTGCTCGGGCTTCGGGGGAGGGCCGGGGCCAGCAGCGCCATGGCGGGCTGCCTGCGGATGCCCGGGGCGCCGAGGGAGGGCCGGGGCCGGCGGTTCCATGGCGGGCCTCCTGCCACTGCTCGGGGCGGCGAGGGAAGGCCGGGGCCGGCGGCGCCATGGCGGGCCTCCTGCGGCTGCTCGAGGCAGCGAGGGAGGGCCGGGGCCGACGGCGCCATGGCCGGCCGCCTGCGGCTGCTCGGGGCGGCGAGGGAGGGCCGGGGCCGGCGGCGGCTGCTCAGGGCGATGGGGGAGGGCTGAGGCCGGCTCCGTGCGGCTGCTTGGGACGAAGAGCGAGCGAGGAGAGAGGAGGCAGAACGAGAAGGAGAGGAGGGCGCGTGCGACGTGGGGGTGCGTGCATCGTGGGTGGATAAGTGCGTCTGACAGTAGTGGTGGGATGGGGTCGTGCGTTATGGGTTGGTGTGGCTGAGATTTTTGCCATGTCATCGATCCAGGAGATCAATCCGCGTGCTGTGCTTCTTCTTTGCCGTCTGTCAAAAAAACACAGACGGCAAAGGGTCCAGTTTGCCGTCTGCTAATAAAAAAGAGACGGCAAAGATTCTTTGCCGTCTGTGGATAAAAACATACACGGCAAAGATTTTTTCCCGTGTGTGTTTTTATTGGCAGACGGCAAACTAAGGTCTTTGCCGTCTGTGTTTCTTTTGGCAGACGGCAAAGTACCCTTTGCCGTCAATCATTCTTTGCCGTCAGCAGCTGACGGCAAAAGTTGTCTTTGCCGTCAGGCACGACAAAAAGCTGACGGCAAAGACCCCCACAGATGGCAAATTAGCTTATTCCTTTAGTGTTTTACGTGGCTGCTATGGGCTTAGCAAGAACCATTCTTACCTACGCATCAAAAGCACGACAATTTTTCGTCAAGTGTGCTGTTTTAACCTTCAACAAGGACCGGGCGTAGTCAAACTCGATTCAACTAAAGTTGGAGAAAACAGACACCCACCAGCCACCTGTGTGTGAAGCACGTCGGTAGAACCAGTCTCATGAACACGGTCATGTAATGTCGGTCTGGGCCGCTTCATCCAACAATACCGCCGAATCAAAGTAAGACATTGCTGGTAAGCAGTATGACTATTATCGCCCACAACACTTTGTGTTCTACTCGTGCATATAACATCTACGCATAGACCTGGCTCTTATGCCATTGTTGGGGAACGTAGTAATTCAAAAAAATTCCTACGATCACGCAAGATCTATCTAGGAGAAGCATAGCAACAAGCGGGGAGAGTGTGTCCACGTACCCTTGTAGACCGAAAGCGGAAGCGTTTAGTAACGCGGTTGATGAAGTCGAACGTCTTCGCGATCCAACCTCCAAGCACCGAACGTACGGCACCTCTGCGTTCAGCACACGTTCAGGTCGATGACGTCCCTCGAGCTCTTGATCTAGTTGAGGACGAGGCAGAGTTTCGTCAGCACGATGGCGTGGCGACGGTGAAGATGAAGTTACTGGCGCAGGGCTTCGCCTAAGCACTATGACGATATGACCGAGGTGTGTAACTATGGAGGGGGGCACCACACACGGCTAAGAGAAACTTTTTGGTGTCCTTTGGGGTGCCGCCCTCCCAAGTATATAAAGGAGGGGGGAAGAGGAGGCTGGCCCTAGAGGGGGCGCGCCAAGGGGGGAGTCCTACTTGGACTCCCGGTCCAAGTAGGATTCGCCCCCCCCCCTTTCCTATTCCAACTAGGGGAAGGAGGGAAGGGAGAAGAGGGGAGAAGGAAAGGGGGGCCGCCCCCCCAACCCTAGTCCAATCCGGTTTGGGCTTGGGGGGGGCGCCTCCACCTGGCCGCTGCCTCCTCTCTCCACTAGGGCCCATGAAGGCCCATTAACTCCCCGGGGGGTTCCGGTAACCTCCCGGTACTCCGGAAAAATGCTCGAACATCCCGGAACCATTCTGATGTCCAAATGCAACCTTCCAATATATCAATCTATATGTCTCGGCCATTTCGAGACTCATCGTCATGTCTGTGATCTCATCCGGGACTCCGAACAAACTTCGGTTCATCAAATCACATAACTCATAATACAAATCGTCATCGAACGTTAAGCGTGCGGACCCTACGGGTTCGAGAACTATGTAGACATGATCGAGACACATCTCTGATCAATAACCAATAGCTGAACCTGGATGCTCATATTGGCTCCTACATATTCTACGAAGATCTTTATCGATCGGTCAAACTGCATAACAACATACGTTGTTCCTTTTGTCATCGGTATGTTATGCCCGAGATTCGACCGTCGGTATCATCGTACCTAGTTCAATCACGTTACCGCAAGTCTCTTTACTCGTTCCGTAATCCATCATCCCGCAACTAACTCATTAGTCACATTGCTTGCAAGGCTTATAGTGATGTACATTACCGAGAGGGCCCAGAGATACCTCTCCGATACACGGAGTGACAAATCCTAATCTTGATCTATGCCAATCCAACAAACACCTTCGGAGACACCTGTAGAGCATCTTTATATCACCCATTTACATTGTGACGTTTGATAGCACACTAAGTGTTCCTCCGGTATTCGGGAGTTGCATAATCTCATAGTCAGAGGAACATGTATAAGTCATGAAGAAAGCAATATCAATAAAACTAAACGATCATTATGCTAAGCTAATGGATGGGTCTTGTCCATCACATCATTCTCTAATGATGTGATCCCGTTCATCAAATGACAACACATGTCTATGGCTAGGAAACTTAACCATCTTTGATTAACGAGCTAGTCTAGTAGAGGCATACTAGAGACACTCTGTTTGTCTATGTATTCACACATGTGCTAAGTTTCCGGTTAATAAAATTCTAGCATGAATAATAAACATTTATCATGATATAAGAAAATATAAATAACAACTTTATTATTGCCTCTAGGGCATATTTCCTTCAGTATCTTGCTTTGTTCTAGCTCTTGCAACAAATTGTTCATTGTTTTCATACCTCATGTGGTGTTGTGTTCTAGTCCATGTTGGGTTTGGTTGCCTTCAGCCATGGATGCAAACTCTTTGGTTAGTTATCCTTAGGTCATCTAAGTTTTTTCTAGCTGGGTCACGTCACTTATATGGGTCATGCCCATTTTTTTGGCGGTATATCATTTCGTTCTTAATAAATTCATATGCAGCTCTCCATGGCTAAAAAAGAGACATAGTGGAGGTGATCAAAGTCCATGATTAATGCAATGTACTCATGTGTTCATCGGTCTCGCAAAGATAAGAGGTTGGTGGTGCACTCCTGACTCGTCGTCTTGTCGGCGACGGATCGCCAATGGAGGTGACATTGCCAATCCGGATGCTTCATGCCTCTGGTCATCATTCTTCCGTAATTGAGTATAGATATTTGTGCGTGCATGTGTTTCGAGGTGTGCATTGGTGTGTGCGTCAACATATTTTGAAATGAAATCTATCGTATATTTTGCGTATAACAATTTGTTACAAAGTAGAACCACAAAAGGCTTTTTTGAAGATGAATCGAATATGCCATCGATCCAGTATAAGTTGAATTATTTGTTGTTGATTCAATGCACGGATTTGGACAGTTACATTTTCGGACATAGAGAGAGATTACTGCTATAACATATGTTCGGTTTTGATAATCTGATTACAGATTGTATTCTGTATGAATGTTTTATATATAATCTATGAGTGTCCAATAAGAAAATTGTCCAAACTGCATACAAGAGTCCGCGAATTCAAAAACGCCAGGGTCACAAACCTCATCATCAATTCGCAGATTAGATGTGTACCCCCAGTCGATTTCGATTCGCCGGATACAGTGAAAACCAAACCGCGAATTCGAAATGTGAACCAAGCAAACTGCGATCGATCGGGTAACTGTGATTATCGTTTCCTGTCAGTTTTGTATGAGCTGTGACTGTTTTCGATATAAAAATTGCGTCTGCAGTTTTCAGTAGAACGGACAATCTGTTATCTGTCAACAACACTTGGTGGGGAACTAGGGGCACAAGTGTTCTTTTTAAAATGGGAAGATACGGACACAAGAGCGGTGATCTGACTCAGGAGCCAGCTATCTATACGGAGCCGTGAGCTTGCAGGTCACAAGAGAGATAATAAGAATGGCCGACACCAGAGCGTTTTGTTCCCATCCGTAGACACATCGTTATGTACGTCACTTCATAAGGTACATGAGGGGCTGCTTTGCTCTGGGAGCTTGGGTGAACTCTGGAATCTTCGCGGCAAATGCCCCTGCCGTAATACGTACAGTACCTACTAACAGTACAGGATCAGGATCAGGTGGGTGCGCTCGACTCCATCCCCTTCAGAGCCTTTTGGCATGGAGCGTTGGATTACTCGCGGCTTTGGCAGCACTAACGAAGGCCGGGACACGTTTGAACGCCGCAGCATGCAGTGTCGCGCTTCACTCGGGCGAGGACAAACGAGGCCCCGTAATTGTATGGGCGCAATGCTTATTTGGCGGTGACGGTGCGAGCTAGGCAACAAGATGGTAAATTTAAGATGTATGCCTCCAAGGTGAGATTTTGGGACTGCGGAGGGTTTGGAGGTTACCGAGTTGTGGGTCACTCCAGCGTCTGTCGACTCAAGAAATACCATATCTTGGCATGTGCGAACTCCAGAGGAGATCTTATAGTTTTGCTAACCGTTGATGCAGTGCTGATTTTCTGTCTGGATCCGGGACTATCCCTGTCAATGAGAATATGAGGTTAGCGGTTTGAGGTCACCTGGTCTGATTCTACGTACACGTGCTAGGTCACATAACTGATTGTGTTCAGCATGCATGTGTGCTACTGCTGGCTGACCATGAGGCATTACCTGTGGCTTGTTGACAAGTACATTTGCTCTACTTCGACCACCATGAACGAGAACGACGACTGCACCGTATTCAATACTTCATCGCTCATATTGCTACCACGATGTATTAGTGACGCACCTACGTTTGATTGGGAGGCTGGATGAAACTGAACATGGACAGATTGACACACAAGTGGGTGGCTTTTTTGTTCACCGATCCTGTTTTGCTTCCCCCAAATTAACCTGAATACAAAACATGGAAGTGGTCCTGGATTCCTGGCCACAAAGCCAGCATCAACGGGCTGGACAGACATTTTTAGTGTTAGTACCATGCTCCTTCCTCGTTGGTTCCCAGCCTCTCCGGGCTTGCCGTTGATGCACGGGACGGGAAGATCACCTGCTGTCTCCCCCGATATTCTATGCCGGCGCGCGTTTCTCCGTACCGCTGAGCTGCGTACGTACGCTAACCAACCAATCGCAACGGCCGGCCGGCGCGTCCCGCTCCCAGAGGAGAGGAGAGGAGAAGATAGCTTGCTTGCTCGATCCCCGGACGGTCACGCACTCATCGAGCGTGCGATGCTCGGGCGCTCTCCTACTACTATCCCCCACGTTGACCACGCCTCGCCCGAGGCCGCCGTGCGCGCGCCCGACGCGTCACCTCGAGCTTACGCGCACATGCTCGGCCCGAGCCTGCGGGGCCGTGGCTCCGCCACGCGCGCGCGTAAAGCCCGCGCCCGTACCACGCCAGAGACCGAAAATGAGGAAGCCTTTCCCGCCGCGTCGGAGAGTAAAGTTGGGCGCCGGCCGGGGCCACGTCGGTGAGGAGGAGCGGCGGGGCCGGCAGCACTGGTGGCCGCTGCAGGTGGCGATGTGCATCCTCCCGGCCTCCTCTCATGCAGATGCAGATGCAGGCCGCAGGCGCCCCCATCCCTTGATCGATCGACATCGATCGATCCTCCTGCGTCGGCACTGTGCAGGATCGAGCTGGCCTGGCGCGGGAGAGCGCTGCTCGCCCAATCATTCGAAACCGTTGCGTGCAAAGACCGTCCTGCCCCTTCTCCCTCGCCCTGTCGTTTTTGCGCTCTTTTTGCTTCAACTTTTTCGCTTTGCAGCGCGGTGAAAAAGATGGGCGCGGCCGCGCGGGCGGGCAGGGGAAAAGGATACGGTGCTACGGTGTGGTTTAGGCAGCATCTAGCTAGCACAGGGAATGCCCGTGCGCTCGCCCGTACGACGACCACGACGACCGCGAGCGGATGGCACGGAGGAGCATGTGCAGTGCTACTTGCCGGATGGATGCCGCCGATGCGATGAGATGAGACGACGAGACAACCGTCCCTCCCGCCCGTCCTCCCTTCCATCGCATGCCGCCTTTGTCTTCTTCCACGTACGTACGTCGGCCACTCTTGCTACGTGCGTCGGTACGTACTTGGCAAGTGCTGCTGTGTTTTCATTCCACGTACAGATCTAGCTACTTGCATGCAAATATGTCTGATGTTGTTGGCCGTTGCCCGCGTGGATGAGCGGCCCGGGACACGTACGATCCCCGGCAAGGGCCGAAAAGGCGTGCGTTTTTCCGGCCGTCGCAGTGGATAGATAACTGCATGCATGCATGCATGGCACACGGGCACGACTGCACGAGGATCCATGTTGACCACACGGACGTTGTAGCTGTAGGAGTACGTGCGAGCCAGCTCCTGCATGCTGCACAAGTGCACATCGAGGCATGCATCGACCAACACGAAAGGTAGAGAACGACACCGGCGCGTGCACGCAGGGAGCCAAGCGTCAGTCGCCATGCCCGTGAGCACGTACGTGTTTCCTTTTTCTTTTCTTTTTGTCTTGTATTGAGGTTTGTGTACAATGTGCTTAAATTTCCCCGCAAAATAAAATAAAATACAATGTGCTTAAATTTAGCGATACAATCTTTTAGATTGTACACGTGACATAATCTGTGTAGTGATTTTCTCTCTACCTAAAACTGAAAATTTGTTTAAATGGACATATTGCCATATTCTAGAAAGCTTTTCCTTCGGCATATCCAATTATCAACAATGCTTGGATTTGCCAGCTCCCTATAGTCGAATTGACTTCATCCAACAAGTAATATTCAAAGTTACTCATACATTGTACAGTGATCGATGTAGATAAGCCGAACGAAACGAACAAGGTAACAACAGGAGCCGCGATCTAGTTCAGTGCGAAAACACCCATGCACTCACAATGAACGAAGGAGATGCGCAAGGCTTAAACAAGTGCTAGTTGTTGTCCATGGGAAGCTTCGACGCAGTAGCCAGCGACACCCAGAACAACTACCCCAAATATATACACAGATCATACTACATGCGGCTAAATTTCGTGTTTTGACCCTTTTGCGATATAAAATCAGGATCTGATCCCAGTTGGTAAAAAAATCGGGATTTGACCCTTTTGCTACCGCCAGGGCCACTGGCGGTAGGTTTAGACATCCTACCGCTAGAGCCTCTGGCGGTAGGGTGTGACGGAGGGGGACGGCGGCCGTTTGCCTGTGCTGACGTGGATAAGTACCTTACCGCCAGGGGCCCTGGCGGTAGACTCTCTAAACCTACCGCCAGAGCCACTGGCGGTAAGGTGTGGCAGGCAGGGTTTTGCCGTACAAACTTTCTGTAACGAAATATGCAAGGGCCCTGGCGGTAGGCTCGCCCTACCGCCAGCCCCCATGGCGGTAGGATGTCTAACCCTACCGCCAGGTTGCCTGGCGGTAGGGTCCTCTGTTCTGTTGTTTCAAGTTCATTTGGTTGTTTGTTTTCAAATTCAAATATGACAACAATATCACAGCAAGTTTCACAAATATGACAGCAATATATGAGCTCACATATTAATAAAGGTTTCACATAGCAAATATCAAACAGTTTACACATAGATTCATAAGTAGGAAATTGCAAATAGCAAACTTGTCCACATAGTTTGACAACCCCTACTAAAACATAGATGCATATCCAATAGACATGTTTATAGGTTGGGTAAACCTCCCCCTCGTATGTTAGGCCTGGATGTGGAGACAGATACGGCAGCGGATCCATCGGTTCAGGCGGAGGCGGAACGCTGGTCGGCATCCGACCGTTCAAGCACTCCCACCTTGCCTTGCCAGCTGGAGTTTTCGCCCCCGCCCTTCCCCAGCTGATGATATCGAACGCCGATGCACTTGGGGGCGGCATCCTGGCTCTCTCCTCCGCATTGCTCTCGAAGTAGATCCTCCGGCCCAAATTGCGCAGCTCCCAGTTGGAGTGCTGCTTGGCAACTTCAATCACTAGTAGAAAACAGGGCTTTGGTCACAGGGCAGTATTCACATTAGTCCCGGTTCAGTCACGAACCGGGACTATGTGAGCATTCGTCCCGGTTCGTGCGGCTAAGGCATTACTCCCGGTTCACCTGGGCCCTTTAGTCCCGGTTGGTGCCACGAACCGTGACTAAAGGGTGCGATGCCCATTAGTCCCGGTTGGTGGCACCAACCGGTACTAATGGGCTTTGAGGCATTAGTACCGGTTCATGGCACGAACCGGTACTAAAGGTCCCATTTTCAAACTCTACCCCCCCCCCCCCCTTGGACCGCCTTTTCAGTTTTAGAAAAAACAAAAGAAAATGATGGAAATGTCAAAAAAATAAAATAAGTTTCCCATGTGATATGTGGTCTAGTTGTTGGGAAAATTTACAAATATGAATTTCGACTTTATTTGCAAAATCTCTCTGGAATTTGTAAAATGGGCATAACTTTTGCATACGAACTCGGATGAAAAAGTTTTTTATATGATGGGCCACTAGTAACAGAAAAAATATAGTTTCAAATTTTTTTTGGAAAAAATCTGGTCAAACTGTGGTCAAACAATGGTCAAACTAATTATTCTAGAATATTAGTGTTACTAAATAATTATTTTAGTTATTTTGAATTTTGGTCAAATCTGGTCAAACAATGGTCAAACTAATTATTCTAGAATATTAGTGTTACTAAATAATTATTTCAGTTATTTTGAATTTTGGTCAAATCTGGTCAAACTGTGGTCAAACAATGGTCAAACTAATTATTCAAGAAATATTAGTGTTACTAAATAATTATTGTTTTTTAAAACAATAGTTTCAAACTCAAACAGTGAAATGTGTCACTTCATGCTCAAGCAAAATTTCTGAGGGTTAATAGGATTGACATCTTACTATTGTTAGGAAAACAACAAGTGCAGACTTGGAAACGAGGGAGAATAGAACCCGGAAGTTAAGCGTGCTCAGGCTAGGGGAGTGGGAGGATGGGTGACCGTTCGGGAAGTTAGATGATTTGGAATGATGAGGGGTGATTAGAGATTAGAGGATAAATTGAGCAGTGATGAGGGGTGATGATTAGAGATTAGAGGTTAAAATAATTTAGAAATTTGAAAATCAAAAAAAGAAATTCAATTTTTTTTTTCAAAAAAAAATCATAAAATTTCCTTTAGTCCCGGTTGGTGTTACCACGTGGCCGCGGCGAACCGGGACTAAAGGGGAGAGGCATTAGTAACGACCCTTTAGTCCCGGTTCAAAAACCGGGACTAAAGGGCCTTACCAACCGGGCCAAAAGCCCCTTTTTCTGCTAGTGAATGGTCGCTTCCCGGCGTTAACGGGAGATAGTTGGATCTCCCTCCATCTCTGCCTTCACTCTCTTCCACTCCTTCACACTCAGCGACCAACACTTCACATCGTCGGCGATCCGTTCTGCCCTCTCGTGCCACCGCACTGCCCTCGTCTCCTATAGGAACTCGTCTGAAAAAGCGGTCACCGGCTGCAGAAGCTCGGGGAAGGACTCGTACACATACGGAAGTGGCAAGCCGGACGGGTCGTGTTGGAGATGGATGGGCGATGGTTGCGCCACTGTTGCAGACCTAAAGATATGGATCAAATAAATAAAATATATATATCAAGATGTGTCAAATGCAAAATCATACCAACCAAATCCCTTACGTGTATCATATATATTTTGTTTACTACAATATGCATCATATCATAAAAAAAATCCTCCAACATTCATCTTGAATGTATTATCTCCAAACAACATCTTCATATCATCATATCAACATGCATCATAAAACTACTATCAAGTCCTCCCACATGCATTACATCATAATTTTTTTAACAAAAAAATTTATGAACTAGGGTTCATCTTCACACTATTGATTAGAGTTCATATTCAATACCACTACTTACTAAAGAACTAAGAACAACAACTACAATCAAGCTAAAACAATCTTAGGTTAAAAAAATCCAATCTAAATTCAAAAATATGAGGGATTTGAAGCAAATAATGCGTCGAATCGGAAGCAAGTTTGCAAAAACTAATTGGAGGGATCGGAGGAGCTTACGTTTCTCTCTTCGAGGCCATCTCGATCCGCAAAAACGGTGAAGAAACGGTGAAGATCCGAGGGGGAGAGTGGAGGAGATGAGAGAGGGAGAGATGGGCGAGTTGGGGAAGAAAAGATGAAACTGCCGACGGGGGGAGGGGGAGGGGTGGGGAGATGGGCAGGGGCGCGGGGTTTCGGGCGAAATAACTGCCCGGACCCTACCGCCAGGGTCCCTGGCGGTAGGGTTAGACAGGCTACCGCCGGGTGCCCTGGCGGTAGGGTGCGACGGAGGGGAACGGCAGGCGTCTCCGCGTGCTGACGTGGATTACTACCCTACCGCCAGGTCCCCTGGCGATGGCCTATCTAACCCTATCGCCAGGGACCTGGCGGTAAGAAAAAGGGTCAAACCCCGAATTTTTTATCAACTGGAGTCAGATCCTGATTTTATATCGCAAAAGGGCCAAAACACGAAATTCAGCCACTACATGCTGCACACATTGAAGTAAGTAAGTTCAGTTAGTCAAGTGATCAATTTGGCATTTTTCTCGTCTAAATCTAATCATTGGTTTGTTTGCTAGTTATGGTCATAAGATCACCAAGAAGCATGAAGGTTTCAAGTCATTATGTCTGAAAGTGTATTGTTTTCTCCAGATCGATCTTCAATCATCAAGCGCATCCTTGACGGACAGCCTTACTCTAATCAGTAAAGTACAGGCATCCCGAAGTCTATTGGACAGTGACAAGGATCGATGTAGCTCAAGTGTAGGAAATGGCAAAATGACAGCTAGTACAGAACTACAGATACAGTTTGGATCTACCACACCTACCACTAAATTATACACTTATGATACTTAGAGCAACTCCAACGCGTCGACCCATTTTGTCCGTGCGCGTCTGTTTGGGTCGGTGCGGACAGAAAAGTTGGCCCAACGGGTCAACCCAAATGGACGCGTGTCCGCTTTTCGTCCGCCTGCCAACCCATTCCCGACCCAAATTCGGATGAACTTTTTGCGGTGTGTTTGTTGATCATAAACTCAAAGTTCATCAGATCCCAACAAACACACCGCAAAAAGAGTTACTAAAGGAAATATGACCTAGAGGCAATAATAAAGTTGTTATTAATATTTCCTTATATCATGATAAATGTTTATTATTCATGCTAGAATTGTATTAACCGAAAACTTAGTACATGTGTGAATACATAGACAAACAAAGTGTCACTAGTATGCCTCTACTTGACTAGCTCGTTGAATCAAAGATGGTCAAGTTTCCTAGCCATAGACATGAGTTGTCATTTGATTAACGGGATCACATCATTAGAGAATGATGTGATTGAGTTGACCCAATCCGTTAGCTTAGCACTATGCTCGTTTAGTTTATTGCTATTGCTTTTTTCATGACTTATACATGTTCCTATGACTATGAGATTATGCAACTCCCGAACACCGGAGGAACACTTTGTGTGCTACCAAACGTCACAACGTAATTGGGTGATTATAAAGGTGCTCTACAGGTGTCTCCGATGGTGTTTGTTGAGTTGGCATAGATTGAGATTAGGATTTGTCACTCCGATTGTCGGAGAGGTATCTCTGGGCCCTCTCGGTAATACACATTACTATAAGCCTTGCAAGCAATGTGAAAAATGAGTTAGTTACGGGATGATGCATTGCGGAACGAGTAAAGAGACTTGTCGGTAACGATATTGAACTAGGTATTGAGATACCGACGATCGAATCTCGGGCAAGTAACATACCGATGACAAAAGGAACAACGTATGTTGGTATGCGGTTTGACCGATAAAGATCTTCGTAGAATACGTGGGAGCCAATATGAGCATCCAGGTTCTGCTATTGGTTATTGATCGGAGATGAGTCTCGGTCATGTCTACATTATTCTCGAACCCGTAGGGTCCGCACGCTTAACGTTCGATGACGATTTGTATTATGAGTTATGTGATTTGATGTACCGAAGGTTGTTCGGAGTCTCGGATGAGATCAAGAACATGACGAGGAGTCTCGAAATGGTCGAGACGTAAAGATCGATATATTGGAAGGCTATATTCGGACATCGGAAAGGTTTCGAGTGATTCGGGTATTTTTCGGAGTACCGGAGAGTTACGGGAATTCGCCGGGAGGGTCAATGGGCCTTCATGGGCCTGAGTGGAAATAGAGGGCAGCAAAGAAGTGCGGGGTGCGCCCCGCCTAGGCCCAAACCGAATTGGTTTAGGGTTTTGGGGGCCGGCCCCCTCTTTCCTTCTCCCCTCCTCCTCTTTCCTTCCCCTCCTAGTTGGACTAGGAAAGGGGGAACCTACTCCTAGTTGGAGTAGGATTTCCCCTTGGGGCGCACCCTATGAGGCCGCCGGCCCCCTCCCCTTGCTCCTTTATATACGTGGCCAGGGGGCACACCATAGACACACAAGTTGATCATTGATCTCTTAGCCGTGTGCGCTGCCCACCTCCACCATAATCCACCTCGGTCATATCACCGTAGTGCTTAGGCGAAGCCGTGCGCCGGTAGCTTCATCATCACCGTCATCACGCCATCGTGCTGACGAAGCTCTTCCTCGACACTCTGCTGGATCGTGAGTTCGTGGAACGTCACCGATCTGAACATGTGCAGATCGCGGAGGTGCCGTACGTTCAGTACTAGGATCGGTCGATCGTGAAGACGTACGACTACATCAACCGCGTTGTCATAACGCTTCCGCTTACGATCTATGACGGTACGTGGACAACAGTCTCCCCTCTCGTTGCTATGCATCACCATGATCTTGCGTGTGCATAGGATTTTTTTGAAATTACTACGTTCCCCATCAGTTACATCATATGCATCTCCAAGAGACCATTGTATTGAGAATCAAAAGAGAGAGAGGAAGCCATCTAGCTACTAAGTACGGACCCGTAGGTCTACAAAGAACTACTCATGCATCACCGGAGAGGCACCAATGGGCATGATGAACCCCTCCGTGATGGTGTCTAGATTGGATCTGGTGTTTCTGGAACTTGCGGCGTCTGGAATTGATTTTCATCGAATCCCCTAGGGTTTCTGGAATATTGGGGTATTTATAGAGCAAAGAGGCGCTTCGGGAGGCTACCGAGGCGCGCCCTGGTGGTTTGTGCCCACCTCGGGGCACCCCCAGGTGCTTCTCCGGCCAATTGGGTGTCCTCCGGTCCATAAAAAATCCACAAAAAGTTTCGCTGCGTTTGGACTCCGTTTGATATTGATTTCCTGCGATGTAAAAAACATGCAGAAAACAGCAACTGGCACTGGGCACTATGCCAATAGGTTAGTACAAAAAAATGATATAAAATGAATGTAGAACATCCGAGAATGATAATATAACAACATGGTACAATCAAAAATTATAGATACGTTGGAGACGTATCAGCATCCCCAAGCTTAATTCCTGCTCGTCCTCGAGTAGGCAAATGATAAAAACAGAATTTTTGATGTGGAATGCTGCCTAACATATTCATCACATATTCTTTTCTTTATAGCATGGACTTTTTGACTTTTATATGGTTCAAAGCAATAGCTAGTTTTGACATGAGACTTAAATACTCAAGCATATCAACAAGCAACCATGTCTTTCAAAATATCAACGCTAAAATAAGTTAACCCTAGCCCATTATGCTCAATCATTGATCCATTCATGAAACACACTAGCATATTAGCTACACCCAATGATCAAGTACGATCATATTGCCCTTAGTTGGTGCTTTATAAGAGAAGATGGAGACTCAAATTAAAAATAAAAATTGCATAAAGTAAAAGAAAGGCCCTTCACGGAGGGAAGTAGGGATTTGTAGAGGTGCCAGAGCTCAAAGTGAAAAAGATAGAGATAAAAACATTTTGGGAGGCATGACTTTCCTGTCAATGAGAACGATCGAGAAGTTCCCAATACTTTCCATGCTAGATATATCATAGGCGGTTCCCAAACAGAAATTAAAGTTTATTCCTTTTTCACCATACTTTCACTTTCCATGGCTAACCATATCCACGGGTGCCTTCCATACCAACACTTTCGAAGGAATTATTATTTGACAACATAAAGTAAATTCATTTTTCATTTCAGGACTGAGCATCCCTAATACCTTTGCCTTACTCTCGTGCAATGACAAGTGAATAAGAACTCATCATGAGAACAACATATCTAGCATGGAAATATATTAGACACCCCCTATCGTTTCATGAGCGGTACGAGCACACATAACAAAAGTTTATTTAAAAAATTAGAGATGTCACATGCAAATTTGCTCAGTATGGCACGGAAATACCGCATATAGGTAGGTATAGTGGACTCATGTGGCAAAACTGGTTAAAAGGATTTGTCTTTATCATACTAACTCATCTCACGAAGTTCCGTTAAGTTTTGTGTGATTGAAGTTTTCAAGTTTTGGGTGAGATATTGATACGAGGAGAATAAGGAGTGACAAGACGCTAAGCTTGGGGATGCCAAAGGCACCCCAAGGTAATATTAAAGGAATATCCAAGCAACTAAGCTTGGGGATGCCCCGGAAGGCATCCCCTCTTTCGTCTCCAACATTATCGGTAACCTCACTTGGAGCTATGTTTTCATTCGTCACATGATATGTGTTTTGCTTGGAGCGTCATATTATTTTACTAGGATTTTCTTGCTGATATTTAGAATAATTTTTTGCATCTTTTATTTCAATAAATGTGGCAATGATAGCGTTTACTATGCTTATTTTGCAAATCTACATGTTGCTGTTTGAAAACAGAAAGTTTACCGCTGTTGCAAAAATTCCCTAGAAAGTTCAGAATGTGATAAAATGTTGAAACTTTTTGCATACTAATCTCGGATAAATTTTCTACAGTGTGTAAATTTTTCAGAATTTTTTGAGTTGAATAAGTGTTGATACTCTTGCATTCTTTACAGACTGTACTGTTTTGGCAGATTGCTGTTATGTTTACATTGTTTGCATATGTTTGCTTGTTTAATGATTCTGTTTGAGGATTGGAGTATTAAATATGCAGAGGCATTTAGTATGCAATTTTGAATAATAATTTTAGTGATTTGCTACAGTAGATCATGATAAGGTTTTTGCATTAGTTTATACTAACTTATCTCACGAGTTCTTGTTGAGTTTTGTGTGGATGACGCTTTTGAGATTTAGGAAAACCGTGATATGAGAAGAATTACGGAGACACAAAAGCTCAAGCTTGGGGATGCCCAACGCATCCCAAGATAATATTCAAGAAGCCTCAAGCATCTAAGCTTGAGGATGCCCCGGTAGGATCCCACCTTTCTTCTTCAACAATTATCGGTTAGTATCGGTTGAGCCTAAGTTTTTGCTTCTTCACATGATGTGTGCTATTCTTAAAATGTCATTTTATTTTGTTTTTGCTTGCTGTTTTAATAAAATACTTAGATCTGAAAGTTTTAAAATAAAATAGTCCTCAAATAGTTGCCAGGGAGGCTAAGTAAGCGGCATTCACGTCCCGTCAACGAAGCTCTTTTCTATTGCTCTAGTGCTTCACTTATATCTTTTTGAGCACGGTGTGCTTAGTATTTTTGAAGAAATTCTCTCTTGCTTCACTTAAATTAATTTGAGAGAAAGAAATATTATGCTCACGATCTTCACTTATATCGTTTTGGAGTAGCTTGTCATTTACTCTTGTGTTTCACTTATATCCTATGAGTAAATTGATGGATAAATTGAATGTCATGAAGTTGAAATCATATCATGCCTAGTGTAGCTTCACATTGGGTTTAGAAAGTGAAATATTTTGAGGCTTGACAATTACAATATTAGTCAAACAAGAAATTCACGAATAATTAGTATAAGGAAGAGAACTTTCACATGCAAATACACTATCTTGGAAATCTTTTGTGATTGTGAGCCCCCATCAAAATATTATATGGCAAAATTGTTGACGTTAGACAAGGAAGACAACGTAATGGTTTATGTTTGTTCATATTCACATAGAAGTTATATTGTCATAGATCCTTCAACATGTGGTGCTTGCCCCCCATCTTTGCTAGCCAAAAATTCTGCACCAAGTAGAGATACTACTTGTGCATCCAAAAACCCTTAAAACTAAATCTTATTTTCAAGAGTCCACCATACCTACCTAAGGATTGAATAAGATCCCTCAGGTAAGTTGTCATCGGTGCAATAAGGCAATAAAATTGACACTAAAAGTGTTAGACCATTTAGTGTAAGAGAAAATTCAGTGTTGTACGAACTTGTGATGGCAAAGAATAAAAGCAACAGACTGCATAATAAAGGTTGCTATCATAAGGGGCAATATAACACGACGTTCTTTTGCACTAAGGGGTTGAGCATACAAACAAATAAGCGCATGGCAACCTCTGCTTCCCTCTGCGAAGGGCCTATCTTTTACTTTTTAGTATTTACTTTTATGCAAAGAGTCAAAGTTTTTCTCTCTATTCCTTTTTATTTTTCTCTTTGGCAAGCATCATGTGGTGAGGAAAGATCTAGGCACATATGTCCAGTTGAATATGGGTAGCATGCGTTATTATTGTTGACATCACCCTTGAGGTGAATACGTTGGGAGGCAAAACAGTAAGCACCTATCTTTCTGTGTGTCCGGTTGAAACGTTTTACTCATGTGTATGCGGTGAGTGTTAGCAATCATAGAAGACTATAAGATGGTTGAGTATGTGGAGCTCTTACTTAAACTCCGTTCAATAAGTTGAATTACAATTGCTTGGTGACTAAGAACATAGGTTGTTGAGTTTCAAGAGAATTCATTGTTTGAACCTTAACATGTGAATTGGTTGCTACTATAACACAAGAAGTTTAATAAGAAAGAACTGTTGTTATGATGCTAGGAAAAGTGATTAAAATTATCATTGATCAAACTTATGCACTTTGCTAGCATTCACACTTCATAAATTATTTCTTTTATCATTTACCTACTGGAGGACGAGTAGGAATTAAGCTTGGGGATGCTGATATATGTCTCCAACGTATCTATAATTTATGAAGTATTCATGCTATTTTATTATTATTCTTGGATGTTTTACAATCATTTTATAGCAACTTTATATCATTTTTGGGACTAACCTATTTACCCAGTGCCAGTTGCTGTTTTTGCTTGTTTTTTACATCGCAGGAAATCAATATCAAATGGAGTCCAAACACCGCGAAACTTTTTGGAGATTTTTTATGAACGAGAACACCCAGGATGGGCCAGAGCTGCACCTGGGGGGTGCCCTGAGGGGGGCACAACCCACCTGGGCACGCCCAAGTGGGTTGTGCCCACCTCGGTGGCCTCCCGCACCCCCTCTTTGCACTATTAATTCCCAAATATTCTGAAACCCTTCGGTGTTAACCTAGATCAGAAGTTCCACCGCCGCAAGGCTCTGTAGCCACCGAAAACCAATTTAGACCCTTTTCGGCACCCTGCCGGAGGGGGGAATCATCACCGGCGGCCATCTTCCTCATCCCGGCGGCCACCATGATGAGGAGGGAGTAGTCCACCCTCGGGGCTGAGGGTTTGTACCAGTATCTATGTGTTTAATCTCTCTCTCTCTCTATCTCATGTTCTTGAGATGTCCCGATCTTGATGTATCGCGGGCTTTGTTAATATAGTTGGATCATATGGTGTTTTCCCTTCTCTATCTTGTTGTGATGAATTGAGTTTTTCCCTTTGAGATTTCGTTGTTATCGGATTGAACACTTTAATGGATTTGAGAACACTTGATATATGTCTTGCAATTGAATACTCGTGGTGACAATGGGGTATCGTATTGATTCACTTGATATATGTTTTGGCACTGAACTCGCGGATTCCAGAGGTGACATTGGGGTAATCTATGCATAGGGGTTGATGCACGTTCTTGTCTTTGTTTCTCCGGTAGAAATCTTGGGGCACTCTTTGAAGTTCTTTGTGGTGGATTGAGTACTCACTACAAAAAAATACACTTCCGTGATGATACGTGTTTGTCACAGTAGGTCGCGTTTTTTATCATGCATGTACATCCATGACAAATTTATGACAGAATCACGATAGTCATACCTGTGCTGTCGTAGAAGTGTTCCATGACATTACCAAAATTATCATCACGGAAGTGTCCACTTCCATGACGATAAGTCGCGCGTCACAGAAGTGCTTTCGTCAAGGGTGACCGACACGTGGCATCCACCGTAACGGAACGCCGTTAAGCTATCGGGTCGAGTTTTGGATCCGATAACCCGTTAACAGCCTCGACCAATGGGGATTTTCCATGTGTAAAATCATCATTGGCTGGAGGAAACACGTGTCGGCTCATCGTTGGGACAGATGTCATCCACTCATTGGACAGAAGGCGCCTATGATACGTCGACATGTGGCACGGCCCAACAGAGGCCCATTCCTGTGAAAAGGCCGACCTGTTTGACTTGGTCAAAAGGTGGCGGGCCGGCCCATGGAAAGCCTCTTAACGGCCTGTTCACATATAGCCCATTTACAGCCCGCTAACCCAAGGCCCGTTACGCCCTATCCGAATTAGGCACAGTAGCGTCATCTGGGCCATCCAATATGATTCCAGCCCATTTTCACTTCTGGCCCATGTAAGGCCCATGACGTCTTTCGACCCATATGAGGCCCTATGTAACTCTTGGCCTATTAACGGCCCATGGTGAAACTGGCCCGTAATGAACAGTGTATCAATTTACACCCATTAACGGCCCGTGGTGAAACTGGCCCGTAATGAACAGTGTATCACTTTATACCCATTAACGGCCGTTATTCCGTTGGGCCGTTTCCAGCCCATGTTATCTTTCGGCCTTCTCAGAGCCCATTTATTCTTGGGCTCATTTCCAGCATTCGTTTACTTAGGGCCCGTTACTGTCATTTTCTGCTTATGGGCCAAATTCAGCCCGTGGTTACAGTCGGCCCGTTTGTGGTCTGTTAATACGTTGGGCCATTTTCATAGCGTCATCAAATACGGCCTATTAACGATGGCCCGTTACGGTCGGCCCATGAACGGACGATTCCAACTCTAGCCCGTTTACGGTCATAATGCGGCCTGTTATTGGCCCATGTTTGGCCAATCGATGATTCGGCCCATATAAGGCCCATTGATGATACGGCCCGTAGAAGGCCCATTGTTTCTACGGCCCGTAGAAGGCCCATTGTTTCTACGGCCCGTAGAAGGCCTACTGTTTCTACGGCCCATAGAAGGCCCACTATTTCTACAGCCCGTAGGAGGCCCAGTGTCACTACAGTAAATATTAGCCCATGGTTATTGTGGCCTAGTTTGAAAAAATAGGTTATTGCAGCCACTAGCAAACCGCGGAAAAAGAACTGCACTACTACAAGCAAACAAATAAAAAAGACAACAAGGAAATAAATAAGCAAGCAACTTATGCTAGGCTATCATGGCTATTACACATATTACATCCACTGGGCATCAAAGTTCGCCACCAGTGATCATAAAGCGCAACGAAGAAGCAGATTACTAAAACTGGGCACCATTGAAGCGTAACAAAATAATACTGAACCGAGAGCACTTCCAAGACTGTTCAAGAAAGGTTAGCCTTGCGGGGGAACTCCTGCGCAAGCTGCTGAGCAAGGCTGTGAGACCGGCCTAGCATGTCGGTCATAGCTTCCAGGTGTAGCTGTTTAGCGATGAGGTTCTCATTGGTGTTCTCTGCAATCTTTCTTAGAGATAGGACTTCAAGTCGAAGTTGAGTTGCAGAATGCCTTTCTGCTAGAACTTGGGACTGAAGAAGTCGAACTGATTCAGACAACGAATTCTGTGAACTTGTCTGACTGTTAGTCTCAAGTAACTTGAACACTGCATCAAGACAAGACTTTGGGGTTGTCTCGCTATCTTCAAGATGTTTTGCCTTCTTTGCTGCAATATATGTTGGGTTTGTCTCACAGCCTTCAGCAGACTCGTGCATGCCATCAGGCATATCAGCCTGAAACAAAGCAGAGAGATGACATGTTTTGCACGTGTATAAACAAAGATGATAACTGTTCTGTCAATTCTATCCAATTTCAAATTAGAAAATAAAGAGTAAGTTCAAAATATCAATAGCATAATTTGGCATTGTTCATAATGCGGGGAGCTTCACCACACTACTTGATTACCATGTCAACATAACAAGCATAGATGAAGGGCAAAGAAAATCATTGTATCTATTTTGGATAATGTGCATGGCATGTTGTTCATATCATCAGCCACATGAGTAAGATAAAACAGGAGATGACAAGGTGCAAACGTGGGCTGCTTCACCACACACTGGATTATAGATCCACAAAAACAAGCATACATATAGGGAGTATTAAGTAATGTGCATGGCATGAATAAGGAATTTGGTTTTACAAGTAAAACTTAGAACTTACGGTTCTTACGAACATGCATTTTGGTAGAAACAGCAAACTAAACAGCAGTAAACGATAGGGAGTATGAGCAAATTAAACAGCAGTTGAGGATAAAGGATTTAGAAGGACTGACTTACATTAACAGTTAACACCGGCTTTATAATGCCCTTCTCCATGTCAAGGGAAGGATAACTCAAGAATTTCAGCACAGAATCTTGTTCATAAGCATTGCCTGTACTCTACATTTTGTAGAGAGTAATTATAGATATGATAATACTGGAAGGGATAGAGGATAATGAAGATAAGATGGAGATTGATGCTACATAATCAACTACCAATCCCTGGAAGTACAAGCGTTACAGGACAAAATGTAATGACAAGAGCAATGGGCTACACTTCTGCACTGGCATTGTCTGTGTATTCTACTTGTTGGTAAGATTAAATATAGATATGACCTTTTTTAGTAAATGGTGGGCGAGGGAGATAAGATGCAGAATGCTACAAAATGAACCAATCCCTCTTCCCATAATACAAGAGTGTTTCGAACACTGGTGTACTGTACAAAACGTTCTTATATTATGGGACGGAGGGAGTAGCTGTTAATGTAAGTACAGTGATAGACAACGTTCAGTCCTTACAAGAGGACTGCAGAGCTAAACCTCTTCAAAAGCATTGGGTTGATTCTAAATTTATGTAAGAGTCCATACGGATCTTATAATGTCCACCAAATGGACGATTACGAGGCTAACATGTGGAGTGATGCTACATAATCAAACAGCTATGAAAGTAAGTATGGTCATACAGGGCAAGAGGTACTCACAAGAGCAATGCAGTGTGCAGTATAGTTGCGAGATTCTGTGGTCCCTTGAGAACGAATGTTCTTCGGCTAACAGTTTTCGTACAAGTGAGACATTAAGGCAAATGCAGAAATGTAGTTCAAATTGTGATGTGATATCATAGACAGTACCTTATGCTGCAGCCGAGACCAATGTGTAACAAGATTATTACAGTCACCGTCGGATAAATGTAGCACCGGAGACTTTACAGAAATTTCGTTCAGAGGCTTGCCATCGAAGTGCGCTTGCCTCACGTAGGAACAATACTTCATCAACGAGTGCTTGAAAAGCGCAACCAACCCTTGCTCGTCATAACAATCCAGTTTGCTCCTCGCCTATTTAAAAGAATGAAATCTTGTGTCTTCTGTCAGAAGAAACATATGCAGTAATGACCATGAATAACATTAGTACAATACTTACGCGTAAGTTGCGGAGGAAGGCTGGAAATTGTTCTGTGTCTGCGGTATAATCTTTCCATGAAGGAAAGATGCACACAAAGTTCCTGACAACAACATAAGCTTCGTCTTCTAAACTGGGAAGAAATGGAGCAGGGGTCCTATTTGCTGCAATTGGGTCTCTCTCTGGTTCGAAAAGGGATTTGGCAACTGGATTTGGTGTACTCTTTGCTGGAATGGGGGTTTTGCATCATACAGCTGGTGCTATGTCAACTGGCATAATCATACAGTGCTGCAGTTGGGGTCTGCTGAGTTGGGGCATCAGAAATGACCAGTGTAGTAGGGCTAGAGTCTGCTAGAGTTGGGGTATTTTGTGGGTCAGGTGATATTTCAACTACACCTAATGGGCTATTTGATTTATCAGGTGCCACTACCTTTTCCAAATACTTTTCTTGTGCTCGTCCACGATCAGCAATCGCCCTCTTCCTTTTGAACGTTTGATACACAAGAACATCATTTGAATGGATAAATATGGTATGATGACAGATGGAATATGTACTGAAAATGGATAGGCAGGGCGTATTCACATACACGATGTGTAAACTAAGCTAATGGCAGTTCAACAAAGTAGAAGCAATGCAAAGCATCAGTTGCAAGATATGTGCGAGCAATGTAACCTTGGAAAGTTAGAGCAAGTACCTTGATGGGTGAATAAGATAGGGCATCTTCCTCTGACTCCTCCACTAGGGAGCTACATTGACTTAGGTCTCCCTCTAGCTCAGAATCACTGTTAGGATCATATTCTGAGCATGAATCTGTAGGTGGATAGCGTTTGCATTGCATTGCATCCAGATTTGATTTCAGTCCCTTAATGCCAAGTTTGACAGCCATGGCATTGTTCTGCTTTATTCTTTTCATGCGCGCAAGCTCATATTCATTATGATGCTGTTCAGAATCTGAGATTCATGAAAACATAAAAAGTAGTCAGATTATCTATGGAATGCATTGCGGATTCAACTCGGAGAGTGTCTCCCTATAAACCCCTGCATATGCAAAGTTCACCTCCCCAACCGTGCTGACCAGACCACACACAGAAATACAAACCCCTTATGTCTCTATAACAGGCAGGCACACATTTCAAAACTGAAGTAGGAACATTAGAATCATATGAAATTCGTTTTTGAACAAATAAACTAAGCAATTATGAGTGGCGTAATGTTTAGCTTCAAGGGTGGAGTGTTGGTAGTGCGACACAAAGCAAGTAGGCAGATTGTATTCCATGTAAAAGATCGAAACCTATGTAAAAGCTGGAAATGACACTTTCTTTCTATACAATGTAGTGTTCGTTACCCACACATGATGGAAGAGATCACATAGAGAAATACTATTCACTCATGTCTACGGTTCCAGTATTTAGAAACAGGGTGGTCCACCCTAAAAGAATATTGACAACAAATATGACAAGGCAAGCATAGATGTAGTGAATCAATCATTTACTTGTGAGCTTACTAGGACAAGTATGCAGAATTGTAACTGCAGTAAGAGACTGTCCAAAATCTGAATGAAGAAGTTTGTCTAGCACTTATTGTTTGCAACTAATCGACGTGAATAATTGGATATTATATCGAACGAGTAAAAAGACAAGTAAAATTGTCAACAAACCTGGCTAGCAGTAGTAATCTGGGTCAATGTCACTACGACCAACAATCCAAAATGACTAGTTTCTATTCCGAGGGCCGGAATTTTGAAAACCCTGTGAACTTTAGAGGTACTAAAGATTACCGAAATACATCTAAACCATTAAGTGTAGGTAGCACTGAGCACACAACAAACCCTAATGACAGTCCTGCCTAATGAGTAATGAATCAATTAGAAAATGGGTGATGAGGAGTGGCTGCTGAGTGTTGAGGACGTATCTCAGGATAAATCGGGTTGGCTTGGTGGGTGTTGCACGCCTGAGCCCTGAACGGACTGGGAAGGTAGGCATGGCAGCGCGCCCGGGCAGCGGTGACGCTGTTGGGCGAGCGGCTCCTGGCCTCCTGTTAGTCCGGCGTCTCCTCCTAGAGTCATGCCGTCCGGGGACGGCAAGTCGCCGGCGAGGCAGGCGGCTGGGGGCGAGTAGAGATCAGAAGCGCGCAGCAGAACAGAGGAGAATCGGGGCCTGAGACGACCCAAAATCCCAGGGTGGGCCAGCCCACCGTGGGCACCCTGTAGAGATACACACCCGAGCGGCGAACATGCATTTTCGAAACTAATTTAGGAACATTTAGCTGACCAATTAAACAACTCTGTTTTAATAATATCAGATTCGTATTTGAACAACAAAGCTTGTTTAGCTTGATGGGTGGAGCAGTGTTATTATGACACGAAGCACGTATTCTGATCGTATAGTGATCATAAAAGGGGGAAACTCTAAGCATATTTTTTTTAGCAAAAGAGGGTTTCCCTCCGATTTCTATTAAAGAAACCACCACGGAACCAACATGATCAATTAAACCCTAAGCATGATCAATTAAACCGTATTATGGCTGTGCCATGGCAGATTTGAAGCTGCAAACCGGAGAAATGATATTTAGCATCCATTGTTTGCTTCGAACTAAGAACTAAATTCTAAGAGCTGAAAAGAAAGTAGAGTAACCAAGTTAAGATCTATTTTCTGGTTGAGATCAAAAAGTTGAGGAGATATGAAGTACCACCTCTCTTGCGGCGCTGTGTAGGCATCGGGGGTGCGATGGCTGTCAGTGGCGTTGAAGCAGATCTGCGACGGTAGACGGGTGCATCGGGGGATAAGTCCTGTTGCGGTGGAAGAGAAGGTCGTGTGAGCGGCCCCGACAAAGAGGACGACGGCGCCGATGAAGCGAGAGGACACGATGCAAGGCTAATGGTCCGTCGCCGTGGATGAGGAACGTCCATCTCTAGCAGTGGACGGCGCGGTCTTGGTTGGCGCTCCGGCATGGTGGAGGACGGTGGCGATGGATGTGGTGGATGACGGCGGCGATGGATGGGGTGGCGGACGGAGGCTGGTGTGGGGATGGGGTGTTCTAGTGCGGACAGTGTATGAATGGGAAAATGGAGGGAGAGGTACGGGGAACCATGTTTTTGGGATGCGCCTGTCTGAAATATGGGAAGTTACGAACTTAGCCCCCGTTTAAAATTTGGACGTCTCGTCGGTTGGGGATAGGACGGTAATCTCGCATCTCGCCAATATTTGCCCAAAGCGATTTCGGGCGAGGAGAGGGTGGTTGGCGCCCATGGTTGGCGCCCATGGTGTATGAACGGGGCTGACAGGTAGGGCGGTTGTGTCACGTCTGAGTGAATTTACAAACCTGCCCCTATTGAAAATATTTGCCTACATCGATTTCGGCCGAGTCGAGTTTGTTTTGCCGCCCACCGTGTATGAATGGGAATGGAGGGAGAAACAGAGGTCTTTCAGACGAGCTTGAATCAAATGAGTTTTGCCGCCCATGTCTGGCGCCCACCGTGTCGGAATGGGCTCACAGGCGGTCGTGTCACGTCTAATGGAAGTTACTAACCTACCCCTATTTAGAGCAGTGGAAATCGGGCCGATGGATTGTCCATGTAATGGGTAGACAGTAATTTCCATCTCCCAAACACTTGGCTTCGGGCAGCCAACGTGGGAGTGGACATTTTGCTGCTTCTTTCGAATTTTGGGACAATAAGCATCCACGTTTACCCTGGCAACTAAATTTGAATCCATTTTGTATTCCTATATGAATCTTTATAAATCATTCTATGTGTTTTTATATATCTTCGAAAGGACGACAAAGATGTATTCCACTGTCATATATGAATATGGTTTACAAATGCCGATACTCAAATTCAGAAACTAGAATCCAGTTTAAGGTGAATTCGAATATTTGGAACTCTTCATGTCCAACTCAAATGTCACACGCAGCATAATGTGTACTCCCATTTAGATATGTACACAAGCGATGTATCAAGATTCAAATACCGAGTCAATCAACCAAGAATGTACAGAACTAACAGACATATAAACACTTATAGAGTATATGGATCAATAATATCAACTAACATACATAAGCCAGGCCGCTGTACTTTTTTTGGCTACAACAGCATCCTTTTTTTAGCCAGCATCTTGGCCCTTTCCAATGCGTGCCACTTATGGTCCATCTATACTACTACTATTGCTAAATGCACATTCAGCCCGATTGGCATATTTGTAGGTCTGGCACAGCAATCCAAATGAAATGTCTCCGAGTCCTATCAATTGATACAGACTTGTGCTCAAATAAAATTACAAACCAAAATAATAATAATTATTACATGATCTCTAAAACAAATGGTTTGATTGATTACATGAACAGACAACACAAAGGTTATTCAACTATGGAAAGAACATTTCACCTATGATTTACCAAGTAGGAATTAAATTTCCTTTTTTCCTTCAGGACCTTAACAATCTGGTCAGTCTCAGCTTGCTTCGTTTTGAAATCCACCAAATATTTAATGGTTGTCTTGAGTACAGCTTGTGATTGTGCTGTTTGCTTCCTCAACATGTCAACTTCATCTCTAAGTGCAGAAGCAGAATCTCTTTCTACCACTAGTTTAGCCTCTAGAGCATCAGCAGTTGGCAATTCATAATGCACGATTGGGCCAGTGCCACTGCTGTGGGATGATGCAACGTCCATGGGGACCTCGCTCTTTGATCTTGGGCTAACCTGTTTTGCCATTAAAGTTCCAATTGGATTCAGAAAAGTTGAAGTTAGCAAAACATCTCAACTGGGAGTTATAACAGCAAACCAGTTAAACAAACAAGGAATTAAAGAGTTTCAATTGGATGCTGAAAAGTAGTTATTAACATCATTGTAACCCACTGTTGCATCAGCAAAGCAGTTAAACAAACAAGTAGATATTTAAGTTAAGGCAAACATGTAATTCTTAACAGTAAGTATCAAACAAATAGATAGGCGCAGTCTACAATATGATTAACAGGCTGTGCCATTATGTAATCAGTAGCAAACTAAATTAAGCCAAGCAATGTAATTGAACAATTTTGCAATAAGTGGCTAACTAAAATTCCTATAAGCAGGTAACTGAACTTAAGCTAGTTCTTTGTACAGGCACCCTGCAACTTCTTTTTCGCTTACAAGGTTGTACGAAGGAGTCCATGGCATCAATTGCTTGGATACGCAATCCCAATACTTCTTTCTTCCCACACTGCATAGGTAAGTCGAATGGTTAATCTGGTAAGATGGTGCGTCCTTGATATGTTATATGAGGACGTGTAGTCAGACTAGTTGTAGCCAAACACATCACACTGGCTTTTACTATATATTTCATGTGATTACTTTTGGCATATCGAGATCTAAGCAATCTACAATAGGATGAAAAGACTGGCATCCTTCCCATTATTGGCGAACTCAGTTCATAGAAACAAGCAATTCAACCATTATGTGGGTATATCAAAAGCGCCACTGGAATATTTTTCACTATCCAATCATACACGCAAAAAGGGGCGACGCCACCATAGGGGCTGGTATGGGCGGCCGCCTCAGGTGGCTGGAAAGTGTGCACCTAGTTTGAGTCGTCCAGGTTGGCCCACGCTAGTTTTGTTCGTCCCAACGCACGAGCAGGCAATGTAAAAAATGAAGAAAATTGTTTCAATTTGGATGGGCCAATAACATAAGTGCAAGACAGGCCCTATAGCAGGCTCGCGGCCCAAACGAGAGCCTCCCATATCGATCGACAGCAGGAAAAATCCCAATTCATTCGCTCTAGCCTCCAGTCTGGTTCGCTCCTAACCTAGCCGCCGCTGGACAGACCGACACGGCACATCCTCGCGCCCTCGTTGGAGGGCGGTCGCCGGGCTTCAAGCAAACGGAAGGACAAGAAGATGAAGATCCAACCCTGGGTGTAGCCTGCGTGGGAGGCAGCGACGGCAGCACGGGCATGGCATCGAGCTTGCACAAACGGACAGTCGTAGCTTGCAAGAGTAGCATGCGCAATGAGCAGGTACATCACATCCCTGATTATATCTAATTCAACTCTTCAATTTCTGGCCAATAGTTAAACCTGATGGTGTTGTAAAACTGCTTGTATGAAGGGAATCTATGAGAAAATGAAAGCAATTTCTACTTATTTTATAACTCCCCCAATCAATACTGAACTGACTGAATCCGATGTATCTAATCAAGTTTCCGGTGCAAACATACAAGCTCATGTTGTTCTTGAGCCTGAAGTGTCTAATGAACAGACTGCTAATGAAGGATTTGATGCAAACATTTTACATGCTCTTGGTGATGAACATATAGTGTCTAATGAGGGATCTAATGCAAGCATTTTGCAAGCTCATTGAAGGATTTAGAGTCTAATGATGATCTACTATGTTGAGAGAGACAGAGATTTGCAGGCATTGATGACAAGCAAATTATAGTGCATTTTCATAGCTTGAGGAAACGTCGAGGCCATCTACCAGAAAGTCCCCGTATCATGACAACATAGCATAAATACTTTTCTAATCTGTTGTTTGAAACTATTGCCATACTTGTGCAGGATAGATATATTGATATGCAGTTTGCGCACTGGTTATACGTGCAATTACACTTTGATATTTTCAGCCAGAGAACGAATAATTCAAGCAGGTATAGACCATGTTTGTAGTCCTTGTACACCATGTTGCATTTTGTGTTTTTTGGTGCTTGCATCATTTAGTGTTTATAATTTGAACTACTTTGGATCATTAGCTGGTTTTCAAAGTGCATGTAGCTTCACATTTCTCAAGTTATGTTGATTTTCGGAGTGCAAGTGCCTTCGTATTTTTTAAGTTAAATGTTCGCCCCTGGTAACTTGAATTCGTGGATCAGCGACTGCACACAAATCAAACACGAATGCTAGTACGAATTAAATGAAATGCAGGGACTTACGCTAGCTCGTTGTACAGGGTCACTATAGCTCTGCTTGCGCTTGGGATGTTCCATGTACAAGTCCATGTTACCACTTGCTTGGATGTGCAGGCCTTGTGCTCCTTGCATCCCCCTCTGCATTTTTGACACGGCGAATGGTTGATCAAATAAGAGGAATCGACCTTGATGTTGTACCGGAGGACAGATACTTACAAGGTTATACGGGTGTGCAGGATGTGTACCAGATCCCGTAGCGCCGTCATGCTTCGCTAAAAAATGGATTTGCTTGTTTCAGATGATATCTCCAGAAGAAATAAGAGTTAAAGTCAGAGTTGCATAGGCGTGTAAGCTAAGATAGCAGTGAAAGGATATCCAAACATCGTTGGAACAGTGCACAAGGGAGTGATGTGTGGATTCCTAGATCGGGCCGGCGTTTGGGCATGCTCGCCTAGCTAGAGTGCGGGTCACTTCAGAGCCGTTGAGGGTGATGCGCTGGCGTTGGCTGGCCGTGCACGGATGCAGATCTTGAGTGGCAGCGGGGTGCTACGATGCAGTGGACGAGACCATTGGTGAAGCCCCAACGGCCTCGGGGGGCGGAGGTGCGACGATGTGCTCGGTGAAGTAGCCCCGGTGAGCTGGGAGACGGCGTCGGTGAAGCGCACCTGATGCGGTGGAACTCGGTGTCTGTGAGGCACGTCGGTTGCGGCGGCCGACGTTGTCGGTGGACCACCCGGTGCGGTGGACGAGGGCGTAGATGAGGTAGCTCCGGTGCGGTGGTGAAGCGCGACCGTCGTCTTCGTCGTCGTCGTCCGGCACAGAGGAGGGGAACGGTGGGGAAAGAGACGAGACGAGGGGCGATTCGAGGGTTGGCGGCGAATTAGGGATTTGAGCAATCTGGGCGCGGAAGGGGATGGTGGAGAAGAGAGATTTTGCAGGGCTGGAATTGGGGCCGCCAGATATTTCAATCCGAAACGTGGAAGCGTGAACTTATATTGTCGTCGTCCTTTTTTTGGGGGGAGGGGGGTGGGTGGCTGGGTGCTACGCGTTCGTCCGACACACGCGACCACCCCGACAGGACTATGCTTCGGTGCCGTAAGGCACCTGCCTTTGTGTCCATGACATGTGGGCCCAACAGGTGGCTGGCCCACATGTCAGTGACCCAAAGGCAGTTGCCTTAAAGGCACCGAAGCAGCGTCCACCCCGACACGACCCTGGTCTGCCTGGTGCGCCTACATTTGAGAATGCAAACGAATCTTCTTTGATTTGCAAACGAATCTGTATGTATTACCATGCCCGTGTTTTTCCGTGCAATAATTAGTCATTCGAAACGAGATACTCCATCCGTTCACTTTTGTAAGTCGTTTCAGACAGCTTAAAATGAACTGTTTTGCACATTGTCTGAAATGTCTTCAAGGTCTTATAAAAGTGAACATAGGGAGTACTATAAATTAATTAATGAGGAGTTATTTGAAAAAAAATCGAAACGGTACCCACGCTAACGTGGATTAGAGTGTGTGTCACATAATTAGTTATTTGAATTAGAATGTGTGTCACGTAGTTAGTTATTTGAATTAGAGTGTGTGTCACGTAGCGATCTCCAATTCTAACGTGGATTTCGCATTTCACTGTATCCATGCTACTTTTTTAATATAAATTCATATGTATATGATGAACACCATGGTAGTGAGAAAACTTTTGGATGGATTCAAACATATGACCTACAAAATAGCACAACAAACTGAGTCAATGTCAACTTTTCGAAACTTAGTATGGCACGAATTCGAAATAATTACCTGTATGCCTGGTCCTCGGTTCATATCTTACAATGTACACCGAATTGAAACATCGATATTAAGTCTCGTACTATGTACATTCAAATGTTGTTTTTAGCCCCTCCCCCCCCCGCACAAACGCTACATACTTCCTGTATCGGTCAATCTTCCTCTCCTAACCACCTTAGGAAGCTATCGGTTTCCAACACACGTTCATTCCTTCTCTCCATGTTTCGATCTCTAAGTCTCTCAACTACACAACCCCTTTTTGCACTCTGTTACCAAATGTATTTACCTCACACACCCGCCATTGCACCCCATGCCGAGCTCTCTCTCTCCCCCCTCTCCCTCTCACCCTCTCACGCTAAATACATGCATTGCCTATCTAGCCCCCCAACCTCTCGTGCGCATGCACGCACGTTGTATATCTAGGTCACTCCCTCGAGACTGTCTCACTCTTTCTTCCGCACGGCGGGCCACACTCGCTCAATCTCGCTCTCTTTATCTGAGTCTCGTTTAACCTCGTTTTATTTCACACACAAACGATATATCTCCCTGTTCGGGCCTCGATCGACACACTCTATACTCTCTCACGCAGATTGTCTATCTAGGTCAGTCCATCCAAGCCGCCGCCACTCTTTCGACCTCATGGTGGGCCACGCTCACTCAATCTCTCTCTCTCTCTCTCTCTCTCTCTCACACACACACACGCACACACACACGCACACACGCACACACACACACACACGCACACACACACACACGCACATACACACACACACACACACACACACTCTCTGTATGTCTCGATTGACCTCGCTCTTTCTCGGACAAAAACGATATATCACCATGTTTGAGCCCAATTCGACCTATTCACATTGTATACTCTCTCCAACCCGTCTCACTCTTTCGATCGCACGGCAACACTATGTGATCGGTTGACCTTGCTTCCTCCCACGCACAAAATATATCTACACGTCTGTGACTGGATCATCTCTCAAGCTCTATCTTACAGCCCTCACCCATGCCAAAAAGCTCAATCGGACAATATCACTCCAGTGCATATATATTTGTTCAATGAATGTCGGACCACACTCACTTTGTCTCTCTATCTATATGTCTCTCGATTGACCTCGCTTTCTCACACCGTATCTTCCACGCGTTGAAGCTACTACCTCTCCATCCCTTGCAAAGCCGGAGCTATTTACATTGCGAGGGGCACTCCAACCTTGGATTAATTTGTGTAGGCATTTATTCCGGTCGGTTTAGATTATATTTTCGTAGCATTCGGCCCACAACTACTCCAAACACCGTTGCAACCCACGCAACTCCCGTAGTTGATTTCCCTCTGGCTCGGTCATCGCTCTCTCGCACGTCCTTTCTCGCCTTCAACGTCGCACCATGGTATTATTGAAAAAACTATGTTGTTCTCTTTAATTATTATAAATAAGCTACAAAACTACACACCGATAGTCCACTTGGAATGGAACAAATTTCGACCCACAAATTAAAGTGCTACAAACTACACACCAAGGGGCCCACATGTCATGAAACAAATTTGGACCCATATACAAATTAAAAAATATAGGACGAGGATCGAACATGCGACCGGGCCTTCAAGCCGCACGTCAATAGGCAACATACGTAGAATAGCAATGTTTGTTGTACCCCCGTTGTTCACATAATGTTTTTATATTACCACAGCCTAATTAATGGATAACATGTAATATTATTTTTAGTACTATTCGCCTTCACTTACTGGTGGGTTCCATGTGTGCTCTCTCTCTCTCCTCCCCTTCTGTGTTTAGACGCACGGGCAAACAGGAAGAACTCGCGGGCGATGTTGCCGTTGACCATATCTGGACGCGTTCACAAGTCACGGCACCAGTTTCATGTACTAGCAGCACTAGTCAGTGTGTACGTGCAATGCACGTTAATTTGGAAGTATATTAAGTGCATGCGGATATTAACTACTAGGATATTATTTGCGTGTTGTCATGTGATTAGCACTATTTTTGGCATGAAATTAACTGCACGCTAAACGTGTTGAGCGCTCAACATTGAAGCAGTCTAGGTCGTTGGATGACAAGGAATACATGTGGCTTGATGACGTTTTATATTTAATTTGATACGGCTCTAGCAGAACATTCAATCGATCAAACCATACATTTCGTTCAGTCTGACTCCGACTTTAAATTATACGACGATCGATATAAAATAAACGGAAATGATAAACGTTCGGATTTTAAGCATGGCAATCCGAACGTTTTTCATGGCAAAGAATATGCGGCGGCGGCGGGGGCGTCTCGTGGTGGGAAGCGGCTCCTCTGCCGTGCTCTGTGTGTCGTCGGGCCACTGACCGACGGCGACGGCGGCGTCTTGCGCCGTTGTTGGCGTACTCCTGGACGTTGGCCTAGCTTCAAGGAAGGCCAAAATGTTCTGGACTTCGGAGCGAGTCAACTGGCGGGAGGAGGCGACTGGCGTTGGTGCAAGGAAGCGGTTGACGGCGGCCATCCATGCCGCTGAGGGGGGCACTGGCACCCGCGCGGGGACATGCGCTGTCAACGGCGCGGCGGAGACATTCGTGTGCACGGGCACTGGCACGGGCGCGCACGTCAGTGCACGCGCAGGCGCATGCGCTGGCTGGTGCACGGGCACCGGCACGGGCGTGCGTGTCAGTGAACGCGCAGGCGCATGCGCTGGCAGGTGCACGGGCGCGTGAAAGTCGGCAGGGACCTCGTGGAACCCCGTGGGATCAAGCTCGGCGACAATGTGCGGCTCCCAGCCCATCAATGCCACGGGGATGGGCGCTGGCGCAGTCGGGGCGACGGGAGCCGGAACGGGAGCGGGGACAGGCGCGGCGTCTTCCCGCAAGGCCAGTTCAAGCTCGTCCCAAAGCGCCTTATGTTCTTGAGACTCCGGCTGGGTGTCTTCCTCAGGAAACCGGAACACTAAGGGCAGACCATCGTGATGCGGCATGGCGTACGTTTAGGTCAGGCTAGTTGGAGGTAGACGACAGGAGAATCGGAGAGGAAGAGAGAGGATTGTAGCGATACCGGGTAGTGCGGGGTTGATTTTAAACTGCGGCACCGGCGACATTAAAAGTGGGAGCAGTTGGGACGGCGGTGGGCGGCGGAGCCTGGTCAAAGGGCTCGCCCCCCGATGAGCCTGCACAGCGGTCTGCTCGCACGCCTCCTTGACAGCCAGCGCAGCGGTCTGCTCGCACGCCTCCCGTCGACTCACACGCTTGCTCGGACGGCACCTGCCGATGAGAAGCGGGGACTCGTGGCGGCACGTAAACGCCCACGGTTTCAATAGTGAAAGCGTCCGCCTTAACGTGACAGGTCTTTGTTCCAAAATACCTTGGTTCTTCATTTGTGCAACTTGTCATAAGCAGCTTGTCTCAAATTGAAGAAAAAACTTACGAAGTAATATTTGTGCCATATCACGTGACCATGCTTAGTTTCAAGAATTTATGCCCACTTTTGGATTTTCTGAAATTTAAGATCCAGGATTCGAAACAATATCATAACCTGCAGCATGCAATAAATTTTCAAGCCGTACATCTGTCCAGTTGTATTTCTCAAGAAAGGATTTGGTCAAACATTTTGCTTAGTTAGACTTCAGACAGGTTATATATGCAGAGTAAAAGGATAATCCCTCCATACCAGTGCATTGCCTGATATATTAACTCAAGTACTAGGCACGAACAAACGGGCTCAATTCTGTGCTCATCCTGGTGTAGTAGTAGTAGTACTAGGCAATGCAGTTGACGGGTGACCTTGACGAGCGGCGACCGAGGGAATTGAACCGTGCTCGGCACGGTGGGTAACGTTGTCTAGTTACTAAAGCATCCCTCCGTTGTTCATCGGTAGTCATTATGGACCGGGGACATGAGGGGAATTTCCTAGGGCTGGAATTCTGGCCGCCAGATATTTCGACTTGAAACGCTGAGGCTCGACTGGTTGGGGTTGCCTAATGTGCGTACCACACATGCCACCGAAGGACACGAGCCCGGTTTTTTTAGGATCAACACGAGCCAAGGTCTGGCTGGTACGCCGTTGGGTCCTACCATTCGAGAATACGAAAGGAACCTTTTAAATTGCCGAACGAATCTATGTGTATTACAATACCCGTATTTTCCTTGCAAATACTAATCTCAACGTGGTAATTGATTTATGACGAGTTGTTGAATTAGAGTGAGTTTGTGATATAGTGATCTCAACGTGGATTTCACATTTCATGGTATCCCTAGTAAGTTTTCCAATGCAAATTCAAATTTAAAAGATGAGCAATATGGAGGTGAGAAAACTTTGTATGTATCAAGCATATGACCACACACACACACATAGAAACACACACACACGAACACAACAACAATCCAATAAGTATAGTGCATCTATTTTTCCAAACCATGCATGTATGACACGAATTCAAAAATACTCCTTCTATTCGTAAATATTAGTCTTTTAGAGAGTTCAACAAGTGACTACATACGGAGCAAAATGAGTGAATCTAGACTCTAAAATATGTCTATATACATCCGTATGTGCCAATCCATTTGAAGCCTCTAAAAAGACTAATATTTAGGAACGAAGGGAGTAAAATGTAAGACATCCATGGTCCTCAGTTCAATATTTAAAATGAACATGAAACTGAAACATGAATATTAAGTCTAGTACTACAGTACATGCAAATGTTGTGTTTAGGCTGAGCTATGATTGTCGGGGGTCAACCCCTCGACCTTAGATAAAATTGTGGAGCTCTGTTCAGGGTTGTTTAGATTATATTTGTCCCCACCCTCCCAACCACCGATTGGTTGTGCACCCCCACCCCTCCTCCCCGGGAGAATATCATGTGCCCCCATACCTTAGATGCTATATGCCGATACGAGTTGCTTGGAGCTTGTAGATCTGAGATATAGCAGCTCACATGATGTGTCTTAATATTTTTACAGGAAACCTTGATGAGTTTGAGAATTGCACACGATTTGTACAAAAACTACTTAGATGCCCTTTGATCCCATATCCAACGACCTCGAAGCTCGTATCACCGTAGCATCTAAGATGAAGGAGGACATCATATTCTCCTGTATGTAAGAATATCATGTGCTACCACACCTTAGATGCTTTGGTGATACAAGCTCTTCGGAGGCGTTGGATTTGTGACCCAACACCTCCTCGGTGGTTCGAATGGTTTTTTGCAGAAAAGCCCCAAAAGAGTTCGGCCACTGCTTACAAGCACAAAGACTGCTCAGATGCCATTGGATCTCAGATCAAACGACCTCCAAGCTCGTATCACCATAGCATCCAAGCTGCGATAGCACCTTATGTTTTCTCGCACGGGAGAGTATGAGGTGCTCCCGCACCGTAGATTCTATGGTGATACGAGTTCACTGAGATCTAACGGCCCACAGTAGGAGGTTTGAGTGTTTTTGCAATATACGACTAATAGAGTTTGGGAAATGCGCAGAAAGTACAAGTACTACGCATGTGCCATCTGATCACTGATCATACGACCTAGATGCTCATATCACCGTAGCGGGTAATTAAGCTACGAGGAGCACCTAATATGAGCACCGGGGAGCCGTTGGATCGAAGATGCAGTGGCACACATGAGGCCTGAATGTTTTATTTGCAAAAAAAACCTTTGGAGAGTTTGGAAATTGCGCATAATTACAAAGACTACTCCCAAGCCATTGGATCTCACTTCCAACAGTGTAAAAACTCGTATCACCATAGTATCTAAGCTGCGGGGTGGATGTGATATTCTATGTCGCTGTCATTTTTGTTCGTAAACTTGCAAAATACGTGTAACTTGTGTCGTTACTTGTCTAACCGCGCAAAGTGTTTGTTCAAAAAAAACATCCTACACTGAAATATCGGAACAACACACGGGGGTCCCACTTGTCATTAATGAAATTTGGACCTAAAACTAACAAATCTGAAAGACGAGATTCGAACTGGCAACCTGGACTACAAAGCGTAAGTCGATAGACTGAAAAACCGAACGGTTGTTGGCTTTGTCCCATAACTTGATTTTATATAGTACTTGCGTTGAGTAGAGTAGAGGGAGTGCCTCGTCAACACGTGCATGACCGTTGTCTCACTTACTGGTGGGTCCCAGGTCTGCGATCTCAATCTCTCTTCTCTCCATCGTCTAACCTTTGCACGGGCACACACGAAGAGCGGCGCTAGCTTGCCGTGGTGTTATTACAACTAAAAAAAGCTTGGAAAATAGAAGAATCGCCTAGAACAAGAGTCGTTGTGGTTGGTCGAGACGGAGCTAACCACATCTATCCTCCGTGCCACGTTTGCATGATGAAGCTGTGTGGCTAGTGGGGTGTTTTCGACCGACTGGCTGGGTCCCGAGGTCGAACCATAGGTACTACGTCTGATACAGTATATTTTTACACGCACATTTTTCCTCCGTGCCGAGACGTGGCACACCCTACCGCGCGGTTTCGGGGTCCTCCCGGGTGGTGCACGCATATATTCTTCCTGACGTGGGACGCCCTACCGCGCGTTTTTTGGGTCCTCCTCGGTCGTAGCGCCGAAGCAAGTAAATGAGTCGTCAAATCACGAAAGACCACCTTTCCCGCCGAGTACATCAGTGAAGCACGATGGCTAGCTAGTTGGGCTAGTTCGACCGATTAGCTAGGCTGCCGCCACATTTATTTTTTCACCCCTTTTTTTATCTACTTGCCGGCAGGTAAATTTAAATATCCACCGCGGCGTTTCTCTGGTGTTTGGGTGCGGCAGGATTTTTAATTTTTTGATTGACGGGAGCAGGCGCGGCAGGATTTTTAATTTTTTGATTGACGGGAGCAGGCGCGGCAGCAATTAGTCACGATGACTCCGCCTGTAAAAACCCACTGCTCCCTGATGTGAGAAGTCGTCGACTGGTGTTTTACCATGGTGAAAACCAAAAGATTCCCCGCTCCCTCCGCCTTCCCGTAGATTGCATTGCCTTTCAGCCATTTCGCCCCCTTTGCTTCCTCTCCCCATTGTTCTACCTGGTGCCATGGCGGCGCAGCAGATCACAGAGTCCGAGGTGAGGCGCCTGACACAGGAGCTCCATGTCAAGGATGCGAAGCTCAGGGCCAAGGACATGGAGCTCCATGAGCTCAAGGAGGAGAGGAGTGCCATGCTCATCCGTTATGTGCGGGAGTTCACGGAGCTTCAAAAGCGGCAGGCGTCCACCACAAAGATGCTCGAGGCGTCGGCGGCGTTGCTGCAGAAAGCGGGAGATAGGATAGGCTGTCAGGGGAGCCGGCTGGAGCGCGAGCGGGCCGATCGTGACGAGGTCCAGGATCGCCTCAGCCACTTGGTGAACCAAGTTGCCACGCACGTGTTGCGGCTACGCGATGCCTACCATCGTGCCAGCGCGATGATGCCGGCCGTCGGGCTAAACCCGTTCGACCACCCGGTAGACTTCAACGAGCTGCGGCTTCCTGACCTGGTCTCCTTCTTCACCTATATCCCCGAGGAGCTGAGTCGTCTCCGCGCGATGGTGGGGGCTGAGCTGGACAAGGAGGGGTTGCGGGCTGCCGTCGCCGTTGTCGGGCGAATCCTTTCAGGGCTCCGTCACTGGAATCCATTCGTGCCATTGGACGCCGTCTCTGACGAGCTGGCTCCCGTCGACCGGGAGCGGGCTCCGCGGGCGGTTGCACCCTACATCACCAACGTCGTGCGCCTCGAGAAGCAGAGGGACTTTGGTGGTGTTTAGGCGCCCTCTGCATGGGCATGTCCATGTCTCGGCGCAACATGACCATTGGATCAAACTCAGACGGTGCAGATCAGTCACTGTAGCACAAAGCGTGTGGGTGTGTTTGGTTGCATTCTCATCTCAATATAGTTGTTTCCTCTTCATGTATTTTTGTCAACCTACTAGTGTGGACTCATGCACCCTTCATGCACTCTGCCAAACACCCAAAAGTGGGTCGAGAAGGGAACTTTTGCTCCCATCCCGTGCACCCTTCATACGCCCTGCCTAACACTATTCGTGCTTCATATGGTTCATGTTTCGTGGAGTACTGTAGCACCGTACTCTCCGTGCGCTGTGGACCTAGTTCTGTTAACATTGATCTCACTGTTCATTCTCGATCGGACAGTCGAAAAAGCGGTACTATGTTACATATAGGAGTAGTTGACATGCGCACAACATCATTTGTTATCCTCATATCTTACTACACTAGCAACAAGATTGTGGAGTACTGACGTATGAACCACTGCACATGCCTAGTAGTAGGAGCACTGTGTATGTTCAAGTGGCTGCCGTGTTTCGCACTCCTCCGTCGTAAGAGTGGAAACGCGTGCTGTAATCATTTTTTCTTCTTCAGAAAAACAGTGGACACGCTCTACCGTGCGGATCCTCCTCCAGCCATGCACTAAATTACTCACTTTCACCGACGTGTGGGACAGCCAACACCTGGGTCCCCCAGCCATGCACTAAATTACTCCGTAGTAGAGTGACGGTAGACTACATCGATCGAACCGCCGCAGTAATGCCCAATGAGCCATCAAATTACAAAACCCCTTCCTTTCCAGCAGTAAGTTGGACGGACGAAGCAACCATCATTTCACTCTTCTCTCTCAGCTTTCTCTCTTGAAGAAAACCCCCACTCGCTTCGCTTCTCCCTCATCCCGTTCCTCCTTTCACTCTTCTCTCTCAGCTTCCCCTCTTGGATGGATGCCGGAGCACCGGCCGACGTGATGTCTATGGCTCTGGCCAAAACCGTCGAGGCTCATGGTACGAAGAAGCACAAGCACCCCGCCGAGACTACCGCAGACAATCTCAAAGCCATCGCCCTATCCGAGCCCCCCTCTCCGGGATCCCTCATTAAGCAAGTCCAGGTAATGTCTCTTGTTGACAATCTTTTTCTCGACCTTGATTGTGTTTTTTCATCTAACACGCAGTACTAGTACTGGTAGTACAACTTTCTGGGTTATCTTGCATGTGATTTTAGTGTGCCAAATGACGGTTCTAAATTCCTCTTTTGACCAAAACATGCGAGAGGTTGACACTGATTTCTTATAGATTACTTTCAACTAATCCCTCTGTCCCAAATTTCTTGTCTTAGATTTGTCTAGATACGGATGTATCTAATACTAAAATGTGACTTGATACATCCGTATCTAGACAAATCTAAGAAAAGAATTTTGGGACGGAGGGAGTACTTTATGAACATCAATGCTACCTTTTAAGAGGGTATATTTGCCTCAGTAACTTGTGTTATGGATATTGCATGTAATCCCTCTGCTCTCATGCCTTTGAAGAGATGTTCTAGTGTCTTTGTTCACTCATTTCTGTGCGTATATGTAGTCATATATGGAGTATAATACCGAAAATCATCTTATATTTCTGAATGGAGGTAGTAATAAAATATGGTTTCTGTTTGAATTAGAACCAGGTCCGCGGTGGAGATGAAGTTCTCAAAGTCATGCCGTGTGAACTGGAAGACCTGATGATGATTTCTACTGCTGAACTATCCAGCTGCTGTGTCCTTGTCGCCACGTGTCCTGAACTAGTGTTTTCCTGTAGCATTGTTGTCAGGCGTGTTCTCGAGGCTGTACTTGACCACAACAATTTCCTGGTTGTGCCTTCGATTACGAAGGGTGTGGTTCTTGTAAAGCTTCCCTACAAATCTGATGCGGCCTGTCTTCATCATCATGTTTATGAGTGGAAAGACCACTCTGTTAGGTTCTCCAAGGTTGACAAGATGGTGATGGTGCATGTAGACATCTCACACGAAGTCCATGGCCTAGTCAGTTATGCAGGGTTCATCCCGTAGGTCGGTGGCAAGAAATAGTCTACAGAGTTTAGTTAGTGCAACTTTGCTTGTCTGTAGTAAGTACTATTTTTCAGTACTTGATTTGTGTTTGTGAACCCTGTATTGTTTATTAGTACTGCCGCTTTTGGTGTGTGAACGGTCTATGTTAATGTCTATCTTAATGTCTGTCCACTCAATTCAGTCTGTATATTTTGAAGTATCCAGATCATACTTTTTGTGAGGACGGTTTATCAATTATGGTTACACTCCAATATATGTATGCATTGCAGGGTTTATCGCACCCACCAGGATTTCAAGTCCCATGGATGTTCGGTCCATACGATTTGTCACGACATTTGGACTGTCCTGCTTGTGGGAGTAGGCGGGGCTCCTGCATGCCACGCGTAGTTGGACGATCAATCTTATGTTTAGTACTTCAACATAGTGATTTCCTGGTAAGGATTCACTCGTGTCACATCAAGTAAATCTTATTGATTTACTGTCTAAATCTTATTGATTTAATGTCATGTTTTCTTTCTTTTCCTCCAATTTTACGATGCAGGTTTTGCCATGTGACATTCATCACAGAATAAACCGTTTGGTTTGCTCTACGATGGCTATTTTTGCAGGTTTCACTTCTTATGTCGTGTCAGTAACGAAGGCACTGTCCATCACTTATATTACTGGAAAAAATTGGATCAGTCTGTTGTCTGAGTACAAGCTGAATCCCTATGATGAACTGAAGTTTGGTTTAACAAAAACGCCACAATTAGTCCTTCTCGCGTTTAAAAGAAATGAAGAAAAAAACTAGATCACGGTCACGGATCCTAGTCAAGTTAGAAAGCTGATCATAGCAGACCAGACACGATCGCCGCTCTCTCGCACAGATCGAGCATCGGCAGTTGCTCTAGCACTGACAGCGCCAGCAGCTCAATCTGATCCAGCTGAGGATTGGGCACCGACCACGTCAGCGGGTCAGTCTGATCTACCGGAGGATCGGGCATCGACACCGGCACCTGCTCCGAAACCGACACCAGCTCTACAAGGAGCACCATCTCCGGCAGCAGCAACGGCTTCGGCACCTGCAACAACACTTGCACTTGCATCTGCTCCGGCCCGTGCAGTTGCACCGGCAACAGACTGGGCTGCAGTTCACACTTCATATACCAAAGTCCCTACAAAAAACCGACATGTCCACCTTCTTGGTAAGCATTGGCCGCCCAAGTGCTTCGTTCTTTTTTCTTTGCATGTTGTTTCACATGATTCACTGTGTTGATCTAACTGTTTGGGTATGTCTTCTTGTTTGCAAATAGAGAATTCCTAGAGCAACGAGGGAGTCGTTCAACAATCCGGGCGACCGCGGCCAAGTTTCTCTTACCATGCGCAGCCTTGGTGTGAATGAACCCGCTCAATATACCGTAAGTACAAAGGATGGTCGCATGATGATTGATGCTAAAGGATGGTCAAGGTTCAAATCTAAATCATATCTTGCGGTAGGGGATGATGTCAAAATCGAACTTTCTCGGCAAGGAGAGCTAGTCCAAATCAACTTTGAAATTCTTCAGTAGTAGCACGCAACTGCCGAACTGATCTATCCTCCGAGAGATTTTGATGTAATAATCTGGCATGGTGAAACAAGTGTCCTGTGTGTATAAGTAGTACGACAGTATTATTTATCACATGGTATATCGTTGATAGAATTGCAACTCTGATTGCTGGTTAGGAACTGTCGTTCGATTTCATTCCAACAGCTGCCGTGCTTTATTCAATTTTGTGTATTCGCCTTACGACATCATCTAAAACCAGCGCCGCACCGATCGCTTGCAATATGAAAAGCGCTGAGGTAGAACACATGGGCCCCCAAACATGCAGGGTCGGCCTGCGGCCCAAAGTCCAGAACCGTGAGCCTATCTGAGTATTATATTCTCAGCTGAACCCCCATAAAAAAAGCTGAACCCCCATAATGCCCGTGCGTTGCAGGGGGAGTATATTTCTCGGCAAGGTGAGCCTGTGATATAAAAGATTTGTATATTTCTTTACAGAGGGAGTATCTCTCTGTTAAAAAAATATATTTATGTGTAACTAGTTACTCCTGTCTTTCTACTTCCTTACGCTGATATGTGGGGCAACCGGCAACGGGGTCCACGTGCCATATGCACAAATTAGAGTGCACAACTTCACGGTAGACACACCCCGGTCGTAGCGCCGCAGTAATGCCCAATGAGCCGTCAAATCACAACCCCCCTTTCCAGCTTTAGCAGTAAGCTGGACGGACGAAGCAGCAATATTTCACTGGGCCTGAATCCCCTTCTCCCTCGTCTGCTCGTTCAGAGAAAACCCCCTCTCGGCGATTGCATAGGGTTTTCTCATGGAGAACCAGGTACGAATTCTTCATCCATCCCCGATAAATCCAGGTCCCTTGGTCGCAGGTAATCCTAGGATGGCAGCCGCCGCCGTTGATGCATTTTTCTTCCTACTGAATCTAGCATGTTTCATTTGCAGTGCCCAAAGTGCGAGTACCCTACAGGTTTCTGCGCCCTCGGCGAGACGCCACACTTGTTCCTTCTCATCCTAACACAACATTTTGAAACGCGCACAGTATGTTCCTAGAATCCTCTTTTCTATCTGGGAGGATGGGGTTTTTTCAACATGCTGTGTTCTCATATTATTTTTCCTGTAGTGTATTATTTGCTCTGCCAGAACACATGTACTCAAGATGCTCGGCCTTGCCATAACTGAATACACTAGTTTAATGGTCATAGTGAAGACAAGCCATGGATATAAGTTCCGAGTTGGGTTCATGAACCAAGTACATCGCTGCTTTTTTATGGCCGAACTTGGATAAACTTTCTCAAGTGTTACGGACTGAAAGTTGGCGCACGAATGTTGATGGAAATAGCAGAACCTGGTCTCATCTTCACTGCGATCTTCCACCCCGATGTCGTTCCAATTGTTCATCCATGTTAGTTTTGTATCTGGTTCTTGATTGTTGCCTCGATTACTTCTTAATCCACCTATTCTGTCTAACTAATCACAATTTAACTTTAGAAGTAGCAACAAATCTCTCACGAAGATGCTACTTCTAACTAATATTTTCTTATAATTGGTGGCACATGTAGGTTTTTTCAGAGTTAAGCAGTCTGCTCGTTTGTTACTCTGTAATAACTCGGCTATTACTAATGGCACTGAAGTTGACTGGATCGACATCCACAAGTTCCTACACTTTATTGATCGTCTTGAGGTCCTTGTGGGGCGTTTCAATGGTGGAAGGCCACGTGGGATATGTGTGCCACTGCTGCACTCGTTGAACAGGTCTAACTGTGTCGAGAAACTTATGGTACGAGCTGTTTTCTGTTATATATGTTGTTCATAAACTATTGCTTATACACAGTTTTATAGCTGTGATCTTCTTGAAACAGGAACCACCGAGTTCTATTGTTCCTATACAGATGCCTGACCATGGTCGGGTCAGACTTGCGCTTGGTCACAACATGATGTTTATGTCGACCTACTCAATTCCCCTTGGAGGTGAAAAGATACTTATTCATGGGTGGTCTCAAATAATGAAGGCCCGTCCATCTTGGAGAATAGGACAGAAGATAATGTTCATGCTTTTCCATGGCTCTAAAGCGAATATCCTCTTTATTGACCATGTTGCTTTCAGCTTTGGTTGTTAAGTGCCCCTGCTGGTTTCAGTTAAGGTTGTTAAGTACTCCTGCTGCTTTTACAGTCTGTCATGTTTCTTCAGTCCTGTCTTCCTCCAGCCGCCAAAACCAAACCAGCGCCGGCGGGGCCGCCTGCTTCCGCCTCCCACGGCTGGCTGCGCCTCAGCGCACGCATCGCCGCCCCACCGTCTCCTAAATCGTTAACGCCGATGTCCTCCGCGCGCTTTGGTGCGCTCGCCGCGGCGCCGCCCTCTCGCATTGTCAACATTGTCAACAAACAACAGGAATCGGCAGAAGTACGTGGAGAGGATGACAGTAGGGGTCCACCACGTCAGCGTATGGAAAAATAAAATGCTTCCTCCTAGTGTTTTCCTGACATCTGGCACCCACGACATTGTGAGCGTATATAGTCAATAGACAAGAGAACAACACAAGATCGGCTGACACCTGGGACGTAGCTACTCGAGCAGTATTTTTTTTGTTTGGTATTGTTGAGACGGAGCATGGTTTGAACTGGGCTGTGGCCCGTCTAGCCCAGGCTTATATTTTATGTTCACCATGTGACCAGCCCAGCTATTTTTTCTTCGTGAAAATGAGCCCAGTTTATTTTTTCTGAAGAATACCCAATCCAGGCCTACTTATTTTTCTACGCCCTGATGGGCTGCAACTCTTTCAAGACGCCTGCAAATCTTGAAAGTAATATGAAATGGGTTGTAAATATAAAAACAGATGACAAATTGGCTATTACTTTATAATTTCTGAATTTTTTCACATTTTCAGATTCCTATTTCACTGGGCATTAACGTAATTTAAATATATCTTCAAAGTACTTTAAATCTGGCTCGACATTTCGGTATTAAAAATAGTTTGGAACCCACAGAAATATGTGAAATTGGCCCTGGCCAACCAAAAAACCGACTGCAATAAATTGCATAAGAAGTTGCAATGAGCTATATATAAATTATGAAAAAGGAGGGAGTGGTCTGACTTGTGGGCCTGTTAGTTGACGCGTATGCACGATTTTTTTAGTTATTATATATGTCAACAAACGATTCTAGCAGACGTAACCGTTGGATGTCAATCCAACGGCCGTCGTGTTTCTTCAATCCCTGATCTTCTTGCTCCAGCCGCCAAAGCAGCGCCGGCGGGACCGCCTAGTCCCGCCTCCCGTGGCCGGCTGTGCTGCCGCGAAGGCCTCAGCGCCCCCTACTACTCCCACCGCTAGCCAGGGCATCCCTCTACTCACCCACACCCCCTGTTATTCTGCAGCGACGGCAGCCTCACACCGCAGCCGAACCGGTGAACCCTCATACTCCTCTCCGCGCGGGCTTCCACTGCCGCGTCTTCCCCGGCTCCGCGTCGTCCCCTTCCTAGGCCTCGCCGTCGTCCACCGCCGTGGTGCTCTCGGCGCGGCGTGGTCAATGTGGTCAACGACCGACTTCCATCGGAAGAGTACTGTACGTGGAGAGGCTGACAGCTGGGTCCACGGCAGCCGCAAGGAAGTGCCTCCTTATTACGCGGAAAATAATTATTCCTCTACCTGACAGCAGGGACCCACGGACGGGCCACCAGTATTTCGCGAAAAAAAAGGTTTCCCCCTGACTGCTGGGACGCACAGGACGGGCCACCGTATTTCGCGAAAAATACGTTCCCCCCGCTGTCAGCTCGGACCCACCAGAAGTGCCTCCTTATTACGCACAAAAAATGAATACCCCCCTGCTAGCTGGGACCCACCTTGGTGGGAGGCTGACTTGTGGGCCTACAAAGTTGACTGGGACGGAGGCCTTTGTCAACTTTAGTCAATATATGAATGATTCTAGCTCCAGTGACCGTACGATGTCCATCCCACGGCCGTAGTGCTTCTTCAACCTCTGGTCTTCTTGCTCCAGCCGCCCAAAGCAGCGCCGGTCGTGCCGCCTGCTCCTGCCGCCCGTGGCCGGCTGTGATGCCGCGGAGGCCTCACCGCCCCCTACTACTCCCACCGCTGGCCAGGCCATCCCTCTATGCACCCACACCCCCTGTTATTCTGTGGCGACGGCAGCCTCACACCGCAGCCGAACGAGTGAACCCTCATACTCCTCTACGCGTGGGCATCCACTACCGCGTCTTCCCCGGCTCCGCGTCGTCCCCTTCCTAGGCCTCGCCGTCGTCCACCGCCCTGGTGCTCTCGGTGCGGCGTGGTCAACGTGGTCAAGGAATGGCTTCCATCGGACGTGGACTATACGTGGAGAGGCTGACAGCTGGGTCCACGGCCGCAGCAAGGAAGTGCCTCCTTATTACGCGCAAAATAATTATTCCTCCACCTGACAGCGGGGACCCACCGGACGGGCCACCGTATTTCGCGAAAAAAACGTTTCCCCCTGACTGCTGGGACCCAGCAGCTACATCTTCGCACGCAAGGAAGTGCGTCCGAAAAAAACGATTCGCCCCCCTGACTGCTGGGACCCACCAGCTACATCTTCGCACGCAAGGAAGTGCCTCCGGGCAAAAAAAAATGATTCCCCCCTGACTGCTGGGACCCAACAGCTACACCTTCGCACGCAAGGAAGTGCGTCCGGGCAAAAAAAACGATTCGCCCCCTGACTGCTGGGACCCACCAGCTACATCTTCGCAGGCAAGGAAGTGCCTGACAGTCGGGACCCACCTGGTCGAAGCGTATGCAGCATTGTCATTCTGGTCGCGAACGTGTACGTACATATATACTGGTCGATGTAGAGGCGCGCATGTGTCGTAGTAGAGGCGCGTACGTGTCGTAGTAGAGGCGCGCACGTAGCATGTACACGTACGTACAGCGGCCAGGGTGCAAGAAAGAAAATACGGCCACATACGTACATACGGGCAGGGTCTCGAACGCCTACTCGCGCATACGTACGGCCAGGGCTCGTGTACATGGCTGGGTCGGAACGGAGAAACAGCGTCGTCGTCGTGTTCATGGGGAGGCAACGGAATGCGTCGTGTTCATGGGGAGGCAACGGAACGCGTGGGAGCGAACCGGCTGGGTCGGAATGGAATGCGTGGTCGTGTTCATCGGGAGGGCTTGGACGGAACAGGCGATGGAAACGAGGCCTGGCGTACCGCAAAACGGAGGAAACGACCTTGTGTTCGACCGGCCACGTTCGAAACGGGATCTTGTTCATCGGGAGGGGTCTGGCATACCGCAAAACGGAGGAAACGGACCTCCTACGGTCGAAACGAGGGTCCTGTTGATCGGGAGGGGTGTGGCGTACCGCAAAACGGAGGAAACGGACTTGTGTTGGAGCACTATGGTCGAAACGGGGGTCCTGTTGATCGGGAGGGGTGTGGCGTACGGCAAAACGGGACTCCACGGGAGACTCTTCATCTCCACCGTCGACCTCCTCCAGCCTCCACGGGCTCCTGTTCATCCAGCCTCCACCGCGCGGTACTCCACCGGCTACTGTTCAACCACCCCTCCACGCGCACCCCTCCACCGTCTAGTGTACATCCAGCCCTCCACACCACAGGGTCCTGTTCAACCACCCCTCCACGGGCACCCCTCCACCGTCTACTGTTCATCCAGCCCTCCACACCACGGGGTCCTGTTCACCAAGAGGCAACGCCACCGCTCACTATTCATCCAACCCCCCCCCCCCCCCGCAACGCTCACTGTTCATCCAATCGATCGGCTTCAGTTAGCAGCAGTAGCGAAGGAATCGCTCGATCGGGTTCAGTTAACAGCCATCGATCGATCGCTCGGGTTCAGTAACGCGTAGCTTGCAGTGCAATCGCTCGGGTTCAGTTAGAGCCCAACACCTCGCTCGGGTTCAGTTAGAGCCAACGCCTCGCACACACACGCGTATGTGTACAAGAGAAACGCTCATCGCTCGGCCCCCAACCTCCCACCGTAACCGGGAACTCCCCGAAATTTTCCTCCCCCTCGCTTCTACCACGGTTTTTTCCGTCATGGACGGCCCAAAGAATGTCATGCAGCTGCGTCTCCGGCCCACCCAGGACGAAAAGCCCATTTTCTGTCATGATTTTTTGTCATAGAAGTAGTAGCCCACCACATCTATGATGATACCGGGTTTTGTCAGAATTACCATCATAGAAGTGTCATATGTATGACAGAAAAAAAATTCGTTCGGCCCAAAATGTCATGGATGTGTCTTTTTTTTTACGGTGACTATGAATATAATTTGCTTTGGAGTTATTTTAGTACAAACTCTAGGATAGATCGAACGGAAAGAATAGCTTCGTGTTATTTCAGTACGAACTCTTGAATAGATCGAACGGAAAGAACAGCTTTGAGGTGGTTTCTGAAGGAAATATGCCCTAGAGGCAATAATAAAGTTATTATTTATTTCCTCAAATCATGATAATTGTTTATTATTCATGCTAGAATTGTATTCACCGGAAACATAATACATGTGTGAATATATAGACAAACATAGTGTCACTAGTATGCCTCTACTTGACTAGCTCGTTGATCAAAGATGGTTGAGTTTCCTAGCCATAGACACTAGTTGTCATTTGATTAATGGGATCACATCATTAGGAGAATGATGTGATTGACTTGACCCATTTCGTTAGCTTAGCACTTGATCGTTTAGTCTAATGCTATTGCTTTCTCCATGACTTATACATGTTCCTATGACTATGAGATTATGCGACTCCCGAATACCGGAGGAACACTTTGTGTGCTACTAAACGTCACAACGTAACTGGGTGATTATAAAGGTGCTCTACAGGTGTCTCCGATGGTGTTTGTTGAGTTGGCATAGATCAAGAATAGGATTTGTCACTCCGATTGTCGGAGAGGTATCTCTGGGCCCTCTCGGCACATCACCTGAAGCCTTGCAAGCAATGTGACTAATGAGTTAGTCACGGAATGATGCACTACGGAACAAGTAAAGAGACTTGCCGGTAACGAGATTGAGCTAGGTATTGTGATACCGACGATCGAATCTCGGGCAAGTAACATACCGATGACAAAGGGAACAACGTATGTTGTTATGCAGTTTGACCGATAAAGATCTTCGTAGAATATGTATGAACCAATATGAGCATCCAGGTTCCGCTATTGGTTATTGACCGGAGACGTGTCTCGGTCATGTCTACATAGTTCTCGAACTCGTAGGGTCTGCACGCTTAAAGTTCTGTGACGATCGGTATTATGAGTTTTTGTGTTTTGATATACTGAAGGTAGTTCGGTGTCCCGGATATGATCACAAACATGACAAGGAGTCTCAAAATGGTCGAGATGTAAAAATCGATATATTGGAAGCCTATATTTGGACATCGGAATAGTTCCGGGTGAAATCGGGATTTTACCGGAGTACCGGAACCCCCCGGTAATTGTATGGGCCTTAATGGGCCATAGTGGAGAGAGAGAGAGGAGGCCAGGGCAGGCCGCGCGCCCCCTCCCCCTCTGATCTGAATTGGACTAGGAGGGGGGCGGCACCGCCTTTCCTTCATCCCTCTCTCCCCCTTCCTTCTCTCCTAGTCCAACTAGGGAAGGGAGGGGAATCATACTCCTGGTGGGAGTAGGACTCCTGCTGGAGCGCCCTACTAGGGCCGGCCGGCCTCCCCCTTGCTCTTTTATATACGGGAGCGGGGGGCACCCCAGAACACACAAGTTGATCAATGATCTCTCTTAGCCATGTGCGGTGCCCCCTCCACCATAATCCACGTCGGTCATATCGTAGCGGTGCTTAGGCGAAGCCCTGCGTCGGTAACTTCATCAACACCGTCACCACGCCTTCGTGCTGACAAAGCTTTTCCCCGAAGCTCTACTGGATCGTGAGTTCGTGGGATGTCACCGAGCTGAACGCGGAGGTGGCGTACGTTCGGTACTGAGGATCGATCGATTGTGAAGACATATGACTACATCAACCGCGTTGTCATAAAGCTTCCGCTTACGGTCTACGAGGGTACGTAGACGACACTCTCCCCTCTCGTTGCTATGCATCACCATGATCTTTCGTGTGCGTAGGATTTTTTTGAAATTACTACGTTCCCCAACAGTGGCATCAAAGCCAGGTTTATGCGTAGATGTTATATGCACGAGTAGAACACACACGAGTTGTGGGCGATACAAGTCATACTGCTTACCAGCATGTCATACTTTGGTTCGGCGGTATTGTTGCATGAAGCGGCCCGGACCGACATTACGCGTACGATTACGCGAGACTGGTTCTACCAACGTGCTTTGCACACATGTGGCTGGCGGGTGTCAGTTTCTCCAACTTTAGTTGAACCGAGTGTGACTACGCCCGGTCCTTGAGAAGGTTAAAACATCACTAACTTGACGAAATATCATTGTGGTTTTGATGCGCAGGTAAGGACGGTTCTTGCTCAGCCCGTAGCAGCCATGTAAAACTTGCAACAACAAAGTAGAGGATGTCTAACTTGTTTTTGCAGGGCATGTTGTGATGTGATATGGTCAAGACATGATGCTATATTTTATTGTAAGAGATGATCATGTTTTGTAACAGAGTTATCGGCAACTGGCAGGAGCCATATTGTTGTCGCTTTATTGTATGCAATGCAATCGCCCTGTAATTGCTTTACTTTATCACTAAGCGGTAGCGATAGTCGTAGAAGCAATAGTTGGTGAGCCTACAACGATGCTACGATGGAGATCAAGGTGTCGCGGCGGTGACGATGGTGATCATGACGGTGCTTTGGAGATGGAGATCAAAGGCACAAGATGATGATGGCCATATCATATCACTTATATTGATTGCATGTGATGTTTATCCTTTATGCATCTTATACTGCTTTGATTGACGGTAGCATTACAAGATGATCTCTCACTAAAATTTCAAGGTACAAGTGTTCTCCCTGAGTATGCACCGTTGCCAAAGTTCGTCGTGCCGAGACACCACGTGATGATCGGGTGTGATAAGCTCAACGTTCTTATACAATGGGTGCAAGCCAGTTTTACACACGCAGAATACTCGGGTTAAACTTGACGAGCCTAGCATATGCAGATATGGCCTCGGAACACTGAGACCGAAAGGTTGAACGTGAATCATATAGTAGATATGATCAACATAGTGATGTTCACCATTGAAAACTACTCCATTTCACATGATGATCGGTTATGGTTTAGTTGATTTGGATCACGTGATCACTTAGATGATAAGAGAGATGTCTATCTAAGTGGGAGTTCTTAAGTAATATGATTAATTGAAGTTAAATTTATCATGAACTTAGTACCTGATAGTATTTTGCTTGTCTATGTTGTTGTAGATAGATGGCCCGTGCTGTTGTTCCGTTGAATTTTAACGCGTTCCTTGAGAAAGCAAAGTTGAAAGATGATGGTAGCAATTGCACGGACTGGGTCCGTAACTTGAGGATTATCCTCATTGCTGCACAGAAGAATTACGTCCTGGAAGCACCGCTGGGTGCCAGGCCTGCTGCAGATGCTACTGATGACGTTAAGAACGTCTGGCAGAGCAAAGCTGATGACTACTCGATAGTTCAGTGTGCCATGCTTTACGGCTTAGAATCGGGACTTCAACAACGTTTTGAATATCATGGAGCATATGAGATGTTCCAGGACTTGAAGTTAATATTTCAAGTAAATGCCCGGATTGAGAGATATGAAGTCTCCAATAAGTTCTACAGCTGCAAAATGGAGGAGAATAGTTCTGTCAGTGAACATATACTCAAAATTTCTAGGTATAATAATCACTTGATTCAACTGGGAGTTAATCTTCCGGATGATAGTGTCATTGACAGAATTCTTCAATCACTGCCACCAAGCTACAAGAGCTTCGTGATGACCTATAATATGCAAGGGATGGATAAGACAATTCCCGAGCTCTTCGTAATGCTAAAGGCTGCGGAGGTTAGAAATCAAGAAGGAGCATCAAGTGTTGATGGTCAACAAGACCACCAGTTTCAAGAAAAAGGGTAAAGGGAAGAAGAAGGGGAACTTCAAGAAGAACAGCAAACAAGTTGCTGCTCAGGAGAAGAAACCTAAGTCTAGACCAAAGCCTGAGACTGAGTGCTTCTACTACAAGCAGACTGGTCACTGGAAGCGGAACTGCCCCAAGTATTTTGCGGATAAGAAGGATGGCAAGGTGAACAAAGGTATATGTGAAATACATGTTATTGATGTATACCTTACTAAAGCTCATAGTAGCACCTGGGTATTTGATACTGGTTCTGTTGCTAATATTTGCAACTCGAAACAGGGACTATGGATTGAGCGAAGATTGGCTAAGGACGAGGTGACGATGCGCGTGGGAAATGGTTCCAAAGTCGATGTGATCGCCGTCGGCACGCTACCTCTACATCTACCTTCGGGATTAATTTTAGACCTGAATAATTGTTATTTGGTGCCAGCGTTAAGCATGAACATTATATCTGGATCTTGTTTGACGCGAGATGGTTATTCATTTAAATCTAAGAATAATGGTTGTTCTATTTATATGAGTAATATTATTTATGGTCATGCACCCTTGAAGAGTGGTCTATTTGTGTTGAATCTCGATAGTAGTAATACACATATTCATAATGTTGAAACCAAAAGATGCAGAGTTGATAATGATAGTGCAACTTATTTGTGGCACTACCGTTTGGGTCATATTTGTGTAAAGCGCAAGAAGAAACTCCATCTTGATGGACTTTTGGAATCACTTGGTTATGAATCAATTGGTACTTGCGAACCATGCCTCATGAGCAAGATGACCAAAACGCCATTCTCCGGAACTATGGAGCGAGCAACCGATTTGTTAGAAATCATACATACTGATGTATGTGGTCCGATGAATGTTGAGGCTCGTGGCGGGTATCGTTATTTTCTCACCTTCACAGATGATTTGAGCAGATATGGGTATATCTACTTAATGAAACATAAGTCTGAAACAATTGAAAAGTTCAAATAATTTCAGAGTGAAGTGGAAAATCATCATAACAAGAAAATAAAGTTTCTATGACCTGATCGTGGAGGAGAATATTTGAGTTACGAGTTTGGTCTTCATTTGTAGCAATGCGGAATAGTTTCGCAACTCACGCCACCCGGAACACCACAGCGTAATGGTGTGTCCGAACATCGTAATCGTACTTTACTAGATATGGTGCGATCTATGATGTCTCTTACTGATTTACCACTATCGTTTTGGGGTTATGCTTTAGAGACGGCTGCATTCACGTTAAATAGGGCACCATCTAAATCTGTTGAGACGACGCCTTATGAACTGTGGTTTGGCAAGAAACCAAAGTTGTCGTTTCTTAAAGTTTGGGGCCGAGATGCTTATGTGAAAAAGCTTCAACCTGATAAGCTCGAACCCAAATCGGAGAAATGTGTCTTCATAGGATACCCAAAGGAGACTGTTGGGTACACCTTCTATCACAGATCTGAAGGCAAGATATTCGTTGCTAAGAATGGATCCTTTCTAGAGAAGGAGTTTCTCTCGAAAGAAGTGAGTGGGAGGAAAGTAGAACTTGATGAGGTAACTGTACCTGCTCCCTTATTGGAGAGTAGTTCATCATAGAAATATGTTCCTGTGACTTCTACACCAATTAGTGAGGAAGTTAATGATGATGATCACGTAACATCAGATCAAGTTACTACTGAACCTCGTAGGTCAACCAGAGTATGATCCGCACCAGAGTGGTACGGTAATCCTGTTCTGGAGGACATGTTACTAGACCATGACGAACCTACGAACTATGAGGAAGCGATGATGAGCCCAGATTCCGCAAAATAGCTTGAGGCCATGAAATCTAAGATGGGATACATGTATGAGAACAAAGTGTGGACTTTGGTTGACTTTCCCGATGATCGGCAAGCCATCGAAAATAAATGGATCTTCAAGAAAAAGACTGACGATGACGGTAATGTTACTGTCTACAAAGCTCGACTTGTTGCGAAAGGTTTTCAACAAGTTCAAGGAGTTGACTACGATTAGATTTTCTCACCCGTAGCGATGCTTAAATCCGTCCGAATCATGTTAGCAATTGCCGAATTTTATGATTATGAAATTTGGCAAATGGATGTAAAGACTGCGTTCCTGAATGGATTTATGGAAGAAGAGTTGTATATGATGCAACCTGAAGGTTTTATCGATCCAAAGGATGCTAACAAAGTGTGCAAGCTTCAGCGATCCATCTATGGACTGGTGCAAGCATCTCGGAGTTGCAATAAACGTTTTGATAGTGTGATCAAAGCATATGGTTTTATACAGACTTTTGGAGAAGCCTATATTTACAAGAAAGTGAGTGGGAGCTCTGTAGCATTTCTAACATTATATGTGGATGACATATTATTGATTGGAAATGATATAGAATTTTTGGATAGCATAAAAGGATACTTGAATAAGAGTTTTTCAATGAAAGACCTCGGTGAAGCTGCTTATATATTGGGTATCAAGATCTATAGAGATAGATCAAGACGCTTGACTAGACTTTCACAAAGCACAAACCTTGATAAAGTTTTGAAAAGGTTCAAAATGGATCAAGCAAAGAAAGGGTTCTTGCCTGTGTTACAAGGTGTGAAGTTGAGTCAGACTCAATGCCCGACCACTGCAGAACAAAGAGAGAAAATTAAAAGTGTTCCCTATGCTTCAGCCATAGGCTCTATCATGTATGCAATGTTGTGTACCAAACCTGATGTGTGCCTTGCTATTAGTTTAGCAGGGAGGTACCAAAGTAATCCAGGAGTGGATCACTGGACAGCGGTCAAGAACATCCTGAAATACCTGAAAAGGACTAAGGATATGTTTCTCGTTTACGGAGGTGACAAAGAACTCGTCGTAAATGGTTACGTCGATGCAAGCTTTGACACTGATCCGGACGATTCTAAATCGCAAACTGGATACGTGTTTATAATGAACGGTGGAGTTGTCAGTTGGTGCAGTTCTAAACAAAGAGTCGTGGCGGGATCTACGTGTGAAGCGGAATACATAGCTACTTCAGAAGCAACAAATGAAGGAGTCTGGATGAAGGAGTTCATATCCGATATAGGTGTCATACCTAGTGCATCGGGTCCAATGAAAATCTTTTGTGACAATACTGGTGCAATTGCCTTGGCAAATGAATCCAGATTTCACAAGAGAACCAAGCACATCAAGAGACACTTCAATTCCATCTGGGATCAAGTCCAGGTGGGAGACATAGAGATTTGCAAGATACATATGGATCTGAATGTTGCAGACCCGTTGACTAAGCCTCTTCCACGAGCAAAACATGATCAGCACCTAGACTCCGTGGGTGTTAGAATCATTACTGTGTAATCTAGATTATTGACTCTAGTGCAAGTGGGAGACTGAAAGAAATATGCCCTAGAGGCAATAATAAAGTTATTATTTATCTCCTCATATCATGGTAAATATTTATTATTCATGCTAGAATTGTATTAACCGGAAACATAATACATGTGTGAATATATAGACAAACATAGTGTCACTAGTATGCCTCTACTTGACTAGCTCGTTGGTCAAAGATGGTTGAGTTTCCTAGCCATAGACATGAGTTGTCATTTGATCAACGGATCACATCATTAGGAGAATCATGTGATTGACTTGACCCATTTCGTTAGCTTAGCACTTGATCGTTTAGTTTACTGCTATTGCTTTCTCCATGACTTATACATGTTCCTATGACCATGAGATTATGCAACTCCCGAATACCGGAGGAACACTTTCTGTGCTACCAAACGTCACAACATAACTGGTGATTATAAAGGTGCTCTACAGGTGTCTCCGATGGTGTTTGTTGAGTTGGCATAGATAAAGAATAGGATTTGTCACTCCGATTGTTGGAGAGGTATCTTTGGGCCCTCTCGGTAATGCACATCACCTGAAGTCTTGCAAGCAATGTGACTAATGATTTAGTCACGGGATAATGCACTACGGAAAGAGTAAAGAGACTTGCCGGTAACGAGATTGAGCTAGGTATTGAGATACCGACGATCGAATCTCGGGCAAGTAACATACCGATGACAAAGGGAACAACGTATGTTGTTATGCGGTTTGACCGATAAAGATCTTCGTAGAATATGTAGGAACCAATATGAGCATCCAGGTTCTGCTATTGGTTATTGACCGGAGACGTGTCTCGGTCATGTCTACATAGTTCTCGAACCCGTTGGGTCCGCACGCTTAAAGTTCTGTGACGATCGGTATTATGAGTTTTTATGTTTTGATGTACCGAAGGTAGTTCGGAGTCCCGGATATGATCACGGACATGAAGAGGAGTCTCGAAATGGCCGAGATGTAAAAATCGATATATTGGAAGCCTATATTTGGACATCAGAATGGTTCCGAGTGAAATCGGGATTTTACCGGAGTACCGGGAGGTTACCGGAACCCCCCGGTAATTGTATGGGCCTTAATGGGCCATAGTGGAGAGAGAGAGAGAGGAGGCTAGGGCAGGCCGCGCGCCCCTCCACCTATGGTCCAAATTGGACTAGGAGGGGGGGGCGGCGCCCCCTTTCCTTCCTCCCTCTCTCCCCCTTCCTTCTCTCCTAGTCCAACTAGGGAAGGGAGGGGAATCCTACTCCCGGTGGGAGTAGGACTCCTCCTGGCGTGCCCTACAAGGGCCGGCCGACCTCCCCCTTGCTCTTTTATATACGGGGGCAGGGGGCACCCCAGAACACACAAGTTGGTCATTGATCTCTCTTAGCCGTCTGCGGTGCCCCCTCCACCATAATCCACCTCGGTCATATCGTAGCGGTGCTTAGGCGAAGCCCTGCGTCGGTAACTTCATCAACACCATCACCACACCGTCGTGATGACGAAGCTTTTCCCCGAAGCTCTACTGGATCGTGAGTTTGCGGGACGTCACCGAGCTGAATGTGTGCTGAATGCGGAGGTGCCGTACGTTCGGCATTGAGGTTCGACCGATCGTGAAGACGTACGACTACATCAACTGCGTTGTCATAACGCTTCCGCCTATGGTCTACGCGGGTACGTAGACGACACTCACCCCTCTCGTTGCTATGCATCACCATGATCTTGCGTGTGTGTAGGATTTTTTTTTGAAATTACTACGTTCCCCAACAGTTTCGTACCCTACAAACAATTTATTCTTATGTTCTCCGCTAGATAGGAACTTTGTTGGAGTGATTCTTCATCGCATGTTGAGGGACGGTTATATGATCCAATTATATTAGCATTGTTGAGAGATTGTACTAGTGAAAGTACGGACCCTAGGCCTCAGTTTGAAGCATTGCAATACCGTTTTTGTGCCTGTTTACTATTTGCTAACTTGCTGTTTTTATTTATTCAGATTATAAAAATATATTTCTACCATCCATATTACACTTTTATCATAATCTCTTCACCGAAATAGTGCACATATACAATTTGCCATTGTATTGGGTGTGTTGGGGACACAAGAGATTTCTTGTATTTGGTTGCAGGGTCGTTTGAGAGAGACCATCATCTTCATCCTACACCTCTTACGGATTGATAAACCTTAGGTCATCCACTTGAAGGAAAATTGCTACTGTCCTACAAAACTCTGCGCTTGGAGGCCCAACACGTGTCTACAATAATAAAGTTGCGTAGTAGACATCAGTAGCATGGCAGATGAACTATGGACGAACTTGATGAACCTCGACGAACACCGAAGAATTAGGCAAACCCTAATGGAGATTGGAAGCAAGGGAAGATGGGTACCTGGTGATGCTGATGAACAGCAGAGGGGCACCGCCGTTTTCTGGTCGAGATCAGGTTGATGCAGCGGCCAAGTTGATGCAGTCGACGGAGGCGACGGAGCTCCGAAGGCGTCGGTCGTCGCTAGGAGGAAGAAGAAGAGGCAGAGGCAGGGGTAAAAGTGAGAAAGAGGGCCCATTGTCCCTATTTGTAAGGAAGTGATAAGATGGTATGCGCGGAAATCGAGGAGGTAAAATGATTATGTTAGCCATGCGGGCGCCTTGATTTTCGGGAAGCCCATTAAGATAAAGATCCATTGAGATATCCTTGGTCTTGTGCGGAATTAATGCACATGAGGTCATGGTGGGTTACAACAATTCTGTTTATGTGACATCATGTTGGGTTGTAGCGGTCTGCTAAAGATTCGGCACTGATGCAGTTTGCTAAGTTAGACAGGGAAGATTGATGCGAACGAGTTCAAATCAACCTGGGTCCTACTGTTGGGGATATAGCTCTGAGGTGTGACCCGCCCAGGAGTGGCAGCTTAAATAAGAAGAAGGTCCAAGGATGCCCAAGGAGAATTGTGAAGACGACGGCTCATGGAGGCAGGCCTGGTAAAAGCCTAAGACATGAGCCTACGAACCGCTGTATGAAGACTTATCCTGAAAGGCATGGTTAGTTAGAAACCGAGTTGGTCACGTTGTGTGAGCCGGCCGGGACTCTGTAAGCCTCCGGGTCTCTACCTGTGTATATAAAGGTGAAACCCGGCGGCGGGTTAAAAAAAGAAACAACCAATCGATAACTAGGTCAATCATAGTCGCTCCCTTATAATCGAGACTCGAGCAATACAACTAAAAGCAGGACGTAGGCTTTTACCTCGTTACGAGGGGCCGAACCTGGGTAAACACCTTGTGTCCTTTATCCCGTTCAACCCCTTCAAGCTAACCTAGTTGTGATGGCTCCACACCTAAGTCCTTTCACTAGGGCATCTGCCATGTTAAATCCACGACAATGACCATGGTCAGAAGGGCTTCAACTGGGGCTATTTCTTCTATCTTCTTCACTCCTTGGAGCCGCCTTTTGCTATCTGTTGTTGTCCTATATTTGATATGATGTAATATGTCTGGATCTTGTTGTTGCACTTGTTTAGAATCTATGTTTGCTGACCCTGGACCTAGTTATGAGCCCAGGCCTTATATCTATGTTGTTAGAGAGTAGATGTATGGGTGGGAGGGATGGCTCATGCTTCTGTCTTGCCTCTAGCTGCTTAGCTGCGTGGTTGAGATGTTGTTGTCTTCTCTTTTTATGCTGATGTAAGAACCTTTTGATTTCTAGTAATGGAAATTGGAGAAGGAAGCTCTCTTTTATAAAAAAACATTCTTAATAAATTCATATGCACCTCTCCTCCATGGCTAAAAAAGAGACATAGTGGAGGTGATCAGAGTCCAGGATTAACGCAATGTACTCAAGTGTTCATCGGTCTCGCAGAGATAAGAGGTTGGCGGTGCACTCCTGACTCGTCGTCTTGTCAGTGACAGATCGCCAAAATGGAGGTGACATTGCCAATCCCGATGCTTCATGACTCTGGTCATCATTCTTCCGTAATTGAGTATAGCTATTTGTGGTGCATGTGTTTTGTCGGGGATATACCCTGCGGTATGACCCGGCCGGAAGTATGACACTACTAGGGAAAACCCTAGCAGTAGCGCGTGTTTAAAGCCTATCAGTAGCGCGGGGTGCAGCGCTACTAGTAAAGCGCTACAGCTAAAGGTTAGCTGTAGCGTGGGTTGGACCATGCTACTGCTATATCGACTTAGTAGCAGTGCTTTGTACTATGAGCGCTACTGGTAATTAGTAGTAGCGCTTTTCCTAGCACGCGCTACTACTATTATTTCGTATTTCTTTTTTATTTCATGTTGTATTCATACACCTTTATACAAGTTTTCATACCGCAGCAATTTAGAGAATGATTTTACATCATAATGAGTTATTACATCACTGGGAGAAAGAACCGTGGACTAGTTTCAAGTGGATAGACATCCACTTGAAACTAATCCGCGGTTCTTTCACCCAATGATATAATATATCATCATCATCATATCCTTAACAACTTATCATCATAATACATCATTGTCATGTAACACCTCCTCATGATCATCGTTTTCATCAATGAGACATCACATAGCAAGTTGGTCACTAGTCATAATCACAACTACTCCTCATCATCAACTCTCATAAACATATTGTACCTCATACGACCTACTACATTCTCTTAGGACCTACTATATTCTCTTAGGTAAAATAGCATAAAACAAGATAGCCCCTGACTCTCCATTATGTAGAATGGAGATTATCCTGTCTCCAATTCTTGCCTTTCGCACAATGTTGCTTCCAAGAACCTCCTTACGACTGTCCATATATTTTTTCCATTCTCTGATTATCATGTGTTCATCGGTTTTAGAAATCCGGTATGGATAGGTGAGATTCGTAGGATGACCTGGCTGTATGTTCAAAACATCAAGGCGACCATTCTGATACATCAAATGAGGCACACAATCCATCGGGATTTTTTGTTGAAAAACATAGTAATAACTTCATAGTTAGCAATGATGTACTAGTTTTAGAAGTATGCAAAAGATGCACGGATGTTGTAATAGTAAAAAATCTTACCAGGGAATCTCCTTGGAAGTTACCGTGGTTCAACACGTTTACTAGTGGCACGTATTGACCATAATTTGGAGGAGTTCGATAAAAGGCATTGTAATTCTCAAGATCAGTAGAATATGCGACCAGATGACTTTTCTCCTGATAAGTTAACTCAGAGCCATCGGTGTAGTTGGTTCTGTCTATCATCTTCCGCACATTCTTTGAAGAATGAAAGTAAGCTATCAATGGAAATAAGCTGTCAACTATTTTGAAATAAACAATATAAATTACTTAATAACTATGTTTGAGGAACTCACATAGCGGTAGAATTGGAAGCGTATCAACAAGGACCCAAATGTCCAAATTGTCTTGGTCGATGTCAGGATCACCAAGATCCATGGTGACAAACATACCCTCTTGAAAATCATACATCTTGCAAAGTGCTTCCCAACCCGGGCAACCAAAATGGGATACGCTCTCAGAATTGTATAGATTTACCTCAAAATCCGTACCATGATGGGTCCTTAGGTTAATTTTCTTTGTTTCATTCCTCTCATGATCTTGAAAACCCATCCTCTCCGAGACATAGCGTCTTGCATGGCATGGGATAAGCTAGTCGAATTGTAAAATATGAAAATTACACGTTGAACTAGTAGAAGTCGAGCTTAATTACGAAAAAAACACTTTGCGTCGTAGCATACCGTATCACAATCGAAGGCCTCCTCGAGCTTAATGCTGAAGCGCCGACCATCGTCCAGGTGAGGCCTGTCGCAAAAACCCCAGTTGTCGCCGCACCAGGAGCACTCCCCGGGACCTTCTTCGTCCGACGACATTTCCTATGTTCATAATTCAAAGATTAAACTTGTACAATTAAAACTCTCAGCTTGTTCATTATTCATCAGAGGTTGACTATCGGTCTGTCGAGTCTTTTCTTGAAGTCAACCCGAAATATCGTTTAATTATCTTTCTAGAAAATCCAGGCCACTCGATATTTCCTACATATTCTAGCACAAGTCATGCCAAAATTCACGGAAAATTCCGGCATGACCTTTGCTAAAACAGGACATATCGAGCGCCTGGAATTTGCTAGAACGGAAATTAATTAACACTCCGGCAAAACATAGGCCACTCGGAGGTGTAACCTGAACATGACCGGCCACTTGGGCAACCACATATCCTATTTGAGCAACACAAGATATACATGTTTTTATCTACATCATATCTTATAGGACTCATTTTGACATGGAGATTTGGCTGGTCTCACCTCGAGGTTGGAGGGGGTCGGTGACGGGGACGACGGCGGGGATGATGGAGGGGGTCCTTGATTTCTGCAAAAACAAAAGCCCTATAAGTTATCACTAATCCATCCCGAATAGTATCATACATATATATAACATCACTAATACAACTAAAACCCTAGCGAACGACGGGAATCGACGACGAGGATGCGGGATAGGCATCGTCGACGTCGATGCGGGAATAAGTGCTTAAACTAAAAAAATAACAACAAATGTGACATGTTCAACTAGTTCTATTAATTCAACTAGTTCTTACTAAATATAAACTTACTATAAATAGAAATAAACTAGTTCGTTCTAAAAATAAACTAGTTCAACTAGTTATATTAATTTTCTTACTAAAAATACATTAGTTCTATTAATTAAACTAGTTCTTACTAAAACTAAACTAGTTCCACTAGTTTATTAATTTACTTACTAATTATTTTAAACACTTACTAAAAACAGTTAAAAAAACTACATTATACAATAGTAAAAAACTACAGTGAAAAACAGAAAAAAAAGATGGAGGGAGGAGGGGAAGGGAGGAGGAAGGAGAGAGGAGGAGGCTGGTGGGATCGGAGGAGGGAGGGGCGGGGTGGGGGGAGGAGGGGGAGGGGGCGTCCGGAGGAGGAGGAGGGAGGGGGCGGCCGGAGGAGGAGGAGGGAGTGGGGCGGTGGGAGGAGGGCGGCCGGAGGAGGGAGTACCTCGGCGAGGAGCAGCGCGGCGGTGGCGGACGACGTACGGGTTCGGCCCGGGCGAGAGCGAGTGAGATGGAGTGAGTGTGAGAGGGTGAACCACTCCAGAATAAGGTAAGTAAGTAGTACCGCGTTTCAGAGAAACGCGTTACTGCTACGGGCCGTAGCAGTAGCACTGGTCAGTGGTACGCGCTACTGCTAAGTGGGGCTAGCCATCTGCGTCCAGTACAAATATAGCAGCAGCGCGGTTTCGCAGAACGCGCTACTACTAAAGTAGTAGCAGTAGCGCGGTCTATTTAAAAACGCTACTACTAAGTAGCAGTAGCACCATGTTTTGTCCAGCGCTACTGCTAAGATGCTGTGTATAAGGTTTTCCCTAGTAGTGTGACCCGGCCGGACTTGGTGATTCACTGGTGACCCGCCATGAATTGGCGACTCACTGATGACCTGCCCGGATATCTCCATTCACTGATGACCCGTTAGAGCCAGGTGACTCATTGGTGACCCGGCAGGCGGGTCAGAGGACCGACAAGACCCGGAGGCTCAAGGCCCAGAAGGCCGGCTTACGTTATGGTAGCCCCGCTTAAGATGAAAGGCATAAGGAATATTCTCCTACAAATGAAGCAAGACTAGGACTCCACTTGTAATAGAGTAATCCTAATCCTACTAGGACTAGTCATGTAACCCGCCCCTCCAACTTATATAAGGAGGGCCAGGGCACCCCAAGAGGGAGAAGTTTTCACAAGTTAGGTTTACACAGACAAGTCAATAGCTCTCGAGATAGAGCACCCTTGTGATCGTGATCATCATCATCAATATCAATGAAGCAGGATGTAGGCTTTAACCTCCACCGTGAGGGGCCGAACCTGGGTAAAACTTCGCGTCTCTCGTCTCGCTCAACCCCTCTCAAGCTACCACATAGATGCGTTGGCCTCACGACTAAGTCCTTTCAATGAGGACATCTGCCGTGACAAGTCCACGACAGTTGGCGCCCACCGTGGGGCGTGCGCACGGTGGCGTTGAGTTTTTGGAGGGATTTCGCTCAAGGATCGAGAAGCTCGCAATAGATCAGATGAAAAAGAGCTGGCATGGAACGATTGCGTGAGCCGCCGGACAAAACATGGACAGAGCCGGCAAATTTATCGTTGGAAAATCAGAATTATGATTAAACTTTGGAGGGACAAGTCCGAAATTGTGGTTAAGAGATTTTTTGGGTTACGCACTATACGACCGCCGCACACATCATGGAGATCCGCCGAGTCCAAGTCGAATGAAATTTCCACTGTGTCGCTACAAGTCGCAAAGAAATTCCACAGCGGCGTGGGCAGGTAGAATCGAAAGCGTTTTCGTCGCCGTTATTTTTTGTGGGAAGACAAAGTTGAACCATCGGACCGGAAGGAAGTATTAGTCCAAGCCGAGTCCATCTCAAACCAATCGGCCATAGGCTAATGTCATTGGCCGCCCGTGCTGCCGTTCCAAGCCAAGCTGCTGCTCCACGCCACGTCATCTGCTGAGACACTACCTTAGGCCAAATCCATCGCGCGACCCCATTCTGTCCGGCCCCGTCCGTTTGGGGTAAAACGGAAACACGAGGCGGCCCAGCGCACGACGACCCGGACCCATCTGGTCCGTTTTGTGTCTGGGCCGACCCATTTCGAGCGCAAACTTGCGCCGGGTTTGGGTCATGGCGGACACCAAACGGATGCGCGCCTCGTCCGCGTCGGGGCCGTGTGGCAGGCAGCCACCTACCTCCCACCCGCCCACATCAATGCGCACGCGCGGGCGGTGCTACCTCTTGAGCACTGCGTTGGTTTTCCCTTGAAGAGGAAAGGGTTATGCAGCAAAGTAGCGTAAGTATTTCCCTCAGTTTTTGAGAACCAATGTATCAATCCAGTAGGAGGCTACGCGCGAGTCCATCGCACCTACACAAAACAAATAAATCCTGGCAACCAACGCGATAAGGGGTTGTCAATCCCTTCACGGTCACTTACGTGAGTGAGATCTGATAGATATGAGAAGATAATATTTTTGGTATTTTTGTGATAAAGATGCAAAGTAAAATAAAAGCAAAGGAAATAACTAAGTGTTGGAAGATTAATATGATGAAGATAGACCCGGGGGCCATAGGTTTCACTAGTGGCTTCTCTCAAGAGCATAATTATTTTACGGTGGGTGAACGAATTACTGTTCAGCAATTGACAGAATTGAGCATAGTTATGAGAATATCTATGTATGATCATGTATATAGGCATCACGTCCGAGAAAAGTAGACCGATTCCTGTCTGCATCTACTACTATTACTCCACTCATCGACCGCTATCCAGCATGCATCTAGAGTATTAAGTTCATGAAAACAGAGTAACGCCTTAAGCAAGATGACATGATGTAGAGGGATAAATTCATGCAATATGACAAAAACCCCATCTTGTTATCCTCGATGGCAACAATACAATACGTGCCTTGCTGCCCCTACTCTCACTGGGAAAGGACACCACAAGATTGAACCCAAAGCTAAGCACTTCTGCCATTGCAAGAAAGATCAATCTAGTAGGCCAAACCAAACTGATAATTCGAAGAGACTTGCAAAGATAACCAATCATACATAAAAGAATTCAGAGAAGATTCAAATATTGTTCATAGATAATCTTGATCATAAACCCACAATTCATCGGTCTCAACAAACACACCGCAAAAGAAGATTACATAGAATAGATCTCCACGAGAGAGGGGGAGAACATTGTATTGAGATCCAAAAAGAGAGAAGAAGCCATCTAGCTACTAACTATGGACCCGAAGGTCTGAAGTAAACTACTCACACTTTATCGGAGAGGCTATGGTGTTGATGTAGAAGCCCTCCGTGATGGATGCCCCCTCCGGCGGAGCTCCGGATTAGGCCCAAGATTGGATCTCGTGGGTACAGAAGGTTGCGGCGGTGGAATTAGGTTTTTGGCTCCGTATCTGATCGCTTGGGGGTACGTAGGTATATATAGGAGGAAGGAGTACGTCGGTGGAGCAACAGGGGGCCCACGAGGGTGGAGGGCGCGCCCTGGGGGGGTAGGCGCGCCCCCTACCTCGTGGCCTCCTCCTTTGTTTCTTGACATAGGGTCCAAGTCTCCTGGATCATATTCTTCCTGAAAATCACGTTCCCGAAGGTTTCATTCCGTTTGGACTCCGTTTGATATTCCTTTTCTGCGAAACTCTGAAATAGGCAAAAAACAGCAATTCTGGGCTGGGCCTCCGGTTAATAGGTTAGTCCCAAAAATAATATAAAAGTGAATAATAAAGCCCAATAATGTCCAAAACAGTAGATAATATAGCATGGAGCAATCAAAAATTATAGATACGTTGGAGACGTATCAAGCATCCCCAAGCTTAATTCCTGCTCGTCCTCGAGTAGGTAAATGATAAAAACAGAATTTTTGATGCGGAGTGCTACTTGGCATAATTTCAATGTAATTCTTCTTAATTGTGGTATGAATATTCAGATCCGAAAGATTCAAGACAAAAGTTTAATATTGACATAAAAATAATAATACTTCAAGCATACTAACAAAGAAATCATGTCTTCTCAAAATAACATGGCCAAAGAAAGTTATGCCTACAAAATCATATAGTCTGGCTATGCTCTATTTTCACCACACAAAGTATTTAAATCATGCACAACCCCGATGACAAGCCAAGCAATTGTTTCATACTTTTAACGTTCTCAAACTTTTTCAATCTTCACGCAATACATGAGCGTGAGCCATGGACATAGCACTATATGTGGAATAGAATGGTGGTTGTGGAGAAGACAAAAAGGGAGAAGATAGCCTCACATCAACTAGGCGTATCAACAGGCTATGGAGATGCCCATCAATAGATGTCAATGTGAATGAGTAGGGATTGCCATGCAACGGATGCACTAGAGCTATAAGTATATGAAAGCTCAACAAAGGAAACTAAGTGGGTGTGCATCCAACTCGCTTGCTCACGAAGACCTAGGGCATTTTGAGGAAGCCCATCATTGGAATATACAAGCCAAGTTCTATAATGAAAATTTCCCACTAGTATATGAAAGTGACAAAATGAGAGACTCTCTATCATGGAGATCATGGTGCTACTTTGAAGCACAAGTGTGGTAAAAGGATAGCAACATTCTCCCTTCTCTCTTTTTCTTTTTTTTATTTGGGCCTTTTCTCTTCTTTTTAATGGCCTCTTTTCTCTTTTTTTTTCGTCCGGAGTCTCATCCCGACTTGTGGGGGAATCATAGTCTCCATCATCCTTTCCTCACTTGGGACAATGCTCTAAAAATGAAGATCATCACACTTTTATTTTCTTACAACTCAACAATTACAACTCGATACTTAGAACAAAATATGACTCTATATGAATGCCTCCGGTGGTGTACCGGGATATGCAATGAATCAAGAGTGACATGTATGAAAGAATTATGAACGGTGGCTTTGCCACAAATACGATGTCAACTACATGATCATGCAAAGCAATATGACAATGATGGAGCGTGTCATAATAAACGGAATGGTGGAAAGTTGCATGGCAATATATCTCGGAAGGGCTATGGAAATGCCATGATAGGTAGGTATTGTGGCTGTTTTGAGGAAGGTATATGGTGCGTGTATGATACCGGCGAAAAGTGCGCGGTATTAGAGAGGCTAGCAATGGTGGAAGGAGGAAAAGTGTGTATAATCCATGGACTCAACATTAGTCATAAAGAACTCATATAACTATTGCAAAAATCTACAAGTTATCAAAGCAAAGTATTACGCGCATGCTCCTAGGGGGATAGATTGGTAGGAAAAGACCATCGCTCGTCCCCGACCGCCACTCGTAAGGAAGACAATCAATAAATAAATCATGCTCCGACTTCATCACATAACGGTTCACCATACGTGCATGCTACGGGAATCACAAACTTTAACACAAGTATTTCTCAAATTAACAACTAATCAACTAGCATGACTCTAATATCACCATCTTCATATCTCAAAACAATTATCAAGCATCAAACTTTTCATAGTATTCAACACACTCATAAGAATTTTTACTAATCTTGTATGCCTAGCATATTAGGATTATTTAAGAAAATTACCATGCTATTTAAGACTCTCAAAATAATCTAAGTGAAGCATGAGAGATCAATATTTTCTATAAAACAAATCCACCACCGTGCTCTAAAAGATATAAGTGAAGTACTAGAGCAAAAACTATATAACTCAAAAGATATAAGTGAAGCACATAGAGTATTCTAACAAATTCCAAATCATGTATGGCTCTCTCAAAAGGTGTGTACAGAAAGGATGATTGTGGTAAACTAACAAGCAAAGACTCAAATCATACAATACGCTCCAAGCAAAACACATATCATGTAGTGAATAAAAATATAGCTCCAAGTAAAGTTACCGATGGAAGTAGACGAAAGAGGGGATTCCTTCCGGGGCATCCCCAAGCTTTGGCTTTATGGTATCCTTAGATTATCTTGGGGGTGCCATGGGCGTCCCCAAGCTTAGGCTCTTGCCACTCCTTCTTCCATAATCCATCAAAATCTTTCACCCAAAACTTGAAAACTTCACAACACAAAACTTAACAGAAAATCTCGTGAGCTCCGTTAGCGAAAGAAAACAATAAACCACTTCAAGGTACTGTAATGAACACATTCTTCATTTATATTGGTGTTAAACCTACTGTATTCCAACTTCTATATGGTTTATAAACTATTTTACTAGCCATAGATTCATCAAGATATGCAAACAACACACGAAAAACAGAATCTGTCAAAAACAGAACAGTCTGTAGTAATCTGTAACTAACGCAAACTTCTGGAACTCCAAAAAATAAGATAAAATAGGACGACCTAGGAAATTTGTTTATTGATCAGCAGAAATTGGAATGACTATTGTATCACGTTCTGGTGATTTTTAACAATTGTTTTCGTGAACAGAAAGTTTCTGGAAATTATAGCAAGATCAAATAACTATCATCCAAGAAGATCCTATAGGTTTAACTTGGCACAAACACTGATTAAAAGATAAAAACACATCTAACCAGAGGCTAGAACAAATATTTATTCCTAAGCAGAAGCAAAAAAATAAAAAAATAAAAATAAAATTGGGTTGCCTCCCAACAAGCGTTATCGTTTAACGCCCCTAGCTAGGCATAAAAGCAAGGATAGATCTAGGTATTGCCATCTTTGGTAGGCAATTCTTCAATAAGACATCTATCATCCTTAGGAACTTCTTTCTTTTTAGTAATTATCAAACTTTTAGGCACAAGATCGAAAAATTCATTTGTAGCAAATGGTTCCTTGATGATAGCAAAAAGATTGGGATGAATACTTATAGATTTGAGATCCGCAGTTTCCTTACTAGAGGATTCACCCATATTTTTAGGAACATACATAAGCTTGGCAATTTTAGTGGGAGGACTAGGATTATTCTTTACGGAAGAAAAAGTGGTTCCCAAGTTGGTACTGGTACCCTCAAGTTTCGATTCTAGTGGAATCTTGATTTATTCTCTCATTAACTTTGGGTTCCTTCTCTTTAATATTTTTCAAAGTGACTCCTACCTTAGATACATATTGGGTAATTTGGTTGTGGATCTTTTTATCTAGATTTCAATTAACTCTACGGTAGCAACTTTATTTTCAATAATTTCAAGTCTTTGCATTACATGCTCCAAAGTTAACATAGTTCCATTAACCAAAAGAGGTGGTGAGCCAAATAAATCTATCATAGCATTATAAGAGTCAAAAGTATGGCTACCCAAGAAATTCCCTCCGGTAATGGTATCAAGAATATATCTATACCAAGGATTAGCGCCTACATAAAAATTGCGGAGAAGAACGGAAGTAGATTGCTTCCTGGCAGATCTATTTTGAGCATTGCAAATTCTATACCAAGCGTCTTTTAGATTTTCCCCCTCCCTTTGTTTAAAATTGAGAACTTCATTTTCGGGAGACAACGGAGAAGATAAAGGACTAGCCATGACGGCAAGGCAGGCAAATGGAAAAAGAGGCAAACGGAAAAGAGAGGGCGAATAAAACGGCAGGGGTGAAGTGGGGGAGAGGAAAACGAGAGGCAAATGGCAAATAATGTAATGCGGGAGATAAGGGTTTGTGATGGGTACTTGGTATACTGACTTTTGCGTAGCCCTCCCCAGCAACGGCGCCAGAAATCCTTCTTGCTACCTCTTGAGCACTGCGTTCGTTTTCCCTTGAAGAGGAAAGGGTGATGCAGCAAAGTAGCGTAAGTATTTCCCTCAGTTTTTGAGAACCAAGGTATCAATCCAGTAGGAGGCTACGCGCGAGTCCCTCGCACCTACACAAAACAAATAAATCCTCGCAACTAATGCGATAAGGGGTTGTCAATCCCTTCACAGTCACTTACGAGAGTGAGATCTGATAGATATGATAGGATAATATTTTTGGTATTTTTTTGATAAAGATGCAAAGTAAAATAAAAGCAAAGGAAATAACTAAGTGTTGGAAGATTAATATGATGAAGATAGACCCGGGGGCCATAGGTTTCACTAGTGGCTTCTCTCAAGAGCATAATTATTTTACGGTGGGTGAACGAATTACTGTTGAGCAATTGACAGAATTGAGCATAGTTATGAGAATATCTAGGTATGGTCATGTATATAGGCATCACGTCCGAGACAAGCAGACCGACTCCTGCCTCCATCTACTACTATTACTCCACTCATCGACCGCTATCCAGCATGCATCTAGAGTATTAAGTTCATGAAAACAGAGTAAGACCTTAAGCAAGATGACATGATGTAGAGGGATAAATTCATGCAATATGATAAAAAAACCCATCTTGTTATCCTCGATGGCAACAATACAATACGTGCCTTGCTGCCCCTACTATCACTGGGAAAGGACACCGCAAGATTGAACCCAAAGCTAAAGACTTCTCCCATTGCAAGAAAGCTCAATCTAGTAGGCCAAACCAAACTGATAATTCGAAGAGACTTGCAAAGATAACCAATCATACATAAAAGAATTTAGAGAAGATTCAAATATTGTTCATAGATAATCTTGATCATAAACCCACAATTCATCGGTCTCAACAAACACACCGCAAAAGAAGATTACATCGAATAGATCTCCACGAGAGAGGGGGGAACATTGTATTGAGATCCAAAAAGAGAGAAGAAGCCATCTAGCTACTAACTATGGACCCGAAGGTCTGAAGTAAACTACTCACACTTCATCGGAGAGGCTATGGTGTTGATGTAGAAGCCCTCCGCGATGGATGCCCCCTCCAGCGGAGCTCCGGAACAGGCCCCAAGATGGGATCTCGTGGGTACAGAAGGTTGCGTTGGTGGAATTAGGTTTTTGGCTCCGTATCTGATCGTTTGGGGGTACGTAGGTATATATAGGAGGAAGGAGTACGTCGGTGGAGCAACAGGGGGCCCACGAGGGTGGAGGGCGCGCCCTGGGGGGTAGGCGCGCCCCCCTACCTCGTGGCCTCCTCCTTTGTTTCTTGACGTAGGGTCCAAGTCTCGTGGATCATATTCTTCCTAAAAATCACGTTCCCGAAGGTTTCATTCCGTTTGGACACCGTTTGATATTCCTTTTCTGCGAAACTCTGAAATAGGCAAAAAACAGCAATTCTGGGCTGGGCCTCCGGTTAATAGGTTAGTCCCAAAAATAATATAAAAGTGAATAATAAAGCCCAACAATGTCCAAAACAGTAGATAATATAGCATGGAGCAATAAAAAATTATAGATACGTTGGAGACGTTTCAGGCGGCCCCGCCTGTCATCCGCCCAGGCGAGGGGTCGCGGTCCTTCTTAAATCGGAACCATGGACAGGTCGTCGTCTACACTGCCCCACGCCACCCCGCGGCCTCCTCGAAACCCGACAGCCCCAGTCCCAAACCCTAGCCAACAACTCGCCGGCCGGCCGCCCGCAACCATGGGGTTATGGAACTACGGCCGCAAAGGCAAGCACGACCGCGAGGCTGGCTCCTCGTCGGGACGCCGCCGGGCTCCGTGAAGAAGGAGGAGCCTGCATCGCCATCGCCACCGCGTCGGGCCCCCGCGCCGCCCGCGTTCTCCATCGCACCCAAGGCCACCGGCGAGCGCGACCGACACTACATCGAGGGGGCCATCTGCCGCCGTTATTGGGAGACGAGGACACCGCTGCCCTGGAGAGACGTCCACCTCCCCAATAACTGGCACCTGTCGGCCGACCGCGTGCCGATCCCGCCGGTCCCGCTGCGCGGCCGTGCGCGCCGCCAGGGGATCCACCGCCGCCGCCGCCTCCTCCCGGACGACCTCTACTACGACGAGAGGTACGCCCCCGACTCGCCATTGTGGGACACTTGGTTCCGCGATGAGCACGACATGCGGCGGGCGTCATTCTTCGTCGGCACGTCGACGGGGCCGCGGCGGCCATGTGAGCCCCGAGTGGCTCCCCAGGCGTGCGGGCGTACGCGGGTGCGCGGCCTGACACCTACGCCATCGCCGTCGCCATTTCCATCGCCACCCCTACCTCCTCGCATGATAGCGGAGGAGAAGGCCCGGCTCATGGCGTGTGTGCTGGAGGACTCCATGCACACGCACGACGAGCGCCAATGGGAGGTCCTCGAGGAGATGACGGACCTCTCCGCGGCCGGCGACGTCGCCATCCTCGAGCTGGAGATGGTGCCGAAGGAGGAGGTGGTGGAGGAGCCGCTGGTGGCTGCGTTCCACCCTGGCCTGGTGGGCCAGGGGTGGTGATGAGGACATAGACCTGGGGTAGGGTAATAGGCCTGACCTATACGTCCTATCCAAGGTCACTGTCTTAGAAACAAAGAAGCTCAAGAGACAACAGGGAGGGCCCAACAAAGGTGTCGAGTGCAATCCACTTGACCTACCAGTCACTCACAGATTCCTCCTTCCTTAAGTCACTCGACCACTCGATCATTCGACCATGCAAGAATCCATTCGACCTGTTTGAAGACCAGGAGTCATCAAGAACAGCAACGGGCAAGCGTCCACTCTGTAGTCTGTAAGGCCATTAAGGCATTTATGGCTGGCATTACCAGTAACGCCACCTCTTTATGTACATTGAACTCTTGGTAACGGAGGATGGCCAGGGTCCTGGCGCACTCTATATAAGCCACCCTCCTCCTCTGGCACAAGGGTTCGCACCCCCTGTAAAACACACACACACGCGCATAATCCAGTCGACCGCCTCCGGGCACCGAGACGTAGGGCTATTACTTCCTCCGTGAAGGGTCTGAACTCGTAAAACTCGTGTGTACAACTTCGCCAGAGCTAGGATCTTGCCTCCTCATACCTACCCCCCATTCTACTGTCAGTCTTAGATCCACGACAGTTGGTGCCCACCTTGGGGCGGGTGTCTTAGCGACTTTTTGGTGAAGTTGCAATTTTTCCGATTCCCATCATCATGGTTTCCGGCGGTGGATTGGCCGAGGGCCGCGACATCTGTCTCGGCGCGCCCGTCTTCGTCGCCGACGACTCCACCTGGCTTCAAGAGGCTCCACTCGACGTCGAGGCGCTCCCCGTCCGCGGGGCGACGCACTTTCGCGCGTGCGTCCGCGGCGTCCTTCTCCGGCAGCCGTCGACCCAGTATCGGTCGGCTCCTGTGGTATCCTCGCTCCCTGCTGTTCGCCGGCGCAAGCGTTTCGGTCGGTCGCGGCTCCAATGGTCGGTGAGACATGCGGTGGCCCGTCAGTCGGCCACCCCACAAGTCGCGGCAATCAAGCTGGACGAAACTCTCTACGGCCTGTTCGACTGGCTCCGTTGAGACCGGATCCGAGTGCGACAGCAGCGATCCTGCGGCGGAAATCTTGATGGTCGACGGACCACGCAGTCCTCCTGGCTTCTCCCGCGACGACGGTGGTGATGGCAGTGGCAATCCGTCGCACGTTCATGAGGAATACTGCCCCGAGCCCCTTTCTTCGCAGCAGAGGGAAGAGCTTCGCCGCCGCAATAGGGAAGAACTTTGCTGAGCGCACTCGATTGGAGAACCTCCAGCACGCACTCGACGAGCGTACTCGGCAGCGGATTCCTGAGTCCAGTCGACGATAGCTTTTTCCGCCTCAAACTCAGGTATACCGAACTCCGATTCAAAATCTCACAGCTGCAGCCCGAATAACAGAGTCAATCCAGCCTTCCCAGTCGGAAGCTGGCAGAGGTATGATGCAGATCTCGGCTTTACTCCGGGCAGCAGGAGAGCAGAACACAGCAGTATCTCAGTCGCGGAATAGGATTCATAGCAGATCTGTGATGGCAGACACAGTTCAGTCGGCTCACAGTCCAAAATCGCCCCCGCGGCGTGAGGGACGTGGATACCAGCAAGATCGGTACAGAAACCGCGAGCAGTATGATCACCGACTCGACCACGATGACCATCGTCGAGTGCCCACGCCTCCCCCGAGGAGTGGGCATACGTGCCTCGACGGCATGATGACAGGCGCCCCCACAGCGGCGAGCGAAGAGTACCAGTCGACCCAAGGGAGCTGGGCTTTGATGTGAGATCTATTCTCGTGCAAGGTCTGGTTTACAGGAACAGAGCACACAGAGAGGGTCATGACAGAGATCACCCGACTGGCAGAAGAGTGCATGTTTCAGGTCCAGAGTGCTTCAGCATAGCCATTAGGACTGCAGTGATACCTCCCAACTTCAGGTTGGCGACTGGAGTCAGCAAGTTCACTAGTGAGTCCAAGCCTGACACTTGGCTTGAGGATTACCGAGTGGCTGTTCAAATCGGTGGTGGCAATGATGAAGTGGCTATGAAGCACCTTCCTCTGATGTTTGAAGGCTCGGCCAGAGCATAGTTGACCCAGCTGGCGCCTGGCAGCATATACAGTTGGGAGGAACTCGCCCGAGTGTCTGTTAGAACTTTTGAGGGCACTTGCAAATGGCCGACAGGGTTAACAGAATTGTAGCAATGCGTGCAGAAGCCGAATGAGACCTTGAGAGGTTATATCCAGAGATGGATCACATTGCACCATACAGTGGAGAATGTGTCAGATCACCAAGCAGTTTGTGCCTTCAAGGAGGGTGTTAAGTATCGAGAGTTGAATCTGAAATTCGGTCGGACAGGGGATATGTCCCTGACTTGGATGATGGAGATTGCCACCAAGTACGCTAATGGTGAAGAGTAAGACCGACTCCGGAGTGGCAAGCACAAAACAGTCGCCCAGGAAACCGGAGGAGGGAATTCCAATCGGAAACAGAAGCGCAAGACCGAACCAGCTGCTCTTGGTGAGGCTTTAGTTGTGGCTCAAGGAAAGTTCAAAGGGAAGCCCAAAGGGCCCTGGAACCCCAAGAAAGTGAAAGATCAAGCCGGAAATGATGTGTTGGATTTACCATGCCACATTCATATCAAGAAAGATGAAGAGGGTAATCTCATTTACCCTAAACACACCACTCGACAGTGTCGACTCCTGATCCAGCAGTTCCGAGAGAAACAACCCAATGAGAAGGAAAAGGAGTCAGACAAGGGTGAGGATAAGGAAGATGATGATGATGGTTTTCCCAACGTCAATTCCACTCTGATGATTTTTGCTGATGTTGAGAGCAAAAGTCGACTGAAAGTTATCAACAGAGAAGTGAACATGGTTGCCCCGGCAACACCTAGTTATTTGAAGTGGTCTCAGACTGCCATCACATTCGACCAGTAAGATCACCCAGCGCGTATAGCCACCCCTGGGAGGCAAGCGTTGGTGGTCGACCCAGTTGTTGAGGGCACTCGACTGACCAAAGTGCTAATGGATGGTGGCAGCGGCCTGAATATCCTTTATGCTGAAACCTTGAAGGGAATGGGCATTCAGATGTCCAAGCTTAGTGAAAGCAATATGAGTAGGGAATGGGCATTCCGATGTCCAAGCTTAGTGAAAGCAACATGAGTTTCCATGGCGTTATAGCTAGCAAGAAGGCTGAATCACTCGGCCAGATCGCCCTTGATGTGGTTTTCGGTTATTCCAAGAATTACCGCAAGGAAAAGATGACATTTCAAGTAGTGGATTTCCAGAGTGCTTATCATGCTATTCTGGGTAGGCCTGGTTATGCATGTTTTATGGCTCGACTATGTTACGTGTACCTCAAATTGAAGATGCCTGGTCCCAGAGGAGTGATCACCATCACTGGCAATCATCAGAAAGCAGAAGAGTGCTTCCAGAAGGGCTCAAAAATCGCCGATGCACAAATGGCAGCAGTTGAAATGCAAGAATACCGGAAGAATGCATATCCGAGTGATTTGCTGCGTTCCAAGAAGCCTGCCACAGATTCTGCATTTCAGTCGTCCGGTGAAACCAAGCCGATTCATATTCACCCGACCGATCCTAATGCTGCTCCTACTCATATCTTGACATCACTCGATGGCAAATAGGAAGAAGCGCTCATCTAGTTCCTCCGTGAGAACTGGGACATCTTTGCATAGAAGCCTTCTGACATGCCGGGTGTTCCCAGGGGACTGGCTGAGCATCGTTTGCGAGTCGACCCGAAAGTAAAACCAGTCAAGGAACATCTTCGACGGTCCGCCGTACAGAAGAGCAAAGCAATTGGTGAGGAAGTGGCTCGGCTCCTGGCAGCTGAGTTCATCCGAGAGATTTACCACTCCGAGTGGCTCGCCAATGTTGTCATGGTCCCCAAGAAGGACGACTCACTTTGCATGTGCATTGACTTCATGCATATCAACCGGGCCTGCCCGAAAGATCATTTTCCTCTCCCCCGCATCGACTAGATCGTCGACTCGATTGCGGGGTGCGAGCGATTGTCTTTCTGGACGCCTATTCCGGGTATCATCAGATCCGACTGTATGGACCCGATGAGATAAAAATGGCTTTCATCACTCCATTCGGATGCTTCTGTTATGTCACCATGCCATTCGGCCTGAAGAATGCCGAAGCAACATTCATGAGGATGATTCAGAAGTGTCTGCTCACTCAAATCAGTCGGAATGTGGAAGCATACATGGATGACATTGTGGTCAAGTCACGTAAGGGTTCCGACCTGCTGGCTGACCTTGCTGAAACCTTTGCCAACCTCAAAAGGTATGATATCAAGCTTAACCCATCAAAGTGCACATTCGGAGTTCCTGGCGGAAAGTTACTCGGCTTCCTCGTTTCCGAACGAGGGATCAACGCTAACCCAGAGAAAGTTGGTGTTATACTCCGGATGAAATGCCCTGTGCGTGTGCATGATGTCCAGAAGCTTACTGGTTGTTTGGCCGCCTTGAGTCGATTCATTTCTCGCCTCGGTGAAAAGGCTTTGCCTCTCTACCGACTGATGAAGAAATCTGATAAGTTCGAGTGGACTCCTGAAGCTAATGCAGCGTTTGCAGAACTCAAAGCCCTGCTTTCCACCCAGCCGGTGCTCGCTGCCCCAATCAGCAAAGAGCCTTTACTGCTTTATATTGCAGCCACTGGACAAGTTTTCAGTACAGTACTCACGGTCGAGCAGGAAGAAGAAGAAAAAGCCTATAAAGTTCAGCGCCCAGTGTACTATGTTTCTGAAGTGCTGACTCCATCCAAGCAAAGATATCCACATTACAAGAAGCTTATTTACGGGATTTACATGACCACGAAGAAGGTTGCACACTATTTCTCTGATCACTCCATTACAGTCCTCAGCAACGCACCATTGTCAGAGATCCTGAACAACAGAGATGCAACTGGTCGAGTGGCAAAGTGGGCGATTGAACTCCTTCCCTTGGATATCAAGTTTGAGGCAAAGAAAGCTATCAAATCCCAAGCAATAGCAGATTTCCTCGCCGAGTGGGTCGAACAGCAACTGCCGACTCACACTCGGAGCATTGGACCATGTTCTTCGATGGATCCAAGATGCTGAATGGTCCCGGTGCTGGGGTGGTATTAGTATCCCCCTGAGGCGACAAACTCAGCTATGTTCTCCAGATTCATTTTGACTCCAACAATGAAGCTGAATATGAAGCACTTCTGTACGGGTTGCGTATGGCCATTTCACTCGGCGTCCGTTGCCTCATGGTCTATGGCGACTCGGATTTAGTGGTTAATGAAGTGATGAAGGAGTGGGACGTCAGAAGCCCAGCTATGACTGGCTATTGTCATGCAGTGAGAAAGTTAGAGAAGAGGTTTGAGGGGTTAGAGCTCCATCACATACCCTGACTGAAAAATCAAGCAGCCGATGATTTGGATAAGATAGGTTCCAAGAGGGAGGCCATTCCCAGCAATGTGTTTTTGGAACATATTCATACACCTTCAGTTCAAGAAGATCCTTTCACTGAAGAGCCCCCACAACCAAAGAGTGCCACTAATCCGACTGAAGTCGAAGTCCCAGCCGTGGTCGACTTGATCATGGAGGTTTTGGTCATCAGTCCCGACTGGACAGTGCCGTACATCGCGCACATTCTGAGGAAGGAGCTCCCAGAGGATGAAGAAGAGGCTCGACAGATCGTCCGTCGATCCAATGCCTTTACTGTGATAAGAGGACAGCTGTTCAGAGAAAGTGTAACTGGAGTCAGCCAGAAATGCATAACACCAGAAGAAGGTTGAGTGATCCTCAACGACATCCACTCGGGGACCTGTGGTCATCATGCGTCCTCTCGGACCATTGTGGCCAAAGCATACCGAGCGGGATTTTATTGGCCACGGGCAAATGAGATGGCAAAAGAAATAGTCGACAAATGTGAAGGTTACCAGTTTTACTCCAACATGTCTCACAAGCCTGCATCAGCCCTGAAGACCATTCCACTCGTCTGGACCTTTGTTGTTTGGGGTTTGGATATGGTTGGACCTCTGAGGACCGGTAGGAGCGGCTTCACTCACGAGCTCGTGGCAGTCGACAAGTTCACCAAATGGATTGAAGCCAAGCCTATCAAAAATCTTGAAGCTAGTACTGCTGTCATTTATCAGAGAGTTAACATTCAGATATGGTGTTCCGCATAACATCATCACTGACAATGGGTCGAACTTCGATTTTTATGAGTTCAGAGCCTTCTGCGCTTCCCAAGGCACTCGAGTCGACTATCCTTCAGTCGCCCACCCCCAGTCGAATGGACAAGTTGAAAGAGCAAACAGATTGATTCTCAAAGGACTGAAACCCCGACTGATGCGTGATCTTAAGCACGCAGCAGGCGCCTGGGTCGATGAACTTCCATCAGCGCTTTGGGGATTGAGGACAACTCCCAATCGGTCGACTGGCCGAACTCCATTCTTCTTGGTCTATGGAGCTGAGGCTGTACTTCTGAGTGACTTGCTTCACAATGCACCCCGAGTCGAGCTTTTCTCAGAAGATGAAGCAAAACAGGTACGGCAAGATGCAGTTCATCTCCTGGAAGAGGAAAGAGAGATGTCCCTGATCCGGTCGACCTTCTATCAGCAAGACCTGCGCCGATTCCACGCCAGAAACGTGAGGGGTCGAGCATTTCAAGAGGGAGATTTGGTTCTTCGAGTGGATCAGTAGAAACCACACAAGCTTGCTCCTGCTTGGGAAGGCCCCTTCGTTGTCACCAGAGTGCTCCACAATGGAGCGTACCACCTGTACAACGTTGAGCACAAGAAAGACGAGCCACACGCTTGGAATGCGGAGCTGCTCCGCCCCTTTTACACTTAAGCTTTCAGACCGTTGAGATGTAGTAAGAAATACCTTCTAGTTTGATTATCAAAGACACAGTTTTACAGTCTCCTATATGATTGCTGTTTCTTTTTTATATGTTTCAAATTCCCCAGTGGGTGCCTTAGATGCGAATCCGTTTCGCCTAAGTTTGAAAAAAAGAATCATGTCGAGTGAAGAGCAAGTCTCTCACTCGAGGGCTTAGCTGCGAATCCGTTTCGCCTAAGTTTAAAAAAAATCCTACCGAGTGGTGAGCAAGCCTCTCACTTGGAGGCTTAGCTGCGAATCCGTTTCGCCTAAGTATAAAAAATCCTACCGAGTGGTGAGCAAGCCTCTCACTCGGGGGCTTAGCTGCAGTCCAGTACTTGCCTAAGTATGAAAAATCCTACTGAGTGGTGAGCAAGCCTCTCACTCGGGGGCTTAGCTGCAGTCCAGTACTCGCCTAAGTTTGAAAAACCGTACCGAGTGGTGAGCAAACCTCTCACTCGGGGGCTTAGCTGCAGTCCAGTAGTCGCCTAAGTTTGAAAGATCCTACTAAGTGGTGAGCAAGCCTCCCACTCGGGGGCTTAGCTGCAGTCCAGTACCCGCCTAAGTTTGAAAAATCCTACCGAGTGGTGAGCAAACCTCTCACTTGGGGGCTTAGCTGCAGTCCAGTAGTCGCCTAAGTTTGAAAGATCCTACTGAGTGGTGAGCAAGCCTCTCACTCGGGGGCTTAGCTGCAGTCCAGTACTCGCCTAAGTTTGAAAAATCCTATCGAGTGGTGAGCAAGCCTCTCACTCGGGGGCTTAGCTGCAGTCCAGTACTCGCCTAAGTTTGAAAAATCCTACTGAGTGGTGAGCAACCCTCACACTTGGGGGCTTAGCTGCAGTCCCTTACTCGCCTAAGTTTGAAAAATCCTACCGAGTGGTGAGCAACCTTCACACTCGGGGGCTTAGCTGTGGTCCCTTACTCGCCTAAGTTTAAAAAATCCTACCGAGTGGTGAGCAACCCTCACACTCGGAGGCTTAGCTGCAGTCCAGCACTCGCCTAAGTATAAAAAGTCCTACCGAGTGGTGAGCAACCCTCACACTCGGGGGCTTAGCTGCAGTCCCGTTCTCGCCTAAGTTTTAAAAATCCTACCGAGTGGTGAGCAACCCTCACACTCGGGGGCTTAGCTGCAGTCCCGTACTCGCCTAAATTTAAAAGAATCCTACCGAGTGGTGAGCCACCCTCACACTCGGAGGCTTAGCTGCAGTCCAGCACTCGCCTAAGTTTAAAAAATCCTACCGAGTGGTGAGAAACCCTCACACTCGGAGGCTTAGCTGCAGTCCAGCACTCGCCTAAGTTTGAAGCACATCTCTATCCGCAAGGACGACGAGGTGCAGGTCGACTGCAACCTTCTCCTCGGAGCCGCGCCACAAGTATAACGTGTGCCCCGTCCTGATCCGCAAGGACGACGAGGTGCAGGTCGACTGCAACCTTCTCTTCGGAGCTACGCCACAAATACAACGTGCGCTCCATCCCTATCCGCAAGGACGACGAGGTGCAGGTCGACTGCAACCTTCTCTTCGGAGCTACACCACAAATACAACGTGCGCTCCATCCCTATCCGCAAGGACGACGAGGTGCAGGTCGACTGCAACCTTCTCCTCGGAGCTGCACCACAAGTATAATGTGCGCCCCGTCCTGATCCGCAAGGTCGACGAGGTGCAGGTCGACCGGAAGTACCTCCTCAGAGCTGCATCTCAAGTACAAAGATTATTCCGAGTGAAAAACAAGTTCCAATCGAAGGCAAACACGAGCATATTCAGAGATAAACCAAGTTCAGATAAATCCTAAGGTTCCGGACCACGGATCAAAAGTACTCGAGCATCAAGCCCGAAGAAGTTTAACGATTACACAAATCACTCGGCATACCGAGGCAAATAAAGGTGGAGCATAATGTTTTTTGGTCACTCGTCAGGAGAAGGACTGGCCGGGTCGCAGAAACTGTCAAGGTCTATGCTGTTTGCGATGCGAGTGGCGGCGTCAAGGAAAGTGTCCATGAAGGACTGGAAAGTGAGCCTTTTTGTGTTAGCAACCTTGAGCTCCGCCAGCTTGTCTTCTTTGAATCCTTGCAGTGCACTCGGACCAGGGACAGGGCGACATCAGTGCCGCAGTGAGCAGATGACTTCTTCCATTCTTGCACTCAGCCAGGTATTTGATTCAGTCGAGGCATCAGAGACTCGAGGTCTTGAGACAGTTCCGCCTGAGGCCAGAGTTCAGCATCAACCCGAGTCATCGCCGCCTTCAGGCGGGCAAGATAAGCAACCGCGTTGTCCATGCGAGATTCCAACCGCAGTACATTCATTGCGACGTCATCTTTGACTGGGCAATTTATGGGATCAAGACCCGTCTCGACCCGCCCAGTTTCTGCTTCAAAGTCCTGGCAAAGTTCTACACAGTCGAGTAAATGGTGAGTCGACAATATAATAAGACCTGTCAATCGACCATAACGAGTCAGTTGAACATCAGTACCTTCAAGCTTTAAGACCAGTTTTGCGGCAAGCTGGCCCAGATAAGATTCCAACTCGCCCTTCTTGGCTTTGAGGCTCCCAATCTCGTCAGTCAGCTTTCCTTGTCTTTCTTCAGTCGCTCGACCTTCTGATTGGCATCAGAGACAGCAGTCTTAAGTTTGGAGTTCTCTTCATCTAACTTGCCGACTGAAGCAAGCTTCTTGTCAGCAAGTGCCATTTTCTCTCACGCTTCCTTCTGCGCGGCAGCAAGATCCAGATCCTTCTTCTCCAGAGCCTGCTTCATTTTCTCTAAAGAAATAACATTCTTCGCACGAGCTTGCAGTTGACGGTTTTCACTACATACATCTGCTCGAGTGGAGTCAGTCGGTTCAAAAAATGGAAAGGAAAAGTGCCGGTCGTAAGATGGACAGTTGATGATTGGTTACATCCCATGGCAGTTACTTCATCACGAGCAGTCTTGAGATTCTTCTTGGCCAGTTCCAGATTAAGGTTGAGGCTGATTTGCTGCTTGTTCAGTGTAGAAATTTGAGCCCCAAGATCACAAGATTTCTGCAGTCAATATATAAGACATATCAGTCGACAGAAACAAAAGAGCATCATAGTGAAAGTTACTCTAAGACTACCGCCGAATCAAACATTCAACGGTAGTCTCGGGGACTACACCCAGTGGGTGCACTTAGCGTGCCCCCACTAGTTCGATTCAACACTCGGCATGGTCTGCCCGGCTCGAGTTAAAAAAAAGTGAAGAAAGTTGTTCTCAGACCATCGTCGACTGCCCGCAGTCCACCACGGTCTCGGGGACTACACCCAGTGGGTGCACTTAGCGTGCCCCCACTGGTTTAGATTTTCACTCGACATGATCCGCCCAGGCCGAGTGAGAAAATTCAGATTCTCAGACCACAGTCGACTGCCCGCAGTCAACTATGGTCTCAGGGACTACACCCAGTGGGTGCACTCAGTGTGCCCCCACTAGTTCAAAAATTCAATCGACTGAATCCAAGTCGACTCAAGTGGAAGACGTATACAACTTTAAGGCAGACAAATCCCAATGGGTGATCGGATGAGAAATAAGATTAGTCGGAAATCAACTAACCTGGACATTGGTCTGCAGAGCAGTGCCGGCGTTGAAGGCCACCTGATTGGCCTCGTGCACCACTTTCATCTGCCCCATCACAAGATTCAACTGAAGAAGAGCTTCCTTGGCAGCACTCGGTGGGTCGTCTGGAGTTTAGTACGCGATGAAAAGCAATGATGGCTGGGCAGTCGAAGCGGCCGCTGGGTTTGATGCGTGGAGTTGTATTGGAGCAGCAAGGGTCTGACCAGCTAACCCTGATGGACAGTCAGTCGACAGTGGGATAACGAAAGTGACGTTGGCGTGAGCTGGATCTGTGGATCGCTCGACCGCCGTCCCAGGCATCAGTGTCGACTGAGGAACCTGAACCTCGGGCGCTTTCCCGCTAAGTCCTTTGTCCCTCCTCCTCCTTTCCCTCAAGGGCACTTCTTCTTCTTCATCGTCCGGAAGCACAACAACGTCTCGTGGAGCTGCAGCAAACAGAAAAAATCAGAGAGACAACTGATGAACAATCCAGTCGATCGAATAAATTCGATTCGGGCAGACTTACTGGCTTTGGAGGTAGCTGCGTCATCGGTTTCCTCGTCGTCTGGGACCTTGTCGATATCCATATCAGTCGCGGCAGAGGCCGGGCTGGAAAAGTTCATCATCCACTCGGCCAGGACAGGAGAATCAGTCGGAGCAAGAAAACACGGGAAGAACATTTACCCAGAAGCAACAGGAACATCCATCTTAATCTTAGGCAAGGTCTTCCGGGCCTTCAACGAATTGATCTTGGGCTGCTTGGTGACTTTCTCAGCCAACTCTGGAGGCGGAGACCGAGCGCGCTTTTGAGATGGAGCGCTCGAGGCCACAGCCTTACCGCGCCTGCCCGCGGGATCATGGTGCTGCTTGGATCGACGTTCTGAACGAGGCGGTGAGTCGACTACCTCCTCGTCGTCTGACTCGTCGCTCTCATCTTCATCATCGTCGTCTGGTGACTCCCATTCACCACTCCCCTCCACGCTGTCCTCGCCCTCATGGTCCTGCTCCAGAGCTTGTTCACCATTGGGCATTGAGTACATCTCTATGTAAATCTACAAGACAAGAAGTCGAGTGGAAATCAGTTGGATTAACAAATAGTCGGAAAACGCATCCAAATGCAATCGGTTATAGCGGCCAAACCTTGTCTGGTTGGTTGCTGTCGCTGAAAGGGTCAACTCTCCTGGCACCCCTGGGGTTGTCCTTGTTTCCGGTGATGCTCCTCAGCCATTGGGCCACTGTTTTGGCCGGCACCTCCTCTGGATGAACCCGAGCGGTGTCGCCGGCTCCGGAGTACATCCACATGGAGTGGTCACGGGCCTGGAGCGGTTGAATGCACCGACTGAGGAACACCTCCAACAAATCCATGCCGGTGACGCCTTGGTTGATCAGCTGGACCACCCTCTCGACCAGCATGCCTGTCTCCGCCTTCTCCGTGGCGGTCACTTTCAACAAAGAGGGAGTCTGAACACGATCGAAAGAAAAAGGAGGAAGTCCAGTCGACTGGCCTGGAGTCGCGATATGCTGGCAGTAGAACCAGGTCGACTGCCGGCCTCTGACCGACTCAGGAAGAGTCATCGAAGGGAAAGAACTCCTCTTCCTCTTCTGGATACCCAAACCCCCACACATGTGGATAACGTGGGTTTTCTCGTGATTCGAATTTGCTTTCTTCATCGTCTGGGATCGGATGGTGAAAATGTGCTTGAAAAGACCCAAGTGCGGTCGACACCCCAAGAAATTCTCGCACATGGACACGAACGCAGCTAGATATGTGATGGTGTTGGGAGTAAAATGATGGAGTTGGGCCCCGAAGAAATTCAATAAACCCCGAAAAAAAGGATGCGGAGGAAGCGAGAAACCACGGTCGACATGGGTGGCTAGCACAACGCACTCACCCGGCCGCGGCTGCGGCTCCGTCTCCCCCTCCGGCAACCGGGCAGCTTTGTCGACGATCAGTCCGGACTCGGCTAGCTCATCCAAATCTTCCTGCTGAATCAAAGATCGGATCCAATCACCCTGGATCCAACCTGACGGCAGCCCCGAGCGCGACGAAGATATCTGATTCGTCTTCTTTCCTTTCGCCGCCCCCGTCGCCATCTTCACGCGTTCCTGCGCCGCCGTCTTTACCTTCCCCATGGCGGCGGAGCGGCGGCGTCGAGAGTGGAGAAGCCGGATTCGGTGGAGGGACAAGAGGAGGAAGAAGGAGAATAGGCACCCACAGTGCAGACGCCTCGGCCTCGCCACTTTTAAAGGCCCACTTCCGAGTGGCTGACGCGTGGGCCCGGGTGATCCTGTCAAATCCCTCAACAGTCGGACGCAGGATACGTGGCGCAGAAATCGAAACTTTCCTGTTTATCCACTCCGCTTGCCACGGCGCGCTCCGCCCGGCGCGCTTCCCCCGAAATTTCAAATCCCGTGAAATCCGGGATCCGCCGTAACCAATCACGCCAAAGATTTCGCGTCAAAGACAACACTCGACGGGTGACGTTATAAAACCAATCGGCAATTTCTGAATCGATCAAGGCGACTGAAACGAAGCCGAAGTTCCAACACTGGCCATCCGTTCAGAGATGAATAGTTGAGAAACACAAGAGTCAAAGCAAGATCATCTTCAACCTTCTTTTCACTCGGACCTCAATCCATTCGGGGGCTAATGATGAGGACATAGACCTGGGGTAGGGTAATAGGCCTGACCTATATGTCCTATCCAAGGTCACTGTCTTAGAAGCAAAGAAGCTGAAGAGACAACAGGGAGGGCCCAACAAAGGTGTCAAGTGCAATCCACTCGACCTACCAGTCCCTCGGAGACTCCTCCTTCCTTAGGTCACTCGACCACTCAATCATTCGACCATGCAAGAATCCATTCGACCTGTTTGAAGACCAGGAGTCATCCAGAACAGCAACTGGCAAGCGTCCACTCTGTAGTCTTTAAAGCCATTAAGGCATTTAAGGCTCGCGTTACCAGTAACGCCACCTCTTTATGTACATTGAACTCTTGCTAACGGAGGATGGCCAGGGTCCTGGCGCACTCTATATAAGCCACCCTCCTCCTCTGGCACAAGGGTTCGCACCCCCTGTAACACACACGCATAATCCAGTCGACCGCCTCCGGGCACCGAGATGTAGGGCTATTACTTCCTCCGCGAAGGGTCTGAACTCGTAAAACTCGTGTGTACAACTTCGCCATAGCTAGGATCTTGCCTCCTCATACCTACCCCCCGTTCTACTGTCAGTCTTAGATCCACGACAGGTGGAGCTGGTCGTGCACCGCTGAGAAGATGGCTGCCGCCGTGGGGGCGTGAACTGGTGCCCCACGCCGCCGCAGTCGCCGGAGCGGGAGGCCTCGCCTCAGGAGGAGGTGGTGCAGGCACGCCGCCTTCCAGCCCACCGCCCCCGTGCACCACGGACCGCCGGCCCACCTGTGGACGCCGCCGGACTACGCCGGCCTCGTCAGCGACGACGACGACACCGGCGGCCAGTCAAAACGGCGACGGCCACGGCATCGACGGGCGCGGCAGGAGCGCGCGGGAGGCGTTTTGTTTATTTTGTTTTTATGTTAATTATGAAACTGGGCCGTTTTGTGGCCGTGACCCCTATATATATTTTATGTTTTTTTAACTGCGATTATTTACTTTTTTAGTCATTTCATTTAAGTTTTTATATATTTTTTTTATTCACGTCCACCCCGGACATGTTTTATGGTGCGGCCGCGCGTTGGGCGCACCCACGATCCATCGGACAATCGCGGACATGGGCGAATCCATTGCCGCCCCAAAGGGACAAAATCCGGTCAAACCGGACATCCGTTTGGAGTCGCGCGGTGGAGTTGGCCTTACTACTATCAGTACAGGCAACTACATGACCAAGTTCCTGAGATGAAAAATCCCTTTGTTGTGGCCGTTGTTCTACACGTGAAGGCTAACCATCGAAGGGTCAAATCACCGCTCACACATGGCTACGACCCGGAAGATACGGATAGTTAAAACGACAGCAACGGAGACGAGGATATGGACGGCGGATGGATTCGTACTCCGCCATGGCCGGGCTCAAACCGCCGTCTCCCTCATGGCTTCCGCGCCGGCCCCTGCCTGTTTGCCTCATTGCTGCAGCACACCTCCGGCCGAGTCATAATTTCTGGCTTCCACCGGGTCGCCTTGCTGCCCCCGCGCCTGCCTGAGTCGCCGGCCCTGTTTCTGCCGTGGCCGCTCTAAACCGCCGGCCCTGCCGAGTCATCGTCCTGAGCTGCCGTCTGTGGGACCGCCCGGACCAAGGTCACCGCACGTGGCCGCCTCCTGCGCCGCCCCGTGCAGCTCCGCCCGGCGCCTCTTTTGCCATTGAGCCTTGTTGAGGTATCTCCACGGCTGCCCGAGCGTATTACCTCGTTCCGCCTCTGACAAGTCGCTGTTCGAGCGCGTTAGCTCGTTTCGTGACTTTCGTCCCCTGCCAGAGCTACGTCGCTGAGCCGCCTTGGCCGAGCGGTCTTGCCCCGGCCTCATCGCACCACCTCCATGAGCCGCCGCCATCTCAACGCGCTGTCGCTGCAGCTCTTGAGCCGTTGTACTGCATCTAACGTCGCACCAACTCGCCTGCTGCTGAGTTCTTGAGCCGCCATACCTGTGGCCTGCTTCTACCCCCGCTGCTGTGAGCCGCCCGTTGACTAACCTTGAGCCGCCGCTCGCGGCCTCGATCCAACCCGCCGCGCCTCACTCCACCGAGCTGCCATTGCGCCTCTGGCCCTGTGGTTTCTACCATTTGACCCTGCCAGTTGTGCTTCCGACTGCTTCATCTCTGCTGAGCCACGGGAGCGGTGGTTTGGAGTTCATCTAGCACAAGTGTAAATAAAAACCTACCAGAAGAAAAAATTTCCTGGAGATTGGTGATTATGGAAAGGCTGCAAGTTCCGCTACGACTGCGTATCAAAACTCTTCTTTCACTATGGCCGCTATGACATTGCGCTGAGCCACCCCCGACTGGAGTTGTTCCGAGCCGCTCCGCGTCCGTTGTGAGCCGCCTCCGCTGTGGCCTTGGGCAGGTGGTTAACTCGCTGTTGAAATTACTGGAGCTGATTTACGAACGGAATGCACGACTCCGATCTATCGTCCAGACAAATCAAATGATATACATCCAAGTTTATTTTATTAACACATATTGCTTTCATCAAAAAACAATTACTTGGTCAATGATATTTTTTCGCAGGACCATTATTCCTTGCAAAAAGGTGTTGCAAAAGGAGCGTGAACAAATATTAAATACGGAAACACTAATGCCCACACGTGTGTGCGTTTGCATCTCGCCCACACGCGTGGATCTGCGTCCGTTTGTGGGTGCACGAATCTTGGCATGTTTGTGGTGCCATGTAGGACTGGGCTGGTGTGTGGGCATTCTCCCGGTCGCCCACACGTCCGTTTCAACACAGGGAGGGGCCGGTGTGTGGGCGTTTAGCTGTTCGCCCACATGTCTGTTTTCACTCACGCACAAGGGGGTGTGTGGGCATTTGCCATCTCGCCCACACGCCCGTCTCCTCTTCCACAGCCAAAGCTGCCAGTTGCCATGTGTTTTGCAGTGTACATGGCAACTACCCCTAGTGTGCTTGTAAGCAGATGGCAATTCTTTTTTTTACCCAAACATGTCAGTTGCCATGTGTTTTGCAGGGTACACGGCAACTGCCCTAGTGTGCTTGTAAGCAGATGGCAATTCTCTCTTTACCTGAAACATGTTATTTTTTCCATGTCTCTTTGTAGCGCTACACGACAACTGCCTAGTGTTAGTAGGTGGCAACTCCTAAGGGTTTCAAATCATGGCAACTGTAGTAAATCAGACCATACATGACAACTGCCTAGTGTTAGAAGGTGGCAACCCCTAAAGTTTTCAAATCATGGCAACTATAGTAAACCAGACCATACATGGCAACAACTGCAGTTGTCCAAAATGGCATTTGGCACTTGACCTGAGATGGCAACTACAGTTGAGCAACCATGGCAACTGTAGTTCAGTGACATGGCAACAGCAGTTAAACGGACATTGAAGAGGGTCCGGACCATGGCAACTGCGGGGACGCGTGATGACTGTCACGCGGGGCGTGCGGGACCGTGAGGTAGGTGGTTGAGAGAGGTCGTGTGGGCGTTATCCATTTTTCCCACACGTAGGCATTTGAAATGGACCGCGAGGAAAAGAAGAGGTGTGTGGGCGATAGTTGTTTTGCCCACACGTAGGCGTGTGGGTTGTTCCTCTTAAACACCACACAAAACGTGTGGGCAGACCCCTTAACGCCCACACGTGTGGCAGTTATCGTCGTCCTTATTTTTTGCACTAGCGCTCGTCCTGCGCAAGTTGCCGCCCCCGCTACATCAACACACGCGACTGACTCATTGTCCTTGCCCATGGCCGGCTTGCCTGCGTCTGTGTCGTTTCCAAGGTCACGGCCGACTCTCTCGTCCGCACCGGCATACAACGCCGCTGCCGACTCTCCCCGTCCGCACCGGCTTACAACGTCGCGGCCGGCTTATCTGTCTGCTCCCACGGCTGACTCGGCCGTAATTGATTTCAGCTTCACCATGGTGATCATCAAACTCCGCGGTGGATAATTTCTGGCTTAACATATCAGGTGAAATAAATCCAGTATATTTTTATATTACATATTGGTTTCTTTAAAAGAGCAATTACTCTGGCTTGCAAGTTCTCTAATGAAGGATAAGGTTGTCTACTGCAAAAGGGACTATTATATCACTGAGTTGTTGAATGACTTATACCGGCTTATATCACGGTCAAATATGAAGAATCTCAAGCCAACTCCTCAATTCGTCTGGAGACTTGGGGGCTATAATGACATGGCTCAGCAAATCTTGCCAGTTCCAGCAAATTCAAGAAGCCCGGGTCATTGGAGGAAAAAATAACCCGATCCCGGAGGCTGCTGTTATATTGATGAAAATTTAAAAGCCGTCAGAAAATTTCCGGCTCAAAAAGAAGAATTCCGCTTTATAATCCGGCTCAAGGGAAAGCTCTCTCCCGCAAAGCTTTGAAGCTCTCAATATCCGGTTTAACATCCTGTTCAAAAAGAATCCATCTCTCGCAAGTTCGAGTTCTCAGGAAAAACTAAAAGGTTGCCAAAGAGAATTTGCTACCATGATGCGCGGTTCAAACATGGGTATCTTGCCTTATTGGCTTATCTTATTGGTCACTTGGGGGCTTCCTGATTCAAACATATGTGTATTCACCAAAGAGAACATAGCATTACTACCCTCTTGATCAGGTTATCTTGTTCAAACATAGGTGTATTCACCAAAGAGGACATAACCTTTCCGGGTCATCCTACCCGTATACCAACTGCTTCTTCATCAGGTAATCCTGATTGACCCGCCGAACTCTTAACAATCAATCTTTTATGGTGTATTCACCAAAGATCATGAGCTTGTTAAGGTTAAAATGTCGGTTTGTCATGTGAGAGCACGGCTTATAGATAGTCAGGATAGATCCAGGCTCATAAGACGTCTTCCTTGAAAATTGGATAAATCGGCCTGTGATGCACGATGCTACTCCGACCCCGCGTACTCCTGATAAGTCTATCTTGAAATAAGACCTGAATTTATCTGGGTTCAAATGTCGATTGGGTCATGTGAGAGCCAGCTCACATAAAGCGCGTACCTTCCAGTGGCCATCAGGCTAGTTTCATTGAAGAAAAAACTTTGGCTTGGCGGCCTGCAAAAGCCTTGAATTTTTTTATTTCTTATTTTTTTCCTTCATATAATCTCTTTTTTCTTGCCATATGGGTTTTACAAATCGAGCCAAGCTGCCCTATTTATGTCTCATATTTGAAGCATTTTTGGGTCTAGGCAACCCGCCATGATGGCCGACTATAAGTCACCAATATGATATGATTGTGCACTTGGGGTTTAGGCTTTGAGGCCTTTTTGGGGTTATTACCCTTTGCTGCGTCTGGCATGGTAAGCCGGCAGCGTGAACCAATTTCACAAGCCATGTTGCCTTGATTATATGACTCATCATTGAGCATCTTTGGGTTTGATAACCCGCCTTGGCTTTGGACGTTAAGTCGCCGGTATATTTTGGATTGCGCCATTGGAATTCATGCGCTTATAAATCATTGGATTATTACCCTCACTGGATATGGCGATGTAAGCCAACAGTATAAAACAATCCTACAGGATTTGCAGAACTATGACTTATATAAATGATTAAGTTCAAGCTCTTCATCAAAATTGATGCTTCAAAATAGTTATCCGTTCTGGATTTTCTCAAAGGCTATAAGCCGCCGGGTTATAAAAATTCCGGCTTACAATGAACGCGCATTAAGTCGCCATCGGCCAAGAGTCGCCGAGTATTTAAACTCCGGATTTACTTGTCAACCGATAAGGTATTCACATCTTTCATAGCCAAACTTGGCTGGATTTTCATTATAATAATGAATGATTGAGGTTTTCAAAGTCGCTTTAGCGCAATGGATATTATTTTATCAATGGATATGATTTATTCTACAATGGAAGGAATAGTCCCGAGTCGCTGCAGGCTTACAACCCGACACTTGGGGGCTACATTATTCAAGTTGAGATTACATCAACTATGCAAGTCCCATGTCGCTACAAGCATGCACCATGACACTTGGGGGCTAATGCAAAGTCATTTTTACTTGCCTTATTGAAGACCCGACTCATCACATCATAATAAGCCGACCCTTGGGGGCTACCAATTCTCCTGTTAAAAAATTCAAGGTCACAAGCCTTAATCCATTATATTGAAGGGTCCGCTACTCAGTCGGTAAAGTACACTGCGCTTAACCTTGTGGACGTGGGTTCGAGCCCCATGGTGAGGGTTACAGCATATGCTATTATTTTCAATTAAGTATATATAAAGTACCAGCTCAGTATTATCTTATTGAGCCGGCCCTTGGGGGCTACACTGGTTGAAGTTTTTATGGGCATCAGGCAATTACAAGTCCCATGTTGCTGCAAGCATGACAACCTGGCACTTGGGGGCTACGTATATGGAATATTTAGTTTTTACTAGTGACTGAGATGAATAACATGGATTTCTTCAAAGTGATAATATTTATATTGAAGCAAGTCTTAAGTCATCACTTTGCTCTGCTCAAGACTTGGGGGCTACAGGTAATATGGATATAAGGGAGAAAAATCTTCAAATTCTTAGTTTTGACCCAGCGTCGGCAACAATTATGACTCGGCATCATCTGTTTATAATCCGGCAGTTTTGGTAATCATAAATTAGCAAGATATGTATTCTCAAGCCGGCTGAAAATCAGATGAGTATTTCAAGACCAATATTTTTTAAGCATTGGGAGCTAAATCAAATGAATTATTCTTCACAATATTTTTGTGAGGAACTAATGTGAGAAAATTGATTATGAAGCTGGTCTATTGACCCGGATTTTCCAGGAGAAGAGAATGACAAGGACTTAAGGATGATCAGGTACCGGTAAAAACTTTTAACCCGGAGCACAACCTGTCTGTTTTGTTCGGCGGTGGGAGGAGGGCGGCCGGAGGAGGGAGTACCTCGGCGAGGAGCAGCGCGGCGGTGGCGGACGACGTACGGGTTCGGCCCGGGCGAGAGCGAGTGAGATGGAGTGAGTGTGAGAGGGTGAACCACTCCAGAATAAGGTAAGTAAGTAGTAGCGCGTTTCAGAGAAACGCGTTACTGCTACGGGCCGTAGCAGTAGCGCTGGTCAGTGGTACGCGCTACTGCTAAGTGGGGCTAGCCATCTGCGTCCAGTACAAATATAGCAGTAGCGCGGTTTCGCAGAACACGCTACTACTAAAGTAGTAGCAGTAGCGCGGTCTATTTAAAAACGCTACTACTAAGTAGCAGTAGTGCCCTGTTTTGTCCAGCGCTACTGCTAAGATGCTGTGTATAAGGTTTTCCCTAGTAGTGTGACCCGGCCGGACTTGGTGATTCACTGGTGACCCGCCATGAATTGGCGACTCACTGATGACCTGCCCGGATATCTCCATTTACTGATGACCCGTTAGAGCCAGGTGACTCATTGGTGACCCGGCAGGCGGGTCAGAGGACCGACAAGACCCGGAGGCTCAAGGCCCAGAAGGCCGGCTTACGTTATGGTAGGCCCGCTTAAGATGAAAGGCATAAGGAATATTCTCCTACAAAGGAAGCAAGACTAGGACTCCACTTGTAATAGAGTAATCCTAATCCTACTAGGACTAGTCATGTAACCCGCCCCTCCAACTTATATAAGGAGGGCCAGGGCACCCCAAGAGGGAGAAGTTTTCACAAGTTAGGTTTACACAGACAAGTCAATAGCTCTCGAGATAGAGCACCCTTGTGATCGTGATCATCATCATCAATATCAATGAAGCAGGATGTAGGCTTTTACCTCCACCGTGAGGGGCCGAACCTGGGTAAAACTTCGCGTCTCTCGTCTCGCTCAACCCCTCTCAAGCTACCACATAGATGCGTTGGCCTCACGACTAAGTCCTTTCAACGAGGACATCTGCCGTGACAAGTCCACGACATGTTTGGAGGTGTGCATTGGTGTGTGCGTGTACATATTTTGAAATGAAATCTAGCATATATTTTGCTTATAACAATTTGTTACAAAGTTAGAACCACAAAAGACTTTTTTGAAAATGAATCAAATATGCCATCGATCATGTATAAGTTGAATTATTTATTGTTGATTCAATGCACGGATTTGAACAGTTACATTTTGGGACATACAGAGAGATTACTACTATAATGTATACATATGTTCGGTTCTGATAATCTGATTACAGATTGTATTCTATATGAATGTTTCATATATAATCTATGAGTGTCCAATAAGAAAATTCTCCAAACTGAATACAAGAGTCCGTGAATTCGAAAACGCTAGGATCACACAAACCTCATCATCAATTCACAGATTAGATATGTGTACCGCAAGTCGATTTCGATTCGCCGGATACAGCGAAAACCAAACCGCGAATTCGAAATGTGAACCAAGCGAACTGCAAATCGGGTAACTATGATTATTATTCCCTGTCAGTTTTATATGCGCTATGAGTGTTTTCAATATAAAGAATTGCGTGTGCAGTTTCCAGTAGAACGGACAATCTGTTATCTGTCAACAACACTTGGTGGGGAACTAGGGGCACAAGTGTTCTTTTAAAAATGGGAAGATACGGACACAAGAGCGGTAATCTGACTCAGGAGCCAGCTATCTATACGGATCCGTGAGCTTGCAGGTTAGTACAAGAGAGATAAGATTTTTTTACTTGAGCAAAAGAGGGTTTCCCCTCCGATTTCCATTAAAGAAACCAGCAAACAGCATCCGATATGTTTTTAAGTCGCAAAATTTAAGCTAGCCCTATTACATGCCAGAGGGAGTCTCAAAGTGAAACAAGGCCAAGCAGGAACTGCAAAAAGAAATAAAACCCGGGGCCAGGCCCCAAAGGATGAGCCGCATACGCAGTTTCCCCACTTCACTTCGCCGGAGCACCAAAAGAAGAAGATCTTCATTCTTGTCACTGCTGAATTCAAAGAACTCCAAAACGGCAACCTTGCGTAGCCTTGTAGACATCATTTGCTACTTGCACGATGAGTTTTGCTCCCAGCATCAACATTTTTTCCTCTAGGTCCCTTTTTTGCAAAATAGCCCAGTCAGAAATCCATCCACACAACATTTTCACAATTCCCATTGGGTCAGAAATATTTTTCTATCAACTACAATATCATTTCTGCATCTCCAAATCACCCATAACAGCGCTGAGATGCCAACCAATATAAGCTTCTTGCTATCTTTCTGGAAATTTTGTTGCCAGTTTCCAAGACTATCATTAAGGTCTCTAGGAGTACACTTTAAATCAAACGCACATCTTACTAATGCCCAGATAATTCTGGCTACCGAGCAAGAGAAAAACAAGTGATCAATTGTTTCATCCTTGCCGCAGAACACGCAATGTTTATCCCCTTTCCAGCCTCTTTTTAACAAGTTATCTCTAGTAAGTACACTTTTCCTAGCCATAAGCCATAGGAAGAATCTAATTTTAGTAGGAACTTTAATTGTCCACAAGAATTTCCTAGGAAACCCCACATCAGTCTTACTCAAATATCTGTATAAAGACTTGACATAAAATTTTCTGTCAATGGTCAGCATCCACAAAGGTTTATCTCTTCCCCCTTGCATCAGAACTTCCTCACATCTCACTTTCATGCTATTCCAAAGTTGCTCAGTATCACCATAAAGTGATCTCCTGAAAGTAAAACCACTCCAACCTTTATCAGTAGCATCTCTAACTGTTATCCCATGATCATTACTAATAAAGAACAAAGAAGGGTAAGCCTCTTTAAGAGGTTTATCCCCTACCCACCAATCTTCCTGAAACCTAGTATTTTTTCCATCCCCCAATTTTTTGTTAATATGTGGGTAGAAGTATTTTCTAACTTTCAAGATGTTAGCCCAAAATTGGGAGTCCCCAGTTTTGTGTTTGATTCTAGAGAGACATTTGTCCCCCACATATTTTTCTTTGATAATACCCTGCCAAAAACCCTCATCGTTCTCTTTTTACCACAACCACTTAGCTAACAAAGGAATGTTAAACATTTCAATGTTGGTAATCCCTAGACCCCCTAGCTGTTTTGGAAGACAGCAAGTTTTCCAGTTCAGCAGGTGGTACTTCCTCTTATCTTCTTCTGATTGCCACACCATCCTGGCTCTGTAAAAGTCTACTTTTTTTCTAACTCCAGCTGGTAAAAGATAAAAGGACATCATGTATATAGGAATATGGGATAAGCAGGACTGCACCAAAGTGACTCAACCTGCAATATTTAGCAGTCTACCCTGCCAACAGGCACATCTTTTCTCAATTTTCTCAGTTACATTCTTCCACATTTTATTTCTAATTCTTTTATCGGACACGGGTAAGCCAAGATATTTCAGGGGTGTCTCCCCCAGAATGCAGGTGAAAATATCCTGATATAAATCTTTTCTCTCTATAGCTTCCCCAAACAAGAATATTTTACTTTTATGAAAATTTATTGTCAGGCCAGACATCTGTTCAAAAGCAGTTAAAATGAATTTCAGATTCCTAGCAGAATTTTCATCATCTTGAATCAAGAAAATAGTGTCATCCACATATTGTAGCATATTAACCCCATTTTCATGACAATCAGTGAGTACCCTTTCACAAACCCTTCCGTTCTAGCTTTATCTAAAATAATGGCAAAGGCATCAACTGCAAGATCAAACAGCAGGGGAGATAAAGAATCACCATGTGTATGCCCCTTAAATGTTTTGAAGTAAGGACCTATGTCATCATTCACATTGACTCCAACATGCCCACCCCCTCATAGTGTGCATTACCCAGTCACACCATTTATCAAGGAATTTTTTTAATTTAAGCATCTTATGGACAAAAGGCCATTTGATTTTGTCATATGCTTTTTCAAAATCAACTTTGAATAGCATACCACTTTGTTTTTTAGTGTGAATAGAATTAAGAGCCTCATGTAGTATCACAACACCCTCCATAATATATCTACCCTTCACAAAGGCAGTTTGAATTGGAGAAATAATTGGGTTAACCACCTTGCTCAATCTGTTCATCAGCACTTTAGTGATAATCTTGAAACTAACATTCAAGAGGCAAATTGGCCTAAACTTTTGAATTTGTCTAGCATCTTTAACCTTTGGTACTAGGATAATAATCGCATAATTCAATCTCGACAAGTCAACTTTGCCACTATGAAAATCATCTAAGATAGCTTTTAAGTCTGTCTTAAGCAACTCCCAAAAATGTTGGTAAAAATGTACAGCAAATCCATCAGGACCTGGACTTTTGTTTTTCTGCATTTTGAAAACCACATCTCTGATTTCTTCCAAACTAAAAGGTTTAATCAAATCAAATTCTTCCTGTGGGGAAATACCCTCAGGGTTTTGGATGTCCAAGTTAATGTTGGACTTATCAGCTTGACCAAATAGGTTTTTGTAATAATTGGTTATATGTTCCATGAGTTCGGTATCTCCCTCAATGGGCTCCCCCTCATGTTCTAGAGTAGTTATCCTATTTTTTCTTCTTCTGCCATTAACCTTGGCATGGTAGTACATAGTATTAGAGTCTCCCTCCTTTATCTCTCTATCTTTATATCTTTGCAGCCATTTGATTTCCTCCATCTTAAAGATGTCTTTCAGTTCTTTCCTCCAATTTTTCTGAATCTCTCTATCTTGTGCACTTAGACCATTAGTCTCCGCTTTTTTGTCTATCTCATCTAACACTACTGGAATTTGCTTATTTGCCGTCTGCCTATTCTTTGCCGTCTGCTGGCGGACGGCAAAGAAGGTCTTTGTCGTCAGCTTGCAAAAAAGGATGGCAAAGAACTGGCTGATGGCAAAGAATGTCTTTGCCATCAGTCAATTCTTTGCCGTCTGCTAGCGGACGGCAAAGGATCTTTGCCGTCAGCTGGCGGACGGCAAAGAGAGAGGTGGGCCCCACTAACGAGCTGTTTAGAAAAAAACCTAACGGCCCCCCTCTTTGCCGTCTGCTAGCACACGGCAAAGAGCAAAAAAGCGGACGGCAAAGGGGGCGGACGGCAAAGAGATAACCTAACTAACGGCCGTCCCCCCACCCCGCTCCCTCCCCCTCTCTCTCTCTCTCTCTCTCTTTCTGTGCTCCCCACCCCGACGACCACCGCCACCCGCCGCCTTCCCCGCCACCAGCCACCCGCCGCCACCCCCGCCACCCGCCGCCACCACCCGCCCACCCACCGCCTCTCGCCCCATCGCCCCGACCACCCGCCGCCCCCTTGCCCCGTCGCCCCACCACCCGCCGCCGCCCCTCGCCTCGTCGCCCCGCACCCCTCCCCTGCGGCGCCCCTTCCACGTCGGCCAGCCGCCCCCTCCCCTCCCCTGCGTGGCCGTCCCCGCCCCATCCCGCCGCGGCCTCCCCCTCCACCAGGCCGCCACCGCCCCCACCCGCCGCGGCCTCCCCCTCCACCGGGCCGCCACCTCCCCCTCCACCGGCAATCCCCTACACAGGTGAGTGATCTTCCCTCCTTTTTTTAGTTTAGTTTCTTTTAGTTACTTTTAGTTAATTTAGGTTCAATTTTAGTTATAGTTTTACTTTAGTTTTAGTTCCAGTTTAGTTTTAGTTTTATTTTTAGTTTAGTTTATTTTAGATTAGTTTTAGTTTTAGTTTAGAAGAATACCCTGACACCCCGACACCCCGACCCCGACACCCTGACACCCCGACCCCGACAGCCTGACACCACACCCCGACCCCGACCCCGACACCCTGACACCCTAACCCCGACATGCCACCCCGACACCCCGGCACGACACCCGGACCCCCGACACCCTGACACCACACCCCGACCCCGACCACCCCGACACCCCGACCCCGAAACAGCACCCCGACCCCGACACGGCACCCCGACCCCGACACGACACCCACGACACCAGAGGCCGACGGGGTCATATATTTGTGAATTATGAGTTAGGTCATATATTTTTCGATTTTGTTATGAAAAACATCATATATAATTGTGTTGATTGGGTAGATTTAAATGTGCAGTTGTTTCATCGCTGCGAGGTTTGGTGTTTTCGACGACCTCCCCGTGCGTTTGACGAGCTCTGCCCCTTCGTTCGTGGGTGAGCACAAATGACATGTCCTCCTCCCCCCTTAATTATTTGCTCTGTTCCGGTGTTCATGCCGATGAAACTTGAGAGCTAGCTATATATCTGTCTTGAATCATCAGTATGTGTAACCAATATGTGTCTCCCGTTCGAAAGCGTTATAGTTATAAATATGCATGCATTTGCATATTTATAACCGTGATTCTTTCGAATTGTCCAACGCTATCCATGGACAGCCCGAGTATGTGTAGATTGGGTTCGTTTTCCCATATGCTTTGCTCCGGATCCGACGCATAAATTTCGTCAGTGCCTCCCCTGTTGTTCTCCGGGTACACATCCTCTCTGTTTATTGCAGAGAAGTATATCAGGAGAACAGCGGGGAGGTGCTGCCGAAATTTTGCGTCGGATCCGGAGCATAGCATGGGAAAATGAACCCAATCTACACATCCTCTCTTCAAATGTTATTGGTTTCAGCCGAAGGAGACTAGAAGGACTCATGAACATATAGGGCTAGTTGAAATCAAACAAAACACCCATTTAGATGTTCCTGATGTCTATATTACGGCTCAATAGGCGACCCAAGTATTCTATCTACCGTGGGCCTGCGAAACTAATCCAAATCTGAAAGTTTGGGATGTCATTTATGAAGTGCCGCCACGTGATAGACTATCTCCCCCAAAGGAAGAGGATTATGAACCTCACATTAACCCAGACACATATGAAGGAGAATTCTTCCAAGAGACACGTCTTTCCAAAAAGCATTTCAAGAACCGCTATACCTCACCCCAAAACATTGAAGTAGACAGCGACAGTGAATCTGACATCAACCCAGAGGAGGAACAAGAAGAGGTTACTGTTGCGGATGACCTGTCAATGCTTGACCGATTACGTCAAGGTGGCCTTCCACATGTTGATGCCATTGAACCCTATGAGCCCGTCATTGATTATAGTGTGATGATGATTATGCATTTATTGATGATAGTGATCGAGATTATTAGTAGTGTCAGGTATTCAATTTTTTTATGTTGTACTTGATCATGATACACTTAAGTGATATACATATTATTATTCATGTCGGTATTTTTTTTATGTTGTACTAATTTCGTTTACTCTTTGTCATGGCAGGTGTTGAAAGATGCTGGGCGCTGGTAAGTTTCTTCTAGTGTTTTGCTTAACAAATGCATAAAGACCTAGAATTAGCCTTATTTCCTCCAGTATGCTTACCACAATGACCTAGAGTTAGCTTCTTTTCCTCCAAAATGACTTAATAAGCTTACTGACCTCCAAAACCATCCATTTTACCTAAGTTAGCTCTAAAACGATCTATACTTAGCTTTGTTTCCTCCAAAATGACCTAAGTTAGCTCTAGTATGCTTAGTTAACTAGGTTTGCTCAATAATGACATGTACTTAGCTTACTTTTGTCAAAAATGGCATAATTAGCTTAGTTAGCTCATAAACAATCCATTTTACCTAAGTTAGCTCTAAAATGACCCATTATACCTTAGTTAGCTCATAAATGATCCATTTTACCCAAGTTAGCTCTAAAATGACCCATTTTACCTAGACTAACTCCAAAATGATCCATTTTACCTATGTTAGCTCTAAAATGACCCATTTTACCTAGGTTAGCTCCAAAATGACCCATCTTACCTAGGTTAGCTCCAAAATGACCCATCTTACCTAGGTTAGCTCCAAAATGATGCATTTTACCCAAGTTAGCTCTAAAATGACCCATTTTACCTAGGTTAGCTCACAAACGATCCATTTTACCTAGTTTAGCTCCAAAATGACCCATCACACCTAGGTTAGCTCTAAAATGATGCATTTTACCAAAGTTAGCTCATAAATGATCTATTTCACCTAGGTTAGCTCATAAACAATCCATTTCACCTAACTTAGCTAAAAAACGATCCATTTCACCTAGGTTAGCTCCAAAATGACCCATCTTACCTAGGTTAGCTCTAAAATGATGCATTATACCTAAGTTAGCTCATAAACGATCTATTTCACCTAGGTTAGCTCATGAACGATCCATTTCAACTAAGTTAGCTCATAAATGATCCATTTCACCTAAGTTAGCTCATAAATGGCATATACTTCTTCTTCTAGTCACCTTTTTCTAACTTTCTTATTTGCCTTTTTTGCAGATTTCATTCACTTCACGGAAGCTAGCTTGCTATGATGGAGTGCTTGTTTTTTCTTTCATTCTCCTCTAGTATTCTTCTAGCTTGCTATGATGGAACTTGCTATCTTGATGAAACTTTGCATTGTAATATGTATGGATGGAACAATGTGTATGTGCAACTTGCTATGTATGAATGGATGGAACTATATATGTATGCACGATGAAACTTATGTGCTGGATATGTCATATGTTTGCTGTTAAATAGCCTTGTGAAATATATATATATATATATATATTTGCGGTGAAAATTGCTGGATTTCAAAAAACAGAAAAAAAGAGGCACCTTTGCCGTCAGCCGCTGATGGCAAAGGCGCCTTTGCCGTCTGCCGCGAACGGCAAAGAAGCCACGCGGCGGCCACCTATGCTCCCTAGGAGCTGACCCATTTGGTCAGTTTTCCTACAGCGGCGGACGGCAAAGGCTTTGCCTATAGTGGAAGACGGCAAAGGCCGGATGCTCTTTGCCGTCAGCGGCGGACGGCAAAGGCTGCCGTTAGCCGCCTAACAGACTAACAGCACATTTATTGCCGTCGGCTTTCTTTGCCATCAGCCGCTGATGGCAAAGGCCCGTTTGTCGTCCGCTTCAGAAAGCAGACGGCAAAGAAGCTCTTTACCGTAGCCTACTTTGCCGGAGCCTTTTGCCGTCCGCCATCCTTGCCTTTGCCGTCTGCCGTGGCAGACGGCAAAGTAGCTGATTCCTGTAGTGTAATAACCCCAGTAGTTCTTTTTTCCTCTTTCTGTAAGCAACATTTGCATTTATAATCCATCCTCTGATTTTCTGTCTAATGTTTCTCATTTTAGTTTGCCAAATGTCTAAGGTATCCTTTACATTTAATATTCCAATTTTTTCCACAAATTCTTTAAATCCTTCCATGAGCATCCAGGCATTTTCAAATCTGAAAATGGGCTGGCGTTTTTTGTGATTACCAGTGTCTAACAACAAAGGGGTGTGGTCAGAAATTTCCCTTTCCATGGCATTCATCATTCACCGGGGGGTATTTGTCCTCCCAATCTGGGCAGATTAAAATTTTGTCAAGTTTCTCATATGTGGGCTCAGGCAGATTATTTGCCCAGGTGTACTTCCTCCCATTCAAAGGAAGGTCTCTGAGCCCAGCATGTTCAATAATTGCATTAAAGACAAAGCTAAAATGATCCAGTCCTCTAGGTTTGTTCTTTTCTGAACTGCTCCTAATAAGATTAAAGTCACCCCCAATCACACAAGGCTGTGGGTTATCTTGATAGAATCTAGATAGCTCAGCCAAGAAGGCTGCTTTCCCATCTTTCTGAGCATCACCATAAACTGTAACTAGATTCCAGCTAAATTTAGCTATTTTGTCAAACAAATGAATTTTAACAAAATAAACTCCTTTTTCTACCTATATCACATCAAAACAATCATTATTAATTCCTACTAAGATTCCACCTGATTTACCTCTAGGGGCAATCCATTCCCAGAGGAAATTTCTCCCTCCAGCAAGATTGTGTAAATCATTTTTTGTAAAATCACTTTTAATAGTTTCCTGGAGTCCAATAAAATCCAGTTGTTTCTTGAAAGTGCAACTATCCCTGGGTGGTTTTGGTAATTCCTAACAACATATAGCTCATTGAGCTAATGCTATTTTAAGATAAATATTTCAGGAAAGCTCAATGATTGGCATGACATGGATAGGAAAGTGGACCCCTAAAAATGCTAAGGACAAAAGATTGGCTCAAGCTCAAAGCACAAGACTCTACATTTTACTTTTAGTGATCCAAGATCACATTGAGTCCATAGGAAAAGCCAATACTATTAAAAGGGGGTGAGGTGTTTCTTAATGAATTACTTGCTCAAAATGCTTAGTGATATGCTCCAAAAACCCTCAACTACTTTCTCATATCCACATATGTCCCAAACCAAAAGTCAAACTCGGCCCCACCAAAATCTTCTATCCGGCGCCACCGAGTTCTCTTGACATAGCCACTGCCACAAACCCTAGTCACTTCGGTCTCACCGATAGGGATCTCGGCCTCACCGAGATGGGATTGCAACCTCTCTGTTTCCCTTCGTAACATTTCGGTCCAACCGAGATGAGCGATCGGTCCCACCGAGATTGCAATGCAAACTCTCTGTTTCCCCTCCGTAACATTTCAGTCCAACCGAGATGAGCGATCGGTCCCACCGAGATTGCAATGCAAACTCTCTATTTCCCCTTCGTAATGTTTCGGTCTAACCGAGATGAGCGAATCGGTCCCACCGAGTTTACCTGACCAACTCTCTGTTTGTCTATTACCAAAATCGGTCCCACCGAGTTTGTATAATCGGTCTCACCGAGATTACGTTATGCCCTAACCCTAACGACATCGGTCCCACCGAGTTGACATGTCGGTCCCACCAAAAATCCTAACGTTCACATTTTGAACTAAATCGGTCTGACCGAGTTCTCTGATTCGGTCCCACCGAGTTTGGTGATTTGTGTGTAACGGTTAGATTTTGTGGGGAGGCTATATATACCCCTCCACCCACTCTTTATTCGTGGAGAGAGCCATCAGAACATGCCTACACTTCCAACATACATTTTTTGAGAGAGAACAACCTAGACTTGTGTTGAGGTCAAGATACTCCATTCCAACCACATAAATCTTGATCTCTAGCCTTCCCCAAGTTGCTTTCCACTCAAATCATCTTTCTACCAAATCCAATCCTATGAGAGAGAGTTGAGTGTTGGGGAGACTATCATTTGAAGCACAAGAGCAAGGAGTTCATCATCAACACACCATCTATTACCTTTTGGAGAGTGGTGTCTCCTAGATTGGCTAGGTGTCACTTGGGAGCCTCTGTCAAGATTGTGGAGTTGAACCAATGAGTTTGTACGGGCAAGGAGATCGCCTACTTCATGAAGATCTACCCTAGTGAGGCAAGTCCTTCGTGGGCGATGGCCATGGTGGGATAGACAAGGTTGCTTCTTCGTGGACCCTTCGTGGGTGGAGCCCTTCGTGGACTCGCACAACCGTTACCATTCGTGCGTTGAAGTCTCCATCAATGTGGATGTACGATAGAACCACCTATCGGAACCACGGATAAAAAATCTACGTGTCTACATTGTGTTTGCTCCCTCCAAACTCCTCCCTTTACCTTCATATGCAATTGTTTTACATTCCGCTGCTATACTTTTAGAATTGCATGTGCAGGTTGATTACTTGATTCGTGCTAAGTTGCTAAAATCTGCCAAGACTTAAAATTGGGAAAAGTCTAGATTTTTATTTGTTCAAGTAGTCTAATCACCCCCCTCTAGACATATTTTTGATTCTACAAGTGGTATCAGAGCTTTGGTCTCCATTTGCTTTGATTTCCATAGATTTTGGTGATCATAGCCTTGGTTTCACAATCTAGGAGAGTATGGCGTCTAGCGAGGAAAATTACCACCGTAAAGGTCCTTACTTTGATGGTACTAATTTTGCTAGTTGGAAGCATAAGATGAAAATGCATATTCTTGGACATAACCCCGCCGTTTGGGCTATTGTGTTTATTGGCTTGCAAGGTGAATTCTTTGATGGGAGAGAACCGAACCATGAAGCTACCGCGGAAGAGTTGAAGATGCTGCAATACAATGCTCAAGCTTGTGATATTCTCTTCAACGGATTGTGCCCTGAAGAATTCAACAAAATCAGCCGTCTTGGGAATGCAAAGGAAATTTGGAATACTTTGATTGATATGCACGAAGTTACCGACTCCGTCAAGGAATCCAAATTGGATGTGCTTCAAAGTCAACTTGACAAGTTCAAAATGAAGGATGGTGAAGGTGTCGCTGAAATGTATTCTAGGCTTGCTCTCATCACAAATGAGATTGCCGGCTTAGGAAGTGAAGAGATGACCGATAGATTCATCATCAAGAAGATCCTAAGAGCCTTGGATGGAAAATATGATACCGTGTGCACATTGATCCAAATGATGCCCAATTACAAAGATCTCAAGCCAACGGAAGTCATTGGAAGAATTGTTGCTCACGAGATGTCACTTAAGGATAAGGAAGAGCTCCACAACAAGTCAAGTGGTGCCTACAAAGCCTCATGTGAAGCTCTCACATCATCAAGTGAGAAACAAACCTTCAATGAAGAATTGAGCCTAATGGTGAAGAACTTCAACAAATTCTACAAGAGTAGAAGCAAGGAAAGAAGCTCCAAGTCAAGGTCCTACAATGACAAGAGATCTTCAAGTCGTGAACGAAATTGCTACAATTGTGGAAGACCCGGACACTACTCCAATGAGTATATGGCTCCCTACAAAAGAAGGAGTAGGAGAGAAGAATCACCGCCAAGGGAGAGAAGGAGTAGAGATGATCGTTATGAACGAACACCCTCTCGGAGAAGCAAGGATTCGGAGAGGAAGGACAAATCATCAGAGAGCTACACAAAAACAAGACATCAAGCTCATGTTGGTGAATGGATATCCGGCTCCAACTCCGACCATCACTCCGAAATAAGTTATCACTCCGACTCCGAATATACTCAAGATGAAGGTGTTGCCGATCTAGAACTTGTGTCAACCAACTCCTATGACATATTTGACTCACCAAATGAAGGAATTGGAAGATGCTTCATGGCTAAAGGTCCAAAGGTAACACACCCCGAGTATGTTGATTTCAATAGTGATGAAGATGATTTGCTAGGAGATGATGATTTACTTGTTGACAACTCTAGTTATGAAAACTATGATGAACTTGCTAATAATCATGATAATCAAGATAAAACGAATGACGATGATAAGAAGGAGATTGAGCGCCTAACTAAAGAACTAAACACCCTTAAGTTAGCTCATGAAACTACCTTGGAAGATCATCTAGAATTTTTAAAGACTCATGAGAAGCTACGCTTTGAAAAGCTCAACCTTGAGCAAGAACATGAGTTCTTAAAAGCAATCAATGATGATCTTCGCAAGAAAATTTCTTCTTACATTGCCAAGCGTTTACTCTTGTCTACTTACATGCCACAAGTTAAATCTAGCAACACGAACAAGAAAGATTCTTCATCTAGTAGTAACAACAATCATGCTAAATCCAATGTTGGTGCTTCTAGTAGTTCTCTTGATTCCACTAATGATTCTCTTAGCCAAGTTACACTTGAGCAAGAAAATAGCTTATTGAAGGGAATTATAGAGAAAGGTGTTACAAGAGTCTTGCCGGAAGTAAGAAATTTTAGGAAATTGTATGCAAGTAAGGAAGACACCGGAAGAATCAAGGTGTTGGTTTTGAACGAAAGTTCAATGCCAATGGAGTTGAGTGGGAAGAAGATCAATACCCCAAGACGAAGTTTGTTCCTCAACAAGAGAAGTATGATCCTACTTCTTTCCAAGGAACACAAGCTCAAGATGATCTTCCACCACAAGACCACAAGCTAAAAGCCAAGGACAAGCTTCAAGAGGAGATTGATGCATTGTAAGAAGCAACTAAGGCCTTGGTCAAGTGGGTTCCCAAGACTACATCAAGTTCCACTTCATCAAGTACGACTACAACTCCAAGGATTCCCATCAAGTTGGTGTGGATCCAGAAGAAGAAGAACTAGAGAGTTCTTGAGGGTGACTCCGCCAACATACTTCACTCCTATCATTTTGGCAAGGACAAGTGCAAACAACTTCCATATCTTGCACTAGTTCAAGGAGTCACAAACCCTCTTGTTGGTAAGACAAGGGACAAGGTAACCTAATGCATTCATGGACATCATCTCATGTGAATATCACTCTATGTCTATGGATATCCTTGTTTGTTCCTTGTGGGACTAACCCGTGTAGGTATTGAAAGCGCAACTCACTCCAAAGGATTGCTCTGATTGATCTACATCAACATTGAGCACCCACATCTTCAACACCTACATGAAGTCATCATCGACAAAACCCAAGGTTAGTTCATCCCTCTTGGGGGGGGATATCACATCTAAGGGGAGCTTTACTCTAATCAACTGAGCTAAAGCAACTCTAATGATGTGAGCACAACAATGCTTTATGTAAAAGTGGCAACCCCACTTGTGCTTAAACGATGAGTATGACCTATGATCAAAATGTTCTCATTTGACTCCTAAGTCAATATACTCATATATAGATGACCTAGTCATCGCCAAATTGCTTGATAGATGCTAGAGTGTTTGTGCATGCTTTGTCACATATTTCATTTGTCATTTTATTGTGTGAGCATGTTGGATGCATATTTTACTCATTCGAGGACATCCATTTGTTGCTTTGATTGTTTGGCTCTTTCTCTTTTTGCCAAATGGATGGACAAGAATGCCTAAGAACTCCCTCTAGCTATCTATGCTTTTCTCGTCTCAAACTCTATTCATGCTACATCACAAAGTTTGATCAAGTCAGATTCGAACCACTCTGTGTGAGGAGCACTTGGAGTCCCCAATTCGTTATAGACTTAAACTTCCAAAACCTCTTTGTGCATTTCGGTATGACCGAGTCATCCATTTCGGTCACACCGAGTTCACTAAGTTGATCTAGGTTTTCAATCTCGGTGCAACCGATTTGAACTTTTCGGCCACACCGAGTTGCAGTAACCGCTTGCGATTCTGCATCTCGGTGCCACCGAGTTGTTCCACTCAGTCACACCGACAGGGTCGGGATATATATATCCACGGGTGAGATTTTGGAAATTTCTTCAAAACCCCTCAACCCGTGCGTATCCTGCTCTGCCGCCTTGGGTCTCCGGATCGTCTTCTCGCCGCCAGCGACCTCCCGCCGCCGGTTTCCATCGCCGTCAACGGAATTCTGCCCCTCCGTTGCCGCCGTAGCGAACCCCGCCGAACTAGGGTACGAGTTTGATCCTTTGTGCTATTCTTTTACCTCTGATTCGTAGCACATTGTTCTGCCATGATCATCACCACGTATGCAAATACTCTATCCACTGAAAACATCCCTTAGGTTAGGTTTGATTTGGAAATTTAGGGTTAGGTCTCCGCAGAACTCATCTCGGACCGACCGAGTTGTAGAAATCGGTCTCACCGATTTGGCTTAGGCCATTGCACATGCAATTTTCGGTCTGACCGAAAACTGCAAATCGGTGTGACCGAGTTCGATTCTCTGTGAAACCCTAGCAGTCTTGGTGCCACCGAATTGTGACTCGGTCTGACCGAGTTCACTAGTTTAGGTTCCAAAACCTGCTTCGGTATCACCGAGTTTACAAATCGATATATATGAAATGCCTTCTGTGAAGAACTAAAACTAAGTTTTTAAGTCATCTTTTTTGCAAAACATCTGCACTTTGTGATGCTCATCCACTCTACCTCATCTATATCTATTCACAGGGTCTGCTGTCAGTAAGTTTGCAGAGATGTCTGATAAGAGTGACAGTCAAAACAGGTCAGAGGAACAAGTGCAGATGAGTGAGGGTTCAGATCCCTCAAGCACTTCTGATGATGGCAGCAGGAGCACTCCAAGCAACTTGCCAAAAGCAGCCACCAGATCTAGGAAGAAGAGAACCTCAGAATCTGAGGATGAGGATTATGTTGCCACAGAGGAGGAAGTAAGCTCCAAAAAGAAGGTGCTAAAGAAGGAATATGTCACAGCTGCTGCAACTAAGCCAGGAATGAAAACAAAGGCTCCAGCAAGAAGAATTCCTATGTCTAAGGCCAGAGCCTCTACTCAAGAGACAATGGAGTTCACACTTGAACCCAAAGAAGGTGGAGAAGGCAAGAAGAGGAAGGAAGGGTCAAGAATACCATTGCCAGAGTCATTGGCAAGCCCTCCATGATGAGAGATCCATCAGAAGAAGAAGAAGAGGAAGAGGATGATGCACCAGCACCCAAAGCTCAGAAGCTTATGTCAGATGCTATAAAGTCAGGGGCTGCTCCATCAAAGCCCAAGTCTGCTCCCAAACCTCCAGCTCAGAAGGCCAGTAAGCCCAAGAGGAGCACCAGGAACATTCCTGCTGAAGAGAAGAACAAGGCCCCAGTGCCTGAGACTGCTGATGAAGAAGATGATGAAGCCCTAGTGCTCAAAAAGTTGAAGCCCAAGATTCCTGACCACAATGATGCTCATCCAGTAGCTGAAGATACGCACATCAGAAAGGATGCTGGACTGAGATTGTGGAGACAGTCTGATCCTTATGCTGTGAGGAGAAGGACATCAGTTGACTACAGATTTTATACCAAAGAGCAACAGGACTTTTATGAGACAATTTTGCTTGACAAGAAGCCCATTGTATGTGACATGAGATGGGTTGATTGGGAGTACATCAAGGAGAAAGAAGATCACTTCCCAGGAGTTTATGACAGCTTCAAAGCATGTGGAGTTGACAAATTTGTAGCTCAGAAGCTCACAAAATGGAATGATGAGCTCATCATGCAGTTTTACTCCACAACCCACTTCTATCCAGATGGGAGGATAGTTTGGATGTCAGAAGGTACTAGGTACCAATCCACTGTTGAAGAATGGGCTCAGCTGATCAATGTCCCAGAAGAACATGAGGATGACCTGGATGTTTATGCCAAGAAGAAGAAAGACCACAACTCTATGGCAAACATGTACAAGGAGATCCCGGATAAAGCATTGGAGACACATAAGCTTGGATCTGTACACTATCTGTTGTCTGGTCTGCCTACCATCAACACAATTCTTAGGCACACTCTGCTACCCAAGTCAGGAGATCACAAGATGATCAGAGGGCATTCTATTAACCTGCTACAGATTTATGATGTCCCTCAGAAGTTCAAAGTCATGAGTCTGATTCTAGAGACAATCAAAAGGACAGCAGCTGACCAGAAGAGAAGTTGTGGGTATGCTCCACACATTCAGGAGCTCAATCAACTCCAACATGGGCACATGCACATATCTGTTGGATAAGGAGCATCTACCCTTATATCCTGAATTTGAAGACAATACTGTTGTGATGAATGAGGAGGAACCATCATCAGTTCAAGCACAGGAGAAGAAAGCCAAAGCAAAGGCCGAGAAAGCTGCCAAGATGCCCAGTGTTGAAGAGGCATCTCAAGTTTTCCTGAAGAGCAAGCAAGATCAACTTGCATATCTGATTCAGTCTACACTGAGGATTGAGAAGGGCTTGGCCACCCTGACTCAAAACCAGGAGAGCTTGGAGAGGATCATAGAGACAAAATTTTATGATCTTGATCTGAAGGTAACAGAGATCCAAACAGCAGTTGAGCAGCTTCAGGAGGAAGCAGAAGAGAAGAGAGGCAAGGCAACTACTGATGCATTTGAGCGAGTGCCTAGAGGACAGAGATCTGCTGCAGTGCCAGTGAGAGATTCTAGAGCTACAGCATTAGCACCAGCAGCTACAGCTCCAATGCCACCTCCAGCAGCCACTCCACCAGCTCCAACTACTTCAACTGATGCCTTCGTCCTTGGAGTTCTCTCTACACCACCTCCCGAAGACCAAGCCTGAGAGATGCATAGCACAATGCATTTTCGATCTTTTTAGTAACTTGTTGCCAAAGGGGGAGAAAAATGTATAGATCATAGGTTTCGAGAGAGAGTGTTGCTTTTTATCTCTCTTTGCTTTTGGTTGAACTTTTTGATTGTGTGCTTGTGTGAGATACTTGTATGATCATGTGGTTGATCATTTGCTACCTTCATGCTTGTCTGGATGATACTATCTGTTATATCTCATACATGATCATTCACTTGCTTGGTGATGAGTGCATGCTTTTACTTTCTATCATTTTGAGCGCTCCACCAAGATGTATGTGACATGGAAGAGTAACCAATGATGCATTTGCATTCAAAAGAAAATCTTAAATAATGCACAAATTTAGGGGGAGCTCTTGCTTATCACATACTTCTCAAAGCGACGATGTTTTTCAATCTTATGATCATTTGTCGAAGCTTTGATCTATATGTTGTCATCACCTACCAAAAAGGGGGAGATTGAAAGTACAACTATCCCTGGGTGGTTTTGGTAATTCCTAACAAAATATAGCTCATTGAGCTAATGTTATTTTAAGATAAATATTTCAGGAAAGCTCAATGATTGGCATGGCATGGATTGGAAAGTGGACCCCTCAAAATGCAAAGGACAAAAGATTGGCTCAAGCTCAAAGCACAAGAATCTACATTTTACTTTTAGTGATCCAAGATCACATTGAGTCCATAGGAAAAGCCAATACTATTAAAAGGGGGTGAGGTGTTGCTTAATGAATTACTTGCTCGAAATGCTTAGTGATATGCTCCAAAAACCCTCAACTACTTTCTCATATCCACATATGTCCCAAACCAAAAGTCAAACTCGGCCTCACCAAAATCTTCTATCCGGTGCCACCGAGTTCTCTTGACATAGCCACTGCCACAAACCCTAGTCACTTCGGTCTCACCAATAGGGATCTCGGTCTCACCGAGATGGGATTGCAACCTCTCTGTCTCCCTTCGTAATGTTTTGGTCCAACCGAGATGAGCGATCGGTCCCACCGAGATTGCAATGCAAACTCTCTATTTCCCCTTCGTAACGTTTCGGTTCAACCGAGATGAGCGATCGGTCCCACCGAGATTGCAATGCAAACTCTCGGTTTCCCCTTCGTAACGTTTCGGTCTAACCGAGATGAGCGAATCGGTCCCATCAAGTTTGCCTGACCAACTCTCTGTTTGACTATTACCAAAATCGGTCCCACCGAGTTTGTGTAATCCGTCTCACCGAGATTACGTTATGCCTTAACCCTAACGACATCGGTCCCACCGAGTTGACATGTCGGTCCCACCGAAAATCCAAATGTTCACATTTTAAACTAAATCGGTCTGACCGAGTTCTCTGATTCGGTCCCACCGAGTTTGGTGATTTGTGTGTAACGGTTAGATTTTGTGTGGAGGCTATATATACCCCTCCACCCACTCTTCATTCGTGGAGAGAGCCATCAGAACATGCCTACACTTCCAACATACATTTTCTGAGAGAGAACCACCTACACTTGTGTTGAGGTCAAGATACTCCATTCCAACCACATAAATCTTGATCTCTAGCCTTCCCCAAGTTGCTTTCCACTCAAATCATCTTTCTACCAAATCCAATCCTATGAGAGAGAGTTGAGTGTTGGGGAGACTATCATTTGAAGCACAAGAGCAAGGAGTTCATCATCAACACACCATCTATTACCTTTTGGAGAGTGGTGTCTCCTAGATTGGCTAGGTGTCACTTGGGAGCCTCCGTCAAGATTGTGGAGTTGAACCAAGGAGTTTGTACGGACAAGGAGATTGCCTACTTCGTGAAGATCTACCCTAGTGAGGCAAGTCCTTCGTGGGCGATGGCCATGGTGGGATAGACAAGGTTGCTTCTTCGTGGACCCTTCGTGGGTGGAGCCCTCCGTGGACTCGCGCAACCGTTACCCTTCGTGGATTGAGGTCTCCATCAACGTGGATGTACGATAGCACCACCTATCGGAACCACGGATAAAAAATCTCCGTGTCTACATTGCGTTTGCTCCCTCCAAACTCCTCCCTTTACCTTCATATGCCATTGTTTTACATTCCGCTGCTATACTCTTAGAATTGCATGTGTAGGTTGATTACTTGATTCGTGCTAAGTTGCTAAAATCTGCCAATACTTAAAATTGGGAAAAGGCTAGATTTTTATTTGGTCAAGTAGTCTAATCAGCCCCCCTCTAGACATACTTTCGTTCCTACATTTCTCTAGGATGGTATCTCTAATAAAATTTCTTTTAATATCTTGCCCAATTCCTCTCACATTCCAAAATAGGCCTCTCATTTTTTTTCTTTTTGTTTTTCCTCACTTTGGTCCCTCCACTCAAGATAGAATTTTCTCCAGCACCAAAGGCTGGCATCCCACCTCTCATTTTTCTGTTACTGGAAAAGATCTTTTTAATTTATCATAATGTTCTTGTTCTACATCATCCTCAGTGTTATCTCCTTATGAATACAAATCTTCCAATTCAACATCTCCAATGTCAATGAGACTTGGAGAGTCATATTTTTTCTCCTCCCAATTTTTATTAATTGAATTTTGGAGATATATATCTCTTCTAGCATGTTCCATATTAGAAATCAGGTCTAGATTTTGTGCAACCATACTAATGCACACCCCAAATCAATCCCAACTTTTCTTGCCATATCATATAAAGAAATTTTTTCATCAGATAGAGTAGAGTCCTTACCATAATTGCCTTTTTCAGCAGCCCTTTCCTTGGCTAGATCTTCTATTTTAGCATCCTTCTTGTCCAGGTTTCTATCACTTCTTCTAGTAGGTCCATCTTTATCTTTGTCCTTGTCTCCTTCTTCCTTTTTGTGAATTCCTAATTTTGAGCCTAGGGATTCCACCGAGTCTTGAGTTGCTGAATAATCCACTGGTTCTGCATATGCATCTTCAGGAGTGTGGTCCTATGGAATTTTAGTCTCAAGCTCATTTTTCTCACCTAAGTCTTCTCCATAGATCTCTTTATCTTACCAAGCATCAATTTTTTCCATGCACTTGTTAATCAGCTCTTGTTGACCTTGAATCATTTCTAGCAAACTCTTCTTCTCTATTTCCCAATTAGCATTCTTCTTTTCCTCCACAGATCTCCGGGCATCATTTCTGCATCTGATTTCCTCAACATCTTGGAATTTTTTTAAAGTTGTATCTAGCTCAGCCTCAACTTTCTTCCTCAAACCCACCTCCATCAGGTAATCTTTCGGTATCTTCAATATCTCCTCATTTTTCTACTGCATTTCTTCAAACTGTTTGAGCCCCACACTTCCCAGCGAGATATTTTCCTTAAACCCTTCTGATCCCATTTCTCCAATCTTGATTTTTTTTCTGGCCTCCCATTGCTGTGTTATCTGATTCAGTCTCCATGTTCTCAAACTTCCTTTTTTCTTCATACCAACCCTGTTCAACCACCTCTTCCAACTCTATATTGATTCTGTAAATCATCAGGTCCTTGTCAGTTATCTCAGTATGGTGGGGGATTTTTTTCATAGTCTCTGACTCCCACTTTAGCCCTAGTTTTCTCTTTCAGGATAGTGGTCATATCAATTTCTAAGACAGGACCCATAGAAGCAGCCACCTCACACATCCCAAAAAAATGACTAAAGCACTCAGGAATTTTTCCAAACTGTACCCACACTGTGTGTAATTTGCCAATAGCCTGAGTGTCATAAGTCCAACTGTCTACATTGATCACAGCATTGTCCCCAGCAAGTTGAAGTTTCCAAATTTGTGGAGCTCTGCCAGTCTGCTCTTGCTAGGGAATCTCATCAAATAAGCTCTGTCTCCATGTTTTTGCATCTCCACTGCCAGTTCCAACTGAACATATAATTGAACCCCTCCAGGAACTGAGTTTCATTGATCTCCCCTGAAGATATGTTCACAATGGCCATAGGATTAGTCTGTTCACTACTGACTATCTCTTTGGAATTCTGCACCAGCAGCACGCCTAGACCTCTGGCAGCATACCCAATAAACTTTGGGATAGGCTTGATTTGCTTCAGCCATGCACATTCCTCAGTAACATGAGAATTCTTGCCACAGATGATGCAATTAGGTAACTTGCAGTCTCTAGTCAGATGTCTGGTGTCTTTGCACTTGTTGCACATCATTCTGAAATTACCCCCAGCTTTGTTTTGATCCATGTTCTCTCTCTGTCCAAACCTGTTGTTCTGAATCCATCCTTTCTGCCCTTGTTTATTTCCCATGCCCATATCAGCTTCACTTTTTTCCATGGATTCTTTCCCTCCAGCAAGCACTCTTTTAGTCTCATCAGGTATATTGCCTCTACTGCTTCCAGAGAGGGCAACATTTCCTCCCCCAGATTAGCTTTCCATCTTTTGTTGGGCCATCTGAGCCATCAAGGCCCCAAACCACTGTTGTTGTTGGATCAGATCAAAGGAAGGAGCCAGCGCCGCGACATCATCTTTGCCCTTAAGATCCCTAGTCATATGTTCCTCTTCCAACTTCTTCATAGTTTCTTCCTTGGAACTCAAAGGAAACCTCAGATCTGCCATCTCTCTCTTCTCTTCCTCCCCTGCTGATCTGTATCCGAATCTCCCACCTCCTCTCTCATTGTTGGGGTAGATCTCTCTGAATCTATCTAGGTCCTCTTCCTTTCTTCTATACTGGAAACTATCTCTTCCCCCTCTATTAAATCTTCCTTCTCCCCGATATCCACCAGGCCCTCTGTTCATCATCTCTCCCTCTTCCCTCTCACCTAGCGGCGGCGGGGGAAGGGGAAACCCTAAGTCCTCAAGGGGGTCGCACTCTCTCTCAAAGCAGAGGAGAGGCGCACTATTTATAGGCAGGAAAGCTTGGGAAAGCGTATTGCTAAAACCCGTTTCCCCTTTTGCTTTATCCAATTTTTTTTCTTAGCTTTATCTGATGTCTTTTCACCTCAACCGGGGAGAGACATCTCATTTCTACTCATCATCTCTTCATGTACTGTAACTTGGCATCCATTAATGACCATATCATCTAGATACACATCTTCGTTAGACCAGAAATCAGGACTATGCGCAAAATTTGCACAATTCATTTTCTCAGCTATGTAAATACCTTTTCTAACCAGGCCTGGATCGACCTTGCAACTGGATTCTCTAACGGGACCAGCGCCATCACTCTTAGCAACTTTTCTGATAGATTTGTTGTAAACAATATCTCTCATAATCTTTCTATTTTTATCCTCAATCACCTCCACCATTTTTAAATCTGAAGATGTTTTCTCAGACACAGAACCAAAACATGATCTAGTTTCATTTTTATCCCCATTTCTAGCAGTCAATCGACTATGTTTGTTCATTCTGACTTTGCCAGCAGATTTCCCCTCTTCATAATTGACGAGATATTTGTTAAGAGATGGGAGTTTACCTTGCAGATCTGACGAGGACCCAGCCTCCCCGTCAGAGTCCTCACGAGCGAGCAGCCAGAAGCGACTACCCGCCGGCGAGGCTCCCATCCCCGTCCCTGAGGGGGGGGGGGGGGCCCACCGGCTCGCCCGTCAGCGTGAGGCGCCAATCCTCCGCCTCCGTGAGCATCCTGTATGCCGCCCCCGTCGCCTCCTTCAGATCCCTCTCCTCCGCGAACCAGGAGATGATCTCCATCAACTTCTCCAGCTTCTCGTCGTTTGTTGGCTATCTCCCTCGCCCTCGCCTCGAGTCTCGGCTTCCAGGGCGCCATGGATCTCTCGTGGCGGAGCACAAGTTTGTGGTGCGGGAGGGGAATGGATCTCGTCGAGTGGGGATGGGATAGCCACACCGCCCCGCGCCGCAGCTTTAATCCTCCGCCATTCTCAACGCTCCTCCTCCTCCTTGACCTCGATTCTCGCGTCGCGCCGCGCCTCCGCCCCGATCCCCAGCACCCTGCCCACCAACACAACGTGACAGGGGAACCGAATTTGTGTGCCTTCCTGTATCTCCTCCTTATCGTGTACCCGCACCGCGTCAACTCGCACCCCACGATCATCCAGCAGCGTCAACCACGGCGAGCCGCCCCGCTGAAGGAGCACGCCTCGTCGGAAAAGCAGCAGCGCCGGCGTCGCTAGGTCGAAGACGAGGTGCACCGCCCACCTGCGATCAGGGGGATCCGCCTCGCTCGTGTCGTCAGCGCTGGCCCGTGTCGCCCGAATCGTCATCTCCCAAGAGAGATAAGAATGGCCGACACCAGAGCTTTTTGTTTCCATCCGTAGACACATCGTTATGTACGTTACTTCTTCAGGTACACGAGGGGCTGCTTTGCTCTGGGGGCTTGGGTGAACTCGGGAATCTTCGCGGCAAATGCCCCTGCCGTAATACGTACAGTACCTACTAACAGTACAGGATCAGGATCAGGTGGGTGCGCTTGACTCCATCCCCTTCAGAGCCTTTTGGCCCGGAGCGTTGGATTACTGGCGGCTTTGGCGGCACTAACGAAAGCCGGGACACGTTTGAACGCCGCGGCATGCAGTGTCGCGCTTCACTTGGGCCAGGACAAACGAGGCCCCGTTATTGTATGGGCGCAATGCTTACTTGGCGGTGAAGCTGCGAGCTAGGCAACAAGATGGTAAGTTTTAAGATGTATGCGTCCAAGGTGAGATTTTGGGACTGCAGAATGCTTTGGAGCTTACCGAGTTGTGGGTTACTTCAACAGGTTCTGTCGACTCATCAAGAAATACTACCGTATCTTGGCATGTGCAAACTCCAGAGGAGATCCTATAGTTTTCCTAACCGTTGATGCAGTGCTGATTTTCTGTCTGGATCCAGGACTAACCCCTGTCAATGAGAATATGAGGTTAGCGGTTTGATGTCACCTGGTCAGATTCTACGTACTTACTACGTACTAGGTAATTAATACTACGTCACATAACACAATCATACGTACTAGGTAATTAATACTACGTCACATAACACTGATTGTGTTCAGCATGCATGTGTGCTACTGCTGGCTGACCATGAGGCATGCCCAGTGGCTTGTTGACAACGCCTGGAGTACATTTGCTCTACTTCGACCACCATGAGCGAGAACGACTAGACCGTATTCAGTTAGTTCGCCGATCATATTTCTACCACGCTGTATTAGTGACACACCTACGTTTGATTGGGAGGCTGGATGAAGCTGAACATGGACAGATTGACACACTAGTGTCTAGTGGGTGGGTATTTTTGTTCACCGATGCAGTTTTGCATCCCCCAAATTAACCTGAATACAAAACAGGGAAGTGGTCCTGGATTCTTTGGCCGGCTCCATACCAAATGCCGCGAAGCCAGCATCAACGGGCTGGACAGACATTTTTACTGTTAGTGCCATGCTCTCCTTCCTCGTTGGTTCCTCCGGGCTTGCCGTTGATGCACGGGAAGATCACCTGCGGTCTCCCCCCATATTCTATGCCGGCGCGCGCGTCTCTCCGTACCGCCGAGCTGCGTACGTACGCTAACCAACCAATCGCAACGGCCGGCCGGCGCGCCCCGCTCCCAGAGGAGAGGAGATGATAGCTTAGCTTGCTCGCTCGATCCCCGGTCGGTCACGCACTCATCGAGCGTGCGATGCTGGAGCGCTCTCCTCTCCTATCCCCCACGTTGACCACGCCTCGCCCGAGGCCGCCGTGCGCGCGCCCGACGCGTCACCTCGAGCTTACGCGCACATGCTCGGCCCGACCCGAGCCTGCGGGGCCGTGGCTCCGCCACGCGCGCGCGTAAAGCCCGCGCCCGTACGTGAACGTGCCCCGGGACTGAAATGAGGAAGGTTTTCCCGCCGCGCCGGAGAGTAAAGCTGGCCGCCGGCCGGGGCCACGTCGATGAGGAGCGGCGGGGGCGGGACCGGCAGCACCAGTAGCGTTGCGGTGTGCGGCAGTATCCCTCAGGCTGCAGCCTGCAGGTGGCGATGTGCATCCTCCCCTCCCGCATGCAGATGCAGATGCAGGGCCCCCCATCCTTTGATCGATCGATCGATCGTCCTGCGTCTGCACTGTGCGGGATCGAGCTGGCGCGCGGGAGAGCGCTGCTCGCCCAATCATTCGAAACCGTCGCGTGCAAAGACCGTCCCGCCCCCCGCTCCCTCGCCCTGTCGTTTTTCGCGCTTTTTCTGCTTGAACTTTTTTCGCTTTGCAGCGCGGTGAAAAAGATGGGCGCGGCCGCGCGGGCGGGCAGGGGAAAAGGGTACGGTGCTACGGTGTGGTTTAGGCAGCATCTAGCTAGCACAGGGAATGGCCGTGCGCTCGCCCGTACGACGACCACGACGACGACCGCGAGCGGATGGCACGGAGTAGGAGCATGTGCAGTGCTAGTTGCTGGATGGATGGATGCCGATGCGATGAGACGACGGGACAAGCGTCCCTCCCTACCATCGACGGACCTACGTCGGTCACTCTTGCTACGTGCGCCGGTACGTACTTTGGAAATGGCAAGTGGTACACTGGTGCTGTGTTTTCATTCCACGTGCAGATCTTACTTAGGCCAACTCCATCGTGTGACCCTATTCTTTCCGGCCCTGTCCGTTTGAGGTAAAAAAGACAAACCGGTCGGCCCAACGCGCGACGGCCCGGACCCATCTGGTCCGTTTTGTGTCCGGGACGACCCATTTCGAGCGCAAACATGTGTCGGGTTTGGGTCGCGGCGGACACCAAACGGACACGCGCCTCGTCCACGTCGGGGCCGCGTGGCAGGCGGCCACCTACCTCCCACCCGCCCACATCAATGCGCACGCGCGGGCGGCCCCGCCTGTCATCCGCCCAGCCGAACGGTCGCGGTCCTTCTTAAATGGGGAACCCGTGGACCGGTCGTCGTCCACGCTCCCACTCCACCCCGTGGCCTCCTCGAAACCCGACAGCACCAAAACCCTAGCCTCGAACTCGCTGGCCGGCCGCCTCGCAGCCATGGGCTTATGGAACCACGGCAGCAAGGGGAAGCACGACCGCGAGGCTGGCTCCTCCTCGGGACGCCGCCGCGGCTCCGTGAAGAAGGAGGAGCCCGCATCACCGCCGCGCACCTCTCGTTGAGCCCCCGCGCCTGCCCCCTTCACCATCGCCCCTAGGGCCGCCGGCAAGCGCGACCGGCAGTACCTGGCCGTGGACGTATGCCGGCGGTACTAGGAGACGAGGACGACGGTCCCGTGGAGCGACGTGCACCTCCCCAACACTTGGAACCTCTCCGCCGACCGGGTCCCGATCCCGCCGGTGCCGATGAGCGGCCGTGCGCGGCGCGATGAGATCGAGCGCCACCGCCGCCTCCTCCCCGACGACCTCAACTACGACGAGAGGTACGCCCCCGACCCCGTGCTCTGGGACACGTGGCTCCAGGACGAGCACGACGTGCGGCGCGCGTCCTACTTCGCCGGCACCGTGTCGGGGCCGCGACGGCCACGTCGGGAGGTGCGCGGGCGTATGCGGGTGCGCGGCCTCACGCCCACGCCATCGCCTTCCCCGTCTCCGTCACCACTTCCACCTCCTCGCATGACAGCGGAGGAGGAGGCCCGTATCATGGCGCGTGTCATGGAGAACTCCATGCGCACGCACGATGAGCGCTAATGGGAGGGCCTTGAGGAGATGACGGCCCTCTCCGCGGCCGGCGACGTCGCCTTCCCCGAGCTGGAGATGGTGGCGAAGGAGGAGGTGATGGAGGAGCCGCTGGTGGCCGCGTTCAACCCGGGCCTGGTGGGCCAGGGGTGGACCTGGTCGTGCACGGCAGAGCAGATGGCTAACGCCGTGGGGGGCGTGAACTGGTGCCCCACGCCGCCGCGGTCACCGGAGCGGGACGCCTCGCCACGGGAGGAGGTGGTGCAGGCACCTGCCACCTTCCAGCCCGCCGCCCCGGTGCACCACGGACCGCCGGGCCACCTCTGGACGCCGCCGGACTACGTCGACCTTGTCAGCGATGATGACGACACCGCCGGACACTGAAGACGGCGACGGCCACGGCATCGACGGGCGTGGAAGGAGCGCGCGGGCGGCCTTTTTTTGTTTTTATGTTAATTATGGCACTGGGCCGTTAAGTGAACCGTGAAACTGGGCCATTTTGTGGCCATGTCCCCTTAACTTATGTTTTAAGTTTTTTAAACTGCGTTTATGTAACATCCCAAAATTCTAAATTTTTGAATGTTATAATAAATAGATAGTTTTGATTGTTTGTTTGATTGTTGTGTGATTGATTGACTGAAAGTGAGTGAAATTTGAAACTTTTGAAAGTTAAATGAGAGGGAATAAAAGGACTTTCCCAAACTTTCATTTTTGCATTTATGATCTCTGTGAATTCAAATTCTTTTCAAATACAAAACCTTGGAGAGAAGATAACATGACTTCTTCCATTTAAATTAAATGAAAAGGCTTTTGAAAAGATTTGAATTTTATTTGGAAATATTTTTAAATTCATAAACTTCATTCAACTCAATGATTTTCATGAGAGAAGATAAGATGACTTCTTTAAAACATATGAAATATGAGTTGGGAGTTTAAAAGGATCAAATTTAAAGTCCTTTTGGAAATTATTTTCAATTTGGAGTTATTTGGTTTTTATTCAAAAATATTTTCACCAAAAATAAAATATATGCAAATTAGGGTAAAATGATTCCCTACATCAGAAAATTGGCGAGAAATAAATTTAAATTAATTTTGTTATTTTTAAAATGATTTTTATTGGGTTTATTGTAGCAGTAGCACTCTTTGCTTTATTTAAATATGTGTGGATATTATTTGATGCTAGAATAATGTTCATGTCGTAGAAAATCTTTTTCTGAAAATTTTGATATATTATATGCCTATAGTTTTTATTTATTTATTTGGTTTTCCTTTATTTTCTGTAAAAAAATAAAATGTTTTTTTTAATTCCCTTCCGCCGAACTGGGCCGGCCCAGCTCCTCAGCCAGGCCCAGCCTAGCGCGCAGCTTGTCCCCGACCCCGAGCGGAGTCCGCCGCCCGCACGGCTCGCCGGCGACGCCGTGTCCGCCCCGGTCTCCTCGCCCGCCCCCTCCCGCAAGCCCCCCCTCTGGCCTTTATAAGGCGAGGCCCCGTCGCCTCTTCTCCTCGTCAGCCGCCGCCTCGCCTCCTCGCCTCGCGCCGCCGCTACACGCGCCGCCGCAGTAGCGCCTCGCTGCCGCGCCACCGCCGCTTGCTGCCGCTGCCGCTGCCCGTCAGCGCCGCCCCGCGCCGCATCGCCCGGAGCCGCCGCCCGCGCCTTGTCCCATCGCCGCCGGTGCCGCCTTCGCCGATCTCGCCGTCGCCGCCGAGGTTGAACCGGCCGAACCGGTAAAGAAACCGCCCAGTCCGGTTTATTTCTTTTTAGGGTTTAGTTTTTTTCGGTTTACCGTTTAAAAACAAAAAAAACCTGGTTTTTCTTTTAACCTAGTTATTTAGAGAACGCTCGTTGGTTAGGTCTTCGCAGCGAACGGATTCGTTCGTTAGCGTTCTGTAACGAACGTTCGGTATTAAGTTTTTTTTCTTTTTCTGTTAGTTTTAGTCAGGGACTTCTTTGTAGATGTATTATTTACAGTTTGGCCCCTGATCTTCAAACCTCCACAACTTTTTGCTCGTTAGTCGGAATTAGACGAAACCAACGCCCCTTCTTCGTTACAATCCCCTCTATCTAGCAAAACAACTTGAACATGTTTTTGAAAATTTAAAATTTGAATTTTCAAACAGATTTGTATTCAAACTTCTTTTATTCGTAACTTGAGTTTTATAACTCCGATTTAGTTGATTCTTTTTGCAAATCGAAGCTCTTGACCTAACCTTTCTGATAAGGCCAAATTCACATAATTTTGGTACTGTTACAAATTGTTTTATGTTGCAAGAGTTATTTGCTTGGTTTTGATGTTTTCCGAATTGTCTTCTTCGTTCTCTCCGATCTTTTGAGTGATTGCTTATGTGTGGTTACTATTGCTTGCTTACGATAAATTGACCGGAGTGTGACGAGTAGAACTATCAGGAGTTATGAGTGCGAATCATCTTCATCAACAGTATAAGGCAAGTTCACACTTTGATCATATCCCTTTACTACCCAGTTTTTATGCATTAGTTTCAACCCTCAAACATTGCATGGTTAGGAATTGATAACATGTGGGTATTGGGAAGTAGTTGATGAGGTAGGAACCTATTGTCCTGCATTCAAACCTTGGGAGTTACTTCTACGTTATGCTCATACTGCTATGCTATGCTCGTTGACGTGGTTTGGTTTTTGAGAGAATTCATGAAAGATGTGAGAGACTATTTGTTAACTAAGGTTCAACTTAAGGTGGCTACTTTAATACACATCTGGGTGGATTCCTAGGGGCACCCTGGGGATATACTAGTGGACTTGTCCGGACACCTGGGATATACCAATGTTTTCCTAGGAGATCCCGAGGATATACCGTGTGATCATCCTATGGTTCGCCACCCAGGCTCAAAGGGATCATAAGATTATTCATGCTAGAAACTTTCGTGTGCAGCCACAAGCTAATATGGGCTCTAGCATAGTTGAGTACGTTGCATGACCTCTTCCAGTGGTAGGCTAGCAGATGTAGATGATGTAGGTTGGTACTGTCTACCCGAGGTTAGAGTTAATGCTTCTGAAAGACTGTGTCTCGGTCATCCGTTTCTCAAACACCATGTAGTGCGAGAAATCCAACGAAGGAGATCGAGTCTTGTGGGGAAAAGTGTGCAAACCTCTGCAGAGTGTACAAACTAATGATGATTAGCCGTGTCCCCGGTTATGGACATCTTGAGTATCTGGTTCTTGAATTATCGTGTTGATCTCATCACTCTAAATTAATTTGTTGGGTTGTTAATTACTTTTTAATTGGGATTGAGATGGGGGTACCATTCTCAATGTTTATCAACTACCATGATAGTGAAATAAAATGTATTCCTTTGTTGTAGGAAAAAATTGGCTTTTCGCAAAAACATTATAACCATAGAGATTTTCCACCAGCCATATATGCATGTAGTGATAGCCTTTATTCATCATTGCTCTATGGTGTGAATTTGCCAGTACATTCAATGTACTAACCCTTTGTGGCTACAACGTCTCATGTTGCAGGAATTCTTACGACGAGTAAGTGATACATTAGGGTTAAGATTTCTACACTCAACTTTGCCGTTGGTGTTGATGGGGATCCACAACCTTGTTGTTACTTCCGCTATTTGGATTGAGGTAATAGTATTTACGTTACTTTATACATGTGATTTACCTCTGTTATAAATCCTCGAGTACTGTGTGTGTCAGCATACCGATCCAGGGATGACACTTAAGCACAGAGACTTGATCGTCTGAGGTCGGGTCGCTACAAGATGGTATCAGAGCACATGTTGACTATAGGACGTGACCCCTAGAAACTGGCAAGCCCATAGGAAAGATTTCCTCTACAACTTTCTTTTCAAAAAGATCTTTTACCCCTCTTCTCTTCTGAGCTTATTCAAATATTCCCTTTTAGTAGACTATACCCCTTTCCCCTATTGACCACTCGAAGATTCGAGTGATGAGTCCACTCCAAGAAGTACAAGATATCGGACAACTAAGACCACTTCAGAATGAAGAGGATTTTACCATGCATTAGAATAATGGAAACCATAACGGTTGAAGACTCTGAAGACTAGGATAATTTGAAGGCTCTGAAGAATTTCCAGATTGGTATGACCTTGGAAAGTTACCCTTATGGAACTTGTCAGACTATGGAAGCTGTCAATACCCGAGATCAAGGAGTGTCGGAGAAAGACCAGAACATGGAGCGTTAAAACTCAATTTTTGTCAAGAAAACTATAAGGCAGGAGATATCCACTATGGATTGATAGCTCATGGCAATGACAGGAGCAGAAACACGGCTATCCATGATGTTATCGCCCGCTTATGCTATTGTCACCGTGCTGAGTTAAGCATGCATTTCATCGGAAGGATTGGATGACAAAAGGGCTAATGGAGCACCTATCAGCAAAAGGCGAAGTTTTAACTTTAGCTAGTGTATCGCCAGGATCTGGAGTATTACATCAGGAGTTTTAAGATGGACCTGCAGGAAGCCATATCTTGACAAAGAAGCATTTCGTGAAGCACTCGGGACCCAGAAGCTGAAAGTAGCCAAGCTGGAGGAGCAAAACCTCGAGATACTGGAGAATTCGTTAGGAACTGAAGGACAGTAGGATCATGGTTCATGTCAAGGATGTTGAAACCCAGAAGTTTGGAACGCAACTCCAATATATTAAAGGACGTCACGAGAGACTTCACGTCAACAGAGATGGCCTGACAGTAAAACTTGAGAAGGACAAGCACGATCGGAAGAAGCCATCGGAGACATGAAGAGTTTGATGACTTTGAAGATTTATTGACCTTTACAAGACCAAACCCCTGTTATATACCTACGTTAGATGCAACATTTGTGAGCTGTCATTTGTTTGATGTTTTTGCGACAGCCACAAATAAAATCTGTCTTTTCAAAACCATTGTTTGCATTGTGTGTATCCCTCTCTATCTCTCTTATCCCACCTCAAAACCCATGGACCCAATAGAGGATGAATGGAGATGAACCCATATTTTTCTGGACCGATGACTCAATGGGAGACGGACCGATGGATTCATAACATGGAGGATCATATGGAGAATAACACTATAGCCAGAAAGGATATGGCCCAGCATGCTCTTCAGTGCTTTGAAAGAGGTGCTACTACTTGGTGGAGGATGTACCAAACCATCAATGGATGGCAAGGAGTAACCACTTGGAAAGAATTTAAGTTGACTTTGCCAAAGTCTCGGGTTGTGTCCCAGAAATTGAAGCCTTATGGAAATGATATGAAAAAACCCTGTGCATGCTAGCTTTGTGGAGAATTAGGACACAACCATAAAGAACACAAGGATGAATGCCCTAATTGTGAAGGAAGTCACCCAGCTGAAGAATGCCCAACTAGGCAGATTACCTGTTTCTTGTGTGAAGGAACTACCCACTACCCTACTCAGTGTCACATTCACCCCATGGTACAAAGAACCATCCAGCAGAAGAAACAAGCAATGAAAGGAGCCCTCATGGAAATTTTAGAAGAACCTATGATGAAGGAAGAGGTGGAGGACACACCCAAAGAAGAACCAATTAAACCTTGCACCAAGTCATGCTATTCATGTGGAGAAGAAGGACACATCTCCCAGAATTGTATGAATGGGGATCTAGTAGAATTCCCGACAGAGGAAGTAGAGTATGACCCACAGGAAATAGAAGCCTTGATTGGAACGGAAAAGTCCAGGAAGAGAAATAGATTGGATACCAGGAAGGACCTGAGTCATATCACCTGTTTCAGGTGCAAGGAGTCAGGGCACTACTTCAGCAGTTGCCCAAAAAGGAAGTCGATGACCCAAGGAGGCTATGTAGTCATAAGGAAACCACGGGACTTGTCAGAAGTAGTATGTTTTCGTTGCAATGAAGCAGGGCACTTTGCCAGGGATTGTCCCAAGAGAAGGAAGCTTGTGCTAAATAGGTGAGTTTTGCAACGGAAAAGGAATATAGTAGTAGAAGTGGGAACAATACTTTTATACTGAGGTGTTAAGTTGAAGCATGTAATGGAAATGCAGGAGATTGAAATCGTTGGAAAATAAATAAAGTTAGCATCGTTGGTAAAGATTTGGATTTTTATGAGTTGTTACTCTATGAAGAAAGATTTTGACCATTTTCGAGGATATGAGAAATATGGTCTATGGAAGAATTGGAGCATTTTAAGGGTGGTAGTACCCTGGGAGGACACTAAACCCCCGAAAACAATTATAATATTCCACGAAGTGGACTTCGGACAAAATAAGGAGGAGTTTTGTCTCGATATGTGGGGTATCCCCAAGTATATGGAGTGATGAAGTACTATTGGATATAAAGGAGGTATAATGTTGGTAGTATGGAGCAATTGTAAGTCCATGATGAGTCGGAGTAATCACATTTTAGTTTCGTGCCAATAGAAGGAAGGGATAGAGTACAATTGGATGGATTTAAGAATGCTAGGAAGCTGGATGTGGAATAATGATCAGTTGCCCCGATGTTGATTTCAAGGTTTGCAAGTGATGAGATGGGCCATAACCCATAGGTCCCAGGACCTGCCAAGAAGCAAGCACATTCTTGCTGAAGGAAAAACCCTGGAAGAAGACACGACTTTATCAACAGACGATCTTATAGGAGTTTACGCAAAACCTGAGAGTTGTGAAGAAACGATAGATGTTTGTTTGGCTTGCAGAATCCATGGATTTATCCGAACTTAGTTCGTTGACAAGAGAAATTCTGCAATGCTTGTGAGGATGACCGAGTGTTAGAATGCGAGATTCTCTAAACCATGTACAAGGTAATGATTTGGCTGCGGGATGGATTGATCACCATACCGACTTACTCTTATTATTCGCCTTGCTATGTGGGATGGTAAATCTGAGTGATTTACCTATAGTAGAGAGACGACGATATTAAACCTTGTTTGAACCTTAGAATGGTATAAGTAGTTTCCCTGGTACTAGGCAGCCGTTGCCAATCGTAGGATATACGGTGAGGTTCAACCCAGACCCATTTCCTGCAGGAGAAACCATAAATTGTTGACCACCATGAGATATCGATAGTTGATTAGTATTGGCGCCAGACCCGTCAGCTAAGAAGACCCAGTCTTGGAATAACCTTACCAAGATGAAAGGACAGAAGAATTGAGGAAAAGGTTATGCCGCTACCGAAAGAGCCAGAGAAGGAATTTTACTGGAGATCTGAGAAGACCAGGCCCTGTCCACAATAAGGATGGAGTATATGAGATTTGATGGAACCGTAACAATGCTTCTAAGGGTGGTAATACCCCAGACCCCCTGAGACGGTCGATGGATTTGAGAAGACCCCCAACCCTAACCTATTTCTTTCTAGTCTCTCCGAATCTCGAGGACGAGATTCATTTAAGGGTGGTAGGTTTGTAACATCCCAAAATTCTAAATTTTTGATTGTTATAATAAATAGATAGTTTTGATTGTTTGTTTGACTGTTGTGTGATTGATTGACTGAAAGTGAGTGAAATTTGAAACTTCTGAAAGTTAAATGAGAGGGAATAAAAGGACTTTCATTTTTGCATTTATGATCTCTCTGAATTCAAATTCTTTTCAAATACAAAACCTTGGAGAGAAGATAACATGACTTCTTCCATTTAAATTAAATGAAAAGGGTTTTGAAAAGATTTGAATTTTATTTGCAAATATTTGCAAATTCATAAACTTCATGCAACTCAATGATTTTCATGAGAGAAAATAAAATGACTTCTTCAAAACATATGAAATATGAGTTGGCAGTTTAAAAGGATCAAATTTAAAGTCCTTTTGGAAATTATTTTCAATTTGGAGTTATTTGGTTTTTATTCAAAAAAATCTCCAAAAATAAAATATATGGAAATTAGAGTAAAATGATTCCGTACATCAGAAAATTGGATAGAAATAAATTTAAATTAATTTTGGTATTTTTAAAATGATTTTTGTTGGGTTTTATTGTAGCAGTAGAACTCTTTGCTTTATTTAAATTTGTGTGGATTTTATTTGATGCTAGAATAATGTTCATGCCATAGAAAATCTTTTTCTGAAAATTTTGATATATTATATGCCTATAGTTTTTATTTTATTTTATTTGATTTTCCTTTATTTTCTGTAAAAATAAATGTTAAAAAAACATTTCCCTTCCGCCGAACTAGGCCGGCCCTGCTCCTCAGCCAGGCCCAGCCCAGCGCGCAGCTTGTCGCCGACCCAAGCGGAGTCCGCCACCCGCACGGCTCGCCGGCGACGCCGTGTCCGCCCCGGTCTCCTCGCCTGCCCCCTCCCGCAAGCCCCCCCTCTGGCCTTTATAAGGTGAGCCCCCGCCGCCTCTTCTCCTCGTCAGTCGCCGCCTCGCCTGCTCGCTTCGCGCCGCCGCTGCACTCGCCGCCGCAGTAGCGCCTCGCTGCCCGTCAGCGCCGCCCCGCGCCGCATCGCCTAGAGCCGCCGCCCGCACCTTGTCCCATCGCCCCCGGAGCCGCCTTCGCCGATCTCGTCATCGCCGCCGATCTCGCTGTCGTCGCCGAGGTTGAACCGGCCGAACCGGTAAAGAAACCGCCCAGTCCGGTTTATTTCTTTTTAGGGTTTAGGTTTTTTTCGGTTTATCGTTTAAAATAAACCTGGTTTTTCTTTTAACCTAGTTATTTAGAGAACGCTCGCTGATTACGTCTTCACAGCGAACGGACTCGTTCGTTACCGTTCTATAACGAATGTTTGGTATTAAGTTTTTTTCTCTTTTTCTGTTAGTTTTAGTCAGGGTCTTCTTTGTAGATGTATTATTTACAGTTTGGTCCCTGATCTTCAAACCTCCACAACTTTTTGCTCGTTAGTCGGAATTAGACGAAACCAACGCCCCTTCTTCGTTACGATCCCCTCTATCTAGCAAAACAACTTGAACTTGTTTTTGAAAATTTAAAATTTGAATTTTCAAACAGATTTGTATTCAAACTTCTTTTATTCGTAACTTGAGTTTTATAACTCCGATTTAGTTGATTCTTTTTTGCAAATCGAAGCTCTGGACCTAAACTTTCTGATAAGGCCAAATTCACATAATTTTGGTACCGTTAGAAATTGTTTTATGTTGCAAGAGTTATTTGCTTGGTTTTGATGTTTTCCGAATTGTCTTCTTCGTTCTCTCCGATCTTTTGAGTGATTGCCTATGTGTGGTTACTATTGCTTGCTTATGATAGAATGACCAGAGTGTGACGAGTAGAACTATCAGGATTTATGAGTGCGAATCATCTTCATCAACAGGACAAGGCAAGTTCACACTTTGATCATATCCCTTTACTACCCAGTTTTTATGCATTAGTTTCAACCCTCAAACATTGCATGGTTAGGAATTGATAACATGTGGGTATTGGGAAGTAGTTGATGAGGTAGGAACCTATTGTCCTGCATTCAAACCTTGGGAATTACTTCTACGTTATGCTCATACTGCTATGCTATGCTCGTAGACGTGGTTTGGTTTTTGATAGAATCCATGAAAGATCTGAGAGACTATTTGTTAACTAAGGTTCAACTTAAGGTGGCTACTTTAATACACATCTGGGTGGATTCCTAGGGGCACCCTGGGGATATACTAGTGGACTTGCCCGGACACCTGGGGATATACCAGTGTTGTCCTAGGAGATCCCGGGGATATACCGTGTGATCATCCTATGGTTCGCCACCCAGGCTCAAAGGGATCATAAGATTATTCATGCTAGAAACTTTCGTGTGCAGCCACTAGCTAATATGGGCTCTAGCATAGTTGAGTATGTTGCATGACCTCTTCCAGTGGTAGGTTAGCAGATGTAGAGGATGTAGGTTGGTACTGTCTACCGGGGTTAGAGTTAATGCTTCTGAAAGACTGTGTCTCGGTCATCCGTTTCTCAAACACCATGTAGTGCGAGAAATCCAACGGAGGAGATCGAGTCTTGTGGGGAAAAGTGCGCAAACCTCTGCAGAGTGTACAAACTAATCATGATTAGCCGTGTCCCCGGTTATGGACATCTTGAGTATCTGGTTTTTGAATTATCGTGTTGATCTCATCACTCTAAATTAATTTGTTGGGTTGTTAATTACTTTTTTAATTGGGATTGAGATGGGGGTACCATTCTCAATGTTTATCAACTACCATGATAGTTAAATAAAATATATTCCTTTGTTGTAGGAAAAACTTGGCTTTTCGCAAAAACATTATAACCATAGAGCTTTTCCACCAGCCATATATGCATGTAGTGATAGCCTTTATTCATCATTGCTCCATGGTGTGAATTTGCCAGTACATTCAATGTACTGACCCTTTGTGGCTGGAACGTCTCATGTTGCAGGAATTCTTACGACGAGTAAGTGATACGTTAGGGTTAAGATTTCTACACTCAACTTTGCCGTTGGTGTTGATGGGGATCCACAACCTTGTTGTTACATCCGCTATTTGGATTGAGGTAATAGTATTTACGTTACTTTATACATGTGATTTACCTCTGTTATAAATCCTCGAGTACTGTGTGTGTCAGCATACCGATCCAGGGATGACACTTAAGCACAGAGACTTGATTGTCTGAGGTCGGGTCGCTACAATTTATTTACTTTTTTAAGTCATTTTATTTTAGTTTTTCTGTTTTTTTATCACGTCCAACACGAACATGATTTGGGGTGCGGCCGGTCGCTGGGCGCACCCACGACCCAACGGACAGAGATGGACATGGGTGAACCCATTGCCGCCCCAAAAAGACAAAATCCGGCCAAACCGGATGTCCGTTTGGGGTCGTGCGGTGGAGTTGGCCTTAGAATCCATGCAATTTGTAACAAGCATGCATGCTATGCTAGCTACTTGCATGCAAATATGTCTCCTGTTGGCTGTGCCCGCGTGGATGAACGGAATGCAACAAGGACGTGCGTGCAACCAAGAAGCTCCCCCAGCTTCTACTCTCCAGCACAAACTGGCGACGCGCGAAGCGGTGGCGCCAAACCGCCAACCATGGCGCTCGTCTCAGTAAATACATGCGTCGGTACGGACTTGGGAAATGGCAAGTGGTACACTGGTGCTGTGTTTTCATTCCATGAATAAGAGCATCTCCACTCGTTGCCCCCTCCCCCAGCCCATAAGCCAGCGCTCTTTCGGGTGCTCCCCCGGCGATTTTTAGGCCCTAGGGATGATCTAGGTCCCAACCACGCCCTCAGGTGCCGCCCCCAAGGCGTCACAAATTCAAACTTGGTCCATTCCCGCTCCCAAAAAAATGCCACAAGTTCGGCGATCACCATACCACAATTCGGCGATCAAATAAATAGTTCGGCGTGCAAAAGAAAGGTTGGACGCGTTGCATCAAACAGTGGTGTCGGCCTCCAGCATCAGAGGAGTCGGCATGCGAGGGTTGGTCGGCTTCGGCGCGGCTTCTGTGCTGGGTGTCATCGAGGCATCATCTCTCGGGCTTGGCGGCGGCGTAAGCGTCGGCGTGGGAGTTGGCGCCGCGGTCGACGGCATCTAGTTTAGGATCAGGCCGCGCTCCGCCAGGTAGCACGCCTTGAGCTGCTCGTCGTCGCTCCGGAGCACGTCTGTACCCCCATCATGAAAGCCAGGTCGCTGTTCCTCTTCTTCGCGGTACGTTGGCCCGGAGCAGGTCGAGCTTGACGGCGCTATTCGTCATCAACGCCGACAACCGCGCCTCGGTTTTCTGTTCCCGCTGGGCGGCCCGGGTTTGGGCGTTGGCGAGGCAATGCTCGATGGACTCTTGCACACGCGCGGTGGCCGACTCGGCGTGTTTCGCCGACTTGGCCCTTTTATTGCCGTCCAGGCGCCCATCGGCCGCGCCCGGCGTCGGCGTGTCCGGCTTGTACGTCTCCTTGGCCTTGGCGAGGGTGTGCCGGACATCCACCCACTTGTCGCACTTCTCGATCCGGGAGAAGACGTGGAGGTACTTGAAATTTTGGTCGATGTTATCCTGGCAAAACATGGCGAACATCTGAACCATCTGCGCCGAGGAACAACAGTCGGTGGCGGACACGGCGAAAAGAAAAGGAGAGATCGGCGTGCCATACCTGATCCTCGATGCTGGTGCCACTCTCCGGGCGCACCGTGACCTCCTCGACGATCCCATGCCATTTGTTGCACGCCGTTTGGATGAGCTCCCAATGGTTCGGCATTGCCTTCCACCCGTGCTGCATGTAGACGCCTTTGAAGTAAGGGTCGGCGAGCTTGTGCTCGTCGAACTCGGCCTTGATGCACTCCTAATATGTGTCGACGCTCTGGTTCGTGCCGGTGATCGGGTCGAGGCAGACGACTTTCCACGCGCGGCTCGCCGGTCCTGGCCGCTCGCTTCTTCTTCTTCTTCTTCTTCTTCTTCTTCTTCTTCTTCTTTCCTTTCCTCGCTGGAGTAGGCGCCGGCTCCTCCTCCTCCTCCTCATATGCCTCCTCCTTGCCGAAGTCGAGCTCGCCGTCCATGTCGTCGTTGAGGTCCATTGTGTCGTCTTGAGTTGTGAACCCGGGGGAGCCAGCGGCGGCGGCCGAGCCGGTCGTGATGATGTCGTCCATGTCGGCCTCCGTCGCATCGGTGTCACCAAGATGCGAGAGGAGGCTTGTGAGAAGAGCAACACGCCATGGCGGGGAGGTGGCGTAGGGGAGGCTGCGTACGCCGGCGGCGAGTAGTTGTACGGAGGGTACTGCACGCCAGCGAAGGCGGGCGTGGGCGTGCGCTGGGCCGGGTGACCATGGGGGAAGGTGATGTAGGGGTTGAATCCGCCGTGTGCGTCGCCGTTGGCGTACAGCCCCAGGGTTGTGGCGACGACGAGAAGCCTGCCGGAGACCCGATGCTTTGCTGGCTCCAGGACACGTACGGGCCATGGCCGCCGGGTGGATTCCTCATCCCCGCGCGAGCCACCTCGGCTTGTTCGGCCGCGCGATCCGCCTGCTCCGCCACCGCCGCCCTGTCCTGGGCCTTCTTGGCGTTGGCCCTGTTCCGCCGGTCGGTGGTGACAGCCTGCCGGCGCTGAACTTCCGCCCTCCAGTCGGCGTTAGACATGCCCGGGGGCTTGGACGGTGGCGCCCTCTGCTTCGGCTGGGTGGTGGAGGCGGCAGTGGCATCTGTCGCGACGCAGGGGGCTGCGTACTTCTTCGGCGGCATGGCGGCCGGCTGGGAGGGGAGGAGGAGGAGATTGGTGGGAGGAATGGAGAATGGGAGGAGGGGAAAGCAGGGGAAACGGCGGGAAAAAGGGCATCCTCTCGCCGACAAAGCGGCCCCACACCCCTTTTCGCTTCGGCCGGCGCCCCCAGGTGACCCCCGGGTGTTTGGGTTCGGCTCGGGGTCGCCGGCTGTTATTACGGCCCAAACCGGCGCTAAATGAGATCCTGGGGGCGCGACTGGGCTGATTTTCAGGCGTCGGTGTTAAAAAACGGCTTGGGGCCTGTTGGGGGCGCGGCTAGAGATGCTCTAAGAGCAACTCCAACAGGGCGACCCATTTCGTCCGCTGGCGTCCGTTTGGGTCGGCGCGAACACAAAAGTCGGCCCAACGTGCCAACCCAAACGGACGCGCGTCCGCTTTTCGTCCGCGGGCGACCCATTCCCGGCCCATTTTTGAGCCGGATTTGTGTCAGTGCGGACACGAGACGGACGCGCGCGCTCGCCTTCTCCTCCCCGGGCCCGCTGGTCAGTGGCACATTGACATCCCCCATCCAACAGGAACCCTCGCCCGCCTCCTTCGTCGCCGACGCCGCCGCCCATTTTTTCCGGTGACTCTGCCTGCTGCCGGTGCCACAACATCCGCCCTGCAACGCCGCCAACTCCCACGTCGCCTGCCACCGCCGTCTTACCGCCGGGGAGCCGATTGCTTCCACCCGCTCCCCCACCACTCAGCCGCGACCGTGACCAAGAAGCCGCCTCGCCGCCCCGCCAGATCCTCACCGACATGCTCATCGGACGCCGGCCCACTCGTTGGACGCCGGCAGGGCAGCTAGCTGGTCCGTGCGCGCCGCGACTCCCTTCGCCAGCCATCTCCTTCGTCGACGCTTGCAAGCTATTTGACGGTTTGCCAAGGTACAAAATGGACTCCGCCGACGAGTTCTTTTTTCACAATTTCCTTTGCAACTCCGATAATTCATTGTCCGATGTGGAGGAGGAGATATTGGCTGCCGTGTTGGTCCATCACCACCTCAACAGCCAGTGGTCGTTGTTCCGTGGCTCCATTCCGGCGTTGAATCGCAACCAAGAGAGCGGACATTTTCTTCTTTGGAAGGACTACGTTGATACAACAAATCCGTTGTTCAAACATAAAAAATTCCACCGCCGTTTCCGTATGAGTAGGCATCTTTTCAACCGTATTAGAGAGGAAGACTATTTCGAGTGCAAAGAGGATGCCGTTGGCAAGATTGGTTTCTCCTCTTATCAGAAATGCACTGCCACCATCCGAATGCTTGCATACGGAGTGTCCAGTGATCTCATTGATGAGTACGTCCGTATCAACGAGTCTACATGCCTAAAGTCCCTGTATAAGTTCTGCAAGGCTGTTATTGCTGTCTTTGGTCCTGAGTACTTGAGAGAGCCGACTCCTGAAGATACAGCCTGTTTGTTGACGATGAATGCCATCAGGGGCTTCCCAGGGATGCTTGGCAGCATAGACTACATGCACGTGGAGTGGAAGAACTCCCCTTCTGCTTGGCAAGGGTAGTATAAGGTGTTGGGGAACGTAGTAATTTCACAAATTTTCCTACGCACATGCGAGATCATGGTGATGCATACCAATGAGAGGGGAGAGTGTCGTCTAAGTACCCTTGTAGACTGTAAGCGGAAGCGTTATGACAACGCGGTTGATGTAGTCGTACGTCTTCACGATCGACCGATCCTAGTACCGAAAGTATGGCACCTCCGCGATATACACACATTCGGCTCGGTGACGTCCCATGAACTCACGATCCAGGAGAGTGTCGAGGGAGAGCTTCGTCAGCACGACAGCGTGATGACGGTGATGATGAAGCTACCGACGCAGGGCTTCGCCTAAGCACTGCAACGATATGACCGAGGTGGATTATGGTGGAGGGGGGCACCGCACACGGCTAAGAACAATGTCTGTTGTGTGTTCTAGGGTGCCCCCTGCCCCCATATATAAAGGAGCAAGGGGGAGGCCGGCCGGCCCTTGGGGCACGCCAAGGAGAGGAGGGAGTCCTCCTCCTAGTAGGAGTAGGACTCCCCTTTTGTAGTCCAACTAGGAAGGGGGAAGGGGGAAGGAAGGAGAGGGACAGAGGGAGGAAAGTGGGGGCGCTGCCCCCCCTCCTTGTCCAATTCGGACTCCCAAGGGGGGTGGCGCGGCCAGCCCATGGCTCCCTCCTCTCTCTCTCACACAAGGCCCATGTTGGCCCATTAGTTCCCCCGGGGGTTCCGATAACCCCCCGGCACTCCGATAATTATCCGGTGACCCCCGAAACACTTCCCGTGTCCGAATATAGTTGTCCAATATATCAATCTTTATGTCTCGACCATTTCGAGAATCCTCGTCAGGTCTGTGATCACATCCGGGACTGCGAACTATCTTCGCTACATCAAAACACATAAACTCATAATACCGATCGTCACCGAACGTTAAGGGTGCGGACCCTCCGGGTTCGAGAACTATGTAAACATGACCGAGACACGTCTCCGGTCAATAACCAATTGCGGAACCTGGATGTTCATATTGGCTCCCACATATTCTACGAAGATCTTTATCGGTCAAACCGCATAACAACATACGTTGTTCCCTTTGTCATTGGTATGTTACTTGCCCGAGATTCGATCGTCGGTATCTCAATACCTAGTTCAATCTCGTTACCGGCAAGTCCCTTTACTTGTTCCGTAATGCATCATCCCGCAAGTAACTCATTAGTTACATTGCTTGCAAGGCTTATAGTGATGTGCATTACCAAGAGGGCCCAGAGATACCTCTCCGACAATCGGAGTGACAAATCCTAATCTCGATCTATGCCAACTTAACAAGTACCATCGGAGACACCTGTAGAGCACCTTTATAATAACCCAGTTACTTTGTGACGTTTGGTAGCACACAAAGTGTTCCTCCGGTATTCGGGAGTTGCATAATCTCATAGTCATAGGAACATGTATAAGGCATGAAGAAAGCTATAGCAATATACTAAACGATCAAGTGCTAAGCTAACGGAATGGGTCAAGTCAATCACATCATTCTCTAATGATGTGATCTCGTTAATCAAATGACAACTCATGTCTATGGCTAGGAAACATAACCATCTTTGATTCAACGAGCTAGTCAAGTAGAGGTATACTAGTGACACTCTGTTTGTCTATGTATTCACACATGTACTAAGTTTCCGATTAATACAATTGTAGCATGAATAATAAACATTTATCATGATATAAGGAAATATAAATAACAACTTTATTATTGCCTGTAGGGCATATTTCCTTCAGTCTCCCACTTGCACTAGAGTCAATAATCTAGATTACATAGTACTGATTCTAACACCCATGGAGTCTTGGTGCTGATCATGTTTTGCTCGTGAGAGAGGCTTAGTCAACGGGTCTACAACATTCAGATCTGTATGTATGTTACAAATCTCTATGTCTCCCTCCTTGACTTGATCGCGTATGGAATTGAAGCGTCTCTTGATGTGCTTAGTTCTCTTGTGAAATCTGGATTCCTTTGCCAAGGCAATTGCACCAGTATTGTCACAAAAGATTTTCATTGGACCCGATGCACTAGGTATGACACCTAGATCGGATATGAACTCCTTCATCCAGAATCCTTCATTTGCTGCTTCCGAAGCAGCTATGTACTCCGCTTCAGACGTAGATCCTGCCACGACGCTTTGCTTAGAACTGCACCAACTGACAGCTCCACCGTTCAATATAAATATGTATCCGGTTTGTGACTTAGAGTCATCCGGATCAGTGTCAAAGCTTGCATCGACGTAACCATTTACGACAAGCTCTTTGTCACCTCCATAAACGAGAAACATATCCTTAGTCCTTTTCAGGTATTTTAGGATGTTCTTGACTGTTGTCCAGTGATCCACTCCTGGATTACTTTGGTACCTCGCTGCAAAACTAATAGCAAGGCACACATCAGGTGTGGTACACAACATTGCATACATCATAGAGCCTATGGCTGAAGCATAGGGAACACCTTTCATTTTCTCTCTATCTTCTGCAGTGGTCGGGCATTGAGTCTGAGTGAACTTCACACCTTGTAACACAAGCAATAACCCTTTCTTTGCTTGATCCATTTTGAACTTAACTTTATCAAGGTATGCGCTTTGTGAAAGTCCAATTAAGCGTCTTGATCTATCTCTATAGATCTTGATGCCCAATATATAAGCAGCTTCACCGAGGTCTTTCATTGAAAAACTGTTGTTCAAGTATACTTTTATGCTATCCAGAAATTCTATATCATTTCCAATCAACAATATGTCATCCATGCACATATAATATTAGAAATGCTACAGAGCTCCCACTCACTTTCTTGTAAATACATGCTTCTCCAAAAGTCTGTATAAAACCATATGCTTTGATCACACTATCAAAACGTTTATTCCATTCCGAGATGCTTGCACCAGTTCATAAATGGATCGCTGGAGCTTGCACACTTTGTTAGCACCTTTTGGATCGATAAAACCTTCAAGTTGCAACATATACAACTCTTGTTCTAGAAATCCATTTAGGAATGCAGTCTTTACATCCATTTGCCAAATTTCATAATCACAGAATGCAACAATTGCTAACATGATTCGGACAGACTTAAGCATCGCTACGGGTGAGAAGGTCTCATCGTAGTCAACTCCTTGAACTTGTCGAAAACCTTTCGCAACAAGTCGAGCTTTGTAGACAGTAACATTACCGTCAGCGTCAGTCTTCTTCTTGAAGATCCATTTATTATCGATGGCTTGCTGATCATCGGGCAAGTCAACCAAAGTCCACACTTTGTTCTCATACATGGATCCCATCTCAGATTTCATGGCCTCAAGCCATTTCGCGGAATCTGGGCTCATCGTCGCTTCCTCATAGTTCGTAGGTTCGTCATGGTCAAGTAACATGACCTCCAGAACAGGATTACCGTACCACTCTGGTGCGGATCTTACTCTGGTTGACCTACGAGGTTCCGTAGTAACTTGATCTGAAGTTACATGATCATCATCATTAGCTTCCTCACTAATTGGTGTAGGAGTCACAGGAACAGATTTCTGTGATGAACTACTTTCCAATAAGGGAGCAGGTACAGTTACCTCATCAAGTTCTATTTTCCTCCCACTCACTTCTTTAGAGAGAAACTCCTTCTCTAGAAAGGATCCACTCTTAGCAAGGAATGTCTTGCCTTCGGATCTGTGATAGAAGGTGTACCCAACAGTCTCCTTTGGGTATCCTATGAAGACACATTTCTCCGATTTGGGTTCGAGCTTATCAGGTTGAAGCTTTTTCACATAAGCATCGCAGCCCCAAACTTTAAGAAACGACAACTTGGGTTTCTTGCCAAACCATAGTTCATAAGTTGTCATCTCAACGGATTTAGATGGTGCCCTATTTAATGTGAATGCAGCCGTCTCTAAAGCATAACCCCAAAACGATAGCGGTAAATCAGTAAGAGACATCATAGATCGCACCATATCTAGTAAAGTACGATTACAACGTTCGGACACACCATTACGCTGTGGTGTTCCAGTTGGCGTGAGTTGAGAAACTATTCCGCATTGTTTCAAATGAAGACCAAACTCGTAACTCAAATATTCTCCTCCATGATGAGATCGTAGAAACTTTATTTTCTTGTTACGATGATTTTCCACTTCACTCTGAAATTCTTTGAACTTTTCAAATGTTTCAGACTTATGTTTCATCAAGTAGATATACGCATGTGAAGGTGAGAAAAAAACAATACCCGCCGCGAGCCTCAACATTCATCGGACCACATACATCAGTATGTATGATTTCCAACAAATCTGTTGCTCGCTCCATTGTTCCGGAGAACGGAGTTTTAGTCATCTTGCCCATAAGGCATGGTTCGCAAGTACCAAGTGATTCATAATCAAGTGATTCCAAAGGTCCATCAGAATGGAGTTTCTTCATGTGCTTTACACCAATATGACCTAAACGGCAGTGCCACAAATATGTTGCACTACCATTATCAACTCTGCATCTTTTGGCTTCAATATTATGAATATGTGTGTCATTACTATCGAGATTCAACAAGAATAGACCACTCTTCAAGGGTGTATGACCATAAAAGATATTACTCATATAAATAGAACAACCATTATTCTCTGATTTAAATGAATAACAATCTCGCATCAAACAAGATCCAGATATAATGTTCATGCTTAACGCTGGCACCAAATAACAATTATTCACGTCTAAAATTAATCCCGAAGGTAGATGTAGAGGTAGCGTGCTGACCGCGATCACATCGACTTTTGAACCATTTCCCACGCGCATCGTCACCTCGTTCTTAGCCAATCTTTGCTTAATCCGTAGTCCCTGTTTCGAGTTGCAAATATTAGCAACAGAACCAGTATCAAATACCCAGGTGCTACCGCGAGCATTAGTAAGGTACACATCAATAACATGTATATCACATATACCTTTGTTCACCTTGCCATCCTTCTTATTCGCCAAATACTTGGGGCAGTTTTGCTTCCAGTGACCAGTCGCTTTGCAGTAGAAGCACTCAGTCTCAGGCTTAGGTCCATACTTGGGCTTCTTCACTTGAGCAGCAACTTGCTTGTCGTTCTTCTTGAAGTTCCCCTTCTTCCCTTTACCCTTTTTCTTGAAACTGGTGGTCTTGTTGACCATCAACACTTGATGCTCCTTCTTGATTTCTACCTCCGCAGCCTTTAGCATTGCGAAGAGCTCGGGAATTGTCTTATCCATCCCTTGCATAATATAGTTCATCACAAAGCTCTTGTAGCTTGGTGACAGTGATTGAAGAATTCTTTCAATGACACTATCATCAGGAAGATTAACTCCCAGTTGAATCAACTGATTGTTATACCCAGACATTTTGAGTATCTGCTCACTGACAGAACTAGTCTCCTCCATCTTGCAGCTGTAGAGCTTATTGGAGACTTCGTATCTCTCAATTCGGGCATTTGCTTGAAATATTAACTTCAACTTCTGGAACATCTCATATGCTCCATGATGTTCAAAACGTCGTTGAAGTCCCGGTTCTAAGCCGTAAAGCATGACACACTGAACTATCGAGTAGTCATCAGCTTTGCTCTGCCAGACGTTCATAACATCTGGTGTTGCTCCTACAGCGGGTTTGGCACCTAGCAGTGCTTCCAGGACGTAATTCTTCTGTGCAGCAATGAGGATAATCCTCAAGTTACGGACCCAGTCCGTGTAGTTTCTATCATCATCTTTCAACTTAGCTTTCTCTAGGAACGCGTTAAAATTCAATGGAACAATAGCACGGGCCATCTATCTACAATAACATAGACATGCAAAATACTATCAGGTACTAAGTTCATGATAAATTAAAGTTCAATTAATCAAATTATTTAAGAACTCCCACTTAGATAGACATCCCTCTGATCATCTAAGTGATCACGTGATCCAAATCAACTAAACCATGTCCGATCATCACGTGAGATGGAGTAGTTTTCAATGGTGAACATCACTATGTTGATCATATCTACTATATGATTCACGCTCGGCCTTTCGGTCTCAGTGTTCCGAGGCCATATCTACATATGCTAGGCTCGTCAAGTTTAACCCGAGTATTATGCGTGTGCAAAACTGGCTTGCACTCGTTGTATGTGAACGTAGAGCTTATCACACCCGACATCACGTGGTGTCTCGGCACGACGAACTTTCGCAACGGTGCATACTCAAGGAGAACACTTGTACCTTGAAATTTAGTGAGAGATCATCTTATAATGCTACCGTCGAACTAAGCAAAATAAGATGCATAAAGGATAACATCACATGCAATCAATATAAGTGATATGATATGGCCATCATCATCTTGTGCCTTTGATCTCCATCTCGAAAGCACCGTCATGATCACCATCGTCACCGGCGCGATGTAGGGTAACTTGACCATATCACATCACAACATGGCCTGCAAAAACAAGTTAGACGTCCTCTACTTTGTTGTTGCAACTTTTACGTGGCTGCTACGGGCTGAGCAAGAACCGTTCTTACCTACGCATCAAAACCACAACGATTTTTCGTCAAGTATGTGTTGTTTTAACCTTCAACAAGGACCGGGCGTAGCCACACTCGATTCAACTAAAGTTGGAGAAACCGACACCCGCCAGCCACCTGTGTGCGAAGCACGTCAGTAGAACCAGTCTCGCGTAAGGGTACGCGTAATGTCGGTCCGGGCCGCTTCAACCAACAATACCGGCGAATCAAAGTATGACATGCTGGTAAGCAGTATGACTATTACCGCCCACAACTCACTTGTGTTCTACTCATGCATATAACATCTACGCATAAACCTGGCTCTGATACCACTGTTGGGGAACGTAGTAATTTCAAAAAAATTCCTACGCACACGCAAGTTCATAGTGATGCATAGCAACGAGAGGGGAGAGTGTTGTCTACGTACCCTCGTAGACCGTAAGCGGAAGCGTTATGACAACGCGGTTGATGTAGTCGTACGTCTTCACGATCGACTGATCCTAGTACCGAATGTACGACACCTCCGCGATCTGCACACGTTCGGCTCGGTGACGTCCCACGAACTCACGATCCAGCAGAGTGTCGGGGGAGAGCTTCGTCAGCACGACGGCGTGATGACGGTGATGATGAAGCTACCGGTGCAGGGCTTCGCCTAAGCACTGCAACGATATGACCGAGGTGGATTATGGTGGAGGGGGGCACCGCACATGGCTAAGAACAATGTCTGTTGTGTGTTCTAGGGTGCCCCCTGCCCCCGTATATAAAGGAGCAAGGGGGAGGCCGGCCGGCCCTTGGGGCGCGCCATAGAGAGGGGGAGTCCTCCTCCTAGTAGGAGTAGGACTCCCCCTTTCCTAGTCCAACTAGGAAGGGGGAAGGGGGAAGGAAGGAGAGGGAGAGAGGGAGGAAAGAGGGGGCGCCCCCCTCCTTGTCCAATTCGGACTCCCAAGGAGGGGGGCGCGGCCAGCCCATGTCTCCCTCCTCTCTCTCTCACAAGGCCCATGTTGGCCCATTAGTTCCCCCGGGGGTTCCGATAACCCCCCGGCACTCCAATAATTATCCGGTGACCCCCGAAACACTTCCCGTGTCCGAATATAGTTGTCCAATATATCAATCTTATGTCTCGACCATTTCAAGAATCCTCGTCAGGTCTGTGATCACATCCGGGACTGCGAACTATCTTCGCTACATCAAAACACATAAACTCATAATACCGATCGTCACCGAACGTTAAGCGTGCGGACCCTCCGGGTTCGAGAACTATGTAAACATGACCGAGACACGTCTCCGGTCAATAACCAATTGCGGAACCTGGATGTTCATATTGGCTCCCACATATTCTACGAAGATCTTTATCGGTCAAACCGCATAACAACATACGTTGTTCCCTTTGTCATCGGTATGTTACTTGCCCGAGATTCAATCGTCGGTATCTCAATACCTAGTTCAATCTCGTTACCGGCAAGTCTCTTTACTCGTTACGTAATGCATCATCCCGCAACTACCTCATTAGTTACATTGCTTGTAAGGCTTATAGTGATGTGCATTACCGAGAGGGCCTAGAGATACCTCTCCGACAATCGGACTGACAAATCCTAATCTCGATCTATCCCAACTCAACAAGTACCATCGGAGACACCTGTAGAGCACCTTTATAATCACCCAGTTACGTTGTGACGTTTGGTAGCACACAAAGTGTTCCTCCGTTATTCGGGACTTGCATAATCTCATAGTCATAGGAACATGTATAAGTCATGAAGAAAGCAATAACAATATACTAAACGATCAAGTGCTAAGCTAACGGAATGGGTCAAGTCGATCACATCATTCTCTAATGATGTGATCTCGTTAATCAAATGACAACTCATGTCTATGGCTAGGAAACATAACCATCTTTGATTCAACGAGCTAGTCAAGTAGAGGCATACTAGTGACACTCTGTTTGTCTATGTATTCACACATGTACTAAGTTTCCGGTTAATACAATTCTAGCATGAATAATAAACATTTATCATGATATAAGGAAATATAAATAACAACTTTATTATTGCCTCTAGGGCATATTTCCTTCAGTCTCCCACTTGCACTAGAGTCAATAATCTAGATTACATAGTAATGATTCTAACACCCATGGAGTCTTGGTGTTGATCAAGTTTTGCTCGTGAGAGAGGCTTAGTCAACGGGTCTGCAACATTCAGATCCGTATGTATCTTGCAAATATCTATGTCTCCCTCCTTGACTTGATCGCGGATGGAATTGAAGCGTCTCTTGATGTGCTTGGTTCTCTTGTGAAATCTGGATTCCTTTGCCAAGGCAATTGCACCAGTATTGTCACAAAAGATTTTCATTGGACCCGATGCACTAGGTATGACACCTAGATCGGATATGAACTCCTTCATCCAGACTCCTTCATTTGCTGCTTCCGAAGCAGCTATGTACTCCGCTTAACACATAGATCCCGCCACGACGCTTTGCTTAGAACTGCACCAACTGACAGCTCCACCGTTCAATATAAATATGTATCCGGTTTGTGACTTAGAGTCATCCGGATCAGTGTCAAATCTTGCATCGACATAACCATTTACGACGAGCTCTTTGTCACCTCTATAAATGAGAAACATATCCTTTGTCCTTTTCAGGTATTTCTGGATGTTCTTGACCGCTGTCCAGTGATCCACTCCTGGTTCCACTCCTGGATTACTTTGGTACCTCCCTGCTAAACTAATAGCAAGGCACACATCAGGTCTGGTACACAGCATTGCATACATGATAGAGCCTATGGTTGAAGCATAGGGAACACCTTTCATTTTCTCTCTATCTTCTGTAGTGGTTGGGCATTGAGTCTGACTCAACTTCACACCTTGTAACACAGGCAAGAACCCTTTCTTTGCTTGATCCATTTTGAACTTCTTCAAAACTTTATCAATGTATGTGCTTTGTGAAAGTCCAATTAAACGTCTTGACCTATCCCTATAGATCTTGATGCCCAATATATAAGCAGCTTCACCGAGGTCTTTCATTGGAAAACTCTTGTTAAAGTATCCTTTTATGCTATCTAGGAATTCTATATCATTTCCAATCAACAATATGTCATCCACATATAATATTTGAAATGCTACAGAGCTCCCGCTCACTTTCTTGTAAATACAGGCTTCACCAAAAGTCTGTATAAAACCATATGCTTTGATCACAATATCAAAACGTTTATTGCAACTCCGAGATGCATGCACCAGTCCATAAATGGATCGCTAGAGCTTGCACACTTTGTTAGCACCTTTTGGATCGATAAAACCTTCAGGTTAAATCATATACAACTCTTCTTCCAGAAATCCATTCAGGAATGCAGTCTTTACATCCATTTGCCAAATTTCATAATCATAAAATGCAGAAATTGCTAACATGATTCAGACGGACTTAAGCATCGCTATGGGTGAGAAGGTCTCATCGTAGTCAACTCCTTGAACTTGTCGAAAACCTTTCGCAACAAGTCGAGCTTTGTAGACAGTAACATTACCGTCAGCGTCAGTCTTCTTCTTGAAGATCTATTTATTCTCAATGGCTTGCCGATCATCGGGCAAGTCAACCACAGTCCACACTTTGTTCTCATACATGGATCCCATCTCAGATTTCATGGCCTCAAGCCATTTCGCGGAATCTGGGCTCATCATCACTTCCTCATAGTTCGTAGGTTCATCATGGTCAAGTAACATGACTTCCAGAACAGGATTACCGTACCACTCTGGTGCGGATCTTACTCTGGTTGACCTACGAGGTTCGGTAGTAACTTGATCTGAAGTTACATGATCATCATCATTAGCTTCCTATAAGTGCATCTAGTGCCCCTTAGTGATTTTGGTGTATTGAAGACTTATAGGTTAAGGAGCTAATGTGTTTGTGATTGTACACAGGTCTATAAGTCTATGAGGAGTTTGATATTTACAGAGAAAGTCGACCCCTAAAAATGAATGTCTTCGACTGAAGACTTCGGATTTCTGAAGACTTTCTGAAGACTTTGAAAGTGAAGAAATTGGTGTGACCATGAAGACTTGGTATTCATACGAGGAACATGAAGCGTGAAGACTTTTGTTTTCGTAGTTTCATTTTCTCTTTCTTGTGTCATAGGAAACACCGTACTGTTAAAGGGGGTCGAGGAAAAACAAAGGAAATTTTTTCCAAGTGATGCTCATCTCAAAATCCTAAACCTACCAATCCCTTCGAGTGAAGCCATTGGAAATCTCATGCAGCTCAGTCAATTTCTTCAGTGACAGAGACGAAGTTCTTCTGGTCTCTGAGGAATTTGTTCTGACTGAGGAGTTAGGAATTCGCCAGTGCGGATTGCCTACAAGTGAGGAACATGATAGCCCTGAGGCATTTGATAGTCAATTTTCCGACCGTTGCTGTGCTACGCGCCAGCTGTCCCAAAATATCTACCCAACTAACAGTCATATCATTGAGGGGCATTTATGTCTTATCATGTTGGGCTGCTCCCTAGGCTATACATAGCTGCCCCCTACAACCACTAGCTGGTTGGCTGCTCCGAGAGAAACTGACACTTGTCATTTGAGAGCATCCCATCCTCCGAGGACTTTGAGCGAAAATCATCAAGTGAGGAAAACCCAAACCCAAAGACCTACAAACCCAAAGTGATTGAGCATCACTGAAGAGATTGATCCAGCGTGGATCCGACGCTTGTTACCTTTGAAGACTGTGCATCTTCCAGACGGTTAGGCGTCATGGCCTAGAGCATCCAAGAGGAAATTGTGGATCGCCGAGTGACCGAGTTTGTGAAGGTTTGGAAGTCACCTGAAGACTTACCATGAGTGATTGGGCGAGGTCTCTGTGACCTGAGCTCAAGGAGAATACCGTGAGGACTGTGTGTCCGGGACTGTGTGTCCTCAGGTTTGAATACCTAGCCGCTCCAACCAGACGTGCAACTATCACAGCAGTTGGAACTGGTCTACCAAATCATTGTCTTCACCAAGCCTACTGGTTCTATTTCCTCAACTCTTTAATTTCCTTATTACTGTGTTGTGTGCTTGCTCATATCTGTTTGAAGACTTTGACTGAAGACTTTCTCAATTTCCTCAGTTCAATTTCGTCAGTCTGTTTGTCTTCATCATGTTTATCTTGTGTTTACGCTTTCTGTACTCTATGCGTGTTTTCATTTCATCATGATGACCATGCTTATGTTCTGTTATGTTTGCATCTGAGTACTTATTCCGCTGCAGGTAATTCTTCTCTTAGGAATTTCCTCACCTTGAAATTCCTCAGTGAAGAATTCATAAAAATCGCTTATTCACCCCCCTCTAGTCGACTTAACGCACTTTCATGTTCTATGTGATTTTGGTTTAGCCGCCTGGAGTTTTAGTTATGTCGACCGCAGGAATGAAGACCATGTCATGCCCCATCTTTGACGGCCATGATTATCCCAAGTGGAAGGCCATGATGAAGAAGCAACTCATGGCGATGAACAGCGAGCCGTGGACCGTCACTGAGATTGGTCTTACCGATCTGTGCAAGATGGCGGAAGCTGATGACATTCGCAAGTACACTCTTCTCAACCTCACGGCGAAGGACATCATTTGCTCCTGTTTGTCTCAAAATCAGTCCAGGAGCATTATGCATCTCAGCCATGCAAAGCTCATCTGGGACCGACTCTCTGAGGTCTATGAAGGTCATAAATCTGACTGTGATCCCTGGTTTGAGGATTTCATGGTATCGCGCAAGGCTATGACTTTTGAGCCAGAATCATCTTCCTCTGCACCATGCCTTATGGAAAAAGGTGCCAAGGTAACTGAATGCTACCTATCTGAGTCCAGTGATGATGAATCTTGTGATGAATTTGGACCCAGCTATACTAAACTTGCTTCCCTTGCCACTAAACAACAAAGAGCTTTGGAAAAAGTTCAAAACATGCTGGATAAGAGCAATGATATGTTGTGTGAAGAAATGGATCAGTCGAAAGCTTTGGCTAAAAGTCTTCAGAGACTTCAGTCCAAGTTTGACAATCTTCAAAGTCATCATAACACTCTCTTATCTGATCATGAGAAGCTTTCTTATGAATTTCTTCAAAGAAAGGAAGATCTTGAGAAGCTAAGGGTGAGTTATGAAGATCTTCAGAAGGAACGTGATTCATTACTTGCTCAACAAATCAGCGCTGCTCAGGAAGAATTCATTCCTCCATGTTTGAAGTGCATTGAACGTGAATCTGCTAATTCTTCACCTGAATGTTCAAATGCTTCTACTGCTACAAATTCTTCACCTGTCTCTGCTATCACTAATTCCTCATATGAGGATATTGCTAGTATCACTGATGATGCAGGGCTGAAGGAATTGTATATGACGGGCATGTACAAAAGCCTCAAAGGGCATCAGGCTCTTTGTGATGTGCTTAAAAAGCAGATCCTCAATAGGAACCCTAGGAAAGAGGGTATTGCCTTTGAGAGGAAACTCAATGCTGATGGAACATACTGGAAGCCTGAGCAGTACCCCAAAACCTCATGGGTTGCTGCAAAGGGATCTCCAGTAGATCCATCTACTCTATCTGGCTTTACATGTGAATCTCCTCATTCTTCTGATGAGTCATTTGACTCAAACTATAAACTATTCAAAAATCAGAATGGTGAAGTATTTGCTAGATATGTTGGCACTAACTGCAGGAATGGTTCTCCTATGAAGAAAATCTGGGTTCCCAAAGGGTGCCTTGAATGTCTTCAAGTGAATGTCATCATGACACCACCTGTGAAGAATAGGAACCCCAGATCAAATTCTTCATATGGACCCAAGTCCTCAAAAGGATCAAAGTCCTCATATGAACATCATCGTGCTAACGCTTCTGTTTCGTAGGGAAGAACTAAGGCTATGAATATGAGCATTATTCTTCTAACCATTATGTTCATAAGTCCTCGAAGAATTTCTATGCTTATTCATATGCTTACCCCAGCTCCTCTTATGTGAAACGAAGTGGACTGGCTTCTATGCCACCTTTCTCTTATGGAGCTCGCAGAATGATGAACTCTTTGCCACCCCTTCAGATGTGGGTGGTGAAGAAAAGGAACTAATCTCTTATGTAGGGTCAGGTCTCCAGACGAACTTAAACGTTTGAAGAATTTGCTGGAGACCTGAATATGCTTGAAAGGACGCAAGCTAATCATGAAGAAATGAATTTTCATTTCTCACGTCCTCATTCTGTTTTATCTTTTCCATTGCTTGATGAAATTGATCTGATGAAATTGATGTCATATTCTTCACTGATGAAGTATATGAGTTCGTAAGCTGCACTAATTCATCTGCAGGATGATCAACCCAAAGCCATAGAGTGGGTCCTCGATAGTGGATGTACAAATCACATGACTGGTGACAAGAATCTATTGATGGACACTCCCTTATCTCCATCGCATATGAAGCATATCACCTACGCTGACAAAGGCAAAAGCAAGGTATTGGGTCTAGGTAAGTGATGTCTACTACACAACCTTCTTCTTGTAGATGTTGTTGGGCCTCCAAGTTCAGAGGTTTGTTGGACAGTATAAAATTTCCCTCAAGTGGATGACCTAAGGTTTATCAACCCGTGGGAGGTGTAGGATGAAGATGGCCTCTCTCAAACTACCCTGCAACCAAATAACAAAGAGTCTCTTGTGTCCCCAACACACCCAATACAATGGTAAATTGTATAGGTGCACTAGTTCGGCAAAGAGATGGTGATACAAGTGCAATATGGATGGTAGATATAGGTTTTTGTAATCTGAAAATATAAAAACAGCAAGGTAACTAATGATAAAAGGTGAGCACAAACGGTATTGCAATGCGTTGAAACAAGGCCTAGGGTTCATAATGTCACTAGTGCAAGTTCTCTCAACAATAATAACATAATTGGATCATATAACTATCCCTCAACATGCAACAAAGAGTCACTCCAAAGTTACTAATAGCGGAGAACAAACGAAGAGATTATGGTAGGGTACGAAACCACCTCAAAGTTATCCTTTCTGATCGATCTATTCAAGAGTCCGTAGTAAAATAACATGAAACTATTCTTTCCGTTCGATCTATCATAGAGTTCGTACTAGAATAACACCTTAAGACACAAATCAACCAAAACCCTAATGTCACCTAGATACTCCAATGTCACCTCAAGTATCCATGGGTATGATTATACTATATGCATCACACAATCTCAGATTCATCTATTCAACCAACACAAAGTACTTCAAAGAGTGCCCCAAAGTTTCTACCGGAGAGTCAAGACGAAAACGTGTGCCAACCCCTATGCATAAGTTCACAAGGTCACGGAACCCGCAAGTTGATCACCAAAACATGCATCAAGTAAATCACGTGATATCCCATTGTCACCACAGATAAGCACATGCAAGACATACATCAAGTGTTCTCAAATCCTTAAAGACTCAATCCAATAAGATAACTTCAAAGGGAAAATTCAATCCATTACAAGAGAGTAGAGGGGGAGAAACATCATAAGATCCAACTATAATAGCAAAGCTCGCGATACATCAACATCGTGCCAAATCAAGAACACGAGAGAGAGAGAGAGAGAGAGAGAGAGAGAGAGAGAGAGAGAGAGAGAGATCAAACACATAGCTACTGGTACATACCCTCAGCCCCGAGGGTGAACTACTCCCTCCTCGTCAGGGAGAGCGCCGGGATGATGAAGATGGCCACCGGTGAGGGATCCCCCCCTCCGGCAGGGTGCCGGAAGAGGGCCCCGATTGGTTTTTGGTGGCTACAAAGGCTTGCGGCGGCGAAACTCCCGATCTATTATGTTCCCCGATGTTTTTAGGGTATATGGATATATATAGGCGAAAGAAGTCGGTCAGGGGAGCCACGAGGGGCCCACGAGGGTGGGGGGCGCTCCCAGGGGGCAGGCGCGCCTCCCTGCCTCGTGGCCACCTCGTTGCTTCCCTGACGTGCACTCCAAGTCTCCTGGATTGCTTCCGTTCCAAAAATAACTCTCCCGAAGGTTTCATTCCGTTTGGACTCCATTTGATATTCTTTTTCTTCGAAACACTAAAATAGGCAAGAAAACAGCAATCTGGGCCGGGCCTCCGGTTAATAGGTTAGTCCCAAAAATAATATGAAAGTGTTTAGTAAAGCCCATAAAACATCCAAAACAGATAATATAATAGCATGGAACAATCAAAAATTATAGATACGTTGGAGACGTATCAAGCATCCCCAAGCTTAATTCCTGCTCGTCCTCGAGTAGGTAAATGATAAAAACAGAATTTTTGATGTGGAATGCTACCTAACATATTTCTCAATGTAATTTTCTTTATTGTGGTAAGAATATTCAGATCCATAAGATTCAAGATAAAAGTTTAATATTGACATGAAAACAATAATACTTCAAGCATACTAACAAAGCAATCATGTCTTCTCAAAATAACATGGCCAAAGAAAGTTATCCCTACAAAATCATATTCTGGCTATGCTCTATCTTCATCACACAAAGTATTTAAATCATGCACAACCCCGATGACAAGACAAGCAATTGTTTCATACTTTTGATGTTCTCAAACTTTTTCAACTTTCACGCAATACATGAGCGTGAGCCATGGACATAGCACTATAGGTGGAATAGAATGGTGGTTGTGGAGAAGACAAAAAGGAGAAGATAGTCTCACATCAACTAGGCGTATCAATGGGCTATGGAGATGCCCATCAATAGATATCAATGTGAGTGAGTAGGGATTGCCATGCAACGGATGCACTAGAGCTATAAGTGTATGAAAACTCAACAAAAGAAACTAAGTGGGTGTGCATCCAACTCGCTTGCTCACGAAGACCTAGGGCATTTGGAGGAAGCCCATCATTGGAATATACAAGCCAAGTTCTATAATGAAAGATTCCCACTAGTATATGAAAGTGACAACATAGGAGACTATCTATCATGAAGATCATGGTGCTACTTTGAAGCAGAAGTGTGGTAAAAGGATAGTAGCATTGCCCCTTCTCTCTTTTTCTCTCATTTTTTATTTTTATTTTTATTTTTTATTTGGGCCTTTTCTCTTTTTTTATGGCCTCTTTTTCTCTTTTTTTTATTTTTTGTCCGGAGTCTCATCCCGACTTGTGGGGGAATCATAGTCTCCATCATCCTTTCCTCACTGGGACAATGCTCTAATAATGATGATCATCACACTTTTATTTACTTACAACTCAAGAATTACAACTCAATACTTAGAACAAGATATGACTCTATATGAATGCCTCCGGCGGTGTACCGGGATGTGCAATGACTCATGAGTGACATGTATGAAAGAATTATGAATGGTGGCTTTGCCACAAATATGATGTCAACTACATGATCATGCAAAGCAATATGACAATGATGGAGCGTGTCATAATAAACGGAACGGTGGAAAGTTGCATGGCAATATATCTCGGAATGGCTATGGAAATGCCATAATAGGTAGGTATGGTGGCTGTTTTGAGGAAGGTATATGGTGGGTGTATGATACCGGCGAAAGTTTTGCGGCACAAGAGAGGCTAGCAATGGTGGAAGGGTGAGAGTGCGTATAATCCATGGACTCAACATTAGTCATAAAGAACTCATATACTTGTTGCAAAAATCTATTAGTTATCGAAACGAAGTACTACGCGCATGCTCCTAGGGGGATAGATTGGTAGGAAAATACCATCGCTCGTCCCCGACCGCCACTCATAAGGAAGACAATCAATAAATAAATCATGCTCCGACTTCATCACATAACGGTTCACCTTACGTGCATGCTACGGGAATCACAAACTTTCACACAAGTATTTCTCAAATTCACAACTACTCCACTAGCATGACTCTAATATCACCATCTTCATATCTCAAAATAATCATCAAGTATCAAACTTCTCATAGTATTCAATGCACTTTATATGAAAGTTTTTATTATATCCCTCTTGTATGCCCATCATATTAGGACTAGTTTCATAACCAAAGAAAATTACCATGCTGTTCTAAAGACTCTCAAAATAATATAAGTGAAGCATGAGAGTTCATCTATCTCTACAAAATAAAACCACCGTCGTGCTCTAAAAGGATATAAGTGAAGCACTAGAGCAAATGACAAACTACTCCGAAAGATATAAGTGAAGATCAATGAGTAGTCGAATAATTATGTAGCTATGTGAAGACTCTCTCTCATTTAAGAATTTCATATCTTGGTATTTTATTCAAACAGCAAGCAAAACTAAATAAAACTACACTCCAAGCAAAACACATATCATGTGGTGAATAAAAATATAGCTCCAAGTAAAGTTACCGATGAACGAAGACGAAAGAGGGGATGCCATCCGGGGCATCCCCAAGCATAGGCTCTTGGTTGTCCTAGAATATTTCCTTGGGGTGCCTTGGGCATCCCCAAGCTTAGGCTCTTGCCACTCCTTATTCCATAGTCCATCGAATCTTTACCCAAAACTTGAAAACTTCACAACACAAAACTCAACAGAAAACTCGTAAGCTCCGTTAGTATAAGAAAATAAAACAACCACTTAGGTACTGTTGTGAACTTATTTATATTGATGTAATATCTACTGTATTACAACTTCTCTATGGTTCATACCCTCCGATACTACTCATAGATTCATCAAAATAAGCAAACAACACATAGAAAACAGAATCTGTCAAAAACAGAACAGTCTGTAGTAATCTGCATCAAACGCAAACTTCTGTAACTCATAAAAATCTTCCAAAATAGGAAGACCTAGATAATTTGATTATTGATCTGCTGCAATTGGAATCAGTATTTTATCGCGTTCTGGTGATTTTAAACAATTTGTTTCGTGAACAGAAAGTTTCTGGAATTTTCAGCAAGATCAAATAACTATCATCCAAGAAGATCCTATAGGTCTTACTTGGCACAAACACTAAATAAAACATAAAACCACATCTAACCAGAGGCTAGATCAAATATTTATTACTAAACAGAACCAAATAAAAGAACAAAAATAAAAATTGGGCTGCCTCCCAACAAGCGCTAACGTTTAACGCCCCTAGCTAGGCATGATGATTTCAATGATGCTCGCATAAAATATAAAAATTGAAACATAAAGAGAGCATCATGAAGAATATGACTAGCACATTTAAGTCTAACCCACTTCCTATGCATAGGGATTTTGTGAGAAAACAACTTATGGGAACAATAATCAACTAGCATAGGAAGGCAAAACAAGCATAACTTCAAAACTTTAAGCACATAGAGAGGAAACTTGATATTATTGCAATTCCTACAAGCATACATTCCTCCCTCATAATAATTTTCAGTAGCATCATGAATGAATTCAACAATATAACCAGCACATAAATCATTCTTTTCATGATCTACTTGCATAGAAATTTTACTACTCTCCACATAAGCAAATTTCTTCTCATGAATAGTAGTGTGAGCAAACTCAACAAAATAACTATTATGTGAGGCATAATCCAATTGAAAATTAAAATCAAGATGACAAGTTTCATGGTTATTTTTATTCTTTATAGCATACGTGTCATCACAATAATCATCATAAATAGGAGGCATGCTTTCATCATAATAAATTTGCTCATCAAAACTTGGGGGGACAAAAAATATCATCTTCATCAAACATAGCTTCCCTAAGCTTGTGGCTTTGCATATCATTAGCATCATGGATATTCATAGAATTCATACTAACAACATTGCAATCTTGCTCATCATACAAAGATTTAGTGCCAAACATTCTATAGATTTCTTCTTCTAGCACTTGAGCACAATTTTCCTTTCCATCATACTCACGAAAGATATTAAAAAGATAAAGCGTATGAGGCAAACTCAATTCCATTTTTTGTAGTTTTATTTTATAGACTAAACTAGTGATAAAACAAGAAACAAAAAGATTCGATTGCAAGATCTAAACATATACTTTCAAGCACTCACCTCCCCGGCAACGGCGCCAGAAAAGAGCTTGATGTCTACTACACAACCTTCTTCTTATAGATGTTGTTGGGCCTCCAAGTGCAGAGGTTTGTAGGACAGTAGCAAATTTCCCTCAAGTGGATGACCTAAGGTTTATCAATCCGTGGGAGGTGTAGGATGAAGATGGTCTCTCTCAAACAACCCTGCAACCAAATAACAAAGAGTCTCTTGTGTCCCCAACACACCCAATACAATGGTAAATTGTATAGGTGCACTAGTTCGGTGAAGAGATGGTGATACAAGTGCAATATGGATGGTAGATATAGGTTTTTGTAATCTGAAAATATAAAAACAGCAAGGTAACTAATGATAAAAGTGAGCACAAACGGTATTGCAATGTGTTGAAACAAGGCCTAGGGTTCATACTTTCACTAGTGCAAGTTCTCTCAACAATAATAACATAATTGGATCATATAACTATCCCTCAACATGCAACAAAGAGTCACTCCAAAGTTACTAACAGCGGAGAACAAACGAAGAGATTATGGTAGGGTACGAAACCACCTCAAAGTTATCCTTTCTGATCGATCTATTCAAGAGTCCGTAGTAAAATAACATGAAGCTATTCTTTCCGTTCGATCTATCATAGAGTTCTGAAAGTGCTAGTTATCGACTAGAGGGGGGTGAATAGGCGATTTTTATGAAAGTCTTCAAAACATGAGAGTTTTGAAGACAAACAATAGAAATGAACCTATTGATATGCAGCGGAAGGTAGACTACACTAAGCAAGCCATAATCAAGTATGCAATGAAGTGAGAGCACGAAGACTAACAGCAGCTAGGTAGTAAAGATCAGGATGGAAGATAGTATGAAGCCAATCAATGATAGTAGTCACATAGTGAAGTCAAACAGGTAGTGCAAGCAGGCAATGACTTCACGAAGACAAACTGTAAGTAAATAGAGGGAGAGGATAGAACCAGTCACTTGTTGAGGACAAGGATTTGTTGGACCGGTTCCAGTTGTTGTGACAACTGTACGTCTGGTTAGGGAGGCTGAGATTTAATTCAGAAGACCGTGTCTTCACCTTATTCCCCTTGAGCTAAGGACACCCAGTCCTCGCCCAAGCACCCTGGTAAGTCTTCAAGGTAGACTTACAAACCTTCACAGACTTCGTTCACCGGCGATCCACAATGACTCTTGGATGCTCAGAACGCGACGCCTAACCGGCTGGAGGATTCACAGTCCTCAAGTGTAACAAGTCTTCAGGTCACGTGGACAGAAAGACTTCAGTGATGCCTAACACTCTTTGGCTCTGGGTGTTTGGGCTTTGTCCTCGCAAGGATTTCTCTCTCTCAAAAGCTTCGGAGGTGGGTTGCTCTCAAACGACAAAAGCCGTGCACTAACTCTAAGCAGCCACCAATTTATGGTGTAGGGGGTGGGCTATTATAGCCACTAGGCAACCCGACCTGATTTGTCCGAAATGACCCTGGGTCACTAAGGAACTGACACGTGTTCCAACGGTCAGATTTCAAACACACGCGGCAACTTGACTTGGGCTACAAGTAAAGCCGACTCATCCAGCTCTGGATAAGATTTGCTCTCATTTTCTTCACTCGAAGACATAGGATTTGGTTGAGCATCACTTCAGTCACTCTGACTTTGTTCACTGGGACCCCACTTAACAGTACGGTGGTTCCTATGACTCAATGAAAGTGCAACTATCCTTGGGTGGTTTTGGTAATTCCTAACAACATATAGCTCATTGAGCTAATGCTATTCCAAGATAAATATTTCAGGAAAGCTCAATGTTTGGCATGGCATGGATTAGAAAGTGGAACCTTCAAAATGCTAAGGACAAAAGATTGGCTCAAGATCAAAGCACAAGACTCTACATTTTCTATTTTAGTGATCCAAGATCACATTGAGTCTATAGGAAAAGCCAATACTATTAAGAAGAGATGAGGTGTTGCTTAGTGAGATTCTTCCTCAAAATGCTTAGTGATATGCTCCAAAACCCTCCACTACTTTCTCATATCCACATATGTCCTAAACCAAAAAGTCCAACTTGGCCCCACCGAAGTTTCACATCCGGAGCCACCGAGTTCAGTTGACATAGCCACTGCCAGAAACCCTAACCAATTCGGTCTCACCGATAGGGATCTCGGTCTCACCGAGATGGGGTTGCAAACTCTCTGTTTCCCTTCGTAATGTTTCGGTCAAACCGAGATGAGCGATCGGTCCCACCGAGATTGCAATGCAAACTCTCTGTTTTCTTTTCATAACGTTTCGGTCCAACCGAGATGAGCGAATTGGTCCCACCGAGTTTGCCTGACCAACTCTCTGTTTGGCTATTACCAAAATCGGTCTCACCGAGTTTGTGTAATCGGTCTCACCGAGATTACGTTATGCCCTAACCCTAATGACATCGGTCCCACCGAGTTGACATGTCGGTCCCACCGAGAATCCTAACGTTCACATTTTGAACTAAATCGGTCCGACCGAGTTTAATGATTCGGTCCCACCGAGTTTGGTGATCTGTGTGTAACGGTTAGATTTTGTGTGGAGGCTATATATACCCCTCCACCCACTCTTCATTCGTGGAGAGAGCCATCAGAACATGCCTACACTTCCAATACATATTTTCTGAGAGAGAACCACCTACACTTGTGTTGAGGTCAAGATATTCCATTCCAACCACATAAATCTTGATCTCTAGCCTTCCCCAAGTTGCTTTCCACTCAAATCTTCTTTCTACCAAATCCAATCATATGAGAGAGAGTTGAGTGTTGGGGAGACTATCATTTGAAGCACAAGAGCAAGGAGTTCATCATCAACACACCATTTGTTACTTCTTGGAGAGTGGTGTCTCCTAGGTGTCACTTGGGAGCCTCCGACAAGATTGTGGAGTTGAACCAAGGAGTTTGTAAGGGCAAGGAGATCGCCTACTTCGTGAGGATCTACCCTAGTGAGGCAAGTCCTTCGTGGGCGACGGCCATGGTGGGATAGACAAGGTTGCTTCTTCGTGGACCCTTCGTGGGTGGAGCCCTCCGTGGACTCGCGCAACCGTTACCCTTCGTGGGTTGAAGTCTCCATCAACATGGATGTACGATAGCACCACCTATCAGAACCACGGATAAAAAATCTCCGTGTCAACATTGCGTTTGCTCCCTCAAACTCATCCCTTTACCTTCATATGCAATTGTTTTACATTCCGCTGCTATACTCTTAGAATTGCAGGTGTAGGTTGATTGCTTGATTTGTGCTATGTTGCTAAAATCTGCCAAGAACTAAAATTGGAAAAGGCTAGATTTTTATTTGATCAAGTAGTCTAATCACCCCCCCCTCTAGACATACTTCCGATCGTACAAGTGGTATCAGAGCTTTGGTCTCCATTTGCTTTGATTTCCATAGCTTTTGGTGGTCATAGCCTTGGTTTCACAACCTAGGAGAGTATGGCGTCTAGCGAGGGAAATTACCACCGTAGAGGCCCTTACTTTGATGGCACTAATTTTGCTAGTTGGAAGCATAAGATGAAAATGCATATTCTTCGACATAACCCCGCCATTTGGGCTATTGTGTGTATTGGCTTGCAAGGTGAATTCTTTGATGGGAGAGAACCGAACCGTGAAGCTACCGCGGAAGAGTTGAAGATGCTACAATACAATGCTCAAGCTTGTGATATTCTCTTCAACGGATTGTGCCCCGAAGAATTCAACAAAATCAGCCGTCTTGAGAATGCAAAGGAAGTTTGGGATACTTTGATTGATATGCATGAAGGTACCGACTCCGTCAAGGAATCCAAATTGGATGTGCTTCAAAGTCAACTTGACAAGTTCAAAATGAAGGATGGTGAAGGTGTCGCTGAAATGTACTCTAGGCTTGCTCTCATCACAAATGATATTGCCGGCTTAGGATGTGAAGAGATGACCAACAAATTCATCATAAAAAAGATCCTAAGAGCCTTGGATGGAAAGTATGATGCCGTGTGCACATTCATCCAAATGATGCCCAATTAGAAAGATCTCAAGCCAACGGAAGTCATTGGAAGAATTGTTGCTCATGAGATGTCACTCAAGGATAAGGAAGAGCTTCACAACAAGTCAAGTGGTGCTTACAAAGCCTCATGTGATACTCCCACATCTTCAAGTGAGAAACAAAACTTCAATGAAGAATTGAGCCTAATGGTAAAGAACTTCAACAAGTTCTACAAGATTAGAAGAAAAGAAAGAAGTTCCAAGTCAAGGTCCTACAATGACAAAAGATATTCTAGTCGTGAGCATAATTGCTACAATTGTGGAAGACCCGGACATTACTCCAATGAGTGTACGGCCCCTACAAAAGAAGAGAAGATTCTCCCAAAAGAAGAAGTAGAAGAGAAGAATCACCACCAAGAGAAAGGAGGAGTAGAGATGATCGTTATGAACGAAGACCCTCTCTGAGAAGCAAGGATTCGGAAAGAAAGGAAAAGTCATCAAGGAGCTACACAAAAAGAAGACATCAAGCTCATGTTGGTGAATGGGTATCCGGCTCCGACTCCGACAATCACTCCGACTCTGAATATACTCAAGATGAAGGTGTTTCCAGTCTAGCACTTGTGTAAACCAACTCCTATGACATATTTGACTCACCAAATGAAGGAATTGGATGATGCTTCATGGCCAAAGGTCCAAAGGTAACACATCCCGAGTATGTTGATTTCAATAGTGATGAAGATTATTTGCTAGGTGATGATGATTTACATGTTGACAACTCTAGTGATGAAAACTATGATGAAACGTCAATTAATCATGCTAATCAAGATAAAACGAATGATGATGATAAGAAGGAGATTGAGCGTCTAACTCAACAACTAAACACTCTTAAGTTAGCTCATGAAACTACCTTGGAAAATCATCGAGAACTTTTAAAGACTCATGATAAGCTACGCTTTGAAAAGCTCAACCTTGAGCAAGAGCATGAGTTTTTAAAGGCAATCAATGATGATCTTCGCAAGAAAAGTTCTTATTACATTGCCAAGTGTTTACTCTTGTCTACTTACATGCCACAAGTTAAATCTAGCAACAAGAACAAGAAAGATTCTTCATCTAGTAGTAACAACAATCATGCTAAATCCAATGTTGATGCTTCTAGTAGTTCTCTTGATTCCACTAATGATTCTCTTATCCAACTTACACTTGAGAAAGAAAATAGCTTATTGAAGGGAATCATAGAGAAAGGTGTTTACAAGAGTCTTTCCGGAAGTAAGCAATTTGAGGAAATTGTGCGCAAGCAAGGAAGACACCGGAAGAATCAAGGTGTTGGTTTTGAACGGAAGTTCGATGCCAATGGAGTTGAGTGGGAAGAAGATCAATACCCCAAGACGAAGTTTGTTCCTCAACAAGAGAAGTATGATCCTACTTCTTTCAAAGGAACACAAGCTCAAGATGATCTTCCACCACAAGACCACAAGCAAAAAGCCAAGGATAAGCTTCAAGAGGAAATTGATGCATTTGAAGAAGCACCTAAGGCCTTGGTCAAGTGGGTTCCCAAGACTACATCAAGTTCCACTTCATCAAGTACAACTACGACTCCAAGGGTTCCCATCAAGATGGTGTGGATCTAGAAGAAGAAGAACTAGAGAGTTCTTGAGGGTGACTCCGCCAACATACTTCACTCCTATCATTTTGGCAAGGACAAGTGCCAACAACTTCCATATCTTGCACTAGTTCAAGGAGTCACAAACCCTCTTGTTGGTAAGACAGGGGACAAGGTAACCTAATGACTTCATGGACATCATCTTGTGTATGCATCACTCAATGTCTATGGATATCTGTGTTTGTTCCTTGTGGGACTAACCCGTGTAGGTATTGAAAGTGCAACTCACTCCAAAGGATTGCTCCAAATGATCTACATCAACATTGAGCATCTACATCTTCAACACCTACATGAAGTCATCATCGACAAAACCCAAGGTTAGTTCATTCCCTTTAGGGGGGATATCACATCTAGGGGGAGCCTTACTCAAATCAATGAGCTAAAGCAACTCTAATGGTGTGAACACAACAATGCTTTATGTAAAAGTGGTAACCCCACCCGTGCTTAAACGATGAGTATGACTTATGATCAAATGTTCTCATTTGACTCCTAAGTCAATATACGCATATATAGATGACCTAGTCATCGCCAAATTGCATGATAGATGCTAGAGTGTTTGTGCATGCTTTGTCACATATTTCATTTGCCATTTTAATTGTGTGAGCATGTTGGATGCATATTTTACTCATTCGAGGACATCCATTTGTTGCTATGATTGTTTGGATCTTTCTCTTTTGCCAAATGGATGGACAAGAATGCCTAAGAACACCCTCTAGCTATCTATGCTTTTCTCGTCTCAAACTCTATTCATGCTACATCACAAAGTTTGATCAAGTCAGATTCGAACCACTCTGTGTGAGGAGCACTCAGAGATCCCGATTCGTCATAGACTTAAACCTCCAAAACCTCTTTGTGCATCTCGGTCTGACCGATTCATCCTTTTCGGTCCTACCGAGTCACCAAGTTGATCTAGGGTTTTCAATCTCGGTGCAACCGATTAGAACTTTTCGGTCACACCGAGTTGCAGTAACTGCTTGCAGTTTTGCATCTCGGTGCCACCGAGTCATTCCACTCGGTCACACCGACAGGGTCAGGTTATATATACCGCTGGGTCAAAATTTGGAAATTTCTCCGAACCCCTTCGCCCGCGCGTAACCTACTCTGCCTCCTCTGGTCTCCGGATCGTCCTCTCGTCGCCAGCGACCTCCCGCCGCTGGTCTCCGCCGCCGTCAACGGAAATCTTCTCCGCCGTTGCCGCCGTAGCAAGTTCGTCGCCGCACTAGGGTACGGACTTGATCATTGTGCTAATCTTTAACTCCGATTCTTAGCACATTGCTTTGCCATGTTTCTTGCCATAATTGAAATCATCCTGTCCAGCGAAAACGTCCCGTAGATCAGTTTTGATTTGAAAATTTAGGGTTAGGTCTCCGCTGAATTCATCTCGGACCAACCGAGTTGTAGAAATCGGTCTCACCGATTTTGGCTTAGGCCAGAGCACACGCATTTTCGGTCCGACCGAAAATTGCAAATCGGTGTGACCGAGTTCGATTCTTAGTGAAACCCTAGCAGTGTCGGTACCACCGAACTGTGACTCGGTCTGACCAAGTTCACTAGTTCAGGTTCCAAAATCTGCTTCGGTATCACCGAGTTTACAAATTGGTAGATCCGAAATGCTTTCTGTGAAGAACTAAAACTAAGTTTTTAAGTCATCTGTTTTGCAAAAACTCCTGTACTTTGTGATGCTCATCTACTCTACCTCATCTATAACCTATTCACAGGGTCTGCTGACACTGTACTTGCAAGATGTCTGACCAAAGTGACAGCCAGAACAAGTCAGAGGAACAGGTTCAGTTAAGTGAGGGCACTAGTCCCTCTAGCAGCTATGATGAAGGTAGCAGGAGCACTCCAAGCAATCTGCCAAAGGCTGTTACCAGCACAAGGAAGAAGAGGACTTCTGACTCTGAAGATGAAGATTATGTGGCTGTTGAAGATGAAGCCACTTCAAAGAAGAAAGTGCTGAAGAAAGAGTATGGTTCAGCTGCTGCAACTAAGCCAGGTCTGAAAACTAAGATGCCAGCAAGAAGACAGCCCATGTCTAAGCCAAGGAAAGTTGCCATAGGAGAAACAATGGAGTTCACTCTTGAACCCAAGGAAACTGGAGATGGTAAGAAGAGGAAAGAAAGGGCCAAGAAGACCATTGCTAGATTTATTGGTAAACCTTCAATGATGAGAGATTCTGAAGAAGAGGAAGAGGAAGAGGATGCAGCACCAGCACCCAAAGCTCAAAAGCTTATGGGAGATGCAATTAAGGCAGGGGCTGCTCCATCTAAGCCCAAAACTGCTCCTAAGACTGCTGCTCCAGCTCCAAAGCCAAAACCCAAGAGGAGCACCAGGAACATCCCTGCTGAGGAGAAGAACAAGGCCCCAGTGCCTCAAGCTGCTGAAGAAGAAGAGGAAGATGATTCTGTTGTTTTGAGGAAGCTGAAGCCCAAGATCCCTGATCACAATGATGCACACCCAGTTGCAGAGAATATGAAAATCAGGAAGGATTCAGGATTGAGGCTATGGAGAGAGTCTGATCCATATGCCACTAGGAGAAGGACTGTTGTGGACTACAGATTCCACACTAAGGAATAGCAGGACTTCTATGAGACTGTTTTACTTGACAAGAAGCCCATAGTGTGTGACATGAGATGGGTTGATTGGAAATTCATTAAGGAAAATGAGGATCACTTCCCTGGTGTATATGACAGCTTCAAGGCATGTGGAGTTGATGAGTTTGTGGCTCAGAAGTTCACCAAGTGGAATGATGAGCTCATTATGCAATTTTACTCCACTTCACACTTCTATCCAGATGGAAGGATTGTGTGGATGTCTGAGGGTACTAGGTACCAGTCTACAGTTGAAGAATGGGCCAAACTCATAAATGCTCCTGAGGAACATGAGGATGACTTGGATGTCTATGCCAAGAAGAAGAAAGACCACAACTCTATGGCCAATATGTACAAAGAGATCCCCGATGCTGCTTTGGACACACATAAGTTTGGATCTGTACACTATTTGTTGTCTGGTCTGCCAACAATCAATTGGATTCTGAGGCACACACTTCTACCCAAGTCAGGTGATCACAAGATGATCAGAGGACATGCTATCAACTTGCTGCACATATTTGATGTCCCACAAAAGTTCAAGGTTATGAGCCTGATTTTGGAAACAATCAAGAGGACTGTAGCTGATCAGAAGAGAAGTTGTGGATATGCCCCACACATCCAGGAGCTCATCAACTCAAAGATGGGCAAAGGAAAGTACATCTTGGACAAGGAGCATCTACCCATCTATCCTGAATTTGAGGACAACACAGTTGTCATGACTGAGAATGAACCATCATCTGTGCAAGCACAAGAGAAGAAAGCCAAAGCTAAAGTGAGAAGGCTGCAAAGATGCCAACTGTGGAAGAGGCATCTCAGGTCTTCTTGAAGAGCAAGCAAGACCAGTTTGGATATCTGATCCAATCCACTCTGAGGATTGAGCAGGGCCTGGCCACCCTGACACTACTAGAAAAAAGGTTGTTAGTGGCGCACCAGTTTTTGCTATTAATGGCGCACTATAGGTGCGCCACTATTAACACGCCACTAGTAACAAATAGTAATGGCGCACCTCTGGTGTGCCATTATATTTTTTTTCAATTTTTTTTCGTTTTTTTCTTAATCTCAGGTCACTATGGATTAATCTCGGGTCCATATGCTTAATCTCAAGTCAAATCGCACTCCATGGTCAAACTTCCTGAAAGGTCACCCATCCTCACACTACTCCAGCCCGAGCACGCTTAACTTCTCAGTTCTATCCAACCCCAGCACCAGCTCACTTAACAAGCACTTGTTGATGTATATCAATCCTATTAAACCTTGTTGATGTCTAGGACTTTGTTCATGTTCATGAGTGTGATGAAATTTTGAAAAAATATTTCAAACTTCCCGGTCATATTACGTATCATATTTTGAACATTTTTTCCAAAAAAAAAATTCGAAACAATTTTTTTCTGTTACTAGTGGCGCACCTAGCAAATGGTGCGCCATTACTAAGTTTGAATTTTTTTTTCCATTTTCCCCCTCTAGATCTTAAAAGCCCCGTATCTTTTATTCTGTTAGGTTTTTGGGATTCTAAAAATCTTCAACGGGGTTCCCCCCATTGAATTCGGATGTAACTTTTCGAGTAGATGATTTTTCATATAAAAAACTTTTAAATCCGAGTTCGTATGCAAAAGTTATGCCCATTTTACTAAATTCTAGAGAGATTTTGCAAATAAAGTCGAAATTCATATTTGTAAATTTTCCCAACAACTAGACCACATATCACATGGGAAACTTATTTTCTTTTATTTTTTGACATTTCCATCTTTTTCTTTTATTTTTTTAAAACTGAAAAGGCGGTCCACGGGGGGGGGGGGGGTGCATTTAGTAATGGCGCACCTTCACAAAGTACGCCATTACTATGTGTATGACTAGGTCAAACCTTGGTCAAAGTTAGTAATGGCGCACTTTGTATAGGTGCGCCATTACTAAGTTTGACATAGTCATGGCGCACCTATGCAAAGTGCGCCATTACTAAGTTTGACCAAGCTTTGACCCAGTCATACACATAGTTATGGCGCACTTTGTAAAGGTGCGCCGTTACTATGTCAACTTAGTAATGGCGCACTGCGCCATTACTATGTATATGACTGGGTCAAACCTTGGTCAAACTTAGTAATGGCACACTTTACACCTGGTGCGCCATTACTGTTTTGGTTACTAATGGCGCACCTACACATGGTGCGCCATTACTATTTAGTAATGGCGCACCACATGTATAGTGCGCCATTAGTGTCCATATTGGCTATAGCTGTTTTTCTAGTAGTGTGACCAAGAACCAGGAGAGCTTGGAAAGGATTGTTGAGACAAAATTCTATGACCTTGATGTCAAGATCACAGAGATCCAAACTGTAGTTGAGCAACTTCAGGAGGAAGCAGAGGAGAAGAAGGGCAAGTCTACCACAGATGCATTTGCTAGAGTGCCCAGAGGACAGAGATCTGCTGCAGTGTCAGTGACAGACACTAGAGCTACAGCATCAGCACTAGCAGCTACAGCTCCAGTTCCAACTCCAGCAGCTACTCCACCAGGTCCAGCCACTTCATCAGAAGCTTTTGTCCTTGGCGTTCTCTCAACACCACCTCCTGAAGATCAAGCCTGAGAGTCGTTTAGCACTATGCATTTTCAAACTTTTTGGTAACTTGTTGCCAAAGGGGGAGAAAAATGTATAGATCATAGGCTTCGAGAGAGAGAGAGAGAGAGTGTGTTGGTTTTTATCTCTCTTTGCACTCTTTTTGGTTGGTTTGAAACTTTACTCGTGCTTGTGTGATACTACTTTGTGTCCTTGTGAGATACTTATTTGGTCAAGTGTTTGATCATATGCTACCCTTAATGCTTGTTGGATAATGCTATCTTTCATATCCTATTATGATCATTCACTTTGCTTGGTGATGAGTGCATGCTTTTAATCTCTATCATTTTGAGCGCTCCACCAAGATGTATGTGACATGGAAGAGTAACCCATGATCCTAATCGATTGTGCATTTGCATTCAAAAGCAAATCTTAAATAATGCACAAATTTAGGGGGAGCTCTTGCTTATCACATACTTCTCAAAGCGACGATGTTTTTCAATCTTATTTATCATTTGTCGAAGCTTTGATCTATATGTTGTCATCAATTACCAAAAAGGGGAAGATTGAAAGTGCAACTATCCCTGGGTGGTTTTGGTAATTCCTAACAGCATATAGCTCATTGAGCTAATGCTATTCCAAGATAAATATTTCAGGAAAGCTCAATGTTTGGCATGGCATGGATTAGAAAGTGGACCCTTCAAAATGCTAAGGACAAAAGATTGGCTCAAGCTCAAAGCACAAGACTCTACATTTTCTATTTTAGTGATCCAAGATCACATTGAGTCTATAGGAAAAGCCAATACTATTAAGGAGGGATGAGGTGTTGCTTAATGAGATTCTTGCTCAAAATGCTTAGTGATATGCTCCAAAACCCTCCACTACTTTCTCATATCCACATATGTCCTAAACACAACTCGGCCCCACCGAAGTTTCACATTCGGAGCCACCGAGTTCAGTTGACATAGCCACTGCAAGAAACCCTAATCAATTCGGTCTCACCGAGATGGGGTTGCCAACTCTCTGTTTCCCTTCGTAACATTTCTGTCAAACCAAGATGAGCGATCGATCCCACCGAGATTTCAATGCAAACTCTCTGTTTCCTTTTCGTAACTTTTCGGTCCAACAGAGATGAGCGAATCGGTCCCACCGAGTTTGCCTGACCAACTCTCTGTTTGGCTATTACCAAAATCGGTCTCACCGAGTTTGTGTAATCGGTCTCACCGAGATTACGTTATGCCCTAACCCTAATGACATCGGTCCCACCGAGTTGACATGTCGGTCCCATCGAGAATCCTAACGTTCCCATTTTGAACTAAATCGGTCCGACCGAGTTTAATGATTCGGTCCCACCGAGTTTGGTGATTTGTGTGTAACGGTTAGATTTTGTGTGGAGGCTATATATACCCCTCCACCCACTCTTCATTCGTGGAGAGAGCCATCAGAACATGCCTACACTTCCAATACATATTTTCTGAGAGAGAACCACCTACACTTGTGTTGAGGTCAAGATATTCCATTCCAACCACATAAATCTTGATCTCTAGCCTTCCCCAAGTTGCTTTCCACTCAAATCTTCTTTCTACCAAATCCAATCATATGAGAGAGAGTTGAGTGTTGGGGAGACTATCATTTGAAGCACAAGAGCAAGGAGTTCATCATCAACACACCATTTGTTACTTCTTGGAGAGTGGTGTCTCCTAGATTGGCTAGGTGTCACCTGGGAGCCTCCGACAAGATTGTGGAGTTGAACCAAGGAGTTTGTAAGGGCGAGGAGATCGTCTACTTCGTGAAGATCTACCCTAGTGAGGCAAGTCCTTCGTGGGCGACGGCCATGGTGGGATAGACAAGGTTGCTTCTTCGTGGACCCTTCGTGGGTGGAGCCCTCCGTGGACTCGAGCAACCGTTACCCTTCGTGGGTTGAAGTCTCCATCAACGTGGATGTACGATAGCACCACCTATCGGAACCATGGATAAAAAATCTCCGTGTCAACATTGAGTTTGCTCCCTCAAACTCATCCCTTTACCTTCATATGCAATTGTTTTACATTCCGCTGCTATACTCTTAGAATTGCATGTGTAGGTTGATTGCTTGATTTGTGCTATGTTGCTAAAATCTGCCAAGAACTAAAATTGGGAAAAGGCTAGATTTTTATTTGATCAAGTAGTCTAATCACTCCCCCCCTCTAGACATACTTCCGATCCTACACTCAACAAAGAAGAAAAGGAAACAACGAAAAAACTAAGTCTTCACGCTCCATAGTCTTCACGCGATGTATTCTCTTGGCATAGTCTTCAATGTGAATATCTTCTCATACCACCATTTTCTTCAATATCTTCACACATTTTTAGGGGTCATCTCCGGTAGGTAAACCGAATCATTGAGGGACTACTACCTGTGTTATCCTGCAATTCTCACAAACACATTAGTCCCTCAACCAGGTTTGTCGTCAATACTCCAAAACAAACTAGGGGTGGCACTAGATGCACTTACAATCTCCCCCTTTTTGGTGATTGATGACAAACTGGTTGAAGTTTTCAACGGGGATAAAAGTATGTGAAATTGTAAAGGATAAAGGTATTGTCTTCATAAGTAGCAACAGGCTCCCCCTGAAGATGTGCATATACGTAATTTGCTTTTGGAATGCAAATGCACATGGCAGGTTGTACTTGTGGAGATCCTCTTCAACTTATGAAGACAATTCATCATGCATGATTTGATATAACGAAGATAATGACATGCATAATGAAAAATGGACATCTGCAATATGACTTCGCGCGGGATTTATCATCGCACATGCGGAATTTATCATCGCATCACAGAATAGCAAACAAGTAGCAGACGACCATCAAGTTTAAGTGTTACAACTCAAAGAACCAAATGTATCAAATGCGAGAGTTGTAAACACTAGGCAAAATATAAAGCAACCGCCCATATGGACCCGCTTGAAGACTATCAACTCATATGCTTCTCCCCCTTTTGTCAGTAAGGACCAAAAAGGTTTGAAGACATAGAGCCTCTACTCGTTCCCAGAAGGAGTAGGAGAAGTTGCAGGGTCGGCGTCGGGGTTTGGCGGTGCAGGAGAACTTGGTGCAGTGTCGACACGCGCTGAAGTTGGAGGTGGTGAAGTAGCATCATCTTGATCATCTATCACTCTGGCATTTACCGTTGCAGCTGAGGAGGAATAGTCAGAGTCTTCAAGAGACGGAGTTTGACGCAAGACATCATTCCTTGGAGGAGTGGAGTCAAACTTGAATCTTTCAGTGAAGCCATCGTCTTGAAGATCTACTTCAGCACTAAGCATTGTCAAACTCTTCCATGACCTCCGACAGGTTTCATGTGTAACAAAGGCATTCTTGGTGGCAAGATTGCGAATGCGATTGACGTCCACCAAGAGGCTTTGCATCTGCCGCTTCAGCCAGTAGTGATGCTTATCCTATTTCGGTCATTGAGAACACGAGATCGCTTCTGAGGCCGTTGAGCAATAGTGCTTTCAGTGGCGTCAGTTTGAGCACGGTGAGGCAAGCGTGTATTGCCAGCCAAAGGATAAACACGAGTGACGGCCTGGACTCCTTCAATGGGCTATGTGAAGCTTTGGTGATCAGAATTGTGAAGACAAACATGCTCCTTGGCAGGCTCGGGGTATATGGCTTCAACTGACATATCAACCTCTGGCAGAAAGATCAGATGGTTGCGAGTAGAGGGCTGATAGTTGACAGCTGAATGAAGCTTGATGAGGCGCATAACCCATGGAGCGTAGAACTTCAGTCCAAAGAGATCAGAGCCTGATGCAGCCAACTGCCTGATGAAGAAGTCTTGAGCATTGAAGCTGATGCCGTTGAAGATATAAAAGACCAATGTCTTCATTGCTCCTTCAAGTTTTGCTGCTGAAGAATGTCCTTTGACAGGCCATAGAGTTCGCCTGATGATATGATAAATAGTGCGGGGCAGATACTCTAGGTCTTCAACAAAGAACTCCTTTGGGTAATCAGCGTCATGTGGCAGAGGCTTCATCATGCTCAGCATTTGGCTCATGTTGGGCTCTGGCTTCTGAAAGATGCTCTCCAGTGCATTGCGGTGAAGCTGACAACCAGGTTCATATAGTTCACCTGGAGTGGGCAGACCAGTGAGCTCAATGATGTCAAGAGCTTTAGCTTCATGGTGTACGTTGCCTGTCATCCACTCAAGGACCCATGTCTTCGGATCCCTGTTGTAGCCGCGAATGTGGAGGGTGGCATAGAATTGCAGCAGAAGCTCTTCATTCCAATGCTCCTTATCAGTCACAAAGTTCAGCAATCCAGCATCACGGAAGCAGTCAAGGGCTTCTTCAAGGCATGGCAATCCAGCAATGGCTTCACAGTCAAGATGCATATGAGGGAAGATGCGCCCTTGATCATAGAGAACACATGAGTAGTAGCTGCGCTGCTGATAGCTCCAGAACCGATCAGATGAAATCCTTGGCTTGGAATAGGGGTTCTTGGCGGTATCAAAGAAAGTGTTGTGCACAATGAAGCCATTTGCATTGAAGGACCCTGGTGAAGTAGCAGTACCTGGAAACTTGGGCAGTCTTGGCTTTGGCTTCTGGACCTGAGGCATGTGCTCGACATGATAGTCAAATTGCGGACCAGCAGCAGGAGGAGGAACCAGAATGGGCCATCTGACAATGACCAGTTGACCATAATTGTATGCTTGCTCGATAGTGTGTGGCCTTGGAGGCGGTATTGGAGCAGTGGCATTGGCATTAACTTCAGGCTGCAGATTTGCTTCAGCTGTAGCATTGGCTTTAGGAGCAATCACTTCAGGCACCACATCAACTTCAGGGTTGGTTGGGGGGTGTAGCAACATGTTCTTCTTCAACTCTTGGTTCTTCTTGGTCATCGGCTGATGCAGCCGGAATATCTTCAGCCGTGTTGGCTTCAGACTCTGAGTTGTTCACAGTTGGAGAGGCTTCAGGAAATACTTGGCGAGATACTGATTGGTGCTCTTCTTCTTCTGGAACACTTGACAGATTGACTTGTGGCCTTGGTCCTTTGCGAAGCCTACGGAATGCTGGCAATCCTTGTGGAGATGGAGTTGTCTGGACCACAAGATCTTCGTCTTCAAGCACCGGAGTGGTGACTTGAGGTGGGGGAGTAGCTGGTGTTTCTTCTTCTCGGGGGGATTCTTGAGGGTGATCAGCCCATGAGTCATCCTGAGCAATTGGCGTCAAAGGACGACCAATGTTGATGAGTTCTCTGTTCGTGAGAACAGGCGATGATACCATATTGTGCTCGATCTGAGGAAGGACTTCATCATCTTCAACATTGTCTTGATGACCAATGTCTTCAGCTGCGGTGGGGTCAACAGCTGGAATGTCTTCAGCTTCAGGAGCCTCTGGGGAAGCAGGCTCATGAACTATCAAACGGCACTCTTGTTGTGCAGATGCAGGACGAGCAACAGAAATTGGCTCGACGACAAGGGGCTCTGTGGGAGCAGCCCGATCTTTCTTCTTGGTTTTACGCTTCTTGGTGGGTGGAGCATCATCAGTGGTGTTCTAGGTCTTGCGCTTTCTGGCTTTGGCTTCAGCTGCCCTTGTCTTCTGAAGCTCTGAAGCCACTGTGGGGACCTTAGGCTTCATGCCTGACATACTAGCGGGGAAGACAATGTGAGGTTCTTCCCGCCTGCATGGTTCAGCTTGGCCCACAGTAGGCTTCTTCTGCTTGGCAGCCATCTTAGGGTCGATGCCAGGACGCCCAAGTGCCTTGCGCTTCTCAGCTTCATTGTAAGCTTGAACACACTTTGCAGCCAGAAGCTTCATTCGCTCTCGAGAACCTTTGGCTTCTTCATGTTTCTTGTGAAACGCTTCCTTGAGCTCATGCGGCATGACCTTGAAGTTCTGGATGTCTGTTACGCTGAGCTTGGCCATGTGCTTCTTGAACTGAGCCTTTTCATAGTCGATCTTGTGCTTCAGCTCAACAATTTTCTGAGCAAGAGCCAGCTCAGGAGCAATGGCTCCATGGAAGGAGACGCTGAGGCCAATCGGAAGTTGAAGATCATCAAAGCTGAGATTTGGGCTATCAAACCACTCGTCAATGAACTTGTTCAGAATGTCCACATCGAAGAGGGGAAGATCATTGAAGATTTCCGCCTCTTGCTTGCTCTTTATCAGCAGTTCAAGAGCGTCATCAGCAAGATCGTCGTCACTCGACAGATCAATGGCGTCGTTCTCATTCCTCAGAACAGTAGTAGGGGTCAGAGCTGGACCAGTGGTGTGCATGGGCCTCTTTTTCTTCTTCTCAGACTTGGAGATGCGTGAGAGATCTTCTGACTGCACACTTGGTGCAGGAGGAGCAGTGGCCAGAGGCTTCGCTCGCGAAGCTTTTGGTGCAAGGGAAGGCTTCGAAGCCTTGGGTTTCTTCAGCTTCTTAGGCTTCGGTGGAGCAGGCGCTTCGTCAGAATCAGCGTCATCTGCAGGTTGATCCACGGCTGTCCCTTGAACCAAAATGTGAGTGATGAGACCTTCTAGGTTGTAGAAGGGCCCAACAAGATTGGGTTCAGCTTCACGTGTGCCATCGGCACGAGGAGCAGAGGGGCCTGGGTTGAAGTCTAATCCCCGCGACTTCTTGTTCTCTTTGGCCGAGTTCTTGGCAAACTGAAAGTTGCGCTTGAACAGATTGTCGTCACGACACCATAGCAATGAAGATGGGTCGGCATCAGCTGGCTGTGGTCCACGGACCATGCAAGGGTAGAAGCCTTGTTCAATGGCTTCAGCTCTTGACCTGGGAGGAAGATTTTTGTACAAGATGTCTCCCCAGGGTTGCTTGATGGCATTCTTCTCAGCATACTCCTGGGTCACGAACATGTACTTGTACCATTTTTCTGCCCAATATCTTCGAATCCATTGGATTCAGGTTTTTTCGCTGATTGTAATCCTCTTCTGGATCTGTCTTGTACAGCTCATAGAGGTCTAGTGGCAAATCTTTCGATGTATTCCCACGGCATTGTCTGCCACCCTTCCTTGCTGACTTATCTGTTGCCATGAAGTTCAGACTGAATGGCTTCAAAACTGTCAAAGGCTTTCGTCTGCTAGTCAGACAGGAACTGGCTTCGGGAGAGTTAATATGATGCTGTAAGAATTCTGCAAATGAATGCAGACTATGAGAACCAAGGGATTCTCCCACGGACATGTACCTGTGACAGCGTTAGAGATGCGAGGGAAGGGGAAGAGGTCATATGCATTCTCAGAAGATTTTGACGATAAATCAGTTTAGAAGACATTGACCTCATAGCGCGAAGACATTCACTTATATGTTGAGAGTTGGTTCCAGATTTGTATGAATCCAAGAATAAGTACAAGTGAGGAATCTAACTACGTCTGAAGCATAAGTGAATATACTTGGCATCATATGAGATGCAGAATAGGGTAGATCCAAATTTGTGGAGGCAGAAACAACTTTTAATAGAAAGGATGAATCTTTCGGATCAAAAAGACGGTAAAAAGAGTGTTTTAATTTACCACATGATGAACTGCTAGATGGAGTAGAAGATGAGGCCGAGCAGTTCGATCTTCCGTGCCCTAACTTGGCAACGAAGGACACCTACGGCGGCGGCGGAGAAGACGATGTCCGCGGCCGGCGTGGAGGGCGTCGGAGAGGTTGCGGCAGCTAAGCGCTTCGTCGCCGGCGTCGTCGAGAGCTAGCGGAGGCGCTAGGGTTTGTCGTGGTGGAGAGGTGGAAGAAAGATTTTGACCGCGATTGGATGTGTATTTATAGGGAAAGGGACGGCACAGCGCAATTACGCAGGTGCCCCTGGCGGTTCCCATCTGAGAGACACGTGGCGAACATGCAACACATTGGGAGTTGTCCCATGTTCCCACGCACGCCTGGACTGTCGGGTGGTCGTTCCAGCTTCTCCGGGTTCCAGGCAATAAGAATTGAGCATTTAAAACAGATTTAATGTTTGTCTCTGTATCTTCTGCTGACAAGGACGCAGAGAAGACATTCGACAATTTCAATAGAATGCATATGATTTGGATAGATAGAGTTTGAGATAGGAAGCATAGAGAGGTTAGGGTCCGATCACATTCACTTAGTTCAAAAGATTCAAACGAGAAGACATAGCTATAAGTGAATGTTGTAGAGGACAGAACACTAATATATGTATATATCAGAATAAGACCAAATCAACATTGTGAAGCTAAATATGAAGTCATGTTGATATTGAAGACAAATCAAATGCGAAGACATAGCAAATGTAACGCCAGGGGAAACACTTCAAATAAGGTTTGGTGGTGGCGTTACCCACCGTATAGGAACTATTAGACCCAGACACGGCGCACAATTATCGTGGCGCTCCGAAGTCGAATTCCGCATTAATGTATTCACACTCAGAGTGTAAGTCTTCATTGATTGAAGACATACATTACTTCGTGTGTTGCACATCTAAGTCATCAACATACATAAGTGTTAGTATGTGTGCCTGATCACAGGACATTTGAGGATTCCAAGATATTTAGCTCACACCGCAACTTGCAAAACCTTTTCTCATCCAAGGGCTTTGTGAAGATATCTTCCAATTGCTCTTCATTGTTGACGTGTATGATATCAATATCTTCCTTCATGACATGATCTCTAAGAAAGTGATGACGAATTTCAATGTGCTTTGTCTTCGAGTGCTGAACTGGGTTGTTGGCAATCTTGATGGCGCTCTCGTTGTCGCAGTAGAGTGGAACTTGTTTCAGATGGATGCCATAGTCCTTGAGTGTTTGCTTCATCCATAGAAGCTGAGCGCAGCAAGATCCAGCAGCAATGTATTCAGATTCAGAAGTGGAGAGTGATACACAGTTCTGCTTCTTTGAAGACCAACAGACAAGTGATCTTCCCAGAAAGTGACATGTGCCTGATGTAGACTTGCGATCCACCTTGTCACCAGCATAGTCAACATCCGAGAATCCAACTAGATCAAACTCTGAGCCCTTTGGATACCATAATCCTAATGTTGGGGTGTAAGCAAAATATCGAAGAATTCGCTTCACAGCTAAGTGATGCGATTCCTTTGGTGCCGCTTGGAATCGAGCACACATGCAAACACTAAGCATAATATCTGGCCTAGATGCACATAAATAAAGTAAGGAACCAATCATGGAGTAGTATACCTTTTGATCGAACTCTTTACCATTGGCATCAGGACCGAGATGACTCTTGGTTGGCATTGGCGTCGTATAACCTTTGCAGTCTTGCATTCCAAACTTCTCAGGCAGTCTTTGAGATATTTCTCTTGAGATATGAAGATGCCATTGATTTGTTGACGAATTTGAAGACCAAGGAAGAACTTCAGTTCACCCATCATTGACATTTGATATTGCTCTTGCATGATGTGTCCAAATTCATCACTGTATTTCTGGTTGGTGCAGCCGAAGATAATGTCATCCACGTATATTTGGCACACAAACAGTTCACCATCATATGTCTTCATGAAGAGTGTGGGGTCCAGGGAACCAGGTTTGAAGTCTTTGCTCTTCAGGAAGTCTTTGAGTGTGTCATACCAAGCACGAGGGGCTTGTTTGAGGCCATACAGTGCCTTGTTTAGCTTGTACACCATATCAGGATGTTTTGGATCTTCAAAGCCAGGAGGTTGTGCAACATACACTTCTTCTTCAATCTTTCCGTTGAGAAAAGCACTCTTTACATCCATTTGATACAGCAGGATGTTATGACGATTTGCATAGGCTAGTAATATACGAATAGCTTCAAGTCTTGCCACATGAGCAAATGTTTCATCAAAGTCAATCCCTTCAACTTGAGTGTATCCCTGAGCAACGAGACGAGCCTTGTTTCTGACAACTTGACCATGCTCATCTTGCTTGTTGCGATATATCCATTTTGTGCCTATTATGTTGTGCTTGCGGGGGTTTGGATGCTTGAAAAGTTCCCAGACATTGTTCAGCTTGAACTGTTGAAGCTCTTCTTGCATAGCTTGAATCCATTCAGGTTCCATGAAGGCTTCAGCAACTTTCTTGGGTTCAGATATTGAGACAAATGCAAAGTGCCCACAGAAATTTGCAAGCTGTGTTGCTCTTGAACGAGTGAGTGGACCAGGCGCATTGATGCTATCAATTATCTTCTCAATCTGTACTTCATTTGCAACACGAGGATGAACCGGACGAAGATTTTGCTCTTGCTGATCATTGTCATCGTTAGGAGGATTGTCTTCGGGCCGAGCATTGTTTTCAGGTTGATTAGGTGCAGAAATGATAAGTTCCTCTTCAGGTTGTGCTTCAAACGGTATGATTTCTCCAGTTCCAATGAGCTTGATGGATTCACTAGGTGGAACTTCATCTAGCACATTTGGCAGGTGCTCTCTTTGCGAGCCGTTAGTCTCATCGAACCGCACATCCACAGTTTCAACCACTTTATAGTGAAAGTGGTTGAAGACTCTGTAGGAGTGTGAATCCTTTCCGTAACCAAGCATAAAACCTTCATGTGCTTTTGGTGCAAATTTTGAAGTGTGATGTGGATCCTTGATTCAGCACCTAACACCAAATACTCTGAAGTAACTGACATTTGGCTTCTTACCCGTGAGGAGTTCATAGGATGTTTTCTTCAGAAGCTTGTGAAGATAAACACGGTTGATGACATGGCATGCAGTATCAATAGCTTCAGGCCAGAACTTTCTTGGAGTCTTGTATTCATCGAGCATCGTCCGAGCCATCTCAATGAGTGTTCTGTTCTTGCGCTCCACGATGCCATTCTGCTGAGGTGTGTACGGAGCTAAGAACTCATGAGTGATGCCCAATGTATCCAGGTAAAGATCGAGGCTGTTGTTCTTGAACTCTGTGCCGTTGTCACTTCTGATATGCTTGATCTTGACGGAATAATTGTTCATGGCATGGTTGGCGAAGCATCTGAAGACATCCTGCACTTCAGTCTTGTAGAGAATTATATGCACCCATGTATGTCTGGAATAATCATCAATAATGACGAAGCCATAGAGACAAGCAGTAGTAGTGAGAGTAGAGTAGTGAGTAGGGCCAAATAAGTCCATGTGTAGCAGCTCGAAGGGTTGAGATGTCGTCATGATTGTCTTCGAGGGATGCTTGGCCCTTGTCATCTTTCCAGCTTCGCAGGCACCGCACAAGTGATCCTTCTTGAACTTGGCACCCTCGATGCCTATGACATGCTTCTTCTTTGCGAGAGTGTGTAAGTTCCTCATGCCAGCATGCCCTAGCCTTTGATGCTAGAGCCAGCATTCTGAAGCTTTTGCTAGAAGACATACGGCAAGTTGTGGACCTGCTAAGAAATCTACCATGTACAGATCATCTTTTCGGTACCCTTCAAAGACTAGAGATTTGTCAGATTCCATTAGTACAAGGCAACGATATTTTCCAAATATCACAATCATGTTCAAATCGCAAAGCATTGATACAGACATTAAGTTGAAGCCAAGGGATTCAACAAGCATCACTTTATCCATGTGCTGATCCTTTGAGATTGCAACTCTACCTAGACCCAATACCTTGCTTTTACCAGTGTCAGCAAATGTGATGTGACTCTTGTCAGATGGATGTAAGGTTGAGTCCATGAGAAGACTTCGATCACCAGTCATATGATTAGTGCATCCGCTATCCATAATCCATTCTGAAGCATGAGGTGTCATACCTACAGTACAGTTAGGGGGATAGGCTTCACCAAGAGTATTGTGAAGCATAAATATTTGACGGGCAAGAGGATTATCAAAGCTCAGATGAAGATTAGGACTGATAGGATGATTGGCAAACGATTCAGGAACAAAATACATAGTAAGACCATTTGGGCATTTGATCTTGCGCCCTACAAGATGTTTTAGGTCCCCAGCATTAGCATCAGACGCCTTTGATTTCTGGCTAGAGACCTTTCCCTGCAAAAGAAAGTTAATTCTTCTTAACCACCCACATCTTCAGGGGTGGCTTAGAAGCAATGAGTCTAAGTGCAGCATCTGAGAACTTCGGCTTTGGAGCCCTAGCAAATAGCCTTGCAGGAGATGAATGATACTCATATGAATAAGCAGAAAAGTTCTTAGTTTTATGAACATAGCGGTTTGAAGACACACGCTCATATTCATAAGTTTGAGTACGATTTCCCTGCAAAACATTGGCGTTAGGGTGACTCAGTTGAGTCCTTTATCTGTATGAAGCCTTTGGACCGTATGAAGCTTTTGGTCTGGGATTTGTCTTCTTCCCAGGCGGTGTCATGATGACATTCACATGAAGATTCTCAAGACAACTTTTGGGTACCCAGATCTTCTTCATAGGTGGCCCATTCCTACAGTTAGTACCAATATACCTGGCAAACACTTCACCATTCTGATTCTTAAACAGTTTATAGTTTGCATCAAAGGATTCATCAATGATAATAGGGTTAGCACAAGTGAAGCCAGATAAGGTGGATGGATCCACTGAAGGTCCCTTTGTAGCAACCCATGTGGTTTTGGGGTACTTCTCAGGCTTCAAGTAGGAGCCATCAACATTCATTTTCCTCTCGAACCCAACACCCTCTTTCCTAGGGTTTCGGTTCAGAATCTGCTTTTTGAGGACATCGCACAGTGTCTGATGCCCTTTGAGACTTTTGTACATCCCTGTTTCAAGCAATGTCTTCAACCTGGCATTTTCATCAGCAATAGTAGTGGTATCCTCAGCAGAGGGGTTAGTTACCACATCAACAGTTGAAGACATTGCAACAGTAGCAGCAGTAGAACATTCAGCAACAGAAGTAGCGTTATCACGCTCAAGGCATTTTAGACATGGTGGTTCAAATCCTTCCTGAGCGGGACTGATCTGTTGAGCGCGAAGTGACTCATTCTCTTTTTGAAGATCTTCATGAGCCGCTCTCAGTTTCTCAAGCTCTTGCTTCCTTTGAAGATAATCATAGGAAAGCTTTTCATGAGTGGTTGAGAGCGTTTCATGACGACTTTCAAGTTCCTGGTACTTAACATGAAGATTTTTTATGTCTTCAATTAAGGACTGAGAACGGGTCATTTCCGCGTCCAACAGGTCATCGCTTTTGTCTAACAGTTTTTGAGTATGTTCCATATCTTTTTGTTGTTCAGTTGCAATTTTAGCAAGTGTTTTGTAGCTGGGTTTGGATTCACAATCAGAGTTATCTTCACTTGATGTTTGAAAGTAAGCATCGCGTGATTTTACCTTGGCACCACGTGCCATGAAGCAGTAGGTGGGAGCAGAGTCGCCCTTGTCATTAGCATCAGCGTTGGTGACGGGGCTATTGTCTTCAGTGTTGAAGATGGACTTGGCAACATAGGCTGTAGCTAGAGCCAGACTTGCAACGCCAGGGTCAGACTCCTCCTCAGACTCCACCTCCGCCTCCTCAGAAGCAGACTCCTCCTCTGAATCCATCTCCTTGCCAACAAAAGCACGATCCTTGCCAGATGAGCTCTTCTTATGAGATGAAGACTTGGATGAGGACTTGGAAGAAGACTTTGAGGATTTCTTCTTCTTCTTGTTATCAGAATCATATTACTTGCTCTTCTTCTTCTTGTTCTCATTGTCCCACTGTGGACACTCACAGATGTAGTGTCCAGGTTTCTTGCACTTGTGACATGTTCTCTTCTTGTAGTCATGAGTGGAAGCTTCATCATTTCTTGAGCTGGATCGGGAAGACTTTCTGAAGCCCTTCTTCTTAGTGAACTTATGGAACTTCTTCACAAGCATAGCAAGCTCCTTTCCAATGTCTCCAGGATCACCAGAACTGCAGTCAGATTCTTCTTCTGATGAGGAAACAGCTTTTGCCTTCAAAGCACGAGTTCGGCCATAGTTGGGACCATAGATATCTCTTTTCTCAGATAGCTGGAACTCATGTGTGTTGAGCCTCTCAAGTATGTCAGACGGATCGAGTGTCTTGAAGTCAGGGTGTTCTTGTATCATCAGGGCAAGGGTGTCGAACGAGCTGTCAAGTGATCTCAGCAGTGTCTTGACGATTTCATGCTTGGTGATCTCAGTGGCGCCGAGAGCACGAAGCTCATTTGTGATGTCAGTGAGGCGATCAAACATGAGCTGGACATTCTCATTGTCGTTTCTCTTAAAGCGGTTGAAGAGGTTGCGAAGAACACTAATCCTTTGATCTCTCTGGGTTGAGACGCCTTCGTTGACCATGGAGAGCTAGTCCCAGACTAGCTTCGACGTTTCCAGAGCACTCACACGACCATACTGTCCTTTGGTCAGATGACCACAGATGATGTTCTTGGCAGTAGAATCCAGTTGAATGAACTTCTTGACATCAGCAGGTGTGACACCTTCACCAGTCTTGGAAACACCATTCTTGATGACATACTGTAGCGACCAGACCTCAAATGGCCTGTGTTGCTGTGCACCAGTGTCATCCCTGGATCAGTAATGCTGACACGCACAGTACAAATGGAGGATTTATAACAGAGTAGCAATCACACACTTATTACATCGAATATCTCCAAAGAGATTAAGTATGATAAACATGGCTTAAGGCCATCTAACAACGATAACAGCGGAAGACTTGGAAGATAAGTGAGTCCATCAACTCCAGCGGCATCACTGAGTATAAGACCACGACCTAAGGCACCTTACTCGTCGTCTGAAAAGTCTGCAACATGAAACGTTGCAGCCCGAAAACGGGTCAGCACATAGAATATGCTGGCAATGTAACACATAGAGAACAATGAACAATGACAATGCTATACTATATGCATATATGGCTGGTGGAAAGGCTCTATGGTTACAGTTTTGCGAAAAGCCAATTTTATCCTACTGCAAAGGAATAAATTTTATTTAACTATCATGGTGGTTGAAACATTGAGAAGGTACCTCCAACTCAATCCCAATTAAGTAATATCATTAACCCAACAAAATTAATTATAAGTATCACGGTGATGAGATTCAAATGATAATCCAGATACTAGATACTCAAGTCGTCCATAACCGGGGACACGGCTAATCATGATCAGTTTGTACACTCTGCAGAGGTTTGCGCACTTTTCCCCACAAGACTCGATCGCCTCCGCTTGATTCTCGCACTGCATGATGTTTGAGAAACGGATGACCGAGACACAGTCTTTGAGAAACAATCACTCTTTACTCTGGATGGACCGGTACACCTACTTTCCCCTACATCTACTAGTCCACCTCTTCAAGAGATCATGTAACCTACTCAGCTATGCTAGAGCCCATAATAGCTTGTGGCTGCACACGGAAGTTTCTAGCATGAATAATCTTATGATCCCTTTGAGCCTGGGTGGCGGACCTTATACATACAGACAACACTGGGTTCTCCAGGTGCCTCAATCCACCCAGATGTGAGTTTTAGTTGCCACCTTAAGTTGAACCATTATTAACAATCTCACATCTGTCATGAATATCTCTCAAACCCAATCCACGTCTACCAGCATAGCATGGCAATAATAAAAGCAACGTAGAAGTAACTCCCAAGGGTTTGATAAATAAAACAGGTAATAGGTACTACCTCAACTACTTCCCAATACCCTCAGTTTAAATTAGATCCTAACCATGCAATGTTTGAGGGAATAGATCTAATGCAATAAAAACTGGGTATGAACGGGATATGATCAAAGTGTTACTTGCCTTGCTGATGATCCGCAAAACCTAGCGATTCGAAGTAACAAGCGGCACACTCCAGGTACTCTATCGCCAACAAACAAGCATACAATCAGTACTCATCTAATGCACAGGTAAAACTCGAATAAAAGATCCAACCAGAAAGTTCAACTTAAGAACTCCGGTTTGCAAAAAAATCATTTCGAAAGAAGCAACGAAAGTCAAACGGCGAAAGAAAGAAACTTCGTTTGCTAATCTGGATCTAGGTCAAATTTTACTGTAGCAAAAACTTGTTTGAGTAGGTTAAACGGAAAGAGAATTTCGAGATGAAACTCTAGGCGCTTGAATCGCCTGGTTCCGATAAACGAGCGAGAAGTTAAACAGATTCGAAAATTCGATCAGAAATCGAATCTGAGAAAAGAACGAGAAAATCCGACGAAAAAGAAAAACGGACGGACGTTCGATCACAGAGAAAAACCGACGAACGTGTTCGTTAAAACGAACGGTTCGGTGAACGCTCGCGAAATAAGAAAACCAAAAAAAACCGATCTAGGGTTTTTTTTCAGAAAACCGGTCAACGACGGGAAAACGGCCGGCGGCAGTACCTCGTCGGGCGGGCTCCGGCGAGGGGCTCCGGCAGGGCGGGGCTCGGCGGCGGGCTCGGGGCTCGGGGAGGCGGCGAGGGGCGGCGACTCCGGGCTCCCGGCGGCGGCGGCGGGCGAGGCAACCGGCGGCTGCGGCGGCGAGATGCGGGCAGGCGGCGGCGATGTCGGCGGCGGCGGCGGGGTGAGGAGAGAAGAGAGGGGGGAGTATTTAAGGAGGGGGGCGGCGGTGCTTGGGGAAGGGGGCACCCGAGGCGGCGGCGGCTTCCGTGCCCGGAACGGACTCCGGCGGCGGCGGCTTCGTGCGGGAGGAGGAGAGGCCGCGGGCGGGCCGTCGGCTGGGCCTTTGGCCCAGTCGGCGCGGGCGCGTTTTTTTTTAAATAAGGTTCCGCGAAAAAGATTGCGTAGAAAAATAAATAAAAATCAGAAAAATATGAAATAAATTTTCCCCGTCTAGTTAGAAAATCTAGAATAGGGTGAACATTTTAAAATCAAAAATAAATATTTTTGCAAACATGCAATATTTTTAATGCAATAAAAATTGCAAATAAAATCCAAATAAATTTCAAATAATGATTTTTAACATTTTTCCTCCAATATTTCAGTTGTTTGGAGAAGTCATATTTTCTCCTCTCGTTTATTTAAAATGAAATATTTTTCCGGAGAGAAAAATAATTAAAACCACAATCCTCGTTGGAAAAATTTAATTAAAAAAAATTCGGGAAAATCCCCAACTCTCTCCGAGGGTCCTTGAGTTGCTTAGGATTTATCGAGGATTTGTCAAAATGCAACAAAACATGCTATGCAAATGATGATCTATGTATAACATTCCAAATTGGAAATTTGGGATGTTACACATAAAAGAGGTCGACATCAATGCCTTCAAGATGCATGCGCATCTTATTCTTCCAGTAGGGATATTCAGTTCCATCGAAGACGGGGCAAGCAGCGGAGACTTTGATTATCCCTGCAGTCGACATAGCTAAAACTCCAGGTGGTTAAACCGAATCACACAGAACAAGGGAGTACCTTGCTCTGATACCAATTGAAAGTGCTAGTATCGACTAGAGGGGGGTGAATAGGCGATTTTTATGAAAGTCTTCAAAACATGAGAGTTTTGAAGACAAACAATAGAAATGAACCTATTGATATGCTGCGGAAGGTAGACTACACTAAGCAAGCCATAATCAAGTATGCAATGAAGTGAAAGCACGGAGACTAACAGCAGCTAGGTAGTAAAGATCAGGATGGAAGATAGTATGAAGCCAATCAATGATAGTAGTCACACAGTGAAGTCAAACAGGTAGTGCAAGCAGGCAATGACTTCACGAAGACAAACTGTAAGTAAAGAGAGGGAGAGGATAGAACCAGTCACTTGTTGAGGACAAGGATTTGTTGGACCGGTTCCAGTTGCTGTGACAACTGTACGTCTGGTTAGGGAGGCTGAGATTTAACTCAGAAGACCGTGTCTTCACCTTATTCCCCTTGAGCTAAGGACACCTAGTCCTCGACCAATCACTCTGGTAAGTCTTCAAGGTAGACTTCCAAACCTTCACAGACTTCGTTCACCAGCGATCCACAATGACTCTTGGATGCTCAGAACGCGACGCCTAACCGGCTAGAGGATTCACAGTCCTCAAGTGTAACAAGTCTTCAGGTCACGCGGACAGAAAGACTTCAGTGATGCCTAACACTCTTTGGCTCTGGGTGTTTGGGCTTTGTCCTCGCAAGGATTTCTCTCTCTCAAAAGCTTCGGAGGTGGGTTTCTCTCAAACGACAAAAGCCGTGCACTAACTCTGAGCAGCCACCAATTTATGGTGTCGGGGTGGGCTATTTATAGCCACTAGGCAACCCGACCTGATTTGTCCAAAATGACCCTGGGTCACTAAGGAACTGACACGTGTTCCAACGGTCAGATTTCAAACACACGCGGCAACTTGACTTGGGCTACAAGTAAAGTTGACTCATTCAGCTCTGGATAAGATTTGCTCTCATTGTCTTCGCTCGAAGGCATAGGATTTGGTTGAGCATCACTTCAGTCACTCTGAATTTGTTCACTGGGACCCCACTTAACAGTACGGTGGTTCCTATGACTCAACAAAGAAGAAAATGAAACAACGAAACAACTAAGTCTTCGCGCTCCATAGTCTTCACGCGATGTATTCTCTTGTCATAGTCTTCAATGTGAATATCTTCACATACCACCATTGCCTTCAATGTCTTCATACATTTTTAGGGGTCATCTCCGGTAGGTAAACCGAATCATTGAGGGACTACTACCTGTGTTATCCTGCAATTCTCACAAACACATTAGTCCCTCAACCAGGTTTGTCGTCAATACTCCAAAACCAACTAGGGGTGGCACTAGATGCACTTACAAGTTCTTACTAGAATAACACCTTAAGACACAAATCAACCAAAACCCTAATGTCACCTAGATACTCCAATGTAACCTCAAGTATCCGTGGGTATGATTATACGATATGCATCACACAATCTCATATTCATCTATTCAACCAACACAGAGTACTTCAAAGAGTGCCCCAAAGTTTCTATCGGAGAGTCAAGACGAAAACGTGTGCCAACCCCTATGCATAAGTTCACAAGGTCATGGAACCCGCAAGTTGATCACCAAAACATACATCAAGTAAATCACGTGATATCCCATTGTCACCACAGATAAGCACATGCAAGACATACATCAAGTGTTCTCAAATCCTTAAAGACTCAATCCGATAAGATAACTTCAAAGGGAAAACTCAATCCATTACAAGAGAGTAGAGGGAGAGAAACATCATAAGATCCAACTATAATAGCAAAGCTCGTGATACATCAAGATCGTGCCAAATCAAGAACACGAGAGAGAGAGAGAGAGAGAGAGAGAGAGAGAGAGAGAGAGATCAAACACATAGCTACTGGTACATACCCTCAGCCCCGAGGGTGAACTACTCCCTCCTCGTCATGGAGAGCGCCGGGATGATGAAGATGGCCACCGGTGAGGGATCCCCCCTCCGGCAGGGTGCCAGAACAGGGTCCCGATTGGTTTTTGGTGGCTACAGAGGCTTGCGGCGGCGGAACTCCCGATCTATTCTGTTCCCCGGTGTTTTTAGGGTATATGGATATATATAGGCGAAAGAAGTCGGTCAGGGGAGCCACAAGGGGCCCACGAGGGTGGGGGCGCGCCTAGGGGAGCAGGCGCGCGCCCTGCCTCGTGGCCACCTCGTTGCTTCCCTGACGTGCACTCCAAGTCTCCTGGATTGCTTTCTTTCCAAAAATAACTCTCCCGAAGGTTTTATTCCATTTGGACTCCGTTTGATATTCCTTTTCTTTGAAACACTGAAATAGGCGAGAAAACAACAATTTGGGCTGGGCCTCCGGTTAATAGGTTAGTCCCAAAAATAATATAAAAGTGTTTAGTAAAGCCCATAAAACATCCAAAATAGATAATATAATAGCATGGAACAATCAAAAATTATAGATACGTTGGAGACGTATCAGTAAGGTTGCGATCTCAAAGGATCGACACATGGACAAAGTCATGCTTGTCGAGTCCTTAGGATTCAAACTCATGTCAGTCTCAATGCTTTGTGATCTTGATATGGTTGTTATCTTTGGCAAGTATCATTGTGTTGTGATCATGGAAGCTGACCATTCCAAAGTCTTCGAAGGCTTTAGGATAGGAGATCTGTATATTGTTGATTTTTCCACAGGACCACAACCAGCTATATGTCTACTTGCAAAAGCTTCAGAAGGCTGGCTATCGCATCGATGACTTGGTCATGCTGGCATGAGGAACTTGCACACGCTCGCGAAGAAGAAGCATGTCATTGGCATTGAGAATGTCAAATTCCTCAAGGATCACTTGTGCGGAGCCTGTGAAGCTAGAAAGATGACCAAGGCCAAGCATCCCGCGAAGACTATCATGACTACCACTCGACCATTTGAATTTCTTCACATGGATCTCTTGGGTCCTAACCATTATTCTGCATTCACTAATGAAGCATCTCTATATGGCTTTGTTATTGTTGATGATTACTCTCGTTACACATCGGTGCATAATGTCACTTACAAACGTGAAGTGCAGGAAGTCTTCAAACGATTTTCCTCGAGGGATTCAACCAAATTTGGTGTGAAGATCAAGCACATCAGAAGTGACAATGGAACTGAGTTCAAGAATACTGGTCTTGATGACTATCTTGATGAACTTGGTATTACTCATGAGTTATCTGCTCCTTATACTCCTCAGCAGAATGGCGTCGTGGAGCGCAAGAATAGGACTCTTGTTGAGATGGCTCGTACTATGCTTGATGAATACAAGACGCCTCATCATTTCTGGATTGAGGCAATTGATACTGCATGCCACATCATCAACAGGGTATATCTGAAGAAATATGCCCTAGAGGCAATAATAAAATTATTATTTATTTCCTTATTTCATGATAAATGTTTATTATTCATGCTAGAATTGTATTAACTGGAAACTTAGTACATGTGTGAATACATGGACAAAACAAAGTGTCCCTAGTATGCCTCTGCTTGACTAGCTCGTTTATCAAAGATGGTTATGTTTCCTAACCATAGACATGTGTTGTCATTTGATGAACGGGATCACATCATTAGGAGAATGATGTGATGGCCAAGACCCATTCGTTAGCTTAGCATTATGATCGTTGCAGTTTCATTGCTACTGCTTTCTTCATGACTTATACATGTTCCTCAGACTATGAGATTATGCAACTCCCGAATACCAGAGGAACACCTTGTGTGGTATCAAACGTCACAACGTAACTAGGTGATTATAAAGATGCTCTACAGGTGTCTCCGATGGTGTTTGTTGAGTTGGCATAGATCAGGATTAGGATTTGTCACTCCGTGTATCGGAGAGGTATCTCTGGGCCCTCTCGGTAATGCACATCACTATAAGCCTTGCAAGCATTGTGACTAATGATTTAGTTGCAGGATGATGCATTACGGAACGAGTAAAGAGACTTTCCGGTAACGAGATTGAATTAGGTATGAGGATACCGACGATCGAATCTCGGGCAAGTAACATACCGATGACAAAGGGAACAACGTATGTTGTTATGCGGTTTGACCGATAAAGATCTTCGTAGAATATGTAGGAGCCAATATGAGCATCCAGGTTCCACTATTGGTTATTGACCGGAGATGTGTCTCGGTCATGTCTACATAGTTCTCGAACCCGTAGGGTCCGCACGCTTAACGTTCTGTGACAATTTGTATTATGAGTTATGTGATTTGATGACCGAAGTTTGTTCGGAGTCCCGGATGATATCGGGGACATGATGAGGAGTCTCGAAATGGTCAAGACGTAAAGATTGATATATTGGAAGGCTATATTCGGACATTGGAAAGGTTCCGAGTGATTCGGGTATTTTTCGGAGTACACGAGAGTTACGAGAATTCGTATTGGAGAGAAAGGCCTCAAGGGTGGCCGCGCCCCTTCCCCATGGACTGGTCCGAATTGGACTAGGGAAAGGGGGCGCCCCCTTCCTTCCTTCTCCTTCTCCCTTCCCTTTTTCCTATTCCATGTGGGAGATGGAATCCTACTAGGACTAGGGAGTCCTAGTAGGACTCCACACTTTGGGCGTGCCCTATGAGGGCCGGCCTCCTCCTCCCTCCATCCTTTATATACGTGGCCAGGGGGCACCCCATAGTCACACAAGTTGATCATTGATCTCTTAGCCGTGTGCGGTGCCCCCCTCCACCATAATCCACCTCAGTCATATCGTCGTAGTACTTAGGCAAAGCCCTGCGCCGGTAGCTTCATCATCACCATCATCACGCCGTCGTGCTGACGAAGCTCTCCCTCGACACTCTGCTGGGTCGTGAGTTCGTGGGACGTCACCGAGCTGAACGTGTGCAGATCGCGGAGGTGTCGTACGTTCGGTACTAGGATCGGTCGATTGTGAAGACGTACGACTACATCAACCGCGTTGTCATAACGCTTCCGCTTTCGGTCCACGAGGGTACGTGGACACACTCTCCCCCTCTCGTTGCTATGCATCTCCTAGATAGATCTTGCGTGATCGTAGGAAATTTTTGAAATTGCATGCTACGTTCCCCAACAATATCTTCACAAATTCTTCAAGAAGACTGCATATGAATTCCTCACTGAAGAGAAACCTAATGTGAGTTATTTCAAAGTCTTCGGTGCTAAATGTTGGATTAGAGGTCCTCATCACAATTCTAAATTTGCACCGAAAGCACATGAAGGTTTTATGCTTGGTTACGGAAAGGACTCGCACACCTACAGAGTCTTCAACAACGTCCACCACAAAGTTTTTGAAACTGTAGATGTGTGGTTCGATGAAACTAATGCCTCGCAAAAAGAGCACCTACCTCCGGTGCTAGATGAAAGGTCACCTGAGGAAACCATCAAGTTCAAAGCTACTGAGGATGTCATTCCTACCGAAGAATCTACTGAAGAAGTCATTCCAGAATGTGAAGAACATCATGCTGATGCACCTGAGGAAAATGGTGCTGAAGAACATGTTGATCCAATTCCTCGACGACAACCCGCTCATCCTCGCATTGCAAATGAAGTGCAGATTGAGAAAATCATCAGCGACATCAACGCACTAGGTCCTCTCACACGCTCAAAAGCTTCACATTTGTCTAAATTTTGTGGGCACTTTGCTTTTGTCTCTATCACAGAGCCCACTAAGGTAGATGAAGCATTTCTGGAGCCTGAGTGGATTCAAGCTATGCAAGAGGAATTACATCAATTCGAGCTCAATAACGTCTAGGAACTGGTCAAACGTCCAGATCCTCACAAGCACAATATATTGGCACAAAGTGGATCTACCGCAACAAGCAAGATGAAAATGGCCTTTAGGTGAGGAATAAGGCACGGCTTGTAGCTCAAGGATACACACAGGTTGAAGGAATTGATTTCGATGAAACTTTTGCACCTGTTGCTAGACTTGAGGCTATTCGCATATTACTTGCTTATGCTAACCATCATAATATCATCTTATATCAAATGGATGTGAAAAGTGCATTCCTCTATGGTAAGCTTGAGGAAGAAGTATATGTTGCTCAACCCCCAGGTTTTGAAGATCCAAAGCATCCTGACAAAGTCTTCAGACTCAATAAGGCCCTCTATGGCCTCAAGCAGGCCCCTCGGGCGTGGTATGATACTTTGAAGGAATTCCTCATGAAGAAAGGCTTCAAACCCGGTTCACTTGACCCAACTCTTTTCACCAAAACCTATGATGATGAATTATTTGTGTGCCAAATATATGTTGATGATATTATCTTTGGCTGTACTGACAGTGATGAATTTGCCTATATGATGAGTGAAGAATATCAAATGTCTATGATGGGAGAATTGAAATTCTTCTTAGGTCTTCAAATTCGTCAACAGTGCAATGGCATCTTCATATCTCAGGAGAAATACCTCAAGGATGTATTGAGGAAATTCGGCATGCAAGATTGCAAAGGCGTCAAAATCCCTATGCCCACAAATGGCCATCTATGCACTGATGAAAATGGTATTGACTTTTATCAAAAGGTATACCGCTCCATGATTGGCTCTTTATTGTATTTATGTGCATCTAGGCCAGATATTATGCTTAGTGTTTGCATGTGTGCCCGATTTCAAGCTACACCGAAGGAATCACACCATAAGGCTGTGAAGCATATTCTTCGATATCTAGCCCACACACCAACACTTGGATTATGGTATCCCAAGGGCTCGGCTTTTGATCTCATTGGATATTCAGACTCTGACTATGCTGGTGATCGTGTGGACCGCGAGTCAACATTAGGCACATGCCATTTCCTCGGACAATCCTTGGTCTGTTGGTCCTCGAAGAAACAGAACTGCGTATCACTGTCTACTGCTGAAGCTGAGTACATTGCTGCTGGTTCTTGCCGTGCTCAATTGTTATGGATGAAGCAAACCCTCAAGGACTACGACGTCAACATGAAGAATGTGCCACTCTATTGTGACAATGAGAGTGCCATCAAGATTGCTCATAACCCAGTTCAGCACTCGAAGACAAAGCACATTCAGATTCGTCATCATTTTCTTCGTGCTCATGTGTTGAAGGGCGACATCTCCATCAAGCACGTGAAGACTGAAGAACAGCTAGCTGATATCTTCACAAAGCCCTTGGATGAGAAGAGATTTAGCAAGTTGCGGTGTGAGCTAAATATCCTAGAATCTTCGAATGTCCTATGAAAAGGACACACATCCTAACACTTATGCAAAATTGATGACTTAGATGTGCAACACACGAAGAAGCATTTTTCTTCAATTAATGAAGACTAACACTCTAAGTGTGAAGAAATTAACGAAGAATTTGATTCTCAGAGCCCTACGACAATTGTACGCGGTGTCTGAAATCATCATTCTTATACGGTGGGTCACGCCACCAACAAAAGTTGAAAATCTTCAATTTGAGCTTTTTCTTCTTTTCGAAATTCCTCAGTTGTTCAATTTCTTCAACTTTGCATTATCTTCACTGATTCCATCATTTTTCTTCATTGGCTATATATATATATAGGGATTGACTATTCGTCACCCTGGGTGAGGAATAGTTATTCTTCACCCACCTCTATTTTAACATCTATGCACCGTAATTTTACGTTTCGTAAATTTTGTCTTATTTTAGAGATAAAAAGAGAACGTAAGAAAACCTATAATCGTCGTAAAAAAAATTTATGTTACGTAAAATTACAAATGTAAAAGCATAGTGTAAAATGTACATAAAATACATTTTTTGACCTATATTTTTTTTGTTAATGCCAAATTTTATACAGTAAATCAATATGAATGACATATATATATACATATAGGGTGGGTCTATTATGATAACACCCCTTAAGACCCTTATTCTGCACATCCGCATCTTATTCTGCTAACCCTCCATCGTACAACGCACAACAAACCGAACCGCATCGTGAATAAAAAAACCCACCCCACCCCCTCCACCTTCTTTCTCCCGAACCCATCCCACTCACTCCACCTTATCCCCCGTGACCAGAACCCACTGCCCTCCTAGCTCCTCCCCGGCCGCGCCATGGCCCTGCCTCCCCGGATCCACTACCTCCCCTCCCGCCCCGGCCACCACCCACCGTCGCTCGCCACCCCCTCATCTTCCCTGAGCCACCGGCCCCAACCACCACCCACCGCGACCCGCGCCCGGCCATCACCCACCGCGACCCGCCCCCAGCCACCACCTACGGTCGCCTGCCCCGGCCACCGTCTACCGCCGCCTGCCCCGCTCCTCCCCGTCCGGCCGGCGCGCCTCCTCTCCTCCACCCACGGTGCCACCCCTCCCTTGACCCGCCGCTAGATGAGATCCGGCCTGCCCGGCGCGTCCAACATGCTGACGGTCACCGCTCCCCCGGATCTGCAGGGGATGTGCGTGAGGAGCGTTGCACCGGCCTCCCCAACCTCCTTCATCCATGGATTCGGTCCTGCCCCCTCGGCCCTTCTCCGACTCCGTTTCGTGGCCGCAATACACACTGGAGTTCCCCCGATCTGGCTTCCTCCGATACCTGCAGCTCGGCCCAGGACGGCATGCGGCTCGATCGATGGTGGCTTGTAGTATGCCGACGCCCTCTGTGCTCGCCACCAACGCCCTCCGTTCTCTCCACCGACGCCTCCTTCTTCCTCCACAGGTCCGGGCACTCCCGCTACCCTCGCAGCCAGCGCAGGTGGGGACGAGCCCCGGCCACCATGCTCCCCTGTCCTTTGACCTCTCTCTCCACTGTCTTGGGCTTGATGCTTATCAACTGTTGCGTCCGGATCTGGTGTAGTCAACACCGCCGATGAACGGCGTGCTCCCCGTTCCTCCTCTGCGGTATGAGAAATTCAAGGTCGTCGCTGGAGCAGTCTGCTTGCCTCCTCTCTCGTGAACCATTGTATCCTTGCCAAACAGTTTGCTATGTTTCTTTCTTCAGTTATTTGTGTATGAAAAATGCTAACTTTTCGTTAGTAGTTTGACCTTTCGTGTTTCAGATTTTTGCTCTGCGCCTGGATGTGAAGTGCAGTGCACCCGGATCCCGCGAGCAGTGCGCCGCGCGCCCTGGTGTGGTTCATCCACAGCCACCGCCAAAGGAAAATGTAATTTGTGCACCTTGTTGACACTTTGCTCATACTTTTTGTGCAAGTTGCGTGCGTGCGTGCGGAGTCAAGATGAATGTGTTGTGTTGGCTGAGATGATGTACAGTTGGCAATGAGATTTGTCGTGCGCTTCACTCATTTTGTGTGTTCCTAAAGAAAAAATCAAAGTGCAATGTAGTCTACTGTTATTTGCTCTTGAGGTTTAGCTTGCTTATTTTTGCAGGAAGAAAAGCGATGAAGTTCGGTTGAATGCCGTGTTGCATTTTTTTGAAGTTTCCTCATGCAGTTTGGAGCGAGCCTGCCTCTCGTGAAGTCCTTCTACGCGTCAGTGCAGCACGGCAAGTGAGTGTGTGCAGTCCACGACACTTGGGTCGCTTGTGGCCGTCGTGCAGTCCGCATTGAGGCCGGCTGCAACGCCCATGCTATTGCCCCTACCTCCAATTCCCCCAACCAAACACCCTGTTGGGTATTATTGTGTTTTTTTCATGCAGTGTGGTTGTGTGAATCATGCAGTTCGTTTCTGATTTGTGTGTGCGTATGTTTCTTGGTGCGCGCAGTTTGAAAAAACAGATGCAGTGCAGTATGGAACAAAAAATACAGTCCACTCGCCTTGTCCCCGCAGTGCAAAATTCATTATTAACCAAAATATATATATGCAGTGCACTATGGGAATACCAAAAACTTCAGAGAAAAAAGAAAGAGGAAAATGCAGTGCACTTCAGTCTTATAAAAAGTCCAGTATGAAGGACTTTGAAGTACACTTCATTTCGGAAAAAATGTATTTACAAAAGTTTACACTGTGTTCGTTCAAGACGCGTAAAAGTAGTAAAAACAAAACTAATGCAGCTCACTTTCTTGAGTGCTTGCGGTTCACTTTTAAGAGTGTTGCACTTCACTTCCTCGTCTAAGAAAAATTAAGTCTGACAAAAGAAACGATGCAGTGCACTTGCCCGTCTGATGTAGCGCCGTTTTCCGTCCGATGCAATGCGGTTTTTCTGTCGGATGAAGTCCACTCGTCGATTTGGGTGTCGGGAAAAACATAGTGTCCGTATTTCGGTAACTTTAAAACAGCTCTTGAACCATAAGAAATTAGAAAGAGTGTTATACATGAAAAAGTTGCACCTCATCGATATCTTTCCAATGGCATATAATTCAAATCATTTCGACCAGCGGTTTGCAAAAATTTCACGAAAAACGGCCGCTGCCTCCCATCTTCAGCCACACGATTTTCAAAGTTAACTAAAAACCGTAAGGAATCTAAAAACTATTCCAACATACGAAAGTTGCGCCTTGTCCGTAGCTTTCCAACGGCGTATCATACACCTAGTTTCGACAAACGGTTCAAAAACTGGAGCTAAAACAGTACCGAAAATTGAAAAAAAATTCAAAAAAACGTAATTCCGCGATTTAGTATATTTGAAACTGCTCTTAAACCGTAACGAATTTGAGAAAATAATTGATATGAAAAAGACGCGCCTCGACGATATCTTTCCAACAGCGTATCATTTGCTTTATTCTGATGAGCGGTTTAGAAAAAATCACGAAAATACGCTCGCTGCCACTCGTCATCCGCCGCACCGTTTTTGAAACTGCTCTTAAACCGCAAGGAATCTCGAAAAATGTTCAACATGAAGAAGTTGCGCATAATCCATAGATTTCCAACGGTATATTATACGCCTCATTCCGATAAACGGTTAAAAAAACTAGAGTGAAAACAGTACCGGAAAAACACTGCGTGCAGTTTTTTCCGACACGAAGTTCACTAGTCCGTATTGCAGTGTTCTTGCTATAGAAAATGCAGTGCTCTCGCGTTGAGCGCGCAGTGCGGAAGTGTTATCAGAATACCTATTATGCTAATATTAGCAGAATAGACCGGCTGATGAATTCAAGCGGCTGAACTGATGAAATTCGAGCGCTTGAACTGATGCTTTCTGTTTCTGTTAAAAATCATCTTCTTTAGTTCATTTTTTTTTGCAATTTTTTTATCGAAACGGGGCGTGTAATATCTCGTTGGAAAGCTCTTGACATCTACATTACAATTTTATAATTTGTTTTTGCAAAAAAAATATGGTTTAAGAGCAGTTTTGAAAAAAACGTTTTTTTCAAAACTGAAAACGCAAATCGTATTTTGGACTTAATTTTCAAACGCTTTGTCGAAATTGAGCAAATGAGGTGGTGTTGGAAACCTTGTGAAAATCCGCATCTTCCATATATCTACTATTTTTTCAAATTCTATATGATTTAAAAGTAATTTGAAAAATAGTGAAATTCTGCGCGAAAAGTATTTTCGCTGTTTTTTGCAAACGTTTTGACAGAATGACGCAAACGATACGGAGTTGGAAAGCTATGGAAAATGCGCAACTTTTGCGTATAGAAAGTGTTTTCTAATTCCTTACGGTTTAAATACGAATTCAAATACGGTTAAAGTTGGTTTTGAACGTGATTTTGTTAAAAAGTTTATTGAGATGGTGCAAATAATATACCATTGAAAAGCTACCGAAAATGCGAAACTTAGTCATGTTAAACATTTTCTCAAATTCGCAATCGTTTAAGAGTAATTTTGAATACGGCAAGACGGATACTGCTGTTTTCCCATCTGAAAAATAGAGTACGCGTACTGATATATATGTGTGTTTGTACTGAGCTATTTTTTGTAGAGTAATTTTGAATTATTCTGAAAAAAGAGTACTTGTACTGATGTTTTCATGAGTTTGTACTAAGCATGTTTTCACTAACTAGACTTTGCTCTGTTTTTTGGTAATATTTTTGCTAGTAAATTTTCAACGGTTTACTGTATCGTCGCCCCTGTACTTGCATGGTTTGTATCATCGAACTGAATGATATTTTATTCAAAAAGAGAATGTTTTGTTTTGTTTCTTTTTTTTGAACTCAACATTTTTTTGACAACGATGTTCTGAACTTCTATCATTTTACGACTTGTACTGAGGTACTTACTAAGCAGGATTTTCATGGGGTTTCCTTTTTTGCTTGAACTTTTACAATTTGAATTTCTGCCATTTCTTTTATTCTGAACGGACCACCGTTTTTAACTCGTACTGAGGTACTTACTACGCCCGAACTGGGGTGGCTGTCGCGTGTCTCGGCGAGGAAGAAGACGAAGCTAGGGGGCGAGGCTGGATTCGGCCGGCGGCTGGTCCGGTCGGTAGGATGCTGCGCAAGGCGGGGGGTGACAGGCGTAGGGCGGCGAGGCTCGGAGTGGCGGCACACGGCGGAGGGGCTCGGGGTGGCGGCACGGGGCGGGGATGGCGGTGCGCGGCGGTGGAGGGAGGCTGGGACGGCGCGCGGCAGCCTCCGGAAGCGGGGACGGGTCGGCGAGCTCGTCGGAGGGGAGGCGCGCGGGGAGGGTCCGGCACCCGTCGACGGGGAGGTGCGCGGGGAGGGGCCGGCGCCCGTTGGAGGGAAGGCGCGCGGGGAGGGGCCGGCGAGCCCGTCGGCGGGGAGGCGTGCGGATGGCCGGCCGGCGGCAAGACGTGGGTCGGAGGAGCGACCCGTCACGGCGCCGTGGGCTCCCTCGCTCCGGCTGCCGCCGTCGCTCGCTCGCCGGCGACGGCTGCCTCCGGCGGTAGGAGGCGGGTTAGGTTGGGGTCGGGTCGGGGAGTTTCTGCTATGGCCTGCGCGTCGCGCCCTTATAGGGCCGAGGGGTAACAAAATAATATTCTGTTACTAGTAACAGAATAGTCCAGCCCTATATATATATATATATATATATATATATATATATATATATATATATATATATATATATATATATATATAGTGATGCTATTCATCGCCCATGATGCAGAATAAGTTATTATTCATCCGAGGTAATCTTACGATCACTTCATAATTAAATTATATTTGGAATTCAAATAGTTACATTCCTATTGATTCACTACGTAAAATTTGATATAAGAAAATAAAAATATAGGTCATAAGACAAGAAATTTGGAGTTTATGTATATTTTACACTATGTTTTTACGTTTGTAATTTTACATAACATAAAATATTTTTTACAGAGATTATATATTTTAATACGATCTCTTTTTACGTCAAAAATAAGACAAAACTTACGGAACGTAAAATTACAGTGCATTGGTGATAAAATAGAGGGGGATGAAGAATAACTATTCCTCACCCAGGGTGACGAATAGTCTATATATATGTTGTATGTAGTGGTAGGACAAATGTTTCCTACAAGCAGTGGTAGTTACCACCACTTGCGTTTTGTATATTGTATGTAGTATCTATCGAAACCGAGAATATGTACGTGTAGTATGTAGTATATAACAATGATTAGGTAATATATATATACTAATTTTTAGGTAGTATGTACCATATTTTGAGTATGCTCTTTGTTACGTACAAATATGTACGCATTTCACAAATATAACAAAAAACTATGGGCTCATATGCATTTTTTTCATGTAACTTGCTTTGAAATATCTTAGATATACTATATGAATATATTTAAAATAATAAAATAGTATATATAGTAGCACATGATAGTATAGGAGATATGTGGGGTAACTACCACCGGGTGGTAGGATGGATTTTCCCTATATATATATATGTGTGTGTGTGTGTGTGTGTGTGTGTGTGTGTGTGTGTGTGTGTATGAGTTTATGTCCTCTACAGCATTCACTTATTGCTATTTCTTTAAGTTGTTTTTTTGCTAAGTGAATGCGATCAGACCCTTCCCCCTCTATGCTAAACTCAACCTAGTCTATTCACAAATTCCTCATATGCGTTCTATTTGAAACTCGTTCAAAATATTCACTGTGTCCTTGTCAGCTGAAGAATTTGCGAACGAAACATTAAAATTATCTTATCTGAATTTTCGGCTTTTGCAGCTCAAACCGTTCCACATTCTACGATAGGACTTATCTATTCACCCACGATCTCGCACGATCGCCACCTCTCAATACATGGGTGACACATGTCACACGAATGAGAAGGATCAGGGGCACGTTCGTCCATTTTCCTCAGATGAGCGGTTTTTCACCTCGGCTATAAATACCCCTCCCTTCCTCACTTCGTTTTTACTCCGCTCGATCTCACTCCCTCGCTCGAGCTCTCAAAACCTAGCGCCGCCGCTACTTCCATCGTCGCCGGTGAGGAAGAGCTTCACTGCCTCGACCTCGTCGCCGTCGTACTCGCGCCGGCCGCGGATTTCTTCACTCCGCCGCCGCCGTAGTTGTCTTCCTCTGCCAAGTTAGGGCGTGGAAGATCTGAACTGACGAACTTCTAAATCTACACTTCACAGTTCGTCGTGTTCTTCGTCAAGGGTAATTAGAAGTTACTTTTACTGCCCTTGTTAATTCTGATGATTTCTACAAAATCTTCAAAAGGTGTTTATTCTTCAAATCTTCACACGCTAAACACCTCACACAGCGTATATTCTTGATTTGTTTCCCTAAGCAACTTGTTTCTTCAAGATTCCTCAATTGTGTGGATTTTCAATCTGTACAACTTTGGAACCTAAGTCAAAGAACGCTTAGTGAAATTCCTCGACTCATATGGTCAAATTCCTCAAACTTGTTCTTTTTGCAAAAACTTCTGAGAACGCATATGACCACTCCAAATTCTTCGCAACTATATTCTGTTCGCAGGTACACATGTCCGCTGCTGAATCACTAGGTTCTCATCAACTTAACTCATTTGCAGCGTTCCTCAAAGAAAAGTTGCATACCTCTTCAGAGAACTCTATTGTTCAGATTCCTCAGCTGAAGAAAATGGCTGACGGCAAGAAACCTCAGAAGGGAGGCAAGAAACTAGAAGTCAACACAGTGTTTGAGATTCCTGATGAAATCTATGCAGGGTATTGCACTCCTGATGAGGCCAAACATGGCAAGGAGACCAAGAATGAGCGCAAAGTGCGCATTCAGAGGATAGAGAGGAGATGGGCCAGAGAATGGAGGGAGTACAGATATGTCACTCCTAAGTACATGAAGAAATTCGCTCTTCACCCTCCATGCCCAAGACCTCCATTGGCACCAGGCCAAGAAGCTGATCCTACCAGCCTCAAGCGTGGTGAGGACTATCCTGACGAATGGGCTAAACGGCAAGCCAAGCTAGCCAAAGTGGCTAAGGAAGCAGTGAGGAAATTCAATGAAGACTCTGCTGCTGCTGCCACTGCTGAGGCCTCTGCAAGTTCTTCGGCTCCTCCGCATTCCTCAACTGGCCCCACTCTACTGAAGACTAAGGCCACTACTGGACGAGGTTCTCGACCAAGTTCGCACAAGAAGCAGGTCGCCGTCCAAGTGATGTCTGATGAAGATGAAGCTGATGATGAGGAACTCGCCGAAATCATCAGAGACAGACAGCAAAAGGCCGCTAGAGCCAAGGGTAGTGTTGTGCCACTTTTGTTGGATCCGAAGAAGATCCTGGATTTCATTGATCTATGGCACAAAGATCCAAACACTCCCTTGCCAGAATTGAATCTCACACCTGGCCAAAGTCATATGTTGTCGGCTTTCATTGTTGAAGAAAAATGGAAATTTGAGAAAGCCAGGAAGGTGAAGAAAGCTCAGTACAAGAAAGAGCGCTTCCTGAAGCAAAATGTGTTGAAGCTATCACCTGATGAACTTATTGCTCTGCAAGCTGAAATCAAGAGTCTAAATGATGAATTTGATGCATACCGTGCATAATGGCTTGGAGCCAAAGTCATATTCGTCAAATTGGCGAAGGGATTTACATCCAATGTTGCTGCTCCATCGCACATTGAAATTCCTCACGGTGAAGCATCTGCTCAACCTACTAAAGAACATGCCAGCACCACTGATGAAAATCAGGCTGCTGATGAACCTGAGTGTACCAGGGCTAATGACTGCATTCCAGCCGCTGAAGAAACTGCCAGGGCAACCACTAGTGTTGCACCTGAAGAACAAGTCAGGCCAGATGAAGCTTCAACCACTGTGCCTGAAGAAGCTGATCATGCCAGGGCAACTGCATCAGTTGTGCCTGAAGAAAATGAACCAATTTCCTCTGCAACTCCTGCACCTACACCAAGTCCAGTTCTTCCTTCTGCATCAGAAGCTAAGAAGACCAAGGCCGCGGAGCGTGCAGCAGTGAAGAAAAGGAAAGCATCAACTTCATCAAAATCTACAGCTCCGAAGAAGATGAAGAAATTGACAAGCTCTTTTGAGAATCCAATTGATGATGTTCCAATCTCATGCATGCCATCAAAGGAACTCATTCCCTTTGGTGAAGACTATGCGATCCCAAGCGGATCTGATGAAGATGTTCCTTCTGCTGCTTCTTCAGAGCAATTGGACGAAGAAATTGAAGTGGATACAATCCCTTCAATCCCAGTTGTCTCATCGCCCGTGCCTCAGTTCACAGTTGAAGAGGCAGGCGTTGAAGAATTGAGTGAAGAAGATGAGGATGTGGACATTGGGAGCACAACACCAGTGATGAATGATGACTTTTGGGAAAGTAAGCACCCCAATTCTCCTTTGTTCACTCCTCTGCAACAAATTCCTCAGTCCCCAGTGCATACTGAAGTTCAAATGGGCTCTAAAGAACCTCGCACCACTCCATTTGTTCACGAAGAAATTCCAGCCACTAGTGTTGTTGATCAAGCTGCTGAAGAATTGAAGAACCAGGCTGCAACTGAAGAAGAAACTGAAATTCCTCAGCCTGTGGTTCCTGAGATTGCAATTCCTGAGGCTGTGAGGCAATTGACTGACACTCCTCAGCCCAAGCCAAAGGATCCTTTCTCCAAGAAGCAAAACTTCAAGGCTGATGACTTCTTCCACGATCATGTGTTCTTCACGGATTACAACCCATATGACTCTGCTCATCTTAGAAGGAAGCATTTCTGGACTGCCAGCCAAGCCAACTTCTATTCTTCACTGCTTTTCAACAAAGACAAAGTCTTCGACCATGAGCATATTCCTCACGTGGACATGGAATCACTGCCTTGCTTCATGCCAGTCCTCAGCGTTCTTCATGATGCTGGACTGCTCAACTTCTGCACAGATAGATGTGATTGGAATGAAGAACTAATTCTTCAGTTCTATGCAACGCTGCACATCACCGGAAATGCTGAAGATGTGAACTCTTGGGTGTTGGACTGGATGACAGAAAACACTCACTTCAAAGCACCGGCCTCTGAATTGCTTCATGCCCTGCCTGTCAGTCCTCCCCTTGAAGGTGCTTGTTGTATATTCCATGAACCCGAGCTTACAGATCACTACATGCAAGTGTTGATGAAGCCACTGAAGCCCGTTCCAGCCCCAAGGACCAAATTCCTCATGAAGGAATTGATGTATGTGCCTCGGACTGTCTATCGCATTCTGACGAAGACATTGAGTCCAATCAAAGGCCACGACTCTAATGAAGAAGAGGTCGTTGGCATCATGAAGAATCTGCTTTTCAATATCATTCATGGCGTTCCTGTCAACTACCATGATTTCTTCATGAGGACTCTTGCCAATGTTGCATTATCTTCGTTTGAGTTGAAGCATTACGCTCCCTGGATTATGAGATTCCTCAGAACAAGGTCTTCAATCAATTACAAGGCTGACTTTCAAAATCATCTAGCTACTTGCCCCCCATTGAAGTCCTCAAACGGACATTTTCCTCAGCTGATGAAAAGGGCAAGGCCACTTCTGTTATTGGTGAAGGCGTTCGTCCATTGGATGGTCAGTTCTGCAAAGCTGCATCTTACTCCACCAATGATGACTCTGCCACTCATGACTCTGCCGCCAATGCTTCAAAGCAAAATCCTCAAGGCACAGCTCCAAGGGTGATGACTGATCGTGAGCTTCTCCTCGGTCTTCACCAGAAGGTCGATCGCAACCACAAATGGGTTAAGCGCCAGTTTGGTTCAATTCTTCACAACATGACTGCTACACACAATGCAGTGAAGAAGAACCATTACTACCTCCATGAAGTCTTCGGCCGCACCTGGGCTATTCTGTCTCATCGTATGGTGAAAAAGATCTGAAGCAAATGTGTCTCAAGCAAGACTTTGACTGGTCTCAGCCACCAGCGAAGAAATTCAAGAAGGTCAAAGTTCCCTCCTTGGTGGCCAGCTCATATTCTTCATCGCGCGACACTGATGAGCATGAAGATTTGGACGACACTGCGACAGGCCCTACTTCAACAACCGACCCCGACAACGCTGGCGCTCCTCCATCAACATGATATTCTTCAGGGGCGTTAGTCCTCACTTTTCGTCCCTTTTGGTCATTCAATGACAAAGGGGGAGAAATTTGAGTTAGTCTTCAAGCGGGTCTATATATGGGCTTTTTTTCCTAAGTTACAACTCTCGTTCTTTTGAAGACTTTGTTGGATCGAGTTGTAAACTTAAACCCGATGGTGATCTGATACTTTTGCTATGATCTTCTGCAAGCTTATTCCTCTTATATGTTAATGCACGCATGATGAATTACATCAGTCACCATATTTCATCATGCATTTCAAATTCTTCATATTATATGTTAAATGCGTGTATGAATTACAAGATATAGGGGGAGATCTCCATGATTCTACTCTTCAAATGTGCATTGCTTCAAAAGCAAATTCCTCACTATGCACATCTTCAGGGGGAATTCTTCTATATGTTGCAATCAAATTCCTCAACATTAGTATTTACACTTCATATGTTTTATCCCCGTTGAAAACTTAACCTATATTGTCATCAATCGCCAAAAAGGGGGAGATTGTAAGTGCATCTAGTGCCCCTTAGTGATTTTGGTGTATTGAAGACTTATAGGTTAAGGAACTAATGTGTTTGTGAGTGTACACAGGTCAATAAGTCTATGAGGAGTTTGATATTTACATAGAAAGTCGACCCCTAAAAATGAATGTCTTCGACTGAAGACTTCGGATTTCTGAAGACTTTCTGAAGACTTTGAAAGTGAAGAAATTGGTGTGACCATGAAGACTTGATATTCATACGAGGAACATGAAGCGTGAAGACTTTTGTTTTCGTAGTTTCATTTTCTCTTTCTTGAGTCATAGGAAACACCGTACTGTTAAAGGGGGTCGAGGAAAAACTAAGGAAAAATTTCAGAGTGATGCTCATCTCAAAATCCTACACCTACCAATCCCTTCGAGTGAAGCCATTGGAAATCCCATGTAGCTCAGTCAATTTCTTCAGTGACAGAGACGAAGTTCTTCTGGTCTCTGAGGAATTTGTTCTGACTGAGGAGTTAGGAATTCGCGAGTGCGGATTGCCTACAAGTGAGGAACATGATAGCCCTGAGGAATTTGATAGTCAAATTTCCGACCGTTGTTGTGCTACGCGCTAGCTGTCCCAAGATATCTACCCACCTAACGGTCATATCATTGAAGGGCATTTATGTCTTATCATGTCGGGCTGCTCCCTAGGCTATAAATAGCCGCCCCCTACAACCACTAGCTAGTTGGCTGCTCCGAGAGAAACTGACACTTGTCATTTGAGAGCATCCCATCCTCCGAGGACTTTGAGCGAAAATCATCAAGTGAGTAAAACCCAAACCCAAACACCTACAAACCCAAAGTGATTGAGCATCACTGAAGAGATTGATCCTACGTGGATCCGACGCTTGTTACCTTTGAAGACTGTGCATCTTCCAGACGGTTAGGCATCATGGTCTAGAGCATCCAAGAGGAAATTGTGGATCTTCGAGTGACCGAGTTTGTGAAGGTTTGGAAGTCACCTGAAGACTTACCATGAGTGATTGGGCGAGGTCTGTGTGACCTTAGCTCAAGGAGAATACCGTGAGGACTGTGTGTCTGGGACTGTGTGTCCTTAGGTTTAAATACCTAGCCGCTCCAACCAGACGTACAACTGTCACAGCAGTTTGAACTGGTCTACCAAATCATTGTCTTCACCAAGCCTACTGGTTCTATTTCCTCAACTCTTTCATTTCCTCATTACTGTGTTGTGTGCTTGTTCATATCTGTTTGAAGACTTTGACTGAAGACTTTCTCAATTTCCTCAGTTCAATTTCTTCAGTCTGTTTGTCTTCATCATGTTTATCCAGTGTTTACGCTTTCTGTACTCTGTGCGTGTTTTCATTTCATCATGATGACCATGCTTATGTTCTGTTATGTTTGCATCTGAGTACTTATTCCACTGCAAGTAGTTCTTCACTTAGGAATTTCCTCACCCTGAAATTCCCCAGTGAAGAATTCATAAAAATCTCCTATTCACCCCCCCTCTAGTCGACTTAACGCACTTTCACTTCCTCACTAATTGGTGTAGGAGTCACAGGAACAGATTTCTGTGATGAACTACTTTCCAATAAGGGAGCAGGTACAGTTACCTCATCAAGTTCTACTTTCCTCCCACTCACTTCTTTCAAGAGAAACTCCTTCTCTAGAAAGGACCCATTCTTAGCAATGAATGTCTTGCCTTCGGATCTGGGATAGAAGGTGTACCCAACAGTCTCCTTTGGGTATCCTATGAAGACACATTTCTCCCATTTGGGTTCGAGCTTATCAGGTTGAAGCTTTTTCACATAAGCATCGCAGCCCCAAACTTTAAGAAACGACAACTTGGGTTTCTTGCAAAACCACAGTTCATAAGGTGTCGTCTCAACGGATTTAGATGGTACCCTATTTAACGTGAATGCAGCCGTCTCTAAAGCATAACCCCAAAACGATAGCGGTAAATTAGTAAGAGACATCATAGATCGCACCATATCTAGTAAAGTATTATTACGACGTTCGGACACACCATTACGCTATGGTGTTCCGGGTGGCGTGAGTTGCGAAACTATTCCGCATTGTTTCAAATGAAGACCAAACTCATAACTCAAATATTCTCCTCCACGATCAGATCGTAGAAAGTTTATTTTCTTGTTACGATCACTTCACTCTGAAATTCTTTGAACTTTTCAAATGTTTCAGACTTATGTTTCATCAAGTAGATATACCCATATCTGCTCAAATCATCTGTGAAGGTGAGAAAATAACGATACCCGCCGCGAGCCTCAACATTTATCAGACCACATACATCAGTATGTATGATTTCCAACAAATCTGTTGCTTGCTCCATTGTTCCGGAGAACGGAGTTTTAGTCATCTTGCCCATAAGGCATGGTTCGCAAGTACGAAGTGATTCATAATCAAGTGATTCCAAAAGTCCATCAGAATGGAGTTTCTTCATGCGCTTTACACCAATATGACCTAAACGGCAGTGCCACAAATATGTTGCACTATCATTATCAACTCTGCATCTTTTGGCTTCAATATTATGAATATGTGTATCACTACTATCGAGATTCAAGAAGAATAGACCACTCTTCAAGGGTGCATGACCATAAAAGATATTACTCATATAAATAGAACAACCATTATTCTTTGATTTAAATGAATCACCATCTCGCATCAAACAAGATCCAGATATAATGTTCATGCTTAACGTTGGCACCAAATAACAATTATTCAGGTCTAAAACTAATCCGAAGGTAGATGTAGAGGTAGCGTGCCGACCGCGATCACATCGACTTTGGAACCATTTCTCACGCGCATCGTCACCTCGTTCTTAGCCAATCTTCGCTTAATCCATAGTCCCTGTTTTGAGTTGCAAATATTAGCAACAGAACCAGTATCAAATACCCAGGTGCTACTAGGGCTGGACCAAAAGCTCGTAACTCGCGAGCTTAATGAGCGCTCGATAGCTCGGCTAGTTAAGCTTGTTGCTCGCTTCTTAATGAACAGAGGCAATCATTGATTTCAGCTCGTTAAGCTTAACGAGCGATCTAACGAGTTTCACGAGTAGCTCGTTAAGCTTGTTATTAACAACACAACACATATTTTCATCTTACGTGACAAACTTTTGTAGCACCTTAGCCCATTTATTCAATCTGATCGACATATCAGGCAACAAACTACTACATTTCTTTTTATAGTCACCATATTTCGTCTTGAAACCACACCTACACATTCATCATGTATATCATAACACATTATAATCTATTAACGAGCGCTCGCGAGCGCTCACGAGCTTAACGAGCTTCAAACGAGCCGAGCCGAGCAGGGTTTTCTGCTCGTTAATCTTAACGAGCTTAACGAGCCGAGCCTTAATGAGCACGAGCTTAACGAGTACGAGCTTAACGAGCCGAGCTGCTCATTAGTCCACCTCTAGGTGCTACTACGAGCATTGATAAGGTACACATCAATAACATGTATATCACATATACCTTTGTTCACCTTGCCATCCTTCTTATCCGCCAAATACTTGGGGCAGTTCCGCTTCCAGTGACCAGTCCCTTTGCAGTAGAAGCACTCAGTCTCAGGCTTAGGTCCAGACTTGGGCTTCTTCACTTGAGCAGCAACTTGCTTGCCGTTCTTCTTGAAGTTCCCCTTCTTCTCTTTACCCTTTTTCTTGAAACTGGTGGTCTTGTTGACCATCAACACTTGATGCTCCTTCTTGATTTCTAGCTCCGCAGCCTTTAGCATTGCGAACAGCTCGGGAATTATCTTATCCATCCCTTGCATATTATAGTTCATCACGAAGCTCTTGTAGCTTGGTGGCAGTGATTGAAGAATTCTGTCAATGACACTATCATCAGGAAGATTAACTCCCAGTTGAATCAAGTGATTGTTATACCCAGACATTTTGAGGATATGCTCACTGACAGAACTATTCTCCTCCATCTTGCAGCTGTAGAACTTATTGGAGACTTCATATCTCTCAATCCGGGCATTTGCTTGAAATATTAACTTCAACTCCTGGAACATCTCATATGCTCCATGACGTTCAAAACGTCGTTGAAATCCCGGTTCTAAGCCGTAAAGCATGGCACACTGAACTATCGAGTAGTCATCAGCTTTGCTCTGCCAGAGGTTCATAACATCTGGTGTTGCTCCTGCAGCGGGTTTGGCACCTAGCGGTGCTTCCAGGATGTAATTCTTCTGTGCAGCAATGAGGATAATCCTCAAGTTACGGACCCAGTCCGTGTAGTTGCTACCATCATCTTTCAACTTAGCTTTCTCCAGGAACGCATTAAAATTCAACGGAACAATAGCACGGGCCATCTATCTACAACAACATAGACATGCAAAATACTATCAGGTACTAAGTTCATGATAAATTAAAGTTCAGTTAATCAAATTATTTAAGAACTCCCACTTAGATAGACATCCCTCTAATATTCTAAGTGATCACGTGATCCAAATCAACTAAACCATGTCCGATCATCACGTGAGATGGAGTAGTTTTCAATGGTGAACATCACTATGTTGATCATATCTACTATATGATTCACGCTCGATCTTTCGGTCTTAGTGTTCTGAGGCCATATCTGCATATGGAAGGCTCGTCAAGTTTAACCCGAGTATTCTGCGTGTGAAAAACTGGCTTGCACCGGTTGTATGTGAACGTAGAGCTTATCACACCCGATCATCACGTGGTGTCTCGGCACGACGACCTTTCGCAATGGTGCATACTCAGGGAGAACACTTGTACCTTGAAATTTAGTGAGAGATCATCTTATAATGCTACCGTCGAACTAAGCAAAATAAGATGCATAAAGGATAAACATCACATGCAATCAATATAAGTGATATGATATGGCCATCATCATCTTGTGCCTTTGATCTCCATCTCCAAAGCACCGTCATGATCACCATCGTCACCGGCGCGATGTAGGGTAACGCAGCAGAAAACAAAAAAATTCCGACCTACGCACCAGCCCAGGACCACTATGGAGACTGCATACATGGTTTGATCTTTTTCGTTACCGACTCGTAGCGCAACGGGAAGTAGAGTCGATGACGATCGGCGGTGCAGATCCCCGCAGCTAGGATTTACAACCTCCCAACCGCGAGGATGTATACCCTCATCTGCTCCTCAGACAGTCCTCCGGGAGGCGGTCGAACAGCCCCCCGGACGGTGTCGCGGACAGCCCTTCGGGAGGACCTTCGAAACTCGGACGGTCACACGGACAGCCCTTCGGGAGGACCTTCAAAACTTGGACGGTCACACGGACAGCCCTTCGGGAGGCACTCACGAACTAAGACCGAAACTACGATCTCTCTACAGAGTTGCACACATACGGTGTCATCTATCCGGCAGGGCTTCGCCGTCCAGAACTAGTTCCTGCCGGAACCCAGACAGCCTTACGGCTCTACGAAACTCTTTTCGTGGGAGGGAGAGAAGAAGCCAGATAATGCATGGCATGTGTATGAGAGCAAGGGATGATCCTTTAGGCAGCCCCCTCCACCCCTATTTATAGGCCAAGCCCAAGGGTGGCTTCTCCAAGAAGCCAAGCAAAAAGCACTTTCACTATTCATGACGACATTTTTCAGCGTCCGTTCAAACTGAAAATATTTATGTGGGCTCAGAACATTTCCAGTACCCACTAAAATAATTTTCAACGCGTTCCGAAACAATTTCGGTTTAGTGATTTTCATCTACGAAAAGCAAACAAGAATGCGTTTTCACTATTCATGAAGACAATTTTTTGCGTCCATTAAATCCGAAAATATTTCGGTGGGTCTTAGAATAATTCCAGTACCCACTAAAATGATTTTGGATTCGTTCTGAAACAATTTCAGATTAGTGAATTTCATCTGCGAAAAACAACCAAAGCGGTACCGGCAGCTCCGAAACATTTTCGGTTTTTATTTCTGAAAATTCCAAAAAGTTTCCAGAATGATTCTGGCACCCTCCAAGAATTATCAGGCATGTGCCAAAACCATTTTGACTTAATGGCATACCCCGAAACAACTTTTTCGGTTTCACCAGAACTCATCCGGTGACCTCTCTTTTCAGAACTTTTCTGATGTCTCGAAAAACCTTTTCCGAAAACTTTCTCTCAGACTCCCTGTCTAGTATTCAGCAGATAGATGACCCTTAAGCGTGTGACCCTATAGGTTCGGTGAAGTATAGACATGACCTGAAACCTCTTCCGATCAATGATCAACATCGGAGCCGTGGACACCCATATTGACCCCTATACCCACACGAATGAATATTCGAGTGAACCTCCAGTTGCCATGAGCTATTCCTGTTGCTTCGCGATATGTCACAAACACCTGAGGTGAGATTTATTGCATTCCTGTGGATCAACAATTTGTCCACCATGCAAGTTACATCGTTACCGGTTTTGTTCTCTTTTCTCGTTTCCGTGTTCCGGCATCCCAGTGATCAAATCACACAGTGTCTGGCCAGACGATGATGGATATCGTAACACCGAGAGGGCCCGAGTATATCTCTCCATCGTCGGAGGAGCAAATCCCAATCTTGAGCTATCAAGTTACTTGACATACTTTTCCATGAACCCGTAAGCCGCCGTAATAGCCACCCATTTACGGATGACGTTTAACAAACCCCAAAGTTCATGAAGCAAGCATGAAGAAACTCGATACTCTCATGGTCTAAGGAATCATGCAAACGTTAACCATCTCTGTGTTATGTACCATTAACTTGTGACGAATGAATCTCATAGCATAACATCAATCCGGGTCGATTCAACACAAATGTTCTCTTAACATTGTGCCCTCAAAGTTGATGGCATTGACATGCCCATGATCAGGAAAACAGAACCATCATGCAACACTTGAGCTAGTCTTAGAGGCCAGACTAAAAATACTTCTTACCGTTTATTATTCCACACGTGCATATGAGTCTTCCTCCGAGCCTCGTATTATTGTAGACTCGAGAACCATAGTAGTTATAGCATGGAACATAAACATAATTATGAACTTGGAGATAATATCATTTATTATTGCCACTAGGGCATATCTCCTACACGCGACACCTTGATCTCCATCGTAGCATCGTTGTCGTCTCGCCAACTATTGCTTCTACGACTATCGCTATCGCTTAGTGATAAAGTAAAGCTACATGGTGATTGCATTTCATACAATAAAGCGACAACCATATGGCTCCTGCCAGTTGCCGATAACTCTGTTACAAAACATGATCATCTCATACAATAAAATTTAGCATAATGTCTTGACCATATCACATCACAACATGCCCTGCAAAAACAAGTTAGACGTCCTCTACTTTGTTGTTGCAAGTTTTACGTGGCTGGTACGGGCTGAGCAAGAACCGTTCTTACCTAGGCATCAAAACCACAACGATTTTTCGTCAAGTATGTGCTGTTTTAACCTTCAATAAGGACCGGGCGTAGCCACACTCGATTCAACTAAAGTTGGAGAAACTGACACCCGCCAGCCACCTGTGTGCGAAGCACGTCGGTAAAACCAGTCTCGCGTAAGCGTACGCGTAATGTCGGTCCGGGCCGCTTCATCCAACAATACCGTCGAATCAAAGTATGACATGCTGGTAAGCAGTATGACTATTATCGCCCACAACTCACTTGTGTTCTACTCGTGCATATAACATCTACGCACAAACCTGGCTCTGATACCATTGTTGGGGAACGTAGTAATTTTAATAAAATTCCTACGCACACGCAAGACCATGGTGATGCATAGCAACGAGAGGGGAGAGTGTTGTCTACGTACCCTCGTATACTGTAAACGGAAGCGTTATGACAACGCAGTTGATGTAGTCGTACGTCTTCATGATCGACCGATCCTAGTACCGAAAGTACGGCACACGTTCGGCTCGGTGACGTCCCACGGACTCACGATCCAGCAGAGTGTCAAGGGAGAGCTTCGTCAGCACGACGGCGTGATGATGGTGATGATGAAGCTATCGGCGCAGGGCTTCGCCTAAGCACTGCAACGATATGACCGAGGTGGATTATGGTGGAGGGGAGCACCGCACACGGCTAAGAACAATGTTTGTTGCGTGTTCTAGGGTGCCCCCCTACCCTCGTATATAAAGGAGCAAGGGGGAGGCCGGTCGGCCCTTGGGGCGCGCCAAGGAGAGGGGGGAGTCCTCCTCCTAGTAGGAGTAGGACTCCCCCTTTCCTAGTCCAACTAGGAAGGGGGAAGGAAGGAAAGGGAGAGAGGGAGGAAAGAGGGGGTGTCCCCCCTCCTTGTCCAATTCGGACTCCCAAGGGGGGGGGCGCGGCCAGCCCATGGCTCCCTCCTCTCTCTCTCACACAAGGCCCATGTTGGCCCATTAGTTCCCCCGGGGGTTCCGATAACCCCCCGGCACTCCGATAATTATCCGGTGACCCCCAGAACACTTCTAGTGTCCGAATATAGTCGTCCAATATATGAATCTTTATGTCTCGACCATTTCGAGACTCCTCGTCATGTCCGTGATCACATCCGGAACTCCGAACTATCTTCGGTACATCAAAACATATAAACTCATAATACCGATCGTCACCGAACGTTAAGCGTGCGGACCCTATGGGTTCGAGAACTATGTATACATGACCGAGACATGTCTCCGGTCAATAACCAATAGCGGAACCTGGATGTTCATATTGGCTCCCACATATTCTACGAAGATATTTATCGGTCAAACCACATAACAACATACGTTCTTCCCTTTGTCATCGATATGTTACTTGCCCAAGATTCGATCATCGTAATCTCAATACCTAGTTCAATCTCGTTACCGGCAAGTCTCTTTACTCATTCCATAATGCATCATCCCACAACTAACTCATTAGTTACATTGCTTGCAAGGCTTATAGTGATGTGCATTACCGAGAGGGCCCAGAGATACCTCTCCGACAATCGGAGTGACAAATACTAATCTCGATCTATCCCAACTCAACAAGTACCATCGGAGACACCTGTAGAGCACCTTTATAATCACCCAGTTATGTTGTGACGTTTGGTAGCACACAAAGTGTTCCTCCGGTATTCGGGAGTTGCATAATCTCATAGTCATAGGAACATGTATAAGTCATGAAGAAAGCAATAGCAATATACTAAACGATCAAGTGCTAAGCTAACGGAATGGGTCAAGTCAATCACATCATTCTCTAATGATGTGATCTCGTTAATCAAATGACAACTCATGTCTATGGCTAGGAAACATAACCATCTTTGATTCAACGAGCTAGTCAAGTAGAGGCATACTAGTGACACTCTGTGTTGTCTATGTATTCACACATGTACTAAGTTTCCAGTTAATACAATTCTAGCATGAATAATAAACATTTATCATGATATAAGGAAACATAAATAACAACTTTATTATTGCCTCTAGGGCATATTTCCTTTATAAGGGCCATGTCAGGTCTTGCACTGTCATACTAGAGGCCGTGGCGTCTCAACATCTCTGGATCTGGCACTCTTTCTTTGGCATGGCTGGATCACACAATGATATCGACGTGCTCCAGCGCCGGTGTTTGCTAGGCTTGCCGAAAGCAACAGCCCACCGGTGAACTTTACTATCAACGGCCACAACTACGACAAAGGATACTACCTGGGTGACGGCATCTATCCTCAGTGGACCACTATTGTCAAGACAATCCCCAACCCTGTCGGAGAGAAGAGGAAAATATTTGCCCAAGAGCAAGAGAGTGCTAGGAAGGATGTTGGGCGTGCCTTTGGTGTTTTGCAATCTCGATGGGGCATCGTTCGGTATCCTGCTAATACCTGGAGCACGCAGAAACTGTGGGAGGTGATGACTGCTTGTGTGATCATGCACAATATGATCGTAGAAAACGAGCGACCGGAACGTCTGTACGATCAAGGGTTTCAGTTTCAGGGTGAGAATGTTGTGCCTGAGCATGGAGGAGCGGCAACGTTTGAATAGTTCACCAAATTTCATCATGACATGCGTGCTTGGGAAACTCACGTGCAACTGCAAAATGATTTGGTTGAGTATATGTGGGCTCATGTTGGCAACCAATAGATGTATCTTCTTTTATTCGGCTTGCAAAACTATGTGAGACATTTTTATTTTTATTCGGCTTGTAAAACTATGCTATTTTCTTCAGTTCAAACTATATTATTTGACTATATGTTTAAATGCAAATTCAATGCAAAAATGAGCTATTTGTTGAAATAGGGTGGCCAGCCGGCCACGCCGGCACACATGGATCGGCGCGTTGACGCGCTGCCGATCCATATCTAAAACAGGACGCGCAGGCGACCGTCCCAAACAAACAAAGAGCGAACGAAATCACCGTCCGTTTGGGTCGTTCCATTGGAGTTGCTCTAAGCATGCATGCTATGTCCGTTGCCGGCGTGGATGAACGGAATGCAGCAAGGACGTGCGGGCAGCCAAAAAGCCCGCTCGGCTTCTACCCTCCGGCACAAAACTGGCGCCGCGCAATGTGGTGGCGCCAAGCCGCCAACGATAGCGCTCTTGTCGCTTGGCAGTACTACTAAGTTGCGACCTTGTGTCGCCTTTTGCAGCATGAGTGGTTGGTTACCACGCCGGCGGGTGGGTCGCTGCTGCTATTACGTATCGCGAGCCTGAGCGGCCCGGGACACGTACGGTCCCCGGCAAGGGCCGAAAAGGCGTGCGTTTTTCAGTCCGTCGCAGTGGATAGATAAACTGCATGCATGCATGGCACACGGGCACGACTGCACGAGGATCCACGTTGACCACACGGACGCAGTAGTAGTCCTGTACGTGTGAGCCAGCTCCTGCCGCACGCTTCTGCTGCACAAGTGCACACGGAGGCATGCATCGACCAACACGAAAAGGTAGAGAACGACACCGGCGCGTGCACGCAGGGAGTCAAGCGTCAGTGGCCGTGCCCGTGAGCACGTACTACGTGTTTTCCTTTTTCTTTTTTAGACAAACACGTACGTGGGTGCATGCGCTAGCGGGCGGGAGGGGACAGGGCCTCGCTTCGGCCTGCGTGTTTTTTTTTCGATATAAACAGGAGTTTTTTTTAGGATCATATAAACAGGAGTTTTATTCCATAGAGATAGGGTTATAATCTAGCAGCAAAAGAGCCCCAATACACGGAGGTCCACGGTGTAGCCATAAAACAGTACTACACTCGGATCGACTATAACTAGCGAAACGATCTGCCATCCTATTTTGTTCACGACTAATTTTCTGGGCAAGAATTTAATCTGAGCAACTAAATGACCATATGCTGAGTGATCCAAAAACTATCATTCATGAGAGATGCCAGTGCTGTCGAGGAATGATACTGCACAATGATCAGGCCTCCGAGTGTTGCTTGGCCAATGCCATGCCTTGCATCAACGCGTGAATCTCAGGCTCAGGCAGTGGCGGAGCCAGAACTTTTTTCGAGCCTGGGCAAGCTTGATGTGATGTTCCGATAGATACAACATATAAAATAGCCTCAAACTCCCGTACCACAAATCCACATTAATAACGAAAAAACGATTTAAAAACAAAGTCATACAAATGTGGTTTTAAAGTGGATTAATATGTAACATATCGATATTCAGTTTCATAGACCAAAATGAATTTGAGACTTGACAATAAAAGTCATAGAACAAGGCCATGCATGGAACCAAACTCACCTTGTTCCAAGCAAAAGTATAGCTATCCAAATTACCATCCAAATGTCCTAAAAAAATACTACTCCCTCTGTCCCATAAAGTAAGACGTTTTTTGACTCTAGCGTAGTGTCAAAAAACGTCTTACATTATGGACGGAGGGAGTACAAGATAAAAAACAGATTCGGGGTTCACATAAATTCATCATTGTAATTTGTTGATATATTCAAAAGAAAGAGCTTGTAGGAATAAATGGAACATAGAATAGTGTGTTAAAGAAAATCATGAGGCAGATGTAATTTATCATGTCCCACACAGTGTCATTGCATCTAGGTAGAAAATTAAGTAACCATTCAGGTCCTGCATCAAACAGTAGCACATGCATGCGTGTTTTGCCACCACTACTTCGTTTCGAGTTACAGTAGCTACTCCAACCAAATATGTGGACATATGATGTTATAACATGTACTCCCTTTATTTCTAAATATAAGGCCTTTTAGAGATTCCAATAAAGACTGCATATGGAGCAAATAAGTAAATCTATACCCTAAAATACATCCATATGTAGTCTATATTAAAATCTCTAAAAAGTGCTTTATATTTAGAAACGGAAGGAGTAGATTTAGTTCCACAAAAACAACATGTAGATTTAGTTTCATATACGCATGGATATAATATGTAGAAATTAAGTTGTTTTATGAAGGTACCACGAGTGTCTTATCTTGAACAACAAGTAAAATAAAATAAAAGTGAATGGCAATTCTTTTATTTAGAGAGAAAAAAAGTTAGGACAACTAACACATGGAAGAATTTAAAATACATGCGAGGCGCCTGGAGTGAATTACAAAAAACATCGACATTGAAGGCTAGGGTTGCAGAAACCACACTTATACAGTTTTGTGCCAAAAACCACTAATTCCGAGGCTAGTTTTTTTGCAAAAAACACTAGTTGACGGATTTGGCTCATTTGATGACGATTATGACAGGTCGAGCCCACAAAAGCTGACGTGGCGTAACGGTTGACATTTGACGGTGTTTGACGGTGTGGATTTATACAGATTTACAAAACAGTCCCCGTAATTTCACAAAGACACCCTCACTCAAAAACGAAAAAAAGCAATCAAGCCCACCCCATCGCCTGCCTCCTCATCTGTCCTCCACGGAGGTGGCAGCGGCGTGTGCTCGCGGCCAGCGCCGGCGCCGGCGGCCGGAGTCCCCACCCTCAGCCGTCTCCCTTGCTATCTCCCCAACACGCGCACCTACACTGTTGTCGTTTCTCACCTCGCCTCCGCGGGGTCCGTCGACCAGGCGCTCGAGGTCTCCGGCTCCCGCCGTCGCTGCGCACGCGGATATGGCAGTCGTCAATGGGGACCACGGTGGTTGTTCCGCGAGCATGACCCGCACGTCGTGCTTGAACGCCATGACGCGGTCGAATTCTGCGAGGTCCAGGTCACTGAGAGGGACGGGCGTGACGGCGAGGTCCACAGCCATGGCGACGGGCGGCGGCGGCTCGCTTTCCCGGTCGGGTTCCGCCGGATCCAGTGCGTAGGAGGGAGAGGAGGTCGGAGTTGGAGCCGCGCCTTGCAGCCCTCCCAGGCGGGCGCGTCATCGCCGGATCCAGTACCGGGCGGGAGCATTGGAGGCCACGGCGGCGGCCAGATGTGGCCGGATCCGGCTTGGGGACGGCGGCGGCTCGATGTGGCGGGGAAATGGCGGCGGCGTTCAAGTGATATAGTCATATAGAGGGGAGGAGGTCAGCTGTGGCGTTGCAGCTCCGGTGGCTCGCCGGCCAGACGAGGACGTGCGGGGGCTCCTGGACGGCGGCGGGATCGGGCACCTCTGGAGTTGGCTGTTTGTTTGTTCAAAGGAGTTTTTTGCAAAAAAAAAGTCTAACAGCGTTAGTCCGAACCGTTATGCCACATCAGCTTTTGTGGGCGCCACAGGTCATAATTGTCATCAAATGAACCAAATACGTCAACTAGTGTTTTTTGCAAAAAGTTAACCTCGGAATTAGTGTTTTTGGCATAAAACTGTAGAAGTGTGATTTCTGTAACCCTAGCCTTTAATGTCGATGTTTTCTGCAATTCACTCGAGGTGCATGTGTTTTGAGAAAAAAAATGGAAAATCGTTTAGAAGAAAAGAGATACCATAATTCAAGTACGGAAGATTGTAGAACAAACGAGAAACGTCTGTGTATTGAGGTTTGTGTACAATGTGCTTAAATTTAGGGGTAGAATTTTCTAGATTGTACACGTGATATAATCTGTGTAGTGATTTTCTCTCTACCTAAAACTGAAAATTTGTTTAAATGGACATGTTGCCATATTCTAGAAAGCTTTTCCTTCGGCATATCCAATTATCAACAATGCTCGGATTTGCCAATTCTCTATAATCGAATTCACTTCATCCAACAAGTAATATTCAAAGTTACTCATACATTGTACAGTGATGTAGATAAGACGAACGAAACGAACAAGGTAACAACAGGAGCCGCGATCTAGTTCAGTGCCAAAACCCACATGCACTCACAATGAACGAAGGAGATGTGCAAGAATTAAACAAGTGCATGGGAAGCTTCGGCGCAGTAGCCAGCGACACCCAAAACAACTACCCCAAATATATACACGGATCATACTACATGCTGCACACATTAAAGTAAGTAAGTTCAGTTAGTCAAGTGATCAATTTGGCATTTTTGCTCGTCTAAATCTAATCATTGGTTTGTTTGCTAGTTATGGTCATAAGATCACCGAGAAGAATGAAGGTTTCAAGTCATTATGTCTGAAAGTTTATTGTTTTCTCCGGATCGATGTTCAATCATCAAGCGCATCCTTCATGGACAGCCTTACTCTAATCAGTAAAGTACAGGCATTCCCAAGTCTGTTGGACAGTGACAAGGATCGATGTAGCTCGAGCGTATGAAATGGCAAAATGGCAGCTAGTACAGAACTACAGATACAGTTTGGATCTACCACACCTACCACTAAGAATATCTCCAATAGATGGTCCAAATATAAAAATACCTAACTTTTGAATCGTCTGAGGCAAAAAACGCTGCTCTAACAAACGGTCATGTGTAAAAAAAAATAGACCGTGGCCTCCCAATAATGTAAAATTGAAAATTTTGTGATGCAAATTTATATCACGAGATGCAACTGGTTCAAAACCGCGGCCGCCCGCCAAACGCCCAACCGCCAGTTCATTCCCATTCCGCCTCGCGACCGCCCGCCCGCTCCCCGCCCGCCGCCGCCCCGCCGTGGATCCAGACCCCCGCCGCCGATTCCACCCCGCCCGGGCCGCCGCCTGCCGTCGTGCTGCCCCGCCCGCTCCCTTCCCGCAGCCGCCCCGCCCCGACCCCGTCCGCCTCCTCTCCGGTCGCCTCCGCACCCCGTCCACCTCCTCTCCGACCGCCTCTCCGGCTGCCTCCGCCCCGCCCGGACCGCGTCTGCCTCCTCTCCGGCCGCCTCGGCACCCCGTCCGCCTCCTCTCCGACCGCCTCTCCGGCTGCCTCCCCCCGCCCCGACCCCGTCCGCCTCCTCTCCGGCCGCCTCCGCACCCCGTCCGCCTCCTCTCCGACCGCCTCTGCCTCCGGTCCGTCCTCCGCCCGGCCCCGCTCCGTCCGCCTCCTCTCCGGCCGCCTCCGCCTCCGGTCCGTCCGCCGCCTGCTCCCCGATTGCGCCGAAGAAGACGCCGAAGGGCAAGTCCGGTTTCTTCGGCGCGAGGGCGAAGCCCTTCGGGAAGTTCTTAGTGGAGTTCTCCGATGCCGGGCGGCGTTGGTGGCTCGGCATGTATCCCATCGCCGATGATGCCACGCGTGCCTACGACATGGCGGTGTGGCGTGCCAGACGGCCGAAGACGGACCTCAACTTTTCGGAGATCGAGTCCCAGGCGGTGGCAGAGTGGCTCGTGCCGCAGGGCATCCGGATGGAGGAGATGCCGGCGAAGAAGAGACCGGCGGTTGTCGTCGCTCCGGGCGAGAGCGACGAGGCTGCGAAGGCTCGGTTTGCGCGGGAGCATCCGCAGTACGTCCATGCCGAGCTGGAGCACTGCTGGAAGCGCGACATCGAGGCGAAAAAGAAGGGGGTGAAGAAGGAGGACGAGGCCGGCCCCTCGACTATGATCCCTATCGAGTCGTCGGATGAGGACTGGGGTGACTCCGAGGAGGAGGACGAGGAGTGCGATGACCCGACCAAGGATGAGTTCTGGGAGCAGTTCCGCATCTCAGACGATGAGGAGTAGTTTCATCTAGTAGTCCGAATAAGTAATAGTTGAATTTGTGTATGAAACTATGTTGAATTTCATGTTTGAACTATGTTGAGATGAAGTAGTAGTTGGTCATTTTAATCTTCATTTTGGACCATCTGTTGAAGTTGCTCTTTTTTTTACATCTTTGATTTGGACCATTTGTTGGAGTTGAGCATTTTTCGGAGCTTCAAAACGCATCATTTGGCGGTCCATATTTTACATCTCCGGTTTTGAACCGCCAAAATTTGGACCATCTATTGGAGATGCTCCAAGGGTTATACACTTATGGTACTTAGACTATTTACATGTGACACAATTTACCAGAAGTTTACAACACCATATTTACCGCATTTTTTTAACTGAAAACCAGAAGAATCAGCAAGTTCAAATACACCACATTACACTCCACTCTACTCCACTCCAAATTCCAAAATGCTTGTACTAGTAGTGTATGCCCAGCTCTTTTTTTTGGCGACCGGCAATCTTTTAAATATTTCTCACGGCCTTGTTGTACATGAGCAAAGGTGTGGTGGAATCATCTGCATGTCTCACTCTCACTTGTACACCTGCTGCGACCCGCATCTAGCTTAGGCACCTACACAGCGTACGTACCAATATTCTAGCCCTCACATCCATGTGATCTTTATGCTGAAAGAAAGGAGGAAGAGATGCTGCTTTGGATTTGACCCACTGCTTCTCAAAAGGGACAGCCTAAGACAGTAGTTCCTTTAAGCCGCAGAACATGGACGCATCATTCGCTTATCTCTTTACCTGATATCTATGCCGCTTATCCGAGAGACTGAAACCTCTCCCAAAGTTGCTCATCATGATACATATTTTTTTCAATTTGGGTCCTCTGTTCATGTCCTCCTGCTCCTCTTGTGTACCTTTCAAAAAGGCAGACAAAAGCACAAGGCGACATAAAATACCCTGAAGCAGAAACACTTTGTGCAGTACTGAACAAAGCCAAAACATGAGCTCCTAGTTGTCACAGCGCAATAGACGGGAGCCTTGTTGCCTTACATTAGCATGGACTGCTGCAATCATTTGCGCCAAGCTCAGTGTTGTTGTTAAGTAACAAGAGATCCACATGGTGGCGAGAACCTTTTGACTGATGCACACACGATGAAGACGGACGGACGGACGGACCCATAGGGTACAGAGTGGCCGGTTTGATGAGGCTAGCCGCAGTAATGTATACTAGCAGTAGAATATACATTGATCCCGTTCCAGTGACCTGGATCCAGGCCATGTATTAATTTTCTCTCCATTTGGATTCTGATAGGCTTGTACGTATACTACCACTACCACACCACATGATATACACCAGCGGACCAGCCACGCCAAGCTGTTGAGGCTAAGACTGGTAGAGGGAGGGGGGGGGTGGGGGTGGGATCCACTCTACTGTGGCTATGGATTTACAGACCCGTTAACTATTCATTCATCACCTCTCGCAAAAAAAAAACTATTCATTCATCACTTGGCCCTCGTAGCCGAGGCCAAGTGCGCAGAAGACAGCTGTGCTCACCTTGAGTTCGCGGCAACTGCAGCCAAGTTGCATGTAGCTGCATCGGAACGAGTAGCCTCCCGATCCTACCTCGCTCTGAAACTTACCAACGTATCGCTGGCAGTGGACGATGGTGTTCGTCGTGGTCCCTCGGCCCGGCACAGCCGCGCGTCTCCGTGGATCGGTCGCACTTGCACATGTGATCCTCCTCCAATAGGAAACTGGAGGGCTGGACGAATCGACGGATCGATCTCGCCAATGGACGAGCGACACCCTTGGCGCAGCGAATAAATGCCGAATCAAGTGACCGCAACTTTTTTTTTTGAGTGGTGAACAAACTGTATTCCTCAAGGAACAGCATCAGGGATAAACAGCGTCCGGCTTAGATAATAGCCATACATGACGACCGAAATTTAAAGATACAGCAGCTTTGGCAAGGTTATGTGCTTCACAATTGTGATCCCTCTTCTCATGTGTAATCTGGGCTTCAACAAACTCCCGCTGCTTCTCCTTTATGTCACCAATGATCAAGAGACCGCAACTTGATCACCTGCTCTTGCCATGCCCAACCCAACAGTGCTATGTCGCTCTCCGGGCACGGGGGGAAGCTGAGGCCCAACGGAACAGTGTTATGTCTCGACTCTCGTCCTCGCAGGCAGGGGGCACGGCCGCTACAGTACGCCCTCGTGTCTACTGTGAATCTGTAGTCTACTGGCAGTCTTATCATGGCCGCGTACGTAGTACTAGTAGCCTGAGCGCTGGATGGGACGGACGGATCGACCGGTGCCGGACAATAGCAAAGGTCGATCGCCTACGGACCGTAGGCTACTGTCGAGATTGCACAGTTCCAACTGCAGGTTGTAGCGCTGTTGTTGCATGTCGCGGCGCACTTGTGTGTAGGACGTTTATTTCGTTGTAGGTTGCGCTGCACCGACCGGTCGCCGGGAAGGCTGGGGCTCAAGGACGGTGGTGACGCGGCAGGGTTTTTGCCCAGTCGCTTCTTGTCTGCACGTTGTTGCATCAGAATTTCCGTGTCGCGTTTCGGCAATTTTTTATTTTCATTTTTTTTCAGAAACTTCGGCATATTTTATTTTATTGACAAGAAGAAACTTCGGCAATTTTGGCAGTCAACAACGCGAGAAGATTCTCAGGACGAGCACATTTGTCCTTCTTTCTATATCTATACCTATACCTACCTATATACGTATATACATATATATATATATTATATATATATACTAATAAAGCAAGGTAATATTCTTGGTTTCGTCCCGCATCTGATCCTATGTTACATGTATTAAAAATACACAATCGAGGTGGTACTAATTACCCGCAGGAAAAACGGTTGACGTCTAAAGAAATTGTCCGCGTGCAGACAGCCCACTCGGGCCTTATCTGCCAATGAAGCAGGCCCAATAGAAAAGTCGGCAAAGGCCTTACCGCCCATGAAGCAGGCCCAGTAGAAAAATAGGCAAAAATTATTGCTAGAGCAAGAAGTCGAACCAGCAATCTCACGATCTTTCGATACCGCTGCAACCACTGGGCTATACAAAGATTAAACACACAATAGAAGGTTCGACCTACTTATATGTATGCCAGTGCCATGTAGCTTCTTTACGTCATGCCACTGACGGACATGTTCAACTGGGCAGGATGGTGAGTCGATTCAGCCTCTTGGTAAAACGATTGGACGGAGGGATTTGCGAGCTGCTAAACTTTAAATGATGCCAGAGCATGCGACCTGTTGAACAGGTCAGCCTCTCTGTAGATTGAACACATCTCTACTCTTATAAAAACTGAGTTGGTGATGATGGTGTGTCTGCCATCTTGTAATATAGACCGTCCGATCTATATCTGACGGATAGAAAGCAAATTATGACAATTTTATCAAAAAAAACCGGACCTCTCTCTACATTTACAGATAAGGTCTTGCCTCGTTCATCCTTATCTCCCACAACCTCATTGCTGAGCAATTAAAAAAGGAAGCCTCTGGAACAATCTGCCATGATGGCCGCCTGCCGGCGCCGTCCATCCTCATGCCTCCGCCCAGTCCGACCATCAGTCACCACCACGCCCCACTCTTCCTCACCTTATCTCTCATCTTTCTCGAGATACCATCTTTCTGATGAAATTCTCGAGATATCATTAGTTTTTACACATGGGGGTACCTCTGCATGGGTCAATCACAACATGTGTTTTGTAAAAAAATGCATCTTGGTGTTCCGTGCAATGCACAGGCATCTTGCTAGTTGACTCTTATAAACATAAACATGCAGATTACGAACAACAATTGAATGCACACGAACGCGGAAGTTCGGCCGGCGCTGGCCATCGGCCGACCACATAATGCAACAGAGGAGCGGCCTGCATGGCGGCAACCACAGAACATGGCGGCTTGATCCCGGCGACGGGTGTTGCCCACCAGCCAACGACGAGCTTCAGAAGGGCATGTGACACACATGCATGCAACCTCACATACATGCTAATCATACCTAGCACATGTGCTTGCGATCAGGTATATATGGCCTTTCTGATCGAATTGCCATGTTTGTCATCTTGTTATCTCATGGGCAGTCAAGCATTCATGCTTGCGAAACCTGAATTTTCTTGCTTGCAAGAGCCCCTTGCCAAGGTCCAAAGTCTCCCGGATGCATAAGATATGTTCCATTAAAGTTCCCTTCTTCAGTTAGTTCCGTGCATGGTCACTCTCAATCGGTATATCGTGTTTATCATCAGAACAACCTAAATTTTCTCACGTTGTAACGCACGAGCATTTGTGCTAGTAACTATTACGGCCTGAAGCAACTATACATAGCCAATGATAATACGAGAGAAACGAGAAAGCCTATGGGGTCAATGAGCGAGGCCTAGTTTTATGGGAACTCCTAATTCGCACATTTTGTGCCAGTTAACGAGCTGCCGCTCGCACCGCTGCTGGCATGCACCGGCGCACGAGCGGCTCGCTCGCTCGGAAAAACAAAAACTAGATGGTCGCCACTGCTGAACGACTACTCGCTTGCTTGAAAAAAAATAAGAAATCCAAAAGAAAGCAAAAAAATTCAATTTTTTTTGCAAATTCAAAAAAGGTGATGCATTCGATTTTTTTTAGTTCATGAATTCGAACATGATTTTGAAAAAAGAGGTTTCACAAAGATGGAAAAAAGTTCATCAACTTTGAAAAGAGTTCAAAATTTTGAATAAAAGTTCATCGATTTTCAAAAAAGATTCATTAATTTTCAGAAAAAATATTAATTGTTAAAATATTCAAAAAAGCTCATCGATTATAAAACATTTCCTTGATTTTAAAAAATTTGACAAATTTTGAAAATTTCAGAGATTTTAAAAAACATTCACAAATTTTAAAAAATAGTTCATATATTATAAGAAAAAGTTAATGATTTTGAATAAAGCCATGAACTAGAGGAATTCATTGAGTATCAACAAGAGTTCATCGTTTTTTCAAAAAAGTTTCATTGAATTTGAGAAGTTTGTCGATTTTAAAAAAAGGTTCACCTATTTAAAAAAGTGTTCATTGATTTTTAAAAAGTTCACGAAGTTTTAGAAAAAAAGTTCACAATTTCTAAAAAGCTCATCAATTATGAAAAAGTTCGTTGATTTAAGAAAAAAGTTTACCAATTTGAAAAATGGCATCGATTTTTGAAAAATGTTCACAAATTTTAAAAATGGTTCATCTATTTTGAGAAAAGGTTCATGAATTTTGAAAAAAAACATGAACCTAAAAAAGTTCATTGATTTAAAAAAAGTTTCATTGAATTTAAAAAATGGGTGCATTTGAAAATAAGAATGGAAAAAGGAAAAAAGGCAAAGAATACAGAATAAAGAAAAGAAAAAACCAACACCAATCCAAGAAAATACCAAAAAAATCTGACTGAGAAGCTTCCCAAAACACAGAAAAGGTCTCTCCCGTTGAACTTAGATGGGCCGGCTCAGGTAAAGAGCGCCTTTAGCGCTAGCTGACGAAATGAACGTTAACTGGCACTAAAGCGACCGAATAGGAAGTGCCTAGTTTTAGTACAGAGATTTGAAAGAATTGTTTACGCATAGCAAGGGAGCTAGGAGTAGGTTTTATTGAACGACGCAACAACAGCAGCCGCTGCCAGGGATCTTTGGTCCCCTCGCCTCTGGCTACCATCTTGGCGCTGCGAGGTGGGGGGACCTCGCATCTTTAAGATTTTTATCTTCTTCGTAAACGTCTAGTGATCTTTGTATTTTGTGAGAATAAAAGTACTCTCGTTTTTATGGCGGTGTCATGAGGTTGAGAGTTTTCCGTCCTTGCAGATCCGATTATCCGGATGTGATGAGTTTATGTTGGTGTGTCCAGCTTTTTTAGTTGGTTTGCTTCTTTGTGAAGATGAAATTTTTCATCGACACCATGTTGAAAGATATTGTCATTCAACGGCCTACACTTCTAGTGGATCATCCCTAGCCCAAGTACGTTCATCGATAAAGGCTTCCTCATTTTTTCAGATGGGCGAGCTCTTTCAAGAAACATTATTGATAATGTCGTGCGAGTGAAAGAGGGATAACATCGTTGCCTCGGTCCAATAGCATTCTTTTTTACCAAAGTCTTTGGACTATTTCTTCTAGCAGAGATTGATATCGCGAATAAGGTGTTTTCAAGAGACTTCAGTATAATTCTTAGTGTTAATAGTTATTCTGTCTTTTTCTTCAATTGTAGAGTATATGTAATTACTATGAGTATAAATTTTTTAAATTTGTTTCTAAAATGAGCAAGGGAGCTAGGAATTACCTATTTGACGCATTAAGCGCCATACTGTGGCTCCAATTGGCGTGCAAGTCGCAACCGAGCGACTCGGCGCGTACCCCCCCCCCCCCCCTAGCCCACACGCGCTATAATCTTATGGCCCGACCTATTACCGGATTTCATCTCCACTGGTTTAGCGAAGGTTCTCCCTGAATTGGGTTTTTTCCGTTCTTTCTTTTTCTTTTTTTCATTTCTTGTTTTTGTTTTATTTATTTTTATTTTACAATTTGATTGTTCAAATTCATGAGCACTTTTTTATATCGTTAACATTTTAAAAAATTCATGAACAATATTTTTTAATCGCAAAGAATTTCAAATTCATGTACATTTTTTGAAATTTGTGTACATTTTTTGGAACACCGAAACAATATTTCGAATGGAAATTTTTTGAAACTTTTTTCTTTTGTTTTTACCATTTTCTCTTTTTGTATTGTCTTTTCTTTTCTTTATTTTTTCGTTGTCTTCCTTCAGTTTTCTACATATTTCAACTTTTTTCTGCGGTATTCTTTCTTTCTTGTTTTTATTGGTTTTCTTCAAATACCAGTTTCAAGTTTTTTAAATACATTGTCATCATTTTCTCTATACACATTCAACCTTTTTTTGAAAATTTTCATTAACATTTCTCAAGTACAATTTTAGCATTTTTTTAATATATGGTGAACATTTTTCAAATACTTATCCAATACTTTTCTCAGGTGCTTTATTAATATTTTTCATAAACAGATCAATTTTTTGCAATGTTTTTTAATACATGGTCAATATTTTCAATACGCATTTAGTATTTTTCAACTGCTGGATTAAAAAAATTCAAACACTAGTTCAACATTTTTTATTCAAATGCTTGATTTAACATGATAAAGGTTCATTATTTTTCTAATATATGGTCTAAATTTTTCTATACACATTTAAAAAAACAAATGCTTCATTAACATTTTCCAAATACACGTTCAACATTTTTTCTAATGCTGGATTATCATTTTTACAGACATGGTAAACAATTTTCATCATTTTTAATACATAGTCGATGTTTTTTGTATACACGTTTAACATTTCCAAATGCTTAATTAATATTTTTGAAATACTTGTTCAAGCTTTTCTTGAAATGCTTGATTATTATTTTTCAAATACTTTTCCGGCATTTTTTTAAATGATTGGTTAAAAAAATGTACTCCTCATATTTTAATACGGGGTTAACATTTTTTCTATACGCATTTAAGTTTTTTTAAATTCTTGATTAACATTTTCCAATTGCTTTTCTAGTGCTTGATTAACATTTTTTTTCAATACATGATCAATTTTCTTATACATTTTTTGTCTACGTGATAAACATTTTCTCCGTTCACTGTTTACATTTTTTAAATTCTTGGTCAGCACTTTTCAAATGTTTTCTAGTATATTTTTGTAATATATATTCATTATATTTTAAATTATAAACGAAAGTACAAAAAATAAAGAGAGCGAACGTAAAAAGAACAGGAAATGCAGGCTATAGCCTCTCGCATGGCTGGGCCGGCCCATGTGGAGGTCCCCCGACGCAACGCTTGCCTCTCTCTCGCGTACAGCTAGACATAGGGCCGCCCGGTTGCCAAAGGGTCAATGTGTCGATCGTTCATACAGACGCGGGAGCTAGCAATTGGTTTGGCCGGCCGAATTAATGTGTACTCTAGTTTCGCTTTGGTAACGTTCTGGATGATGTCAACCGGTTTTGGCAACAAGCATCCTGAACTGTTTTTTGTTGCTTGTATATTTTTTCCCTTTTTTGCTTATTTATTATTCTAGTTTCTGTTTCTTTTAGCTTTCACTTTCCTTTTTATTTTTATTTTCAAAACATATTCAAAAATTTCATAAAATGATCTTGTTTAAATAAATTAGTTATAAATTCAAGAAATGTTTGGGTTTCCAAGAATATTTTGAAATTTTAAATATTATTCAATTTTTCAAAAGAATGTTTCAAAATTTCAAAACATAATCACGTTCTTCAAAACATTCAAAATTCAGAAAATCACTCCCTAATATAATAATGTTCAAAAATTGTACATATTTCCAAAAAAATCTAATATTCATATTTTGTGCTTTTAGAATTATTTGAATTTCGACCCAAATCTTTGGAATTTGAAAAAAATATCTCCTTTTTACAAAACATGTTCACAATTTCACAAATTGTTCTCCTTTTGAAAAGGGAACCCAAGTCGAAATTACATTTTTTGTTGAATTTGGTAAAATATTTTGAAACATCATTTTATTTAAATTCCAATTGTTTTTGAAAAACACACATTTTTTATTTTGGCAAAATTTCTATAACTTTAAATATTTAAAAACAAAAAAATGAACATTGTTTCAAGAACAGAAACCAGTAAAGAAAAAAAAAATAGTGTGCCCTGTGTATCGTTGATGGGCCAGGCCAGTCTATGTGCAAGGTGACTGTTTGACACAGTTAGCATTAATATGTACCTCCTAGGTAGCTATAAATCGCCTACTGTGAGTCTTAAGGGGCTGTCTGGATCGATGCCCTGCTTTGGCGTTGACATGGCATGGCGTATGTGTTTGTATGGCTGGCATTTCCTATTTTGCGCTGCAGGCGCCCGTTACAGTGCAATTTGCAAACGGGCGCCTGCAGCAGCCCAAGCCGGGCCGGCCCATCTTAGTTCTTTCTTGTTTTGCAGAAACGTTAAAATGTTAAAAAGGCGGTAGAACTGGGAATCGAAGCCACGCAAGGCTAGTTACCATCGTTGAGCTCTAACCACCGCGCAATCCCCTTGTAGTGTGCATAGTATATTCGCTCGCGCAGTTTTATTTGTTTTTACCGGTTCGCGAACGCCCGGTTTTGGAAGCTTCCAGAAGCTTCCCAAAATGGTTTTCACCGGTTCGTGGTTTAGTTTACGGAAGGTTTTATTCGGTTTTTCCTTTTCTTTTTATAAATGCATGATTTTTTAAATGATTTCGTGTTAAAAAAATCTATGAACAATTTTTCAAAATCGATGAACTTTTTTTAGATTACATGAACTTTTTTTTCAAATTCGATGAACTTTTTCAAATTCAATGAACTTTTATAAAAATAGGTGAACTTTTTTCAAAATCGTTGAACTTTTTTTCAAATTCAGTGAACTTTTTTCTGGTTTGATGAACTTTTATTTCAAATTTGATATACTTTTTTCGAAAATCACTGAACTTTTTTTGAATATCGATTAACTTTTTTTTCAAATTCGATGAACGTATTTCAAAACCACTGAATTTTTTTATCAAAATTGATGAACCTTTGTCAAATTCGATGAACATTTTCCAAATTTAAGTGTTTTTCTTTTTAAAATCTGTGACATTTTCCAAATTTGATGAACTTTATTGCAAAATCAATGAACTTTTTTTTAAATCAATGAACTTTTTTCAGATTTGTGAAATTTTTCTCTTTTCCCAAATAATTTAAAAGAATTAAGTGGTACAATAGATGAATTGTTCAGTTCAATATACATAGCGATGCGTACTTGTTATTAAGCATTTGCCTCTGTTACTAATCACAAACGGCAAGTAGTTCGTGTGGATTGTGGCACTTGTGCGTTAGCACGATGTGGGGAGTTCGAAACCTGTACAGTGCAACATTTCCCCCCATTTTTTGCGAGCTTTTTCCGTTCGTGGGTCTGCACGTTTTCGTGGGCCGGCCCAGTGCAGGGTGCTTGCGCCTGCAGCGACCCGCACTGGGCCGGTGCACTGTACAGGTTTCGAACTCCCCACATCGTGCTAACGCACAGGTGCCACCATCCACACGAACTACTTGCCGTTTGTGATTAGTAACAGAGGCAAATGCTTAATAACAAGTACGCAGTGCTATGTATATTGAACTGAACTATTCATTTATTGTACCACTTAATTCTTTTGAATTATTTGGGAAAAGAGAAAAAGTTCACAAATCTGAAAAAAGTTCATTGATTCAAAAAAAAGTTCATTGATTTTGCAATAAAGTTCATCAAATTTGGAAAATGATATATTTTAACTTCATGGGTGTTAGAATCATTACTGTGTAATCTAGATTATTGACTCTAGTGCAAGTGGGAGACTGAAGGAAATATGCCCTAGAGGCAATAATAAAGTTATTATTTATTTCCTCATATCATGATAAATGTTTTATTCATGCTAAAATTGTATTAACCGAAAACATAATACATGTGTGAATACATAGACAAACTAAGTGTCACTAGTATGCCTCTACTTGACTAGCTCGTTGAATCAAAGATGGTTAAGTTTCCTAGCCATAGACATGAGTCGTCATTGATTAAAGGGATCACATTATTAGAGAATGATGTGATGGACTTGACCCATTCCGGGAGGTTTCGGGCATATACCGGAGTACCGGGGGGTTACTGAAACCCCCCGGGGAGTTAATTGGGCCTCATGGCCCCTAGTGGGAGAAGAGGAGGGGCGGACAGGGCAGCCGCACGCCCCCTCCCCCTCTAGTCTGAATTGGACAAGGAAGAGGGGGGCGGCGCCCCCCTTTTTCCTTCTCTTCCTCTCTCCCTTCCTTCCCTTCTCCTACTCCTACTAGGAAAGGAGGAGTCCTACCCCCGGTGGGAGTAGGACTCCCCCCTTGGTGCGCCCTCCTCCTGGCCGGCCGCCTCCCCCCTAGCTCCTTTATATACGGGGGCAGGGGGCACCCCAGAGACACAACAATTGATCATTGATCTTTTAGCCGTGTGCGGTGCCCCCCCTCCACCATATTCCACCTCGGTCATATCGTAGCGGTGCTTAGGCGAAGCCCTGCGTCGGTAGCTTCATCAACGTCGTCACCACGCCATCGTGCTGACAAAACTCTCCCTCGAGCTCTACTAGATCGTGAGTTCAAGGGACGTCACCGAGCTGAACGTGTGCTGAACGCGGAGGTGCCGTACGTTTGGTACTGAGGATCGGTCGATCGTGAAGACGTACGACTACATCAACCGCGTTGTTATAACGCTTCCGCTTAACGGTCTACGAGGGTACGTGGACGACACTCTCCCCTCTCATTGCTATGCATCACCATGATCTTGCGTGTGCGTAGGAAAATTTTGAAATTACTACGTTCCCCAACAGTGGTATCCGAGCCAGGTTTATGCGTAGATTTTATATGCACGAGTAGAACACAAGTGAGTTGTGGGCAATACAAGTCATACTGCTTACCAGCATATCATACTTTGGTTCGGCGGTATTGTTGGATGAAGCGGCCCGGACCGACATTACGCGTACGCTTACGCGAGACTGGTTCTAGCGACGTGCTTTGCACACAGGTGGCTGGTGGGTGTCAGTTTCTTCAACTTTAGTTGAACCGAGTGTGGCTACGCCCGGTCCTTAAGAAGGTTAAAACAACACTAACTTGACGAACTATCGTTGTGGTTTTGATGTGTAGGTAAGAACGGTTCTTGCTTAGCCTGTAGCAGCCACGTAAAACTTGCAACAACAAAGTAGAGGACGTCTAACTTGTTTTTGCAGGGCATGTTGTGATGTGATATGGTCAAGACATGATGCTAAATTTTATTGTATGAGATGATCATGTTTTGTAACGGAGTTATCGGCAACTGGCAGGAGCCATATGGTTGTCGCTTTATTGTATGCAATGCAATCGCCCTGTAATTGCTTTACTTTATCACTAAGCGGTAGCGATAGTCGTAGAAGCAATAGTTGGTGAGACGACAACGATACTATGATGGAGATCAAGGTGTCGCGCCGGTGACGATAGTGATCATGACGGTGCTTTGGATATGGAGATCAAAGGCACAAGATGATGATGGTCATATCATATCACTTATATTGATTGCATGTGATGTTTATCCTTTATGCATCTTATTCTGCTTTGATTGACGGTAGCATTATAAGATGATCTCTCACTAAATTTCAAGGTATAAAGTGTTCTCCCTAGGTATGCACCGTTGCGAAAATTCGTCGTGCCGAGACACCACGTGATGATCGGGTGTGATAAGCTCTACGTTCAAATACAACGGTTGTAAGCTAGTTTTACACACGCAGAATACTCGACTTAAACTTGACGAGCCTAGCATATGCAGATATGGCCTCGGAACACTGAGACCGAAAGGTCGAGCGTGAATCATATAGTAGATATGATCAACATAGTGATGTTCACCATTGAAAACTACTCCATCTCACGTGATGATCGGACATGGTTTAGTTGATTTGGATCACGTGATCACTTAGATGATTAGAGGGATGTCTATCTAAGTGGGAGTTCTTAAGTAATATGATTAATTGAACTTAAATTTATCATGAACTTAGTACCTGATAGTATTTTGCTTGTCTATGTTGTTGTAGATAGATGGCCCCTGCTGTTGTTCCATTGAATTTTAATGCATTCCTTGAGAAAGCAAAGTTGAAAGATGATGGTAGCAATTACACGGACTGGGTCCGTAACTTGAGGATTATCCTCATTGCTGCACAATAGAATTACGTCCTGGAAGCACCGCTGAGTGACAGGCCTGCTGCAGATGCAACTGACGACATTAAGAATGTCTGGCAGAGCAAAGCTGATGACTACTCGATAGTTCAGTGTGCCATGCTTTACGGCTTAGAACCGGGACTTCAACGACGTTTTGAACGTCATGGAGCATATGAGATGTTCCAGGAGTTGAAGTTAATATTTCAAGCAAATGCCCGGATTGAGAGATATGAAGTCTCCAATAAGTTCTATAGCTGCAAGATGGAGGAGAATAGTTCTGTCAGTGAACATATACTCAAAATGTCTGGGTATAATAATCACTTGATTCAACTGGGAGTTAATCTTCCGGATGATAGTGTCATTGACAGAATTCTTCAATCACTGCCACCAAGCTACAAGAGCTTTGTGATGAACTATAATATGCAAGGGATGGATAAGACAATTCCCGAGCTCTTCGCAATGCTAAAAGCTGCGGAGGTAGAAATCAAGAAGGAGCATCAAGTGTTGATGGTCAATAAGACCACCAGTTTCAAGAAAAATGGTAAAGGGAAGAAGAAGGGCAACTTCAAGAAGAACAACAAACAAGTTGCTGCTCAGGAGAAGAAACCCAAGTCTGGACCTAAGCCTGAGACTGAGTGCTTCTACTGCAAGCAGACTGGTCACTGGAAGCGGAACTGCCCCAAGTATTTGGCGGATAAGAAGGATGGCAAGGTGAACAAAGGTATATGTGATATACATGTTATTGATGTGTACCTTACTAATGCTCGCAGTAGCACCTGGGTATTTGATACTGGTTCTGTTGCTAATATTTGCAAATCGAAACAGGGACTACGGATTAAGCGAAGATTGGCTAAGGACGAGGTGACGATGCGCGTGGGAAATGGTTCCAAAGTCGATGTGATCGCGGTCGGCACGCTACCTCTACATCTACCTTCGGGATTAGTTTTAGACCTGAATAATTGTTATTTAGTGCCAGCGTTGAGCATGCACATTATATCTGGATCTTGTTTGATGCGTGACGGTTATTCATTTAAATCAGAGAATAATGGTTGTTCTATTTATATGAGTAATATCTTTTATGGTCATGCACCCTTGAAGAGTGGTCTATTTTTATTAAATCTCGATAGTAGTGATACACATATTCATAATATTGAAGCCAAAAGATGCAGAGTTGATAAAGATAGTGCAACTTATTTGTGGCACTGCCGTTTAGGTCATATTGGTGTAAAGCGCATGAAGAAACTCCATACTGATGGACTTTTGGAATCACTTGATTACGAATCACTTAGTACTTGCGAATTATGCCTCATGGGCAAGATGACTAAAACTCCGTTCTCCGGAACAATGGAGCGAGCAATAGATTTGTTGGAGATCATACATATTGATGTATGTGGTCCGATGAATATTGAGGCTCGTGGCGGGTATCGTTATTTTCTCACCTTCACACATGATTTGAGCAGATATGGGTATATCTACTTAATGAAACATAAGTCTGAAACATTTGAAAAGTTCAAAGAATTTCAGAGTGAAGTGGAAAATCATCGTAACAAGAAAATAAAGTTTCTACGGTCTGATCGTGTAGGAGAATATTTGAGTTACGAGTTTGGTCTACATTTTAAACAATGTGGAATAGTTTCGCAACTCACGCCACCCGGAACACCACGGCGAAATGGTGTGTCCGAACGTCGTAATCATACTTTACTAGATATGGTGCGATCTATGATGTCTCTTACTGATTTACCGCTATCGTTTTGGGGTTATGCTTTAGAGACGGCTGCATTCACGTTAAATAGGGCACCATCGATATCTGTTGAGACGACGCCTTATGAACTGTGGTTTGGCAAGAAACCAAAGTTGTCGTTTCTTAAAGTTTGGGGCTGCGATGCTTATGTGAAAAAGCTTCAACCTGATAAGCTCGAACCCAAATCAGGGAAATGTGTCTTCATAGGATACCCAAAGGAAACTGTTGGGTACACCTTCTATCACAGATCCGAAGGCAAGACATTTGTTGCTAAGAATGGATCCTTTCTAGAGAAGGAGTTTCTCTCAAAAGAAGTGAGTGGGAGGAAAGTAGAACTTGATGAGGTAACTATACCTGCTCCCTTATTGGAAAGTAGTTCATCACAGAAACCGGTTTCTGTGGCACCTACACCAATTAGTGAGAAAGTTAATGATGTTGATCATGAATCTTCAGATCAAGTTACTACCGAACCTCGTAGGTCAACTAGAGTAAGATCCACACCAGAGTGGTACGGTAATCCTGTTCTGGAGGTCATGTTACTTGACCAAGGCGAACCTACGAACTATGAAGAAGCGATGGTGAGCCCAGATTCCGCAAAATGGCTTGAGGCCATGAAATCTGAGATGGGATCCATGTATGATAACAAAGTATGGACTTTGGTTGACTTGCCCAATGATCGGCAAGCCATAGAGAATAAATGGATCTTCAAGAAGAAGACTGACGCTGATGGTAATGTTACTGTCTACAAAGGTCGACTTGTTGCGAAAGGTTTTTGACAAGTTCAAGGGGTTGACTAAGATGAGACTTTCTCACCCATAGCGATGCTTAAGTCTGTCCGAATCATGTTAGCAATTGTCGCATTTTATGATTATGAAATTTGGCAAATGGATGTCAAAACTGCATTCCTGAATGGATTTCTGGAAGAAGAGTTGTATATGATGCAACCGGAAGGTTTTGTCGATCCAAAGGGAGCTAACAAAGTGTGCAGGCTCCAACGATCCATTTATGGACTGGTGCAAGCCTCTCGGAGTTGGAATAAATGTTTTGATAGTGTGATCAAAGCATATGGTTTTATATAGACTTTTGGAGAAGCCAGTATTTACAAGAAAGTGAGTGGGAGCTCTGTAGCATTTCTAATATTATATGTGGATGACATATTGCTAATTGGAAATGATATAGAATTTCTAGATAGCATAAAAGGATACTTGAATAAGAGTTTTTTAATGAAAGACCTCGGTGAAGCTGCTTACATATTGGGCATCAAGATCTATTGAGATAGATCAAGACGCTTAATTGGACTTTCACAAAAGGATACTTGAATAAGAGTTTTTTAATGAAAGACCTCGGTGAAGCTGCTTACATATTGGGCATCAAGATCTATTGAGATAGATCAAGACGCTTAATTGGACTTTCACAAAGCACATACCTTGACAAAGTTTTGAAAAAGTTCAAAATGGATCAAGCAAAGAATGGGTTCTTGCCTGTGTTACAAGGTGTGAAGTTGAGTCAGACTCAATGCCCGACCACTGCAGAAGATAGAGAGAAAATGAAAAGTGTTACCTATGCTTCAGCCATAGGCTCTATCATGTATGCATTGCTGTGTACCAGACCTGATGTGTGCCTTGCTATTAGCTTAGCAGGGAGGTACCAAAGTAATCCAGGAATGGATCATTGGACAGCGGTCAAGAACATCCTGAAATACCTGAAAAGGACTAAGGATATGTTTCTCGTTTATGGAGGTGACAAAGAGCTCGTCGTAAACGGTTACGTCGATGCAAGCTTTGACACTGATCCGGACGATTCTAAATCGCAAACTGGATACGTGTTTACATTGAACAGTGGAGCTGTCAGTTGGTGCAGTTCTAAACAAAGCGTCGTGGCGGGATCTACGTGTGAAGCGGAGTACATAGCTGCTTCAGAAACAACAAATGAAGGAGTCTGCATGAAGGAGTTCATATCCGATCTAGGTGTCATACAAAGTGCATCGGGTCATATGAAAATCTTTTGTGACAATACTGGTGCAATTGCCTTGGCAAAGGAATCCAGATTTCACAAGAGAACCAAGCACATCAAGAGATGCTTCAATTCCATCCGGGATTAAGTCCAGGTGGGAGACATAGAGATTTGCAAAATACATACGGATCTGAATGTTGCAGACCCATTGACTAAGCCACTTCCACGAGCAAAACATGATCAGCACCAAAACTCCATGGGTGTTAGAATCATTATTGTGTAATCTAGATTATTGACTCTAGAGCAAGTGGGAGACTGAATGAAATATGCCCTAGAGGCAATGATAAAGTTATTATTTATTTCCTCATATCATGATAAATGTTTTATTCATGCTAGAATTGTATTAACCGGAAACATAATACATGTGTGAATACATAGACAAACTAAGTGTCACTAGTATGCCTCTACTTGACTAGCTCGTTGAATCAAAGATGGTTAAGTTTCCTAGCCATAGACATGAGTTGTCATTTGATTAACAGGATCACATCATTAGAGAATGATGTGATTGAAGGAAATATGCCCTAGGGGCAATAATAAAGTATTATTTATTTCCTTATATCATGATAAATGTTTATTATTCATGCTAGAATTGTATTAACCGGAAACATAATACATGTGTGAATACATAGACAAACAGAGTGTCACTAGTATGCCTCTACTTGACTAGCTCGTTAATCAAAGATGGTTATGTTTCCTAGCCATAGACATGAGTTGTCATTTGATTAACGAGATCACCTCATTAGGAGAATGACGTGATTGACTTGACCCATTCCGTTAGCTTAGCACCCGATCGTTTAGTATGTTGCTATTGCTTTCTTCATGACTTATACATGTTCCTATGACTATGAGATTATGCAACTCCCGTTTACCGGAGGAACACTTTGTGTGCTACCAAACGTCACAACGTAAATGGGTGATTATAAAGGTGCTCTACAGGTGTCTCCAAAGGTACTTGTTGGGTTGGCGTATTTCGAGATTAGGATTTGTCACTCCGATTGTCGGAGAGGTATCTCTGGGCCCACTTGGTAATGCACATCACTATAAGCCTTGCAAGCATTGTCACTAATAAGTTAGTTGCGGGATGATGTGTTATGGAACGAGTAAAGAGACTTGCCGGTAACGAGATTGAACTAGGTATCGAGATACCGACGATCGAATTTCGGGCAAGTAACATACTGATGACAAAGGGAACAACGTATGTTGTTATGCGGTCTGACCGATAAAGATCTTCGTAGAATATGTGGGAGCCAATATGGGCATCCAGGTCCCGCTATTGGTTATTGACCGGAGACGTGTCTCGTTCATGTCTACATAGTTCTCGAACCCGTAGGGTCCGCACGCTTAAAGTTACCGATGACAGTTTTATTATGAGTTTATGTATGTTGATGTACCGAAGGAGTTCGGAGTCCCGGATGAGATCGGGGACATGACGAGGAGTCTCGAAATGGTCGAGACGTAAAGATCGATATATTGGACGACTATATTCGGACTTCGGAAAGGTTCCGAGTGATTCGGGTATTTTTTGGAGTACCGGAGAGTTACGGGAATACGTATTGGGCCTTATTGGGCCATACGGGAAAGAAGAAAAAGGGCCTCAAGGGTGGCCGCACCCCTCCCCTTGGTCTGGTCTGAATTGGACTAGGGAAGGGGGGCGCCCCCTTCCTTCCTTCTCTTTTTCCCTTCCTCTTTTCCTATTCCATATGGGAGGTGGAATCCTACTAGGACTAGGGAGTCCTAGTAGGACTCCACACTTGGTGCGCCCCCTCCTAGGGCCGGCCTCCTCCTCCCTTGCTCCTTTATATACGGGGGCAGGGGGCACCCCAGAGACAAAACAATTGATCCTTGAGATCTCTTAGCCGTGTGCGGTGCCCCCCTCCACCATATTACACCTCGATAATACCGTTGCGGAGCTTAGGCGAAGCCCTGCGCCGGTGGAACATCATCATAGTCACCACGCCGTCGTGCTGACGAAACTCTCCCTCAACACTCGGCTGGATCGGAGTTCAAGGGACGTCATCGAGCTGAACGTGTGTAGAACTCGGAGGTGCCGTGCGTTCGGTACTTGATCGGTCGGATCGTGAAGATGTACGACTACATCAACCGCGTTGTGATAACGCTTCCGCTATTGGTCTACGAGGGTACGTGGACAACACTCTCCCCTCTCGTTGCTATGCATCACCATGATCTTGCGTGTGCGTAGGATTTTTTTTGAAATTACTATGTTCCCCAACAGTGGCATCCGAGCCAGGTTTTATGCGTTGATGCTATGCACGAGTAGAACACAAGTGAGTTGTGGGCGATATAAGTCATACTGCTTACCAGCATGTCATACTTTGGTTCAGCGGTATTGTGAGATGAAGCGGCCCGGACCGACATTACGTGTACGCTTACGCGAGACTGGTTTCACCGTTCGGAGCACTCGTTGCTTAAAGGTGACTGGCGGGTGTCTGTCTCTCTCACTTTAGTTGAACCGAGTGTGGCTACGCCCGGTCCTTGCGAAGATTAAAACAGCACCAACTTGACAAACTATCGTTGTGGTTTTGATGCGTAGGTAAGAATGGTTCTTGCTAAGCCCGTAGCAGCCACGTAAAACTTGCAACAACAAAGTAGAGGACGTCTAACTTGTTTTTGCAGGGCATGTTGTGATGTGATATGGTCAAGACATGATGTGATATAATGTGTTGTATGAGATGATCATGTTTTGTAACCAAGTTATCGGCAACTGGCAGGAGCCATATGGTTGTCGCTTTATTGTATGAGATGCAATCGCCATGTAATAGTTTTACTTTATCACTAAGCGGTAGCGATAGTCGTAAAAGCAATAAGTTGGCGAGACGACAACGATGCTACGATGGAGATCAAGGTGTCGCGCCGGTGACGATGGTGATCATGACGGTGCTTCGGAGATGGAGATCACAAGCACAAGATGATGATGGCCATATCATATCACTTATATTGATTGCATGTGATGTTAATCCTTTATGCATCTTATCTTGCTTTGATTGACGGTAGCATTATAAGATGATCTCTCACTAAAATTTCAAGATAAAAGTGTTCTCCCTGAGTATGCACCGTTGCAAAAGTTCTTCGTGCTGAGACACCACGTGTTAATCGGGTGTGATAGGCTCTACGTTCAAATACAACGGGTGCAAAACAGTTGCACACGTGGAATACTCAGGTTAAACTTGATGAGCCTAGCATATACAGATATGGCCTCGGAACACAGAGACCGAAAGGTCGAGCGTGAATCATATAGTAGATATGATCAACATAGTGATGTTCACCATTGAAACTACTCCATCTCACGTGTTAATCGGACATGGTTTAGTTGCTTTGGATCACGTAATCACTTAGATGATTAGAGAGATGTCTATCTAAGTGGGAGTTCTTAAGTAATATGATTAATTGAACTTAAATTTATCATGAACTTAGTACCTGATAGTATCTTGCTTGTCTATGTTAATTGTAGATAAATGGCCCGTGCCGTTGTTCTGTTGAATTTTAATGCGTTCCTTGAGAAAGCAAAGTTGAAAGATGTTAGTAGCAAAAGATGCGGATTGGATCCGTGATCTGAGGATTATCCTCATTGCTGCACAGAAAAATTATGTCCTTGATGCACCGCTAGGTGACAGACCTATTGCAGGAGCAGATACAGACGTTATGAACGTTTGGCTAGCTCAATATGATGACTACTTGATAGTTTAGTGCACCATGCTTAACGGCTTAGAATCGGGACTTCAAAGACGTTTTGAACGTCATGGACCATATGAGATGTTCCAGGAGTTGAAGTTAATATTTCAAGCAAATACCCGAGTTGACAGATATGAAGTCTCCAACAAGTTCTATAGCTAAAAGATGGAGGAGAATCGCTCAACTAGTGAGCATGTGCTCAGATTGTCTGGGTACTACAATCGCTTGAATCAAGTGGGAGTTTATCTTCCAGATAAAATAGTGATTGACAAAATTCTCTAGTCACCATCACCAAGTTAGTAGAACTTCGTGATGAACTATAGTATGCAAGGGATGGCGAAAGTAATTCCCGAGCTCTTCGTGATGCTGAAATCGACGAAGGTAGAAATCAAGAAAAACATCAAGTGTTGATGGTTGACGAGACCACTAGTTTCAAGAAAAGGGCAAAGGGAAGAAGGGGAACTTCAAAAAGAACGGCAAGCAAGTTGCTACTCAAGTGAAGAAGCCCAAGTCTGTACCTAAGCCTGAGACTAAGTGATTCTACTGCAAAGGGACTGGTCACTGGAGGCGGAACTGCCCCAAGTATTTGGTGGATAAGAAGGATGGCAAAGTGAACAAAGGTATATTGGATATACATGTTATTGATGTGTACTTTACTAGTGTTTATAGCAACCCCTCGGTATTTGATACTGGTTCAGTTGCTAAAGAGTAGTAACTCAAAACGGGAGTTGCAGAATAAACAGAGACTAGTAAAAAGGCGAGGTGACGATGTGTGTTGGAAGTAGTTCCAAGATTGATATGATCATCATCGCACACTCCCTGTACTTTCGGGATTAGTGTTGAAACTAAATAAGTGTTATTTGGTGTTTGCGTTGAGCATGAATATGATTTGATCATGTTTATTGCAATACGGTTATTCATTTAAGTTAGAGAACAATTGTTGTTCTGTTTACATGAATAAAAACCTTCTATGGTCATACACACCAATGAAAATGGTTTGTTGGATCTCGATCGTAGTGATACACATATTCATAATATTGAAGCCAAAAGATGCAAAGTTAATAATGATAGTGCAACTTATTTGTGGCACTGCCGTTTAGGTCATATTGGTGTAAAGCGCATGAAGAAACTCCATACTGATGGAATTTTGGAATCACTTGATGCTTGCGAACCGTGCCTCATGGGCAAGATGACTAAAACTCCGTTCTCCGGAACTATAGAAAGAGCAACAAATTTTTTGGAAATCATACATACAGATGTATGTGGTCCGATGAATATTGAGGCCCATAGCAGGTATCATTATTTTCTGACCTTCACAGATGATTTGAGCAGATATGGGTATATCTACTTGATGAAACACAAGTCTGAAACATTTGAAAAGTTCAAAGAATTTCAGAGTGAAGTGGAGAATCATCGTAACAAGAAAATAAAAGTTTCTACGATATGATCGCAGAGGTAAAATATTTGAGTTACGAGTTTGGCCTTCAGTTAAAACAATGTGAAATAGTTTCACTACTCACGCCACGTAGAACACCACAGTGTAATGGTGTGTCCGAACATCGTAACCGTACTTTATTAGATATAGTGCGATATATGATGTCTCTTACCGATCTATCACTATCGTTTTTGGGGTTATGCATTAGAGACAACTACATTCATGTTAAATAGGGCACCATCAAAATCCGTTGAGACGACGCCTTATGAACTGTGGTTTGGCAAGAAACCAAAGTTGTCGTTTCTTAAAGTTTGGGGTTGCGATGCTTATGTGAAAAAGTTTCATCCTGATAAGTTCAAACCCAAATCGGAGAAATGTGTCTTCATAGGATACCCAAAAGAGACTGCTGGGTATACCTTCTATCACAGATCCGAAGGCAAGATATTCGTTGCTAGGAATGGATCCTTTCTAGAGAAGGAGTTTCTCTCGAAAGATGTGAGTGGGAGGAAAGTAGAACTTGATGAGGTAACTGTACCTGCTCCATTATTGGAAAGTAGATCATCACAGAAATCAGTTTCTGCGACACCTACACCAAATAGTGAGGAAGTTAATGATAATGATCATGAAACTTCAGATCAAGTTATTACTGAACTTCGTAGGTCAACTAGATCAAGAACCGCACCAGAGTGGTACGGTAATCCTGTTCTGGAGGTCATGTTACTAGACCATGGCGAATCTACGAACTATGAAGAAGCGATGGTGAGCCCAGATTCCGCAAAATGGCTTGAAGCCATGAAATCCGAGATGGGATCCATGTATGAGAACAAAGTATGGAATTTGGTTGACTTGCCCGATGGTCGGCAAGCCATTGAAAACAAATGGATCTTCAAGAAGAAGACTGGCGCTGATGGTAATGTTACTGTCTATAAAGCTCGACTTGTTGCAAAAGGTTTTCGACAAGTTCAAGGGATTGACTACGATGAGACCTTCTCACCCGTAGCGATGCTTAAGTCTGTCCGAATCATGTTAGCATTTGCCGCATTTTATGATTATGAAATTTGGCAAATGGATGTCAAAACTGCATTCCTGAATGGATTTCTGGAAGAAGAGTTGTATATGATGCAACCGGAAGGTTTTGTCGATCCAAAAGGAGCTAACAAAGTGTGCAAGCTCCAGCGATCCATTTATGGACTGGCGCAAGCCTCTCGGAGTTGGAATAAACGCTTTGATAGTGTGATCAAAGCATTTGGTTTTATACAGACTTTTGGAGAAGCCTGTATTTACAAGAAAGTGAGTGGGAGCTCGATAGCATTTCTGATATTATATGTGGATGACATATTACTAATTGGAAATGATATAGAATTTCTGGATAGCATAAAGGGATACTTGAATAAGAGTTTTTCAATGAAAGACCTCGGTGAAGCTGCATATATATTAGGCATTAAGATCTATAGAGATAGATCAAGACGCTTAATTGGACTTTCACAAAGCACATACCTTGACAAAGTTTTGAAGAAGTTCAAAATGGATCAAGCAAAGAAAGGGTTCTTGCCTGTACTACAAGGTGTGAGATTGAGTAAGACTCAATGCCCGACCACTGCAGAAGATAGAGAGAAAATGAAAGATGTTGCCTATGCTTCAGCCATAGGCTCTATCATGTATGCAATGCTGTGTACTAGACCTGATGTGTCCCTTGCTATAAGTTTAGCAGGGAGGTACCAAAGTAATCCAGGAGTGGATCACTGGACAGCGGACAAGAACATCCTGAAATACCTGAAAAGGACTAAGGATATGTTTCTCGTATATGGAGGTGACAAAGAGCTCATCGTAAATGGTTACGTTGATGCAAGCTTTGACACTGATCCGGACGATTCTAAATCGCAAACCGGATACGTATTTACATTGAACGGTGGTGCTGTCAGTTGGTGCAGTTCTAAACAAAGCGTCGTGGCGGGATCTACATGTGAAGCGGAGTACATAGCTGCTTCGGAAGCAACAAATGAAGGAGTCTGGATGAGGGAGTTCATATCCGATCTAGGTGTCATACCTAGTGCATCGGGTCCTATGAAAATCTTTTGTGACAATACTGGTGCAATTGCCTTGGCAAAGGAATCCAGATTTCACAAGAGAACCAAGCACATCAAAAGACGCTTCAATTCCATCTGGGATTTAGTCCAGGTGGGAGACATAGAAATTTGCAAGATACATACGGATCTGAATGTTGCAGACCCGTTGACTAAGCCTCTTCCACGAGCAAAACATGATCAGCACCAAGGCTCCATGGGTGTAAGAATCATTACTGTGTAAACTAGATTATTGACTCTAGTGCAAGTGGGAGACTGAAGGAAATATGCCCTAGAGGCAATAATAAAGTATTATTTATTTCCTTATATCATGATAAATGTTTATTATTCATGCTAGAATTGTATTAACCGGAAACATAATACATGTGTGAATACATAGACAAACAGAGTGTCACTAGCATGCCTCTACTTGACTAGCTCGTTAATCAAAGATGGTTATGTTTCCTAGCCATAGACATGAGTTGTCATTTGATTAACGAGATCACCTCATTAGGAGAATGACGTGATTGACTTGACCCATTCCGTTAGCTTAGCACCCGATCGTTTAGTATGTTGCTATTGCTTTCTTCATGACTTATACATGTTCCTATGACTATGAGATTATGCAACTCCCGTTTACCGGAGGAACACTTTGTGTGCTACCAAACGTCACAACGTAAATGGGTGATTATAAAGGTGCTCTACAGGTGTCTCCAAAGGTACTTGTTGGGTTGGCGTATTTCGAGATTAGGATTTGTCACTCCGATTGTCGGAGAGGTATCTCTGGGCCCACTCGGTAATGCACATCACTATAAGCCTTGCAAGCATTGTGACTAATAAGTTAGTTGCGGGATGATGTGTTATGGAACGAGTAAAGAGACTTGCCGGCAACGAGATTGAACTAGGTATCGAGATACCGACGATCGAATTTCGGGCAAGTAACATACTGATGACAAAGGGAACAACGTATGTTGTTATGCGGTCTGACCGATAAAGATCTTCGTAGAATATGTGGGAGCCAATATGGGCATCCAGGTCCCGCTATTGGTATTGACCGGAGACGTGTCTCGGTCATGTCTACATAGTTCTCGAACCCGTAGGGTCCGCACGCTTAAAGTTACGATGACAGTTTTATTATGAGTTTATGTATGTTGATGTACCGAAGGAGTTCGGAGTCCCGGATGAGATCGGGGACATGACGAGGAGTCTCGAAATGGTCGAGACGTAAAGATCGATATATTGGACGACTATATTCGGACTTCGGAAAGGTTCCGAGTGATTCGGGTATTTTTTGGAGTACCGGAGAGTTACGGGAATACGTATTGGGCCTTATTGGGCCATACGGGAAAGAAGAAAAAGGGCCTCAAGGGTGGCCGCACCCCTCCCCTTGGTCTGGTCTGAATTGGACTAGGGAAGGGGGGCGCCCCCTTCCTTCCTTCTCTTTTTCCCTTCCTCTTTTCCTATTCCATATGGGAGGTGGAATCCTACTAGGCCAGGGAGTCCTAGTAGGACTCCACACTTGGTGCGCCCCCTCCTAGGGCCGGCCTCCTCCTCCCTTGCTCCTTTATATACGGGGGCAGGGGGGCACCCCAGAGACACAACAATTGATCCTTGAGATCTCTTAGCCGTGTGCGGTGCCCCCCTCCACCATATTACACCTCGATAATACCGTTGCGGAGCTTAGGCGAAGCCCTGCGCCGGTGGAACATCATCATCGTCACCACGCCGTCGTGCTGACGAAACTCTCCCTCAACACTCGGCTGGATCGGAGTTCGAGGGACGTCATTGAGCTGAACGTGTGTAGAACTCGGAGGTGCCGTGCGTTCGGTACTTGATCGGTCGGATCGTGAAGACGTACGACTACATCAATCACGTTGTGATAACGCTTCCGCTATCGGTCTACGAGGGTACGTGGACAACACTCTCCCCTCTCGTTGCTATGCATCACCATGATCTTGCGTGTGCGTAGGAATTTTTTTGAAATTACTATGTTCCCCAACAGTGATTGACTTGACCCACTCCGTTAGCTTAGCACTTGATCGTTTAGTTTACTGCTATTGCTTTCTTCATGACTTATACATGTTCCTATGACTATGAGATTATGCATCTCCCGATTACTGGAGGAACACTTTGTGTGCTACCAAATGTCACAACGTAACTGGGTGATTATAAAGGTGATCTACAGGTGTCTCCAATGGTACTTGTTGAGTTGGCATAGATCGAGAATAGGATTTGTCACTCCGATTGTCGGAGAGGTATCTCTGGGCCCTCTCGGTAATGCACATCACTATAAGCCTTGCAAGCAATGTAACTAATGAGTTAGTTACGGGATGATGCACTACAAAACGACTAAAGAGACTTGCCGGTAACGAGATTGAGCTAGGTATTGAGATACCGACGATCGAATCTCGGGCAAGTAACATACCGATGACAAAGGGAACAACGTATGCTGTTATGCGGTTTGACCGATAAAGATCTGCGTAGAATATGTAGGAACCAATATGAGCATCCAGGTTCCGCTATTGGTTATTGACCGGAGACATGTCTCGGTCATGTCTACATAGTTCTCAAACCGTAGGGTCCGCACGCTTAAAGTTCTGTGACGATCGGTATTATGAGTTTTTATGTACCGAAGGTAGTTCGGAGTCCCGGATGTGATCACGGACATGATGAGGAGTCTCGAAATGGTCGAGACGTAAAGATCAATATATTGGATGACTATGTTCGGACACCGGAAGGGTTCCGGGAGGTTTCGGGCATATACCGGAGTACCGGGGGGTTACCGAAACCCCCCGGGGAGTTAATTGGGCCTCATGGGCCCTAGTGGGAGAAGAGGAGGGGCGGCCAGGGCAGCCGCGCGCCCCCTCCCCCTCTAGTCCAAATTGGACAAGGAGGGGGGGGGGGGCGGCGCCCCCCTTTTCCCTTCTCTTCCTCTCTCCCTTCCTTCCCTTCTCCTACTCCTACTAGGAAAGGAGGAGTCCTACTCCCGGTAGGAGTAAGACTCCCCCCTTGGCGCGCCCTCCTCCTGGCCGGCCGCCTCCCCCCTAGCTCCTTTATATACGGGGGCAGGGGGCACCCTAGAGACACAACAATTGATCATTGATCTTTTAGCCGTGTGCGGTGCCCCCCTCCACCATATTCCACCTCGGTCATATCGTAGCGGTGCTTAGGCAAAGCCCTGCGTCGGTAGCTTCATCAACATCGTCACCACGCCGTCGTGCCGATGAAACTCTCCGTCGAGCTCTACTGGATTGTGAGTTCACGGGACGTCACCGAGCTGAACGTGTGCTGAACGCGGAGGTGCCGTATGTTCGGTACTGAGGATCGGTCGATCGTGAAGACGTACGACTACATCAACCGTGTTGTTATAATGCTTCCGCTTAACGGTCTACGAGGGTACGTGGATGACACTCTCCCCTCTCGTTGCTATGCATCACCATGATCTTGCGTGTGCATAGGAAAATTTTGAAATTACTACGTTCCCCAACAATTGCAACCTTAATTATCAAGGCAACCCCCACGCGACGGATAGGGCCTTCGATAGGACAACTGACTCTTGATGCAGGACGCATGTCGGTCATGACGTAATTTGGACACATCACCCGCTTTGATAGGTGACAAGCACATCTTGATGGATGACTTCCGGAGCTCAAATTAAGATTATATCTGGTCATGACACAATTATATTGTTTTAAGCATAAGTCATCATGCCCATGCCTAGTTTATTACAAGCTTTCTTTCCGTGTTAGCTTGATTTACAGTCTGGTCCAAAGCTGGAATTAATTCTCTAGCAAAAGATTTTTTGAGACCTTAGCTTAAAGGGCACCGTCCTCCCTTGGGTTCGATAACTCAGGGTCACCTCTGGAGAAAGAGGAGAGAATCTTTTCTGCTCCATTTCTGGATCACCAAATGAAGTAATCAAACCTTTTTCTGGCGCCATTGCCGAAGAGGCTTTGTGTTCCTAGTCTTTGTGTTTACAGTTTTTATTGGAGTTTTATTTCTATTTTTTAGTTTACCTTTTTGTTGCAAGTCTTGTCAACGGCCACAAAAAGATTACCATGGCTCATAATCTTGGAAGCTTTGCTACTCCTAGCAATAGTTTCATGCGTGAACCTATAGCGCAACCCGATGTTGCTGGCGCTGAGTATGATATAAAACCAAACCTAGTCTCTATGGTTCAATAGGACACATTTGGAGGCTCTCCTTCTGAAGATGCTGGTATGCACTTGCATATTTTTTGTGAATTGTGCAACACGACACGCATTAGGAATTATGATCCTGGCGCTCTGAAGTTGCGTATATTTCCTTTCTCCTTGAAAGGGAAAGCAAAAGAATGGATTCTAGCTTTGCTTAGAGGTAATATAACTTCATGGACTAATTGTTGCAGTAAGTTTTAATATAAGTTTTGCCCACCTAGAAAAATTATGCAACTTCGTTCACAGATAACTAAAGGAAATATGCCCTAGAGGCAATAATAAAGTTGTTATTTATATTTCCTTATATCATGATAAATGTTTATTATTCATGCTAGAATTGTATTAACCAAAAACTTAGTACATGTGTGAATACATAGACAAAAACAGAGTGTCCCTAGTATGCCTCTGTGACGCCCCCGATTTGACCGTACACTAATCATGCACGCAAATGTGTACGACCAAGATCAGGGACTCACGGGAAGATATCACAACACAACTCTAAAACATAAATAAGTCATACAAGCATCATAATACAAGCCAGGGGCCTCGAGGGCTCGAATACAAGTGCTCGATCACAGACGAGTCAGCGGAAGCAACAATATCTGAGAACAGACATAAGTTAAACAAGTTTGCCTTAAGAAGGCTAGCACAAACTGGGGTACAGATCGAACGAGGCGCAGGCCTCCTGCCTGGGATCCTCCTAACTACTCCTGGTCGTCGTCAGCGACCTGCACGTAGTAGTAGGCACCTCCAGTGTCGTAGGAGTCGTCGTCGACGGTGGCGTCTGACTCCTGGACTCCAACATCTGGTTGCGACAACCAGATAGAAAGGAAAGGGGGAAAAGAGGGAGAGAAGCAACCGTGAGTACTCATCCAAAGTACTCGCAAGCAAGGAGCTATACTACATATGCATGGGTATATGTGTAAAGGGGCATATCAGTGGACTGAACTGCAGAATGCCAGAATAAAAGGGGGATAGCTAGTCCTGTCGAAGACTACGCTTCTGGCAGCCTCCATCTTGCAGCATGTAGAAGAGAGTAGATTGAAGTCCTCCAAGTAGCATCGCATAGCATAATCCTACCCGGCGATCCCCTCCTCGTCGCCCTGTTAGAGAGCGATCACCGGGTTGTATCTGGCACTTGGAAGGGTGTATTTTATTCAGTATCCGGTTCTAGTTGTCATAAGGTCAAGGTACAACTCCGGGTCGTCCTTTTACCGAGGGACACGGCTATTCGAATAGATAAACTTCCCTGCAGGGGTGCACCACATAACCCAACACGCTCGATCCCATTTGGCCGGACACACTTTTCTGGGTCATGCCCGGCCTCGTAAGATCAACGCGTCGCAGCCCCACCTAAGCACAACAGAGCGGTTAGCACGCCGGTCTAACCCTATGCGCGCAGGGGTCTGGGCCCATCGCCCTATGCACACCTGCACGTTGCATACGCGGCCGGAAGCAGACCTAGCCTAGTGGCGTTCCAGTCCAATCCGGCGCGCGCCACTCAGTCGCTGACGTCAAGAAGGCTTCGGCTGATACCACGACGCCGGGATACCCATAACTACTCCCGCGTAGATGGTTAGTGCGTATAGACCAAATGGCCAGACTCAGATCAAATACCAAGATCTCGTTAAGCGTGTTAAGTATCCGCGAACGCCGACCAGGGCCAGGCCCACCTCTCACCTAGGCGGTCTCAACCTGCCCTGTCGCTCCGCCACAAAGATCCACTTGCGGGTACTCCTACGAGCCGACCCGACTTTAGTCATCACATGTGTCATGTATGTAGTATATAAGTATATACCCGTGATCACCGCCCGGTGATCACGGCCTGATAGTATAGCACAGCAGACGGACAAGAATGTAGGGCCACTGATGGAAATCTAGCATCCTATACTAAGCATGTAGGATTGCAGGTAAGGTAACAACAGTAGTAGCAAGGATAGGCTATGCATCAGGATAGGATATCGGAAAACAGTAACATGCTACACTACTCTAATGCAAGCAGTATAGAGAAGAATAGGCGATATCTGGTGATCAAGGGGGGGGGGCTTGCCTGGTTGCTCTGGCAAGTAGGAGGGGTCGTCAACTCCGTAGTCGAACTGGGCAGCAGTAGGGTCGGTCTCGTAGTCTACCGGAGAGAAGAGGGGGGGGGGGGAGAAACAGTAAATACAATGCAATCATAAGCATGACGATGCGTGACATGACAATGAACGGTGCTAGGTGTGCCCTAACGCGACAGTAGGTGGTACCGATGAAGGGGGGGGACATCCGGGAGGTATTCCCGATGTTTCACGTTTTCGGACAGACGGACCGGAGGGGGAAAGTTGCTAGTTTGATAGGTTAGGGAGGTGTGGTGGACGAACGGTCTGCGTATTCGGATTCGTCTCGTCGTTCTGAGCAACTTTCATATAGAAAATATTTTCATCCGAGTTACGGTTTAAAAGATATGAATTTTCGAAGTTTATTTGAATTTCTGGAATTATTTAATTAACAGAAAAAGGGATATGACGTCAGCATGACGTATGAGTGACGTCAGCGGTCAACAGTCCGGTTGACTGGTCAAAACTGACACGGGGGACCCACCTGTCATAGACAGTGGGTTAAACAGAAGATTAAACTAATTAATTTTTAGTTAATTAACTACTGGGCCCACCTGTCAGTGAGTGATTAAGTTAATTAATTATTTTTATTTATAAAACATTTTTCCTTTTCTCTTTTTTTTTAATTTTGCGGCGGGGCCCGCATGTCAGTGGCTGGGCCTGCCCAGTCAGCACGTTGACTGGGTGGACCCAGTCAACGGGGCCCACGGGGCCCACTGGCAGAGGCACTGGGGTGGCCCCAGGCCGGCCACGTCGGCGGCAGGTCAGTACGGCGGCCGGAGCAACTCCGGCGAGCCAAACGCGGCGGCGCGGCTCGGGAGGGGTGCGGGTTTCACGCACAGGAGGTTTGCGGGGGCGTGGCTGGGCGCGTTCGACGCGGCTCGGTGCCGCGCGTCCAACGGTGGTGGCCGGAGGGGCTGGAACGGGCGGGGGCGAGCGCTACGAGCTCGCCGGCGGCGAGGTGCTACGGGCTGGGGCGGGTGCGGCGTTAGAGCGTGCGAGCGGCCGAACTATCTAGCTAGGCGGGTGCGGCACGATGCGGTCGAACTAGCGGGCCTACGCCCGTGACCATTTGGTCACCGGAGACCCGCCGGCGGCGAGCTCCGCGGCGCGGCGTTCGGGCGCGCGTGGAAACAGCGGCTACGGTACGCGGGCGAGCTAACGGAGAGGGGGAGGAGAAGCGGGAGCTCACAGCGGAGCCGTAGGGAGTGGCAGTGAGCTCGGGGAGGGCGCGGGGTAGCCGGAATCGGCGACGAACGCCGGCGACCCGAAGGTTGAAGACGAGCTCGTGGAGGTCGGTGCAGAGGCGCTCGGCTCGTTCCCGATGGCGTAGTCGACGTAGTCGACGGCGGGGAGCCGTTCGGGCACGTCGTTGGGGCAATCGGGGCACGGTGGCCGCGGGAACGACGGTGAACGGCGGCGAGCACACTCGGGCAGAGGGGATCGAAGGGGAGAGGGAGGTGGATCTGGCGGGGGAAGGCGCAGAGGCCGAGAGGGAGAGCGGGGGTGAGTGGGAGAGAGGCCCGAGGAGGCGGGGGTGCTGGCGCCCTTATCCTCCCCGTCGCCGGCGAGGGGGTGCGGCGGGGACGGCCCCTGTTCCGACCCCGGTCGGGGGAACAGGGAAGGGGACGCGGGGGAGAGGTGGGCTGGGCCGGGGGGGTCGGGGTGGCGGCCCAGTTTGGGCCGGGGGTCCAGTGGGGGGGGGGGGGAAGGGCCTTCTCCTTTTTTTTCGTTTCCTTTGTCTGTTCTGTTTTCTGTTTTCTTTTTATTTGCTTATTTTCTTTTCTGTTTTATTTCATTTAAAAGTATTTAGGTATTTTATAAAAATGAGTTTTCTCCACAACAATTATCAGTGCAATTTCTGGCAGTGCCCGGACATTTTTGTTTAAATTTTTGAAAACTTTTATTTTCCACTTTAAATTTAATTGAAGTTTGAATTAGGAGTTTGAAGAGAAATGTGTTCCAAATGTGATCAAGCCCTGTTTAGCAACATGATTAGCTTAATCACAGAGGGTTACTGTAGCATGATCCTCAGGGTGTTACAGCCTCTACTTGACTAGCTCGTTAATCAAAGATGGTTAAGTTTCCTGACCATAGACATGTGTTGTCATTTGATGAATAGGATCACATCATTAGAGAATGATGTGATGGACAAGACCCATCCGTTAGCTTAGCATTATGATTTTTTAGTTTTATTGCTATTGCTTTTTTCATGACTTATACATATTCCTCTGACTATGAGATTATGCAACTCCCGAATACCGGAGGAACACCTTGTGTGCTATCAAACATCACAACGTAACTGGGTGATTATAAAGATGCTCTACAGGTGCCTCCGAAGGTGTTTGTTGAGTTGGCATAGATCAAGATTAGGATTTGTCACTCCATGTATCGGAGAGGTATCTCTGGGCCCTCTCGGTAATGCACATCACTATAAGCCTTGCAAACAATGTGACTAATGAGTTAGTTACGGGAGGATGCATTACGGAACGATTAAAGAGACTTGCCGGTAACAAGATTGAACTAGGTATGAGGATACGGACGATCGAATCTCGGGCAAGTAACATACCGATGGCAAAGGGAATAATGTATGTGGTTGTGTGGTTTGACCGATAAAGATCTTCGTAGAATATGTAGGAACCAATATGAGCATCCAGGTTCCGCTGTTGGTTATTGACCGGAGATGTGTCTCGGTCATGTCTACATAGTTCTCGAACCCGTAGGGTCCGCACGCTTAACGTTCGATGATGATTTGTATTATGAGTTATGTGTTTTGGTGAACAAAGTTTGTTCGGAGTTCCGAATGAGATCACGGACATGACAGGGAGTCTTGAAATGGTCGATAGGTAAAGATTCATATATTGGAAGGTAGTATTTGGACATCGGAATGGTTCCGAGTGATTCGGGTATTTTACCTGAGTACCGAGGGGTTACCGGAACCCCCCGGGGGAAATATTGGGCATTAGTGGGCCTTAGTGGAGAGAGAGGAGGGCCTCAAGGGGTGGCGGCGCCCCCCCATGGCAGTCCGAATTGGACTAGGGGGAAGGGGGCGGCGCCCCCCTTTCCCTCTGCCTCTCCCTCTCCTTCCTTTTCCCTCCGGTGGAGAAAGGAAAGGGGGGGGGGGGCGAATCCTACTTGGACTAGGAGTCCAAGTAGGACTCCCCCCATGGCGCGCCCCTCCTGGCCGCCGGCCTCCTCCTCCCCTCCGTTATATATGGGGGCGGGGGGCACCCCAAAGACACACCAAGAGTTCTCTTAGCCATGTGCGGTGCCCCCCTCCACAGTTTACTCCTCCGACCATAGCGTCATAGTGCTTAGGCGAAGCCCTGCACGGATCACATCACCAACACCGTCACCACGCCGTCGTGCTGATGGAACTCTCCCTCGACCCTCTACTGGATCAAGAGTTCGAGGGACGTCATTGAGCTGAACGTGTGCTGAACACGGAGGTGCCGTACGTTCGGCACTTGGATCGGTTGGATTGTGAAGACGTTTGACTACATCAACCGCATTAATCTAACGCTTCCGCTTTTGGTCTACGAGTGTACGTGGACACACTCTCCCCTCTTGTTGCTATGCATCTCCTAGATAGATCTTGCGTGATCATAGGAATTTTTTTTGAAATTGCATGCTACGTTCCCCAACAGTAGCATCCGAGCCATGTCTATGCGTAGATGATATGCACGAGTAGAACACAAAGAGTTGTGGGCGATAATAGTCATACTGCTTACCACCAACGTCTTACTTTGATTGGGCGGTATTGTTGGATGAAGCAGCCCGGACCGACATTACATGACCGCGTTCATGAGACTGGTTCTGCCGACGTGCTTTGCGCATAGGTGGCTGGCGGGTGTCTGTTTCTCCAACTTTAGTTGAATCGAGTTTGACCAGCACACTTGATGAAAAATCGTTGTGGTTTTCATGCGTAGGTAAGAACGGTTCTTGCTAGAAGCCCGTAGCAGCCACGTAAAACTTGCAACAACAAAGTAGAGGATGTCTAACTTGTTTTTGCAGGGCATGTTGTGATGTGATATGGTCAAGACATGATGCTATATAAGTTATTGTATGAGATGATCATGTTTTGTAAAAGTTATCGGCAACTGGCAGGAGCCTTATGGTTGTTGCTTTATTGTATGAAATGCAATTGCCATGTGATTGCTTTACTATATCACTAAGCGTAGCGATAGTCGTAGTAGAAGAATTACGTCCTGGAAGCACCGCTAGGTGCAAGGCCCGCAGCATAGAAGAATTACGTCCTGGAAGCACCGCTAGGTGCAAGGCCCGCTGGAGGAGCAACTTTGGACGTTATGAACGTCTGGCAGAGCAAAGTTGATGACTACTCGATAGTTCAGTGTGCCATTCTTTACGGCTTAGAATCGGGATTTCAAAGATGTTTTGAACGTCATGGTGAAAGGACCATGATGTCGCCTAGAGGGGGGGGGGTGAAATAGGCATTTTAAAATCTTTTACGGATTTGGCTATATCCTAATGCGGAAATAAACTAAGCGGATACTTTTCAAGCACAAATCCTAAATATAACAGGCTCACTAAGTGCACCAATGATGTCTACTACGCAACCTTCTTCTTGTAGACGTTGTTGGGCCTCCAAGTGCAGAGGTTTGTAGGACAGTAGCAAATTTCTCTCAAGTGGATGACCTAAGGTTTATCAATCCATGGGAGGCGTAGGATGAAGAAGGTCTCTCTCAAACAACCCTGCAACCAAATAACAAAGAGTCTCTTGTGTCCCCAACACACCCAATACAATGGTAAATTGTATAGGTGCACTAGTTCGGCGAAGAGATGGTGATACAAGTGCAATATGGATGGTAGATATAGGTTTTTGTAATGTGAAATATAAAAACAGCAAGGTAGCAAGTGATAAAAGTGAGCGTAAACGGTATTGCAATGCGTTGAAACAAGGCCTAGGGTTCATACTTTCACTAGTGCAAGTTCTCTCAACTATAATAACATAATTGGATCACACAACTATCCCTCAACATGCAACAAAGAGTCACTCCAAAGTCACTAATAGCGGAGAACAAACAAAGAGATTATTGTAGGGTACGAAACCACCTCAAAGTTATTCTTTGGGATCGATCTATCATAGAGTTTGTACTAGAATAACACCTTAAGACACAAATCAACCAAAACCCTAATGTCACCTAGATACTCCAGTGTCACCTCAAGTATCCGTGGGTATGATTATACGATATGCATCAAACAATCTCAGATTCATCTATTCAACCAACACATAGAACTTCAAAGAGTGCCCCAAAGTTTCTACCGGAGAGTTAAGACGAAAACGTGTGCCAAGCCCTATGCATAAGTTCACGAGGTTACGGAACCCGCAAGTTGATCACCAAAACATACATCAAGTAGATCACGTGAATATCCCATTGTCACCACAGATAAGCACATGCAAGACATACATCAAGTGTTCTCAAATCCTTAAAGACTCAATCCGATAAGATAACTTCAAAGGGAAAACTCAATCCATTACAAGAGAGTAGAGGGGAAGAAACGTCATAAGATCCAACTATAATAGCAAAGCTCGCGGTACATCAAGATCGTACCATCTCAAGAACACGAGGGAGAGAGAGATCAAACACATAGCTACTGGTACATACCCTCAGCCCCGAGGGTGAACTACTCCCTCCTCGTCATGGAGATCGCCGGGATGATGAAGATGGCCACCGGTGAGGGATTCCCCCTTCGGCAGGGTGCCGGAACAGGGTCCCGTGTAAGTGCATCTAGTGCCCCTTAGTGATTTTGGTGTATTGAAGACTTATAGGTTAAGGGACTAATGTGTTTATAAGTTTACACAGGTCTATAAGTCTATGAGGAGATTGATATTTACAGAGAAAGTCGGCCCCTAAAAATGAAGTTCTTCGACTGAAGACTTTCTGAAGAATTTGAAAGTGAAGAAATTGGTGTGATCTTGAAGACTTGGTATTCATTTGAGGAACATGAAGCGTGAAGACTTTTGTTTTCGTAGTTTCATTTTCTCTTTCTTGAGTCATAGGAAACACCGTACTGTTAAAGGGGGTCGAGGAAATACTAAGGAAAAATGTCCATGTGATGCTCAACTCAAAATCCTACACCTACGAATCCCTTCGAGTGAAGACATTGGAAATCTCATACAGTTCAGTCAATTTCTTCAGTGACAGAGACGAAGTTCTTCTGGTCGCTGAGGAATTTGTTCTGACTGAAGAGTTAGGAATTTGCCAGTGCGGATTGCCTACACAGTGAGGAACATGATAGCCCTGAGGAATTTGAGCCTCAAATTTCCGACCGTTGCTGTGCTACGCGCCAACTGTCCCAAAATATCTACCCACCTAACGGTCATATCATTGAAGGGCATTTATGTCTTATCATGTCGGGCTGCTCCCTAGGCTATAAATAGCCGCCCCCTACAACCACTAGCTGGTTGGCTGCTCCGAGAGAAACTGACACTTGTCATTTGAGAGCATCCCATCCTCCGAGGACTTTGAGCTAAAATCACCGAGTGAGGACTTCTCCCCCTTTGTCATCGAATGACCAAAAGGATCGAAAATGAGGACTAACGCCCTTGAAGAATATCAAGTTGATGAAGGAGTGCCAGTGTTGTTGGGGTTGTTTGTTGATGTAGGGCCTGCCGCAGTGTCGTCCAAGTCTTCATGCTCGTTGGTGTCGCGCGATGAAGAATAGGAGCTCGCCACCAAGGAAGGAACCTTGACCTTCTTGTATTTCTTCGGTGGAGGTGCAGACCAGTCAAAGTCCTCCTTGAGACCCATGTTCTTCAGATCTTCTTCACCAGATACATGTGACAGAATAGCCCAGGTGCAACCAAAGACTTCATGGAGGTAGTAATGGTTTTTCTTCACTGCATTATGTGTAGCAGTCATGTTGTGAAGAATTGAACCAAACTGACGCTTAACCCATTTATGGTTTCGATCCACCTTCTGGTGAAGACTTAGCAGAAGCTCACGGTCAGTCATCACACGAGCAGCAGTGGCTTGAGGATTTGGCTTGGAGGCATGGGCAGCAGAATCATGAGTGGCAGAGTCATCATTGGTGGAATAAGACGCAGCTTTGCGAAACTGACCATCCAATGGATGAATGCCTTCATCAATGATAGCAGGAGCCTTGCCCTTTTCATCAGCTGAGGAATAGGTCCGCTTGAGGACTTCAATCGGGGGAAAGTAGCTGAGGTGATTCTGAAAACAGCCTTGTAGTTGAGTGAAGACCTTGTTCTGAGGAATCTCATGATCCAGGGAGCATAAGGCTTCAGCTCAAACAGAGAAGGTGCAACATTTGCCAGAGTCCTCATGAAGAAATCGTGATAATTGACAGGAATGCCATGAATGATGTTGAATACCAGATTCTTCATGATGCCAACAATTTCCTCATCAGATGAGTCGTGGCCTTTGATTGGACTCATAGTCTTCGTCAGAATGCGATAGACTATCCTTGGTACATACTGCAATTCCTTCATGAGGAATTTTGTCCTTGAGGCTTGACCGGGCTTCAGTGGCTTCATCAGCACTTGCATATAATGATCTGTAAGCTTAGGCTCTTGGTACATGCAACGAGCTCCTTTAGGTGGAGGACTGATGGGCAGGGCGTGAAGTAATTCAGAGGCCGCGACTCATCTGATGAGGAAATTGTTGGCATCATGAAGAATCTGGTATTCAGCATCATTCATGGCATTCCTGTCAATTATCACGATTTCTTCATGAGGACTCTGGCAAATGTTGCACCTTCTCCGTTTGAGATGAAGCCTTATGCTCCCTGGATCATGAGATTCCTCAGAACAAGGTCTTCACTCAACTACAAGGCTGATTTTCAGAATCACCTCAGCTACTTGCCCCCGATTGAAGTCCTCAAGTGGACCTATTCCTCAGCTGATGAAAAGGGCAAGGCTCCTGCTGTCATTGATGAAGGCATTCGTCCGTTGGATGGTCAGTTTCGTAAAGCTGCATCTTATTCCACCAATGATGACTCTGCCACTCATGATTCTGCTGCCCATGCCTCCAAGCCAAATCCTCAAGCCACTGCTGCTCGTGTGATGACTGACCGTGAGCTTCTACTAAGTCTTCACCAGAAGGTGGATCGAAACCATAAATGGGTTAAGCGTTAGTTTGGTTCAATTCTTCACAACATGACTGCTACACATAATGCAGTGAAGAAAAACCACTACTACCTCCATGAAGTCTTCGGTCGCACCTGGGCTATTCTGTCACATGTATATGGTGAAGAAGATCTGAAGAACATGGGTCTCAAGGAGGACTTTGACTGGTCTGCACCTCCATCGAAGAAATACAAGAAGGTCAAGGTTCCTTCCTTGGTGGCCAGCTCCTATTCTTCATCGCGCGACACCGACGAGCATGAAGACTTGGACGACACTGCGGCATGCCCTACATCAACAAACGACCCCAACAACGCTGGCGCTCCTTCATCAACTTGATATTCTTCAGGGGCGTTAGTCATCATTTTCGATCCTTTTGGTCATTCGATGACAAAGGGGGAGAAATTTGAGTTAGTCTTCAAGCGGGTCTATCTTATATGGGCGTTTTTATAGCTAAGTTACAACTCCCGTTCTTCTGATGACTTTGCTGGATCGAGTTGTAAACTTAAACTCTATGGTGGCCTGATACTTTTGCTGTTTCTTCTGCATGCTTATTCCTCATTAATGTTATAGCACGCATGCTGAATTACATCAGTCACCATATTTTATCATGCATTTCCAATTCTTCATATTATATGTCAAATGCGTGTATGAATTACAAGATATAGGGGGAGATCTCCATGATTCAACTCTTCAAGTGTGCATTGCTTCAAAAGCAAATTCCTCACTATGCACATCTTCAGGGGGGAGTTCTTCTATATCTTGCAATCAAATTTCTCAATATCAGTATTTACACTTCATATGTTTATCCCCGTTGAAAACTTAACCTATATTGTCATCAATCACCAAAAAGGGGGAGATTGTAAGTGCATCTAGTGCCCCTTAGTGATTTTGGTGTATTGAAGACTTATAGGTTAAGGGACTAATGTGTTTATAAGTTTACACAGGTCTATAAGTCTATGAGGAGTTTGATATTTAGAGAGAAAGTCGACCCCTAAAAATGAAGTTCTTCGACCGAAGACTTTGGATTTCTGAAGACTTTCTGAAGACTTTGAAAGTGAAGAAATTGGTGTGACCTTGAAGACTTGGTATTCATTTGAGGAACATGAAGCGTGAAGACTTTTGTTTTCGTAGTTTCATTTTCTCTTTGTTGAGTCATAGGAAACACCGTACTATTAAAGGGGGTTGAGGAAATACTAAGGAAAAATTTCCATGTGATGCTCAACTCAAAATCCTACACCTACCAATCCCTTCGAGTGAAGCCATTGGAAATCTCATACAGTTCAGTCAATTTCTTCAGTGACAGAGACGAAGTTCTTCTGGTCGCTGAGGAATTTGTTCTGACTGAAGAGTTAGGAATTTGCCAGTGCGGATTGCCTACACAGTGAGGAACATGATAGCCCTGAGGAATTTGAGCCTCAAATTTCCAACCGTTGCTGTGCTACGTGCCAGCTGTCCCAAAATATCTACCCACCTAATGGTCATATCATTGAAGGGCATTTATGTCTTATCATATCGGGCTGCTCCCTAGGCTATAAATAGCCGCCCCCTACAACCACTAGCTGGTTGGCTGCTCCGAGAGAAACTGACACTTGTCATTTGAGAGCATCCCATCCTCCGAGGACTTTGAGCGAAAATCATCGAGTGAGGAAAACCCAAACCCAAACACCTACAAACCCAAAGTGATTGAGCATCACTGAAGAGATTGATCCTGCGTGGATCCGACGCTTGTTACCTTTGAAGACTGTGCTTCTTCCAGACGGTTAGGCGTCATGGTCTAGAGCATCCAAGAGGAATTGTGGATTGCCGAGTGACCGAGTTTGTGAAGGTTCGGAAGTCACCTGAAGAGTTACCACGAGTGATTGGGCGAGGTCTATGTGACCGTAGCTCAAGGAGAATACGGTGAGGATTGTGTGTCCGGGACTGTGTGTCCTCAGGTTTAAATACCTAGCCGCTCCAACCAGATGTACAACTGAGACAACAGTTGGAACTAGTCTACCAAATCATTGTCTTCACCAAGCTTACTGGTTCTATTTCCTCATCTCTTCCATTTCCTCATAACTGTGTTGTGTGCTTGTTCATATCTGTGTTTGAAGACTTTGACTGAAGACTTTCCCAATTTCCTCAGTTCAATTTCTTCAGTCTGTTTGTCTTCATCCTGTGTTATCCTGCGTTTACGCTTTCTATACTCTGTGCTTGTCTTCATTTCATCATGATGACCATGCTTGTGTTCCGCTATGTTTACTTTTGAGTACTTATTCCGCTGCAAGTAGTTTTTCGCTAAGGAATTTCCTCACCCGCAAATTCCTCAGTGAAGAATTCATAAAAATCGCCTATTCACCCCCTCTAGTCGATATAACGCACTTTCATCCCGATTGGTTTTTGGTGGCAGCAGAGGCTTGCGGCGGCGGAACTCCCGATCTATTCTGCTCCCCGATGTTTTTAGGGTATATGGACATATATAGGCGAAAGAAGTCGGTCAGGGGAGCCACGAGGGGCCCACGAGGGTGGAGGGCGCGCCTCCCTGCCTCGTGGCTTCCTCGAAGCTTCCCTGACGTCTACTCCAAGTCTCCTGGATTGCTTCCGTTCCAAAAATAACTCTCCCGAAGGTTTCATTCCATTTGGACTCTGTTTGATATTCCTTTTCTTCGAAACACTGAAATAGGCAAGAAAACAACAATTTGGGCTGGGCCTCCGGTTAATAGGTTAGTCCCAAAAATAATATAAAAGTGTATAAATAAGCCCATTAAACATCCAAAACAGAATATATAATAGCATGGAACAATAAAAAATTATAGATACATTGGAGACGTATCAAGCATCCCCAAGCTTAATTCATGCTCGTCCTCGAGTATGTAAATGATAAAAACAGAATTTTTGATGTGGAATGCTTCTTAGCATAATTTTCAATGTAATTCTTTTTATTGTGGCATGAATATTTAGATCCGAAAGATTCAAGATAAAAGTTTAATGTTGACATAAAAACAATAATACTTCAAACATGCTAACTAAGCAATTATGTCTTATCAAAATAACATAGCCAAAGAAAGCTTATCCCTACAAAATCATATAGTTAGGCCATGTTTCAATATCGTCACATAAACGTTCTCATCATGCATAACCCCGATGACAAGCCGAGCAATTGGTTCATACTTTTTAACGCGCTTCAGCCTTTTCAACCCTTACGCAATACATGAGCGCAAGCCATGGATATAGCACTATGGGTGGAGTAAAGTATAATGATGGGGGTTATGAGAGAAGACAAAAAGGTAGAAAGTCTCACATTGACACGATTAATCAATAGGCTATGGAGATGCCCATCAATTGATGTCAATGAGAGGAGTAGGGATTGCCATGCAACGGATGCACTAGAGCTATAAATGTATGAAAGCTCAACAAAAGAAACTAAGTGGGTGTGCATCCAACTTGCTTGCTCGCGAAGACCTAGGGCATTTTGAGGAAGCCCATCATTGGAATATACAAGCCAAGTTCTATAATGAAAATTTCCCACTAGTATATGAAAGTGACAACATAGGAGACTCTCTATCATGAAGATCACGGTGCTACTTTGAAGCACAAGTGTGGAAAAAGGATAGTAACATTGTCCCTTCTCTCTTTTTCTCTCATATTTTTTTCTTTGGGCCTTCTCTTTTTTCTTTGGCCTCTTCTTTTTTTTAGTCTGGAATCTCATCCCGACTTGTGGGGGAATCATAGTCTCCATCATCCTTTCCTCACATGGGACAATGCTCTAATAATGATGATCATCACACTTTTATTACTTACAACTCAAGAATTACAACTCAATACTTAGAACAAAATATGACTCTATGTGAATGCCTCCGGCGGTGTACCGGGATATGCAATGAATCAAGAGTGACATGTACGAAAAAATTATGAATAGTGTCTTTGCCACAAATACGATGTCAACTACATGATCATGCAAAGCAATATGACAATGATGAAGCGTGTCATAATAAATGGAACGGTGGAAAGTTGCATGGCAATATATCTCGGAATGGCTATGGAAATGCCATGATAGGTAGGTATGGTGGCTGTTTTGAGGAAGATATAAGGAGGTTTATGTGTGATAGAGCGTATCATATCACGGGGTTTGGATGCACTGGCGAAGTTTGCACCAAATCTCAAGGTGAGAAAGGGCAATGCGCGGTACCGTAGAGGCTAGAAAATTGTGGAAGGTTGAGAGTGCGTATAATCCATGGACTCACATTAGTCATAAAGAACTCATATACTTATTGCAAAAGTTTATTAGCCCTCGAAGGAAAGTACTACTACGCATGCCCCTAGAGGGATAGATTGGTAGGAAAAGACCATCGCTCGTCCCCGACCGCCACTCATAAGGAAAGCAGTAAAAGAACACCTTATGTGTCAAAATTGTCACACAACTTTTACCATACGTGCATGCTACGGGACTTGCCAACTTTAACACAAGTATTTCTCAATTTCACAATTACTCAACTAGCACACTCTAATATTACCACCTTTATATCTCAAAACACTTATCAAGTATCAAACTTCTCATGATATTCAATGAACTCAATATGGAAGATTAATTTCACAATTAAAGAAAATTACCATGCTGTTTAAGACTCTCAAAATAATATAAGTGAAGCATGAGAGATCAAATGACAAACTACTCCGAAAGATATAAGTGAAGATCAATGAGTAGTCGAATAATTATGCAACTATGTGAAGAATCTCTAACATTTAAGAATTTCAGATCTTGGTATTTTATTCAAACAGCAAGCAAAACGAAAGAAAATAAAATGACGCTCCAAGAAAAACACATATCATGTGGTGAATTAAAATATAGCTCCAAGTAAAGTTACCGATGAACGAAGACGAAAGAGGGGATGCCATACGGGGCATCCCCAAGATTAGGCTCTTGGTTGTCCTTGAATATTACCTTGGGGTGCCTTGGGCATCCCCAAGCTTAGGCTCTTGCCACTCCTTATTCCATAGTCCATCGAATCTTTACCCAAAACTTGAAAACTTCACAACACAAAACTCAACAGAAAACTCGTAAGCTCCGTTAGTATAAGAAAATAAAACCACCACTTAGGTACTGTTGTGAACTCACTCTAAATTCATATTGGTGTAATATCTACTGTATTTCAACTTCTCTATGGTTCATACCCTCCGATACTACTCATAGATTCATCAAAATAAGCAAACAACACACTGAAGACAGAATCTGTCAAAAACAGAACAGTCTGTAGTAATCTGTATCAAACGTATACTTCCGGAACTCCAAAAATTCTAAAATAAATTCGTGGACCTGAGTAATTTATCTATTAATCATCTGCAAAAATAATCAACCTAAAATCACTCTCCAGTAAAAAATGGCAGCTAATCTTGTGAGCGCTAAAGTTTCTGTTTTTTACAGCATGATCATAAAGACTTCACCCAAGTCTTCCCAAAGGTTCTACTTGGCAAAAACACTAATTAAAAAATAAAAACACATCTAACCAGAGGCTAGGTGGATTATTTATTGCTAAACAGGAGCAAAAATCAAGGAACAAAAATAAAATTGGGTTGCCTCCCAACAAGTGCTAACGTTTAACGCCCCTAGCTAGGCATGATGATTTCAATGATGCTCACATAAAAGATAAGAATTGAAACATAAAGAGAGCATCATGAAGAATATGACTAGCACATTTAAGTCTAACCCACTTTCTATGCATAGGGATTTTTTGAGCAAACAACTTATGGGAACAATAATCAACTAGCATAGGAAGGCAAAACAAGCATAACTTCAAAACTTTAAGCACATAGAGAGGAAACTTGATATTATTGCAATTCCTACAAGCATATATTCCTCCCTCATAATAATTTTCAGTAGCGTCATGAATGAATTCAACAATATAACCAGCACCTAAAGCATTCTTTTCATGATCTACAAGCATAGAAAATTTATTACTCTCCACATAAGCAAAATTCTTCTCTTTCAGAATAGTGGGAGTATCATAAGAGACTCGAATACTATAAATTGTTTCCACATTAAATGAGTAATGTTCAGAAAAAGGGTAATCATAATCATTACAAGTTTTATAAATATAATCATCACTACCCTTTATAGCATAAGTTTCATCACAATGATCGTCATAAGTAGCAACTTTGTTCTCATCATAATCAATTGAAACCTCTTCCGAAATAGTGGATTCATCACTAAATAAAGTCATGACCTTTCCAAATCCACTTTCATAATTATCACAATAGGATTCAAAACCCTCCAAAATAGTGGGATCATTACTTCCTAAAGTTGACACTCTTCCAAACCCACTTTCATCAATATAATCATCATAAGTAGGAGGCATGCTATCATCATAACAAATTTGCATATCAAAACTTGGGAGGCTAAAAATATCATCTTCATTAAACATAGCATCCCCAAGCTTGGGACAAACATTAATTGCAGCAAATATAGTCTCAAACTTGTCATTCTCATCAAACATAGCATCCCCAAGCTTGGGCATTTTCATATCATAAGCATAATCACTCTCATCATTAATAGTATGAATAGCACCAATAGTATAGCAATTATCATCATCACAATGAGTAATAGGAGCAACATCATTTGGGAGGGATACCTTTTTACCTTTGTTTCTCCATCTTTCCTTTTTCTTCTTCACATCATGTGTGGGTTTAACCCTCTTTTTTGAGCTCCTTATTAATGAGATTGGTTGAATAGAAAGCTCCTCCTCGTTACCTGACTCATCGTAAGAAATAATAGGAGGATATTGGGAAGTCTATTCCCTTTCATTAGTATTCTCTTCATCTTATATTTCTTTTATTTTCTTTATGTAATTGGCAATATAAGGATTTTCAATGCAATTCACCGCACAATACATAAAAATTTCTTCTAGATCTAAATCAAGAAATCTATCAAGATTAAATTTTGGAATACCCTCAGTTATACGTTTCATTTCTTCATACCCCAAAAGAAGACTAAGCTCTTTATGATGCTCAAGGGTAATCAAGTTATCACAATTTTTGAACACGATTTGATCATGAAACAAATAGCATTGGAGCTTTAAATGACCATGTTCATTGCAAAGTTCACAAGGATGGCGATAAATATTGAATCTTTCACTACAGGAATCAGCTACTTTGCCGTCCGCTAAGGCAGACGGCAAAGGCATGGATGGCGGACGGCAAGGGCCTTTGCTGTCTACCGCGGACGGCAAAAGGCGCCAGCAAAGATAGCATCAGTAAAGACCTTTGTTGCCGTCTGCTTTCGGAAGCGGACGGCAAAGGGGCCTTTGCCATCAGCGGTTGACGGCAAAGAAAGCCGACGGCAATAAATTCGCTGTTAGTCCGTTAGGTGACTAACGATAGTCTTTGCCATCAGCTGCTGACGGCAAAGAGCAGACGACCTTTGTCGTCGGCCAAATGACGTCAGTTGGACGTCACTGCCCACCAAGGCTTTGCCGTCCGCCACTGTAGGCAAACGCAAATGGGTCAGCTCCCGGGAAACACAGGTGGCTGCCATGTGGCTTCTTTGTCGTCCGCAACGGACGGCAAAGAGCCCGTTACCGTCGGTGGCAGACGACAAAGAGCCTGCATTGCATCTTTTTTTCTGTTTTTTAAATCCAACAATTTTCACAGCAAATATATATGACATATATATATATTTCACAGGGCTATTTCACAGCAAACATATGACATATCCAGCACATAAGTTTCATCGTACATACATATATAGTTCCATCCATTCATACATAGCAAGTTGCACATACACAATGTTCCATCCATACATATTACAATGCAAAGTTTCATGAAGATAGCAAGTTCCATCATAGCAAGCTAGAAGAATACTAGAAGAGAATGAAAGAAAAAACAAGCACTCCATCATAGCAAGCTAGCTTCCGTGAAGTGAATGAAATCTGCAAAATGGCAAATAAGAAAGTTAGAAAAAGGTGACTAGAAGAAGAAGACTAGAAGAAGAAGTATATGTCATTTATGAGCTAACTTAGGTGAAATGGATAACTTAGGTGAAATGGATCATTTATGAGCTAACTTAGTTGAAATGGATCATTTATGAGCTAACTAAGGTGAAATGGATCATTTATGAGCTAACTTAGTTGAAATGGATCGTTTATGAGCTTACTAAGGTGAAATGGATCATTTATGAGCTAACTTAGGTGAAATGGATCGTTTATGAGCTAACTTAGGTGAAATGGATCGTTTATAAGCTAATTTAGGTGAAATGGATCGTTTGTGAGCTAACTTAGGTGAAATGGATAGTTTATGAGCTAACCTAGGTGAAATGGATCGTTTATGAGCTAACTTAGGTAAAATGCATCATTTTAGAGCTAACCTAGGTAAGATGGGTCATTTTGGAGCTAACCTAGGTAAAATGGGTCATTTTAGAGCTAACCTCGGTAAAATGGATCATTTTGGAGCTAACCTAGGTAAAATGGGTCATTTTAGAGCTAACTTGGGTAAAATGGATCATTTATGAGCTAACTAAGGTAAAATGGGTCATTTTAGAGCTAACTTAGGTAAAATGGATCGTTTATGAGCTAACTAAGGTAAAATGGATCATTTTAGAGCTAACTTAGGTAAAATGGATCGTTTATGAGCTAACTAAGCTAATTATGCCATTTTGACATAAGTAAGCTAAGTACATGTCATTATTGAGGAAACCTAGTTAACTAAGCATATTAGAGCTAACTTAGGTCATTTTGGAGGAAACAAAGCTAAGTATAGATCATTTTAGAGCTAACTTAGGTAAAATGGATGGTTTTGGAGGTCAGTAAGCTTATTAAGTCATTTTGGAGGAAATAAAGCTAAGTCTAGGTCTTTATGCATTTGTTAAGCAAAACACTAGAGAAACTTACCGTGATCATGGAGGTGTAGGAGCGGGCTACTAATAATCTCGATCACTATCATCAATAAATGCATAATCATCATCATCACTATAATCAATGACGTGCTCATAGGGTTCAGCGACATCAACATGTGGAAGGCCACCTTGACGTAATCGGTCAAGCATTGACAGGTCATCAGCAATAGTGACCTCTTCTTGTTCCGGCTCTTCTTGTTCCTCCTCTGGGGTGATGCCGGATTCACTGTCGCTGTCTACTTCAATGTTTTGGGGTGAAGTATAGCGGTTCTTGAAACGTTTTTTGGAAAGACGTGTCTCTTGGAAGAATTCTCCTTCATATGTGTCTGGGTTAATGTGAGGTTCATAATCCTCTTCCTTTGGGGGAGATAGTCTAGCACGTGGCGGCTCTTCATAAACGACATCCCAACCTTTCAAATTTGGGTTAGTTTGGCAGGCCCACGGTAGATAGAATACTTGGGTTGCCTGTTGAGCCGTAATATAGACATCAGGAACATCTAAATGGGTGCTTTGTTTGATTTCAACTAGCCCTATATGTTCATGAGTCCTTCTAGTCTCCTTCGACTGAAACCAATAACATTTGAAGACTACGACATTCGGTGGGTTTTCACCATAGAATAGAAGTTCATAAATTGCTTCAACTCTCTCGGTACCTCCTTCGCCGATAGCAGATACACAACAATTTGTAGACTTTCGGTTGGCCATAGATAGCTCTTTGCCACAGGTACGAAAGCGATACCCGTTGATGTCGTATTTGTCAAATGAACGGACCTTATAGTCAAAAGCATTAGCGACTTGTCTCAATTCGGCGTCCATAGACTCTGAATTAGCCTACAAGTTTAATACGAAAGGATTGTTGCATTAGGCACAAATTAGCGAATGAAATGAAATGGAAGAATAGAAATTACCGTTTGTTTGAACCAAGAGATGAAACCGGGATAGCCGCCTCCTTGCTTTGCGAGAAGCTCATACTCTTCGACGGAATCCTTTTGCATCACCGCTCCATACGAGAATATGGCAACATATCGACTGTATGAAATATCCAGGAATAAGAGCTGTTCAAAGGAAATAGAAGTTGCGAAACAATGTACCAAGAACTTACTAGATGGACGGCCGCACTTCTGTCAGGTTGTTGAAGATATACAACAAAATGGTCCTCCATTCTTCGTTATCCAAAGATACTGGTTTGGAACCACTGGCTGGTGTGAGATTCCCTTTGAATAGGCTGAGGTTGGATCCACCCTTTTTAGGGTCGTCAGCATTGTACCGAGGCTTCGGATTATGCAAATGACGATTTTTGGCTTCGTAGTGTGCTGTCACGAAGTTTGCCGCCTCCTCAGTGATGAATGCCTCAGCCACCGATGCTTCAATTCTACGTTTATTTTTACATTTTTCTCGAAGCGTCTTCAGCATCCTCTCAGTTGGGTAGCACCAACGATTTTGCATGGGCCCCCCAATCTTGCCTCGGTCGGCAGATGCAAAATCAAATGCTGCATTGGATTAAAGAAGCCCGGTGGAAAGATCTTCTCTAACTTGCAGATCAACTCCGGCGCCAACTCTTCCATTTCTTCTAGCACACTAGGCGATAGTTATTTCGCACAAAGAACACAGAAGAAATAGCTGAGTCCTGCCAGTACTAGCCATTCATCCTTAGGGATGAAGCCACGCAACATCACCGGCATTACCCTCTCAATCCATATGTGCCAATCATGACTCTTGAGACCAAAAATCTTCAATTTATCAAGACTCGCTCCCCTCTTTAGATTCGCTGGATACCCATCAGGGAACATCAACTGCATTATCACCCACAAGATAATTTCCCTCATAGCTGGCCTTCCAAGATTGAACCATGCCTTTGGCTTCGTCCAGTTCTGCTTTCCTTTCGGTTCTTTCATGTTTTGTAACGGCCTATCACATAGCGCCTCCAGATCGACTCTAGCCTTAGTATTATCCTTTGACTTCCCATCTATGCCGAACAATGTACCAAAAAGTGCCTCGGCGATATTCTTCTCAGTGTGCATCACGTCGATGTTGTGTGGGCAAAGGAGGTCTTTGAAGTAAGGCAGATCCCATAAGCATGTCTTGTGAGTCCAGGCGTGTTTAGAATTATACCCCTTCAAGTACCCTGGACACTCTGGATCTGGCTCGAGAGCGTTTAACTGATCCAGGGTCTGTTGGCCTGTCAATGTAGGTGGTGCAGAGTTTTTGACAACTCTACCTCTGATGAAGTTCTTCTTGTCTTTTCTGAGCTTATGGCGAGGATCCAGGAACTGTCTATGCATGTTGAAGCAAGAAAACTTGCGACCGGCCTGAAGCCAACGAAACTCAAGAGCTCCCTTGCATGTGGGGCATGGGAACCTTCCATGCACACACCAGCCAACGAATAGCGCATACGCCGGCAAGTCATGCGTCGAGTACATGTACCAGACACGCATTATGAAGTTCCGTTTGCTATAGGCGTCGTATGTCTTGAACCCATTATCCCAGGCTTCTTGCAATTCGTCCTTAAGCGGCTGCATGTACACATTCATATTTTTCCCCAGATAGTTGGGCCCTGGAATTATCAACGTCAGGAAAATGTTCTTTCTTTGCATAATCTGTCCGGGGGGAGATTGAGTGGAAAGACAAATACGGGCCAACAACTATATTGGGTTGTCGTCAGACCAAACACACTGAACCCATCCGTGCTGACGCCGACTCGAGGATGCCTCGGATCTGCCACTTTGTCATCATGTAATTCATCAAACTTCTTCCACGCAACACCATCCGATGTGTGTACCATCATCAGATTCCCATCTGCATCTAGTTCGGTTCTTTTGCCCGTTTTGTGCCATGTCATCTGTCTGGCTGTCTCTTCGACCATGAAAAGACGTTGAAGTCTTGGTACGATTGGCATATACCAAAGAACACTAACGGGGATTTTGGTCTGCGTCTTCTCACCCATACCGTTGTCTACCACAACATACCTGGAAGACTTGCAAATGGGACAATAGTTCAAGTCCGCATATTCAAGCCTAAATAAGGCACATCCTTTCTCACAGGCATGTATCTTCTCATAGGGCATCTTCAGTGCACGGAGGATTTTGTCTGACTGGTACAGGTTTGCAGGCATTACATGGCCTTTGGGTAGAAAGCGTCCAAATACTGTCATCATTGCGTCGTAGCATTCTCTGCCCAAGTTGAACTGAGCCTTCAGAGCCATTACTTGTGAGATGGCATCCAACTGACAAAGCTCAGTGTGCTCATGGAGCAGACGTTTTGAAGACTCCAACATTTCATTGAAGGCCTTTGCAGATTCCTCCATCTCCTCGTCCGAATCCCGAGCATCATCCATGTCTTGCACCATGTTTTCCATCCCGGTACCATGCTCGTCGGTGCGAGGACGAACCACCTCAGCTCGGTCACATTGGGCAGACTCACCATGAAATGTCCACACCGTATAATTGGGCGTAAAACCACTCTTCTGCAGGTGTTTGCCCATTTCAGCCTCTGTCCTCTTTTCCCAATTGTCGCACTGGGAACAGGGGCACCAGGTTTTCCTCTGGCCATTTGCAAATGCGGCTTGCATAAATGCCTTGGTTTTTGTGAACCATTCAGTGCTCCATTTGTTCTGACCAGTGTGACCGGTGTACATCCACGCACGATCACTCATCTTGACTTTCAGAGCTACTGGACAAACAACAAATATATATATATATATATAACTCACCATGTATATATTCATCAGTTGATCTAGTTTGTCAATTTTATTACGTCCATGCAACCTACACTCTAATAGGTAATGATAGGTCCTAATCCCACCCGAGTATGTGTAGATTGGGTTCATTTTCCCATGCTATGCTCCGGATCCGACGCAAAATTTCGGCAGCACCTCCCCGCTGTTCTCTTGATACACGTCTCTCCAATAAACAAAGAGGATGTGTACCCGGAGAACAACAGGGGAGGCACTGACAAAATTTATGCGTCGGATCCGGAGCAAAGCATATGGGAAAACGAACCCAATCTACACATACTCGGGCTGTCCATGGATAGCGTTGGACAATTCGAAAGAATCACGGTTATAAATATGCAAATGCATGCATATTTATAGATGTAACCCTTTCGAACGGGAGATGCATAGTGGCTACGCATACTGATGATTGACACCTATAGCTAGCAAGTTTCATCGGCACGAAGACCGGAACAGAGCAAATGAAGGGGGGAGAAGGAGATGTCATTTGTGCTCACTAACGAACGCAGGGGCGGAGCTCGTCGAACGCATGGGGAGGTCGTCAAACACCACACCCTCGCAGCGACGAAACAACTGCACATTTGAATCCACCCGATCAACACAAATATGTATGATGTTTTGCATAACAAAATAAAAAAATATACGACCTAACTCATAATTCACAAATATATGACCCCGTCGGCCTCTGGAAGGCCAAAGAGCGCCTTTTCAGGAGGTGTCGGGGGTTGGGGTGTCGTGTCGTTTTCTTCTTCGACCTCGTCGTCCTCTTTTTCTTCTTGTTGTTGTTCTTCTTCTTCTTCTCCCCTCATCATCATCTTCTTCTTCTTCTTCTTCTTCTTCTTCCACTTCTACATATTCTTCTTTTTTTCTTCTTCTTCTTTTTTCATCTTTTTTCTACTTCTTTTAATTATATGACTAATTATCTAAAACCCATGCACTAAATCTAACACTAACACATATCTAGCACTAAATTTAACACTAACAATTAAACAGCAAAAAAAGAAAAAACAGAAAAATAACTCACCGGAGCCGACGGGGGCCAGGGCTTCGCAGCGGCAGGGTGGCGGTGGCAACGGGGCCGCATGGCTCCGGCCGGGGCGGTGAAGCTCACGGGGGAGGGGCGGTGAGCGGCGGCGCCGAGCCAGCAGGGAGGCGGGGGCGATGGGGCCGCGGTGGCGCCGGGGCGGTGGGGCGGTCGGGCGGCGACGTGGTGGGGTGCCGAGGCGGCGGGGTGGTGGGGCGACGGGGCGTCGGCGGGTGGGTGAGGCGGCAGGGTGGTGGGGCGACGGGGCAAGCGGGGTGGGGCTCGGCCGTTAGTTAGGTTAGTTCTTTGGCGTCTGCCCCACCTTTGCCGTCCGCTTTTTTTCTCTTTGCCGTCTGCTAGTAGACGACAAAGAGGGGGGCTCGTTAAGTTTTTCTGATCAGTGCATTAGTGGGGGCCACCTCTCTCTTTGTCGTCTGCCAGCTAACGGCAAAGAATTGGCTGATGGCAAAGACCTTCTTTGCCATCAGCCATTTCGTTGTCGTCCGTTTTCCTGAAGCGGACGGCAAAGACCTTCTTTGCCGTCAGCCAGGAGACGACAAAGAACTGGCAGACGGCAAATAAGCTAATTCCAGTAGTGTTTCAGCACAATCATCTAGCCTCTCTTGCAATCATTTAGTTTCTAAATACTTATGCCTCTTGCAAAATCTATCTTCTCTATTTGGTGTGTACTTGCAAATTCTATGCACTCCACAAAAGTTGACATGCTTATAAGAGACATTTTCATCATGACTAGTGCAATCATCATTAGTACTATGGATATTCAAGGAGTTCATACTAACAACATTGCAATCATGCCCATCATTCAAAGATTTAGTGCCAAACATTTTACAGACTTCTTCTTCTAGCATTTGAGCACAATTTTCCTTTCCATCATTCTCACGAAAGATATTAAAAAGATGGAGCGTGTGACGAAAACTTAATTCCATTTTTTTGTAGTTTTCTTCTATAAACTAAACTAGTGCTAAAACAAGAAACTAAAAGATTCGATTGCAAGATCTAAAGATATACCTTCAAGCACTCACCTCCCCGGCAACGGCGCCAGAAACTGCTTGATGTCTACTACGCAACCTTCTTCTTGTAGACGTTGTTGGGACTCCAAGTGCAGAGGTTTGTAGGACAGTAGCAAATTTCCCTCAAGTGGATGACCTAAGGTTTATCAATCCATGGGAGGCGTAGGATGAAGATGGTCTCTCTCAAACAACCCTGCAACCAAATAACAAAGAGTCTCTTGTGTCCCCAACACACCCAATACAATGGTAAATTGTATAGGTGCACTAGTTCGGCGAAGAGATGGTGATACAAGTGCAATATGGATGGTAGATATAGGTTTTTGTAATGTGAAAATACAAAACAGCAAGGTAGCAAGTGATAAAAGTGAGGGTAAACGGTATTGCAATGCGTTGAAACAAGGCATAGGGTTCATACTTTCACTAGTGCAAGTTCTCTCAACAATAATAACATAATTGGATCACATAACTATCCCTCAACATGCAACAAAGAGTCACTCCAAAGTCACTAATAGCGGAGAACAAACAAAGAGATTATTGTAGGGTACGAAACCACCTCAAAGTTATTCTTTGGGATCGATCTATCATAGAGTTCGTACTAAAATAACACCTTAAGACACAAATCAACCAAAACCCTAATGTCACCTAGATACTCCAATGTCACCTCAAGTATCCGTGGGTATGATTATACGATATGCATCAAACAATCTCAGATTCATCTATTCAGCCAACACATAGAACTTCAAAGAGTGCCCCAAAGTTTCTACCGGAGAGTCAAGACGAAAACGTGTGCCAACTCCTATGCATGAGTTCACGAGGTTACGGAACCCGCAAGTTGATCACCAAAACATACATCAAGTAGATCACGTGAATATCCCATTGTCACCACAGATAAGCACATGCAAGACATACATCAAGTGTTCTCAAATCCTTAAAGACTCAATCCGATAAGATAACTTCAAAGGGAAAACTCAATCCATTACAAGAGAGTAGAGGGGGAGAAACATCATAAGATCCAACTATAATAGCAGAGCTCGTGGTACATCAAGATCGTACCATCTCAAGAACACGAGAGAGAGAGAGAGATCAAACACATAGCTACTGGTACATATACTCAGCCCCGAGGGTGAACTACTCCCACCTCGTCATGGAGATCGCCGGGATGATGAAGATGGCCACCGGTGAGGGATTCCCCCTCCGGCAGGGTGCCAGAACAGGGTCCCGATTGGTTTTTGGTGGCTACAGAGGCTTGCGGCGGCGGAACTCCCGATCTATTCTGCTCCCCGATGTTTTTAGGGTATATGGACATATATAGGCGAAAGAAGTCAGTCAGGGGAGCCACGAGGGGCCCACTAGGGTGGGCAGCATGCCCAGGGGTAGGGCGCTCCTCCCTTCCTCGTGGCTTCCTCGAAGCTTCCCTGACGTCTACTCCAAGTCTCCTGGATTGCTTCCGTTCCAAAAATAACTCTCCCAAAGGTTTCATTCCATTTGGACTCCGTTTGATATTCCTTTTCTTTGAAACACTGAAATAGGCAAGAAAACAGCAATTTGGGCTGGGCCTCCGGTTAATAGGTTAGTCCCAAAAATAATATAAAAGTGTATAAATAAGCCCATTAAACATCCAAAACAGAATATATAATAGCATGGAACAATAAAAAAATATAGATACGTTGGAGACGTATCAAGCATCCCCAAGCTTAATTCCTGCCCGTCCTCGAGTAGGTAAATGATAAAAATAGAATTTTTGATGTGGAATGCTTCTTAGCATAATTTTCAATGTAATTCTTTTTATTGTGGCATGAATATTTAGATCCGAAAGATTCAAGATAAAAGTTTAATGTTGAGATAAAAACAATAGTACTTCAAACATGCTAACCAAGCAATTATGTCTTATCAAAATAACATAGCCAAAGAAAGCTTATCCCTACAAAATCATATAGTTAGGCCATGTTTCAATATCGTCACACAAACGTTCTCATCATGCATAACCCCGATGACAAGCCGAGCAATTGGTTCATACTTTTTAACGCGCTTCAACCTTTTCAACCCTTACGCAATACGTGAGCGCAAGCCATGGATATGGCACTATGGGTGGAGTAAAGTATAATGATGGGGGTTATGAGGGAAGACAAAAAGGTAGAAAGTCTCACATTGACGCGGTTAATCAATAGGCTATGGAGATGCCCATCAATTGATGTCAATGAGAGGAGTAGGGATTGCCATGCAACGGATGCACTAGAGCTATAAATGTATGAAAGCTCAACAAAAGAAACTAAGTGGGTGTGCATCCAACTTTCTTGCTCACGAAGACCTAGGGCATTTTGAGGAAGCCCATCATTGGAATATACAAGCCAAGTTCTATAATGAAAATTTCCCACTAGTATATGAAAGTGACAACATAGGAGACTCTCTATCATGAAGATCACGGTGCTACTTTGAAGCAGAAGTGTGGAAAAAGGATAGTAACATTGTCCCTTCTCTCTTTTTCTCTCATGTTTTTTTTCTTTGGGCCTTCTCTTTTTTCTTTGGCCTCTTCTCTTTTTTTTATTTTAGTCTGGAATCTCATCCCGACTTGTGGGGGAATCATAGTCTCCATCATCCTTTCCTCACATGGGACAATGCTCTAATAATGATGATCATCACACTTTTATTACTTACAAATTACAACTCAATACTTAGAAGAAAATATGACTCTATGTGAATGCCTCCGACGGTGTACCGGGATATGCAATGAATCAAGAGTGACATGTATGAAAAAATTATGAATAGTGGCTTTGCCACAAATACGATGTCAACTACATGATAGCAATTCACACTAAGCATAAGATAGAACAATAGTAGAAAGTATGAATTGCGAATATAAAGTGTAGGCCTAAATAATCTGTTCAAGGGAATGGCCAACACAATATACTGAGGACAACAAGATATAGTGAATGCACGGTCAAGTGACCAAAGTAAACCACAAGTAAGGAATTAGGGTTAGGGATAACCAAAGTCATGAAGACGAGGATGTATTGAAGGAAATATGCCCTAGGGGCAATAATAAAGTTGTTATTTGTATTTCCTTATATCATGATAAATGTTTATTATTCATTCTAGAATTGTATTAACCGGAAACTTAGTACATGTGTGAATAATAGAAAAAACAGAGTGTCACTAGTATGCCTCTACCTGACTAGGTCGTTAATCAAAGATGGCTAAGTTTCCTAGCCATCGACAAGAGTTGTCATTTGATGAACGGAATCACATCATTAGAGAATGATGTGATTGACTTGACCCATCCGTTAGCTTAGCACTATGATCGTTTAGTTTATTTCTATTGCTTTCTTCATAACTTATACATGTTCCTATGACTATGAGATTATGTAACTCCCGAATACCGGAGTAACACTTAGTGTGCTATCAAACGTCACAACGTAACTGGGTGATTATAAAGATGCTCTACAGGTGTCTCCGATGGTGTTTGTTGATTTGGCATAGATCGAGATTAGGATTTGTCATTCCGATTGTCGGAGAGGTATCTCTGGGCCCTCTCGGTAATGCACATCACTATAAGCCTTGCAAGCAATGCGACTAATGAGTTAGTTGCAGGATGTTGCATTACCGGAACGAGTAAAGAGACTTGTCGGTAATGAGATTGAACTAGGAATGATGATACCGACGATCGAATCTCGGGCAAGTAACATACCGATGACAAAGGGAACAACGTATGTTGTTATGCGGTTTGACCGATAAAGATCTTTGTAGAATACGTAGGAACAAATATGAGCATCCAGGTTCCGCTATTGGTTATTGACCGGAAGTGAGTCTCGGTCATGTCTACATAGTTCTCGAACCCATAGGGTCCGCACGCTTAACGTTCGATGACGATCGGTATTATGAGTTTATGTGTTTTGATGTACCGAAGGTTGTTCAGAGTCCCGAATATGATCACGGACATGACGAGGAGTCTGAAATGGTCGAGACATAAAGATCGATATATTGGAAGGCTATGTTTGGACACCGGAATGGTTCCGGATGAGTTCGGGCATTCTCCGGAGTACCGGGAGGTTACCGGAACCCCCCGGGGAGTCAATGGGCCTTATTGGGCCTTAGTGGGAGAGAGGAGGAGGCGGCCAGGTGGATGGCGCACCCCCAAAGCCCAATCCGAATTGGGGTGCGGGGCCGGGCCCCCTTTCCTTCTCTCCTTCTCCCTCTTCCTTCTTCTCCTACTCGAACTAGGGAAGGGGGGGAACCTACTCCTACTTGGAGTAGGACTCCACCTTGGGCGCGCCATAGAGAGGGCCGGCCCTCCCCTCCTCCCCTCCTTTATATACGGGGGAGGGGGGCACCCCATAGACACACAAGTTGACAGTTGTCTTAGCATGTGCGGTGCCCCCCTCCAAATATTTCCACCTTGGTCATATCGTTGTAGTGCTTAGGTGAAGCCCTGCGCCGGTAACTTCATCATCACCGTCACCATGTCGTCGTGCTGACGAAACTCTCCCTCGGCCTCAACTGGATCAAGTGTACGAGGGACGTCACCGATCTGAATGTGTGCAGATCACGGAGGTGCCGTGCGTTCGGTACTTGGATCGGTTGGATCGTGAAGACGTTCGACTACATCAACCGCGTTACTAAACGCTTCCGCTTTCGGTCTACGAGGGTACGTGGACACACTCTCCCCGCTCATTGCTATGCATCACCTAGATGGATCTTGCGTGTGCGTAGGATACATTTTGAAATTACTGCGTTTCCCAACAGTGGCATCTGAGCCAGGTCTATGCGTAGATGTTATATGCACGAGTAGAACACAAAGAGTTGTGGGCGATAATAGTCATACTGCTTACTAGCATGTCATACTTTGATTCAGCAGTATTGTTGGATGAAGCGGCTCAGACCGACATTACGCGTACGCTTACGCGAGACTGGTTCTACCGACGTACTTCGCACACAGGTGGCTAGTGGGTGTCTGTTTCTCCAACTTTAGTTGAATCGAGTGTGACTACGCCCGGTCCTTGTTGAAGGTTAAAACAGCAAACTTGACGAAAAATCATTGTGGTTTTGATGCGTAGGTAAGAACGGTTCTTGCTAAGCCCGTAGCAGCCACGTAAAACTTGCAACAACAAAGTAGAGGACGTCTAACTTGTTTTTGCAGGGCATGATATGATATGATATGATATGGTCAAGACGTGATTATATAAATTGTTGTATGAGATGATCATGTTTTGTAACACAGTTATCGGCAACTGGCAGGAGCCATATGGTTGTCGCTTTATTGTATGAAATGCAATCACCATGTAATTGCTTTACTTTATCACTAAGCGGTAGTGATAGTCGTAGAAGCAATAGTTGGCGAGACGACAATGATGCTTCGATGGAGATCAAGGTGTCAAGCCGGTGACGATGGTGATCATGACAGTGCTTTGGAGATGGAGATCAAAGGCACAAGATAATGATGGCCATATCATATCACTTATATTCATCGCATGTGATGTTTATCCTTTATGCATCTTATTTTTCTTAGTACGGCGGTAGCATTATAAGATGATCTCTCACTATATTTCAAGGTACAAGTGTTCTCCCCGAGTATGCACCGTTGCTACAGTTCGTCGTGCCGAGACACCACGTGATGATCGGGTGTGATAAGCTCTATGTTCACATACAACGGGTGCAAGCCAGTTTTGCACACGCAGAATACTTGGGTTAAACTTGACGAGCCTAGCATATGCAGATATGGCCTCGTAACACTAAGACCGAAAGGTCGAGCGTGAATCATATAGTAGATATGATCAACATAGTGATGTTCACCATTGAAAACTACTCCATCTCACGTGATGATCAGACATGGTTTAGTTGATTTGGATCAGGTGATCACTTAGATGATTAGAGGGATGTCTATCTAAGTGGGAGTTCTTAAGTAATATGGTTAATTGAACTTTAACTTATCATGAACTTAGTACCTGATAGTATTTTGCATGTCTATGTTGTTGTAGATAAATGGCCCGTGCTGTTGTTCCGTTGAATTTTAATGCCTTCCTAGAGAAAGCTAAGTTGAAAGATGATGGTAGCAATTACACGGACTGGGTCCGTAACTTGAGGATTATCCTCATTGTTGCACAGAAGAATTACGTCCTGGAAGCACCGCTAGGTGCCAAACCCGCTGTAGAAGCAACGCCAGATGTTATGAATGTCTGGCAGAGCAAAGCTGACGACTACTCGATAGTTCAGTGTGCCATGCTTTACGGCTTAGAACCGGGACTTCAACGATGTTTTGAACGTCATGGAGCATATGAGATGTTCTAGGAGTTGAAGTTAGTATTTCAAGCAAATGCCCGGATTGAGAGATATGAAGTCTCCAATAAGTTCTACAGCTGCAAAATGGAGGAGAATAGTTCTGTCAGTGAGCATATAGTCAGAATGTCTGGGTACCACAATCACTTGACTCAGCTGGGACTTAATCTTCCAGTTGATAGTGTCATTGGCAGAGTTCTTCAATCACTGCCACCAAGCTACAAAAGCTTCATGATGATCTATAATATGCAAGGGATGGATAAGACAATTCCTGAGCTCTTCGCAATACTAAAGGCTGCGGAGGTAGAAATCAAGAAGGAGCATCAAGTGTTGATGGTCAACAAGACCACCAGTTTCAAGAAAAAGGGTTAAGGGAAGAAGGGGAACTTCAAGAAGAACGGCGAACAAGTTGCTGCTCAAGTGAAGAAGCCCAAGTCTGGACCTAAGCCTGAGACTGAGTGCTCTACTGCAAAGGGACTGGTCACTGGAAGCGGAACTGACCCAAGTATTTGGCGGAGAAGAAGGATGGCAAAGTGAAAGGTATATTTGACATACATGTTATTGATGTGTACTTTACTAATGCTCGCAGTAGCGCCTGGGCATTTGATACTGGTTCTGCTGCTAATATTTGCAACTCGAAACAGGGGCTACGTATTAAGTGAAGATTGGCTAAGGACGAGGTGACGATGCGCGTGGGAAATGGTTCCAAAGTCGATGTGATCGCCGTCGGCACGCTACCTCTACATCTACCTTCGGGATTAGTTTTAGACCTGAATAATTGTTATTTGGTGCCAGCGTTAAGCATGAACATTATATCTGGATCTTGTTTGATGCGAGACGGTTATTCATTTGAATCAGAGAATAATTGTTGTTCTATTTATATGAGTAATATCTTTTATGGTCATGCACCCTTGATGAGTGGTCTGTTTTTACTAAATCTTCATAGTTGTGATACACATATTCATAGTATTGAAGCCAAAAGATATAAGTTTAATAATGATAGTGCAACTTATTTGTGGCACTGCCGTTTAGGTCATATTGGTGTAAAGCGCATGAAGAAACTCCATTCTGTTGGGCTTTTGGAATCACTTGATTATGAATCACTTGATGCTTGTGAACCATGCCTCATGGGAAGATGACTAAGACTCCATTCTCCGGAACAATGGAGCGAGCAATAGACTTGTTGGAAATAATACATACTGATGTATGCGGTCCGATGAGTGTTGATGCTCGCGGCGGGTATCGTTATTTTCTGACCTTCACAGATGATTTGAGCAGATATGGGTATATCTACTTGAGGAAACATAAGTCTAAAACATTTGAAAAGTTCAAAGAATTTCAGAGTGAAGTGGAAAATCATCGTAACAAGGAAATAAAGTTTCTACCATCTGATCGTGGAGGAGAATATTTGAGTTACGAGTTTGGTCTTCATTTGAAACAATGCGGAATAGTTCCGCAACTCACGCCACCCGGAACACCACAGCGTAATGGTGTGTCCGAACGTCGTAATCTTACTTTATTAGATATGGTGCGATCTATAATGTCTCTTACTGATTTACCGCTATCGTTTTGGGGTTATGCTTTAGAGAAGGCTGCATTCATGTTAAATAGGGCACCATCTAAATCCGTTGAGACGACACCATATGAACTGTGGTTTGGCAAAAACCCAAGTTGTCGTTTCTTAAAGTTTGGGGCTGCGATGCTTATGTGATAAAGCTTCATCCTGATAAGCTCGAACCCAAATCGGAGAAATGTGTCTTCATAGGATACCCAAAGGAGACTGTTGGGTACACCTTCTATCACAGATCCGAAGGCAAGATATTCGTTGCTAAGAATGGATCCTTTCTAGAGAAGGAGTTTCTCTCGAAAGAAGTGAGTGGGAGGAAAGTAGAACTTGATGAGGTAATTGTACCTGCTCCCTTATTGGAAAGTAGTTCATCACAGAAATCAGTCCCAGTGATTCCTACACCAGTAAGTGAGGAAGTTAATGATGATGATCATGACACTTCTGATCAAGTTACTACCAAACCTCGTAGGTCAACCAGAGTAAGATCCGCACCAGAGTGGTACGGTAATCCTGTTCTGGAGGTCATGTTACTTGACCATGACAAACCTACGGACTATGAGGAAGCGATGATGAGCCCAGATTCCGCAAAATGGCTTGAGGCCATGAAATCTGAGATGGGATCCATGTATGAGAACAAAGTGTGGACTTTGGTTGACTTGCCCGATGATCGGCAAGCCATAGGGAATAAATGGATCTTCAAGAAGAAGACTGACGCTGACGGTAATATTACTGTCTATAAAGCTCGACTTGTTGCGAAAGGTTTTCGACAAGTTCAAGGAGTTGACTACGATGAGACCTTCTCACCCGTAGCGATGCTTAAGTCCGTTCGAATCATGTTAGCAATTGCCGCATTTTATGATTATGAAATTTGGCAAATGGATGTCAAAACTGCATTCCTTAATGGATATCTTAAAGAAGAGTTGTATATGATGCAACCAGAAGGTTTTGTTGATCCAAAAGCTACTAACAAAGTGTGCAAGCTCCAACGATCAATTTATGGACTGGTGCAAGCCTCCCGGAGTTGGAATATACGCTTTGATAGTGTGATCAAAGCATATGGTTTTATACAGACTTTTGGAGAAGCCTGTATTTACAAGAAAGTGAGTGGGAGCTCTGTAGCATTTCTGATATTATATGTGGATGACATATTGTTGATCGGAAATGATACTGAATTTCTGAATTGCATAAAAGGATACTTGCATAAGAATTTTTCAATTAAAGACCTCGGTGAAGCTGCTTATATATTAGGCATCAAGATCTATAGATATAGATCAAGACGCTTAATTGGACTTTCACAAAGCACATAGCTTGATAAAGTTTTGAAGAAGTTCAAAATGGATCAAGCAAAGAAGGGGTTCTTGCCTGTGTTACAAGGTGTGAAGTTGAGTCGGACTCAATGCCCAACCACTGCAGAAGATAGAGAGAAAATGAAAGTCATTCCCTATACTTCAGCATAGGTTCTATCATGTATGCAATGCTGTGTACCAGACCTGATGTGTGCCTTGCTATTAGTTTAGCAGGGAGGTACCAAAGTAATCCAGGAGTGGATCACTGGACAGCGGTAAAGAACATCCTGAAGTACCTGAAAAGGACTAAGGATATGTTTCTCGTTTATGGAGGTGACAAAGAGCTCGTCGTAAACGGTTACGTCGATGCAAGCTTTGACACTGATCCGGATGACTCTATGTCACAAACCGGATACGTATTTTTATTGAATGGTGGAGCTGTCAGTTGGTGGAGTTCCAAGCAGAGCGTCGTGGCGGGATCTACGTGTGAAGCGGAATACATAGCTGCTTCGGAAGCAGAAAATGAAGGAGTCTGGATGAAGGAGTTCATATTCGATCTAGGTGTCATACCTAGTGCATCGGTTCCAATGAAAATATTTTGTGACAATACTAGTGCAATTGCCTTGGCAAAGGAATCCAGATTTCACAAGAGAACCAAGCACATCAAGAGACGCTTCAATTCCATCCACGATCAAGTCAAGGAGGGAGACATAGAGATTTGCAAGATACATACAAACCTGAATGTTGCTGACCCGTTGACTAAGCCTCTCTCACGAGCAAAACATGATCAGCACCAAGACTCCATGGGTGTTAGAATCATTACAATGTAATCTAGATTATTGACTCTAGTGCAAGTGGGAGACTAAAGGAAATATGCCCTAGAGTCAATAATAAAGTTTTTATTTATATTTCCTTATATCATGATAAATGTTTATTATTCATGCTAGAATTGTATTAACCGGAAACTTAGTACATGTGTGAATACATAGAAAAAATAGAGTGTCACTAGTATGCCTCTACTAGACTAGCTCGTTAATCAAAGATGGTTAAGTTTCCTAGCTATGGACAAGAGTTGCCATTTGATGAACGGGATCACATCATTAGAGAATGATGTGATTGACTTGATCCATCCGTTAGCTTAGCACTATGATCGTTTTGTTTATTGCTATTGCTTTCTTCATAATTTATACATGTTCCTATGACTATGAGATTATGTAACTCCCGAATACCGGAGGAACACTTAGTGTGCTATCAAACGTCACAACGTAACTTGGTGATTATAAAGATGCTCTACAGGTGTCTCCGATGGTGTTTGTTGAGTTGGCATAGATCGAGATTAGGATTTGTCACTCCGATTGTCGGAGAGGTATCTCTGGGCCCTCTCAGTAATGCACCTCACTATAAGCCTTGCAAGCAATGTGACTAATGAGTTAGTTGCGGGATGTTGCATTACGGAACGAGTAAAAAGACTTGCCAGTAACGAGATTGAACTAGGTATGATGATACCGACGACCGAATCCTCGGGCAAGTAACATACCGATGACAAAGGGAACAACGTATGTTGTTATGCGGTTTGATCGATAAAGATCTTCGTAGAATATGTCGGAACCAATATGAGCATCCAGGTTCCGCTATTGGTTATTGACCGGAAGTGGGTCTCGGTCATGCCTACATAGTTCTCGAACCCGTAGGGTCCGCACGATTAACTTTCGATGACGATCGGTATTATGAGTTTATGTGTTTTGATGTACCGAAGGTTGTTCAGAGTCCCGAATATGATCACGGACATGACGAGGAGTCTGAAATGGTCGAGACATAAAGATCTATATATTGGAATGCTATGTTTGGACACCGGAATGGTTCCGGATGAGTTCGGGCATTTTCCGGAGTACCGGGAGGTTACCGGAACCCCCCGGGGAGTCAATGGGCCTTATTGGGCCTTAGTGGGAGAGAGGAGGAGGCGGCCAGGTGGAAGGCGCCCCCCAAGCCCAATCCGAATTGGGGTGGGGGGCCGGCCCCCCTTTCCTTCTCTCCTTCTCCCTCTTCCTTCTTCTCCTACTCCAACTAGGGAAGGTGGGAAACCTACTCCTACTGGGAGTAGGACTCCCCCTTGGGCGCGCCATAGAGAGGGCCAGCCCTCCCCTCCTCCCCTCCTTTATATACGGGGGAGGGGGCACCCCATAGACACACAAGTTGACAGTTGTCTTAGCCGTGTGCGGTGCCCCCCTCCACAGATTTCCACCTCGGTCATATCGTTGTAGTGCTTAGGCGAAGCCTGCGTCGGTAACTTCATCATCACCGTCACCGCGCCATCGTGCTGACGAAACTCTCCCTCGACCTCAGTTGGATCAAGAGTACGAGGGACGTCACCGAGCTGAACGTGTGCAGATCGCGGAGGTGCCGTGCGTTTGGTACTTTGATCGGTTGGTTCGCGAACACGTTCGAGTACATCAACCGTGTTACTAAACGCTTCCGCTTTCGGTCTACGAGGTACGTGGACACACTCTCCCTGCTCGTTGCTATGCATCACCTAGATGGATCTTGCGTGTGCATAAGATTTTTTTTGAAATTACTGCGTTTCCCAACATGTATCCCGATGTTCACTTCCTTGGAGGGAAGCTAGTCACCGTTAGAGAGGTGGATGTTACCACGAAGGCTCACCCTATTCTCCTTGAGATATCACCACGAAGGGGATTCTCAACCACTAGTGGTAGACCTGGAGGCGGCTTCCAAACCTTCACAAACTTTCCGGGGGACAAATCACAAGTTGATTCCTCACCGGAGCACTCCTACCGCCTAGGAGTCTCCAACCTCCAAGAGTAACAAGAACAAAGGGGAAATGCTCAAGACTTGCTCAAATCACGAATTCCTTTGGTCAAGAGAGAGAGAGGGAGTGGATCTATCACTTGATTGACAAAACTCTCAAGAACTCTCACGAATCTCTCCGGGATCTAAGATTTGGTGTAGGAGAAGTGAGAGGGAGCCACTTGTGTTCTTGGGGCGATTTGGGATGAAGTAGTCAACCCTCTACCGGATGGGTAGAGGGATATATATAGTGGTAGTGCAAATATGACCGTTGGAGTATAAGTGGTTGTGCCTGGTCGGACATCCGGGCCTGGGGCCGGACATCTGGCCGCTATGAAGTGTGTACACACGTATGCAGAAAAACAGGCTACAGGGCCTGGACATCTGGCCGAAGCCCGGACATCTGGCCAAACTTGGGGCCCCGGACATCCGGCCAACTGCCGAACATCCGGCGTATACAAACAACATTTCGGTAAGGTTTCTGGACATCTACGGTCGGGCATCCGGGTCAGGGGCCGGACATTCGGCGATTTCATAGAAATCATACGCCCTCTGGATAGCAGTGGCCGGACATCTGGGGAAAAGCCCGGACATCCGGCCAACACAAAAACTGCAGCCGCCCCAAAAGTAAAACATGCATAACTTTCACATCCGGACTCCGATTTTGATGATCTTGGGCTCGTTTTGAAGCTATGGAAAAGCTCCAGGTCCTCACATAGAGAACCACCCAAGATAAACCAAAATGGAGGGTGAAAATTATGGAAAGGTAAGATCATATACTTTGGGGAACCTATTTGGCTATGGATTTACTTTGGTAGATGTATAGGCATATTGTATTTGTATTGGATATGAGTGAAATATGCCTATGTTGGAATATGATGTGAGAAGAATAGAAATAGATGATGTTGACTTGAGCAATTCCATCACTAACCCCTTTGATCCCCTCTTAATAGTGCAGGATCCCTATAACTCAAGAATCATAAAAGAACTATACTAGATAGCTTCCGGAAACTCATTCTTGAGCATATATCCTTTTCGATGGTCATCGATCCTCACATCTAAAGCCAAAGGAACTAATACCTTTGACTAGAGCCTTTCACTTGAGATTTACATTGATGTTTCTTCATGGCTCAAGTTGAAGGCAAGACATTGGAGAAGTCTTCAAGTAGCTCCCTCATACACAATGTGGGAAGCTTTGCTTTGCATTCATCTTCACTTGTACATCATCATTAATTACTTGATGGCATCCTTTGATGAGCACCAAGCTCATGAGAATTACCTAACCCACATAACATAGACAACACATAGTATGGGTTAGTACACAAAGCACAATTGATAAATTCTTACCATACCACAAGATCTCATGTGGCACATGATATGCGCTTGTGTGTTGACCATCTTAGAGGTCAATCTTTGATCTTCATCTTGGTCAACATTTTATCTTTGCTCCATGATTGATATTGATGTCTTGAAGGCCATATTTATATCTTCACTATGCTTCATTTCTTCAAGACATAATAACCAATATCTCAATTCACCATGGCCATATCAAGTTTCTCCTTGAATATCATATTGGACATCATTTGCTCATTCTCATGCTCCAACATAGTATCTTGAGAGGCACAATGAATTCTTCACTTGAATTACTTGGTTCAATACATAATAATCCATGACTCAACATATGAGCTCATAATGATCCTATCTTCAAGCATATGTAGAATTCTTCTCTTTAATCATTCTCTCAAGATCTTGATCCGTCATGGTTCAATCCATAAGCCTTGATGCATGCACAACAATATGTATACGACATTCATTTCGAATCCATTCTATCTCCTTCTTGCATCACCATGGAACAAACATCCTTCAGTTCATCCAATATTCTTCATGCATTGGAAATGGAACTTTCCTTGAAATGTATAACTCAATGCAAACATTAGTCCATTAGGATTGTCATGAATTACCAGAACCACACATGGGGACTACATGTACTTTCACATGGAGCATATGAGATGTTCCAAGAGTTGAAGTTAATATTTCAAGCAAGTGCCCGAGTTGAGAGATATGAAGTCTCCAACAAGTTCTATAGCTGCAAGATGGAGGAGAATAGTTCTGTCAGTGAACATATACTCAAAATGTCTGGGTATCATAACCACTTGACTCAGCTGGGAGTTAATCTTCCTGATGATAGTGTCATTGACAGAGTTCTTCAATCACTGCCACCAAGTGAAAGGATCGATATAGTTGACTAGATGGGGGGGTGAATAGGCAACTACCAATTTTTAGCTTTTCTTTACCAAATTAAACTTTGCATCAAAGTAGGTTGTCTAGATATGCAACTAGGTGAGCAACCTATATGATGGAACAACAAAAAGCACACAAGCAAGCAAGGGATATAACACAAATAAGCTTGCACAAGTAAAGGCACGAGATAACCAAGAGTGGAGTCGGTGAAGACGAGGATGTGTTACCGAAGTTCCTTCCTTTTGAGGGGAAGTACGTCTCCGTTGGAGAGGTGTGGAGAAACAATGCTCCCCACGAAGCCACTAGGGCCACCGTATTCTCCTCTCGCCCTCACACAATGCGAGATGCCGTGATTCCACTATTGGTGCCCTTGGAGGCGGCGACCGGACCTTACAAACAAGGTTGGGGCAATCTCCACAACTTAATTGGAGGCTCCCAACAACACCACGAAGCTTCACCACAATGGAATATGGCTCCGCGGTGACCTCAACCGTCTAGGGTGCTTAAACACCCAAGAGTACCAAGATCCACAAGGGATTAGTGGGGGGAATCAAATTTCTCTTGGTGGAAGTGTAGATCGGGGCCTTCTCAACCAATCCCTAGAAAATCAACAAGTTTGATTGGCTAGGGAGAGAGATCGGGCGAAAATGGAGCTTGGAGCAACAATGGAGCTTAGGGTTGGAAGAGATGGTCAACTCAGAGAAGAAGACACCCCTTATATAGTGGAGGGACAAATCCAACCGTTATCCACCAACCCAGCCTGCGCAGCATGGTACTAACGCGCCAGGGCCGCGGTACTACCGCAAGGGCATGCAGTACTACCTAGGGCCCCGCGGTACTACCGCCCGAGCAACACAAACCGGGACAGCCCAAACGCACTGGAGCGGAGGGCGGTAGAACCGCTGGCACGGTACTACCGCTCCCCCTTGCGGTACTACCGCAAGGCAGGGAAGTTCCAGGTTTGGGGAAGGCACGGACATATAAAAATACATCAGTGGCAACTTCCGCTGAGTTGGAGTCAATGCAAAAATCCGACACGGTAGTACTGCACGCCAGGAGTGGTACTACCGCGCGGCGGTTGAGCCAGGCCAGAACGCACGGTACTACCGCGCATAGGGCGCGGTACTACCGTGTAGGGCGCGGATGTAAAAAAATTACATCCGCCCCTACTACTGCAGCCGCAGCAGCACCTGGTCTGGGGACCACGGTACTACAACTCCAGAGGAGCGGTACTACCGTGTGCTCTTGCGGTACTACCGCACCAGGTCCGGCACTACTGCAAGGGCCTGCGGTACTACCTCTCCAAGGAGCGGTACTACCGCATGTCCAAGCTCAGCAAACAGTTTGCATAGACGAGAAGAAACGGAGGATGCTCCAAAGAGCCAAAGGAAAGGAGGTGCAAATGGAGTAGACGTGTATGTGACGATTCCACCCAAACCTTTCCAGAGCGGATCCCCTCTTAATAGTACGGCTTTCCTACGACTCAAACCCACCGAAAAGAAACGTAGAAAGAAACTCCGTCTTCAATAGTCTTCGAGGGGCACCAAACCGTCTTGTGCCTAGTGATGAAATGTCTGAAATACTCAAGGCACACGATTAGTCCGCAAAAGCATTGTCATCAATCACCAAAACACCTTAGGGATAAATATGCCCTTACAATCTCCCCCTTTTTGGTGGATTGATGACAATACGGGATTTGCACAAGGGAGAAAAAGATAGAGTATGAGCAAACCCCACATCTTTAAAATATAGACGGGCTCCCCCTAGATGTGTGCTATCTAGATAAGTGCTTTGGATTGCACGGCACACATACTAGGATCAACACTCCCCTTATATTTTATAGACAAAACATATCTTGCAACAATAAGGCTAACACTAAGCAAGATAGTAAATATTAGCATAATATAAATAGCACAAGATATCGTAAGCTCAATAAGGTGCGATAGAGTGCATATGTCTTACACCATATGATAGAAAGGTCTCACAAGCGCAAACCAAACCAAAGAAAACAAGGTTCAATGGAACAAAGGCAAGCAAAGCAAACCAAACACGACACACAACTCGCAAATCCCTACACTCTCTCCCCCTTTGGCATCGAGACGCCAAAAAGGCAGAGAGGACACCTACAACACAAGTGGTGGCTCAAGCGGAGTAGTCACTCGCACGCTCTTTGTCGGACTCGGCAGCGAGGATGGGCTCCTCCTCAGAATCTGTCCACTTGTAGCCTTGTTTTGCCATCCACTCAGCCTTTAGAGTGATGTGCTCCTCGGAGCCGCCGGAAACTTCCTCTCCAAAAACCCTCATGATCTTCTTGTCGCGGCGGTGACTCTCCTTGGAGGCAACGTGAGTTCGGTACTGCCCCTTAGCCTGCATGCAGAACAAGACCTTCATTTTGGCCTTCAGCTTCTTAGCCCATGAGGGCTCAGTGGAGGTAGGGGCATACCCAGCAGAGCGGACCTCATCTGCATCCTCCTCCTCAATCTCCTCCTCATCAACAGCCATCTTAGCAGCCGCTGCCTCAACACGAGTAGTAGTGTTAGCCCACTAGGGCTTGATGCGGAGTCTGATGGGGTCATGACATATCCAGTCAGGGGCCAAAAACTCATGCCGAGGGAATAGTTTCTCCCACGTCTTCGAGATCAAAAGAAACAGGTAAGGTCCATAGATGGGAACCTTACGGTTGAACACCGCAAACCGAAGCTCGCACCACATGACGTGGGAGACGTCCAATGGTTGTGTCTGAGTGAAATGCGCCTCCTCACAGATAAGCATCATGTCCACAAGATAAGCATGCACCTTGTCCTTGTCCCCAATGCGTGGGAAGAGAGAGTTGCAGAAGATCCGGTGCATGATGTCAAGGAAAGGGTTCAGAACCCACGCCTTCTTGCCACTTGGAAGGAGCTTCTCAACATAATATTGCATGATCTTGTTCTTGTTAGCAGACTCGGGGTTGGCATGAGGGCGAACACCAACGGGCGTGTTGAGCCCCTCATCAGGTACACTGAGCAAAGCCATGAATTCCTTCCATGTAGCAGTCAGCTGACGTCCATTGGTCATCTAGGTCATCCTCCGTTCCTCATCAGTGTGAAAGTGAACCGAAGCAAAGAACTGGGCCACAAGCTCGGGATCAAAGTCCAGGTGAAAAGAGATCACATCCTCAATGGCAAACTGCTCCATGAGATCCAAGGCCTCCCCAAAGTAGGCACGGTGCTTCTCCTCCCTCATGTGATTCATATCAATCCAGTGCATGTCCACATATGTGTTTTGCTTGCCCTTGATCACATCAAAATAAATGAGATTCTGCTGCTTGGTCCAGAACAGATCATTGCCTCTGAAGTTGGCACGAGGATTCACATAAGGGTTGATCCTCCTTCGAGAGATAAACTCTGCCAGTGGAATCTCATCCATGCCCATGGAGGGCTCCTTCTGCTTGGTGGCGGTGGTCTTGGTCCTGCGTTGGGGGCATTGGAGCCCTCTGGGGCTTCATCTTGGTTGCGCAGACGCTTGGAACCTGTGTCACGGCTGGGATTGGAACGACGAGCAGGAGCACCGGAGCCACCACCTAAGACACAAAACACAAAACACGCACGAGAAGCGAGAAGGATTAATGCAAAGACCACAGCAAAATGAGTGAAACAAGTAGAATGCGCACTTGATGATTGCCATGAAGAAGATTTGGCAACAACGGTAGTACAGTTCGGCTGCGCGGTACTAAAATTTTAGTGCCGCTCCTAGTCGCGGTAGTACCGCGCAGCGACACGGTAGTACCCGGGCTTGGAGTGGCAGTAGAGCTTTAGTACCGTGTCTCGAGCGGTAGTATCGCTCCTGAGGAGCGGTAGTACCACACCCGAGATGCGGTAGTACCGCACGGCGGCAGATCCGAATAAACTGAATCTGAGAACAACCGTGACAACGAGGCGGTACTACGGTTGATCAAGTCTACCACGGGACAACAGATGAAGTACAATTTCTACGCATCACTACTCTCCTACATCCTACTCTTGCAAAGATTTGGCCTAAAATCTCAAGAACAACATGCATCTCCCCAAAAGCCTAGAAGCGAAAGAACAAACAAGGGAGAGAGGGATTTGGGGAGAAACCTTGTTCCATGGCAAGAGGAAGTGCTGGGGAACGATCCCACCGGTCGGAATCCGAGGAGAGCGACCGGAGACGGAGATCCGGCGAGGGTCTCTGGCGCCGTTCTTGAGCGGGAGAGAGAGAGACGGCGGGGAGAGAAATAGACGAATGGGTATGGGGGAGTTGGAACTCCCCCTGCCCGCTCTTAACCCCCCACGCACCCTCGGCAGCGCGGTAGTACCACACGTCATCGCGGTAGTACCGCCTGGGTGGAAGTACCGCACCGTGGACGGTAGTACCGCTCCCCTAGGCGGCAGTAAAAAATTACTGCCGCGCTGGGTGCGGAAGTACCGTGCGCTCCTCACGTGGTAGTATCGTGGCAGGCCGCGGTAGTACCGTGTGCTCAAGAAGATGCAAGTTTCAAGAAATGGAAAATGAAGTCTTTGCAAGGCAACCTTCGAGCGAACGGACACACCAAAACGCTGACACACGAGACAACTCAAACAAGATCGACACGACGAAAGGAAAACAAGAGACAACAAGGACTAAGACACTCAACACAACCTCTCTAAAGAGAGGGCGGTGGCCGGAGCCACCTATGTTTGAGTCAATTGGTATGGCACCGCGAAGAATTATCCTTGGGCCCATGACCAAAACTCATCTTTGAAGCACAAGTACGATAAAAATGGCTAATGTGAAAGAGTTGATCAATTTATGCATAATGGGGGGAGGGAGAGTTCATTGAGAGAAAAATGCTCCCCCTATGTCCATGCCTACACCTAAACAAGATAACAAGTTGAGTATGGTGGGATGTGAAAGGGTTCAAGCAACATTGCTTGAATCAATGATATTTAGCTCATGCCTTAACTCGCAAAATCTTGCTTCATCCAAGGGCTTCGTGAAAATATCTGCAAGGTTATCATGAGTGTGACGTAGTTGAGCTTGATCTCCCCTCGCCTAATGTGATCCCGGATGAAGTGATACCGAATCTCAATATGCTTCGTCTTGAAGTGTTGCACCGGGTTGAGAGAAATCTTGATGGCACTTTCATTGTCACACCAAAGAGGCACTTTGTCACAAATGACACTGTAATCCTTTAAAGTTTGCCTCATCCATAGAAGTTGTGCACAACAACTACCGGCCGCCACATACTCTGCTTCGGTAGATGAGAGAGACACACAACTTTGCTTCTTAGAAGACCAACTTACCAAAGAGCAACCAAGGAATTGGCACCCTCTGGAAGCGGACTTCCTATCCACTTTGTCTCCCGCCCAAACCGAGTCCGAATAACCTACAAGCTTGAAGTTCGCTCCTCTTGGGTACCATAAGCCAAAGTTTGGGGTATGAGCCAAATATCAAAAGATTCGCTTGACCGCCACAAAGTGACTTTCCTTAGGTGTGGCTTGAAACCGTGCACAAATTCCCACACTCAACATGATATCCGGTCTAGATGCACAAAGGTAAAGCAAGGAGCCAATCATGGAGCGATATACATTTTGATCCACCGCTTTACCATTGGGATCAATGTCAAGTTGGCACTTGGTGGGCATTGGAGTGGAAGCCGGCTTGACATCACTTAGCTTGAATCTCTTTAGCATGTCTTGAGTGTATTTGGCTTGGTTGATGAAGGTTCCTTCTCTTCTTTGTTTGACTTCGAATCCAAGAAAGAACTTCAACTCTCCCATCGACGACATCTTGAACTTAGAGGTCATGAGAGCGGCAAATTCCTCATTGAAAGCTTTGTTAGGGGAACCAAATATAATATCATCAACATATAGTTGGCACACAAACAACTTCCCTTTGACCTTCTTAGTAAAAAGAGTGGGATCGATTTGGCCAACTTCAAATCCACAATCTTGCAACAACTCGGTAAGGTGGTCATACCACGCACGTGGGGCTTGCTAAGGCCATAGAGTGCCTTATCGAGTTGATACACATGATCGGGGAAGTAGGGATCCTCGAACCCGGGGGGTTGCTTGACATATACCAACTCATTAATAGGACCATTAAGAAAAGCACTCTTCACATCCATTTGTTGTAACTTAAAGTTATGATGGGAGGCATAAGCAATCAACAAACGAATGGATTCAAGGCGAGCAATGGGAGCAAAGGTTTCACCGTAGTCGATACCCTCGACTTGGGAGTAGCCTTGTGCTACCAATCTTGCCTTGTTGTGAACGATGGTCCCATGAGCATGTTGCTTGTTCTTGAATATCCACTTGGTTCCAATGACATTGTGGCTCCCCGTTGGCCTTGGCACCAATCTCCACACCTTGTTGTACTCAAAGTTGTTGAGTTCTTCATGCATGGCATTGAGCCAATCCGGATCTTCGAGCGCCTCATAGACCTTTTGGGGTTCAACACAAGAGACAAACGTGTGATGTTCACAATAGTTTGCCAATTGTCCACTAGTGCTTACCCCCTTTTGAATGCTTCCAAGCACATTCTTCATGAGATGCAATCTTGGCGGCACGGCGCTCCAATTCCTCCTCGGGGTGAGTCAAGGAGCGGTCACTCGATCATCTTGAGCGCCTTCTTGAGCTTGTTCTTGATCATGAGAAAGCTCTTGATCTTGAACTTGCTCGGAGGAGAGAACTTGACCTTGGGCATCACTTGGAGATTCAACACCGACTTGAGATTGATCTTGCCCTTGGTCTTGTTCATGAGGTTGAGGGCTTTCACTTTGTTCTTCGGAAGCGTGTGGGCCTTGGGTTGGTGATGTCTCCATTTGAGTGGAGCGTTGTCCTTCTCCTTCGGCCACAAGGGTTTCCTCAATGGGTAGGATGAAACCAACTCCCATTCTTCTTATGGCTTGAGGAGGAATTTCATCACCTACATCACAAGTGCCATTTTGCTCCACTTCGGAGCCGTTATTCTCATCAAACTCCACGTTACACGTCTCCTTGTCGGGGGTTGGGTGCGACATATGCCAATGCATGGCTTATCATGGTGGGAGTGAGTAGAACATCGCCGGTGCCTGGAAGCGGGATGAGGCGTAGACACGAACGCCGGCGCACTTTACCTAGGTTCGGGGCTCTCCTAGGAGATAACACCCCTAGTCCTGCTCTACGGGGTCTCCGCATGATCACTAAGGCACTAGTGGGTACAGATGTGCTCCTCGAGCTGTATGCTAGAGGTAGAAGAAGGCAAGGCTTGCTCTCTTCTCCCCCTACGTGTAAGTCTAATTCTAACAGGTTGGAACCCTTTGCATGGGTGCCCTGGGGGGTTTATATAGGCCTACCCCCAGGGGTACAATGGTAATCTGGCCGGGTGTAGGACCCGGCCGTCAGTCTCTCTGGTCGCCGGCTTCTCTGCCGGCTGCTAGGGCCCGCCGCCTGGTGGATCCCGCCGTCTGGTCTGGTACGGAGCCGACAGGCCACTCCTGCCGCTCGCGGGTCTTGCCGGCGCTGATTACTGTAGTCGTGATGCTAATGACGCTTGTTTGGTCAGGGGAGTGTGGCTACAGTCCCGCCGCCTGGCGGGAGATCACTGTATCCACTCCGGGTCTTATCTGGTTAATGGTGCACGGGCCCTGAGGAAGGAACGGGCCACCTGCTAGGAGCTGGCCTCCCTCGGGTCCGACTGGTGAGACTTCCGCCGTCTTCCGGGCTCTCGCTGCCTGGTAGGGCTCGCCGTCTTCAGGCTGTACCAACAGGCGGTCGAGGGAGCAGGGTTCTGCCTGACAGGAGTGACGTCAGGGGCCGAGTGGCAACAGTACCGCGCCGGGCAGAGATCTCCGCCTTTACGGAGCACTGTGGCCACGCCCGGCCCTGGATACGGGGGTGATGGGCTACACTGTAGGCTTGCACCGTCTTGTCTTCTTAATGGGGGCGCAGACTTTGAGGGCGCCGTGGGCCGACTGCTAGGAGCCGGCCTCTCTGGAGGCCGCCTGCTAGGAGTCAGCCCATCTTGGTGCCGCCTTCCTGAGCGCGGCCGTCTTCTGGCAGCCGGCCGTTCAGCCAGCCGGCCATCAGAAGGCGGCGCTTCATCTTAACGTCTTGAGGGGCGCAGCCAGCCCCGATGTCTTGAAAGGTTCAGGGACTCGGGTTAGGCTACCCGTGGCCCATTACTCCGACAAAAGTCCCCGAAGCTGGTGTGGTGCCGCGGCCGAGGGGCCTCAACAGTTTCTTTCCCCGGGCGCTCCGGACGGAAGCTTCATCCGACTCCTGGCAAGCTGCCCGGTAGGAGTCAGCCACGTCCAGTCGGATTTGTCGAACGCAACAGCGGGAACTAGGTGGGGTGTTAGCTAAGCTTCTAGGCTCGCCGCCCGTCATGGGTGTGCCACGTGGCGTCAGCCAGCCGGGCCAGCCTGCTAGCCCACGCGCGCGATGGGACGCGACTGCAGGCTGGGCCCGCCACCACCAGGCCTCGGCACGCGAGCGGATCCGGTGCGGCCGAGGTGGGCGGTTGAGCTTCCCCACGGAGTTACTGCGCGCAGTAACTCACGTGATAAAGGTGGGAACGTGGGGTCATGGGCATAGTTAATCCCACGATCCCACACCCGCCCCCTCGGCTTCATAGCCCGTAGGCTATAAGTAGGTGGAGGAGAGGGAGCGGCAGAGCACGTGCGCCCCTCCACCCCGTTCTTGCCTCCTTCTTCTTCCTCTTGCCGCAGCGCCCCCGAGCCACGCCAGAGCGCTGCCGCTGTTCGTCTCCGTTGAGTTCGTCCGCCCCGAGCCCTCTGGGCCCTGCACCATTCTTAGCTCCCCCGCCATGCCATTTTCTTCGTCGAGCTCTCCATGGCGCGCGAGCGGGGAGGAGACTGGGATGGGTCGAATGTCAATGAGGATCACATCACTTTCCTCCGCAAGACGCGGTGTCTTCCCGGCGCGGGCTACGTGAAGGCGCGCGTGCCGCCGGCAGGGGAGATCTCGCCGGCGCCGGGGGAGGGCGAGCGGGTCGTCTTCCGCTCTGTCACAGCCCCAGATCAGCCCTTGCTTGATTTCTCTTGCATCCATGCATCATGTTTAAATTCAAATGAAATTTGAATTGAGGAATTTTCAAAGCCTCAGAAACCTTTTAAAAATGATCAACATTAAAATCTTCTCAAAGAAGCCCAAGAAAATGTTCCTGTTAAACCTTGAAAAATATTGGCAAGAATAAAATTCAAACCAATATTTTTGGAATCACAGAAATATTTATTTTGGGCCTTTTTGAATTAAATCAATGACATATTTGGGTTGGATTTATTTCTGTTTCATAAGAAATAAAGTTCATATATTTTTGTGAGTTGCCTATGACCTTGGACTAGTTTCTGAGCTCACATAACAATTTACAGAAAGTTTAGAAAATGATTTGATGTTTTAAATCAAGTCAAAACAAATAGCAGAAAAATTAGAAAAGAGAAATAAAAGTCAGAGGGAGAGAAAGTTACCTGGACCTACCTACTGTGCAGCCCACCTCGCCGGCCCAGCTGGCGGCCCAGCCCACCAGGCGCTCTCCTGTCGCCTTCCTCCTCGCGCCAGTAGGCGAGGGCGCGTGCCCGACGCACGCCGCTACACGCCGCGGCCACCTCCTCCCTCCCTGCCTGCCTGGCTCTGCCTCGACGCGTCTGGACGATGCCACGCGACCCCCAGAGCCATCCGGCTCTCTCTCACTCTCCCCCGAACGCTCTCCCCCTCCTCTGTTCTTCCCGCCCGAACGCCTCCGTCGCCGCCGCTCGCCACCACCGCGGACACCGCCATCCCGGCGACGCCCTGAGATGCCCAAGAGCTCCGCCTAGTATCCCTCTTCCTCCTCGTCGAGCTGTGCAACGCCGGACGCCCCGAGTGCCTCCACGTCGTCGTCTTCAACCTCCCAACGCCGGAGATCCCTCTCGCCGCCCCGCTCGCTCCGGTGCTTCCCCGGGCACGCCGAGGCCACCTCTGCACTCACCGTGAGCTCCTCTACCGATTCCCCCTTCTCCCATGTCCATTAGCTCAGCGTAGCCTTCGTTTCCGTCGAGACCGAGACCTCACCGGCGCCGGACTTGACGCCGTCGTTGTTTTGGTTCGCCTCCGTTTAAACCGAGCACGTAGCCGTGCTCAGTGCACCCCCAGGAGGCCATAGCACCCCTCCGCACCCCCTGTCATGCTCCCTAACGCCGCCCCCGTGCTAACCCGAACTCCGGCGGCCGCAAAAGAGCTCGCCGCCGTTGACTCCATCCACCCCCACTCGAACCACGGCCACCCACAGATGCGCCTCGCTTCCCTCTTTCAAACGCGCCCGTCCGCGCGTCAAACGGTGGCCTGTAGGCGAAACCCGAGTCACTCCAGTGCGCCTCCGCCGCGTTTTGGTCGCCGCCGGCGTAACCCCGGCGAGGGTGACGTGGTAGATTAGTTAGGGCTAATGACGCACTTAGTCAACACCTAGTGACACTGACAGCAGGGCCCCACTGACTAATTAAACATAGATTAGTTTCTATTTAGTTTTAACTAATCACAGTGGCCCCACGCGTCAGCGTTGACCATGCTGACGTGGCCATTGACTGGGTCCACATGTCAGTGACCCTAACTAGCACCGTGACACCGACCAGTGGGACCCCACTGGTCAGGTTTGACCCTGGCCAGCCCGTTGACTCGCTGACGCAGTGATGACGTCAGGCTGACGCAGTATTACATTTTCTGGATTTATTTTTAATCAGGAAATTCCAGAAAATAGTATAAACTTCTAAAAATCATATAAAATCAACCGTAGCTCAGAATGAAATAATTTATATATGAAAAATGATCAAAAAATGCAATCTATCCATCTGTATCATTTTCATGCATGTCAAACTAAGTTATACCTGCTGTATAGGTGAAAACATGATAATGACATTATAAATGCTAAATATGGAGTTTGCATATGAACCCTTAGTTCATATGGACCTCATTTAAACTGTTGCTAGATGCATTAGTGTAAATCATAACATTCTTGACATGTCATGACCATGCATCATATTGTCGCATTGCATTGATTGTGTCCTTCTCTGTTTGCCGGTAACCGTCCCCTCTCAGTAGCCGATGCTCCGATGACGTGATCGATGACACCGATGAAGAACTATAATATCTTCAGAAGTGCCAGGCAAGCAAAACCCCCTTGTTCAATCCGATACAATCCCATTCTCTCGCTCCTGCTCTCTTCTACTGCATTAGGACAATCGATCAACTGTTACATGCTGCGGTAGTTGAACCCCTTTTCCTCTGCATGACCTGTCATTGCCACAGTAAATAGATGAAACCCACTAGCATGAGTAGGAGTTGTTTGAGCCCTGATGTGCCTACTCATTCATGCTTGTTTGTCATGCCTGCTACTGCTTAGAGTTGAGTCGGGTCTGATTCGTCGGGGATGAATTGGAATGGTGATGAACCTGTCCTACTGTGTGTGAGCTAAGTGTGTGAACACGATTTGGTAAAGGTAGCGGTGAGAGGCCATGTAGGAGTACATGGTGGGTTGTCTCATTGCAGCCGTCCTCAGGAACTGAGTTCTGTGTTTGTGATCCATGATACAGTTACTACCACGCATTGGGCCCGAAACCAATGGACCCTCTCGGCTTCTTAATCACCCTTGTCCTCTGTCCAGGAGTTGCAAGTAGTTTCTGGTGTTTGTAGTATGCTGGAGGCCGTGGACAGCGCTGACCGAGGGGTGGGCTGTGATGCGGTAGGCACGTGGCACGGTGTACCGGGCGCCCGTTTGGTGTCTCGGGAACCCTGCACACATCGTTCGGGGCCGTATGTGGAAACCTCGGCCGGACTCCCTGCGGATGGAACCTGAATAGGCGATAAACCTGGACTAGAGACTTGAGTGTTTAGGTAGGCTGTGGCCGACTCCCTCGCCAGGCTTCCGCTTGAAGGTTGCCGAGGTACACGACGTGTACATGGTGGTAAGTGGCGAGAGCGTGTGTGACGAAGTACACCCCTGCAGGGTTAATATGATCTATTCGAATAGCCGTGTCCGTGGAAATGGACTTCTGGGTTGCCTATAACAGTTCATAGACAAGTGAAAGTGGATACTTTAAAATGCGCAAGATAAGCGTGAGTGCTATGGATGGCGTTCTCGTAGGGAGACGGGAGCGGATCCATAGTGGAGTATTTATATGGTGAATATGTGGACTCGTGTGCGCCACCTCAAAAGAGTTACTTGCAGTCGTAGTCAGGATAGCCACCGAGTCAAAGCTGGCTTGCTGCAGTTAAACTCCACCACCCCCTTTGTTGATACCGATGCATATGTAGATAGTTCTGATGTAAGTCTTGCTGAGTACATTTGTACTCACGTTTGCTTATTTTATGTTTTGCAGAGAGACGTCAGTCTCGCTAGTAGTTCCGTGTGGACTTCGACGTTTAGCTTGATACCTCCGCTACGATCTTGTGCCCTCGGCAGGATCTAGTAAATAGTCAGGCTTTGCAGCCTTTTTCATTTGTAGATGTCTGTACTCAGACATGTTAAGCTTCCGCATGTGCTTGTCTTGTATGCTCTGAATGTTGGGTCATGAGACCCATGTTTGTAATATCTGGCTCTTCGGAGCCTAATGAATAAATACTCTGAGTCGTAGAGTCTTGTTGTGATGCCATGTTGTATTTGCACATATCGAGCATATTGTGTGTATGATTGAAATGCTTGGTATGTGTGGGATCCGACAACCTAGTTGTTTATCCTTGGTAGCCTCTCTTATGGGGAAATGTAGTCTTGTGCTTCCATGAGCCATAGTAGTCCGCTACAGCCCGGTTCACCGGAGTCCTGCTAGCCCAGCACTACTGCTCTGGACACTTGACTGGCCGGCATGTGTTTCATATCGTTCCTGTGTCTGTCCCCTCGGGGAAATGTCACGCGGTGACATCCGGAGTCCTGCCTAGCCTGCTACAGCCCAGGTTCCCGGAGTCCTGTTAGCCCAGTGCTACAGCCCGGATTCTCACGCTGCTGACCGACACGTTCGATGTTGATTCACGTATGCCTGTCCCCATACGTTAGTGCCGCTTTGGGTTCACGACTAGCCATGTCGGCCCGGGTTCTCTGTCATATGGATGCTAGCGACATTGTCATATACGCGAGCCAAAAGGCGCAAACGGTCCCGGGCCATGGTATGGCGACACCCGTGGGAGTACCGTGCGTGAGGCCGCAAAGTGATATGAGGTGTTACAGGCTAGATCGGTGTGACTTGGAATCGGGGTCCCGACACGCTCGCACTTCATCCGCGGCTTCGGCCTGCCGGCGAGCGGCTTTCTTCGCTCGTTCCTCGAGTTTTATCACCTCCAGCCTCATCACATCACGCCCAACACCGTGATGCTCCTGTCTACCTTCGTCACGATGTGCGAAGGCTATCTCGGCATCCTCCCCACCATCAAGTTGTGGGGAGCGTTCTTCTACACCAAGCAGCGCACCTCCGTCTGAGAGGTGGCTGCCAGTGTGGTGCCTTCATCGCGGTGCGTCGGCCGTCGCCGAACAATGCCTTCTCCACCATCAAGCTGCCACAATCGGTCAAGATGTGGCAGCAATCATACTTCTATGTGGAGAACGTGGACCCGCCTGTCGACTTCATCAACCTGCCGGCTTATGAAGCCGGTCCGCCGGCTGAGCCTCGGGCCAGCTGGGGCTACAAGCCGAAGCCGGTATCAGCAGACGGCGCCGCCGCCATCCAACGACTCCGGGAGCTGACCGACGCCGAAGGCCTAAAGGCGTCCGACTTGTTGGTTGCCTTCGTCATGCGTCGGGTTCTCCCACTCCAAGGCCGGCCTCACTTGATCAGCCGGATGAGCGGGCATCGCGACCCATGCCGACTGAGTACCAAGGAGATGCCGGCTGCCGAGGTTGCAAACTTGGTGAACGAGATCTCCGGTCTCAAGCTGGAGGGGTCTTGGCGCTTCGGCAAGCGGCCATACTCCCACGCCGACCCGCCGCCTGCGGTAAGTTTTTCAATCCTTTCTTTTTGATACTCGTCTTAGTCTTGATCTTGGTCTTGATCAGCCGGCCTCTCACCATTTAAAATAGATCTACATGTCGGAAGCGACGACCGCCATCGTAGGGGCAGGTGGCGACTATGAACCGGAGCGGGCGGTGAGCGACGTGGACGACCCCAACTTGGGGGTGGCCGCATTGGAGGACACCGCGACAGGCGGCGTCTACGAAGCAAGCGGCTCTGAAGAAGGCGACATTGAGACTTGGCCTGACGATGACGAGGAGGAAGACGAGCCGCGCCTTGCGCGGGGTGCCGGCAGGGCGGACGCGGGCCCCTCCGTCGAGACGACTGCTCGAGGCGGCACGCATAAGCGCAAACAAGGCGCCGTCTTGTTTGGCAACACGCCGAAGAAAACCAAGAACCCGACCGCTGCGACTAGGCGGAAGGAGGCCGCAGCGAAGGCGGCCAAGTTTCAGAAGCTCCCGAAGGTGCCTCCCATGGTGTCGGCGTAAGTATCTTTTCTTGTGCTTTTCTTCCTTGTCGATTCTTTCTGAACTTCCTTTGCTTTATTTTCTTGACTTAGGGCTCCGCTCTCTCTTGAGAAGTCGGCCGCCACCTCCGTCATTGGGCCGGCGGAGACCTCCACCACCACCCGGCGAATCGATCCGGCCGCCGACCTCCGGGAGGCGCGGGAGCGAAATGCGCGGGAGGTGCGCGAGGAGCAGGAAGCCGCCCGCCTGGAGAAGGCAGAGGCGGACAAGGCGGAAGCCGCCGCCTTGAAGAAGCTGGCGGAGGCCGAGGCCGCTACCGCGGTGAAGGAGTAGGCCAAAGAGGCCGCGCGCCGCCAGTCGGCGTTATTCGTCATCCCCCTGAACTCCGCGCCGCCACCACCAGAGTTTGTGGCGCCGACTGGGAGAGCCGGCGACGAGCACCCGATCATGGAGAGGGACGGCGGCGATGTCGTCATGCCAGACACGGCCGTGCCTCCGCTACCACCATCTGGAGATGCGCGAGACAAGCAGCTGGCGGACGCACCGGTGCCGCCAGCCGGAGACGAGATGGTGACCGGCCCGACTCCTGAGGTCCGCACACCATCTCGCCGCCGGTTTGCAAAGGCGGCTTCGGCGCCACGCTCGTTGGAGGCCGGTGCCACGAGCTCTTCAATCTCGGACGCCGAGGCGACCAGCGCCGCGCCCGTTGAGTGGGTGCGGGGAGGCGGAACGGGCCCTTTGAATCAAGCGATCCTGGACGTCCAAGGCAAACTCCAAGCCGAGGCCGACGCCCTGAAGTAGTGCAACCAAGTGTTCCTGGAGTCGCGAGCAGCCGTCCGGGTAAACTTCTTGGTTCTTCATCTTTGATTCTTGTGTTTCTTATACTTCTCTGTGGGGGCGCGCCAGCGCACCCACTGGGTGTAGTCCCCGAGTTTTGGGCCAGCTGCTGAGCAGGCGGCTCGGAACTTTAATTGATAAGCTCCGAGTACTAACATTGTCTGATATCTTCGCTGCAGGATTATCATAACCTTCGCGCGGCCTCCTTCAACTCCAAAGTACAGGAGCTGAGTCAACGGATCACCGACTTGTCAAAAAGCCGGAGTAAGTCTTTGTTTTATTTCTCTGCGGGGGCGCGCTGGCGCACCCGCGGGCTGTAGTCCCCGAGATTCGGGCCGACTGCTGAACAGTCGGGCCGGATCTCCTGGAGACTGTTCTTCTTCTTAGCAGCTAGTGATAGCTTTTTCTTGCGGGGGCGCGCTGGCGCACCTGCGGGCTGTAGTCCCCGAGATTCGGGTCGACTGCTGAGCAGTCGGGCCAGATCTCCCCGGCAGCTATATCTCTCCTTGTTGATTGTTGATGTATTTTTTCTTCTTCTACTTTTGCAGAGGCCAACGCTGCCCTGCAGCAGCAACTGGGCGAAGCCAACACCGCGTTGCGTGCCAAGGAGGCGGACTGCAGCAAGCTGGCCGAAGAGCGTGACCGGCTGGTCACGCAACTGGCGGAGCAGGCGGAGCTTCTCAAGAAGACCCAGAAGGAGGCGGAGGACAAGGAGGCCGGTCTCCTTGCTGAGTTCGAGACCGAACGCTCTGCCTGGACTGATAAGGAGGCAATGCTGACTGCCGACTTCAGCGAGATTGAAGACATAGTTGACGGTAAGCTTCCCTTTTTACTCTTTCTTCGAGCCGCCGGCTTCTGATCAAGCCGGCTTCTTGTTTCTAATTTTGGCTTTTTTTAGCAGACTTCTTCCCCGGTCACTCCGGTGCTGCCAATCAGGCCATCGAGGCTGATCGCGAAGGGTGGAGGGCGGCAGGTGCGGAGATCGCTGCCGACGCCCCCCGGACCCTTAGCGAGCAGCTTCTCAGCATCCATGCCCGTCTTCGGCCGGCTCATTGGATGTTGCGCCGTCTTCAGCATGTAGGCGCCCAGGCGATCCCCGCCCTGTGGCCAGACATGCCGGCTCCACGTACACCCAGCCGGACTGCCGACTGGCTAGAGGTGGCGGCCGGCCGCCTTGAGGCTTGGAAGGGTTCATCAGCCCGGGCTAGGGCACGCCGGGCCTTGGAGTTCGTCAAGGCGTGGTACCCTGGGCTAAATCTAGCCTAGTTGGCCACGCTTCGACTGGAAGCCCAAGTGGAGCTGGTGGCGGTGGAGCGTGAACTTGTCCAGCGGGCCGCGGCGATCGCCGAGTACACCAACACCAGCATCTTCGTCCCGGAGCTGGCTCAGAATGGCACCAAGGCGCCGCCAGAGTGGTTTGGGCTGAACCCGGAGGATGGAGAGGACTCGGCCGAAGTGATCGACTCCAGCGACGAAGGAGAAGCCGAGGAGGATGGGGAAAGTGAAGAGGAGGCGCCAGAGGTCGGAGCGGACGGCCAGCCTTAGCTCGACCGCGCCTCCAGCAACGAGCCGCGCCTGAGCGAGCCGGCTGCTGCTGAAGGCGACCATGCGGAGACCGACCAGCCGGCCGCTCCACCATCCGGCACCACTGACTCCACCGTTCCGCCGAACCCGTCTGCTGCTCCCTAGGCTGCCAGTTTACCTTTTGTTTTTACCTGCTTATCAGTCTCGACAAACTTTGTTAACTTCGCACAATTCCACCCGCGGGGTGTATTTCAAACTTCTGTTGAATGTTGGCCAAGGGCCTTTTGGTATGTAAATATTTTTGCCGAGTTCTATCTTTCCTTGCTTTCTCCTCTTTGGCCTTTTTCCTTTGCCGCCTTCCCTCGGTTGCCGTCTTGCCAGCCGAACAGCCGCTCTGCGGACTGTGGCTGGGTCAAGTACTTAGCCACTTTCGGGGAGGCAAGTACTTAGCCGATTAGAGTTTTCTAGCAAGTTAAGTAGAAGCCGGCCGGCTGGCTGCTCAGCAGCCGGTCGGCGAAGCAGGAAGCCGGCTTGAACTATGTGCATGCTTTGGGTCCTTAGCCATTTTTCATGCGAACACCCTTTCTTCCTTAACTCCTGCCCACTGGACAGTCGCTCTGCGAGCTACGGCTTCTGGCAGGAGAAGGCTTAAGTGCCAACACATTACTTGTCCGGCTGTAGGAAGCATTACATAGTACAAGGCGGCGAGTCCCCGGGTCGACTGGTCGAACCCGGTGCCAGGCGGACTAATGAAATAACACATTGATAGGCATAATACTTATCATATAGATAAAAGAGGGCAGTCCCCGAGCTCTTCTCGGGGGACCCGGAGTCTTCGTACTTAATACAAAAGTTGGCGTGGTACATACTGCATCAACTGTAAAACCTTCGGAGGAGGTTTGCATTCCATGGTCGCTCCGTCTCCTTGCCGGAGTCGTCTCTTTTGCGTGCTCGAGGCTTCAGCATCGATCAGGTAGTAGGAGTCATTGCCCAACACCTTGCTGATGATGAAGGGGCCTTCCCAAGGAGCCGAGAGCTTGTGCTGGCCGGCTGTTCGCTGGATCAGCCGGAGCGCAAGGTATCCCTCTTGGAAGGATCTTGGCTTGACCTTCCGCTTGTAGTATCAACGCAGGCTCTGCTGGTAGATGGTGGACCGGCTGAGTGCTAATAGTCGACCCTCTTCCAGCAGATTGACGCCATCTTCTCGTGCTTATTTTGCCTCCTCTTCGGTGTACATGCTGACTCGAGGGGAGTCGAATTCTATGTCCGTCGGGATGACGGCTTCGGCACCGTAGACGAGGAAGAAAGGCGTGAAGCCGGTTGACTTGTTCGGAGTTGTGCGCAGGCTCCAGAGGACTGCTGGCAGCTCGTCGAGCCAACAGCCGGCCGACCGCTCCAGAGGCTCGACCAGTCGGGGCTTGATGCCGGACGAAATGAGGCCGTTTGCTCGCTCCACCTGGCCATTTGACTGCGGATGGGCAACGGACGCTAGGTCTAGTCGGATGCCCTGCGTCGCGCAGAAACGGGCCAACGCGCCTTTGGCAAAGTTTGTGCCGTTGTCGGTGATGATGTTGTGTGGTATGCCATACCGGATGGTGATGTCGGAGATGAAAGTCACAGCAGTCGGACCATTAAACTTTTTAATAGGCTTTGCTTCTATCCACTTGGTGAACTTGTCCACCGCGACAAGCAGATGAGTCATGCCGCCGCGTGCTGTCTTGAATGGTCCCACCATATCCAGCCCCCAGACAGCGAAGGGCCAGGCAATGGGGATGGTCTTGAGTGCAGAAGCCGGCTGATGTGGCTTGGAGCGGAACTTCTAGCACCCTTTGCATTTCTGGACCAATTCTTTGGCGTCTTCTAGAGCAGTCGGCCAGAAAAACCGTGGCAGAAAGCTTTGGCCACAAGTGCTCTTGAAGCCGCGTGGTGACCACACTCGCCTTGATGGATATCTTTGAGGATCGCTTGGCCTTGCTCTGGCTCCACGCAGCGCTGATAAACACCAGTGACACTGCGCCTCACAAGTTCTCTGTTGACAATGGTGTATGGTGCAGCCCGACGTTGCACTTGTCGGGCCGAGATCTCGTCGGTCGGCAGCTCTTTGTTCACCAGAAAGTTGAGGATGGGCTGAGCCCAGGAAGGTGCTGCAATTTCTTCGGCTGCTAGGACTGCTACTTGCACGAGGGCGGTTGGGCTGGGAGGCGGCGAGTTGGAGTCGGCTGCCGCTTGCTGAGTCGATGAAGTCCCCGGCCGACTGCTGCAGTCCCTGGGCCAGGTGCGACTACTGCAGTCCCCGGGTCGCCTACCGAGTTCCTCGTTCCGGCTGCTGGGGTCCTCAAGTCGGATCCGACTGCTTCAGGAAGAGCCGGCACGAAGATGGAATCTGACTCTGGCGATGGCTTGACAGACGGCTTAAGGAGGCGTTGTAGGGCGACGCCAGCTGGTATTGCTTGACGGGTGGAGCCGATTCGTGCCAAGGCATCTGCTTGCTCATTGTCATTCCTTGGCACATGGAGGAACTCGCAACCTTCAAAGTATCCACTGAGTTGCTGGACGAGGAAGCGGTAGCTGGCCATATTTGCATCCTTGGTGTCCCAGTTGCCAGACGACTGCTGGACCACCAAGTCAGAATCTCCATAGCACAACATCCGGCGAATGCCGAGTTCCGTGGCAAGCCGGAGCCCGTGAATGAGTGCTTCGTATTCAGCAACATTGTTGGAGGCGGCGAAGTGGACTTGCAGCACATATCTGAGCTTGTCGCCTTTGGGAGAGGTGAGGATGATGCCGGCTCCCAAACCGGTGCGCATCTTGGAACCATCAAAGTGCATCCGCCAATGGGTGGAGTCTGGTGCTGGCGGCAGGTACTGGGTCTCGGCCCAGTCAACGAGGAAGTCGGCCAGTGCTTGTGACTTGATGGCGGTGCGAGGCTGGTAGTAGATGGTGTAGGGGGCCAAATCTATGGCCCATTTGGCCACTCGGCCTGAAGCATCCCGGCTTCCAATGATCTCGGCAAGTGGAGCAGTGCATACCACAGTGATTGGGTGCTCTTGGAAATATGGCTTCAGTTTCTTGGCGGCAAAGTGCACGCCGTAGCAGATCTTCTGGTAGTGGGGGTAGTTCTGCTTGGAGGCGGACAAAACTTCACTCAGGTAATACATCGGCCTCTGGACTGGTAATGCTTTGCCTTCTTCCTTGCGCTCCACAACTATGACTGTGCTGACCACCCGGCTGGTGGTGGCGATGTAGAGGAGCATGGGCTCATTTGGAGTCGGAGCCGCCAGGACAGGCGGAGTGGTCAACATCTTCTTGAGCTGGAGAAAAGCTTCATCCACCTTGTCGTTCCACTCAAAAAAGTGGTCTTCTTCATGAGCTGGTACAGGGGAAGAGCCTTCTCGCCCAGCCGACTGATGAAACGGCTGATGGATGCCAAGCAGTTGGTGAATTTCTGCACGTCCAACAGTCGGGTGGGCACCTCCATCCTCTCGATGGCCTTGATCTTCACAGGGTTGCATTCTATGCCGCGCTCTGAGACCAAGAAGCCAAGAAGCTGGCCGGCTGGTACTCCAAAGACGCATTTCTCCGGTTTGAGCTTGATCTGGAATCGGCGCAAGTTTTCAAAGGTCTTCTAGCAGCGTTCCATGCTTCTCCATCTTCACCACAACATCGTCCACATAGACGTGGGTGTTTCTGTCGAGTTGCTTGAGGAGACACTTCTGCATGCAACGCTGGAACGTGGCGCCGGCATTTCTCAAGACGAACGTCATGGTTAGGTAACAGAAGGCTCCAAATGGCGTGATGAAGGCGGTCTTCAGCCTGTCGGCCGGGTTCAGCTTGATCTGATGATACCCTGAGTATGCATCCAAAAAACTCAACAGCTCGCATCCGGCTGTGGAGTCTATCACTTGGTCGATTCTTGGTAACGCAAAGGGGTCTTTGGGGCAAGCTTTGTTGAGGCTGGTATAATCAATACACATGCGCCACTGCTTGTTCTTCTTCAGCACTAGGACTGGGTTGGCTAACCATTCTGGAAAGAACACCTCTATGATGAAGGCGGCTGCTAGAAGCCAGGCTATTTCTTCTCCAACAACTCTTCTCTTCTCTTCTGACAGGGGGCGCAAGGGCTGGCTGACTGGCTTGACATCAGACCGGAAAGGTAGCTTGTGCTCGGCGAAATCCGTTGGAACACCCGGCATGTCCTTGGGAGACCATGCAAAGATGTCTCGATTCTCACGGAGGAAATCGACGAGCTCGCTTTCCTATTTGCTGTCAAGGTTTGCACCTATGACAGCGTGCCTCTCCGGGTGCTCCGGGTCCAAAGGTATCTTCTTTGTTTCTTTCGCCAGCTTGAACGAGCCCTCGGCTTCCGACTCCTTGGGGTTGGGCGACATTTCCGGCTACTTGCCTGCCATTGCCACAACCCGGTCCAGGAGCCGCTTCTCGGCCGCGATCACGAGGGACTCGGCTAGCCGGCTCCTATCTGCTGCACAGGCGGACGACTTCTTGTAGTCCCCAGTTATGGTTAGGATTCCCTTGGTGCTTGGCATCTTCATCTTGTGGTAGGCATAGTGGGGGACCGCCATGAACTTGGCCAGAGCAAGCCGGCCAAGTAGTGCATGGTAGGGGCTCTCAAGGTCCACCACCTCAAACCAGACTGGCTCTCGGCAAAAGTGTTCTTTGTCTCCAAAGAGGACGTCAATTTGAGTCTTGCCGATTGGTGAGCAGGAAATGCTAGGAACTATGCCATGGAAAACAGTCTGGCTGGGCTGAAGATGTCTCTGCTTGATTCCCAACTTCTCCATAGTATCCTTGTACAGGATGTTGATGCTGCTGTCGCCATCTATCAGAACTCGGGAGAAGCGAGCAGCCCGCCTCTCCGTGGCAAAGGTGGCATCCAATACCAGAGCATAAGAGCCGGGAGAAGGCATCACCTCCGGGTGGTCAGCCCTGCTCCAGCTGATAGGCTTTTCATACCAATGCATGAACTCGGGGGTCTCTGACGCCACTGCATTTACTTCTTGTTGTCGCTGCCGTCTGCCGTGCCTGTTGTCAGCCACGCTGGTGAACATGACATAAGCTCCATGCTCTTCAGGATATTCATCTTGTATCGTGCCGACTGGCCGAACCGCCGGCTGCTGAGGAGGAGGAGGCGGCAGGCCGGCAGGCGGAGGAGGCTGGAGTCCATCACCCTGGGCGATCCTAGTGAGCCAGTGGCATTTCTGAGTGATGTGGTTGGACGGCTTCGCGCCGTTGTGGAACTTGCAGGCTGCATCGAGAGTCTGTTCGTATGAGAAGGCAGGCAACCAATTGGGCTTGCCGTCCTTCTGGCGTTTGGGAGGAGGCTGCCCTTCCTGCTGCTGGTCTTCGACTGTCGCCACCTGCCGGCTCGTGGAAGACGGCTGCATGGCCTTGCGCTTGTTGTCGTTCGGTTTCTGTCGCCGACTGGTGTCACCAGCCGGGGTCGGAGGAGCTTGAGGGGCCACCTTGCCTGACGCATTTACTTGGATCTCCGCCTTCATGGAGGAGTCGGCCGTGGCGTACTTGTCCGCTACGATCAGCAGTTCGTCAAGGGTCGCCGGCTCGTCGCAGAGGAGCTTGTGCTTGAGGAGGGTGCCCTCTCGGCACCCAGCAGTGAAGTACTCGATGGCCTGCACCTCGTGCACGCCCTTGCAAGAGTTGCGCAGCTCGGCCCAGCGCGTGAGGTAGTCGTGAGTCGACTCGTTGGGGCCTTGGACGCACAAGGAGAACTGGCGAGGCTTGGGCAGCCGCTTGTACGTGCTGGTGAAGTTGCGGATGAAGGCTTCAGTGAAATCAACCTAGCTATTGATGCTGCGGGGCTTCAGGCTGTTTAGCCACGTCCGGGCCGTGCCCTGGAGCATGAGCGGAACGTACTTCACGGCAATGTGCTTGTTGCCGTTGGCGATGCTGACGATCGTGGAGTAGTCGACCAACTAGTCCTCCGGCTTCACGGAGCCGGTGTATTTGGGCGTATCTCTCGGGAGAGTGAACCCTTTGGGAAAGGGCTCATCTCGGATGCGGGGGCCAAAACAAGCCAGAACCAGCTTGTCTTCTTCCTCTAGAGCCAGGGATCGGTTGAGGCGGTCGATCCGGTGGCGGGCGTGATTCTCTCCGACTCCTTCTCGACGACCAAGGCGGTCGCCGAGTGTCGGGTGGTCAACAGGCGGCAGGGAAATGCGCCTCTCCCTGCGGGGAGGGGGAGGCGGACAGTCGTCTCGTCGCCACACTGCTCTTGGGCGGCCGTCTTGGTCGCACTCGATGGTGATGTGAGTCCGGCTGCGGCTGGCAGCCGACTCCTTGTCCCTTCTATCACGGACGCCACCAGTCGGCGTCCGAGATGTCGCGCCTTGGTCCCGGCGAGGAGGCGGATCGTCATTTCGCCGGTTGGGCGCTTCAGTGCGGCAACCGGCCTCTTGCTGCTCAGCAGCCGCGTCAAGGAGCTGCTGAACGCGCTCCGCATGTGGCGACGCTCGTCGCCCTCGAGCTTGTCTAGCTCATCTGCTGCCGCTTGGGCAGCTCGTATGTTCTCTGCGGGCGTGGCGTAGACGGGACGATCTGTCCCGAACATGCTGGCGATGGTCGCGCCACGTTGCCGGATTAGGCCAATGCGGCTAGGTCCACCAGGGGCCGGCGTGCCACCGACGGCACGGTCCATCTCCCGTAGGTAGGCCTCCGAAAGGCGTCACATGCTGGCCAGCCGGTTGGCGCTCTCGACGAGCAGGACGCGGCGTGCCTCCAGTGTCTCAGCGTCAGCGTCTTCCGGGATGGGCGCAGTTAAGTCTTGCAGTGCCGCCTGCAACAGATCCTGGCCACTTCCGCCAGAGTGCTCGCCGTGGCTGATGAGGAGCACCTTTGTGACGGTGCTGCCGCCGCTGTCCGTGCAAGGAAGCGGCTCGTCATAGACCACCACGTTGGTGGGGAACGCGTCGAGCGATGCCGTGTCGGAGTCAACCAACATCGGGTCGGTGGAGCCAACCGACTCCAAGTCTATAGCAGGCTCGCTGGCGACATGGAGCTGATCGAGGAGGCTCACGAGGCGGCTCTCGGGGCCTTCTGTGCCCGCATCAGACGTGGGCTCGTCGGAGAGGCGAATCTCGCCAACAAGATCGGCGAGGCAGCTCGCCGCGCAGGCGACCTCCGCGCCATGCAGCGTGTCGGCGCAGACGCCGTCTAGCGTGCCGGGCTGGCTGCGCTCGCCAGGAAGGAACAAGGTTCCCATCTAGAATAGGTCTCCGGGAGACGGTGCACCTCGCCCCACGGTAGGCGCCAAATCTCAGGGGTTGGGTGCGACATATGCCAATGGATGGCTTATCATGGTGGGAGCGAGTAGAGCGTCGCTGGTGCCTGGAAGCGGGATGAGGCGTAGACACGAACGCCGGCGCACTTTACCCATGTTCGGGGCTCTCCTAGGAGATAACACCCCTAGTCCTGCTCTGCGGGGTCTCCGCATGATCACTAAGGCACTAGTGGGTACAGATGTGCTCCTCGAGCTGTATGCTAGAGGTAGAAGAAGGCAAGGCTTGCTCTCTTCTCCCCCTATGTGTAAGTCTAATTCTAACAAGTTGGAACCCTTTGCATGGGTGCCCTGGGGGGTTTATATAGGCCTACCCCCCTAGGGGTACAATGGTAATCTGGCCAGGTGTGGGACCCGGCCGTCAGTCTCTTTGGTCGCCGGCTTCTCCGCCGGCTGCTGGGGCCCGCCGCCTGGTGGGTGCCACTGTCTGGTCTGGTACGGAGCCGACAGGCCGCTCCCGCCGTTCGCGGATCTTGCCGGCTGCTGATTACTGTAGCCATGATGCTAATGACGCTTGCTTGGTCAGGGGAGCGTGGCTACAGTCTCGCCGCCTGGCGGGAGATCACTGTAGCCACTCCAGGTCTTATCTGGTTAATGGTGCATGGGCCCCGAGGAAGTAACGGGCCGCCTGCTAGGAGCCGGCCTCCCTCGGGTCCGACTGGTGAGGCTTCCGCCGTCTTCCGGGCTCTCGCTGCCTGGTAGGGCCCGCCGTGTTCAGGCCGTACCGACAGGCGGTCGTGGGAGCAGGGTTCCGCCTGACAGGAGTGACGTCAGGGGCGGAGTGGAAACAGTGCCGCGCCGGGCGGAGATCTCCACCTGTACGGAGCACTGTGGCCACACCCGGCCCTGGATACGAGGGTGATGGGCTACACTGTAGGCTTGCACCGTCTTGTCTTCTTAATGGAGGTGCAGACTTTGAGGGCGCCGTGGGCCGACTGCTAGGAGCCGGCCTCTCTGGAGGCCACCTGCTAGGAGTCAGCCTGTCTTGGTGCCGCCTTCCTGAGCGCGGCCGTCTTCTGGCAGCCGGCCATTCAGCCAGCCGACCATCAGAAGACGACGCTTCATCTTGATGTCTTGAGGGGCGCAGCTAGACCCGATGTCTTGAAAGGTTCAGGGACTCGGGTTAGGCTACCCATGGCCCATTACTCCGACACTCCTCAATAAGTCCCGTGGACTTATTGAGGACACGGTAAGCATGAGAGTTTGTAGCATAACCAACAAATATGCCCTCATAAGCTCTAGCCTGAAATTTAGACAAACGAACACCTTTCTTGAGAATGAAACACTTACACCCGAAAACCCGAAAGTACTTGAGGTTGGGTTTGTTACCGGTGAGTATCTCATATGGGGTCTTGTTCAAGCCTTTGCGGAGATAGCCGATTTGATGCATGACACGCGGTGTTGATGGCTTCGGCCCAAAAGTTGTATGGAGACTTAAACCCTGCCATCATGGTCCTTGCCGCATCCATCAACGTCCGGTTCTTCCTCTCCACTACACCATTTTGTTGAGGGGTGTAAGGTGCGAAATATTGATGCTTGATCCCCTCATCACTAAGAAACTCATCCAAGGTGTAGTTCTTGAACTCGGTGTTGTTGTCACTTCTTATTTTCAAGATCTTTGCATTGTGTTGACGTTGGGCTTCATTTGCAAAGTCAATGACGGTTTGTTGGGTCTCGCTCTTCCTCTTGAAGGAATATACCCAATTGTATCTTGAATAGTCATCCACGATCAGCAAGCAATACTTTCTACCCCCAAGACTATCAAAGGATGGGGGCCCAAAGAGATCCAAATGAAGGAGCTCCAAAGGCCTCTTCGAGTAAATGATAGTCGAGGGAGGGTGAGCCTTTTCATGTAGCTTTCCTTCGATACAAGCACTGCAAGCACGATCTTTAGCAAAACTACCATTTGTTAGTCCACGGACATGGTCCCCCTTGAGAAGACTTTGCAAAGATCTCATATTGACATGGGCTAAACGGCGATTCCAAAGCCATCCCACGTCAACTTTAGCCATTAGGCATGTCGCGGTCTTAGTGGGTCGCTCCGAAAAGTTAATCACATAGAGACCGTTCTCGACATGCCCAACAAAGGCTACTTTAAGAGTCTTGCTCCACAAGAGGGCCACGGTATCAACAGCAAAGAAAGTGGCAAAGCCCATGAGTGCAAGTTTTCGAACGGAAAGTAAATTGTATGCAAGGGACTCAACAAGCATGACCTTCTCGATCGTGAGATCATGAGAAATGACAACGTTGCCAAGTTCCAATACCTTAGAGGACGAGGCATCACCCCACTCAACATTGGTGGGCATAAATGGAATCTTGTGAACATCCACCACCAAGTCCTTGCTTCCGGTCATATGATTAGTTGCTCCACTATCGAGCAACCATGATCCCCCACCGGAAGCAAACACCTACAAGAAATCAATGCTTGGTTTTAGTTACCCATTTTGTAATGGGTCCTTTGATGTTAGTAACAAGCGTCTTAGGAACCCAAATAGACCATTCAATGTACTCATAAGAAGAACCAACAAACTTGGCATAAACATGTCCATCACTAGCACGGCATAAGACATAAGAAGGGTTAAAGTCGACGGCTTTGTTGGGAAGGAAAGTGTTGCCCTTCTTGGCATCACCACCCTTCACGGTGTTCTTCATCTTCTCCTTAGTAGCACCCTCTCCCTCCTTCACAAAGGTTTGCTTGAGAGGAGGAAGTCGTTTGACCTTGTCATTCTTCTTTTGTTCTTGGACTTGGGCGCGTACCCATACCTTCCTTGGCCACAACTTCCTTTTGATTGCTCAAAAGGTCGTTGAGGTTCTTCTCGCCTTGTATGCAAGACACAAGGCCTTTCTCAAGTTGCTCCTTCAACTTAGCATTCTCCTCAACAAGATGCACATGCTCACAACACAGGTTAGTAGCATTTGCATTATCAATTAAGACCATATGAGGAAATGTGGCTTTCTCCTTGGTTTGCTTTACTTGGAGTTGATCATGAGACTCTTTGAGGCTAGCATGAGCACCCTTCAAGACCTTGTGAGCCTTGTCAAGTAAGTCAAACTCCTCTTTGACTCTAGCAAGATCAACCCCGAGCTTGGCCTTCTCGGAGGTTAGCACACGAGAGACAACAAGAGCATGATCAAGATCTTTCTTTAATTTAGCATGATCATCGTTGTGCGACTCCTCAAGAGCCAAACAAAGACCACGCTCTTCCTCAAGAGCATTGGAAAGATCCTAAATCTCATCAGCATAGTCACGACTATGCCCCTCCATCTTAGAGATGGTGTCTTCGTGAGCCTCGATCATGTCATTGGCTTCACCAAGTTGTTCCAAGAGAGCAACGAAGTGCTTCTTGGATTTATCCTTGAGTTTACTCATGAAAGACTCAAACTCATTCTCCTCCACATTAGATCCCTCATGTTCATCAATGCAATCCGTCAAAGAAGGATTATTAATGATGGTAGTTTTGATGTTGGGGGTTACCTTGTTGGTGGCTTTAGTCATGAGGCACTTGGCGGTGATGCTCTCATTGGGTGAGTCAAAGAGAGACACCCGTGGAGTTGTCGCAATGGCAATGGAGGCCATGGCAACCGACTCACCATCTTCATCATCATCATCCTCATTGTACTCTTCTTGGACCACCAACGCCATGGGAGGAGTCTTCTTGGTGAAGTTGCTCTTGTTGGGGAAGGACTTGACCTTGTCCTTTCGGATGAGCTTGCCACCATTGTCCTCCCTCTTCTCGTATGGGCATTCCGCAGCAAAATGCCTCACATTGCCACAATTATAGCAAGTCCTCACTCGTTGCTTGACCTTCGCGCCACTTGAGTTGTTCCTGTTGAAGTTGGGCCTTGTGTTCTTCTTGCTCCAAAATTGCCTTGAAGCAAGAGCCATGTGTTCATGATAGGCATACTTTGTATCTTCGGGGTTGCTCTCCTCTTCTTCCTCCTCTTCTTCTTCTTCCACACTAACCTTGGCCTTCAATGCAAGGTTGGGCTTCTTTTCTCTTTGAGAACGTAGCACCTCATTGTCGGCGGTCCTGTCCAAGATGCTCATAGCCACAAACTCATCCAACACTTCACTTGAGGACAAGGTGTGGAAGTCCGGCCTTTGACGAATGATGGAGGACATGGCTTTGTGGTAAGGCATCATTGCCTTGATGAATTTGCGCTTGATCCAATTGTCATCTGTGTCCTTGCTCCCATGATCTCGGAGTGAGACCGCAAGTTTGGTTACTCTTCGATAAAGCTCGCGAGGTTCTTCATCTTCTTTCATTGCAAACTCATCGGTTTCATCTTGCACCACTTCATAGTTGGAGCGTTGAATGCTTGCGCTTCCCCTGTAGAGGGAAACAACACAATGCCATGCATCTTTGGCCATGGCGAAGGGCCGAAGATGAGGGAGATCTTCGGGTGGAATTGCATCTTGGATGATGAAGAGAGCATTCTCATTGAATTGATTATCCGCGGCTTCTCTAGGGGTGAAGTTGCTTCGGTCATGTGGATAGAAACCATCTTCAATGATTCTCCAGAGATTAGTATTCACATGGTTTAAATGACGCTTAAAGCGATAAACCCAAGAATCAAAGTCCTCATTTTTCACAATCTTAGGGGGAGGACCGGCATGATTCAAATGGGTGGAAGCAATCGGTCCACCATAAACAAGTGGAGGTTCCACATGGGCAAAGATGCCGGTGCCATTTTTACCACTAGAAGAAGGAGCCTTTTCACTAGTAGCTTCCCCCTTGTCGGAGTTAGCATCCGTCACCTTGTTGGTGGGATCACCCACTTTCAACGGTGCGGTGGATAATTTAAGCCCTTCTATGAATTTATTAAACATGCTTTCAACCTCGGTCGTCATGGAGGTTTTCAATGTGTCCAAAGCCACATTGAATTCCTCACGAGACACCGCGGTTCCCCCATCGGCCGTAGACGAGACCGGATTCGCACCGGAGTGCTCCTCCACACCGTCTACGGTGTCAACCATACTCTTTGGACGGGAAAGTCCTTAACAAAGAGACAAGGCTCTGATACCAATTGAAAGGATCGATATAGTTGACTAGAGGGGGTGAATAGGCAACTACCAATTTTTAGCTTTTCTTTACCAAATTAAACTTTGCATCAAAGTAGGTTGTCTAGATATGCAACTAGGTGAGCAACCTATATGATGCAACAACAACAAGCACACAAGCAAGCAAGGGATATAACACAAATAAGCTTGCACAAGTAAAGGCACGAGATAACCAAGAGTGGAGCCGGTGAAGACGAGGATGTGTTACCGAAGGTCCTTCCTTTTGAGGGGAAGTACGTCTCCGTTGGAGCGGTGTGGAGGCACTATGCTCCCCAAGAAGCCACTATAGGGCCACCATATTCTCCTCATGCCCTCACACAATGCGAGATGCCGTGATTCCACTATTGGTGCCCTTGGAGGCGGCGACCGGACCTTTACAAACAAGGTTGGGGCAATCTCCACAACTTAATTGGAGGCTCCCAACGACACCACGAAGCTTCACCACAATGGAATATGGCTCCGCGGTGACCTCAACCGTCTAGGGTGCTCAAACACCCAAGAGCAACAAGATCCGCAAGAGATTAGTGGGGGGAATCAAATTTCTCTTGGTGGAAGTGTAGATCGGGGCCTTCTCAACCAATCCCTAGAAAATCAACAAGTTTGATTGGCTAGGGAGAGAGATCGGGCGAAAATGGAGCTTGGAGCAACAATGGAGCTTAGGGTTGGAAGAGATGGTCTACTCGGAGAAGAAGACACCCCTTATATAGTGGAGGGACAAATCCAACCGTTATCCACCAACCCAGCCTACGCAGCATGGTACTACCGCGCCAGGGCCGCGGTACTACCGCAAGGGCATGCAGTACTACCGTAGGGCCCCGCGGTACTACCACCCGAGCAGCACAAACCGGGACAGCCCAAACGCACTGGAGTGGAGGGCGGTAGAACCGCTGGCGCGGTACTACCGCTCCCCCTTGCGGTACTAGCGCAAGGCAGGGAAGTTCCAATTTTCGGGAAGGCACGGACATATAAAAATACATCCGTGGCAACTTCCACTGAGTTGGAGTCAATGCAAAAATCCGACATGGTAGTACTGCACACCAGGAGCGGTACTACCGCGCGGCGGTTGAGCCAGGCCAGAACGCACGGCACAACCACGCACAGGGCGCGGTACTACTGCGTAGGGCGCGGATGTAAAAAATTACATCCGCCCCAACTACTGCAGCCGTAGCAGCACCTGGTCTGGGGACCATGGTACTACAGCTCCAGAGGAGCGGCACTACCGTGTGCTCTTGCGGTACTGATACGTCTCCAATGTATCTATAATATTTTATTCTTCCATGCTATTATATATTCTGTTTTGGATGTTTATGGGCTTTATTAAACACTTTTATATTATTTTTGGGACTAACCTATTAACCCAGAGCCCAGTGCCAGTTTCTGCTTTTTTCCTTGTTTCAGTGTTTCGCATAAAAGGAATATCAAACGGAGTCCAAACGGAATGAAACCTTCGGAAACGTTATTTTTGGAAAGAAAGCAATACGGGAGACTTGGAGTGCACGTCAGGGGATCAACGAGGAGAGCACGAGGCAGGGGGGCGCGCCCACCCCCCTGGGCGCACCCTCCACCCTCATGGGCCCCTCGTGGCTCCCCTTACCGACTTCTTTCGCCTATATATCTCCATATACCCTAAAACCTTCGGAGAACAGAATAGATCGGGAGTTCCGCCGCCGCAAGCCTCTGTAGCCACAAAAACCAATCGGAACCCTGTTCCGGCACCCTGCCGGAGGGGGGAACCCTCACCGGTGGCCATCTTCATCATCTCGGCGCTCTCCATGATGAGGAGGGAGTATTTCACCCTCGGGGCTGAGGGTATGTACCAATAGCTATGTGTTTGATCTCTCTCTCTCGTGTTCTTGATTTGGCACAATCTTGATGTATCGCGAGCTTTGCTATTATAGTTGGATCTTATGATGTTTCTCCCCCTCCACTCTCTTGTAATGGATTGAGTTTTCCCTTTGAAGTTATCTTATCGGATTGAGTCTTTAAGGATTTGAGAACACTTGATGTATGTCTTGCCGTGCTTATCTGTGGTGACAATGGGATATCACGTGATCCACTTGATGTATGTTTTGGTGATCAACTTACGGGTTCCGCCCATGAACCTATGCATAGGGGTTGGCACACGTTTTCGTCTTGACTCTCCGGTAGAAACTTTGGGGCACTCTTTGAGGTTCTATGCGTTGGTTGAATAGATGAATTTGAGATTGTGTGATGCATATCGTATAATCATACCCACGGATACTTGAGGTGACATTGGAGTATCTAGGTGACACTAGGGTTTTGGTTGATGTGTGTATTAAGGTGTTATTTTACTACGAACTCTAGGGCTGTTTGTGACACTTATAGGAATAGCCCAATGGATTGATCGGAAAGAATAACTTTGAGGTGGTTTCGTACCCTACCATAATCTCTTCGTTTGTTCTCCGCTATTAACGACTTTGGAGTGACTCTTTGTTGCATGTTGAGGGATATTTATATGATCCAATTATGTTATTATTGTTGAGAGAACTTGCACTAGTGAAAGTATGAACCCTAGGCCTTGTTTCAACGCATTGTAATACCGTTTGTGCTCACTTTTATCATTAGTTACCTTGCTGTTTTTATATATTCAGATTACAAAAACCTATATCTACCATCCATATTGCACTTGTATCACCATCTCTTCGCCGAACTAGTGCACCTATACAATTTACCATTGTATTGGGTGTGTTGGGGACACAAGAGACTCTTTGTTATTTGGTTGCAGGGTTGCTTGAGAGAGACCATCTTCATCCTACGCCTCCCATGGATTGATAAACCTTAGGTCATCCACTTGAGGGAAATTTGCTACTGTCCTACAAACCTCTGCACTTGGAGGCCAAACAACGTCTACAAGAAGAAGGTTGTGTAGTAGACATCAAGCTCTTTTCTGGCGCCGTTGCCGGGGAGGCTAGGTAAGCGGCACTCACACCCCGTCAACTAAGCTCTTTTCTGGCGCCGTTGCCGGGGAAGTGAGTGCTTGAAGGTATATCTTTAGATCTTGCAATCGAATCTTTTAGTTTCTTGTTTTATCACTAGTTTAGTCTATAAAAGAAAACTACAAAAAAATGGAATTAAGGTTGCCGCATATGCTTCATCTTTTTAATGTCTTTCGTGAAAATGATGGGAAGGAAAATTGTGCTCAAGTACTAGAAGAATAATTACATAGAATGCTTGGCATAAAATATGTGAATGATGAGCATGATTGCAATGTTGTTAGTATGAATTCTTTGAATACCCATGATGCTAATGATATGCAAAGCGACAAGCTTGGGGATTCTATGTTTGATGGAGATGATATGTTTAGTCCCCCAAGTTTTGATGAGCAAATTTATTATGATGAAAGCATGCCTCCTATTAATGATGATTATTGTGATGACACGTATGCTATAAAGAATAAAGATAACCATGAAACTTGTCATCATGATTTTAATTTTCAATTGGATTATGCTTCACATGATAGTTATTTTGTTGAGTTTGCTCCCACTACTATTGATGAGGATAAATTTGCTTATGTGGAGAGTAATAGAAGTTCTATGCTTGTGCATCATGAAAATAGTGCTTTATGTGATAGTTATATTGTTGAATCCATTCATGATGCTACTGAAAATTATTATGAGGGAGGAACATATGCTTGTAGGAATTGCAATAATATCAAGTTTCCTCTTTATGTGTTGAAAATCTGGAAGTTATGCTTGTTTTGCCTTCCTATGCAAGTTGATTCTTGTTCCCATAAGTTGTTTGCTCACAAAATCCCTATGCATAGGAAGTGGGTTAGACTTAAATGTGCTAGTCATATTCTTCATGATGCTCACTTTATGTTTCAATTCTTATCTTTAATGCGCGCATCATTGAAATCATCATGCCTAGCTAGGGGCGTTAAACGTTAGCGCTTGTTGGGAGGCAACCCAATTTTATTTTAGTTTCTTGCTTTTTGGTTCTGTTTAGTAATAAATAATCCATCTAGCTTCTGGTTAGATGTGTTTTCATGTTTTAATTAGTGTTTGTGCCAAGTAGAACCTTTGGGAAGACTCGGGTGAAGTCTTTATGATCATGCTGTAAAAAATAGAAACCTTAGCGCTCACGAGATTAGCTTCAACTTTTTACTGGAGAGTAATATTTAGTTGATTCTTTTTGAAGATGATTACTAGACAAATTCCTCAGGACCACCAATTTATTTTAGAATTTTTGGAGTTCCAGAATTATACGTTTGATACAGATTACTACAGACTGTTCTGTTTTTGACAGATTCTGTTTTCATTGTGTTGCTTGCTTACTTTGATGAATCTATGGCTAGTAAAATAGTTTAGAAACCATAGAGAAGTTGGACTACAGTAGGTTTAACACCAATATAAATAAATAATAAGTTCATTACAGTACCTTGAAGTGGTGTTTTGTTTTCTTTCGCTAACGGACCTTACGAGTTTTCTGTTAAGTTTTGTGTTGTGAAGTTTTCAAGTTTTGGGTAAAGATTCGATGGACTATGGAATAAGGAGTGGCAAGAGCCTAAGCTTGGGGATGCCCAAGGCACCCCAAGGTAATATTCAAGGATAACCAAAAGCCTAAGCTTGGGGATGCCCCGGAAGGCATCCCCTCTTTCGTCTTCGTTCATCGGTAACTTTACTTGGAGCTATATTTTTATTCACCACACGATATGTGTTTTGCTTGGAGCGTCATTTTATTTTCTTTTGTTTTGCTTGCTGTTTGAATAAAATACCAATATCTGAAATTCTTAAATATTAGAGAGTCTTCACATAGTTTCATAATTATTAAACTACTCATTCATCTTCACTTATATCTTTCGGAGTAGTTTGTCGTTTGCTCTGATGCTTCACTTATATCCTTTTTTAGCACGGAGGTGGTTTTATTTTGAAGAAATAGATGAACTCTCATGCTTCACTTATATTATTTTGAGAGTCTTTAGAAAAGCATGGTAATTTGCTTTGGTTATGAATTTAGTCCTAATATGATGGGCATCCAAGAGGGATATAATAAAAACTTTCATATAGAGTGCGTTGAATACTATGAGAAGTTTGATTCCTTATGATTGTTTTGAGATATGAAGATGGTGATATTAGAGTCATGCTAGTTGAGTAGTTGTGAATTTGAGAAATACTTGTGTTAAAGTTTGTGATTCCCGTAGCATGCACGTATGGTGAACCGTTATGTGATGAAGTCGGAGCATGATTTATTTATTGATTGTCCTCCTTATGAGTGGCGGTCGGGGATGAGCGATGGTATTTTCCTACCAATCTATCCCCCTAGGAGCATGCGTGTAGTACTTTGTTTCGATAACTAATAGATTTTTGCAATAAGTATGTGAGTTCTATATGACTAATGTTGAGTCCATGGATTATACGCACTCTCACCCTTCCACCATTGCTAGCCTCTCTAATACCGCGCACCTTTCGCCAGTATCATAAACCCACCATATACCTTCCTTAAAACAGCCACCATACCTACCTATTATGGCATTTCCATAGCCATTTCGAGATATATTGCCATGCAACTTTCCAGCGTTCCGTTTATTATGACACGCTCCATCATTGTCATATTGCTTTGCATGATCATGTAGTTGACATCGTATTTGTGGCAAAGCCACCGTTCATAATTCTTCCATACATGTCACTCATGAGTCATTGCACATCCCGGTACACCGCCGGAGGCATTCACATAGAGTCATATTTTGTTCTAAGTATTGAGTTGTAAGTAAATAAAAGTGTGATGATCATCATTATTAGAGCATTGTCCCAGTGAGGAAAGGATGATGGAGACTATGATTCCCCCACAAGTCGGGATGAGGCTCCGGATGAAAAATAAAAAAAGAGGAAAAAAAGAGGCCATAAAAAAAAGGGAAAGGCCCAAATAAAAAATAAAAAAATAAAAAAAATGAGAGAAAAAGAGAGAAGGGGCAATGCTACTATCCTTTTACCACACTTGTGCTTCAAAGTAGCACCATGATCTTCACGATAGAGAATCTCCTATGTTGTCACTTTCATATACTAGTGGGAATTTTTCATTATAGAACTTGGCTTGTATATTCCAATGATGGGCTTCCTCAAAATGCCCTAGGTCTTCGTGAGCAAGCAAGTTGGATGCACACCCACTTAGTTTCTTTTGTTGAGCTTTCATACACTTCTAGCTCTAGTGCATCCGTTGCATGGCAATCCCTACTCACTCACATTGATATCTATTGATGGGAATCTCCATAGCCCGTTGATACGCCTAGTTGATGTGAGACCATCTTCTCCTTTTTGTCTTCTCCACAACCACCATTCTATTCCACCTATAGTGCTATGTCCATGGCTCACGCTCATGTATTGCGTGAAGATTGAAAAAGTTTGAGAACATCAAAAGTATGAAACAATTGCTTGGCTTGTCATCGGGGTTGTGCATGATTTAAATACTTTGTGTGGTGAAGATAGAGCATAGCCAGACTATATGATTTTGTAGGGATAACTTTCTTTGGCCATGTTATTTTGAGAAGACATGATTGCTTTATCTGTATGCTTCAAGTATTATTATTTTCATGTCAATATTAAACTTTTGTCTTGAATCTTATGGATCTGAACATTCATGCCACAATAAAGAGAATTACTTAGAGAATTAAGTTAGGTAGCATTCCACATCAAAAATTATGTTTTTATCATTTACCTACTCGAGGACGAGCAGGAATTAAGCTTGGGGATGCTGATACGTCTCCAACGTATCTATAATTTTTTATTGTTCCATGCTATTATATATTCTGTTTTGGGTGTTTATGGGCTTTATTAAACACTTTTATATTTTTTTGGGACTAACCTATTAACCCAGAGCCCAGTGTCAGTTTCTGTTTTTTTCCTTGTTTCAGTGTTTCGCATAAAAGAAATATCAAACGGAGTCCAAACGGAATGAAACCTTCGGAAAAGTTATTTTTGGAAAGAAAGCAATACGGGAGACTTGGAGTGCACGTCAGGGGATCAACGAGGAGAGCACAAGGCAGGGGGTGCACCCTCCACCCTCGTGGGCCCCTCGTGGCTCCCCTTATCGACTTCTTTTGCCTATATATCTCCATATACCCTAAAACCTTCGGAGAACAGAATAGATCGGGAGTTCCGCCGCCGCAAGCCTCTGTAGCCACCAAAAACCAATCGGGACCCTGTTCCGGCACCCTGCCGGAGGGGGGAACCCTCACCGGTGGCCATCTTCATCATCCCGGCGCTCTCCATGACGAGCAGGGAGTAGTTCACCCTCGGGGCTGAGGGTATGTACCAGTAGCTATGTGTTTGATCTCTCTCTCTCTCTCGTGTTCTTGATTTGGCACGATCTTGATGTATCGCGAGCCTTGCTATTATAGTTGGATCTTATGATGTTTCTCCCCCTCTACTCTCTTGTAATGGATTGAGTTTTCCCTTTGAAGTTATCTTATCGGATTGAGTCTTTAAGGATTTGAGAACACTTGATGTATGTCTTGCCGTGCTTATCTGTGGTGACAATGGGATATCACGTGATCCACTTGATGTATGTTTTGGTGATCAACTTGCGGGTTCCGCCCATGAACCTATGCATAGGGGTTGGCACACGTTTTTGTCTTGACTCTCCGGTAGAAACTTTGGGGCACTCTTTGAGGTTCTATGTGTTGGTTGAATAGATGAATTTGAGATTGTGTGATGCATATCGTATAATCATACCCACGGATACTTGAGGTGACATTGGAGTATCTAGGTGACATTAGGGTTTTGGTTGATGTGTGTCTTAAGGTGTTATTTTACTACAAACTCTAGGGTTGTTTGTGACACTTATAGGAATAGCCCAATGGATTGATCGGAAAGAATAACTTTGAGGTGGTTTCGTACCCAACCATAATCTCTTCGTTTGTTCTCCGCTATTAGCGACTTTGGAGTGACTCTTTGTTGCATGTTGAGGGATATTTATATGATCCAATTATGTTATTATTGTTGAGAGAACTTGCACTAGTGAAAGTATGAACCCTAGGCCTTGTTTCAATGCATTGTAATACCGTTTGTGCTCACTTTTATCATTAGTTACCTTGCTGTTTTTATATTTTCAGATTACAAAAACCTATATCTACCATCCATATTGCACTTGTATCACCATCTCTTCGTCGAACTAGTGCACCTATACAATTTACCATTGTATTGGGTGTGTTGGGGACACAAGAGACTCTTTGTTATTTGGTTGCAGGGTTGCTTGAGAGAGACCATCTTCATCCTACGCCTCCCACGGATTGATAAACCTTAGGTCATCCACTTGAGGGAAATTTTCTACTGTCCTACAAACCTCTGCACTTGGAGGCCCAACAACGTCTACAAGAAGAAGGTTGTGTAGTAGACATCAGGTACTACCGCACCAGGTTCCGATACTACCGCAAGGGCCTGCGGTACTACCTCTCCAAGGAGCGGTACTACCGCATTTCCAAGCTCAGCAAACAGTTTGCATAGACGAGAAGAAACGGAGGACGCTCCAAAGAGCCAAAGGAAAGGAGGTGCAAATGGAGTAGACGTGTACGTGACGATTCCACCCAAACCTTTCCAGAGCGGACCCCCTCTTAATAGTACAGCTTTCCTACGACTCAAATCCACCAAAAAGAAACGTAGAAAGAAACGCCGTCTTCAATAGTCTTCGAGGGGCACCAAACCGTCTTGTGCCTAGTGATGAAATATCTGAAATACTCAAGGCACACGATTAGTCTGCAAAAGCATTGTCATCAATCACCAAAACACCTTAGGGATAAATATGCCCTTACACCAAGCTATAAAGGCTTCGTGATGAACTATAATATGCAAGGGATGGAAAAGACAATTCCCGAGCTCTTCGCGATGCTAAAGGCTGCGGAGGTAGAAATCAAGAAGGAGCATCAAGTGTTGATGGTTAACAAGACCACTAGTTTCAAGAAAAAGGGCAAAGGGAAGAAGGGGAACTTCAAGAAGAACAGCAAGCAAGTTGCTGCTCAAGGGAAGAAGCCCAAGTCCGAACCTTAGCCTGAAACTGAGTGCTTCTACTGCAAAGGGACTGGTCACTGGAAGCGGAACTGCCCCAAGTATTTGGCGGATAAGAAGGATGGCAAAGTGAAAGGTATATTTGATATACATGTTATTGATGTGTACCTTACTAATGCTCATAGTAGCACCTGGGTATTTGATACTGGTTCTGTTGCTCATATTTGCAACTCGAAACAGGGGCTACGGATTAAACGAAGATTGGCCAAGGACGAGGTGACGATGCGCGTGGGAAATGGTTCCAAAGTCGATGTGATCGCCGTCGGCACGCTACCTCTACATCTACCTTCGGGATTATTTTTAGACCTGAATAATTGTTATTTGGTACCAGTGTTGAGCATGAACGTTATATCTTGATCTTGTTTGATGCGAGACAGTTATTCATTTAAATCAGAGAATAATGGTTGTTTTATTTATATGAATAATATCTTTTATGTTCATGCACCCTTGATGAGTGGTCTATTTTTGTTGAATCTCGATTGTAGTGATACACATATACATAATATTGAAGCCAAAAGATGCAAAGTTAATAATGATAGTGCAACTTATTTGTGGCACTGCCGTTTAGGTCATATTGGTGTAAAGCACATGAAGAAACTTCATGCTGATGGGCCTTTGGAATCACTTGAATATGAATCACTTGATGCTTGCGAACCATGCCTCATGGGCAAGATGACTAAGACTCTGTTCTCCGCAACCATGGAGCGAGCAACTGACTTATTGGAAATAATACATACTAGTGTATGCGGTCCGATGAGTGTTGAGGCTCGCGGCGGGTATCGTTATTTTCTGACCTTCACATATGATTTGAGCAAATATGGGTATATCTACTTAATGAAACATAAGTCTGAAACATTTGAAAAGTTCAAAGAATTTCAGAGTGAAGTGGAAAATCATCGTAACAAGAAAATAAAGTTTCTACGATCTGATCGTGGAGGAGAATATTTGAGTTATGAGTGCACTACTAGGAAAAGGGCTATAGGTAATATGGACACTAATGGCGCACCAGACATGCGGTGCGCCACTACTATATAGCAGTGGCGCACCGTGTGGTGGTGCGCCATTAGTGTGATAGACACTAATGGCGCACCACAACCATGGTGCGCCACTACTAACATTTTCTTTCTTTTTTCCAAAAATACTAATGGCGCACCGTGTGCTGGTGCGCCATTAGTGTGATAGACACTAATGGCGCACCACAAACATGGTGCGCCACTACTAACAAAATTTGTTTTTTCCAAAAATACTAATGGCGCACCGTGGCACAGTGCGCCATTACTAGTTTTAACTAGTAATGGCGCACCAGTCACCCCGTGCGCCACTACTATCATTTTTTGTTTTTTTTGCCAAACTACTAATGGCGCACCGCCAGCTGGTGCGCCATTAGTAACCAGGGTTACTAATGGCGCCTTTGTTGGTGGTGCGCCATTAGTAACCTGGGACCAGCTAGATATTTTGGACAGCCACCTACACACTCACTTTCCCCACTTCATTCTCTCCACCTCCTCCTCCAAGCTTGTCTCGGCTGCCTCCTCCTCCTCACCTCATTTGCACCATAGATTCATCCAAATTAAGTGGTTAAATTACCTTTTTTGATAGGTAAGTAAGGGGAAAGCTTTCTTTATGTTATAGATCTACTTTTTTCTCCCTCCAACAACGTGCACATGCACTTTTTATGGCCTAGCTAGATCTATGTATGTTTGTGGTGTTGCATATGTTTGTGGTGTTGCATATATGTTTGTGTTTGCAGGTACCGGTATTTGAAATGCGATAGTTGCCAATATTTTGCCGGAATGTTGATTCATTTCCGTTTCGGTGAGAATTTTGGCACTATGCATTCTTTTTGGTCCTATTTTTAGGCAAAGTCATGCCAAATTTTTTTCTTGGTTCTAAAATATCGTTTTGCTCTACCCCGCAGGCGACCATGGTCCGCACGATGACCGAAGGCATCGTGAATAGGTTTTTGAGCTCCGCGAAGGCCGAGATGCTTCAAAAGAACGAGACGGAGATAAGATGTCCGTGTCGAAGATGCAAGCTGAGGAGCCTTATGGACCCGGATTCCGTACAGGTGCGGGACAACCTGCTCTTGCGTGGTTTCATGGATGGCTATCGGTGGCAAGGTGATGAAGATGATTACGAAGTCGTCCATGGGGGCCGGCCGGCAAGAAATGAGGTAGGGCAGCAAGACAACTGCGGCGAGGGCGCGCGAGAAGACGAAGAATCTCCAGGATATGATCACGAAGTAGATGCAGTACACAGTCATCATGTAGAAGATGCCGGACATGATGATGAGGAAGATGCCGGAGCAGACGAAGGGCATGATCATGAAGATGAAGATGCCGGAGCAGACGACGATGGACCATCGATGGGCTGGGTGCAGGACCCTCAAATTCAAGAGCTGCTTCTCAAGCAGACGGATAACGCAAGAGCTGCCGCCCGAGAGAAAGCCAAGCTGGATCAACTGGAGATAGACGCGGTTACTCCATTGTATGAAGGATGCAGGCCCGAGGATACCCGCCGGAAAGTAACGCTCATGGCTCTGGAGATGAAGGTAAAACACAAAATGACCGACGCATGCTTCGACGAGAACATGTCATTCTGGCACGAACGTCTTCCCAAGGGGAACAAGTGCCCGACCAGTTTCGAGGAGGCGAAGAAAATCGTGTGTCCTCTAGATTTACCGCACATGAAATACCATGTGTGCATGAACAATTGCATCATTTATCGGGACGAGCACGCGGAGTCTACCATATGTCCGGTGTGCGGCGTCACTCGATACAAGAAGAGGAAGAAAGCTCCTCGAAAAGTGGTGTGGTACTTTCCGATCACTCCTCGTCTGCAGCGGTATTTTGCGGACCCTAAGGTAGCAAAGCTCCTGCGTTGGCACGCGGATAGGGAGGAGAAGAAGCGAGAAGATGACGCAAATGATTCGGAGATAAATAAAAAAGACAAGATGATGAGTCACCCTAAGGATGGGAGCCAGTGGCAAGCGTTGAACTTCGAACACCCTGAATTTGGGAATGATCCAAGGAACATCGTGCTGGGCGCGAGCACCGATGGAGTCAATCCGTTTGGCAGCCAGAGAAGCACACATAGCACCTGGCCTGTGTTTGTGTGGATGTACAACCTTCCCCCCTGGTTGTGCATGAAGAGGAAGTACATTCACATGAGTATGCTAATTGAAGGGCCGAAACAACCAGGGAACGACATCAATCTGTATCTGGGGCTGCTAAAAGAGGAACTAGACACGCTGTGGAAAACGCCAGCCAATACGTGGGACGCCGCAAAGAAAGAATATTTCCCTATGAGAGCCGCACTGCTCACGACGGTGCACGACTATCTCGGTTACGGATATCTCATGGGACAGGTGGTCCACGGATTTTCTGGATGCGTCAGGTGCATGGATGACACAACGTATCGCCAGCTAGATAGAGATCCCGGGTCTTCGAAAACCGTGTTCGTGGGACATCGAAGGTGGCTTCGCGACGATGACTCATGGAGGAAACGCAAGGATCTGTTCGATGGTGAAACCGAAACCCGAAGACGCCCCCGTACGAGGAGCGGCGAGGAAATAGACGAGCTGTTGAAAAATTGGAAAGATTGCCCACTGCCGGGAAAGAAGCAAAAGGCGCCAGAGCCGGGAAAGAAGCGAAAGGCGCAAGAGCCGCTGCAGAAGGTATGGAAAACGAGGTCTGTTTTCTGGGACTTGCCGTACTGGAAGATCCACCGTGTGCCTCACAGCCTTGATGTCATGCATATCACGAAGAACGTGTGTGAGAGTCTGCTTGGTACCCTGCTCAACATGCCAGAGAGGACCAAAGATGGGCCGAAAGCAAGGGCAGACTTGAAATCAATGGGCATCAGGGAGGAGCTTCACGCTAATGATGATGATGATGAGGCGAAGCAGGACACGGAAAGTCATCGCAAAGGCAAAAAGGCCAAGAAGACCGGAAATGACTTCCCACCCGCGTGCTTCACTCTAAGTCAGGAGGAGATCGATCAGTTTTTCACCTGCCTCGTAGGAGTAAAACTTCCTTACGGTTACGTGGGGAAGATAAGCAGATACCTAGACTCAGCGAAGCAGAAGTTCAGCGGGATGAAGTCTCACGACTGTCACGTGCTGATGACGCAGATACTTCCAGTTGCAATCTGTGGGATCATGGACGCGCACGTCCGTGAAACGCTATTTGGCCTATGCAACTTTTTCGACGTCATCTCTCGGAAGTCGGTTGGCATGAGGCAACTCAGAAGGCTACAGGAAGAGATCATGGTGATACTATGCGAGCTTGAGATGTACTTCCCGCCCACATTCTTCGATGTTATGGTGCATCTGCTGGTCCATATCGTGGAGGATATCATCCAACTCGAGCCGATGTTCCTGCAGAGCATGACGCCGTTCGAATGGATGAATGGTGTCATCAAAGGATACGTTTGCAACATGTCACGTCCAGAGGGAAGCATAGCCAGGGGCTTTCTGACCGAAGAGTGCATCTCCTACTGCACGAATTATCTAGGCATCGAGAACCCCGTTGGTCTTCCCGTCAACAGGCACCTCGGCAGGCTCGCTGGATGGGGTCACCGTGAGGGTCGCCGCGAAATGCATGTCGACTTCGAGGGTCGACTCGCCGACTTTGAAAGAGCAAACCTAGTCGCGCTACAACACATAGACGTGGTCGATCCTTGGGTGGTAGAGCACAAAACCTTTATTGAGAAGACGTACAATGACCGAGGCCAACAGAGGACGCACGGAGATATAATCAAAGAGCACAACTCATGTTTCACGCGTTGGCTCAAGCAGAAGCTTTTGTCGTACCCTTTACATGAGGATTCTTCCGCGGAAGAACAACTCATATTCGCCTTGTCACAGGGCGCCGAGCACAACCTGATGACGTATGAGGCGTACGATATCAACGGCTACACATTCTACACCGAGGGAAAGGACATGAAGAGCGATGGTTATCAGAACTCCGGGGTAACGATGGAATCCTACACCGGTAACGACAAGGACAGATACTACGGAAGGATCGAGGAGATCTGGGAGCTGAGCTACGCTGGAGAGAGGGTCCCGATGTTCCGTGTCAGATGGGCCAAGAGCGTCCTAAATGAAGACCGGTATTTCACCACCATGGTTATACCCGAAGCCAAATCCAAGACCGCGTGCGCAAACGTCACCGCAAAAAATGAGCCATGGGTACTGGCTTCCCAAGTGGACCAATGATTCTTCATTACCGACCCATCAAAGCCCAGTCGTGTTGTCGTGAGGAGAGGCAAAAGGAAGATCATCGGAATGGATGGAGTCGCCAATGAGCAAGACTTCGACAAGTACGGCGACCGAAAGATGGAACATGACGACGACGATGAAGTACCAGCATACACCACAAGAAGAAGCGGGACCACCCTACCTAAAGGACGTCCGTTCAAGAGAAGGACTCCATTTACGAAAAATAAGGGCAAGAAGATTGTGAACAGATAGCTAGCTAAGATCGATTGTATTTAAATTGTAGCCTTCATTTCTCGATTGTATTTCGACATATTGAAATGATATTTCTTCTGTTCTAGTGTCCTCATGAATATTTATTTATGTTTATTATGGTATTGAATTTCTAACTCACAAAAAGTATAGAATTTGTTAATTTTTTTGAACTCATGAATATTTTTAAATTTCATGGGCACTTTTTGAATTCATGAATATTTTTTCAAATTTGATGATATTTTTCATATTCAATATGAAAAATATTGAATATTCATGAGGACATTCGATCTCGACCCCCCTCCATCTCGATCGATATCCCCCCTCGCCAGATCCCCCTCGCCGCCGAGCACCCCCCCCCCACCCTCCCTCGCTCCACCGCCGCCGCCGACCCCCCGCACCCTTCCCCGCTCCACCGCCGCCGAGCACCCACCGCACCCTCCCCCGCTCCACCGCCGCCGCCGACCCCCCGCACCCTTCCCCGCTCCACCGTCGCCGAGCACCCACCGCACCCTCCCCCGCTCCACCGCCGCCGCTGACCCCCCGCACCCTCCCCGCTCCACCGCCGCCGCCGACCCACCGCACCCTCCCCTGTCTCCTCGCTCGGTTCCCCCTCCCTCCCCCCCCCCCGAGCGCCATTGCTATAAAAAAAAAGATTACTAATGGCACACCTCTCTGGGGTGCGCCATTGCTATTCAAAAAAAGATTACTAATGGCGCACCTCTCTGGGATGCGCCATTGCTATACAAAAAAAAGATTTCTAATGGCACACCGCGTGTGGATGCGCCATTGCTATAAAAAAATTCTAATGGCGCACCTCTCGGGGGTGCGCCATTGCTAACCCTTCCCCCCACTAAAATCCCTAGTCCCCTTTCTATCTCTCACCCGCCCACTGCCCCGCCCCGACCCGACCCGTACGGCGCCGCCGCCGCCCCCCACCTTCCCACTTCCCCTTCCCTCGCGCTGCTGCACCCGACTAGGTCGTCGCCGTCACCGCATCGTCCCCGCGACCACCGTCGTCCCCGCACCCCACCAAGGAGTCTAGGAGATCACTGCGGATCGAGGTCTTCTTCCACCTCCGTCCACCGCGGCCTCACCGTCGATCCGCGTCACCTCGTCAACACCGGCCCCGCACGAGCTCGCCATCGTCTTCCTCTCGGTGAGCTGCACCGGTTCCCCTTCCCCCCCTTCGATTGCGTTGCCGTAGACTGTCGCACCACCGTGCCCCAGCTCCTGGTTGCCGCCCCCGTGGCCGTGCTCCCCTCGGCCCCTGGCCCCGCCCAGGCGCGCTCACCGCACCGCGACCGCGCCTCCACTACGCTCGGGAACGCCATGAGCAGGTGCTCAAAGTAGCCTGTGTTTTCTTGCAGACGTTGGGTCGGGCGATCATGCCATGAGCAGGTGTTCAAAGTAGCAGGTGATCGTTAGAGTTTTGAGATGTGAGAAGTGTAGGATGTGAAAAGTGAATGATAGGAAGGATGTGATTTTCGTCAGTTTGTTTGTTCATTGTTAGTGTCAAAATCTGAAGAAAGAAAAAGTATAGAGTTTTAATTCTGAAACTCTGTTTTTTGGAGTAGTCATGTTTCATACTGAATATAGTCTGGTTGTTCTCTGTCTGGTCAAATTCTAAAAAAATAAAAAGTGAATAGTTTGTTTGTTCCCTGTGTGGTCACTCTATTTTTTGAGTACTGACATTAGTTATGTTTGTTAGCAGCAAGAATTTTAAATGAAGCTTGTTCTTTTTCAAATGTTCAATTGATGCCATGAAACTGAATATAGTAGTTGAAAACCCTGTTTTTCTTCCTGATCGTGCTAAAATTTGAAGTCCTGTTTGTGTTTTGGTTTTGTTGGTTCACAATTATGTTTAGTTTTTCGTTTCATGGATGCTGTAAAATGTGCAGGTGGTGAGTTGAGGCTCAGCATACAACTTGTTTGGACTAACCAAGAGGACGAGGTATGTTGCTTGCCCAAGCTAAGTGACATGCGCCAAGTTTTCTGTTATATAATTACCTGTTAGTGCTTAGTACTTTTTTATAACGAGTTACCCATGTACTAAATCACAAAGCATTTGTTTGCTGATGCTGCTGCTCTGATAAATGAACCGGCTTTTGGATTTCCAGCTTACGGATGTCGGTGAGTTAGATATAAGTAAATTAAGTGCAAGTAGTAATCTGATTTTCTTTCTGGGGGCTGTTCTGTTATCCTCCGTGTGGCTTCTGTGCATGCTCCATCAGAGGGCCAGCTGATTTTTGTTTATGGTTGACATGTTTTGGGTGGCATTACGCCGAGTTAACATAAATCTGAGCATGTGCTTGCCTTCTCCTGGGATTGTTTTGCTCGGTAGTCACCACCACTGACTCGAGAATTGGGAGTTGCCCAGAAGTTTGGGGACGCTGTGATAACCAATTTAAATTTATTCACCTGGAAGAACGTGTAATAACATTGGATTGGATTCTCGAGTCTTGTTGTTTTCTTATTAAACTTTGGTCTTCGTGATGGGGTGAGCGTCGGGCGTTGAAGCTCTGCTCTCCAGATTTTTCTGTTATTTTTAGCGAATTGTCCTGAAGCGGTCTTTTGTTTTTCAACTTTCTGATGTAGGTGAGTGGATATGAGTATATAAATTATAAGCACATTATGTGAAACTGCTCATAGAATCAGCAGTGTGCAGAATTCTTTTCAGGTGTTGCAGTATGGATTTTAGTATGAGTCGTGTGTTGAACTATGTAGTGCCTCTACACTTGAACTGTATGTTGAGCTGCTAACACTGAGTAGTTTTGAGCTGTTTTACGTTGAATATGAGTTTTCCGAACTGTTTTACCTCTTAGCTTCCGATTCTATAGTCCTGGAATCTGTAAGATAAGTTGGAAAGAACTGGAATGTAGATCTGAATGTTTCTTAGCCTGCAAGTACAAGTGAACAACTTGCTGCTATTAGATCTGGAATGGAAGCTCACATAAGTTGAGCTGCTTTTTGTCCATATGAAAGCAGAGGACCATATGGTCTGTGGCCTTTTCATCCATATGAAAGTAGAGGCACATTGTGGTGCTAGTTTGCTGGGTTTTGTCTCCGACCATCATGTCGTGATGATTTTGCAAGTACCCCGAGAGGCCCTTGAGTTTGCCGGAATGTCGATTAACTTCCGTTCCGGCAAATTCGGGTACTCCATATGTCCTATTTTCAGCAAAGGTCATGCTGAAATTTTCCGTGAATTTTAGCATGACTTTGCTAAAAATATGACATATGGGGTACTTGCGACTAATGCATGGGCGGGGTATCTTAGTACTTAATTAAGTAGGATCAACTGCCCCTTTATTCTTGCTGCATTAAACCATAGGTGGCAATAGAGCCAAGTGATTAGGCCCAACTTAGAATTCTCCTTCCCTTTTCTTGATAGGGTATATTATTAGAAGATACCCATATATATCAGTCAACCTAGGGTGCCTCGGCATCGATAAACCCTAAATGATGAAAACTTAACTTAGCATTGAGGGTGCCTCAGCGTCGACAAACCCTAAATTATAAAACATTGGCTTTTATGGTGCCTCGGTGTCGATAAAAACCTAAATGATGAAAGCTTAGGCTTTTAGGGTGCCTCGGCGTCGACAAACCCTAAATGATAAAAGCTTAGCTTTTAGGATGCCTCGGTGTCGACAAACCCTAAATGATGAGACCATGATCTTGTTCCTTGACAATAACCAACTTTTTGACCAAACTTTTTTCCTATTTAGAGCGAAACATGGCCCACAATGATGAGGCCGGCGGTTCAGGCGGCAAGGCATTCTGGGAGCTGTCCCAGGAGAGATGGAGGAAGAACCTCACCGCTATGAGGATGCCGCGGAAGACACCGATCCTGACTACACAACCCCTAGTGGCGTCGGGGATGACACCACTGATGGTGCCGCCGAGGATGCCACCACTAATGATGGCAGCGCACACACAGATGGCAGCCAACCGAAGAGGCAACGGAAGGACCGGCGCCCGAACGTGCTCGGCACCGTCAAGGAGGAATTTACTGAAGTGAACTGCGATGGGGATCCAACGGCGCCCAAAGAATTAGTCAAGGGGTACTCGGTTCAGCTCGGGTGCATTCTCTGGAGCACCGTCTCGATCAACACCGAGAACCTAAGGCATAAGGACCGAGGGAATTTGCGCAACCTCCTCTTCACGAAGCTGCACAAACGATACAAGTTCCCCGCTGACTTTGCAAACACACGCCTCTCAGGGAATAAAGTGAACAGTGCCACCCTCATGAAGATGAGCACGGCCTTGTCTACTTGGAGAAGCGCGGTGAAGAGAATGATTAACAAAGGTGATATTTATGAGAAGATCAAGGCGAAAAATCCTTCGATTAGCGAAGATGACTACAAGGAGTTCAAGATCAAGTGCGAGAGCGGCGCATCCGAGCAATCAAGTCAGTGGGAGAAAGAGATGCGGGACTTGAACTTAGGGGTCCACAAACTCGGTCCCGGCGGTTACAGAGTGGCGGAACCTATATGGGACAAGGAGGACGCGGAGCGTGCCGAGCAAGGCCTACCGTCCCGCTTCAAGAAATACCGTGAGAAGCAGACCAGGAACTATGTCAGGGCCCGATACAAGGAGGACCCGGTAACAAAGGAGCTTACCACAGATCCGAAGACCAAGGCGCTTCAGAAAGTTCTGGTAAGGAATACATCCCGCGTAATTAGCTACATATATGGTTGCATTCTAGTTAATGAAGCCAAATTTCTAAATGGTTCACATTCCTTCCGCGGGAGACTGAAAGCAGTAGCGCGGGGTCGTCTCAGAGCTCCCCAGCTTGGGAAAGCACTCTAAATAGGGTGTTGAACATAATGAAAAACAAGTATAAGCTCAGTAAGCCGTCGTCAGCTGGTCATGTGGCCGGCAAAGGCTTGTCCACAAAATGGTCGTCATACTATAACGCTGGTGGGCGAAAGGAGAAAAAGACCAGCTCGGAAAGCCAGCTTGGAGATTGTCCAAGAGCAGGTGCAACAACAACTGGGAACGACGCTCACCGCCATTGTGCCTAGCTTGATTGAGGGGTTGCAGGCATGGATTGCGGGCGGCCAACAGGGGCCGCCCCTGGTTCCCAGCTTCACGGCCAGCAACTTGCACAACACGCAGGCGGCGCCATTGGTGTCTCCGGCGCCGGCACGGGCATTGGAGCTTAATGCACCCAGGTGTACGCTGGCCGGCACCTCGGCAGCAAGCGGCCCCTCCGTCAGTTGCACGCCCGCCGTTGGCGGTGCCTCGACATTAGCCGAGCTCGACGCCATCACGGTAACTAAGCCTCTCGGACGATGACTTCATCTCCTTGCCTTTGACTGGGCATCCCTGACGCCCTACATGTTTTCGCAGGGCGCCGCTGACGTTCCATGCACTCCCTGCACTTCATGGGCGGCGAGTTGATCGATGTCGCCAAGGGCAGAATCGTTCAACCGGGCAACCCCGTGTTCCACGGTAATCCGATGCCACCCACTATGTATAGGGTTGAACTGGTTCGGGTGCTGCCAGGCTGCGACGAGTTGTTACCTCCGATTCGACCCGCTGGGGCCAACGAAGATGATGTGATGACCCTCAGCGCCTGCGTAAGCTGGCCCCTGCTTTGGCCGAAGAGCCATATTCGTTTGGGTGCGGGGGACACCACCCCACAGACAACACCGCCAGTCGTGCCGGCGCCAAGCCATGGCAAGACTGCCGCAACGCTACCGGACATGCCGGACATCCCTATGGCACAGGATCCGGACATGCATATGGCACAGGATCCGGACGACGATGAAACGACGACGGTACATTTACCAATGTCGATAAGTACTTTGCCGAACATGGGTACGGTGACAAATTCTTCGGGCCTCCTTCTCAAGAACCCAACCTTGAAAAAGACGACCGCGATCGAGTTGGTACCGCGGAGAAACCCAATTGCAACAGGCATCGTCTGGCGTTCAGTTCTCAGGAGACGCCTCCAGCTGCCGCCTTCACCGAGCATCAGATAGCCGAGGTGCGAAATATTATCAGCCCCAACAAACTCAAGAAGGCAGTCTCTGAGCAGAACTCGATCCCATTACAGGAGATGAGGAAGAAGGGACGAAAACGAAAGAATAACAAGGGCGGTGCGAGCCAGCCGGCACCGAGTACGATCCATGCTTAGGATGGGCCACCTTCACCTAAGGATATCTCGAGGAGGGTGCATGTGGCGGGTAGGCCGATGCTACCGCTAATCTGCTCAATGCTGCAACCGGTGCTATGCGGAGTCTGCATGGCAGTGTTCTTTCTTTGGAGAAGCGGTGTCTCTCCGAGAATGATGTGGCATACCCGGTTTTCATGGCCAAGGTGCCAGAGGCAAGGGCTTTGTGGATAGCGCCATCGGGGGTACGATCGTCCTGCAGTTTGATGACATCTTCGCTATGTTTAACCTTCATCCGCTGCACTACACCTTCGTTCGGCTATTTTCGCTGAGTATGGAGATGCGGATCATTAGAGACAAGACCCCGGACATCGTGATAGTCGACCCCTTCTACATGTGTGCCAAGATCATGGGCAACGCTGGGGACCGGCAAGTCGAGAGTTCATACCTCGAAGGCGTCATTCTGGCAAACCCAAATAAGGATAACTTCCTCGTGCCTTACTTTCCCGAGTAAGTCATCCCCTCACCGCCCCATAACATATGATTTCTTAGATTTCGATTGTTCTTTTGTTTCTAACATTCCGTGTTTTGTGCAGTGACACACATTGCACACTCATCCTCTTAAGCCCGAAATATTCCATGGCCACGTATTTCGACCCGGACCGTCAGTCGAAGAAAGACTACACAAATATCAAGAAAGTTCTTGATGATGTTCTCCCCGGCTACGCCAGATCTGGAGGCACCTTCAGCACGCCAGTTCGTAGGTACGGCAAGCACATCTTAAGCCACAATACGACGTTCTCCTGCGTCAAGCAGCCGCCTGGCGGTCAGAAGGATGCCTACTACGCCCTCCATCACATGCGGGTGATCGTACGGGACCATAATCACCTTCTGCTACCAAGTAATCTCAAAGATTGGGCTGCACGCTTGTCGGCAATCCAAGACGCGGACATCAGACAAGAATTCTTTCGCATCCAGTCAGAGTTTGCGGAAATCATCCATCAAGATGTCTTTCGTACCTCGGGGCAGTTCTATCTCAGACATCAACCGTCCAACAGTGAGATAGAAACAACGCTACAAATGCAGGCTGACAACACCCGCGATTTCATGACCATCATGAAAGACGGCGGCTTCATCCACGCTCCGGTCCCTGAGTCGAGTCGAAAGTAGTGATGATATGTAGTTCTGAAATGTCGATTGGCTCATGTTGTAATATTAAACTTTAATGAACTTGTATGTCTCTTTGGTTTGGACAGTCGTTCAACTTATATGTAATTGATGCTATTTATTAGTAGGACCATGAATCGTGCTATTAATGTGTTGCTTTTCTCTTCCGATCCTTTTGTTGCATACTTATATATTGCTTATGTATTGTCTGTGAATTGCTACTAACTTTTTGTTTGGCTAGTGCATAGAGATGCCATCGTATGTCGTGTACAAGGGTAAGGTTCCCGGAGTCTACGACGACTGGGAGGAGTGTCGGAGACAGGTTCACCGTTTCAGCGGTAACAGTTACAAAGGGTACACCACTAGGGCGGAGGCGGAAGCTAGATACGCGCGCTATCTAGCGGGAGAGAGGAGGGAGCGGAGGAGGAACCGGATGAAGACCAGTTTCATCGCGATGATGCTAATCGTGATGACCGCAGCTCTCTTCTATGTGATGGTAGTTTAGATGATTGATATCGACTTGTAATGTGAAGACAAACTCGCTACTCGCGGTTTCGAGACTTGTAATGTTCTAACTTTGTTCGGTCTTTTGATTTCGGAGACTAATATGATGAATTGTATTCGGAGACTAATCTTCTATTGTATTCGATAACTCTGCTGTTTATATGTTGTGCTGTCTATATTCTATGCAGTAATATGTTTTGTAACCTGTGCAAATATCAGAAAAGAAAAAAAATAATCCCTAATATTCATAGTAGTGGCGCACCACCTAGAACTTTAGTGGCGCACTGCAAAATGCACACTAGTGGCGCATTAGCAACAAGTGTGCCATTAGTAAGCCAGAGACATGGTTAAATATGGCCCCCTGGGAGGCATTCTAATGGCGCACCGTATGGTCTACTAATGGTGCACTACATGGTGCGCCATTAGTATCTGGTATACTAATGGCGCACCTGTGGTGCGCCATTACTAATAAAATCTAATGGCGTGGTGCTAGTGGCGCACCTGTAGTGCGCCATTAGTAGGCAAAACAGGTGTGCCACTAGCAGGCCTTTTCCTAGTAGTGGTGAAACAATGTGGAATAGTTTCACAACTCACGCCACCTGGAACACCACAGCGTAATGGTGTGTCCGAACGTCGTAACCGTACTTTATTAGATATGGTGTGATCTATGATGTCTCTTACCGATTTACCACTATCGTTTTAGGGTTATGCTTTAGAGATGGCTGCATTCATGTTAAATAGGGCACCATTTAAATCCGTTGAGACGACACCATATGAACTGTGGTTTAGCAAGAAACCTAAGCTGTTGTTTCTTAAAGTTTGGGGTTGCGATGCTTATGTGAAAAAGCTTCAACCTGATAAGCTTGAACCCTAATCGAAAAAGTGCGTCTTCATAGGATACCCAAAGGAGACTATTGGGTACACCTTCTATCACAGATCCGAAGGAAAGACATTTGTTGCTAAAAATGGATCCTTTCTAGATAAGGAGTTTCTCTCGAAAGAAGTGAGTGGGAGGAATAGAACTTGATGAGGTAATTGTACCTTCTCCCAAATTGGAAAGTAGTTCATCACAGAAATCAGTTCCAGTGATTCCTACACCAATTAGTGAGGAAGTTAATGATGATGATCATGAAACTTCAGATCAAGTTACTACCCAACCGCGTAGGTCAACTAGAGTACATTCCGCGCAGAGTGGTACGGTAATCCTGTTTTGGAAGTCATGTTACCAGACCATGACGAACCTACGAACTATGAGGAAGCGATGATGAGCCCAGATTCCGCGAAATGGCTTGAGGCCATGAAATCTGAGATGGGATCCATGTATGAGAACAAAGTGTTGACTTTGGTTGACTTGCCCGATGATCGGCAAGCCATGGAGAATAAATGAATCTTCAAGAACAAGACTGACGCTGACGGTAATGTTACTGTCTACAAACCGATACGTCTCTAACGTATCTATAATTTATGAAGTATTCATGCTGTTATTTTATCATTCTTGGATGTTTTACAATCATTTTATAGCAACTTTTTATCATTTTTGGGACAAACATATTGACCCAGTGCCAGTTTTTGTTTTTTGCTTATTTTTTACATCGCAGGAAATCAATACCAAACGGAGTCCAAACGCAACGAAACTCCATGATGATTTTTTATGGGCTAGGAGACATCCTTTGGGCCAGAGCAGCACCTGGGGGGTACCCCGAGGGGGGCACAACCCACCAGGGCGCGCCAGGCCCCCCTGGCATGCCCCCTCTTTGCACTATAAATTCCCAAATATTCCGAAACCCTTTGGGGTTAACCTAGATCAGAAGTTCCGCCGCCGCAAGGCTCTGTATCCACGAGAAACCAATCTAGACCCGTTCCGGCACCCTGCCGGAGGGGGGGAATCATCTCCGGTGGCCATCTTTATCATCCCGGCGGCCACCACGATGAGGAGGGAGTATTCCACCCTCAGGGCTGAGGGTTTGTACTAGTAGCTATGTGTTTAATATCTCTCTCTCTCTCTCGTGTTCTTGAGATGTCACGATCTTGATGTATCGCGGGCTTTGTTAATATAGTCGGATCGTATGGTGTTTTCCCCTCTATATCTTGTTGTGATGAATTGAGTTTTTCCCTTTGAGATTTTGTTGTTATCGGATTGAATACTTTTATGGATTTGAGAACACTTGATATATGTCTTGCAATTGAATACTCGTGGTGACAATGGGGTATCGTATTGATTCACTTGATATATGTTTTGTACTCAACTCGCAGATTCCCGAGGTGACATTGGGGTAATCTATGCATAGGGGTTGATGCATGTTCTTGTCTTTGTTTCTCCGTAGAAATCTTGGAGCACTCTTTGAAGTTCTTTGTGTTGGATTGAGTATTATGAATATGAATTTGCTTTGGTGTTATTTTAGTACGAACTCTAGGATAGATCGAACGGACAGAATAGCTTTGTGTTATTTTAGTACGAACTCTTGAATAGATCGAACGAAAAGAATAGCTTTGAGGTGGTTTCATACCCTACAAACAATTTATTCTTATGTTCTCCGCTAGATAGGAACTTTGGAGTGATTCTTCATCGCACTTTGAGGGGTGGTTATATGATCCAATTATATTAGCATTGTTGAGAGGTTGCACTAGTGAAAGTACGTACCCTAGTCCTCATTTTCAAGCATTGCAATACAGTTTTTGTGCCCGTTTACTATTTGATACCTTGCTGTTTTTATTTATTCAGATTATAAAAATATATTTCTACCATCAATATTACACTTTTATCACCATCTCTTCACAGAACTAGTGCACCTATACAATTTGCCATTGTATTGGGTGTGTTGGGGACACAAGAGATTTCTTTTATTTGGTTGCAGGGTCATTTAAGAGAGACTATCTTCATCCTACGCCTACCACAGATTGATAAACTTTAGGTCATCCACTTGAGGGAAAATTGCTACTGTCCTACAAAACTCTGCGCTTGCAGGCCCAACACGTGTCTACAAGAATAAAGTTGCGTAGTAGACATCAAGCTCTTTTCTGGCACCGTTGCCGGGGAGGTGAGTGCTTGAAGGTATATCTTTAGATCTTGCAACTGAATCTTTTAGTTTCTTGTTTTATCACTAGTTTGGTTTATAAAAACAAAACTACAAAAAAATGGAATTGAGGTTGCATCATATTATTGATCATCTTTACAATATCTTTCTTGAAAATGATGGATCAGAAAATTGTGCTCAAGTGTTAGAAGAAGAAGTCAATAAAATGTTTGGCACAAAATATTTGAATGATGAGCATGATTGCAATGTTGTTAGTATGAATTCTTTGCATATCCATGATACTAAGGATATGCAAAGCTACAAGCTTGGGGATGCTATATTTGATGAAGATGGTATTTTTACTCCCCCAAGTTTTGATGATAAAATTTATTATATGAAAGCATGCCTCCTACTTATGATGATGATTATATTGATGAAAGTGGATTTGGAGAGGTCATGACTTTATTTAGTGATGAATCCACTATTTCAGAAGAGGTTTTAATTGATTATGAAAACAAAGTTCCTATATATGATGATTATGGTGATGACATGTATGCTATAAAGAATAATGATAACCATGAAACTTGTCATCATGATTTTAATTTTCAATCACATGACAGTTATTTTGTTGAGTTTGCTCCCACCATTATTGACGGGAAGAAATTTGCTTATGTGGGGAGTAATAAAAATTCTATGCTTGTGGATCATGAAAAGAATGCTTTATGTGATAGTTATATTTTTGAATTCATTCATGATGCCACTGAAAATTATTATGAGGGGGGAACATATGCTTGTAGGAGTTGCAATAATATCAAGTTTCCTCTCTATGTGTTGAAAATCTTGAAGTTATGTTTGTTTTGCCTTCCTATGCTAGTTGATTCTTGCTCCCAAAAGTTATTTGCTCACAAAATCCCTATGCATAGGAAGTGGGTTAGACTTAAATGTGCTTGCCATGTGATTCATGATGCTCTTGTTATGTTTCAATTCTTATCTTCTATGCGAGCATCATTGAAATCATCATGCCTAGCTTAAAAGGCATTAAAGAAAAGCGCTTGTTGGGAGAGAACCCAAAACTTTTACCTACTTTTTTGTGTGTTCACATGATTATGCTACTGTATTGATCATGTTTTATTGCTTTTGTTTCAATAAAGTTTCAAGTAAGCCTTTGGGATCATGTTGGGTGATAGTTGATTTGACCCTGCTGAAAAACAGAAACTTTTGCGCTCACAAAAATAAGTCTTATTTTTAACAGAAGAGTGCTTTTGAGTTGATTATTTTTGAAGAAGTTTAATATACAAATTGCTCACGTGGTCCTAATTTTTTCATAATTTTTTTAGCAGCAGAAGTATGGTTTGAGTACAGATTACTACAGACTGTTCTGTTTTTGACAGATTCTGTTTTCAATGCATAATTTGCTTTCTTTCTAGTTTCTATGGCTTATATTGCTCAATATAAATTATGGAAATGATATGATACAGTAGGCATTGTGTGGAAACAATTATGCATCTTGTCTTTGACAGTACCAAAGTGAAATGGTTTGCTCTTTATCATACTAACCTATCTCACAAAGTTCCGTTAAGTTTTGTGTGATTGAAGTTTTCAAGTTTTGGGTGAGATATCGATATGAGGAGAATAAGGAGTGACAAGACCCTAAGCTTGGGGATGACCAAGGCACCCCAAGGTAATATTCAAGGAAGATCCAAGCAACTAAGCCTGGGGATTCCCCGGAAGGCACCCCCTCTTTCGTCTCCAACATTATCGATAACCTCACTTGGGGCTATGTTTTCGTTCGTCACATGATATGTGTTTTGCTTGGAGCATCATTTTATTTTGTTAGGTTTTGATTGCTGTTATTTAGAATAATATTTTGCATCTTTTCTTTCAATAAAAGTGGCATTGATAACCTTTACCATGCTTATCTTGCAAGTATACATGTTGCTGTTTGAAAACAGAAAGTTTATCGATGTTGCAAAATTTCCCGAGGAAAGTCAGAACGTGATAAAATATTGAAACTTTTTGCGTAATAAGCTCTGATAAATTTTCTACAGTGTGGTATAATTTCATAATGTTTGGAGTTTAATAAGTATTGATACTCTTGCATTCTTTACAGACTGTACTGTTTTGGCAGATTGCGGTTATGTTTGCATATGTTTGCTTGTTTAATGATTCTATTTGAGGATAAGAGTATTAAATATGCATAGGCATTTAGTATGCAATGTTGAATAATAATTTTAGTGATTTTCTACAGTAGATATTGATAAGGCTTTTGCATTAGTTTATACTAACTTATCTCACGAGTTCTTGTTGAGTTTTGTGTGGATGAAGCTTTTGAGATTTAGGAAAACCGTGATATGAGAAGAATTAAGGAGACACAAAAGCTCAGGCTTGGGGATGCTCAAGGCATCCCAAGATAATATTCAAGAAGTCTCAAGCATCTAAGCTTGGGGATGCCCCGGTAGGCATCCCACCTTTCTTTCTTCAACAATTATCGGTTAGTATCGGTTGAGGCTAAGTTTTTGCTTATTCACATGATGTGTGCTATGGACTGGTGCAAGCATCTCGGAGTTGGAATATACGCTTTGATAGTGTGATCAAAGCATATGGTTTTATACAGACTTTTGGAGAAGCCAGTATTTAAAACAAAGTGAGTGGGAGCTCTGTAGCATTTCTAATATTATATATGGATGACATATTGTTGATTGGAAATGATACAAAATTTCTGGATAGCATAAAAGAATACTTGAATAAGAATTTTTCAATGAAAGACCTCGGTGAAGCTGCTTATATATTGGGCATCAAGATCTATAGAGATAGATCAAGACGCTTAATTGGACTTTCACAAAGCACATACCTTGATAAAGTTTTGAAGAAGTTCAAAATGGATCAGTCAAAGAAAGGGTTCTTGCCTGTGTTACAAGGTGTGAAGTTGAGTCAGACTCAATGCCCGACCACTGCAGAAGATAGAGAGAAAATGAAAGTCATTCCCTATGCCTCAGCCATAGGTTCTATCATGTATGCAATGTTGTGTACCAGACCGGATGTGTGCCTTGCTATAAGTTTAGCAGGGAGGTACCAAAGTAATCTAGGAGTGGATCACTGGATAGCGGTCAAGAACATCCTAAAATACCTGAAAAGGACTAAGGATATGTTTCTCGTTTATGGAGGTGACAAAGAGCTTGTCGTAAATGGTTACGTCGATGCAAGCTTTGACATTGATCTGGATGACTCTAAGTCACAAACCGGATACATATTTATTGAATGGTGGAGCTGTCAGTTGGTGCAGTTCCAAGCAGAGCGTCGTGGCGGGATCTACGTGTGAAGCGGAGTACATAGCTGCTTCGCAAGCAGCAAAGAAGGAGTCTGGATGAAGGAGTTCATATCCGATCTAGGTGTAATACCTAGTGCATCGGGTCTAATGAAAATATTTTGTGACAATACAGGAGCAATTGCCTTGGCGAAGGAATCTAGATTTCAAAAGAGAACCAAACACATCAAGAGACACTTCAATTCCATCCGCAATCAAGTCAAGGAGGAAGACATAGAGATTTTCAAAATACATACGGATCTGAATGTTGCAGACCCGTCGACTAAGCCTCTTCCACGAGCAAAACATGATTAGAACCAAGACTCCATGGGTGTTAGAATCATTACTATATATGTAATCCAGATTATTGACTCTAGTGCAAGTGGGAGACTGAAGGAAATATGCCCTAGAGGCGATAATAAAGTTGTTATTTATATTTACTTATATCATGATAAATGTTTATTATTCATGCTAGAATTGTATTAACCGGAAACTTAGTACATGTGTGAATACATAGACAAAAATAGAGTGTCCCTAGTATGCCTCTACTTGACTAGCTCGTTAATCAAAGATGGTTAAGTTTCCTGACCATAGACATGTGTTATCATTTGATGAACGGGATCACATCATTAGAGAATGATGTGATGGACAAGACCCATCCGTTAGCTTAGCATTATGATCGTTTAGTTTTATTGCTATTGCTTTCTTCATGAATTATACATATTCCTCTGACTATGAGATTATGCAACTACCGAATACCGGAGGAACACCTTGTGTGCTATCAAACGTCACAACGTAACTGGTTGATTATAAAGATGCTCTACAGGTGTCTCCGAAGGTGTTTGTTGAGTTGGCATAGATCAAGATTAGGATTTGTCACTCCGTGTATCGGAGAGGTATCTCTGGGCCCTCTCGGTAATGCACATCACTATAAGCCTTGCAAGCAATGTGACTAATGAGTTAGTTGCGGGATGATGCATTATGGAACGAGTAAAGAGACTTGCCGGTAACGAGATTGGACTAGGTATGAGGATACCGACGATCGAATCTCGGGTAAGTAACATACCGATGACAAAGGGAATAACGTATGTGGTTGTGCGGTTTGACCGATAAAGATCTTCGTAGAATATGTAGGAACCAATATGAGCATCCAGGTTCCGCTGTTGGTTATTGACCGGAGATTTGTCTCGGTCATGTCTACGTAGTTCTCGAACCCGTAGGGTCCGCACGCTTAACGTTCGATGACGATTTGTATTACGAGTTATGTGTTTTGGTGACCGAAGTTTGTTCGGAGTTCCGGATGAGATCACGGACATGACGAGGAGTCTCTAAATGGTCGAGAGGTAAATATTCATATATTGGAAAGTAGTATTTGGACATCGGAATGGTTCTAAGTGATTCGGGTATTTTTACCGGAGTACCGAGGGGTTACCGGAACCCCTGGGGTAACTATTGGGCCTTAGTGGGCCTTAGTGGAGAGAGAGGAGGGCCGAAAGGGGTGGCCGCCCCCCCCCCATGGCAGTCCGAATTGGACTAGGGGGACGGGGGCGGTGCCCCCGTTTCCCTCTCCCTCTCCCTCTCCCTCTCCTTCCTTTTCCCTCCGATGGAGAAAGGAAAAGGGGGGGCGAATCCTACTTCGACTAGGAGTCCAAGTAGTACTCCCTGGCGCGCCCCTCCCCTGGCCGCCGGCCTCCTCCTCCCCTCCTTTATATACAGGGGCGGGGGCACCCCAAAGAGACACCAAGAGTTCTCTTAGCCGTGTGTGGTGCCCCCTCCACAGTTTACTCCTCCGGTCATAGCGTCGTAGTGCTTAGGCGAAGCCCTGCACGGATCACATCACCAACACCGTCACCACGCTGTCGTGCTAACGGAACTCTGCCTCGACCCTCTACTGGATCAAGAGTTCGAGGGACGTCATCTAGTTGAACATGTGCTGAACACGGAGGTGCCGTACATTCGGTTCTTGGATCGTGAAGACGTTCGACTACATCAGCCGCATTAATCTAACGCTTCCGCTTTCGGTCTACGAGGGTACGTGGACACACTCTCCCCTCTCATTGCTATGCATCTCCTAGATAGATCTTGCGTGATCGTAGGAATTTTTTTTGAAATTGCATGCTACGTTCCCCAACAATAACAAGTATTGAACAGGAAGATCGTGAGCAACTACGCTTGTGTGGGATCGCATGAAGGAGGTTATAAGGAATTGTCCCAACCATGGAATGGAAGAATGGTTAATCCTTCATATGTTTTACAATGCTTTAAATCCTATTTTGAAAACTATGCTTGATACTGCTGCAGGAGGAACTATTATGGGGAAGCCCATAACTGATGTTAAAAAGATGATTGATGAGTGAAAACCATGCCCAATGGCATGTTGAAAAGACTACCACCAAGAGATTCAATGCAATTGAAGAGTAGAATACGGAGTTGACCACTAAGCTTGATGAACCCATCTCCGTCATGAAAGGTAAATAAGAGGTAAAAGTGAACACTATTATTGATGAAGAAGTTAATGATGTGAATTCATTGCTCGTAATACCTATAATCCCAACTGGAAAAATAATGGGTATGCTCCTAAATTACCTTATCCTAATAGTGGATCACCTAACAATTTTAATGGAACTAGCAATGGCAATAGAAATATTCTAGAGGAAACTCATATTTTTTTTATTGCTAGTCAAAGTGAGTAGAATGAAACTTTTCAAAATATCTTGAAGAATCATGATAACTTACTTGGTCAATTCACCAGTAAGATTGCTGGACTCACTAACGATGTGCAGGCTATAGATGGAAGAACTAAGAGCATGGAATCATAAGTGACTAAAATTGCAGAGAGCCAAACTTTGATTCTAGCTAAGTTTGCAAGTAAACCGGAACCTAACCCGGTTGAAGATGTCAAGATGATAATAAGTAACAAACTTTTTTGGTAAAATATACATTTTTTGATAATAAGTAACAAAGAAAATGCAGAAAAGCTTGATAAAAGCCATGTACCGAACTATACATGTGCGGTTGCAGACTTCGTTAAGATGATAGCGATTAAACACCCACTACCTGAGGTATCAAATGATGAGGCATATAATGTCTTTGTTGATCATGTTGCAGCTAAGGTACATGAGTTGGATGATGAAAGTAAAAAAGCTATATAGTAAGTTGCCTGCTAAGTAAGAAGATGCTTTTGTGCCTACTATTGACATTCAGATTGGTTTGAATAAATTCAGTGATTTATGTGATCTAGGTGCTAGTGTTTCCATTATCCCTATCTGTTTATGATAGTCTCAATCATGGTCCTTATGCTACTACTGAGATTAGATTGGATATGTCTAACTATACTTTTATGCAAGCAACAGGGATTAAGCATGGTGTTATTGTTCAAATAAATGATTGTCCTGCCATATTGATCTTGTTATAGTTGATATGGCTCCTATAATTCTTGGTAGGCCTTTTCTTAGGACCATAAAGGATGTTATTAATGTGTTTGAGGGAAATGTAAGATTTGACCTTCCTGCAAAGGATCCTTTTGTGAGACATTTCCCGGGAAAAGGAAAATGAAGACATACAACAGAGACTGGCACTGTCGTCAATGCTCGAAGCTACAAGCTCGGTGTATTTGCACCCAAGTTATCATCACTACGGTCAAGCTATCCAACCAAAAACAAGCACTTCGTGGTAGGCAATCCACGCAAATAAGGCAGAGAAGCAAGTTTTTGTTTTTGTTTCAATAAAAATAGTGTTGAAGTTTTTATCAAGGAGGTTAAGTTGAGAAGAGTTGTTCTATTGAGGCCTTTGTCTTATGAAAAATTATCATGTGTTGAACTGACATTTGAATGCCCGGAATCATTCCTATGTATTGTGTTGAAACTAACCCCATGGGAATTAGAGGAAAAAGTGAAGTTTCAGAAGAAACATGACAAAAGATAGCCTAATGTGCGACCGCCTTGGTCGTCCGGCCGGACGTATGAAATCTTGGCTGCTCCAACAAAAGCACATTAGAGGCAATAGAGCGTTGGACGGCGTATCATGCGAGCACACCCGCTTGTATGGGCGGTCGTATGAACTTTTGACAAAAACAAAGAAGAATTCTATAGCGTTTGACAATGTTCCATGCGAGCATCTGCGTTTGTATGAGTAGTCGTATGACACCATCAACCAGAAGATCAATTTCATCTAAATAGAATACATCATTCTGTACGAGCTCTCTCTCTCACACACGACTGGTTGTATGAGGTAAGCTCAGACAGAACCATGTCCAGAGTGAATGACGACGTTCTACATGAGCAGTCCCGCTCGTATGAATGGTGTATGGGTCTTTGGCGGCCACAAAGAGGCCGAGGCAAGAGGTATTTCGGCCCCAAACTCATCTATTCTTCTTCTTTTTCCTACAGACCCTACCACAACTTTGCCCGATCTCCCTACTCGTTCACTTCAGCTCAAACCCTTCCGCGTGATTGATCTATGGTATGTTTCTCTTCCGACCCTTAACTTATTTTTTGCAAATCCATGTTCTATGTACCTAGCATTGCCATGACTAGGGTATTCTTGTTTTAATCTAAATTTTGAGTTTGGCTTGGATATGTTGATGTTTCTAGACGAGTATGATGTTTTGATTGTTGTAGGATCACTATTGTATCATTCTATTGGACTGGAAAATTATTTTGTAGATGTTCACGAGGATGTCCGCACGTATCACTCATAGTGATGCACCAGGTTCATCCTCGAGTGCCGCACAACAACAAGTAATTTTTATGCAGGGGATCTTGTCTTCACTGGCCGTGAAGCAATGTGGAAATACAAGAAGCTTCATTCAAGAAAGATGAAGACCACAAAGTGGGCTTGCGAGTCCACACTAGCCAAACTGGGCAAAGGTAACAATTTCGATTTTCTTTGTGATAATGTTGGGTTGCATTATTTTATTTATTAGGGATGATACGTATGAACACCTGACACTTGAGTTTCTTAATACTCTCTCGCATAATGTTGGTCTCATGCCAAATGGTTATGAGGAAGAGTGTATCACTTTCCGTCTCATGGACCAAGACTTCAAAATCACTCTAGATGAGAGGTGTATTCACTTTGGCTTCACGAACAACAATGAAGACACCCGCTATGTTTATGATTTTACTGAACCGCATCCCAAGGAAATCCTTTTACCACATGCATTACCATGGTTCCAAACAAAGGGCCAGTTGCATTAAAAGTCTTGCTATTCGATGTTTCTATTATGTTGTCACTAACTCGTTGCAGGCACGAGGAGAAATTACTAAGGTGAATGGTGAGAATATGCTAATTCTCGAGAAAGCTGCTTACCTTAACGTCGATTATTCGCCCAACTTAGGGGCAATACTTTCACTACACATCGCGCACCAAGCAAATCATGCACAAGGAGACATCACATGTGGAGGAGTCATCACCATGTTGGCCAACTCCCTTGGCCTCAACTACAATCATCCCCGCCCCATTGTCGATAACAATCTTGTTAATATAAGAGTTCAATCTAGTGTTGGAATGGTAGTAGTTCGTCGTGGTCATCATTGTATTCGCATTCCTAGAGTGTGGCATTTTTTACCTACTCATGTGCCTAACCATTTCTCCATAGAAAATGGACAATTACATTATCTGCCATAGAAAGGAGATCTCGCTTTTGATCCTGAACCCGAGCAACTTGATGAAGAAGATCTCGCCACCGACGAAGAAGAGGAGCAGCACCAAGAGGAGCAGCCACAACAAGAAGCCTACATCACCTACACAGACCTCTATAGTCTTCGGGGCTCCATCAATGACATGAGTGATGTCGCTTGAAGCTACGTCGGTATTTCCCCAAAGAGGAAGGGATGATGCAGCACAGCGGTGGTAAGTATTTCCCTCAGATATGAAACCAGGGTTATCGAACCAGTAGGAGAACCAAGCAACACAACGTAAATAGCCCCTGCACACAAATAACAACCACTCGCAACCCGGCGTGTTAAAGGGGTTGTCAATCCCTTTCGGGGTACGGCGCCAGAAACGGTGCGTGGACGGGATAAAGTTGTAATAGATTGAAATAATAGATCGCAAATAAAATGAAGTGCAGCAAAGTATTTTTGTATTTTTGGTTTAATATATCTGAATAAAAATGCAAAGGAAAAATAGATAGTAAGCAAATATATGAGAAATAAGACCCGGGGGCCGTAGGTTTCACTAGTGGCATCTCTCGAGAAAAATAGCAAACGGTGGGTAAACAAATTACTGTTGGGCAATTGATAGAACTTCAAATAATTATGATGATATCCAGGCAATGATCATTACATAGGCATCACGTCCAAGATTAGTAGACCGACTCCTGCCTGCATCAACTACTATTACTCCACACATCGACCGCTATCCATCATGCATCTAGTGTATTAAGCTCATGAAAAAATGGAGTAATGCAATAAGAACGATGACATGATGTAGACAAGATCCGTTTATCTATATGGCGGTAGATATAGATCTCGTCTTTTTATCATTAGTAGCAACGATACATACGTGTCGGTTCCCTTTCTGTCACTTGGATCGAGCACCGTAAGATCGAACCAACTACCGGGCAACTCTTCCCATTGCAAGATAAATAGATCAAGTTGGCCAAACAAAACCCCAATATCGGAGAAGAAATACGAGGCTATAAGAGATCATGCATGTAAGAGATCAAAGAAACTCAAATAACTTTCATGGATATAAAAAGATATAACTGATCATAAACTCGAAGTTCATCAGATCCCAACAAACACACCGCAAAAGAGTTACATCATATGGATCTCCAAGAGACCATTGTATTGAGAATTCAGCGAGAGAGAGAAAGCCATCTAGCTACTAACTACGGACCTGAAGGTCTACAAAGAACTACTCACGCATCATCGGAGAGGCACCAATGGAGGTGGTGAACCCCATCCGAGATGGTGTCTAGATTGGATCTGGTGGTTCTAGACTCTGCGGCGGCTGGATGAATATTTCGTCGACTCCTTTAGGGTTCTGGTATTTTTGGGGTATTTATAGAGCAAAGAGGTGGTCCGGGGGCACCCGAGGTGGGCACAACCCACCAGGGCGCGCCTGGGCCTCCTGGCGCGCCCTGGTGGGTTGTGCCCCCCTCGGGGTACCCTCCAGGTGCAACCAGGACCCATTGCCTTCCTTTTGGCCCATAAAAAATCATCGTGGAGTTTCGTGGTATTTGGACTCCGTTTGATATTGATTTCCTGCGATGTAAAAAACATGGAAAAAGCAGCAACTAGCACTTGGCACTATGTCGATAGATTAGTACCAAAAAATGATGACTATAAAATGATTATAAAACATCCAAGATTGATAATAAAACAGCATGGAACAATCAAAAATTATAGATACGTTGGAGACGTATCAGCATCCCCAAGCTTAACTCCTACTCGTCCTTGAGTAGGTAAGTGATAAAAACAAAAAAATTGATGTGGAGTGTTGTTCATCAAGTCATATCATATTCTTTTCTTTATAGCATGGACATTTGGACTTTTTATGTGATTCAAAGCAATAGTCTAGTTTTGACATAATAATTTAGATACTCAAGCATATCAACAAGCAACCATGTCTTTCAAAATATCAACGCTAAAATAAGTTATCCCTAGCCCATCATGCTCAAACATTGATCCATTCATGAAACCCACTCGAATATTAACTACACCCAATACTTAAGCACGATCATCTTGCCTCCTAGTTGGTGCTTTTTATGAGAGAATATGGAGACTCAAATTAAAAATTAAAAATGCATAAAGTAAAAGAAAGGCCCTTCGCAGAGGGAAGTAAGGATTTGTAGAGGTGCCAGAGCTCAAAGCGAAAAAATAGTGATAAAAACATTTTGGGAGGTGTATCTGAAGGAAATATTCCCTAGAGGCAATAATAAAGTTATTATTTATTTCCTTATTTCATGATAAATGTTTATTATTCATGCTAGAATTGTATTAACCGGAAACATAATACCTGTGTGAATACATAGACAAACAGAGTGTCACTAGTATGCCTCTACTTGACTAGCTCGTTGATCAAAGATGGTTATGTTTCCTAGCCATGGAGATGAGTTGTCATTTGATTAACGGGATCACATTATTAGGAGAATGATGTGATTGACTTGACCCATTCCGTTAGCTTAGCACTTGATCGTTTAGTATGTTGCTATTGCTTTCTTCATGACTTATACATGTTCCTATGACTATGAGATTATGCAACTCCCGTTTACCAGAGGAACACTTTGTGTGCTACCAAACATCGCAACGTAACTAGGTGATTATAAAGGTGCTCTACAGGTAACTCCGAAGGTACTTGTTGGGTTGGCGTATTTCGAGATTAGGATTTGTCACTCCGATTGTCGGAGAGGTATCTCTGGGCCCTCTCGGTAATGCACATCACTTAAAGCCTTGCAAGCATTGCAACTAAAGATTTTGTTGCAAGATGATATATTACGGAACGAGTAAAGAGACTTGCCGGTAACGAGATTGAACTAGGTATTGAGATACCGACGATCGAATCTCGGGCAAGTAACATACCGATGACAAAGGGAACAACGTATGTTGTTATGCGGTCTGACCGATAAAGATCTTCGTAGAATATGTGGGAGCCAATATGAGCATCCAGGTTCCGCTATTGGTTATTGACCGGAGACGTGTCTCAGTCATGTCTACATAGTTCTCGAACCCGTAGGGTCCGCACGCTTAACGTTACGATGACAGTTATATTATGAGTTTATATGTTTTGATGTACCGAAGGTTGTTCAGAGTCCCGGATGTGATCACGGACATGACGAGGAGTCTCGAAATGGTAGAGACATAAAGATTGATATATTGGACGACTATATTCGGACACCGGAAATGTTCCGGGTGATTTCGGAGAAAACCGGAGTGCCGGAGGGTTACCGGAACCCCCCCCCCCCGGAGAAGTAATGGGCCTTAGTGGAGAGAGAGAGGGGCAGCCAGGAGGGGCCACGCACCCCCTCCCCCTCTGGTCCGAATTGGACTAGGTGAGGGGGGGCGGCGCCCCCCTTTCCTTCTCCCTCTCCCCCTTAATTCCCCCTCCTAGTAGGAGTAGGAAAGAGGGGAGTCCTACTCCTACTAGGAGGAGGACTCCTCCTCCTGGCGCGCCAACAAGGGCCGCCCGGCCTCCCCCTTGCTCCTTTATATACGGGGGCAGGGGGCACCCCATAGACACAACAATTGATCTATTAATCTCTTAGCCGTGTGCGGTGCCCCCCTCCACCATATTACACCTCGATAATATCGTAGCGGTGCTTAGGCAAAGCCCTGCATCGGTAGAACATCATCATCGTCACCACGCCGTCGTGCTGACGGAACTCTCCCTCAACACTCGGCTGGATCGGAGTTCGAGGGACGTCATCGAGCTGAACGTGTGCTGAACTCGGAGGTGCCGTACGTTCGGTACTTGATCGGTCGGATCGTGAAGACGTACGACTACATCAACCGCGTTGTGTTAACGCTTCCGCTTTCGGTCTACGAGGGTACGTGGACAACACTCTCCCCTCTCGTTGCTATGCATCACCATGATCTTGCGTGTTCGTAGGAAATTTTTTGAAATTACTACGTTCCCCAACAGTGGCATCCGAGCCTGGTTTTATGCGTTGATGTTATGCATGAGTAGAACACAAGTGAGTTGTGGGCGATATAAGTCATACTGCTTACCAGCATGTCATACTTTGGTTCGACGGTATTGTGAGATGAAGCGGCCCGGACCGACATTACGCGTACGCTTACGCGAGACTGGTTTCACCGTTGCGAGCACTCGTTGCTTAAAGGTGACCGGCGGGTGTCTGTCTCTCTCACTTTAGTTGAACCGAGTGTGGCTACGCCCGGTCCTTGCGAAGGTTAAAACAGCACCAACTTGACAAACTATCATTGTGGTTTTGATGCGTAGGTAAGAACGGTTCTTGCTAAGCCCGTAGCAGCCACGTAAAACTTGCAACAACAAAGTAGAGGACGTCTAACTTGTTTTTGCAGGGCATGTTGTGATGTGATATGGTCAAGACATGATACTGAATTTTATTGTATGAGATGATCATGTTTTGTAACCGAGTTATCGGCAACTGGCAGGAGCCATATGGTTGTCGCTTTATTGTATGCAATGCAATCGCCATGTAATTGTTTTACTTTATCACTAAGCGGTAGCGATAGTCGTAGAAGCAATAGTTGGTGAGACGACAACGATGCTTCGATGGAGATCAAGGTGTCACGCCGATGACGATGGTGATCACGACGGTGCTTCAGAGATGGAGATCACAAGCACAAGATGATGATGGCCATATCATATCACTTATATTGATTGCATGTGATGTTTATGTTTTATTCATCTTATCTTGCTTTGATTGACGGTAGCACTATAAGATGATCCTTCACTAAATTATCAAAGTATAAGTGTTCTCCCTGAGTATGCACCATTGCGAAAGTTCTTCGTGCTGAGACACCACGTGATGATCGGGTGTGATAGGCTCTACGTTCAAATACAACGGGTGCAAAACAGTTGCACACGCGGAATACTCAGGTTAAACTTGACGAGCCTAGCATATAACAGATATGGCCTCGGAACACGGAGACCGAAAGGTCGAGCGTGAATCATATAGTAGATATGATCAACATAGTGATGTTCACCGTTGAAACTACTCCATCTCACGTGATGATCGGACATGGTTTAGTTGATATGGATCACGTGATCACTTAGAGGATTAGAGGGATGTCTATCTAAGTGGGAGTTCTTAAGTAATATGATTAATTGAACTTGAATTTATCATGAACTTAGTACCTGATAGTATTTTGCTTGTCTATGTTAATTGTAGATAGATGGCCCGTGCTGTTGTTTCGTTGAATTTTAATGCGTTCCTTGAAAAAGCAAAGTTGAAAGATGATGGTAGCAATTACACGGACTGGGTCCGTAACTTGAGGATTATCCTCATTGCTGCACAGAAGAATTACGTCCTGGAAGCACGGCTGGGTGCCAGGCCTGCTGCAGGAGCAACACCAGATGTTATGAACGTCTGGCAGAGCAAAGCTGATGACTACTCAATAGTTCAGTGTGCCATGCTTTACGGCTTAGAACCGGGTCTTCAACGACGTTTTGAACGTCATGGAGCATATGAGATGTTCCAGGAGTTGAAGTTAATATTTCAAGCAAATGCCCGGATTGAGAGATATGAAGTCTCCAATAAGTTCTACAGCTGCAAGATGGAAGAGAATAGTTCTGTCAGTGAGCATATACTCAAAATGTCTGGGTATAACAATCACTTGATTCAACTGGGAGTTAATCTTTCGGATGATAGCGTCATTGACAGAATTCTTCAATCACTGCCACCAAGCTACAAGAGCTTCGTGATGAACTATAATATGCAAGGGATGGATAAGACGATTCCCGAGCTCTTCGCAATGCTAAAGACTGCGGAGGTAGAAATCAAAAAGGAGCATCAAGTGTTGATGGTCAATAAGACCACTAGTTTCAAGAAAAAGGGTAAAGGGAAGAAGAAGGGGAACTTCAAGAAGAACAGCAAACAAGTTGCTGCTCAGGAGAAGAAACCCAAGTCTGGACCTAAGCCTGAGACTGAGTGCTTCTACTGCAAGCAGACTGGTCATTGGAAGCGGAACTACCCCAAGTATTTGGCGGATAAGAAGGATGGCAAGGTGAACAAAGGTATATGTGATATACATGTTATTGATGTGTACCTTACTAATGCTCGCAGTAGCACCTGGGTATTTGATACTGGTTTTGTTGCTAATATTTGCAACTCGAAACAGGGGCTACGGATTAAGCGAAGATTGGCTAAGGACGAGGTGACGATGCGTGTGGGAAATGGTTCCAAAGTCGATGTGATCGCGGTCGGCACGCTACCTCTACATCTACCTTCGGGATTAGTTTTAGACCTAAATAATTGTTATTTGGTGCCAGCGTTAAGCATGAACATTATATCTGGATCTTGTTTGATGCGAGACGGTTATTCATTTAAATCAGAGAATAATGGTTGTTCTATTTATATGAGTAATATCTTTTATGGTCATGCACCCTTGAAGAGTGGTCTATTTTTGTTGACTCTCGATAGTAGTGATACACATATTCATAATATTGAAGCCAAAAGATGCAGAGTTGATAATGATAGTGCAACTTATTTGTGGCACTGCCGTTTAGGTCATATCGGTGTAAAGCGCATGAAGAAACTCCATACTGATGGACTTTTGGAACCACTTGATTATGAATCACTTGGTACTTGCGAACCGTGCCTCATGGGCAAGATGACTAAAACACCGTTCTCCGGAACTATGGAGAGAGCAACAGATTTGTTGGAAATCATACATACAGATGTATGTTGTCCGATGAATATTGAGGCTCGTGGCGGATATCGTTATTTTCTCACCTTTACAGATGATTTGAGTAGATATGGGTATATCTACTTAATGAAACATAAGTCTGAAACATTTGAAAGGTTCAAAGAATTTCAGAGTGAAGTTGAAAATCATCGTAACAAGAAAATAAAGTTTCTACGATCAGATCGTGGAGGAGAATATTTGAGTTACGAGTTTGGTCTACATTTGAAACAATGCGGAATAGTTTCGCAACTCACGCCACCCGGAACACCACAACGTAATGGTGTGTCCGAATGTCGTAATCGTACTTTACTAGATATGGTGCGATCTATGATGTCTCTTACTGATTTACCGCTATCGTTTTGGGGTTATGCTTTAGAGACGGCTGCATTCACGTTAAATAGGGCACCATCAAAATCCGTTGAGACGACGCCTTATGAACTGTGGTTTAGCAAGAAACCAAAGTTGTCGTTTCTTAAAGTTTGGGGCTGCGATGCTTATGTGAAAAAACTTCAACCTGATAAGCTCGAACTCAAATCGGAGAAATGTGTCTTCATAGGATACCCAAAGGAGACTATTGGGTACACCTTCTATCACAGATCTGAAGGAAAAACTTTTGTTGCTAAATTCGGAAATTTTCTGGAGAAGGAGTTTCTCTCGAAAGAAGTGAGTGGGAGGAAAGTAGAACTTGATGAGGTAACTGTACCTGCTCCCTTATTGGAAAGTAGTTCATCACAGAAACCAGTTTCTGCGACACCTACGCCAATTAGTGAGGAAGTTAATGATGATGATCATGAAACTTCAGATCAAGTTATTACTGAACCTCGTAGATCAACCAGAGTAAGATCCGCACCAGAGTGGTACGGTAATCCTGTTCTGGAGGTTATGTTACTAGACCATGACGAACCTACGAACTATGAAGAAGCGATGGTGAGCCCAGATTCCGCAAAATGGCTTGAGGCCATGAAATCCGAGATGGGATCCATGTATGAGAACAAAGTATGGACTTTGGTTGACTTGCCCGATGATCGGCAAGCCATTGAAAATAAATGGATCTTCAAGAAGAAGACTGACGCTGACGGTAATGTTACTGTCTATAAAGCTCGACTTGTTGCGAAAGGTTTTCGACAAGTTCAAGGGATTGACTACGATGAGACCTTCTCACCCGTAGCGATGCTTAAGTCTGTCCGAATCATGTTAGCAATTGCCGCATTTTATGATTATGAAATTTGGCAAATGGATGTCAAAACTGCATTCCTGAATGGATTTCTGGAAGAAGAGTTGTATATGATGCAACCGGAAGGTTTTGTCGATCCAAAGGAAGCTAACAAAGTGTGCAAGCTCCAGCGATCCATTTATGGACTGGTGCAAGCCTCTCGGAGTTGGAATAAACGCTTTGATAGTGTGATCAAAGCATTTGGTTTTATACAGACTTTTGGAGAAGCCTGTATTTACAAGAAAGTGAGTGGGAGCTCTGTAGCATTTCTGATATTATATGTGGATGACATATTGCTAATTTGAAATGATATAGAATTTCTGGATAGCATAAAGGGATACTTGAATAAGAGTTTTTCAATGAAAGACCTCGGTGAAGCTGCGTATATATTGGGCATCAAGATTTATAGAGATAGATCAAGACGCTTAATTGGACTTTCACAAAGCACATACCTTGACAAAGTTTTGAAAAAGTTCAAAATGGATCAAGCAAAGAAAGGGTTCTTGCCTGTGTTACAAGGTGTGAAATTGAGTAAGACAAAATGCCCGACAACTGCAGAAGATAGAGAGAAGATGAAAGATGTTCCCTATGCTTCAGCCATAGGCTCTATCATGTATGCAATGTTGTGTGCCAGACCTGATGTATGCCTTGCTATAAGTCTAGCAGGAAGGTACCAAAGTAATCCAGGAGTGGATCACTGGACAGCGGTCAAGAACATCCTGAAATACCTGAAAAGGACTAAGGATATGTTTCTCGTTTATGGAGGTGACAAAGAGCTCATCGTAAATGGTTACGTCGATCCAAGCTTTGACACTGATCCGGACGATTCTAAATCGCAAACCGGATACGTGTTTACATTGAACGGTGGAGCTGTCAGTTGGTGCAGTTCTAAACAAAGCGTCGTGGCGGGATCTACGTGTGAAGCGGAGTACATAGCTGCTTCGGAAGCAGCAAATGAAGGAGTCTGGATGAAGGAGTTCATATCCGATCTAGGTGTCATACCTAGTGCATCGGGTCCAATGAAAATCTTTTGTGACAATACTGGTGCAATTGCCTTAGCAAAGGAATCCAGATTTCACAAGAGAACCAAGCACATCAAAAGACGCTTCAATTCCATCCGGGATTTAGTCCAGGTGGGAGACATAGAAATTTGCAAGATACATACGGATCTGAATATTGCAGACCCGTTGACTAAGCCTCTTCCACGAGCAAAACATGATCAGCACCAAGGCTCCATGGGTGTAAGAATCATTACTGTGTAATCTAGATTATTGACTCTAGTGCAAGTGGGAGACTGAAGGAAATATGCCCTAGATGCAACAATAAAGTTATTATTTATTTCCTTATTTCATGATAAATGTTTATTATTCATGCTAGAATTGTATTAACCGGAAACATAATACCTGTGTGAATACATAGACAAACAGAGTGTCACTAGTATGCCTCTACTTGACTAGCTCGTTGATCAAAGATGGTTATGTTTCCTAGCCGTAGACATGAGTTGTCATTTGATTAACGGGATCACATTATTAGGAGAATGATGTGATTGACTTGACCCATTCCGTTAGCTTAGCACTTGATCGTTTAGTATGTTGCTATTGCTTTCTTCATGACTTATACATGTTCCTATGACTATGAGATTATGCAACTCCCGTTTACCGGAGGAACACTTTGTGTGCTACCAAACATCACAACATAACTGGGTGATTATAAAGGTGCTCTACAGGTGTCTCCGAAGGTACTTGTTGGGTTGGCGTATTTCGAGATTAGGATTTGTCACTCCGATTGTCGGAGAGGTATCTCTGGGCCCTCTCGGTAATGCACATCACTTAAAGCCTTGCAAGCATTGCAATAAAGAGTTTGTTGCAAGATGATGTATTACGGAACGGGTAAAGAGACTTGCCGGTAACGAGATTGAACAAGGTATTGAGATACCGACGATCGAATCTCGGGCATATAACATACCGATGACAAAGGGAACAACGTATGTTGTTATGCGGTCTGACCGATAAAGATCTTCGTAGAATATGTGGGAGCCAATATGAGCATCCAGGTTCCGTTATTGGTTATTGACCGGAGACGTGTCTCGGTCATGTCTACATAGTTCTCGAACCCGTAGGGTCCGCACGCTTAACGTTACGATGACAGTTATATTATGAGTTTATATGTTTTGATGTACCGAAGGTTGTTCGGAGTCCCAGATGTGATCACGGACATGACGAGGAGTCTCGAAATGGTCGAGACATAAAGATTGATATATTGGACGACTATATTCGGACACCGGAAATGTTCCGGGTGATTTCGGAGAAAACCGGAGTGCCGGAGGGTTACCGGAACCCCCCCCCCCCCCCCCCCCGGGAGAAGTAATGGGCCTTAGTGGAGAGAGAGAGAGGGGCAGCCAGGAGGGGCCGCGCGCCCCCTCCCCCTCTGGTCCGAATTGGACTAGGAGAGGGGGGCGGCGCCCCCCTTTCCTTCTCCCTCTCCCCCTTCCTTACCCCCTCCTAGTAGGAGTAGGAAAGAGGGGAGTCCTACTCCTACTAGGAGGAGGACTCCTCCTCCTGGCGCGCCAACAAGGGCCGGCCGGCCTCCCCCTTGCTCCTTTATATACGGGGGCAGGGGGCACCCCATAGACACAACAATTGATCTATTGATCTCTTAGCCGTGTGCGGTGCCCCCCTCCACCATATTACACCTCGATAATATCGTAGCGGTGCTTAGGCGAAGCCCTGCGTCGGTAGAACATCATCATCGTCACCACGCCGTTGTGCTGACGAAACTCTCCCTCAACACTCGGCTGGATCGGAGTTCGAGGGACGTCATCGAGCTGAACGTGTGCTGAACTCGGAGGTGTCGTACGTTCGGTACTTGATCGGTCGGATCGTGAAGACGTACGACTACATCAACCGTGTTGTGTTAACGCTTCCGCTTTCGGTCTACGAGGGTACGTGGAAAACACTCTCCCCTCTCGTTGCTATGCATCACCATGATCTTGCGTGTTCGTAGGAATTTTTTTGAAATTACTACGTTCCCCAATAGTATCCATCCCACTAACGAAAACGACTTAGAGTTACGAACACTTTCCATGCTAGATATGCCATAGGCGGTTCCCAAACAGAAAATAAAATTTATTCCTTTTTCCACCATTCTTTCACTTTCCATGGCTAGCCGTATCCACGGGTGCCCTCCATACCAACACTTCCCACGGAATTTATTATTTGAAAACATAAAATAAATACTTTTTTGCATTTCGGAACTGGGCATCCCTAAAACCTTTGCCTTACTCTCGTGCAATGACAAGTGAATAAACACTCATCTTGAGAATAACACATCTAGCATCGAAAATATTAGCCACCCATTACCGTTCCGCGAGCGAAACAAACACACAAAAAGAGAAGTTTATTTTGAAAATTAGAGATGGCACATGCAAATTTGCTTAGAACGGCAAAAGAATACCGCATATAGGTAGGTATAGTGGACTCATGTGGCAAAACTGATTTAAAGGATTTTGGATGCACAAGTAGAGGTCATACTGAGTGCAAAATGAAGTCTAGCAAAAAGATTGAGAAGCGACCAACCAAGAAACGAATAATATCATAAGCAAGCATTCAGCATAATTAACACCGAATAATGCACCACAAGTAGGATATAATTTTCATTGCATGACTATTGACTTTCGTGCATGCATAGGGAATCACAAACCTTAACACCAATATTCTTACTAGAGCACAATTACTCATCAACATAACTCACATATCACATCATCATATCTCAAAACTATTACTAAGAATCAAGTTTATTTTGTCCAATGATCTTCATGACATTCTTTTTCTTTATCCTTCTTGGATATCTATCACTTTTGGACTAATTTTCATGTGTTGCTTTTCATAAGCTCAAACAAATATAAGTGAAAATCATGAGCATAACAAATTTTCTTTCTCCCAAAATAATTTAAGTGGAGCAAGAGAGAATTTCTTCAAAATTTTACTAACTCTCAAATAAATCTAAGTGAAACAAGAGAGCATTTCTTCAAAAATAACAAAGCACACCATGCTCAAAAGGATATAAGTGAAGCACTAGAGCAAGTCCTAGCTCATAAAAGATTTAAGTGAAGCATAGAAAGCAATTCTAACAAGTCATGATATAATTTTGGCTCTCTCAAATAGGTGTGTCCAGCAAGGATTGATGACTTAAAACACAAAATAAAACAAGCAAAGACACATATCATACAAGATGCTCCAAGCAAAACACATATCATGTGACGAATATAAATATAGCCTCGAGTAAAATACCGATAGTTGTTGGAAGAAAGCGGGGATGCCACTCGGGGGCATCCCCAAGCTTAGTTGGTTGCTCATTCTTGGATAATAGGTTTGGATGCCCGGGCATCCCCAAGCTTAGGCTCTTACATCCTTCCTTCATCCATCGTAAGATAACCCAAAACTTGAAAACTTCAATCACACAAAACTCAACAAAACCTTCGTGAGATCCGTTAGTGTAAGAAAAATAAATCACTACTATAAGTGTTGTATCAAACCAATTCATATTTTGTTTTTGTATTATATCTACTGTATTCCAACTTTTCTATGGCAAAAACTCATCAAATAAAACCATAGAGCCATCAAAATAAGCACACAACATAAAGAAAACAGAATATGTCAAAACAGAACAGTCTGTAGTAATCTGATTTGTTAGAATACTTCTGTAACTCCAAAACTTCTGAAAAACTAGGACAACCTGGATAATTTGTATATTCATCTTCTGCAAAAAGAATTAGCATTTTATCACGTTCTGGTGAATTTTAACAATTATTTTCGTGAGCACAAAGTTTCTGTCTTTTTCAGCAAGATCAAACAACTATCACCCAAGAAGATCCTATTGGTTCTACTTGGCACAAACACTAATTAAAACATAAAAAACACAATCATAACAGTAGTATAATTGTGCAAAAACTCAAGAACAGAAAGCAAAAAGCAAAAATAAATTTTATTCATTGGGTTGCCTCCCAACAAGTGATATAGTTTTACGCCCTTAGCTAGGCATAATGCAAGGATCTAAGTTTTGTCATCTTTGGTTCGAGATCCATAAGATGACCAAATGATTGATTCATAAGGTGGCCTGATTTTTGTTCTAGGAAAGTGTTCCATACCTTTCCTCAAAGGAAATTGGAACTTAATATTGCCTTCTTTCATATCAATCACGGCACCGATAGTGCGTAAAAACGGTCTACCAAGAATAATTGGACAAGACGGATTGCAATCAATATCAAGAACAATAAAATCTATGGGCACATAATTCCTATTTGCAAGAATAAGAACATCATTAATTCTTCCCATAGGCTTTTTAATAGTAGAATCCGCCAAGTGCAAATTCAAAGCACATTCTTCATGATTGGTAAGACCAAGCACATCACATAAAGATTTCGGAATTGTAGAAACACTAGCACCCAAGTCACACAAAGAAAAACACTCATAATTTTTAATCTTGACTTTGATAGTAGGTTCCCACTCATCATGCAATTTTCTAGGAATTGAAACTTCTAATTCCAACTTTTCTTCCAAAGCTTTCATCATAGCATCAACAATATGTTTAGTAAAAGCTTTGTTTTATTCATAAGCATGGGGTGAATTTAGCATAGATTGCAACAAAGAAATACAGTCAATCAAAGAGCAACTATCATAATTAAAGTCTTTGTAATCCAAAAGAGTGGGTGCATCACTAGCTAAAGTTTTGACCTCTTCAAACCCACTTTCATCAATTTTCTCAACAAGATTTTCACCCTCTGAAATATTGGGACGCCTTCTACCTAAAGTTGACTCTTCTCCAGTCCCTTTTTCATCATTCTTAACTTTACTAAATAGGAATCAATAGGATAAACACCAATCATTTTAAGATCTTCATCATCTTTGCAAGAATAATCACTAGAAAAAGCTTTTTCTAAAAATTCTCTTTTAGCTCTAAGCATAGCAGTTCTTTTCTTGCTTTCATCCATGGAGACATAAAGAGCTTTAATTGATTCATCAACCTTAGGCACAAAAAATTTCATCTTGAGATTTTCCACATCACGAGCAATTCTATCAACACTTCTAGAGACATCATCAATCTTGTTCAACTTTTCTTCTATGGAAGTGTTGAAAACTTTTTGTGTGTTGATAAATTCTTTAATATTATTCTCAAGATCAGAGGTGTTCCTATTATTATTATAAGACTAATTTCCATAGGAATTACCATAATTTTTAGAGGAATTACTAGGAAAAGGCCTAGGATTAAAATTTTCTCTATAAGCATTATTGTTGAAATTATTTCTATAGATAAAATTCACATCAATGGCATCACTATTTTGCTCAATCAAAGTAGACAAAGGCATATCATTAAAATCAATAGGAGCACTTTTACTAGCAACCAATTTCATAAGAGCATCAACTTTATCACTCAAAGAAGAAAGTTCTTCAACCGAATTAACTTTTTTTACTAGTAGGAGCTCTTTCGGTATGCCATTGTGAATAATTTGCCATGATATTATCAAGAAATTTGGTGGCTTCACCCAAAGTAATTTCCATAAAAGTTCCACCTGCGGTGGAATCTAAAAGATTACGAGAAACAAAATTCAACCCCGCATAAAAAATTTGTATGATCATCCAAAGATTTAACCCATGAGTTGGGCAATTCCTTAGCATCATTTTCATCCTTTCCCAAGATTGTGCAACATGATCATGTTCAAGTTGCTTGAAATTCATGATCTGGGTTCTAAGGGAAATAATTTTTGCGGGCGGAAAATACTTAGTGATAAAAGCATCTTTGCACTTGTTCCAAGAATCGATACTATTGCGAGGCAAAGAAGAGAACCAAATTTTTGCAGAATCACGCAAAGAAAACGTAAACAATTTCATCTTGACCACAGCATTGTCCACATCTTTTTCTTTTGCATATCGCATAATTCCACGAAGGTATTAAGATGGGACGCGGCATCCTCATTAGGAGTACCGGAAAATTGGTCTTTCATAACAAGATTCAGCAAAGCAGTATTAATATCACAAGTCTCCGCACTAGTGGCAGGAGGAGCAAGCAGAGTGCCAATAAAATCATTGTTGTTGGTATTTGAGAAATCACATAATTTGATGTTCTCTTGAGTCATGATGACCACACAACAAGACTGCACTCAAAAACAGATCCGGCAAGAAAACGGCGAACGGAAAAAAGAGAGGCGAATAAAACGGCAAATTTTTGTGAAGTGGGGGAGAGCAAAACGAGAGACAAATGGCAAATAATGTAAATTGCAAGGAGATGAGATTTGTAATTAGGAACCTGGTTATGTTGAAGATCCTCCCCGGCAACGGCGCCAGAAATTCCTTTTGATGTCGCTTGAAGCTACGTTGGTATTTCCCCAAAGAGGAAGGGATGATGCAGCACAGCGGTGGTAAATATTTCCCTCAGATATGAAACCAAGGTTATTGAACCAGTAGGAGAACCAAGCAACACAACGTAAACAGCCCCTGCACACAAATAACAACCACTCGCAACCCGACGTGTTCAAGAGGTTGTCAATCCCTTTCGGGGTACGGCGCCAGAAATGGTGCGTGGACGGGATAAAGTTGTAATAGATTGAAATAATAGATCGCAAATAAAATAAAATGCAGCAAAGTATTTTGTATTTTTGGTTTAATAGATCTGAATAAAAATGCAAAGGAAAAATAGATCGCAAGCAAATATATGAGAAATAAGACCCGGGGGGCGTAGGTTTCACTAGTGGCATCTCTCGAGAAAAATAGCAAACGATGGGTAAACAAATTACTGTTGGGCAATTGATAGACCTTCAAATAATTATGACGATATCTAGGCAATGATCATTACATAGGCATCACGTCCAAGATTAGTAGACCGACTCCTACCTGCATCTACTACTATTACTCCACACATCGACCGCTATCCAGCATGCATCTAGTGTATTAAGTTCATGGAAAAATGGAGTAATGCGATAAAAACGATGACATGATGTAGACAAGATCCGTTTATCTATATGGCGGTAGATATAGATCTCGTCTTTTTATCCTTAGTAGCAACGATATATACGTGTCAGTTCCCTTTCTGTCACTGGGATCGAGCACCGTAAGATCGAACCCACTACCGGGCACCTCTTCCCATTGCAAGATAAATAGATCAAGTTGGCCAAACAAAACCGAAATGTCGGAGAAGAAATACGAGGCTATAAGAGATCAAAGAAACTCAAATAACCTTCATGGATATAAAAAGATATAACTGGTTATAAACTCGAAGTTCATCAGATCCCAACAAACACACCGCAAAAGAGTTACATCATATGGATCTCCAAGAGACCATTGTATTGACAATTCAGCGAGAGAGAGAAAGCCATCTAGCTACTAACTACGGACCCGAAGGTCTACAAAGAACTACTCACGCATCATCGGAGAGGCACCAATGGAGGTGGTGAACCCCATCCGAGATGGTGTCTAGATTGGATCTGGTGGTTCTGGACTCTGCGGCGGCTGGATGAATATTTCGTTGACTCCTTTAGGGTTCTGGTATTTTTGGGGTATTTATAGAGCAAAGAGGCGGTCCGGGGGGCACCCGAGGTGGGCACAACCCACCAGGGCGCGCCTGGGCCTCCTGGCGTGCCCTGGTGGGTTGTGCCCCCCTCGGGGTACCCCCCAGGTGCAACCAGGGCCCATTGCCTTCCTTCTTGCCCATAAAAAATCATAGTGGAGTTTCGTGGCATTTGGACTCCATTTGATATTGATTTCCTGCGATGTAAAAAACATGGAAAAAACAGCAACTGGCACTGGGCACTATGTCAATAGGTTAGTACCAAAAAAGATATAAAATGACTATAAAATAATTATAAAACATCCAAGATTGATAATAAAACATCATGGAACAATAAAAAATTATAAATACGTTGGAGACGTATCAATGAGCAACCTCGCCGAGTCCCTTCAAAGCACGTCCGTCTACATGAACACGAGCTTCTTCAACTGGAGCCAAGGATGGGGTCCCGACCAGCTGCCACCACAATTATCTCACCGGCTCGGGCTTGCAAAAGCTTAAGGTTGCGGGAGATCACTACCACGTCCACGTCAAGGTGTGACGGTATTATTATTTATAAATTGCAATGAGGTTGTACTTCAGCTCGCTGAGCTTCAAACACTCGTGTTGGTTTGTTCCAACACTTTGCTTTTTATTTACTTTTGTTTTTCTTTTCGCCGTTTGCAAGTTAGTTTTGACCCCCACCCCCCAACAAAAAAATAAATAAATTTATAAGTTGATCTACGCCGAATAACGAGGAATTCAAGCTTAAGGAAGCACGTGCATATCTGAAATTGTCATATCTTTGGCTCCATTTTGGACCGTATTCATATCTATTTTGATTGTTTTGGAGAGGGCCATCCAATGGTGGCATCCAATCATAAATTTGACTTCATCAAGCCACTCTTTAAGCATCAACAGGCCCCACACGTCCCTCCAGCATCGATCAATAAATAGAGCCCCATTTTGAAGGAGCTTAGTCTCTATCTCTACTACTTAAAAAGAACGGAAGGTTCCCATTTCACCTTTCTTCCCACCATCCCTTCGTCCAACATTTCATGTATATGATGACCAATCACCTTAATTTACTTACCTTCTGAACCAATTCCACTTTAATTTACTTACCAAACTTCTAATCAAAATATAAGGTAATTTACAGTCAGAATTTGATGAACATTTATTTACACAATCGCATTATAATTGACATGTAAATCACAAGCTAATGTAGTAGAATATTTATATCCGTTGCAACGCACGGGCATTGTTCTAGTACCTTTAGAGATTAACATGATCTCATTTTAGGGGTTAGAACTCTTCGGTCAAAGTCAACAAAGAGGAATCTGGAGCCTGAAAAAATCCCACTATAATGGAAAGTCTAACAATAATTTGTTCGTTTGTGGTATTATCGTAAGGCACCGGCGATCAGACTCTTTACCATGCTGAACGAGTGACACGCTACAAAATCGCACCCTAATCGAGAACGTTTCTTTCTGCAACACGGAGATGTCATGAGCCTCTTTAAAGCTAGCCAAAGCGTGTGGTCACCAGGATTTGGAACTGAATTTCCACATGCTCCAAGATGCGCGGTCGGCAGGGGACGAGAGAGTGGGGCCCAAGATGCGCTCACCTGAATCAGTTCCGCAACTTGGACTCATTCGGAGCCAACTGGGCAAGGGCAGAGCAGAGTATCGGATCACATCACATCTCATCACGCATAGAATTCGTTGTGCTGCCCGTCTCCAACCAAATCGCATCGAATTCTCATCATGGAATCCGTGGATCTCGTTCCGGTGTTCGTCGGTCGTGCGCGTGTGTGATCAGTCCCAAGTGCCTTGTCGCTGCACCAACCGCGCGGCCCTGCTAAAGCAGTTATGCGCGGAGAGGATCGCTGTCATATAAACTCGGTCCCCAATGGCTGCGCGAGGCCGAGACCAACCCCCTCCCCCGACTCCGCGGAGCACGAATCCAGGGTCGGTTACAGATTCCCATTCCTATCCCGGCTCCTGCTCCTGCTCCGGGGATGACCGGGGAAACCAAGAACCCCGACGGCGACAAGGCGGCGGCGGCGGCGGCGCCGGCCGATGACGGCGGCGGAGCGGGAGGAGGAGGAGGAGGAGGGGCCGGACATGGCAAGAAGGGCGGCAAGAACAAGCTGTCCCTGGTCCCGCTCATCTTCCTCATCTTCTTCGAGGTCGCCGGCGGGCCCTACGGCGCCGAGCCGGCGGTGCAGTCGGCGGGGCCCCTCTTCGCGCTGCTCGGCTTCTTGATCTTCCCCTTCATCTGGGCCATCCCGGAGTCGCTCGTCACGGCCGAGCTCTCCACCGCGATGCCCGGGAACGGCGGCTTCGTCGTCTGGGCGGACCGCGCCTTCGGCCCCGTCTCGGGCTCCCTCATGGGCACCTGGAAGTACGTGTCGGGGGCCATCAACGGCGCCGCCTTCCCCGCGCTCTGCGCCGACTACCTCGCCCGCGTCGTCCCCGCCGTGGCCGACGGCGGCGCGCGGGTGGCCACCATCGTCACCTTCAACGTCGCGCTCTCCGTGCTCAACTACACCGGCCTCAGCGTCGTGGGGTGGTCCGCCGTGGCGCTGGGGGTCGCCTCGCTGTCGCCGTTCGTGCTCATGTCCGGCATCGCGCTGCCCAAGATCCGGCCGCACAGGTGGGCGGCCACCGCCGGCGACAAGGACTGGAAGCTCTTCTTCAACACGCTGTTCTGGAACCTCAACTACTGGGACAGCGTGAGCACGATGGCCGGCGAGGTGGAGAACCCCGGCAGGACGTTCCCGACGGCGCTCATGTCGTCCGTGGCCATGACGTCCCTCGGGTACCTGCTGCCGCTCATGGCGGCCACCGGCGCCGTCGACGCGCCGCCGGAGCAATGGGGGAACGGCTTCTTCGCCGACGCCGCAGGTAATCATCAATTCACTCATCATTTCGATTATTAAATCAACGCAAAACGCATTGCTTTACAACCGTGTTGCTTGCAAGTTGCAACATCACGTTGGCAGCCGTTATATTTCTGTCGATCCACTACAGCTATTGATTGGTATTGTTCTCTACATATTAATGCGTATTTCCATGATCATACTAGTACACCAGATGGATGGATTTGGTAACAGTTCTTTAGTGTTGTTGGGATTGCAAATGATTCGTTCCCTTTTGGCATAAAGAATCGTAGGATATTGTTGCATGTTGTGCACACATGCTCTGCATTCACCACGAGTCCACGACCGTATGAGCAACTTGCAAGTTCATGTTACAGATATGTTCAGCCAAGTTTTTTTATGTTCTTAAACTGAAATTGTAGACATTGCAAGTGTTCTGGTAGCATGTTCAGTACCATTCGGCCTATGGCATGTGTGAAGTGTGACAGTACTGAAGATGCAAGACAAAATTAACTTTTTTTTTGTCTACAAAAAAGGTTTTCTTCACAAAAGGCAAGAGTACCATTTGGCCACAAACCATCTGTGACACGGTTAATGTCACTGAAATGCAGGCACGATCGCTGGCGACTGGCTCAAGTACTGGATCGAGGTGGGCGCGGTGCTCTCCTCCATCGGCCTCTACTCGGCGACACTAAGCAGTGCGGCATTCCAGCTTCTTGGAATGGCGGACCTAGGCCTCCTCCCCCGCGTGTTCGCGCTCCGCGCCCCAATCTTCAATACTCCCTGGGTCAGCATCGTGGTCACCAGCCTCATCACCCTCGGCATGTCCTTCTTCAGCTTCAACAACATCGTGGCCGCTGCCAACTTCCTCTACAGCCTTGGCATGCTCCTCGAGTTTGCCACCTTCGTTTGGCTTCGGATCAAACGGCCCGAGATGTCGCGCCCCTACCGTGTACCGCTACGACTACCAGGCATCGTTGTCCTCTGCCTCGTCCCCTCGGGGTTCCTTGTCTTCGTCATGGCCATCGCTGGCTGGAAGGTGTATGCCATCAGCGCTATGTTCACTGCGGCAGGCCTCGGGGTGTATTACCTCATGAAGTTTTGTAGGGCGAGAGGGTTCCTCAAGTTTGGCACTGTTGATGGCGAGGGTTTGATGTATGAGCGTCATGAGGAGAGGGGAAATGTCGGTGTTTGAGGGTTGTGATTCTCTTTGTATCACACAAACAACACTGATTTGATGGGTGCAATCATGACATGTAGTAAGTTGCAAGCCGACCGTTTCTCTCCTTTTCTTTCGTGCGCAGAGCAGCGAAATAGTGTTTTTCATAGTTACTAGAATATACTTCGCTGCGCCGCTTTTATGGCTTTTCTTCGTACATATCATTGCTTTTCTCTTTTCTTGGTGGATCTTTGTTTGCTGGCTAATATCCGATGGGTTATTCATTTCTTGGGCTGCTAGGTTGTTGAGTCGAGCACTCTCCTTTTGCAGATTATGTTTTTCTAAGAGGTTTTATGTGGTAGGAGAGAAGCATTGCTTGGTTATGCTTTGTTTGGACTGTATATTACTGGATGACAGTCGATGGTAGCTTCCTTATACACATGCTCCATACATTATGAAACCAAAAAGAACTTTACAATTCATAAATCTTCTATGACACCTAGTTAGATCATGGCTTGGTGAAACATATAGAAAGGGCATCTCCAACGCCGACCCTCAAACCTCCCGCATCCGGCCGGACCGCGATGTCCGGATCGCGGAAGCCATCCAACGCGGTTCTGTATCGGTCCATGGCATTGCCGGACGTACTTTTTCCCGCAAACCGGAGATAAATGTCGGGGGCGGGGGGGGGGGGGGGGGGGGGGGGGCTTTGCTGGAGTTCAGAACGCTCCCACGCCCACTTCTGACCGCCCTGGCCCACCCAAACCCCCCTTCTCCCTCCCGCGCGCGCTTACCGCCCGGCGTCAGCTGTCTGCATTCATGCTGCTGTAGAGCAAGCCGCTCCACATTAAGGATGGCTCAAAGCGGACCCGACCTCTCACTGCCTCCATCATTGAAGTGGCACACCGACCGAGGGCGTCGCCCGCTGCACGCCCGGCTGAACATGCCTCATCGCCGCATTCAAACGCCTCCATTAAACCCGCGTGGAAGACGAGAAACCTACTCCGGCCACACGTCCGGTCACGAGCGGGCCGGCATTAGACGCAACGTCGGGCAAGCTCCTCCCGTCCGCCCTCTATTTAAATAAGGCCATACGCTGGGCAAGAATCGCACCACTTCGCTGCTCCCCATCTCCCACTCCATCATTTTCTCCATCCTTTCAATGGCATCCGACGAGCAGGAAGAGCAGTTCTCTAGCATATGAACCGGCTGGGTGGCCAATCGAGACGGTCGGATACAAGCGTGGCAGCTCGCTGTTCCACCTCCCTCGCCTAGCCCAAAGGATAAAGTTATCACCCCCAAGCCGGTGCGTGGTTCAGCAACTCGCCGCTCCAAGCCAGCTCGCGGAGGAGTGGCGAGTTGCTCCAGGGCAGCACGGCGACACGGGCATCGTCGCTGTCGTGGACGACGCTGCGTCATACCACGCCTCCTGTGCCTGCGACCGCGCCATCCGCCGCAACGTGCTCGTAACCGTGCCCTGTCGGCAAAGAAAGAAGTCGGTTGCACGGTGATCGACGAGTCAGTGGCCAGCGTGTCCGCGTCCACCGCCAACATCGAGGGAAAGTAGAACACGGGATTCCCGCCGCCGCATGGGTCCCAGGAAGGCCACCGTTGGCGCGTCGCCGGCTTGCACAACCGGGGACTTGCCCGGTTCTTCAGCGCAGGCCATCGTTGACCCCCGATTGGGCTCCACGGAAGCGGAGGCGCCCCCCTTCCCCTCTGGCTGAAGCATTAGCCGACGGTTCCACTCGGATGAGCGGTGGGGAAGCGAGCCGCCCTTTGCGCTGAAGCATATATCTTTAGGGCTCTCCGCAGTCCGATGAGTGGGCTGCCGGACATGAGGAAGACAAAAGGGATCCGCCGCGACCGGTCGAAGATAGTGTAGTGTATCTGTGTCATGGGTGTGAAGCTCCGTGCGACCGTATGTGCACATAGGTTTACCTTTTTAGTTAAAATATGTCCAAAATGTAAACATTTTCATCAGGTTTGTATGAATTCCGTCATGTTTATATGAAATCCGGCTGTGTTTGAACGATCCGATTAGTTTGAATTGTTGGCTGGTTGTATGCGTCAGTGTTGGATGGTGGCCTCCCGCATCCGTATCCATGGTCTGGTCCCCAACTTTCACGGACGGACGCAGAAGGAAATTTGCGGGTCGCTGTTGGAGATGCTCTGAGAGCTAAAAAGAAACCTTTTCCAAATAGTGGCATGAAATTATCAAGCCCCTCTACTAGGCTTCCAGAGAAAACTACACATGTTCCGTGAGATCTTCTCTTCACTGAGGCACGAAGGGTTTTCCTTTATGATAATAGTAAGTATATGTGCCCACACGTTGCCATGGGAACCAAATATTTTTTAGCACAATGAGAGGACCAAACAAGATAAATGTTGATGCAAAGCAAATAGACAAAGTAAAATGATGATTTGGTTATATAAAGCGACATTTTTTGGTCATTTATTAAACTGGCAAAATAGGTATGTGCCGTAATTGTTTTTTGCTTTATTAACCCAGTTTGATTGATATTTATTTGTCTATGGGCAGAGAATTTATTGCCATTTATTGAGTTACCAAAAATGTCTGACATATATTAAGTTTTATCATAAGAAACAATTTATTTATGAATCATAAATTTATTTCTATACATCGTAGATAAGATCTGGTTTACTGGTTACCAAAGATTGGTTTGTTGAAATCTAGAAGGCATGAAAACCCGAGAAAAAACGATGATGAGTGGAACGTTGGACACAAAGTGAAACATGGTATCTTGCATTATTTGTAAGTAGGAGTAGTATATATATAACAGATATAGATATTTTGATTTTGATTAGATCAAATTTAGATTACATTAGATCGGGATTTAGGTTTAGATTGGAGAGATGTCCATGTTTCAAAACATTATTCACAATTTCAAAAATGTTCCCCGTTGTTCAAGAAAATGTTTTGAACTTCGCGGGTCGCTGTTGGAGATGCCCTGAGAGCTAAAAAGAAACCTTTTCCAAATAGTGGCATGAAATTATCAAGCCCCTCTACTAGACTTCCAGAGAGAACTACAGATGTTCCGTGAGATCTTCTCTTCACTGAGGTGCGAAGGGTTTTCCTTTATGATAATAGTAAGTATATGTGCCCACGCGTTGCCACGGGAACCAAATATTTTTTTAGCACAATGAGAGGACCATACAGGATAAATCTTGATGCAAAGCAAATAGACAAAGTAAAATGATGATTTGGTTATATAAAGCGACATTTTTTGATCATTTATTAAACTGGCAAAATAGGTATGTGCCGTAATATTTTTTGCTTTATTAACCCAGTTTGATTGATATTTATTTGTCTACGGACAGAGAATTTATTGCCATTTATTTAGTTAACAAAAATGTCTGACATATATTAAGTTTTCTCATAAGAAACAGTTTATTTATGAATCATAAATTTATTTCTATACATCATAGATAAGATCTGGTTTATTGGTTACCAAAGATTGGTTTGCTGAAATCTAGAAGGCATGAAAACCCGAGAAAAAACGATGATGAGTGGGACGTTGGACGCAAACAAAGTGAAACATGGTATCTTGCATTATTTTTAAGTAGGAGTAGTATATATATAACAGATATAGATATAGATATTTTGATTTTGATTAGATCAAATTTAGATTACATTAGATTGGGATTAGGTTTAGATTGGAGAGATGTCCATGTTTCAAAACATTATTCACAATTTCGAAAATGTTTCCCGTTGTTCAAGAAACTGTGTTGAACTCCCCCCTCCCCACCCCCCAAAAAAAACAATGTGCTACAGGTTCACTACATTGTCACTTAGTCGCTAGATTACGTGCATAAAAAAACCGAAATCACTATGCACACGACACTTTGGTGGACGATTTGTAGACGAAGCTGTGATCGATGGCTATAACCCCATCGATCCAAAGTGATGGGTGCCTGTTAACATGTGTCGTGCATAAATCGGCTACAGATCGTCGTCGCTGAAGCAGTGCTAATGGGCCGTCCCGTCGGCTCCGGCCTGACGCAAAATGCGTCATATAGAGACTCCCAGAAATAGGGGCGCGCCTATTCCTCGCGTTATGCGAGACGAGGGCGAACCCTCGCCCTAGACGGAGCCACAGATGGGCCAGCCCAGCCGCATGGGCGGCCGCGACCTATTTTCTTTTCCTGTTTTCCGTTCTTGCTTTTTGCTTTATTTTGTACTTAAATATTACACACACGCGCGCGCACACACACACACACACATTCAAAAATGTCGAACAAGTAATTGAAAAATGTTGAATAAGTATTAAAAATATTAAACTAGTATTTGAAAAATGTTGAAAAAGTACTTGAATAATGTTGAATAAGTATTACAAGATGTTCAACGATTATTTGGAAAATGTTGAACAAGTATTTCAAAATGTTAAATAAGTAGTAAAAATGTTGAACATGTATTTGAAAAATGTTAAACGAGAATTTGAAAAATGTCGAACGAGTATTTAAAAAATGTTGAAATTAGTATTAAAATGTTGAACAACAATTTTAAAAATGTTGAACAAGCATTCAGAAAATGCTGAAGGTATATACAAAAAATTTTGACCACTTATTAAAAAATGTTTTTCACACGTAGGAAATTGTAGAGTGAAAATGGAAAAAATTAAGAAAAACAAAAAAATGGAGAAGAAAAAAGAAAACCAAAAAAATGAACAAAAACAAAATGCAAGAAAAGAAAAACGAAGAAACAAAATGCAAGAAATAATGAAAAAAAATAAAGAAACAAAAGAAAACAGGAAAAATGGCTGGAATAGCCTCAAGTACGACACGCCCTACAAATTACCATGAGAGGGACCTAGGTGACGCGGCTAGCAGCACCCGAGATCTACCTGGAGACCTAAAAAAAAGTAGCACTTCATAAGGGATCGAACCTAGGACCACACGTTGCAGAAAATGTGCTATTATCAGTTGTGCTAGCAAGCGCTCCTGGATATAGTATAGCGCAAAAGCCTTAAGAACCAAAACTAGCGAGATCCGAATATTTTTGAAATTTAAAACGCAAAATATTTGTTTTGGAAAAACCAAAATGTATTACGAAACACGAACACTTTTCACAATTGTGTATAATTTAATAAAAAAATAAGACATTTTTGATAAATGGGATTTGTTTTTGAAAATAATGACCAATTTTTCGAAACAAAACTTTTTTCGGAAACTCTCGATTTTTCTTAAAACCAAGAATTTTTACGAAAAACCAGGAACATTTTTAGAAATTCCCAAGAAAATGGAGCACGGACATTTTTTAAGACAGGAACATTTTTTGAAAATAACCAAAATTTTGAGCGCGGATATTTTTTGCAAACTGGAACTTTTTTCGACACAATAGAACAAAATTTGAAAATATGAACATTGTTTTTGAAATTTACAAACAATAATTTAAAGAAGAACATGTTTTGAAACTTATGGACAATATTTTAAAACACAAACATTTGTAAAACAAAGTTGAACATTTTTTGGAAACGGGAACAAATTTTCACTCCCCAGATTTTTTTTTGGAAACATGACCAATTTTTTAAATTTGCGGCCAATTTTTTATATAGAATTAGTTATTGAAATCCCCATTTTTTCTGAACAGTTATGAAAGTTTTGAACAAAAATGTAAAGAAAAGAAAAGGAACATAAATGAAAAAAGAAACAAAAAATAAAAAAACCATAAGAAACTGAAAAAACAAGTAAAAATGGTTCAGGAACCTTCTAGAATGTCCCCCAAACGGAAACAACCAGGGCTGAAACCTTCCAGAATGTTCCGAAAACCCCATGCTATGTACTCGCCGCTTGTAAATGGCCCGACCCAGTTCGATCGCTTGCTTGATCGAGTTTGTGCAAACAATCGACTACTTGGCACAGAATGTGTCAAATAGGAAAACGAAATCACTAATTAACAAGCACTTTTTGCAAAGGTCACTCCCACCTACTAAGTTGCGACAAGTGGCGCTCTACCGTGAATTTTGCATAAGCAAATCCGTGCCTCTCGCGAAAGCAAACCCGTACCTCTCGTGGAAGGAAAACAAGAAAATACATTTTTTTTGTTTCCAAGAAGCACGGTCAATATGTTTTTTCATTTCCGAGAGGCATGGCCGTGCCTCTCGCGGAAGCAAATTTGTGTCTCTCATGGAAGAAAAAGAAAAAGAAAACACATTTTTTCCAGTTTTGTTGCGGAAGTAAAAAACATGTTTTTTTTCGATTCCGAGAAACATGGCCATGCCTCTTGCGGAAGCAAACCCATGTCTCTCCCGGAAGCCAAAAAAACACACATTTTGCACGCCAAATAAAATTTTAATTTTTTCCCCAAAGCTAAGAAAGAAAGATGGAAAAATGAAAACCTAAAAAAACCATCTAAAAGGTTAAAAATGCGTGCGAAAAATAAAAATAAAATAAAATCCAGAGGGCGCACTCTCAGCCACCCCTAGTGACCCTTGAGGAGGCTCCCGAAGGAGCGCTCCTTCGTTAGTTGCTCCTATAGAAAAAGCGTTGCTTCATGCGAGATAGAGCGCAGAATGGGCCAGCCCAGCGGGGAACAGAGGCGTTCAGCTCTATTTTTGTTTTCCTTTATTCACAGTTTTGTTTTATACTTTTACTTATGTTTCTAAATATTCTACATATATCCATATATAAATCACTTTATATACATAATTGAAATATGTTGATCATGCATTTAGAAAATTTTAAATGTTATACATTTTTTTATATACACAAAAAGTATACATTGTGTATGGAAAAAGTGGCATCAAAACATGTATATGAAAAAACATTAATCATGTATTTAAAAAGTGAAACATGTATATAAATTTTTCCTTATACACACAAAAAAGTGCAAATTGCGTATGTGAAAAATTGGACATCGAAACATATATATATAATATGTTAATGATTTATTTAAAAAATGTTCAACATGTATAAACAATATTGCTGATGGTCATAAAAAATTGTACAATGTGTTTGGAAAAAATTAGACATAGGAACTTAAATATGTTTAGAAAATGTCTATCATGTTACTGTTTTGTACAAAATTTAACAATGTGTATATAAAATATTTAAAAAATTATAAGGTGTATATGAAAAATATTAACCACGTACTTAAAAAATGTTAGGCATGTGTATATAAAATGTTTCAGAAGTATACAAAAAAATGTACAATGTGTCACCAAAAAGGTAGAGATCATAAAAATACTCTCTCCGTTTCTAAATATATGCCTTTTAAGAGATTTCAATATGGACTACATACAGATGTATATAGACATATTTTGGAGTGTGGATTCACTCATTTTCCCCATATGTTGTCCATATTGGAATCTCTAAAAGATCTTATGTTTAGGAACAGAGGTCGTATGTTAAATGGTAATCATGCATTAAAAAAGATGTTAAACGGGTGTATAAAAAATGTTCTTGATGTTTCAAACATGTAGAATGAAACCAAAAAATGAATAAAAGGAAAAACAATGAAAATACTAAAAACCGAAAAAGAAACAAAGGAAACCAAAGAAAAAGAAACTAATGAAAACCAATGCAAAAGAATGAAGAAAAAGTGAAAACCAAGAAAGATAGAAACAAACCCGAAGAAAAACAAGAAAGAAACAAACAAACCCATGAAAAAAAGAAGACAATAAGAAAGAAAAGAAAAAAAAACCAATGAAAACTACGGAAGAAACAATAGAAAATTAAATAAAAATGAAGAAAACAGAAAACCGAAGTATAGCAAGGAAAACTAGTGAAGAAATAAAAAATCCAATGAGAAAAGAAAGGGAAACAAAAAAAAGAACAAACGGATCAGCGGGCCGACTGAAGGATCGACCGACCAAGAAACATCCTACTTGGTCGGTGAGGGAGTCCTGGACTAAGGGGTCCTCGGGCGTCCGGTCTGTTAGCCATGGGCCGGACTGATGGGCTGTGAAGATACGAAGACCGAAGACTGCACCCGTGTCCGGATAGGACTCTCCTTGGCGTGGAAGGCAAGCTTGGCGACCAAATATGTAGATTATTTTCCTTTGTAACCGACCTTGTGTAACCCTAGATCCTCCCGGTGTCTATATAAACTGGAAGGCTTAGTCCGGAAGGAGGGAGACTCATTACCATAGTCATACGGGCTAGACTTCTAGGATTTAGCCATCGCGATCTCGTGGTAGATCAACTCTTGTAATACTCATATTCATCAAGATCAATCAAGCAGGAAGTAGGGTACGAACTTGGGTAAACATCGTGTCCCCTGTCTCCTGTTACCATCGACCTTAGATGCACAGTTCGGGACCCCCTACCCGAGATCCGCCGGTTTTGACACCGACATTGGTGCTTTCATTGAGATTTCCACTGTGCTGTCGACAAAAAGGTTCGATGGCCCCTTCAATCGTCGATAGTGACGCTGTCCAAGGAGAAACCTTCCTCCCCGGACAGATCTTCGTGTTCGGTGGCTTTGCACTGCGGGCCAACTCGCTTGGCCACCTGGAGTAGATCAACAGCTACGCCCCTGGCCATCAGGTCAGTTTCGGGAGCTTGAATTACGTTGCGGACATCCGTGGAGATTTGATCTTCGCCGGATTCGAGACCACGGCAACCGCGCCTGGTCACCTTGACGAGCATGACCTAAATCTGTCGTCAGACCGCTTCCAGGAGATAGCTCCTGCAACCACTCTGGCCTTAGATCCAGAGCACACTGCGGCATCCAAGGATGGGAGGCTCGACCCCACCAGGGAGGCCACGGATTTCCCGGCGTTGGAGCCGCACATAGACTTAACCTCACACAATATCTGTGTCACCGGAACTCCGGACTCTTCTTCGGGTATAAGTTCCGAACCACGTGAGTCCGCGGATACCGAGCTTGATCGTTTAGCGATCTTCGAGTTCAGCGCCGCAGACATCTTCCAGCACTCGCCCTTGGGCGATGTGCTGAACTCATTAAAGAACTTGTCCTTGGCGGGGGACCCACAGTCGAACTATGTACGGTTAGAACTAGGGGCTGATGACGGGGAATTTTGCTTCCCACCCGCCACCCACTCCATAGCCACTGTCGAGGACTTAGCTGACATGCTTGATTACGGCTCCGAGGACATCGTCAGTACAGACGACGATGCCGACAAAGAGCAGGGCCAAAACCCGCCACTCATTGGGCGACGGACGGCCACTTCTTCCTACAATGTATACATGGTGGATACACCCAAAGAAACTAACAACGATGACAAAGAGGATCCAGTTGAAGATAAACCTCCTGAGACAAAGCCCAGTCGCCGACGTCAGCGGCGCCGCTCTAAGTCACGTCGTACAAAAGACAACAACACCGGCACCGGAGAAAACAATACTCCGGACGATGCCGAAGACAATGAAGACCCTGTGGGAGCAACCTCTGAATAGAATGAACAGGCCATACACGAAGACACGGAGGACAGTAACTATCTTCCGCTCTTCGAGGAGGAGGAAAGCCTCGGCAACGAGGATTTCATCGTGCCCGAGGAACCTCTCGAGCAGGAGCGCTTCAAGCACCGGCTAATAGCGACTGCAAGAAGTCTGAAAAAGAAGCAGCTGCAGCTCCAAGCGGACCAAGATCTGCTCAATGATAGGTGGACCGAAGTCCTGGCCGCCGAAGAACACGGCCGTAGTGGCCCAGTCAAAAGCTACCCGAAGCGTAGATTGCTACCCCAGTTCGATGACGAGGCGCTGGAGCCCGTACCACAACTTGGTCCGGATAAAGCGGCAACTCAGGCCGAACACCAGACCACCCCACCTCGCTGTAAAGGCAAGAATAAAACAGCTCGGGGGCGTACATACGACCTTCGACAAGACTTGGGCAGTAGAGCAGGACACGCAAGATCGGTTTACGGATCGCGAAGACGTGCCTCAACACATGACGACGGCTACCTATTCGGACGTGACAAACCTAGCCATGCCCGGGCAGAAAACTGCAAATGGACTCCATCGGAGGTACGCCGCAGTGTGGCCCAGCATAGAGGCGCCGCACACCCAATTTGCTTCACGGACGAAGTAATGGAGCATGAATTTCTAGACGGGTTCAAACCCATGAATATCGAATCATACGACGGAACAACGGATCCCGCGGAGAGGACTTCCTCCTCCATATCCACATGGCCCGCGGAGATGACCTTCATGCCATCAAATACCTACCACTAAAACTCAAAGGACCAGCTCGGTACTGGTTAAACAGTCTGCCGGAAAATTCTATCGGCAGCTGGGAAGATTTGGAAGGCGCCTTTCGCGACAACTTCCAAGGAACATATGTCCGGCCACCGGATGCCGATGACTTAAGTCACATGTCCAACAGCCCGGAGAGTCAGCCAGGAGGCTCTGGACTAGGTTCTTAGTTAAAAAGAACCAACTCGTCGACTGTCCGGACGCGGAAGCCCTTGCGGCCTTCAAGCACAACGTCTGAGATGAATGGCTAGCACGCCACCTCGGTCAAGAAGGACCTAAATCCATGACAGCCCTCACCGCTTTAATGACCCGCTTTTGCGCGGGAGAGGACAGCTGGCTCGCTCGTAGAAGCAACAACACCGGCGACCTGGGCACCTCCGAAGCCTGAGACGGCAATGGCAAGCCATGGCGAAACAAACACAATAGTCGCAATGATAATGAAAGATCATGCGACACAGCGGTCAACGCCGGATTTAACAATCCCAAACCCGGTCAACGAAAAAAGTCATTCAAGGCGAATCGAGACGGACCATCCACCCTAGACAGGATATTGGACCGACCCTGCCAGATTCACGGCCACCCCGATAAACCAGCTAATCATAGCAACAGAAAATGTTGGGTCTTCAAGCAGGCCGGCAAGCTCAACGCCGAACACAAGGGGAGGAGGCCGCCAGACGATAGGGACGACGGAGAGGATCGACCAATCCCGGAATAGAAATAGCAGTTCGGCTTCTGCCGCCTGCCGCATATACCTGCAATATTTGTACCGCGCATACATCACTATGCACTCAAGATACCATGGGCATAGGCGGAAGCACAATACGGACAAGCCCGCAAGCATTCCCGTAACATTTTTATCTACTTCCTTTTTTCTTTCTTTTTTATCTCTTAAAAATAGGTGATGCAAAGGACAAAAATCCAAACTGACTCTATCGGAGTTCGGATCCGTACACTCACCTCAGGGGTTACTTCCGTCAAGGATTCCCTCTCGCCGAGGACAGGCGGCGCAGACGTGCGACAGGAGGTCCAAAATAACTTTTTGTAGACCGCACTCTTTATTTCGAGCCTATAATATGCCTTTTTCCTCCGCCTTCGACCCCGGGCATGTCAAATAGCCGGGGTTGTGGTTTTTATATATATAAAGTAATCATCGGCATATCGCTCAGGTCCCAGTAAACATTATCCGAATTAATCATTCGTGTCTTTTCGCCAATGAATATGGCCCCTATGGTTGTCTCACAGATATACCTCGGCACAACCGGCCAGGGGCTCGGTATGGGAACAAATGAGTTGCCAACAAAGTCCGAACAGCTTTCACAGCGTACTTCGGCATCGCGAGTTTGGCCCTATATGCATCAGATCCGAATCATGCCTTGGGTCAATGGTTGGGTTGCCCGGCTCCTGTGCTTGCTACCTTACGTTCCGCTCTATCGGCTAGGGTAGTAAAGGGAGAACTACTGTGATTGTGCTTCCAGCTCGTCTGGTCAAGCACCTCAGTAGAGAAAGCCGAAAACCGACTGTCATGATGCTGCGAGAGCTGGTCAACCACTCGATGACGTAAGTCCATCCAATGGAGATAGGTTGAGGAGAAAGAAAGGAGAAAACTAAAGAGAAAGTCGGAATCTATCACGATTCCCTCCGTATTACACGAAGGACCTTTTTTCCAGGTCATATATGTAGCGCACCACATTGGAATAAGCCGTACACATACTAGGGGCTATATCGTAGTCCCCCCTGTAAAACTCCTATGGCTAAGTGAAAGTGTTAACGTCCTATAGTCTGATTGCCTGGTTCGCCGCATCATCACCTCCTCCATGGACCAAGACGTTGGATCAAGAGTGATTAAATGCTTTCACGAACACCCTGTACTTCCTACGAGGGGGCTGAAGCCGACGACTGGAAAACTTCCAGATTATATTAAAACGGCCGCACAGGAGGAACATAAGCTTTCAAGAAAAGTATAAAAATAGATTAACTATAAAATTATCTTTTACAATTCTCATACACCTCACTCGAATATTATGTCTTTCGAGCATTGACCCTCTATTAAGCGGGCGACCTCTAAGACGTCTTTAAAATAATACTCTGGTGCATAACGGTCCTTGCCCTTGGGTGGACTCTTTGCCGCAACTTCGACGGCCCTCATCTTCCCCCAGAATGTCTTGACTCGGGCAAAGGCCATCCGTGCACCCTCAATGCACGCCGACCGCTTCACAGCGTTGATACGTGGCACCGCATCAACGAGCCGCTGCACCAAGCCAAAGTAGCTATTCGGAACAGGCTCAGTCGGCCACAGCCGGATTATGACGTTCTTCATGGCAACGCTGGATATCCTATGAAGCTCGGCCCATTGAGACATTTGTTCATTCAGCAACAGAGGGCGCTTTGACGCACCAAATTGTGACCAGAAAAACTTCTCCGTTGCGTATCCCTCTCGCACTTGATAAAACTGCACCGCATCAGAAGAACTCTTCGTCAAGTCTAAAAACTCGTCCGGAGAACTCCACACTTGGTTAAGCTGAGCATAGTTCGGATCGCCAAACTTAGTTTGCAGCAAAAAGGGCTTACCAGCCGCAATCTCCCCAGCTTGCTAGATCTCCTCACGGGCTACCCTGGATTCAGACCGCGCTTCTCTCGCCTCTCGTAAGGCCTTGTCAAGTTCAGTCGTTTTGGCTTCATTTAACTTCTCAAGAAGTTCACAGCGGCTAGCAGCTTTTTTAATTCGAGCGCCATCGTGGATATCTTCTCCTCGTCTTGGCGCCGAGCAGCTTGTTCGGCTTCTAACTCAGGCGATGCCTTCTCGGCAGCCGCATTACTAAACCGGGCATGCTCCTTGGCCCGGGCCAGCTCCGCCCGAAGAATTTCAACGGCGGCGGCACCATCTGCAGTCATGCATATTCCAGTATATAACATTCAGCGTCATGCTTATATCACAAAAAGTATGTGAAGGGACTGCCCCGAATACATACCTTGCGACTCGTCAAGACGCATATTGATTAACACAATGTCATCCCCTGCCACATCAAGCTTCCGCTGAAGCTCGGCAATTTCCGTAGTCTGGGAAGTAGCCAGGGGGGAAGCAGCCTGTGTTCAAGTTAATTAGATTAGTCCTTGCATATTTCTTCTCGATCCTCTGTTCGCCTCCCATGGGAAGGCAACCCGAGTCTCAGGGGCTACTACCTATACACAGGTGCATCTTTGCAAATAAAATATAGTTTAAAAAACTACATCACAAACCTCGAAGCCTTTTAGCAGGCTCATGAAGGCTTCATTCAACCCGCTCCTCGCGGACAAAATCTTCTCAACCACCGTACCCATCAAGGTACGTTGTTCCTCCGAGACGGATGTGTTTCACAGCTTATCCCGCAATATATCCGGCGTCGCCGGGTCTCCGGAAGTTGCCCTGGGAGCACGTCCATCCTTTGAAGGAACCCGTTCACCCGTCTCCGGAATCATCGTTGGCTGAAAGCCGGACAGTCTGGGGCCTTCATTATTGGCCCCCGAATCTCGGACGATCGGAGGTCCGCCTTTGGGTACCGCCTCTTTCATCCCCTGCACAACTTGTTAATCAAAAACAACCCTCCGAGATGACACTTCGGAGTCGTCCGCCTTATTGGGCGAGGAGGTCGGGGGAGGCGTCTTACTTTCCATCACCTCGGGGAGGACATATCCTGAAGAAGAGGATTGCCCAGAAAAACTTTGTGCTGGGCTGTAAAAAATACACAGGCACGTTACGTATCTCTTGGTAACAAGAAAGAAGCGGGACGCTATCAAAGTATCCCGGATTCACTTACGGTTTGGTTGAGGGCTTGTCCTCATGATGGATCTGTTCACCGGCATCGCCTTCCGATCCCGAGCCGCTCGACGGTGGCATCTTGCCTCTCTTAGGAGACCGCCCCTCCCAACTTTCGGAGGCGGCCCTTTTCTTCCTGAATGGAGAAGGGATACTGGCTTTGCTTCTCTTTCGCCTTCGTCTTCGGGCGAGGAAATGTCGATTTCTCCGGACTCAGTATCTGATTTACCTCCGGAACGAAGGTCATCCTGAGTCTTTGCACTCTCCTCCTTGCCCTCCCCTGCCAGCGCCTGATGCGGTGCCGGTGCTAGCATCCTTGCTAACAAGGAATCCGCTGAGTCTTCGGGAAGAGGGGCCGGACACCTAATCCGTTCCGCTTTCTTTATCCAGCCCTGGAAGAAAATGGTTTGCTTAGCATCTTACCACAGAATATCTAACTATGAGGTGTTCGGCGAATGAGTACTTACCGGGGTGTCTGGATGGTTACAGTCTAGGCCAGTATCTTCGGTGGTGTCCGGCCACTGTTTCGCCTCCCGAAGAATAATTTCCACATTCCTTCGTGCGTAGTGCCGAAGAAGTGTTGAAGAGTCTGCGGCCCTTCTGGGTTAAACTCCCACAGGCGGAGAGGCCGTCGCTAGCACGGCAGGGTCCGGCGGACCAGCATTACCTGAATAACGTTGACAATATTGATGTCCCTTTCAATGAGGCTTCGGATGCGACTTTGCAGAGTCCGCACCTCATCAACTGATCCCCAGTCCAACCCCTTATTAATCCACGATGCAAGCTGAATTGGGGGGCTAGATCGAAACGCAGGCGCAGCTGCCCACTTGGAACCGCGGGGCTCGGTGATATAGAACCACTCCTGCTGCCATAAGTCGGGAGATTCTTTGAAAGATCCTTTTATCCAGACAGCGCTGGCAAGCTTGCTCACTAAGGCGCCACCACACTCCTCCTGCTCCCCCTCTATCATTTGCGGCTTCACATTGAAGGTCTTGAGCCACAAGCCGAAGTGTGGAGGAGTTCGGAGGAAGGCTTCGCACGTAACGATAAATGCCGAGATGAGAAGAATAGAGTTCGGGGCGAGGTCGTGAAAATCTAATCCGTAATAGAACATGAGCCCCCGAACAAAGGGATTGAGGGCAAACCCTAATCCTTGGAGGAAGTGAGAAACGAACATGACCCTCTCGCCGGATCTAGGGGTAGGGATAACCTGCCCCTCCGCGGGAAGCCGATGGAGGATTTCTGCGGTCAGATATCTTGCCGCCCGAAGCTTTGCGATATCCTCATCTGTAACAGAAGAAGCCACCCACCGGCCTTGACGGCTGGATCCGGACATGACTGATACTTACGGAGGGTGAAACCTGGGTGTTGGAACTCGAGGTAGTAAGAGTCGAGGAAGAAGCAGGCGTGGAGAGGAAAGGCGGGTCTATGCCCCTTTATAAAGGCCAAGAATATCGAACGCCTCCTCCCGGGCCTTAAAATTTGCCTATTCCCAAGGAGTTGTACCATACGGGCGGTTGGATTACCCACGTCCGTACCGATAAAAGAATCCCTTAGTAAGGGGACACGATCTTTGCTTGGATAAGACGTGTCAATGACAACCACGTTTTGGAACGAGAAACAGCAGAGCAAAATGGTCCAAAATTATGACCGGGCAGGCGTGATGTCACGTGGTAAAAAGTTGTCAGCGAGTTGGACCAGCGGAATATTATATTCTCTCTGCGGTTATGTGTGGTGTGTGTTACAGGTCCGGATACAATCATCACATCCGAAGACTATCTTGGAGTTCGGAAAGAAGGGAACCCGCCTTGCAATGCCGAAGACAAATCTGTGCGCCGGACTCCTCATCATTGAAGTCAGGTTCAGGGGCTACTGAGGGAGTCCTGGACTAAGGGGTCCTCGGGCGTCCGGTCTATTAGCCATGGGCCGGACTGATGGGCTGTGAAGATACGAAGACCGAAGACTGCACCCGTGTCCGGATAGGATTCTCCTTGGCGTGGAAGGCAAGCTTGGCGACCAAATATGTAGATTCTTTTCCTTTGTAACCGACCTTGTGTAACCCTAGATCCTCCCGGTGTCTATATAAACCGGAAGGCTTAGTCCGGAAGGAGGGAGACTCATTACCATAGTCATACGGGCTAGACTTCTAGGATTTAGCCATTGCGATCTCGTGGTAGATCAACTCTTGTAATACTCATATTCATCAAGATCAATCAAGCAGGAAGTAGGGTATTACCTCCATAGAGAGGGCCCGAACCTGGGTAAACATCGTGTCCCCTGTCTCCTGTTACCATCGACCTTAGACGCACAGTTCGGGACCCCCTACCCGAGATCCGCCGGTTTTTACACCGACAATCGGCCCATACGCGTGCGCGCTATGGGACGCTTAAGGCAAGTGGCGCTACCATCTCACGTGAAGCGATATAGCTCCCGCACCAAAATAGGAACAAACCTAGTTCCATTGGCATATCGAGACTCTCGGAGTGGGCCCATTTGTCCATCTTTAGCCATGTCTTCTCGCATTTGGCCCATTCCCATATGATAGAGATAGGAAGAAGAGAAAGTTGGACCTGACAAAAAAAGGCAATAAGTGAACCGAAAAAATTAGCACCACATGTCATCAAGACATATCTGGTAGGGCAAAACTTTTAACCCAACACAAGCAACTCTCCTAGTTTAGGGATATTGATGTTCCAGAGCATACAACTGATAAAAAAAGTTGAGGAGGGGATTAAAGAACAAACTATTGGTTTGCACCTTGTTTACTTTTTCATTTTCTTGTTGCATTATGCTCTAAAATCTATGTTACTATTATTTTAATTATGCTATGGATAAAAGATATATATGCATTAAAATTAGTTAAGCATTTTAAATTCATTTGTAGAGTAGAAGAGGTTTTTGGTTTGCTATATTCAGGACAAAAATATTGGTTCTCAAGCTAAATTTTAAAAATGACTACTAAAACACTAAATTAAATGATAAAATATATTTTTTCACAAAAACATATAACTGCACCGCAACACATTAAGGGGTATAAACTATTGGAAATATGCCCTAGAGGCAATAATAAATGGTTATTATTATATTTCTTTGTTCATGATAATTGTCTATTGTTCATGCTATAATTGTATTGTCCGGAAATCGTAATACATGTGTGAATACATAGACCACAATGTGTCCCTAGTAAGCCTCTAGTTGACTAGCTCGTTGATCAACAGATAGTCATGGTTTCCTGACTATGGACATTGGATGTCATTGATAACGGGATCACATCATTAGGAGAATGATGTGATGGACAAGACCCAATCCTAAGCATAGCATAAAAGATCGTGTAGTTTCGTTTGCTAGAGCTTTTCCAATGTCAAGTATCTTTTCCTTAGACCATGAGATCGTGCAACTCCCGGATACCGTAGGAGTGCTTTGGGTGTGCCAAACATCACAACATAACTGGGTGACTATAAAGGTGCACTACGGGTATCTCCGAAAGTGTCTGTTGGGTTGGCACGGATCGAGACTGGGATTTGTCACTCCGTGTGACGGAGAGGTATCTCTGGGCCCACTCGGTAATGCATCATCATAATGAGCTCAATGTGACTAAGGCGTTAGTCACGGGATCATGCATTGCGGTACGAGTAAAGAGACTTGCCGGTAACGAGATTGAACAAGGTATTGGGATACCGACGATCGAATCTCGGGCAAGTAACATACCGTTTGACAAAGGGAATTGCATACGGGATTGATTGAATCCTCGACACCGTGGTTCATCCGATGAGATCATCGTGGAACATGTGGGAGCCAACATGGGTATCCAGATCCCGCTGTTGGTTATTGACCGGAGAGGCGTCTCGGTCATGTCTGCATGTCTCCCGAACCCGTAGGGTCTACACACTTAAGGTTCGGTGACGCTAGAGTTGTAGAGATATATGTATGCGGAAACCCGAAAGTTGTTCGGAGTCCCGGATGAGATGCCGGACGTCACGAGAGGTTCCGGAATGGTCCGGAGGTGAAGAATTATATATAGGAAGTCAAGTTTCGGCCACCGGGAAAGTTTCGGGGGTTACCGGTATTGTACTGGGACCACTGGAAGGGCCCCGGGGGTCCACCGGGTGGGGCCACCTATCCCGGAGGGCCCCGTGGGCTGAAAGTGGAAGGGAACCAGCCCTTAGTGGGCTGGGGCGCCCCCCCTTGGGCCTCCCCCATGCGCCTAGGGTTGGGAACCCTAGGGGGGAGCTTCCCCCTTGCCTTGGGGGGCAAGGCACCCCTTCCCCCCTTTGGCCGCCGCCCCCCTTGGAGATCCCATCTCCCTGGGCCGGCGCCCCCCCAGGGGGCCTATATAAAGGGGGGGAGGGAGGGCAGCAACCTACAGCCTTGGGCGCCTCCCTCCTCCCCTGCAACACCTCTCTCTCTCTCTCGCAGAAGCTCGGCGCAGCTCTGCCGGAGAACCGCTACATCCACCACCACGCCGTCGTGCTGCTGGATCTCCATCAACCTCTCCTTCCCCCTTGCTGGATCAAGAAGGAGGAGACGTCGCTGCACCGTACGTGTGTTGAATGCGGAGGTGCCGTCCGTTCGGCACTCGGTCATCGGTGATTTGGATCACGGCGAGTACGACTCCGTCATCCACGTTCATTGGAACGCTTCTGCTCGCGATCTACAAGGGTATGTAGATGCACTCCTTTCCCCTCGTTGCTAGTATACTCCATAGATGCATCTTGGTGAGCGTAGGAAAATTTTAAAATTATGCTACGATTCCCAACAGTGGCATCATGAGCCAGGTTTATGCGTAGTTACTATGCACGAGTAGAACACAAAGCAGTTGTGGGCGTTGAGTTTGCCAATTCTTCTTGCCGCTACTAGTCGTTTCTTGTTTCGGCGGCATTGTAGGATGAAGCGGCCCGGACCGACCTTACACGTACGCTTACGTGAGACAGGTTCCACCGACTGACATGCACTAGTTGCATAAGGTGGCTAGCGGGTGTCTGTCTCTCCTAGTTTAGTCGGAACGGATTCGATGAAAAGGGTCCTTATGAAGGGTAAATAGAAATTGGCAAATCATGTTGTGGTCATACGTAGGTAAGAAAACGTTCTTGCTAGAAACCTACAAACCACGTAAAAACTTGCAACAACAATTAGAGGACGTCTAACTTGTTTTTGCAGCAAGTGCTATGTGATGTGATATGGCCAGAAGATGTGATGAATGATATATGTGATGTATGAGATTGATCATATTCTTGTAATAGGAATCACGACTTGCATGTCGATGAGTATGACAACCGGCAGGAGCCATAGGAGTTGTCTTTATTATTTTGCATGACCTGCGTGTCATTGAATAACGCCATGTAATTTACTTTACTTTGTTGCTAAACGCGTTAGCCATACAAGTAGAAGTAATCATTGGCGTGACGACTTCATGAAGACACAATGATGGAGATCATGATGATGGAGATCATGGTGTCATGCCGGTGACGAAGATGATCATGGTGCCCCGAAGATGGAGATCAAAGGAGCATGATGATATTGGCCATATCATGTCACTATTTGATTGCATGTGATGTTTATCATGTTTTTGCATCTTATTTGCTTAGAACGACGGTAGTAAGTAAGATGATCCCTTATAATAATTTCAAGAAAGTGTTCACCCTAACTGTGCACCGTTGCGAAGGTTCGTTGTTTCGAAATACCACGTGATGATCGGGTGTGATAGATTCTAACGTTCGAATACAACGGGTGTTGACGAGCCTAGCATGTACAGACATGGCCTCGGAACACACGCAATACACTTAGGTTGACTTGACGAGCCTAGCATGTACAGACATGGCCTCGGAACACGGAGGACCGAAAGGTCGAGCATGAGTCGTATAGAAGATACGATCAACATGGAGATGTTCACCGATCTTGACTAGTCCGTCTCACGTGATGGTCGGACACGGCCTAGTTGAATTCGGATCATGTTTCACTTAGATGACTAGAGGGATGTCTATATGAGTGGGAGTTCATTAAAAATTTGATTAGATGAACTTAATTATCATGAACTTAGTCTAAAATCTTTACACTATGTCTTGTAGATCAAATGGCCAACGTTGTCCTCAATTTCAACGCGTTCCTAGAGAAAACCAAGCTGAAAGATGATGGCAGCAACTATACGGACTGGGTCCGGAACCTGAGGATCATCCTCATAGTAGCCAAGAAAGATTATGTCTTAGAAGCACCGCTAGGTGAAGCACCAATCCCTGAGAACCAAGACGTTATGAACGCTTGGCAGCAGCGTGCTGATGATTACTCCCTCGTTCAGTGCGGCATGCTTTACAGCTTAGAGCCGGGTCTCCAAAAGTGTTTTGAGAAACATGGAGCATATGAGATGTTCGAGGAGCTGAAACTGGTTTTTCAAGCTCATGCCCGGATCGAGAGATATGATGTCTCCGACAAGTTCTTCAGCTGTAAAATGGAGGAGAATAGTTCTGTTAATGAGCACATACTCAGAATGTCTGGGTTGCACAACCGCTTGTCTCAGCTGGGAGTTAATCTCCCGGATGACGCGGTCATTGACAGAATCCTCCAGTCGCTTCCACCAAGCTACAAGAGCTTTGTGATGAACTTCAATATGCAGGGGATGGAAAAGACCATTCCTGAGGTATATTCAATGCTGAAATCAGCTGAGGTAGAGATCGGAAAAGAACATCAAGTGTTGATGGTGAATAAAACCACTAAGTTCAAGAAGGGCAAGGGTAAGAAGAACTTCAAGAAGGACGGCAAGGGAGTTGCCGCGCCCGGTAAACCAGTTACCGGGAAGAAGTCAAAGAATGGACCCAAGCCCGAGACTGAGTGCTTTTATTGCAAGGGAAGTGGTCACTGGAAGCGGAACTGCCCCAAATACTTAGCGGACAAGAAGAAGGCCGGCAACACCAAAGGTATATGTGATATACATGTAATTGATGTGTACCTTACCAGTACTCGTAGTAGCTCCTGGGTATTTGATACCGGTGCGGTTGCTCATATTTGTAACTCAAAACAGGAACTACGGAATAAACGGAGACTGGTGAAGGATGAGGTGACGATGCGCGTCGGGAATGGTTCCAAGGTCGATGTGATCGCCGTCGGCACGCTACCTCTGCATCTACCTACGGGATTAGTTTTAAACCTCAATAATTGTTATTTAGTGCCAGCTTTGAGCATGAACATTGTATCTGGATCTCGTTTAATTCGAGATGGCTACTCATTTAAATCCGAGAATAATGGTTGTTCTGTTTATTTGAGAAATATGTTTTATGGTCATGCCCCGCTGGTCAATGGTTTATTTTTGATGAATCTCGAACGTGATGTTACACATGTTCATAGTGTGAATACCAAAAGATGTAAAGTTGATAACGATAGTCCCACATACTTGTGGCACTGCCGCCTTGGTCACATTGGTGTCAAGCGCATGAAGAAGCTCCATGCAGATGGACTTTTGGAGTCTCTTGATTACGAATCATTTGACACGTGCGAACCATGCCTCATGGGTAAGATGACCAAGACTCCGTTCTCCGGAACAATGGAGCGAGCAACCAACTTATTGGAAATCATACATACCGATGTGTGCGGTCCAATGAGTGTTGAGGCTCGCGGAGGATATCGTTATGTTCTCACTCTCACTGATGATTTAAGTAGATATGGGTATGTCTACCTAATGAAACACAAGTCTGAAACCTTTGAAAAGTTCAAGGAATTTCAGAGTGAAGTTGAGAATCAACGTGATAGGAAAATAAAATTATTACGATCAGATCGTGGTGGAGAATATTTAAGTCATGAGTTGGTGCACACTTAAGGAAATGTGGAATAGTTTCACAACTCATGCCGCCTGGAACACCTCAGAGAAATGGTGTGTCCGAACATCGTAATCGCACTCTATTGGATATGGTGCGATCTATGATGTCTCTTACCGATTTACCGCTCTCATTTTGGGGTTATGCTTTAGAGACTGCCGCATTCACTTTAAATAGGACACCGTCTAAATCCGTTGAGACGACACCGTATGAATTATGGTTTGGGAAGAAACCTAAGCTGTCGTTTCTAAAAGTTTGGGGATGCGATGCTTATGTCAAGAAACTTCAACCTGAAAAGCTCGAACCCAAGTCGGAAAAATGCGTCTTCATAGGATACCCTAAGGAAACTATTGGGTATACCTTCTACCTCAGATTCGAGGGCAAGATCTTCGTTGCCAAGAACGGGTCCTTTCTAGAGAAGGAGTTTCTCTCGAAAGAATTGAGTGGGAGGAAAGTGGAACTTGATGAGGTGATAGTCACCCCGTCCGAACCGGAAAGTAGCGCAGCGCGGGAAAATGTTCCTGTGGTGCCTACACCGACTGGGGAGGAAGTTAATGATGATGATCATGAAGCTTCGGATCAAGTTACTGAACTTCGTAGGTCCACAAGGACACGTTCCGCACCAGAGTGGTACGGCAACCCTGTCCTGGAAATCATGTTGTTAGACAACGGTGAACCTTCGAACTATGAAGAAGCGATGGCGGGCCCGGATTCCGACAAATGGCTAGAAGCCATGAAATCCGAGATAGGATCCATGTATGAAAACAAAGTATGGACTTTGACTGACTTGCCCGATGAGCGGCGAGCCATAGAAAACAAATGGATCTTTAAGAAGAAGACGGACGCAGATGGTAATGTGACCATCTACAAAGCTCGACTTGTCGCTAAGGGTTATCGACAAGTTCAAGGGGTCGACTACGATGAGACTTTCTCACCCGTAGCGAAGCTGAAGTCCGTCTGAATCATGTTAGCAATTGCCGCATACTATGATTATGAGATATGGCAGATGGATGTCAAAACGGCATTCCTTAACGGCTTCCTTAAGGAAGAGTTGTATATGATGCAGCCGGAAGGTTTTGTCGATCCTAAGAATGCTAACAAAGTATGCAAGCTCCAGCGCTCAATCTATGGGCTGGTGCAAGCATCTCGGAGTTGGAACATTCGCTTTGATGAGATGATCAAAGCGTTTGGGTTTACACAGACTTATGGAGAAGCCTGTGTTTACAAGAAAGTGAGTGGGAGCTCTGTAGCATTTCTCATATTATATGTGGATGACATATTATTGATGGGAAATGATATAGAATTCTTGGAAAGTATAAAGGCCTATTTGAATAAGTGTTTTTCAATGAAGGACCTTGGAGAAGCTGCTTATATATTAGGCATCAAGATCTATAGAGATAGATCAAGACGCCTCATTGGTCTTTCACAGAGTACATACCTTGACAAGATATTGAAGAAGTTCAATATGGATCAGTCCAAGAAAGGGTTCTTGCCTGTATTGCAAGGTGTGCAATTGAGCACGGCTCAATGCCCGACCACGGCAGAAGATATAGAAGAGATGAGTGTCATCCCCTATGCCTCGGCCATAGGGTCTATTATGTATGCCATGCTGTGTACCAGACCTGATGTAAACCTTGCCGTTAGTTTGGTAGGAAGGTACCAAAGTAATCCCGGCAAGGAACACTGGACAGCGGTCAAGAATATCCTGAAGTACCTGAAGAGGACTAAGGATATGTTTCTCGTTTATGGAGGTGACGAAGAGCTCGTCGTAAAGGGTTACGTCGACGCTAGCTTCGACACAGATCTGGATGACTCGAAGTCACAAACCGGATACGTGTATATTTTGAATGGAGGAGCGGTAAGCTGGTGCAGTTGCAAGCAAAGCGTCGTGGCGGGATCTACATGTGAAGCGGAGTACATGGCAGCCTCGGAGGCAGCGCAGGAAGCAGTCTGGATAAAGGAGTTCATTACCGACCTAGGGGTGATTCCCAATGCGTCGGGCCCGATGACTCTCTTCTGTGACAACACTGGAGCCATTGCCCTTGCGAAGGAGCCCAGGTTTCACAGGAAGACCAGGCATATCAAGCGTCGCTTCAACTCCATTCGTGAAAGTGTTCAAAATGGAGACATAGATATTTGTAAAGTACATACGGACCTGAATGTAGCAGATCCGTTGACTAAACCTCTCCCTAGGGCAAAACATGATCAACACCAGGACGCAATGGGTGTTCGATTCATCACTATGTAACTAGATTATTGACTCTAGTGCAAGTGGGAGACTGTTGGAAATATGCCCTAGAGGCAATAATAAATGGTTATTATTATATTTCTTTGTTCATGATAATTGTCTATTGTTCATGCTATAATTGTATTGTCCGGAAATCGTAATACATGTGTGAATACATAGACCACAATGTGTCCCTAGTAAGCCTCTAGTTGACTAGCTCGTTGATCAACAGATAGTCATGGTTTCCTGACTATGGACATTGGATGTCATTGATAACGGGATCACATCATTAGGAGAATGATGTGATGGACAAGACCCAATCCTAAGCATAGCATAAAAGATCGTGTAGTTTCGTTTGCTAGAGCTTTTCCAATGTCAAGTATCTTTTCCTTAGACCATGAGATCGTGCAACTCCCGAATACCGTAGGAGTGCTTTGGGTGTGCCAAACGTCACAACGTAACTGGGTGACTATAAAGGTGCACTACGGGTATCTCCGAAAGTGTCTGTTGGGTTGGCACGGATCGAGACTGGGATTTGTCACTCCGTGTGACGGAGAGGTATCTCTGGGCCCACTCCGTAATGCATCATCATAATGAGCTCAATGTGACTAAGGCGTTAGTCACGGGATCATGCATTGCGGTACGAGTAAAGAGACTTGCCGGTAACGAGATTGAACAAGGTATTGGGATACCGACGATCGAATCTCGGGCAAGTAACATACCGTTTGACAAAGGGAATTGCATACGGGATTGATTGAATCCTCGACACCGTGGTTCATCCGATGAGATCATCGTGGAACATGTGGGAGCCAACATGGGTATCCAGATCCCACTGTTGGTTATTGACCGGAGAGGCGTCTCGGTCATGTCTGCATGTCTCCCGAACCCGTAGGGTCTACACACTTAAGGTTCGGTGACGCTAGAGTTGTAGAGATATATGTATGCGGAAACCCGAAAGTTGTTCGGAGTCCCAGATGAGATCCCGGACGTCACGAGAGGTTCCGGAATGGTCCGGAGGTGAAGAATTATATATAGGAAGTCAAGTTTCGGCCACCGGGAAAGTTTCGGGGGTTACCGGTATTGTACCGGGACCACCGGAAGGGTCCCGGGGGTCCACCGGGTGGGGCCACCTATCCCGGAGGGCCCCGTGGGCTGAAAGTGGAAGGGAACCAGCCCTTAGTGGGCTGGGGCGCCCCCCCTTGGGCCTCCCCCCATGCGCCTAGGGTTGGGAACCCTAGGGGGGAGCTTCCCCCTTGCCTTGGGGGGCAAGGCACCCCTTCCCCCCTTTGGCCGCCGCCCCCCTTGGAGATCCCATCTCCCTGGGCCGGCGCCCCCCAGGGGGCCTATATAAAGGGGGGAGGGAGGGCAGCAACCTACAGCCTTGGGCGCCTCCCTCCTCCCCTGCAACACCTCTCTCTCTCTCGCAGAAGCTCGGCGCAGCTCTGCCGGAGAACCGCTACATCCACCACCACGCCGTCGTGCTGCTAGATCTCCATCAACCTCTCCTTCCCCATTGCTGGATCAAGAAGGAGGAGACGTCGCTGCACCGTACGTGTGTTGAACGCGGAGGTGCCGTCCGTTCGGCACTCGGTCATCGGTGATTTGGATCACGGCGAGTACGACTCCGTCATCCACGTTCATTGGAACGCTTCCGCTCGCGATCTACAAGGGTATGTAGATGCACTCCTTTCCCCTCGTTGCTAGTATACTCCATAGATGCATCTTGGTGAGTGTAGGAAAATTTTAAAATTATGCTACGATTCCCAACATAAACTAATTGCAGGGTAATATGACACGTTTGGTTTGGTCATATTTAGAATACAAGTGTTGTAACAATATATAGCACCTCCAACTAAATGTCTAAATAACCCTGCAAAAAACTAAATTTTAAATAAATATTTCCAGACTTTGTATGATTATTTTTTTAACTATACCTGAAAATGGTGATACCATATCAAATGATGTATTATTAATTAAAAAATAACTCTCGTTCGAGCCCCAGGTCTGGGCTTCCTCTTGTCCCTCGCGGCAGGAACCCTAGCCGCCGCCAGGAGAGACAAATCTTTCAGCGTCGTCCTCCGGCGGCTCCCCTCCGCCGGCGACCTCGGTCGTCAGTGGTGAGGGGGGTCGCCGGATCCACGCATGTGGATCATTTTTACTCCGCCGTAGTTTAAGTTTTAAGGTTGTTCATCGTCTTTGCTTTGGTGGCGATGATGACGACGCTGAAGATTCTTCAGATCCTTCCCTGACAAGGCCATCGGTCCTATGGTTGGGGTTGGATTTGAAAACCAGTATGTTCAAGCAAGGATGGCGTGGCGGCGGCAGCATCCTCGTGGTGGACATGTGTCCTCGGGCTCCGCCGTTGCGACGGCGTTTGCTCCAGCGTCGGCGCGGAGCTTGGGAGGTAGTCCAGGAGCGGATGCAGATTGTGGTCTGCATCGACGACATCTGGAAGACGGAACGTGTGTTGGGTTCGTGGTTCGTGGATGGAAGGTATGGTTTCCTCTTGTGGTGTCTTAGCCGCAGTGGGGTGCCAGATCTGGAGTTCGATGACGTGTCCGGGGTGTTGCCCCGGTCTTATTTGTTCAACGGTAAGGGTTTCACTTTTGGTGAGCCATCTTGGAGGTCCGCAAAGCTGCATATCAGCGATGGAGCTGCGTCGAGCTCAGGTGAGGAGGTGATCCATCATTCTTTTCTTCGCTGGCTGCTGCCGTGGTGCCGGAGGCAGGTGACGGGCGTTGGTGTGAAACTCAGAGATGTTCTGTTATCTTTTCAGTTTTGTCATGTCGGTCCTTACGTGACTTGTACTTTGATCTTTATGATATGAATGAGACACATATTACCATGCAAATTTAAAAAAAAAATTGGTACGAAAACATGGAACCTTACACAGTTATCCGCCAAACTAATTAAAAGAATGTAAGTTTTCATCTTTCACTTTCTCCGCACCACCCCTTCGTCCAACCTTCCACCCTCCCATCTTTTTTGTTCGGATTTCCATCCACTTTTGGCTTTCAGCAAACAAATATTTGGTAACTCAATAAACCAGATCAATCTACGATATATAGCAATAATTTCACGGGCCATTAGTAAATTGTTTCTTATGGTAAAGCTGATATCGGCTAGACATCTTTGGTAACTCAATAAATAGCAACAAATTCCTGGTCCGTAGACAAATAATATCAATCGATATCTTATCTTTAGTAACTCAATAAAGCATACCAGTCGTAGAGACATACCTATTTTATCAGTTTAAGAAATAACAGAAAACACTTTATATTAAAATGTATTTGGCCCCCATGGCAATGCACGAGCACATACCAAGTACGTACCTCAAAAGGCAAGAGAGTCAATGAAACAAAACAAATGGTTTACAAAACATCAAAGTACATAGCTTTTCACACATATTTTGGTTGCACGAACACACGCGTAGTTAAGCATGACACCGGTATGCCAAAACGTGAGACCTGATCCTCTCAGCTTCTCCTCAACAATGGCATCTAGCTTCTTTGCCATCTCTTCCGTCAAGTGGTTTTCCCAGTCGCCAACCTTTCCGGTCCTAAAGTATGAAGAGTTCTTCATTGGCACCCCACCAATCCTATCAGTGACTCCCGATGAGTTCACCGGTACGCTCCTGAGCTTATCGAAGCTACACAGGTGCATGACATCCTCCACGACTCCGTGGCTCACCTCCTCCTCAGTGAAGGGGACACGGAGGAACTTGGCGAGCGTCTGAACATGCTTGACAGGTTCGGCCATCATCTCGTCATACTTCAAGAAAAGAACTTTGTCGCTCTTTGCTATGCTTTTCTTCCAGAACCCAAGGTTGTGTTCCCAGATAGGCCCATATGGGCACACACCATCGGAAAACAACTCAAATGCTTTGTCCATGGCATAGTCCGCATTTACCTTGCTGATGAACTGCCATAACGACACGAACACATCCTTGGGATCGTGGCATAGGTACACGACCCGGCAACCGAGGCTGGACATGCACGGAGGCAGCAGCGTGAGCGGCATGTGGGTGGAGAGGAGCCTCGGGGAGGCGAGCTCATCGAGATCCGCGAGAGGGTGGAGCTGGCGGTAGGGCGCCTCGAGAAAGGGCACAAGGTCCTGAGGGTGGCGGATGAGCAGCGGGTGGCCGTCGCCGGCGACGGCGTGGCGGAAACGGTTCGTCACCGTGAAGGCGAGGGCCTTGAGCCAGGTGGTGCCGCACTTGGGGAAGGTGACGAGGAAGGTGTCGTCGGGACGAGCCTCGAAGTGCTCTTGCACGATCATGACGCTCTGCATGGCCGGGGGTGTCACGCTCCCACCTGCAGAGGCCTCCAAAGGTCAGCCCACTGGCACCCTGGCTGGGCCGGAGCGACAGCGTCGTCCAATCTAGCCCAACAGTCGCTACGCGGCCCACATCTGGGACACCACTGGACAGGTTAAGAAGAAGTGAAACCCTCCTGCGTGAGGTGACGAGAAACGACTAGACTGTAGGCGGCGGCTCTCCTTCTGGATCCCCTTTCTTCCACCTTAGAACCCTAGAACTCTCTCAGATTGTGACAATTATTTGTATCCAGTAAATTCATTCCACTCGGAGCGTAACAAGTGGCATCAGAGCCCTACGATCCGTCCAAATTTTTTTCTCCCCTTCTTGAATCTGGCGGGTCGTTTCCCGTCGATAATCCAGACTCGACGCGGCAAGGCGGCGTCTATGGACGATCAAGCTAAAGCTCTGGCGGATCTTACCGCGGCCATCGCCGGGTTGACGACCAAGATCGACAGCCTCCACCCCGTCGTGCTCGATCTACAGAGTTGGAAGCCCTCCATCGAGCAGTCCGTGAGGATTTGCGCCTGGAGGTGGGCACCCTCCGCACCCAGATCTGCGACAAGGCCCCGCCCATGAGTAAGGAGACGGCGCCGTAGCACGTTCGGCTCGCCGACCTGCCTCCCCTGCTTCCTGACGCGCTGGAGGTGCCCCGGCCACCTCCCCTTGGGCTGCTTCACGCTGGTGGTGACCACGGTCACGGGCCCGATGGCCACAGCATCACCACTGATCTACGGGGGAAATCGTCTGGGGAGATCCGAACCCCACGATTGCCTCCGGCCACTGGTACGTCCGATTCCTTCCACCATGGCGAGCATTCGTTTTCGGGGGATCATGGGTACCAGCGCTTGCCACCGCCGCCACGTTTCGATTTTCCCCTGTTCGATGGCAGAAATCCGAAGGCCTGGCGTCTCAAGTGTGAGGCGTACTTTCGGGTTTGCACCTTGAGCCCAGACACTTGGGTCAGCTGCGCGGCTATGTACTTTACTGATGGGGCTCTCACCTGGCTCCAATCCTCCCAAGCACACTTGCACTATCAAGATTGGGGGGGTTTTGCTACCGCGATTTGCACTCAGTTCGGCTGCGAGGAATTTCAGAATCTCTTGCGCCAATTTAACAGACTTAAGCAAACTGGTACCGTTGCTGAATATGCTGAATAGTTCACCCAAATTATGCATCATCTGCTAGCACATCACACTTCTTGGGACCCTGCTTTCTTTGTAACTCAATTCATGGAAGGCTTGCAGCATGAAATTCGTTTCGCTGTAGTTTTACATCGCCCACAAACATTGGATACTGCTGTGGATCTTGCATGTTTGCAGGAGGAGGTGATGGAGGCGTTCCGCAGAGAGGACAGACGGCCTGCTGTTCCGTCGGTCTCGTCAGGAAATGCTCGTGTTCTGCCACGCACGGCGTTACCTCTGCCTCTGCCTCCGGGAAAGCCGGGAAGCGGCACTCCAGCGACGCACCAGGACGATCGCCGCGCCTCCGACATCAACCGATCGCATGCCAGTGAGGACAAGTTGACGGCTCTTCGGGCGTACCGCCGCGCCAAGGGCCTCTGCTTTACCTGCGGAGAGCGATGGAGTCGAGAACGCCGGTGCGCTCCCACTGTCCAGCTCCATGTGGTGGAGGAGCTCATTGAGATGCTCACCGCACAGCCATCCGAGACCACTGCAGGCGATACTTCCTCAAGTGATGCTGACTGTTGCGTACTGTCCAAGGAAGCCCTCAAAGGAGTGGAATCTCCGACCACTATGCGTTTTCATGGCTGGGTCCAGCAGAGCGAAGTACTTATGTTGGTTGATTTAGGCTCTTCTCATAGTTTCATCAGTTCAGAGTTGGCTTCGCGCTTGCAAGGGGTTTAGAAAGCTCAGCGGCCACTTACTGTTCGGGTTGCCAATGGAGGTGTTTTGTACTGTGACCAAGAGATTCCAGCTTGCGCCTGGCGCTCTCAAGGAATTACATTCACCACCGATCTCAAGGTCCTACCACTTGGTTGTTATGATGTCATCTTGGGCATCGATTGGCTCGCTCGTCATAGTCCCATGCAAGTCCATTGGTTGAAGAAGACTATGTCATTTGATTATGAGGGAAAGCGCATTCAGCTCACCAGTGCTCGAGCAGATACCAGCAGCTGTCATTTGATCTCGGGTGATGAAATGCAGGAGCTGTTGAATCAGAAAGCTGTGGCGCGTGTGGTGCAACTTTGTGCTACAGCAGCAGACATGGCACAACCACCAATTCCTGCAGCTATTGGAGATCTCCTGGAACAGTATGGCATGATATTTGAAGAGCCTAGAGGGTTACCACCGCAAAGATCCTTCGATCATTCCATTCCTTTGGTACCTGGTGCTCGGCCAGTCAATTTGCGGCCGTACCGACATAGTCCAGCGCAGAAAGATGAAGTGGAACGACAAGTGGCTGATATGCTGGCTCAAGGCATCATCCAACCAAGTACAAGTCCCTTTGCATCACCTGTTTTGCTAGTGCAGAAGAAAGACCTTACGTGGCGTTTTTGCGTGGATTACCGTCACCTCAATGCAGTCACCGTTAAGAATCGTTACCCTCTCCCAGTCATTGATGAGTTGCTGGATGAACTAGCGGGATCTTGGCTGTTCACTAGTTTGGATCTACGAGCTGGCTATCATCATATCCGGATGCGACCCGAGGATGAGCATAAGACAGCCTTCAAAACGCATCATGGACATTTTGAGTTTAAGGTAATGCCATATGGTGTCACGGGAGGACCATCGACCTTCCAAGGGGGCATGAACATAGTCTTTGCACCACTGTTACGCAAAGGAGTATTGGTTTTCATTGATGACATCTTAGTACACAGCAGTGATGAAGACACCCATGTGCAGCTGTTGCGCTAAGTGTTTCAATTGCTTGAGAAACATGGCCTGAAGATCAAACGTAGCAAATGGACCTTTGCCAGCCCGCAACTCCGCTATTTGGGACACGAAATCAGTGGAGATGGTGTGCGCACTGACGCCAGAAATGTTGCTGTTGTACAAAACTGGCCAGTCCCAACCAATGTCAGAGAGGTCCGTGGATTTCTGGGCCTAGCGGGCTACTATCGCAAATTTGTCAAGGGTTTTGCTGTTGCATGCCGTCCGTTAACTGATTTACTCAAGAAAGGGGTCATTTTTACATGGACATAACTTGAGGATGGAGCATTTCGAGCCTTGCAGCAAGCGCTCATATCTGCACATGTTTTAGCACTGCCGGATTTCAAGAAAACCTTTGAGTTGGAAACGGATGCATCGGATTTGTGCATTGGTGCAGTCTTATCTCAGGAAAAACATCCAATCGGGTTCATCAGCCGCGCGCTGGGACCCCGTAACAGAATGCTTTCCACTTATGAAAAAGAAGGGTTGGCAATATTGCTAGCAGTGGATCATTGGCGTACTTATCTGCAGAATGATGAGTTCATTGTTCACACAGATCAGCGGAGTCTGATACATCTCGAAGATCAACGGCTTACTACACCATGGCAACAGAAGATTATGGCCAAGATGCTCGGCCTGCGCTATCGCATTGTTTACAAAAAAGGAGCAGACAACCGTGCCGCGGATGCTCTATCTCGCAAGCCTGGACCCCCTCAAGGAGATCTCGCAACAATCACCAAGACGATCTCGCAAAAACCGTACCAGCTTGGTTGGAAGCAGTACAGCAAGGATACCAAGACGATCCCACAGCACAACGCCTGCTTGCACGATTGGCAACACAACAAGGACCCCAGGATGGTTTTTCATTGCAAGAAGGCATCATCAGGCAACATGGGTGCATTTGGTTGGGTGACAACGTAGAGCTGCAGAAGCAAGTACTCAATGCGCTGCACACGAGTGCCGTTGGTGGCCACTCGGGGTTCAATGTGACTTACCAGCGCGTGCGTCGCCTCTTCACATGGCCTGGTCTTAAGCATCATGTCCAGCTCTTCGTCGAGGCCTGTCAGATATGCAAGCAAGCCAAACCAGAACGGGTACGTTATCCTGGCCTTCTGGAACCCTTGCCGGTGCCCAGAAAAGCATGGCAAATGATTACCATGGATATTGTGGAAGGCCTGCCTCGCTCCTCCGGCTACAACTCGATTCTGGTGGTGGTGGACAAATTCTCGCGTTACGCTCATTTTATTGCACTCTCCCATCCCTTCACGGCATTCCAAGTGGCGCAAGCATTTGTGGCAAACATCTACAAGCTGCACGGTTTGCCTGAATCGATTGTCTCCGATCGCGATCCAATCTTCACCAGCACGTTGTGGAAAGAGCTGTTCCGGCTCACGCACACCAAGCTCCGGATGAGTACAGCGCATCACCCGCAGACCGACGGGCAAACCGAACGCGTGAATCAATGCCTGGAGACATTCCTTCGTTGTTTCGTTCATGCCTGTCCAACTAAATGGTATGCCTGGTTACCCCTTGCTGAATTCTGGTATAATACCTCACCTCATGCAGCTCTGGGCACGACCCCGTTTGAGGTCTTATATGGACACGCGCCGCGACACTTTGGGATCGTCGACCCGGTGGCCTGTGCGTCCCCAGACTTGACAGAGTGGCTTCAAGACTGAGCTCAAATGGTGGCGCTCATCCGGCAACATCTGCTTCGAGCGCGCCAACAGATGAAGGACTCCACCGACAAACGCCGATCAGACCGCGTCTTCGCCGTCAACGACTGGGTCTTCCTCAAGTTGCAGCCGTACATTCAGCGCTCGGTGGCCACTCACGCCAATCAGAAGCTCGCCTTCCGCTACTTCGAACCGTATCAAGTACTCCAACGCATTGGTGCGGTGGCATACAAGCTCAAGCTTCCGGATTCCAGCATGGTACACCCCGTTTTCCATGTCTCCTAGCTACGCCAAGCCCTCCCTCCAACGGAGCTGGTTCAAGAGCAACTTCCGGCAGTGGCAGCGGCAAGTCCTACACCTGACGAAGTGCTGGAGCAACGGGTTATTCGGCGCGGCAACTCGATGGTGCCTCAAGTCCTGATCCGCTGGACTGATCAACCGCCCGAGTTCGCCACCTGGGAAGATCGGGAAGAGCTCCAGCAGCACTTCCCAACGGCTCCAGCTTGGGGTCAAGTTGCGTCTCAAGGGGGAGGGGATGTCACGCTCCCACCTGCAGAGGCCTCCAAAGGGCAGCCCACTGGCACCCTGGCTGGGCCGGAGCGACCGCGTCGTCCAACCCAGCCCAACAGTCACTACGCGGCCCACATCTGAGACACCACTGGACAGGTTAAGAAGAAGCGAAACCCTCCTGCGTGAGGTGACGAGAAACGACTAGACTGTAGGCGGCGGCTCTCCTTCTGATCCCCTTTCTTCCACCTTAGAATCCTAGAACTCTCTCAGATTGTGACAATTATTTGTATCCAGTAAATTCATTCCACTGGGAGCGTAACAGGGGGTCTCAGCAGCAGCCTTGGTACAGGACCCAAGCCCCCCGCGCCTCTGCAGCAAGGCCCTCCCCTCCGTCGTCCGCCACGCCGCTGTGGTTGCTCTCGCTTTGAGCTGCTGCCATGGCGAACAATGGGTGATTGGTCATGAGCAATCTGTCGAGGCATTCAGACCCAGGAAGGGCATTTATACAGCTAAACGATTGGACTCGGGTGGCCGATCCAATCTCTCACCTGCCGCTTCCTCGTACGACAGGCGTCCCCACACACACTGCTCACCTCGTGATCCTTATCTCCTCGCGAACCTTATCTCATGGCATCCCCTTCCAGCCCCTTCGTCCTCGTACTGCTTCGTCCTCCGTGTGACCGCGACCTGAGCCCCCCTCTCTCTCGTCCGTCCACACCATGCGCCTCCTGGCTCTACACGCTCGCCGTTCCCCGCGCACCCTCCCCTCCGTTTCCCTCCGTGATCCATCTACGTACCAAATCTTACCCTCACCGTCTGCCTCCATGGCCGTCCTCGCTGTTGTGGGGAGTGGATGGGGAGTCTCGAGGAAGACGAAGTGGGGTGCTCCCTCCCCCGCAAAAAGAACAAGGAAGTGGGGTGCTCCAGGTGCGGTGATGTGAGACGTGCCACGCGGACGGTTGAGCGAAAGAAGCGGACGCCGTTTTCTTCTCTGGCGGTGCGGAGGCGCGGCGTGGCCCGTCGCTCAGTTTGGAGACAACAGAGGGCGTGGGGCACGAAAATCACAGCCGGCAGTGCATTTTGAGAGGGAGAGAGAGAGATTAAGTAGAGAGAGCGAGTTAGAGAGACGCCCAGCTGTTCAATTTTCCCGTACACTTGTTTGCAGCGCAAGTGAGAGCATGAAGTAGATTTATCTTTTTTCTATACGTAAATACTACGAGCAGCAGTGTAGCTTCATTTTCATATACAGCAGTTTAGATTTATTTTGTCCGTGTAACTTTGTACGTAGTTTCGAGAGATTTTAGCGTTCTAGAGGAGTTGAGGCAAAACGTTTTTAATAGGTGAAAAGCACGATGTAGTTTTTGTAGTCACCAATTCATCCATACATGTATTTTCTCCCACACAGCAAAATGTTATTATTATTATTATTATTTGTTTGTTTGTTTGTTTGGTTTACATTCTTGAACTTTTATAGATTGAAAATAGTTTAGTTGTTATTTTCTCTTTTCCATTTTTTTGTTTTCCTTCTTTATTTCCTCCTTTTAAATTCCTGGAGTTTTTTCAAACTGATTTATTAATTCTCATCTAGATGGCATTTAGCAATGTCTTATCTAAACTCTCGACCGTTCGATCTATTCGTTCTAAATGTTGTGCAAATCTTGATCATGGGTTGTCTTGTCGCACGCGTCTCGTGTCACGCCGTGCGTCTGGTGTTCACTTGTCGACTTGTTCGCGCGTGCATATTTTGTTATGCCATTTTTGTGTCCTAATCTGGGGCGTTTTGGTTTGTTTATTCCTATTTAGCATGTGTTGTATAAGTTGAAGAGCCAAGCTGGTCCTCGCCTCCTCAATTTCATTTGTCACAGTCACCCTCCCATTCCTCTTTATTGTGGAGCAGAGCCAACGCGAGCAAGAAGGAGGAAGTCGATTGGGGGGCGGGGGGTTTGTTGATCTTTGTCCTCGAGATGAAGATGCCAGGCAATGCTGATGCGATGAGTGGCCTCAGATCCATCTTTGTCCCCTTTTCCCTATTTTTCATCTAGGGATTTTTTGATTTTGTGATTTTCACCTCGTGATTTTTTTGTCCGGGGTGCAACTCCACCCCCGCAGATGAACCTAGGTCGCCTTCTTGTCGTAGTTGCAAGCCAACCCTCAATATGTGAATCGGGCGAGGGGGCGATCTCTTTTTATCCTAGTCGCAAGTCTGCTATTGACACACAACTTGCTCGTGACCTGACTCAGTTGTATGTCCATCATCGACATGCAACTAGCCCCAACCTGACCCACTTGCATGTCCATCATCGACACACAACTCGCTCCAACCTGACCCACCATGTCGCATGTCCACCACGAAACACAACAATTACAAACCCATTTTTCTCAACTCCACCATCGACATGCAATTGGGGTGCCCAGCTTTTTTTTGTCCTAGTTACAAGTCCACCCTAGACACGCAATCAGGGTGGGGGGGGGGGGAGGATGATGATGACACCACAACCATCGACAAGTCTCCAACAATTATAGTTCCAATCACAGGAAGCCGCGCCAAACTAATAAGTGACCAGGTGAACGCTAATTTAAGTTTACCTTGTAACTTTGATGATACAACTATGCTTTCATCCCCATTGTTGTTGGCTGAACTTAGGTATCACATGGAAGAAATCCAACAATCTATGAGCTCTTGAAGCAACCAGTTTGGAGGAACAAGTTTGGAGAAAACAAGTTTTAAGTGAAGCTGATGCTGTCAGTTTTTACCTCTGATGTTTCGTTGTGCACAGCTATGTGGTGGAGAGACGGGGCCATTGGGATACATCACCAGAATCTACATCAAATTTACTTTCCAATGCAAAAAACCTCACATCATTTGGAGTTGTGAGTCAAAATCTTTAGTTATTCTCGTGGAAGGTGTCCAGACTGTCAAGGCTTCACGAATTTCTGAGGAGCTCTCCAACAACTCTCAAAGTTGACTGCTTATTCCCCCAAGGAAGCCCTGCAAACCTGCTTACTTTTGAAACCTTTTTCGCACCTAGCTAAGGGGGTTGTCCCTGCTATAAAACCCCATCTCCTCCATCCTCTTGAAAAATCTTTTGTCAAACCATTCAGCTACAAGCTTATGCAGTAAGACTGCTAGAGAGATCCTTGCTACCTTTACTCTTGTGAGTTCATCCGGATTCGCGAGAAGAAGCCTCTGGTTTCCCCCTAATTCGTGCTCTACCATTCCGGCCGTTTTGTGTGGGTTAGTCTGGGTTTGTGGTTCTGCGATTGTTCGGACAGCGGGTTGGAGTTCTTGTAGCTTCAGTCTGCCATCTCCAACGTATGGGTTGCATCCAACCTTGGCAGGTATAAAGCTAGTTATCCCGGCTGCTAGCAGCTAGTTATCCCTCCCGATTCGATCATACGATGTGAAGATCGGACCACCCTCGGGCGTGAACTCGTTCATCGGTCATTTGACCCACTCTGGGCCTACAAGCCTTTTAGATGGAAATCAGTCACGGGTTGTTCTGGTCCGGGAAGGCCCATCACATTATTTAGCAGGCTCCTCCACCTTGGCGCTCCTCACACGATGGTTAATAATCAGGCGGTCCCTATTTGGCGCGTAGGCCGCTACAAAGCTACCTAGCGCGTACCCCACAAGCATTCGCTCCTCTTTTGGGCCGGCCCATTTCAGATTCCTTCCCCCGCCTTTTTTTGTTTTTTCTTCTGGGTTTTTTCTTTCTTTTTCTTTTTTATTTTACATTAATTTTTCTTTTCTGTTCTATTTGTACTTTAATTTTTCTTTTCCTTTTTCCCTTTCTTTTCTTATTTATTGCTTTTTCTTTTCATTTTCTTTTTTGCGTCCATCTTTCAAAATTGTGAACATATTTATTCAAATCATGAACAACTTTTGAAAATCATGAACATTTATTAAACTCATGAACATGTTTTCGAATCATGAATATTTTTCAAATTGTGTAATTTTTTTACTCATGAACATTATTTTGAAATCATGAGCATTTTTCAAATTCATGAACATTTTTACAATTTCCAAACATTTTTTGAATTGATGAACAATTTTGTACAAGTTTGCAAATATTGTTGGAAATTGTGAACATCTTTTTTGAATCGGCGTGCATTTTTTGGAAATTGGGGGAATAATTTTTGTAATTCACGAACATTTTCTGTTTGGACAAACATTTTTGAAATGTATGAACATTTTCAAATACATGAATAGTTTAAATTAGCGAACATTTTTTGAATTGGTGAACTTTGTTTTGTATTTCATGAACTTTGTATTTTCTGAACATTTTCCTAAATTCATGAACAATATTTGAACTTGCAAACATTTGTTCAATTTCATAACATTTTTTGAATGCACGGATATTTTTTTCCAAAATCTTGAACCTTTTTTGATTTCTTGAACTTTTTATAAAATAATTGAATACTTTTTTAATATGCCAATTTTTTTATAAAATAACGAATAATTTGTGAATCCATAAACATTTTATGATTTCTTGAAATATTTTTTTCAAAATTTCGGATCTTATTGTAATCCCAAATTATTGAAAAAGAAAACAAAACTGAAAAGAAAAAAGAAAAAGAATTTAAAGTTCAAAAATAGAGCGCCCCGCTCATGGGCCGGCCCAAACGGGTGCGCTGGGGGGGGGGGGGGGGTGCGAGCGGTGCGCGCCGCCTCTCCTCCCAGCGCGTACAGCGCGGTATAGGAGGTCCCTAATAATAATCACTCTATTCCAATCTTTGTTTTTTGTTTTTTGGGGATTCACTATTCCAATCTTTCATAAGAAACGGCGTTTTTGTTGTTGGGTTCTTCTCTTTCTATAGAATCTTTTGGTTTTGCTGTAGTAGGCCTGATTGCGTGTGAACCGATGGCAGCTGGGCCACGGCCACTATGCTGCAGGGCTGCCGCATTCCAGCGATCCCAGATCATACGTTCGTTTTGCCTAAAAAGAAGATCATTCATTCGTCAGTCCTCCATTCTCCCGAACGAAAATACTCCTAGCATGTACTCCTAGGTCCTAGCATGACAACTGCACACAATTCTGCCAAACTATCGCCACACCGCTTCGACACCTTGCCACCCCCAGGTCAGTCAATTCCCCGCAGGTCACCCATCCCTACAAGTCAGTAGAACCCTACCGCCATAAAATGGACACGCCTCCAGCTGCTCATCGCAGGGGGGGCCTTTCATCAGCTGCTCATCACAGATACATGTTGCGTGCCGCGCCCGGCTCTGATCTCTGAACCCTACCCTCGCTCGACATGATGCAAGCGAGCTCGGCAGGGAGCAACGGAGCAGAGCCTCCTGCGTCACCGTCTCGCCGAGGCCAAAGCCCCGATTATATGTGTTTTGTTTCTCTGGACAAGGAATGAACCACCAATGATTGAAGGTAGAAACAACAACCATGGTAGGGAAAGGGGAGCTGTTTTCTTAACACTTGCCAAACATAGTCGTCACATCGCTTGCAGTATCATATGCACTGTCTTCAATCGAGTTGCTATTTGCTAGCTAGAGCTTCTTGGCATATTACAAAAGCTTAGTCAGATCATGGTGATGTCCACTGACAGTAATCTTCGGTACTTCAAATATTTGTGTAGGTGACAGGGCTCAGTTCAAATAGTTGTACAGTAATCTTCGGCACTTCAGATAATGGTGACGTCCATTGACGGTATATTTTTCTCCGAACGATCGGGTCAGCAATTCCAACAAGGCAGTTCAAACGAAGTACCTAGCACCAATAACTTTTCACACGTAGGAGTAGGTGATAGGGCTGCAAATGGTTGTGACTGCTGCCTGATTATATCTTTTTATATCGTTGCACGGGTGCATAAAGTCTTCCAATCATACCAGGACCTAGCCTAGAAACCTAGCCGGTCGCGAGAAATCCGGCCATGGTGATGGTGGACTATTGGGATTTTTGAGCTGTTTGCCTGACGAATTACGCTCGCGGGTGAGATGACCTCAACGTGCGCCAAAAATAACCCCGCTTCAGAGAAACAAGAGGTGGTGAGTGACCTCTCACATCATATATCACAGGATTAGGTTACCTGCAACCGGCTTTCCACCAATCAATGCCTTGTTTTCATCGTCGCACGAATGCCGCATTAATTATGCACGCACATCTATGACATATATGATGTGATCTGAAGAAATCCGGTGCTGCGGTAGGGTAGGCAGAGCTGGCAATCGGACACACAGTGCCCTACTTCTTCCAGACAGCTTCAGGTTTCTGCTGCAGCTTGTGTCCTCTCCTCTTTCCCTGATACGTAGATTACTCCGATCACTGTTCACAGGTCAATATACTACGTACGTACCTCTGAAAAATTCTTTCAGGATCGATCTCGTCCTTTCAATTGCAAAGTGTGAGATCGAGCTACAGAAATTCAGGGCCCCTGTCTTTGTGAAACAAGGCATACACACACCGTGGAGCCGGTCTCCCGCGTAGGTAACGGTCGCTGTCAGTAACACTGCTGCCAGATAATCAGAGTAGACTAGTAGTATCAAAAACACCATTGCTGGATCAAGTCTCGCCAAACCCACAGTTGGATGACACTGCTAGACACAAGAGAGCGATGTATCTATGGTTAGTTTAGATGACAAAAACTATTTTAGGGTCCCCTTCATCTCACAGTGGACTTTCAGATGGGGAATTGATTTGTCATGTCATGTTACTGGTACTACACTCTAACTATTCAGAAAATCTCAGTATACTATTCCGGCAACGTCCATCAGCCGATCTTGGAAAATCTCCGAGGATCAACCCTGGCCTCTAGCAGCGCAGAGCTTCAGGATTTAATAGTTTCGCCGCCAAGCGAGGAGCTCTGGCGGCATTGTTTAACTGTTATTAAGTCAGGCAGCGTTCTGTTGATCTGTCTGAATTTTTGCTCCTGCCCTGTTGGTGATTGGAAATCAAGATGTATGTATGCGTCTTGTATTCTTCCAGCTAGCTAGCGAATAGAAAGAACACATGAGATTATTGATGACGAAGTATCTTATTCCGATTGCGATGTTGGCATCATTTGACCGGCCGGGCTAATGATCCATCCAGGCTCCAAACGGAAATTTGCGTCCTGCGGTCAGAAAGGGAGAAAGTATTCTCCCAGATTAAGTATAGACTAAACCACAGTGCCGACTGCTAATCTGTGGATGAAACTTCCCAATTACGCTGCTTGGTTCGCCTATCATGCACAATTGTAGTTTCACACGCACGTACGCACCTACCTGCATTGACTCTGATCTGCAGCCCCATTTGTCAAAACGTTTGCCTATTTCTCTAGGTCGATGATGATTTTTCTCATCGTCTGTGAGGTGACCAGCCAACCATTGGCGGATGGGGAACGTTTACCTAGCAAGTGGCAAGTTCTTCCGGTGCGAAAATATACTGCTGACAACGCCAAAAATCATACTCTAATACGTCCACTGGCAAAACTGCCGTGTCCTGACGGCCAGCTCATAGTCTCATGGGCGACTGATTGGATGCTTCTCCTGCCTGGCTAGTCCCCACATCCCAGGATTAACCTCACATCATTTGGATTCTCTGAACCTGTTTTTCTTTCAGAAACCTACACCAGCCTTCCTTGATCCTTAGCAGCCATCGGAGCAAGATAGCAACCTCTAACAGAAAGAAGCGGCAAACTGGAGTTTGATGGGAGCAAAACTCTTGAGCAGTTTGATTCAGGGAGGGTAGGCTTTTATTTGTCCCATGGCATACGGCTACACTTTCAATAACTTGTTAACGAACACTCTGTTTTACTCTTATTAAATTGAACTACAAAAGAATTGCAGAAAAAAAAGAGAGGCCTGATAAATACATCATTTTGTAATTTTTTGTGTAGCTTGTGTAAATATGCATTTCGACATGGAACTTTGCAGGCAAGTACAGCAAAAACGACTCGTAGTAGTATACATCCTCGGGTATGTGTGTATTTGTTTTCAGAATTTTTTTGAAACTAAAAATTGATTTTTGAAGTTTTCAAATGTTGGGCTAAACGAGCCCCGTTAGCAATTTCCGGGCTAAACGAGTTCAACAATTTTGGAGAGAGAAAGAAAACGTGTGGCTATAACCATGTCTCAGCCAAGTGATAACTATATAAAGAGAAAAACAAAAAATTAAAAAAAATTGTACGAATCCCCATGCAAAACCAAAAAAATGTAGCCTCAGTGGACTAGACTTAGCAAAACTGAAAAAGAGATGGAGGAAAAAAAACAGGACGAGCGAATAGCAACTGAAGAAACTGATTTTTTTTCCACGGGGAGGAGCATTTGTTGCCTTCATTGATTTGGTCAAAGTGGGCAAAAGTGCATCGGCGACTGGGTGTTACGGCGGCTGTGTACTCCACTCGTGACAAAGCCGTTGCAAGATGCTAGCAGAAAAACATAAAGGCCGCGCCGAGTAAGAGCGTCTCCAACAGCCGCCGAACGCGCCGCGCGCTAAAAATACTTTGCCGCACGTTCATTGCCTGGTTTGGCGTGGCGGACAGCGCTGGCTCCAGCAGCCGCGCTAAAATGCAGCGCGCACGACTCTCGCACAAACAAATATGCATTCCAAAACATAAGCAAAATGATCAAACACAAACAAAATAAATCAATAATAAATAGTTCAATTTTGTTATTACAACTCAAACAAACAGTTTATCGTTCAATACAACAAATAGTGCAATAAAACACAACAAATAGTTCAACAATACAATATCGAACGCACAAATAATGATGCTCTTTGTCGTCCATTCCATGCCCCACCACTCCTCAATGAGATCCTTCTGAAGATCATCATGCGCTATGAACAAAGCTCGCGGCTTCCCTGGTATGTTTGGCTCTATAGATTGCATGCATTGGGAGATCCTTCTGAAGATTATCGGAAGAATCATACGACGAACTCATCTACAATGTTCAATACTATGCTATAAAAACTACAATCAACATGCACCAAATTCATGAAGTTTGAGCAATACATACCTTGTAGGTGTTTTGTCAAACACCTTGCGGGCGCCGAGCGGCAGCGAGCGCCTGGGCGCTGTTCGTCGGAGGACGGACGCGCGCGAGGGGCGGCGGTGACTAGAGGGGGGCGGAGGAAGCCGCCGCGGCGCGGGGATAGGCCGGGAAGCGCCGGAACAGTCGACGGGTGGCGCGGGCGGCGGCGACGCCGCCGCCGGATGGGGTTTCGGCGGGGTCGAGTTGCGAGCGAGCGCGCGGGAGAAGGCGCAGCAAATAAGCGGCGCGCGATGGAGTTTCGGCCCGCGCGCTGAACTAGATATGCCGCGCGCGCGGTTTTTGTGCGCCCGCTGGAGCCCCTATACCGATTGCGCGCGCTAAAATGAGTAATTTTACGGCGCGGCGCTTGTTTGACGCGGCTGTTGGAAATGCTCTAAAGAGAGGAGCCCGACACTGTTTTCAACTCAAGCTACCGCCATCTTGAAATTCCTGGTCCTCGCAGTGACGCCGCGACGGCGGCTGCCCTGCCTGCTAGTTCTCCGTTACCAGTTTCCAACTTTTCCTCTTCCCCTATCCGTTTGTTTTCAATTTTTAACACTCACAGGCGTCTTAATCTCGGGCACGGAACGGTTCCATTTCACGGTCTTTTCCATCATCATCCCGCTGACCAGAGAGCAGATGCGTCTTCTCCAGCAAGCCGGTTCCACGACCACGCGCGCGCCCAATGCCCAAAAGATGTCTGCGCCGGTAACCCGCCCCTCGGGCAAAAGAGGAAGGCATCGAATCGGCGCGCGAGGGCAATGATGTCGTCACTCGCCAGTCCGTTTGGCCACATGCATGCCGTGTGAGTGCGCGTCCTCGGCCTGGCGAGAACCCCCGTGCGTACGTGCCCATGACGCCCTCCGTCCAAACCGCCTCCCCCGCGAGCGCCGAGCGGAAGCTCGCGCCGCGCTGCTCTACCATTTCCTGGACGGGCAAACACCGTTCCGCCAAGTCGACGTGAGCGTGGCCACCTCCACACCGTGCGCGCCATCGCGTGCCGTTCTCCCAGCTCCCGTTCCTCTGACGAGTGACGACTCGCCGCGCACCGACGACTTCGTGCTCTGCATGAAGGGCACCTCCATAGATTCCCCACGTGGGCCATGCGAACCGGAAACGCCCGCACCCGACGCCCTTCATCTGCGCTGCCCAGCCTCCTGCTTCTCCGTGCCGCGCTGATTTCAGGAGAGAGGATTGAGGATAGAAGATGGATATGACATGTGGGACAGAGATGTCAATGAGAGCAGACCATGATCCCGGGCGGGATTGATATTTTCCCGGTGCGCCAAATTGGTCCAGGGTTGATGTTGACCAGGATTAGAGAGGTTAGGGTACAGATTTTAGGGATTCAGAGGTGGAGGTTCAATTCTGACGAAGTCTACGAATTTAAGGTTTAAAACAGACTTTGGCATGGTAGCCCGTTGCGTCCATGCACGCGCGAACCGCGCCCCCGGCCAAACCCGGCCTGCCTGGCCGCCCGGCCACCCAGGCCACGGGCTGACACACCAATCATATCGCCCGCGTCGACTACGCGCGTCCCTTTCCCCGATCCGGCCGTCTACAGTTGTCGTGCCGGAACCCGCCGGAAACCTGGCCATCGGAGCGCCAGCGACGAGGTTGATGTGGCATCATGTGTGGGGCGCCCCACGTACTGTACGTGCTGCTGGCTCAGATGAATAGATGATGCGCGCGCGCACAGTGCGTTACAAAACCTGGGCATATAATCGATCGGCATCGGCCTGGCCCAAGCCTGCCGCCGGAAGAAAACAGCCGACAACTTGGCCGAGGCCCGCGTCACTCCCTCTCGGGCTCTCGCTCGCGCTCCACACACACAGCAGGCGATCGTGATCGGCCGGCCGTCCCGGCGACGGATGCGTACAACGTGCGCACTGTGCAGTCGTGTCGTCGGCGAGGATCCACGTACGCCGTCCGATCGATCACAGTCGGATGGGACGGCCGGACGGGACCGTCAAGAAAGCAAGCATGTGCAGTGTGCAGGCCGTGTGTCGGGACCCGGGACGGCCGACGTGTCCGCCAGCTTGATCAATCAGATATCGCATGCAGTGTGTAGGTGCCCCACCCGTTCACGAAACTCGTAGTGAATGCGCTTTCACCTAAAAACACGTGGTTTTATCCTCGTAACACGGCTACACTTCTATTGTATGTAAATACGTACATGTACTGTACGCTCAGATAAGTCAGGCTCGATGGGTATGTCCGTATGTGATTCGACGGGACTACACGTACGACTTTGCCTTTTCGAACCCTGTCTAGGTTCGGTCGTGCCTGGTGGTAGCTAGCCTAGCTCGCTCGACCGGTCTTTGTGGGGGAAGATACGTATTTCACCCGGAACGTGCACAGGGAATAGAAAATACGTATTTGCCCGACGTTGACGTAGGCCCTCTATCCACACGTTGGGTTTATCTGCTCGCACGCACGCACCTACCTACGCCGCCCCGCTTCGTATGGTTGAGCACGTGTTCAATATTTGAAATCACAATCACCCCTGCTTTGTCAGTTTTAATCCCATGTCCGGCCTCTATCGACACGTACGTGCAGTTGCTAGAAGAAGAGTTAAAGATATTCTTTTCGAATGTGTACGGAAGAGAGTTAATTCACTTGACCCGCCACCATTTAGTACTCCTCCTATATATTGTTGTCAGGCCAAGTAAGCATCATCAGCTAATTTGTTCTTTGGCCAAGCAATCATATCTCATCTGCTTTGTGATTCGTGAAGGGGCTAGATGCGAGACGCGACTGAGATAGATTGCTGTGGAACGCGGAATCTTTTTGTAAAGTTGCTTTTCGTCCGACTGAACTGAAAAAAACGCGTGCACACGGCGTGCAATGCAACGCGCGGCTTGATCGATGAGATAGCTTGGAAACTGAATTGTTTAGGCAGAAGTATCTGACCACTTTACCAGTTCGGTAATCGCCACTCCACTTTGTTTGCATGGATGCTTTATATCTCCAGCTCACTTTCCCTTCCTGCCTCATCTGGACAAAAGATATTGCTATATTCCAAGTATAACTTTATGTAGCGAAAATGGCTGTGGGCACGTACGTACCTAGGTCTGGGTGGCGAACAAGGGAATCGAAATTGCGCCTGCAGGCAGGCCAATAATTTTCTCAACAAAAAGGCAGGCCAATCATTTGTATACCATTCCCACTTAGTTCGTGCATGGACCGTGATGAATCGCACATAAACCAACACGTACTTCTTACACAAGAACTTTTTTTTTAGGTGAGTTGAACACAAAAACTTTTAATATGCAAAATCAGGGCAAGTCACTAGTACAAAACAGGGCTTTCGTCACAGGGCAATATTCACATTAGTCCCGGTTCAGTTACGAACCGGGACTAATGCACATTAGTCCCGGTTCGTGCGGCTAAGGCATTAGTCCCGGTTCACCTGGGCCCTTTAGTCCCGGTTGGTGCCACGAACCGGGACTAAAGGGTGCGATGCCCATTAGTACCGGTTGGTGGCACCAACCGGGACCGGTACTAATGGCTTTGAGGCATTACACTAGTAGAAAAAGATGCTTCCATACGCCCCCATTAGTCCCCAAAATAATCGAACCGCGACAAAAGGGGTCTTTAGTCGCGGTTCGGGAGGAGACCCGCGACCAACTATCTGGGCTCAGCGCGCTCGGTCGACAGCTGGCGGACGGGAGGAGCTTTAGTCCCGGTTGGCCTGGCCAACCGGGACTAAAGGTCCCCGAAGGCCTTTAGTCGCGGTTGGCCAGCCTATATATAGGACTCAGCTCACTTCACTTCACTCAGCTCTCTTCACAATATTCAGAAGGGGGTGGTGGGTTTGCTTTTGGTTCCTCCTATGCACACAAGGTGTTCGATGAAATGCCCGAGAGCCTGAAACAAACATGATATGAAGTGTCCGAGCCACACTTGAGCTTTCTCATTTATTTTTCCTCCACGATCGCGGTTAGCAACTTGAACCTTTCATGTGTCATTGATAAAATATGCATGTGTGTAGTTCATTGTTTAATTTGTATTATTTCTAGCTAGTTAGTTTAACAAATGCATGATGGTTAATTATATACTTTATATAATAATAATGCAGATGAATCGGCAATGGATGTACGGTCCCCGACTCTCCGGCGAGTTCACTACGGGTTTGAAAGATTTCCTCGTAGTGGCAAATGCGAACAAGCAGCAAGGTTTTATTATCTGTCCATGTGCTGTCTGTAAGAATTGGAAGGGTTACTCCTCCTCAAGAGACGTTCACATGCACCTGCTTCGGCACGGTTTCATGCAAAGCTATAATTGTTGGACCAAGCATGGAGAAAGAGGGGTTAGAATGGAAGAAGATGAAGAAGGGGATGATATCGATGACAACTATCATGATCATTTCGGTGATACTTTCATGGAGGATGATGCTGAAGGTGGGGAAGGGTTAGGTGAAGGTGAAGAAGAGGCACATGATGAGCCCGCTGATGATCTTGGTCAGACCATTGCTGATGCACGGAGACGCTGCGAAACTGACAAGGATAGGGAGAATTTGGATCGCATGTTAGAGGATCACAAAAAGTCGTTGTATCCAGGATGCGATAATAGTCTGAAAAAGCTGGGCTGCACACTGGATTTGCTAAAATGGAAGGCACAGGAAGGTGTAGGTGACTCATCATTTGAAAATTTGCTGAAAATGTTGAAGAATATGTTTCCGAAGAATAACGAGTTGCCCGCCAGTACGTACGAAGCAAAGAAGGTTGTCTGCCCTCTAGGTTTAGAGGTTCTGAAGATACATGCATGCATTAACGACTACATCCTCTACCGCGGTGAATACGAGAATTTGAATGAATGCCCTGTATGCACTGCATTGCGTTATAAGATCAGAGGCGATGACCCTGGTGACGATGTTGAGGGCGAGAAACCCAGGAAGAGGGTTCCCGCCAAAGTGATGTGGTATGCTCCTATAATACCACGGTTGAAACGTCTGTTCATGAACAAAAAGCATGCCAAGTCGTTGCGATGGCACAAAGAGGACCGTAAGTCCGACGGGGAGTTGAGACACACCGCTGATGGAACGCAATGGAGAAAGATCGACAGAGTGTTCAAAGATTTTGCAGCTGACGCAAGGAACATAAGATTTGGTCTAAGTACTGATGGCATGAATCCTTTTGGCGAGCAGAGCTCCAGCCATAGCACCTGGCCCGTGACTCTATGCATCTACAACCTTCCTCCTTGGTTGTGCATGAAGCGGAAGTTCATTATGATGCCAGTGCTCATCCAAGGTCCAAAGCAACCCGGGAACGACATCGATGTGTACCTAAGGCCATTAGTTAATGAACTTTTACAGTTGTGGGCCAGACCTGGTGTACGTGTCTGGGATGAGCACAAAGGAGAGGAATTTGACCTACGAGCGTTGCTTTTTGTAACCATCAACGATTGGCCTGCTCTCAGTAACCTTTCGGGACAGACAAATAAGGGATACAATGCATGCACGCACTGCTTACATGAGACTGAAAGTGTACGTTTGGTTAATTGTAAGAAGAACGTGTACCTGGGTCATCGTCGATTTCTTCCCCGAAATCATAACGTAAGAAAGAAAGGCAAGCATTTCAACGGCAAGGCAGATCACCGGCCGAAGCCTGCGGAACGTACTGGTGCTGAGATATTTCATATGGTCAAGGATTTGAAAGTCATCTTTGGAAAGGGTCCTGGCGGACAATCAGTTCCGCGGGGAGTTGACGGGCACGCACCCATGTGGAAGAAGAAATCTATATTTTGGGAGCTAGAATATTGGAAAGTCCTAGATGTCCGCTCTGCAATCGACGTGATGCATGTTACGAAGAATATTTGCGTGAACCTGCTAAGCTTCTTGGGCGTGTATGGGAAGACAAATGATACAAAGGAAGCACGGCAGGACCAGCAACTTTTGAAAGACCCAGATGACCGGCATCCGGAATGGTTTCAAGGTCGTGCCAGCTACGCTCTTACCAAAGAAGAGAAGGTCATTTTTTTGAATGCCTGAGAAGTATGAAGGTCCCGTCTGGCTTCTCGTCGAATATAAAGGGAATAATAAACATGGCGGAGAAAAAGTTCCAAAACCTGAAGTCTCACGACTGCCACGTGATTATGACGCAATTGCTTCCGATTGCTTTGAGGGGGCTCCTACCGGAAAATGTTCGAGTAGCCATTGTGAAGCTATGTGCATTCGTCAATGCAATCTCTCAGAAGGTAATCAATCCAGAAGATCTACCACGGTTACAGAACGATGTGGTCCAATGCCTTGTCAGTTTCGAGTTGGTGTTCCCACCATCCTTCTTCGATATTATGACGCACCTCCTGCTCCACCTAGTCGAAGAGATTTCCATTCTCGGTCCTGTATTTCTACACAATATGTTCCCCTTTGAGAGGTTCATGGGAGTATTAAAGAAATATGTTCGTAACCGTGCTAGGCCAGAAGGAAGCATCGTCAAGGGCTATGGAAATGAGGAGGTAATTGAGTTCTGTATTGACTATGTTCCTGACCTTAAGCCGATTGGTATTCCTCAATCGCGGCATGAGGGGAGACTAAGTGGAAAAGGCAAGATCGGAAGGAAATCCACGATATGTATGGACGGTCATTCTATGACTGAAGCACACCACACAGTTCTGCAAAATTCCAGCTTGGTGGCTCCGTACTTCGAGCAACACAAGAATATTTTACGCTTGGACAGCCCGGGGAAACCTGAATCCTGGATTAGAAAGGCCCACATGGAGACTTTCGGCAGTTGGTTGCGAAAACATTTAATGAATGACAATGATGTTGGAGATCAGCTGTACATGTTGGCCAAGAAACCATCTTCGACTATAACGACTTTCCAAGGGTACGAGATAAATGGGAATACATTTTACACCATCGCCCAAGATAAAAAGAGCACCAACCAAAACAGTGGTGTCCGCTTTGATGCAGCAACCGAGAATGGGCAAAAGGTCACATATTATGGTTACATAGAGGAGATATGGGAACTTGACTATGGACCCTCCTTTAAGGTCCCTTTGTTCCGGTGCAAATGGTTCAAGCTAACAGGAGGTGGGGTAAAGGTGGACGAGCAATACGGAATGACAATGGTGGATTTCAACAATCTTGGTTACCTTGACGAACCATTCGTCCTTGCCAAAGATGTCGCTCAGGTTTTTTATTTGAAGGACATGAGTAGCAAACCGAGGAAACGGAAAGATAAGAAAACGATCAGTACATCATGCGATGATCCAAAGCGCCACATTGTTCTTTCAGGGAAAAGAAACATCGTGGAAGTGGAGGACAAGACAGACATGTCAGAAGATTATAATATGTTTGGTGAAATTCCGCCCTTCAAAGTGAACACTGATCCAAGCATTAAGTTAAATGATGAGGATGCTCCATGGATACGGCACAATCGTAAGCAAGCAGGGACACAAGGGAAGAATTGATGTGTAATAATTTATTGTACCAAACTTTGTTGAATGGATCATGTGAATTTTTTTGATATATTATTTGTATTTTTAAGATTTTAAAATGAATTAGTTTTATTTTTCTGATTTTTTTGATATATAATTGTATTTTTAAGATTTTAAAATGATTTAGTTTTATTTTTCTGATTTTTTTGATATATTATTTGTATTTTCAAGATTTTAAAATGAATTAGTTTTATTTTTCTGATTTTTTTGATATATAATTGTATTTTTAAGATTTTAAAATGAATTAGTTTTATTTTTCTGATTTTTTTGATATATTATTTGTATTTTCAAGATTTTAAAATGAATTAGTTTTATTTTTCTGATTTTTTGATATATAATTGTATTTTTAAGATTTTAAAATGAATTAGTTTTATTTTTGTGATTTTTTTGATATATAATTGTATTTTTAAGATTTTAAAATGAATTAGTTTTATTTTTCTGATTTTTTTGATATATTATTTGTATTTTCAAGATTTTAAAATGAATTAGTTTTATTTTTCTGATTTTTTGATATATAATTGTATTTTTAAGATTTTAAAATGAATTAGTTTTATTTTATATGAAAAAGGACCTTTAGTCGCAGTTGGGGAGGCGGACCGTGACTAAAGGTACCCTTTAGTCGCGGTCCCCAACCGCGACTAAAGGCTCTTTCTGCGCGGGAACGAAAGCGGCGCCAAAAACCTTTAGTCCCGGTTGGGGAGGCAGACCGCGACTAAAGGTACCCTTTAGTCGCGGTTGGTGTGGCCAACCGCGACTAAAGGGTACCTTTAGTCGCGGTCCGCCTCCCCAACCGGGACTAAAGGTCTGTCTATATATACGGCACTTAGCAGTTTCCGCCACCTCTCATTCTCCTCTCGACGCCGAAGCCCTGCCCCGACGCCGATCGATGCCGAAGCCCTGCCCCGACGCCGATCGACGCCGACGCCGACGCCCTTATGACGCCCCCGATTTGACCGTACACTAATCATGCACGCAAATGTGTACGACCAAGATCAGGGACTCACGGGAAGATATCACAACACAACTCTAAAACATAAATAAGTCATACAAGCATCATAATACAAGCCAGGGGCCTCGAGGGCTCGAATACAAATGCTCGATCACAGACGAGTCAGCGGAAGCAACAATATCTGAGTACAGACATAAGTTAAACAAGTTTGCCTTAAGAAGGCTAGCACAAACTGGGATACAGATCGAACGAGGCGCAGGCCTCCTGCCTGGGATCCTCCTAACTACTCCTGGTCGTCGTCAGCGGCCTGCACGTAGTAGTAGGCACCTCCAGTGTCGTAGGTGTCGTCGTCGACGGTGGCGTCTGGCTCCTGGGCTCCAACATCTGGTTGCGACAACCAGATAGAAAGGAAAGGGGGAAAAGAGGGAGAGAAGCAACCGTGAGTACTCATCCAAAGTACTCGCAAGCAAGGAGCTATACTACATATGCATGGGTATATGTGTAAAGGGGCATATCAGTGGACTGAACTGCAGAATGCCAGAATAAAAGGGGGATAGCTAGTCCTGTCGGAGACTACGCTTCTGGCAGCCTCCATCTTGCAGCATGTAGAAGAGAGTAGATTGAAGTCCTCCAAGTAGCATCGCATAGCATAATCCTACCCGGCGATCCCCTCCTCGTCGCCCTGTTAGAGAGCGATCACCGGGTTGTATTTGGCACTTGGAAGGGTGTATTTTATTCAGTATCCAGTTCTAGTTGTCATAAGGTCAAGGTACAACTCCGGGTCGTCCTTTTACCGAGGGACACGGCTATTCGAATAGATAAACTTCCCTGCAGGGGTGCACCACATAACCCAACATGCTCGATCCCATTTGGCCGGACACACTTTTCTGGGTCATGCCCGGCCGCTGAAGATCAACTCGTCGCAGCCCCACCTAAGCACAACAGAGCGGTCAGCACGCCGGTCTAACCCTATGCGCGCAGGGGTCTGGGCCCATCGCCCTATGCACACCTGCACGTTGCGTACGCGGCCGGAAGCAGACCTAGCCTAGTGGCGTTCCAGTCCAATCCGGCGCGCGCCACTCAGTCGCTGACGTCAAGAAGGCTTCGGCTGATACCACGACGCCGGGATACCCATAACTACTCCCGCGTAGATGGTTAGTGCGTATAGACCAAATGGCCAGACTCAGATCAAATACCCAGATCTCGTTTAGCGTGTTAAGTATCTGCGAACGCCGACCAGGGCCAGGCCCACCTCTCTCCTAGGTGGTCTCAACCTGCCCTGCCGCTTCGCCATAAAGTAACAGCCGGGGGCCGTCAGGAACCCAGGCCCACCTCTACCGGGGTGGAGCCACCTGTCCTTTCAGCCCCCTCATCAGAATCACTTGCGGGTACTCAACGAGCCGACCCGACTTTAGTCATCACATGTGTCATGTATATGGTATATAAGTATATACCCATGATCACCGCCCAGGTGATCACGGCCCGGTAGTATAGCACAGCAGACGGACAAGGATGTAGGGCCACTGATGGAAAACTAGCATCCTATACTAAGCAGTAGGATAGCAGGTAAGGGAAACAACTGTAGCAACAATGGCAGGCTATGCAACAGAATAAGATTAATCGAAAGCAGTAACATGCTACACTACTCTAATGCAAGTAGTAGAGAGTAGAGTAGGCGATATCTGGTGATCAAGGGGGGGCTTGCCTGGTTGCTCAGACAAGAAGGAGGGGTCATCGGTGACGTAGTCGACCACAGGGGCATCAGCATCGTCACGGGGTCTACCGAGGAGAAGAGGGGGCAGAAACAGTAAATACATAGCAAGCAAGTGCATAACAGGACAACAGGCAGAGCTAGACGTGTTCTAACACGGTATGAGGTGATACCGGTGAAGGGGGGAAACATCCGGGAAAATATCTCCGGTGTTTCACGTTCTCGGACAGACGAACCGGAGGTGAAATGTTGCAGGTTCAATAGGTTAGGGATGTGTGGTGGACGAACGGGCTGCGTATCCGGATTCGTCTCGTCGTTCTGAGCAACTTTCATGTACAAAGTATTTCCATCCGGGTTACGGATTATTTTATATGATTTTCTAAAGATTTAATCATTTTCTGAATTTTAATTAATTATTTAATTCAACCTTATCCAAAACAGTGTTGCGATGACATCAGCATGACATCATGCCGACGTCAGCAGTCATCTGACACGTGGGTCCCACATGTCATAGACTGATTAGGGTAATTAGGGTTAACTAATTAATTAACTATTAATTAAACTAATTAATTAAATTAGATTAATCTAAACAGGGTTAATTAACTAATTAATTAATTTTTTTTATTTTTATTTTTATTTATTTATTAATTTTAATTAATTATGTTATTATTATTTATTATTTATTATTATTATTTTTTTATATAATTTTCTTTAATTCTTTTTTTTAAACGTTCAGGGACGTGGGGCCCCCAGGTCAGTGGCACAGGGGCTTTGCGGGTCGGGCGTGCTAGCGGGCGGCCATGGGCGCCCGATGGGCGCGAGCGCCAGGCGCGGCCTCACCCGAGCGGGAGCGCCGGCGGGGAGTCGAGGCGGGCGCGACAATAGCAGCCGAGGCGGAGCGAGCGGCACCAAGGCGGGGTGGAGTTGGGCGACGGCCGTAGCGCGCGACGAGCGCGGCTGGGACGCGGGTAGGACGTGGTCTCGGCGGGGCAGAGCACAGCGACTACTTGGGCGGAGGAGCTACGGGCGCGGCATCGGGAGTGCTCGAGCTCGAAACCGAGCTCGGGAATAAGCGAGGGGGGAGGAGGAGCTCACAGGGGCGGAGGACGAGCTCGTGTGACCGGAGGTCGACAGGGGCAGCGGATCGATGTAGTCCGGCGGGGCAGAGAGGGGAGACGAGGTCGATCCGACGTGGCCGGGGGCGAGGTGGTCCGGTGAGGGGGGAGGTCGGGGAAGCGAGCCTGCGAAGTCCGGCGGCGTCCTGGCGGCTCGGGTCGAGGGCGGCGGGATCGGGGCGGCGTCCGGGCGCCGACGGCGAGGCCGGTGAGGCGATGGCGCGCGACGGGTCGAGGGGGGCGTCGGTTGGGGAGGAGGTTTGAGGAGGCGCTGTGGGCAGGCGACGAGGAGGCGCCGGCCGGCGACGAGGCGTAGGGACGAGGCGGCGGGGTCGGGCCCCCCACGCTCCGATCCGATCTGGATCGGGGGGGAAAGCAGAGGAGTGAGACGAGGGGGAGGGCGAGTGGGGAGGTGGAGGTTGTCGGTGGGGAGTGGGGGGGGGGCTGGAGTGGATAAGGGGACGGCTGGTGGGCCGGTTTGGGCCGGCCGGTTAGCTGGGCTGGGAGGCCCAGTGGGGGGGCAGGCCTCTTTTCTTTATTTTGTTTTGTTTTTTTGTTTGTGTTTTCTTTTATTTATTTTCCTTTACTGTTTTATTTTATTTCTTTAATAGTTATAGTTTTATAATAAGTTAAAGCCCACACCTAAATCGGAGTTGTAAAAAGTTTTTAGTGACTAAATAAACTAGTTTAATATTTGTTTATATTTAATAACACTTATATAATTGTTTTTGCTACTGTTTTATTCATCTCATAGTATTTAAACATTTTATAAAGGTGTGGTTTCTCCACCATAATTATCTGTGCAATATTTGGTTCACTCCGAACATTTTTGTTTCGATGTTTGAAAACTTTTGTTGTTTGCCATATTTTGAATTGATTTTTGAATCGGTTTTGAACTAACGAAGGATTAGAAACAGTAACGGAGGTGACGTGGCATCATTAGCAGAGTTTTACTGTAGCTTGATTATCCGGGCGTCACAATTCTCCTCCACTACAAGAAATCTCGTCCCGAGATTTTAGGAGGGGAGTAAGGGGGGAAGGTTTGGTAACGAATCTAGCGGGTCTTCTCATCCTGGCTTGCTCTTCTCGAAGAGGCTGGTCCAATACATTGATGTCTTCATTCTGCTGTTTCAGGTCATCACGATAAAGTTGTCGTCCTTTCTTCGGGAACTCCATCGTACTTACGGCAGAGTAAGGGGGTATTCTGGAAGAACGGACTTCTGCAGGGTTTACTATCTGGTCAATATCATCGGGGAAGGTGGCGGAAAGTATCTCTCGAATTGCAACTTAAGAAATTATCGAGAGCAAAGTAAGAAGGTACAAAAATAGAAGTTTTCAAGCGCATAGGCAATCGTTCGTTGCCTGAAACAAAGTGTTGAAGGGGTTTAGAGCAATGTGAATAAGCATTGCATCTAATACGAGTATAGATCACTAGGCAGGTGGCCCGTGAATTACATACAAAGTCAAGAGCGAGGAATAACTCTGACAACACGGTGTACAGGAGAGTCAGTTTTCGATCCTGTGGAACTGTGGGTTATGGGCCCACCATGTGGGTTAAAAGTAGGAAGGGCGGTGACATCTTGCACGATCATGATAGCAAGGCATGTCAGAGGGTAGCCTGTCAGTTATATGTCAGCAACATCGTCGGTACCAAGGGTGAGGGACGAAGAGAACCATTTTCCTGCTCGTTGAAACGAGGCGGACCATTAGGCAAAGTTCTCGTCCATCGGTGGTTACCGAAATGTCACCAACAATAATAACAGGGTCTTACTGACAGAGTTGTACACCGAGGTGTTTACATAAGCAGGAGAATATTACTGCTTAGATCATATAGATCACCAGAAAGGTTAAACCAAACAATGGAAAGGAAAATATGATTATTAGATTAAACAGAAGAATGGAAAGGAAAATGTGTTTAAACACATATTTCAAGGTTATATCCTTCCCAAGGACAAGCTGAGCATGATATTCATGACAGGATATAATGTAGAAAACTCTTTAGGTAGGGGAGAGAAATTTCATGACATTACCCATACAACGGTGTTTGGATAATTGAGCAGGAAACATTTAGCATTGGGCTTCAAATGTTCCAGTTTTAAAATCGGAGTACCATAGACATGCTTCGAGATAGCATTGACATGGTCAACAGGGGAAGATCATACTTTGGAAACAAAAAGGATCCATCAGGAACAACTTATAGAATAAGTCTTACAATTTCCTCATGGAAGAACAGCTAACCTTGCTAAAAGGAAAAACTTATAACAATAGGGCCTCCCGCCAGGTGTGCTGGGTATCATCACCTTACCGGGTCATAAATAGGCCAATGTTATAACTCTTGGAAATATGTTCCAACCATCATATCTGACCGAGATTCAGATCTGATTGGTGTCAGGATAACTCAGACTTAGGAGGCCTGAGAAGAAAAGGTGCAACACAAATTGTCGAAACGACATCGAAGATTCTCGGGAGATGAACTATGGAAGCGAGTTCCGAACAAGGGTTCATAATTAAATCAAGGAGAGGTGAGGAGGTGACTGTTTGACTCAGCGACAATCCATTGAGATTTCCAAAAGATGGATTTCCACCACTATGTGAACAAGGAGATAACATTAACTAGATCGAATGACTTAATGATGTATGCTCGAGGAAAACATACACAGTTAAACATTGGTTGAAATGTGCACCCGAAATATGGGCTAGGTAGCACAATCAATGTTCGAATGATGATTCATTAAGCCATAGACGTAGAATGAAGCTATAGACCAATAACTTCAAAGCAATAGGGTTGCTAGAAGTTTAGAATTTACACATCATAGATCATTGGTCGGTATTCCTTTTAGAAACAACACGGGGACCAAGAAAGAATGGTGATGGGGAGAAGTATCACTGTACCAAGATGTCATACGAGGTGGTGAAATTCTTACGACATACTTGGCATAAAAGATGGTAATACTCCAAGGTAGAACATATCATAAGCTAGATAGCAAGGAAATTAAGGTACAACACAAAACACGAACAAGTTTGTGTTGAATGGAAGGCGATAAAATGGTCGATGATAAAACAAATCATCGAGGTCAAGGATGGTATTTCTCATCCAGAATTCGATAGATATCTTGGAAGAGCTCAGAATGTTGATGATGTTCACGACACATTTGTAGCGAGAATTTATGAAGAGGTAACCGATCGGTGATGACATCAAGTCAAAGGAATGATGAAGCGAAAAGTTATTGGAACCAGGGGTACGACACAAACTCGAAATCAAGCTTGCTGTCCAAGGCGAAATGATATGACGAGGAAAATCGACGTAAGCTTAGCTCAGCGTCGAAGGTGGTGCTCCGGGAATAAAGACCAGGTAGCACAGTTAAAATCAGCACGATAATAACATAGCCGAGCAGGCTAGGGATGACGTGATCGAGTACGAACTCGTAAACAAGGGAGATTATTAAGAGTTGTTTAACCATGATGCGGACTCGATTCTGTTATCGATGTCCTTGAGTGTTTAATAACTCCGAGCCCGTGAAAAATTGGAATCCATGAGAATGTAATACTTGATGGAGAACTCATAAGAAGTTATGCAGTTCCGTGATAATCTCGAGATACCAGGGGGTAATACTCGACGACAAACCAAAGTAGAGGTTGGACTGGGGTATTGCTCTTACAGAAGACAAGTGCTTAAACTTGTACGAGAAATGGTATTTAAAAGAGAACATGGTCGGAACCACGATTGCAAAAGGCCAGATCCCAGATATAAGATGAACTTATGCCAAGGGAATAATTAATTTAAGAAAAGCTTTAATGATAAGATCTACATCGTGTCCATGGGCATGAACGCAAAGTTCAAGGTCGACTCCCACTCCTTCAATGCGTAACCTTTCATTCACTTCTCACGTTTGATGAAGTTGCAGTGTTGAAAAATTTTATCTGGCAAAATACCAGAAGAGTATGACTCATGTAAACTTTCGAGTTCACACATATTATGAAAGGCATAGGTTCAACCCATCAAGGCATCTTAGGAACATATACCACAAACTTCGGACTAAATATTACAAGCTCGAAGGAAGAGCATTGTTCAAAACCAGATGATACAATTTACCAAAGGCATTATATACCCATGGAAAGGCTCACAAGGTTATTCAATAGGAAGGACACTGTCGGATAAAATCCAACAAAGGAACCGATGGTCTACAAGGGATCTGATGTGAGCATCGGTACTCAACCAGAGGAAGAAGAATGCCAGGAGATCTGATTATAGAAACAACTGACTAACTCAAAGTTCAAATGCAAAAGAATTATGATTTCCAACTCAGGGGGGGTCAGAAGCAACGCTTTGATCAAGGATGGATAAGTTGAGTAGGCTTAGGGGTACAATCGATGGCAATTTGATAGGTCGAGATCCAGCTCACGTTTAACATGACGTCTGAGCCGGAAGAATGAATTCTAGGATATGATTGAGGATTGCGAGCATTCGCAACAAATTGAATCAACGGACTCAAAATGATAATGACAAGAGATGCCAATAAGATTACGAGACTTATGGGATTAACCATAATGCAAGCAAACAAGAATTTCAAGAGCAATAGGCTCCTGAGGATTTTTGGAAGATCGAATAGTATTTTGAAGACTATTGTGGAATACTTGAATCAACTGGGGATGACCGGATACTCGGTAAGTGCGAGAATTATCCGTAGGGGTATTCAGGTGACAAAGAACAGCAAGGCAGTAAGCTCAAAGGATTCTTGGAACAACAGAGAGAATTTCGGGGTATCTTGTAATAACAAGATCAACTGGGAAACATTGTATGAGTGGCGAGTATACGTGGTTATCCATAGGAGTTTATCGATGAAAGGGAATTGCAAAAGCGATGAACACAAGTTCTCGGGTTATCAGCGGAGAGTATCTTCAGGGTCTTCACGTGCAGCAGACGATCATCAGTAAATAAGGGGCTCTCCGGGTGAAAGTGATAACGAGATCCTAATGTTAGATTTAGTAAATTCATTTAACCCGAATAGAAGAGAGATCAGAGTCCCAGAGTATAGGCAAGGAGTAAAAGATCCTAATACCACCCAATGGCGACGTGGGCCCGTAAGCCACACAGTCATGTTAGTAAAACATTTTTCACTGACTAGACTCAACTTCGGCCAAGGAGTTGGAAAGGGGGATTCCTACAGGCAGTTGGCTCTGATACCAACTTGTGACGCCCCCGATTTGACCGTACACTAATCATGCACGCAAATGTGTACGACCAAGATCAGGGACTCACGGGAAGATATCACAACACAACTCTAAAACATAAATAAGTCATACAAGCATCATAATACAAGCCAGGGGCCTCGAGGGCTCGAATACAAGTGCTCGATCACAGACGAGTCAGCGGAAGCAACAATATCTGAGTACAGACATAAGTTAAACAAGTTTGCCTTAAGAAGGCTAGCACAAACTGGGATACAGATCGAACGAGGCGCAGGCCTCCTGCCTGGGATCCTCCTAACTACTCCTGGTCGTCGTCAGCGGCCTGCACGTAGTAGTAGGCACCTCCAGTGTCGTAGGTGTCGTCGTCGACGGTGGCGTCTGGCTCCTGGGCTCCAACATCTGGTTGCGACAACCAGATAGAAAGGAAAGGGGGAAAAGAGGGAGAGAAGCAACCGTGAGTACTCATCCAAAGTACTCGCAAGCAAGGAGCTATACTACATATGCATGGGTATATGTGTAAAGGGGCATATCAGTGGACTGAACTGCAGAATGCCAGAATAAAAGGGGGATAGCTAGTCCTGTCGGAGACTACGCTTCTGGCAGCCTCCATCTTGCAGCATGTAGAAGAGAGTAGATTGAAGTCCTCCAAGTAGCATCGCATAGCATAATCCTACCCGGCGATCCCCTCCTCGTCGCCCTGTTAGAGAGCGATCACCGGGTTGTATCTGGCACTTGGAAGGGTGTATTTTATTCAGTGTCCAGTTCTAGTTGTCATAAGGTCAAGGTACAACTCCGGGTCGTCCTTTTACCGAGGGACACGGCTATTCGAATAGATAAACTTCCCTGCAGGGGTGCACCACATAACCCAACATGCTCGATCCCATTTGGCCGGACACACTTTTCTGGGTCATGCCCGGCCGCTGAAGATCAACACGTCGCAGCCCCACCTAAGCACAACAGAGCGGTCAGCACGCCGGTCTAACCCTATGCGCGCAGGGGTCTGGGCCCATCGCCCTATGCACACCTGCACGTTGCGTACGCGGCCGGAAGCAGACCTAGCCTAGTGGCGTTCCAGTCCAATCCGGCGCGCGCCACTCAGTCGCTGACGTCAAGAAGGCTTCGGCTGATACCACGACGCCGGGATACCCATAACTACTCCCGCGTAGATGGTTAGTGCGTATAGACCAAATGGCCAGACTCAGATCAAATACCCAGATCTCGTTTAGCGTGTTAAGTATCTGCGAACGCCGACCAGGGCCAGGCCCACCTCTCTCCTAGGTGGTCTCAACCTGCCCTGCCGCTTCGCCATAAAGTAACAGTCGGGGGCCGTCAGGAACCCAGGCCCACCTCTACCGGGGTGGAGCCACCTGTCCTTTCAGCCCCCTCATCAGAATCACTTGCGGGTACTCAACGAGCCGACCCGACTTTAGTCATCACATGTGTCATGTATATGGTATATAAGTATATACCCATGATCACGGCCCAGGTGATCACGGCCCGGTAGTATAGCACAGCAGACGGACAAGGATGTAGGGCCACTGATGGAAAACTAGCATCCTATACTAAGCAGTAGGATAGCAGGTAAGGAAAACAACTGTAGCAACAATGGCAGGCTATGCAACAGAATAAGATTAATCGAAAGCAGTAACATGCTACACTACTCTAATGCAAGTAGTAGAGAGTAGAGTAGGCGATATCTGGTGATCAAGGGGGGGGGGGCTTGCCTGGTTGCTCAGACAAGAAGGAGGGGTCATCAGTGACGTAGTCGACCACAGGGGCATCAGCATCGTCACGGGGTCTACCGAGGAGAAGAGGGGGCAGAAACAGTAAATACATAGCAAGCAAGTGCATAACAGGACAACAGGCAGAGCTAGACGTGTTCTAACACGGTATGAGGTGATACCGGTGAAGGGGGGAAACATCCGGGAAAATATCCCCGGTGTTTCACGTTCTCGGACAGACGAACCGGAGGTGAAATGTTGCAGGTTCAATAGGTTAGGGATGTCTGGTGGACGAACGGGCTGCGTATCCGGATTCGTCTCGTCGTTCTGAGCAACTTTCATGTACAAAGTATTTCCATTCGGGTTACGGATTATTTTATATGATTTTCTAAAGATTTAATCATTTTCTGAATTTTAATTAATTATTTAATTCAACCTTATCCAAAACAGTGTTGCGATGACATCAGCATGACATCATGCTGACGTCAGCAGTCATCTGACACGTGGGTCCCACATGTCATAGACTGATTAGGGTAATTAGGGTTAACTAATTAATTAACTATTAATTAAACTAATTAATTAAATTAGATTAATCTAAACAGGGTTAATTAACTAATTAATTAATTACTTTTATTTTTATTTTTATTTTTATTTTTATTTATTTATTAATTTTTATTAATTAAGTTATTATTATTATTATTTATTATTATTTTTTTATATAATTTTCTTTAATTCTTTTTTTTAAACGTTCAGGGCCGTGGGGCCCCCAGGTCAGTGGCATAGGGGCTTTGCGGGTCGGGCGTGCTAGCGGGCGGCCATGGGCGCCCGATGGGCGCGAGCGCCAGGCGCGGCCTCACCCGAGCGGGAGCGCCGGCGGGGAGTCGAGGCGGGCGCGACAATAGCAGCCGAGGCGGAGCGAGCGGCACCAAGGCGGGGTGGAGTTGGGCGACGGCCGTAGCGCGCGACGAGCGCGGCTGGGACGCGGGTAGGACGTGGTCTCGGCGGGGCAGAGCACAGCGACTACTTGGGCGGAGGAGCTACGGGCGCGGCATCGGGAGTGCTCGAGCTCGAAACCGAGCTCGGGAATAAGCGAGGGGGGAGGAGGAGCTCACAGGGGCGGAGGACGAGCTCGTGTGACCGGAGGTCGACAGGGGCAGCGGATCGATGTAGTCCGGCGGGGCAGAGAGGGGGGACGAGGTCGATCCGACGTGGCCGGGGGCGAGGTGGTCCGGTGAGGGGGGAGGTCGGGGAAGCGAGCCTGCGAAGTCCGGCGGCGTCCTGGCGGCTCGGGTCGAGGGCGACGGGATCGGGGCGGCGTCCGGGCGCTGACGGCGAGGCCGGTGAGGCGATGGCGCGCGACGGGTCGAGGGGGGCGTCGGTTGGGGAGGAGGTTTGAGGAGGCGCTGTGGGCAGGCGACGAGGAGGCGCCGGCCAGCGACGAGGCGTAGGGACGAGGCGGCGGGGTCGGGCCCCCCACGCTCCGATCCGATCTGGATCGGGGGGGAAAGCAGAGGAGTGAGACGAGGGGGAGGGCGAGTGGGGAGGTGGAGGTTGTCGGTGGGGAGTGGGGGGGGGGGCTGGAGTGGATAAGGGGACGGCTGGTGGGCCGGTTTGGGCCGGCCGGTTAGCTGGGCTGGGAGGCCCAGTGGGGGGGGGCAGGCCTCTTTTCTTTATTTTGTTTTGTTTGTGTTTTCTTTTATTTATTTCCCTTTACTGTTTTATTTTATTTCTTTAATAGTTATATTTTTATAATAAGTTAAAGCCCACACCTAAATCGGAGTTGTAAAAAGTTTTTAGTGACTAAATAAACTAGTTTAATATTTGTTTATATTTAATAACACTTATATAATTGTTTTTGCTACTGTTTTATTCAGCTCATAGTATTTAAACATTTTATAAAGGTGTGGTTTCTCCACCATAATTATCTGTGCAATATTTGGTTCACTCCGAACATTTTTGTTTCGATGTTTGAAAACTTTTGTTGTTTGCCATATTTTGAATTGATTTTTGAATCGGTTTTGAACTAATGAAGGATTAGAAACAGTAACGGAGGTGACGTGGCATCATCAGCAGAGTTTTACTGTAGCTTGATTATCCGGGCGTCACAGCCCTGCCCCCAGTGAGCTCCGCCGCCCCCACTTCCCCTGCCCTGCGCGCCGCCACCCCCGCCCCAAGTGAGCGCCGCCGCCGCCCCTGCCCTGCCCTAGCGCGCCGCCGCCGCCGCCCCTGCCATGCCCTGCCCCTGCCCGCCGCCCCTGGCCCTGCCCCTGCCCACCGCCCCTGGCCCTGCCCCTGCCCGCCGCCCGCTGCCCCTGCCTGCCGTCCTCCGCCTCCCGCCGCCGGAAAAGGAAGAAGAAGAAAGAAAAAGGAAGAAGAAGAAAGAAAAAGGAAGAAGAAGGAAAATGTTAATGTTAAATGTTAAATGAAGAAAGAAACCAAAAAGAAAAAGGAAGAAGAAGAAAGAAAAAGGAAGAAGAAGGAAAATGTTAATGTTAAATGTTAAATGAAGAAAGAAACCAAAAAGAAAAAGGAAGAAGAAGAAAGAAAAAGGAAGAAGAAGGAAAATGTTAATGTTAAATGTTAAATGAAGAAAGAAACCAAAAAGAAAAAGGAAGAAGAAGAAAGAAAAAGGAAGAAGAAGAAAGAAAAAGGAAGAAGAAGAAACAAAAAAGGAAGAAGAAAGAAAAAAGGAAGAAAATGTTAAATGTTAAATGTTAAATGAAGAAAAAAAGAAGAAGAAAGGAAGAAGAAAGAAACCAAATGAAAACCAAAAAGAAAAACAAAGAAAACAAAACAAAAGAAACCAATGCAAAAGAAACCAAAACAGAAGAAAAGGAAAAACAAAATAAGAAAATGTTAAATGTTAAATTTTAAATGAAGAAAAAAAGAAGAAGAAAAGGAAGAAGAAAGAAACCAAATGAAAACCAAAAAGAAAAACAAAGAAAACAAAACAAAAGAAACCAATGCAAAAGAAACCAAAACGGAAGAAAAGGAAAAACAAAATAAGAAAATGTTAAATGTTAAATGTTAAATGAAGAAAAAAAGAAGAAAAAAGGAAGAAGAAAGAAACCAAATGAAAACCAAAAAGAAAAACAAAGAAAACAAAACAAAAGAAACCAATGCAAAAGAAACCAAAACAGAAGAAAATGAAAAACAAAATAAGAAAAGGAAGAAGAAAAGGAAGAAGAAAAGGAAAAAGAAAAGGAAGAAGAAAAGGAAAAAACAAAATAAGAAAAGGAAGAAGAAAAGGAGTGCTTAATAATCTTATTTTTTAATTCCTCCTCCTCTATGTCCCCTTAATCTTATTTTTTAATTCCTTTATACTTAAAGAATTTTTACTACATGCAGGAGTGACATATGGCGGACGATAGAGCCGAGCCGCTTAGGGATCCGGAGGCTGAACGTTATTTAATGGGCATCATCAACAACGAGATTCCTTATGTGCCGGGCTCAGAATATGAGCAAGAAGAGGATGTAGTCTCTTCTTTTCTAAACCTTGACGGTGGAACAGACATTGTCGATGATCAAGAAGGTGAAGGAACGGACATTGTCGACGGAGGTCAACCGTCAACAAATGACGATCTCGAATTGCAAGTAGCAACCACCTCCGGCGAGGTATATATATACATTGAGCCTCTCGTGATACAAACTTACTGAAATGTGAATACATATGTATTAACGCGCGCGACTCTCTTTCTTTTTTTAGCCCTCGGCCGGATCGAGTACGACAAAGCGTGGCAAATCCAAGGCGATGAAAACAGGAGAAACATATGCCATTGAGTTTGTCAGTGAAACCGGCAAGCCCCTACAACACACCTCAAAGTTTATCAACCAATGCGGAGTCGTTGTTAGAGACAACGTCCCGATCACCGTCCAGGAATGGAAGGAGCCAAAGAAGGCACGTCTTGGTTTCAGTTTTGTCGACAAGAGAACGAAAAAGGATTGCTGGAGAAAGCTTATGGAACATTTCATTCTACCTCCGGAATACAACAAAGTCGATGAATTCCGTAACGAGGTTCCGGGTGGACGTGAGAGGAGGAGGCTAGTTAAAGAGTTCGCTCTTCAGAAGATGGGCGAAGCATTCCGGAACTTCAAGAAAAATTTAACCCGTGACTATGTCAACAAGGGCAAGACTCCAGATTTCAATGGACAACATGAGAAACTGAAAGATGATTGGCCAGAATTTGTGAGGCAAAAGCAATCGGAGCATTTCAAGGAAATATCGAAAAAAATAAGGATAATGCGAGTAAGAAAAAGTTCCATCATATTATGGGGCCAGGAGGATACCGCCTTTCGGAGCCTAGGTAGCAGAAGATGGAGGAGGACCTGAGGGTGCGAGGAATCCCTCTAGGTACAGAGGGATGGGACCCAAGGGCCAAAAGCTGGTGGTACGGGCATGGGGGATCGCTAGACCCGGAGACAGGGGTGTGTGTTCACCGGCAGAAAAAGTTTGCTCCCACCCAAGCCCTTATTGACGCAATGACCCAAGCTCAAGAGGGCTTGATCAAGTTCAACAGAGAGAAAGACGCATTGACAACAGCCCTCGGGAATGATGAACACGGAGGACGTGTACGAGGCAAAGGCAAAGTTTCGTGGAAAGTAGGGTTTTCCCAGGACAATGACCCGTACTGTTACAGAAGCCGTAAGAGAAAGACGGACCGGGATGCAGATCTTATGGCGAAGTTTGCATCGGAACTCCATGAGTTGAAGCAGACCGTGCATGAACTAGTAAAAGAAAAATCGGCTGCAGGGCCGCATGAAGATCATGAAGCGGATCGCGGAAGCCAGCAGCGGAGAAGCAGCGTGGCTTCCACGGATGCCCCGCCTGGTGCTAGTGCACCGATGATCGAGATTCGTGCACCGGAGCCTCACTACCCCGTGGATGATGTAAAGGAGATGAAAGAATGTGATATGCATTATCCCGTGGGGAACGTTTCCACGAAGGTAGCTAGCGGCAGTGCTTTACCCTGTACACCTGGAGCACTCCACCACAACAACCCCATTGCATATGGCTATGCTCGTGTCACGGTGGAAGACATAGTCCAAGGGTTTGAGGACCTGGAGATTGACAAAGCTACACCCGAAGGGGAGAGAAGACTTGGAGATGTCAAGCGCCAGATCATTCTATGGAAAAAGAAGTACATAGTGTTTCCAGGCGAGGCGCCAAGGCTAGCAAGTCCACCCCCCTCCGATGGTGGTGGTGGTGGCGGTGGTGGCGGTGGCGGTGGTCGTGGTGGTTCACCTACACCTCCTTCACGCTATTCGACGCCGTCCCCCGATCCACAACCTCCGGCGGGTACGACGCCCCCCAATCCTCCTCCGGCGGGTACGACGCCCCCCAATCCACCTCCGGTGAAGAAGCAGAAGCAGGCAGACAGCAAAGAAACCCGCTCATGGACTATTAACCCGGACCCTTATGTACCTAAGACCACAAGGGTACCGGAGCCATCACTGAAGCCTCTCCTCCCAAGGCCTTGGGAACTTAGTGAAGCTGAAACCAAATTGGCCGCGTCTGCTGATTATGAGAAATGGAAGGCGGATATGAAGGCGATAAAAGAGCCTGAGCCCAAGCAAGTATTCACTGAGAAGCAAAAGAAGTGGGCTAAGGATTTTTTGACGACACCGTCCCAAGCCGAGCTGAATATGCCTGACGACTATGGACATGAACTTCGTAGGCAAGCAAAAATATTGAAGGAGGAGAAATAAGAAAGTAAAAAAAGCGGGAAACAAGTTGACCAGCTCGGGATGCAGAAGAAACAATCGATCCCCCCGCTCATAGTGAAAGCCGGTCCGGAAGAGGACCCCGAGATCATAGCAGCTGCGGCAGCACTTGGATTGACTGTAGCGAGTGCCATGAAACAAGCGTCCGAGATGGGTTTGACTCTTCGTGCCTTCTTAGGCCTTGAGGATGCGCCAGTATGTGAGATAGCATTACAATATGTGCGGAATGGGCCTCTCGTCGAGCCTGCGCGGGAAAAGAGTCTACCACCACAAATGCGAAATCTGCTACGTTGGTACAAGCAATTCATAACATGGGCCGACAAAGAATATGTTTATGCGGATGTTACAGAGGAGCATCACACCAAACGGTACTCTGTACAAGTTCATATGAGGGAATTGTTCCAGCTGTTCAATCTGCGCGACCTCGACAAATCTATGCTGAGTTGCTACGTTCTGTAAGTGATTTATTTCTACCTCATCTCGTTCTTCATTGCCTGCACTATATATATATATATTGTCCTAACTATATTGTTGCGTACGTTATTATGCAGATTGAAGATTTGGGAATGCAAAATAAGAAACATCCATGATGTTGGGTTCATTGACCCACATATCGTTAATGGACATGTGTTACAACATCACCCCGAAGACGTGGAGAAAGACTTGTACAAGTTTCTTAGAAAGCATCAACTCAAAAGTCATATTCTATTTCCTTACCATTTTGGGTGAGTGTTTCTCTCTTGTGCCCATTCTCTTTTGTTTACTCCATGCATGGTATGTCTAATCGATGAGTTATGCATGACTGTGCATGTAACGTGTCCGCAGGTTCCACTGGATTCTGCTAAATATTGAACTTCACACCTCCAGAGTTCTAATCATGGACTCTATGGATTCGGATCCAAAGCGTTGGGCCGACATGAGAAAAATGCTGCAAAAGTAATTATTTTCAATCATTTGAGCTCTATATCGATCGGTCTCTTTCGTTCATTTCCTAATATCAAGTAACTAATAACTCCCTTGTTCATTTAATTTTCTTTGCCCTATAGGGTTTGGAGACGGTTCTCAGAAGAAATTGTCGGTGAATTCAAACATGAGCTAGATTTTAGAAGGTTAGTTAATGTGGATAAGCAGCCACCGGGGACCAATCTATGTGGATACTATGTTTGTGAGAACATCCGGAGACACACCTCTGAGCGAAAGGCATCGGATAGCGTGCGCAACGCGACGGATAACTTGCGGAGGAGGCTTAGTCCAGAAGCTCGCTTCCGACCAATTCAAGATGAATTAGCAGGATTTTTCATGAGGGAAGTCATCAATCCTAAAGGAGAACACTATACCGAGGACGAAGAAATTTATATGCATACCCGAGATTGAAACTTGTTCGAAGTTGTATATGGTCATCCATCCTAATTGTGTATGGAAACTTGTTCGAAGTTGTATATGGTCACCCGAGATTGAATATATATTATATATTCCTCTTGAATTCTTCTTGTTTGAAATTTCATATGCATGTATATAGTAGCGTAGAATATGTGTACTGAAACTTCATCAAAATTAAAATAAAACACAAAATAAAATATAAAAGAAATAAAACACTACAAATTAAAAAGAAACCAGGTTTAGGGGGGCTAAAACCCTAAACCTGCGGAGGAGGCCTTTAGTCCCGGTTAGCCACGAGAACCGGGACTAAAGGTCCTCCGCCCCGACGGACCCCTGGCGCCCACGTGGACGGGCCTTTAGTCCCGGTTAGCCACGAGAACCGGGACTAAAACCTTTAGTCGCGGTTCGTAAGAGGCGCGACTAAAGGGGGGGGGTCTTTAGTCGCGCATATTTAGTCCCGGTTGCACAGCCGGGACTAAAGGCCTTTGCGAACCGGGACTAAAGGCCTTTTTTCTACCAGTGTTAGTACCGGTTCATGGCACGAACTGGTACTAAAGGGCCCATCAAACTCTACCCCCCCCTTGGACCGCCTTTTCAGTTTTAGAAAAAACAAAAGAAAATGATGGAAATGTCAAAAAAATAAAATAAAATAAGTTTCCCATGTGATATGTGGTCTAGTTGTTGGGAAAATTAACAAATATGAATTTCGACTTTATTTGCAAAATCTCTCTGGAATTTCTTAAAATGGGCATAACTTTTGCATACGAACTCGGATGAAAAAGTTTTTTATATGAAAAATCATCTACTCGAAAAGTTACATCCGATTTTAACTGGGGGAACCCCGTTAAACATTTTCAAAATCCTCAAAAACCTAACAGAGAAAAAGATACGGGGCTTTTAAGATCTGGAGAGGCAAAAAATCAAATTGTGGTCAAACTATGGTCAAACTATGGTCAAACAATGGTCAAACTAATTATTCTAGAATATTAGTGTTACTAAATAATTATTTCAGTTTTTTTGAATTTTGGTTAAATCTGGTCAAACTATGGTCAAACAGTGATCAAACAATGGTCAAACTAATTATTCCAGAAATATTAGTGGTACTAAATAATTATTGTTTTTTAAAACAATAGTTTCAAACTCAAACAGTGAAATGTGTCATTTCATGCTCAAGCTAAATTTCTGAGGGTTAATAGAATTGACATCTTACTATTGTCAGGAAAACAACAAGTGCAGACTTGGAAACGAGGGAGAATAGAACCCGGAAGTTAAGCGTGCTCAGGCTGGAGTAGTGAAAGGATGGGTGACCGTCCGGGAAGTTAGATGATTTGGAATGATGAGGGGTGATTAGAGATTAGAGGATAAATTGAGCAGTGATGAGGGGTGGTGATTAGAGATTAGAGGTTAAAATAATTCAGAAATTTGAAAATAAAAAAAATTCGCAATTTTTTTTTTAAAAAAAAATCATAAAATTTTCTTTAGTCCTGGTTGGTAACACCAACCGGGAGTGGAGCTCCAGGCTGCGTCCACGTGGACGGCCTTTAGTCCCGGTTCGTGTAAGAACCGGGACTAAAGGGGGAGGCATTAGTAACGACCATTTAGTCCCGGTTCAAAAACCGGGACTAAAGGCCCTTACCAACCGGGACAAAAGCCCCATTTTCTACTAGTGAGTGTATATCTTTTTAGAATGATGATACGAGGTGGAAGTCTCCCGACTCAGTGCAAGGGGGTGTGTGTGCGTGTGTGTGTGTTTGGGGGGGGGGGGGGGGGGGGCTAGATCGCCTCCGCCTCTCCTCTCCCCGCTCTCCTACCTCTAAAGCGCTGCCGTTGAAGAAGACGGCGGGGTTTCCCGATCGGTGGAGGTGACTGAGTGGCCTTTTGAGGGACGGTGGTCATGGTTACATTCGACTACAATAGGCCGGCTTGGCTGATGTATGCAGGGACTTGGTGGGATTTAGCATGAGCTTGCCTAGACCGCGCGGGTTTGGTCCCAGGATATAACAATGGTGTAGCAATGCTAGGGATGCGGCACAACACCAGTGTGTGGAGTGCGGTTTTGTAGGCCGGCGAGCAACGTCTTAGTGGATCTCTCTAGGGCTTGGTCTAGGACCAATAAGAGGCATGTGGAGTCCGGGTGGCCTATCGGGTGGCGATGGGTGCTGGCGTTGTTGTGTCATGCATGGCAACCATCAACGAGAACATGGTGTGGCGGTGAACCGTAAATGACACGATGCCATCTTCTCTTCACGGATTCTCCTTTGGTCAGTTCCGCATGAGCAGAGCAATATGAAGGTAGATGCGCCATTGGCAGTTGCATCGGGTTTGCACTCTCTATGTGAAAACCCATGATGTCTAATGTGGCTAGATTAGATAGTGTCGACGTCCACACGATGTTTCTTAGTTGATGGTGTCGACGTTCACACGATGCTAGGCATCAGAGGTTGAGTAATGTCATCATCCTTTCTCTTTTAAAAAGATGTTCCACTCAATTTTATTGAACAGTTTAACCACACTCTACTGAAGTATTTACATGATAAGTTGTAGTTTTTTTAACACTGTACACAAACGTAGATGATCATATAGTAGTACTTGAAACCTGATGGGTTGGTTCCTCCACAAGGAAACTAACCATCTCGATAGGGGAAACGGCGGGGGAACAGTAAAATCATAAAAAATAGTAAAAAAAAACTGATATTTTTGTGATCGGAATGCTCATGTGTGTGAAGTCCGTGCCAAATTTCATGGAATTTGGACATTTCATTAGCTCTCAAGAAAAAAGAAATTTTTTGGGCCTGTGAGACATTTTTGAAAACAACATTGTTCGTAGGGATGGCACCCGTAGGGTTTGAGTACGGGTGGAGCCACTCCATACCCTTACCCTTCATCGCAAACCTTACCCATCACCCGTACCCATACCCGTTGGCGGGTATAATTTTTGCCCATACCCGTCACCCATCAGGGTAAATGGGTACCCACGGGTAAAATTACCTAGATTTGCAACACATCAATTTGAGCATTACATATTCATAAACGACAACTTATAATAATAATTTATAAACAACAACACATCATGACAGCAACGCATATACTCGTTCGTGGGCTATCTATTGTGGTGCGGCGGCCTAACATGAATGCACGATGAGGTCTTCTTAGGGTTGTGGGATTTATGTGTATATATAATATGTTTAATATGTGAATAAATAATATATAAGACCTATTTGTCAGAATATATGCGGGTACATGGGTACATGGGTATGGGTTATACCCGTACCCACTATACCCGATGGGTACGAATTTTTTTCCCATTTATGTATCTATGGGTATTTATTTGACCCATACCCTTGCCGTAATAGGGTTTTTACCCGCAGGGTACGCGGGTAATGGATACGCACTGCCATCCCTAAATTGTTCGGAGCTCATTTTGTCTCTTTTTTTTCACATGCTCCTCGAATGTCATTTAGCCACAAATTTTGCACGCACCCAACACACTGAATCATCTTGCATAAAAAAATCAGACTTAACGAAAATGTACTATTTTTAATTTTACTGTTCATCATGTGCAGATGAGCCTGGGCACCGAATTGAATATCCGTCTTAATATGTTGTTAGTTCTTGACAAGAATAATTCTGTACGAGCTACACAAACCATCAGAGATGCCGTAAACCAAACCCCTATATCTTCCTCTGCCTCCCTCCCTGTCTGTCTTTCTGTGTGCACATGTGAACACGCACGCACGCACGCACGTACCCTTCCAGTTCCATCCATGGGTGCACAACAGCCCATACCAGCACACCAACTCGCCATGCCCGGAGATCTATCTCCCGATCACCCGAGCCGCAAACCGGAATTAGGCGACGCCGCAAAGCCGGAAGATATGTGCCCGCTAGGTGATGATTAGGCCAGTCCGTGCTTCGAATTAAATGCCCCGCATCCCTCATCTCGTCTGCATGACTGCATCTGCCCGCCCACGTCACCGCCGGCGACGTCGGGCGAGCGCGACACGGCCACCGGCCCGGCTGCAGCCGCCCTGCCCGCGCGCCCACCGGCCGGGACCGGCCCAGCGAATCGGACCTCGCCACCTGGCGCCCAGCACGCTAACCGAGATGACAAGAAAAGTCTCTCCAGCTGGGCGAGTACGTACGTACTCCTCATCTGAGAGACGTGATTCAGGACTATGGTTCAACCGAATCTATGGTCTATGCCGTACGATTTAACATCCTACTACATGTGGATCTGTGACATGCATGCCAACTGCATTTTTTAATCAACCATGCATGGATCCTCATGAATAGACATACATGTCAACTGCATTTTTTAATCAATCATGTATGGATCCTCATGAATACTGTCTAGAAATCAATGGTGTCGAGTGTAGGTTCGGCTGAACCATGGTTCCGTACAACATTTTCGCTCCCCATCTGCCTAGCCATACGTAGTACCAGTACAGCTACTTGTAGTAGAGCCGTAGCCTTCCCGGCCCCTCCCCGGCTCTGTGAAAGCATCGGCGCAAAAACTAGTTGACCTGACCATGCCGTGCGCGGGCGCCTATTAATACCCCTCGTCTTCCTCGCGCCCCTCCTCGATATCCCTCTCGGTAAACGATACAGTACAATCATAGTACTCCGATCAGGAGCCAGCTGCTGCTTCCTGTGTTGGTCCCACTGCCGAGATCGGCAGCAGAAGCAGCCGTCGGCCCTTTCTAGCTCCTGTCGATCGCTTGATCCGAGGGGACCCAAGGCGAGCTGCGTTCGTGGTGGCGGCGATGAGTTCGCTCAGCATGGTGGAGGCGAGGCTGCCGCCGGGGTTCAGGTTCCACCCGCTGGACGACGAGCTCGTGCTCGATTACCTGTCCAGGAAGCTCGGCGGCGGCGCCGGAGGGGCGGCGGCCGCGGTGGCGAGCATCTACGGCTGCCCCGCCATGGTCGACGTCGACCTCAACAAGATCGAGCCCTGGGACCTCCCCGGTAAGACCTAATCCAGATACCCCTATATACCCAAGCAGCTTAATTAATTACACCAGCATGCGCGTGTGTCTATATGTTTGTGTGATCAGTTCTAGTTTCATCGTCTTCCGGATCATCAAACATACATATGCACGAATACTTTGGTCCTGTGCTTGATTTATCAGTTGATTTAATTTCTTCTCCCGTCTGGCTGCTGATTCCTAATTATTCTTTCAATTTGAAGTCGATGACGTCCTAAATCCCCTTCAAAATATCGCATCCTATGTATGATATCTCTGCGGTGTATATCTTTTGACGGAACTAACAACGATTTGGTCGTTTCTAAACAGACAAGTCTTCTTTTCTCCACTGTACTAATTAAATCCCTTGTTCGTTTTCTAATAAAGAAGTCCCAAAATTAAATTATTTGTCCGCGTGTATATGCATGCATGATTGTCCAAGGTTCTCAATCATGCATCAAAATGTATTGCTCTGTTGGTTTCAACTTGAATTTAAGATCTTTGTTGGGACCAACTATGTATTTATGTGCAGCTCAATCAGCTATCTCCATTAATTTTCAGTCTGTTAATTCCATGAACAATTTTCTTTGTTCCTTTCCGCTCATGCATGTGTAGTTTCCTTCAGTTGCATCCAAATCTAAGGTGGCTGTGTTCATGCTGCTAGTGGCTGGAGTTGCATCCGTTTCCACTCCCAGCCATAACTGAAGTGACATCGACAATCTCGATCTCACCAAGTTGCAACCTGCAACTATGCATGCATGCTTCCCATACCGCTAGAAACCGACCTTTCCTCCTTTCCTCTTCTTTACTCACCTTTTTGGCCTATCCTTTTGATGTGCCCGTGCTTTCCTCCCTCTTTATATGTCCTAATTTGTTTAATTACCATTCGAAAAAACTTGATCCAAAGGCAAGATAATATTCAGAGTGAGATCATCTACAAAGTAACTACTAGTACTACCACTGTAGACTGTAGAGAGAGAAAGAGAGATTAAATTCTTGCACAGTAATTTTTTCCTCTTATTCCAGCCATGGGAGACTTGATCAAGAGATGAATACATATAGTTTCTGGGAATTATTCTACAATGAGAACAAAATTCACACGCCTTGTCTGCCTCCATCTTTTGTCGCTTTCCCGTCCCCATAACAGAAGGATATTCTCACAGCCATGAGTTTGTTTGGCCCCTTGCTGGCCTTCTCCGCATCTGTCCCTGTTCATCCCATGCCATCAAATATTCCCCCAATTTGCCTCATCCTTAAAGGGAATTCACAGCCCACGGATGGGGACAAACTTAACACAAAAAGGAGGCCTTCCACTTTGCCTACTAGTAGAAAACACACCATGCACAAAGCCATATGGAAAGAACATATATATAGCAAGGATAGGATATGTATAATTGATATATCTCACACGAATAGGCAAGATGCCTTCCCCAATCAATAGATCTCCTTTGCCCTGGTTCCTAAAATATCTATTATTCTCCCTATTATGCAATTACCTATTAATGGATATTTTCTCTGCCTTAATTGAATGTGGCTCTGATGTAGGACTTTTTCTTATAAAATGGAAAAGTGTAGCCAGAAAACATTACTAGATTAATGGATGCACATCTTGAGCACGTTCCAAAAAGATTATTACTGTTCATAGTTCATCTAATTAATTTCTACAAAATTGTTTGTTAATTTGCTCCCTGATTGTATTCAGAAATTGCATGCATTGGTGGCAAGGAGTGGTACTTCTACAGCTTAAGAGACAGGAAGTACGCTACAGGCCAGAGAACAAATAGAGCAACTGAATCAGGCTACTGGAAGGCCACAGGGAAAGACCGTGCGATAAGCCGGAAAGGGTTGCTAGTTGGCATGAGAAAAACCCTGGTGTTTTATGAAGGTAGAGCCCCTAAGGGTAAGAAGACTGAGTGGGTCATGCACGAATTCCGCAAGGAAGGGCAAGGCGATCTGATGAAGTTGCCACTCAAGGTAAGCATCATTATAATTATACATGTCGAGCAAATTTGATCTTACTACTTGATACTCCACTCTTTTCCCCTTTTGTTCCTTGTTTGATGCTTATAGTATAATGCATCATATGGATAGAGAGTGCAAGAAATTCCACCAAAAATTTATGTACACACAAGCAAGAAAACTATATATTCGTGGCACTTTTTTTAAAGGAAGGGAGGGGGCATTGAAAATGAAACTTGACAGATTTGATTTCACATGTGGTGCATTTTATGAGAAGTATGGACTAAAGAAACAAAAACCTTTGGTTCACGTGACATTCGCATGTGGAGGGGACTGGCCGCAATGCCAGCTCATCCTATAATACATGTGCAATGGATAATGTAGTACGACCAGCCAGCTCACTATACATGCATATGGCCTCTCAATTCAAGATCTAGCTAGCTAGCTAGAGAGTAGAATTGAAGCGCCAAAAATACAGGTAGGTCACCAAGTTGGCATCTTTTTTAATTAACTCCCTTAGTTTGCGATAATTAAGTGTCATGAAAATAATACTGCAAGATGTCTAAAAGCTGGTGTGGTTTGTGTTAAGACACTAGAACAGATAGTTAGCTGAATTTGCTTAGAAAATTCGTGGCAGCCAGAACATATGTTCATTATGTTAATTGTTGTTAATTAGTTGGGCCTGGTTCCGCCTGTTGATGTTCTGTACTTGATCCTTTCTTCATATGTGGGTCACTCTCATGCCAGCTACTTACACAGATATGGGATGATCTGGTCTCTTCTAATTTAGATGTACACCCCAATATACAGACGTATGTGCGAATTATTGACTCACACCAAGTTTTAATCATTTTTATTTACCAACGCATCCATGTCACTAGCATACAGTTGTTGCCCAGAACAAGAGATAAGAATGGCTAAATAATTATAGTATTTTCCCATTATAAATCGTTTTAATTCATACTATCAAGCTTTGCAAAAAGATTCTGCTGCAAAAATGTTGATCTCATGATCAGTTCAGATGCATGCATATGATACCATTGTGACAACTATCTTCATGTGTAATATTTTCCTGTTAAACAGGAGGACTGGGTCTTGTGTAGGGTTTTCTACAAGACCAGGACAACCATCGCCAAGGCACCCACAGGGAGCAGCTACAACATTGACAGTGCAGCCGCAACCTCACTGCCTCCCCTCATTGACAACAACTACATTGCCTTTGACCATCCTGCAATGTCGACGGTGCAAAACCTAGAGGGTTATGAGCAAGTGCCCTGCTTCTCCAATGGCCCCTCCTCTCACCCGTCGTCGTCGGCCTCGATGAACATCCCGGTGACGGCGATGGCGCCCATGGCCGCTGATCAGGAGCAGCAGCACATGGGTAAGGCGATCAAGGACGCGCTGAGCCAGCTCACCAGGTTTGAGCAAGGCAACGTGAAGAGGGAGGCGCCTGCCCAGGGTGGTGTGTTTGCTCAAGATGGGTTCGAGTACTTAGCTGAGAGTGGCTTCTCACAGATGTGGAACTCACTCAATTGATTTTCTAGCTAGTGATATTATTGCTGGTACCAATTATAGATCATTTTCTCGCAAGCAGTCTCCTGCATGAATGGGCAACCAGCCAAACACAACAAACATTATCTCTCGGAAGTCAGAACTGATGGCGCCTGGGAGGGCAACTATCTCGGCATCTGATCATGAAAATGAGGAGGCGGCAACTCCTGCCGCTGCTTGCACCTGCAACTGCGTGGAGTGTGTCTCCTTGCTGTGATGTTGCCCATGCAGAGTTTCAGGATCTCCGGCAATAATGTCCCGTAAAACCATAAGACAGTAGTATATTGATATGCCCGTGGCATAAAGAGAAATTGAATTCCATCAAAAGGCATCTGAACTAGACCACCTCAGGCATGGTTAAAACTTTACGTTAACACAGACTTCAACGGAGATCGCGTCGTGGGGCAAGTGGGCAACTTGCGTCATCATCAAAGAGGAAGAAGGTGTACTCATCTATGCTAGCAACATTAAGTTGAATCGTCCATGTTGTGAGTGTAGTGCTAAAAAACGTCTTATATTATGAGACGGATGGAGTAGGATTCAACATTAGGTTGAATCGCGTGTATGTCGTAATTGTAACAGGCTATTCTGTTCGAATGCGATGGGTTGATGGTGAATCCTGATTTTGTGAGAACACAGCAAGGCTAGATGTACACACGTGCTGCAGTCCATGGTAGTCTTCGATCTCCTGGGCGTACTGCTGTATGTACGTGCGCTGATTTTGCGAAATAGCTAGAACTAGAAGGGATGGACAGTCAAAAGTTGATGGTATAGTTGAAACCAAAGCAGTGGCGGATCTACCATAGGGCAAACAGGGACAGCTGCTCCGGGTCGCCGGTGGCGGAGCAAGGTGCCCCCCTGCCAACCCCCAAGCCATGGCTGTGACGAGCGCAGCCTCATGTCATTGTTCTGTTCGAAGGGGTAAGATAGGGGAGGAAAAAAAAAGAAACAAGAGGATGGCTTTTCACTCAACAAGTGAACAGTTACAAAAACAGCTGCTGTAGAAGTTTTAAGACTAAGGAGGAGGCGAAAGAGGATTGCTCCAGGTTAAAGATCAAAGAGGAGCAATCGTAAAGTAGGCACTAGTAGAGATTATATCGGATTAAGTGGGCTGAGTAACTTGATAATCTTGGTCCAATTAGTTGTCACTGCAGTATTGCTGTTAACATGTGATCGAACATGACATGAAATGGCAGCAACCATAAGGGCGATAGCGAATAAGCTCACCACATTAAGGTGCAACATAACCACATCACGGAATGTTGGCAACCGCTTCAACCCAGACCAAAATCCCAAAACACGGAAATGCATGGCAATCGAACCACTTCAACCCAGACCAAAATCCCAAAACACGGAAATGCATGGCAATCGAACCGCTTCAACCCAGACCAAAATCCCAAAACGCGGAAATGCACCCTGCTATTATGTGGACAACAATACACACTGCAGAACATGGCCCAGATCACAGATGCAGGGGGAACAAAATCCATGCAAGGTCAAGGGTTCGATCCCAAGTTTATCCACCATTTTATGAATATTTCTTTGGTTTTTATAAAAGACCAATGCATCTTTAAAAAACCCAGACAAGGCATCGTTTCATGATTTTTCCAGTCGGACCGCCGGTCGGATTCGGTTTTTAAAACCGCAGGTCCTGCTGCAATGCACAACGACGCCCTTCAGGAGCATCGCAACAATGGCGTCGTCATCATTCTTCAACATATGCTGCAATCATCAAATCACCGATTTCACCATGGAGTCCCCAAATACAACAATATAATCTGCAGACAAAGCAAAAATGGAATGGTTGTCACCTTGCAGAAGGAGGCATCGCGCCGTTCCCAGCACCGGACGGCTCAGATGCAACCCGAGGTGGGTCTGAAACAACCGTCTTCTTCAGAAACGAATCGTGTTTGCTCCTCGAACCTGACTGAGGCGAATCGACTATGCATTTCTCACGTGTTGGCCCATCCGCCGCGACGTATTTCGCAGCGGACGCGGGTTCGCTCGGGTCAATCCTTTTGAGAAACACAACTTTTGGTCTCTTGGGATGCTTCTTCGCTGCCGTTTCCCACATTTCTGCCGTTCTGGCACTGACCATAGAATCGAGGGCAACTTCCTCAAGACAATCATGGAACTCGATTCTCATGCCTGAAAGATCAAGGAGGTCCTTGCAGAGCAGCTGGAGTGAGACAAGGTACGGCAGGGCTCCCTCTTTGATTGCAGGGAGGATGGGCATTTTCACCACAAGGCATAGGCGTCGCAGGCTTGGGAAGTCCCCATTGTCTATGGTGAAGCTCCCAAGGTCAGCCTCAACCAGCTTGAGGTAAAGCAAGTAGCGCAGCTTGCGCAGGTTCGATAGATCATGCCCCATCAGATTAGTCGACGAAAGGCACAATTCCGTGAGGCCACACAGGGATGTAACAAACTGAGGCAATACACTAAGCTGGCCGTGCAGTTTCAGCGAGCTAAGATAACAATATTCTTGAATAGAACCCAGGAAGTCACCCATGGTATTCCCAAGATTGAGTGACAGAGAACGAATGCCGGTTGTGTCCATGCCATCCTGAGCAAACTTCTGAACTGCCTTTGAAATGTCAGGCAAGCCTCTGTTGTCTGCGCCAGTGGATTCACACCATATCTTAACCTTTTTCAGTTCTTTCATATGAGCCATCAGTTGTAGAAATCCAGGGTTTCCATCTGCATAAAATCCTGCAAGAGACTTCAACTTACTTTTTCTTTGCGAGAACTCCGCTATTTCACTCTTTCTCAAGTCCTTTTTCCCAAACTTAAACTTTCCAAACAGGTAAGCTAGGTGAGGCAACCCAATGACTTCCACTGGCAATATCTCTATCTTTGTCTTCCTCAGATCCAGGGTCTCTAAACAGTGTAGCTTGTCAATTTTCTTCGGAAGGTTGCTGATAGTGCCCCCAAGGCTCAGATATTTTAGATGCCACAGCTTATGTATGTCCTTGAGATGACTGTCCTCCAAATCATTGCATTCTCCCAGATCCAACACTCGCAGCAGCTCGCACCTGCAAAACTCAGAAGCAGCTTCTCCCGCATCCCCAGAGATGGTCAGAGACCGGGCGCGGAATTTCTCGCTGCCAGCTGCATCATCGCTTGCTGGACTTGTACGCTGGTTCGAGCTCAAGGTGCTGCCACTTGCATGGTTTTGGATGAACAGGTGACGGAAATTACTTCGATTTTGATCATGAAGAGATGTGATGAAGTTATCAGACATTGACTTGTGCAGCATGAACTCGTGCATGATTCCATGAGTTCTGCACGTCTTCACTTTTGCATTGTTGCTAGCATCGATCGGCCGGATGATGTTCCGGTCAATAAGTTCCCGGAAGTTTTCATCTGCTACCTCCAGATCACTGCGTTTATATTGACACTGGACATACCCTTCAGCTAGCCATCGCCTGATTAAAGTATTCCTCCTGATTGGGCGACCATTTGGGAACACACTCGTGTATAGCAAGGAGGTCCTCAGAGGATAACCAGACAGGCTGCTGTAGTTATTTACAAGAACCTGTTGCAATTTTGTGAAGTCTGCCTCCTTCTCCATATGATGCCCGAGGTTGTGGCAAACGCGCGCACAGTGACTTCCCGTGAGCTCATTCTCGCCTAGCAAAAACTTGGCCACACACACAAGAGCAAGTGGAAGGCCATCACACTTCTCCACAATTGCTGTTGAACCCCGCTCCAGTTCAGGTGAACATCCTTGGAAGAAAACCTTCTTCATTAGCAAAACCTTGGAGTGCTCCGCATTAAGAATGCTCATCTTGTAAACATAACCATCACCTGAGCTGCAAGCATTAGCTACTGACTGGAGAGACGTGGTAACTATAATTCTGCTTTTTGTTTCCCTGGGTAAGATGGATTTGATGACATCCCAGTGCTGCTTGTTGATGTCATCGATTACAATTAAACACCTGGCGGACGGATTGACAAGTGAATAAGTTAGCGGGCAATTGGTTGCCAATTCACTATATGCAGAGCAAACCTACACTAGCACTCAAATGTACACAAAATCGATTGTTTGTATGTGCATAACAGGAAATAATCAATGGCAAGGGTTTAAGTCTTGCTTTTGGAAACAGAGGAATGCAACACTGTTTTTGAAGGTACAGATTTAGACTTGTACTCTCTTTTTTTTTGCGAGAAGATTTAGACTTGTACTTATGAGACTGTAAACTATAATGTATATGTTATTTCATTTTACACCATTGTTTAAGCCGGGTCTTTGATTGTAGTAATCAACTAGTTAAAAACTAAAAATAAGTGTGTATGACAAGTAGACGCGTAACAAAGGTTAATGAGAAAATCAGATTGAATGTCCAACTAAACTTGCCATACAGCTAAGTACAGTACACAAATAATAGGTGACTAATTAGTAATTACAGTTACTAGCTCCTATATTTTCACAAACAATTCAGTACTCCAAACTGTCCATGTTCGTGTTTATATATATTAATTAATGAATAATACATTTCCATGGAGTAAGATTCAGTGCTCCATTAGTAACAGTAATATGAACATAGTACAGTTACAGTTACTGAATTGTAACTGTAATTGTACTATGTTACAGTTACTAGCTCTATGGACTGAATTCAGTACAATTCAGTCCAAACTGATGGTTTCATGTTAATACATCTCTTTTTGATGAGGATGGCACCCAAACTGTCCATGTTCATACTACAAATGGTGAATTCAAACAACATTGAATAGTTTTCTCGGTAATAAGCTGTAACTTCTAACATAGTGTATTGAATTTGCGGTGTCTGCAAAAGAGAATAGAGAAATTTGTGCAGGCAGGCAGGGTGGAGTATTGTGCAGGAGATCCTCACTCTGTAGTCCGCAGAAAACCATCCATGGAAATTTGGGGCAGCGGCGCATCGGCGGTGTGGAGTTGCCGGAGTATCGTGGTCAGGAGCCCGTCGGCGTCCCTGTGCTCCGAGGCCGCAGCCCAGGCGCGGCAGGGGAATCTCCGGACGACTCCGGGGCACTCATACACTGCCCTTGCGAGCGTGGTCTTCCCGGAGCCGCCGAACCCGACGATGGATATCACGCCGGGCTTCCCCGGCCCGGTCTGCTGCAACAAGATGTCTACAAGCTCCTGCTTTGGCTCGTCGATGCCCACGGGGTCGGTCTCCGCCCCCGTGTCCGCGGCCGGCGGAGAAGCTCCGGCGGAGGATCCGTTGACGGCTTGGTAGTTGACCCTTCGGTCGTGGGCGTCCTTGAGCCTGCTCCGGAGCTTGTGGATCTCCGCCGCGAACCGGGATCTGGCGCTGGTGGCCGCCTTCTTGACGCGGCGGAGGACGGACGCGGCCTCACCCTGACCCTGGCAGGCCACGCAGGGGCAGGGCAGGAACCGGTCTATGCAATCCTCGATGTCGTGCGCCAGATCACGCATCTCCTCCATGGATATGCGCGAGGAGCTGCTCGCCGGATCCCGCCCTGCCGCCATCGCCATGTGGCTGTCCCTGGCGCTGGAGATCATGTCGAGCTCGGTCCGGATGAAGCGGATGTCGTCCTTGAGGCCCCTCGACAGCTTGTGCTTCTCGCTCAGCAGCGCCACGAGCTTCAGTACAACCTCCTTGGTCAGAGCGCTCGCCACCGCAGCCTCCATCCCCTCCCTCCCTCCCTCCCTCCCACTCCCACGACGGCGACCGTAGCAGTGGCTGGGATTTGGCCTTGCCTATATAAGCGTCGTCCGCTGCCGCGACCAACAGGACGGGAGTACGACGAGCTGTGCGGTGCAGGAGTGGCTGCTTTGCTTCCTCACTTCCTCTTCCTCGCCGTGGCGATCCTGCTGTTTTTTTATCGGGCGATCGTAGGGCCTGCTTGGTTCTTTGCCACACTTTGCCGCACCTAAGGCAAGAATTGACCAAATTAAGCGGGTGTTTTATTTTAGCCACACCTAAGTCAAATTTTTTTTATGAGAAGTGAACTTCACATGTTATAGACACAAAAAGTGTGGCAAGATTACTTTAGTCAAGTCAAAATGTGGCTAACAATTTGAGCAACTTAAGTAAGGCAAATGTAACAAAAATAATGTGGCAATATATGGCAAAGATAGTCACAATCCAAACAGCCCCCCTGATGTTTCGTTTTAGGGTCGTGCTACAATCGGCCGACGGATCTTTATAAAATATTGGCCGGGAGGCGGGCCATCACATCATTTGTTACATAACTTTTACAATAAAAATGATGTTGCAGAAATCTTTATAACAGAGATTGTGTTATAGCAAACTTTTACAACAAAGATCATGTTGCGAAAACGTCATCGTGTCATTCACCGCCGTCATTTGCAACAATGTCATTTGTCGTGGTACTAAGTCTGACAGTAAGAATAGGGGGTACGTAGGAGGAGGCAAGGTCCTAGCTACGGTGAGGTTGTGCACGCAAGGTTTACGAGTTCAGGCCCTTCTCGGAGGAAGTAATAGCCCTACGTCTCGGTGCCCGGAGGCTAGTCGACTGGATTATGCGTGAGAGTTACAGGGGGTGCGAACCCTTGTCCCAGAGGAGGGGGGTGGCTTATATAGAGTGCGCCAGGACCCCAGCCATCCCCCGTTACATAGGGTTCAATGTGGGTTAAGACAGGGGCGTTACTGATAACGCCAGGTATTAATGATCTTAATGACTACGGAGTGAACGCCTGACCGTGGATATCTTGAGGTGTCTTTAGATCTTCTCTACTTCGAGTGTTTCTTCATATGGTCGAGTGATTATATCCTTGTCGAGTGGAATTGGGGTATCCGAGTGGGATAGCTGGTCGAATGGATCGTGCTCCAAGATGTTTCAGTCGGTATCTTCTGTTGCACATTGAATGTCCTTGACTCTAGGGTAGTATCCTTGGATAGGGCGTCCAGGGTAGGCCTATGACCCTACCCTAGGTACATATCATCGTCATTAGCCCTGAATGGATTGAGGCCCGAGTGAAGAAGGGTTGAAGTTTGCTCCGACTCGATTCCATGCTTCGGAGGCATTTCACAGGGGTCCTGGAATCATGCTGAAGCTTCAACCTTGTTTCAGTCGCCTTGATCGATTCAGAGGTCGTCGAGTGAATTATGTTGATAATCTTCGAGTGAGTTATAGCGCAAAATCTTCGGCGCGATTGGTTTCTCTGCGGTTCTCGGATCTCATGGGATTCGAAATTTTGGAGAAGCGCGCGGGACGGAGCGTGCCGTAGTAATCGGAGCGAATAGACAGGGACGCCTCAATCCCCGCGCCGCCTTTTTCACCACGTATTGGGTGAGCGACTGTTGCGGGATATGGCAGGATTACTCGGGCCCACACGTCAGCCACTCGGAAGTGGTCTCATAAATAGCGCTCGGGCCGATGCAATGCACAGTGCGCCTCAATCGATCTCTTTCTCCTTTGTTTCTCCACCACATCCTCCTCTGCTCTCGCCGTCTCCGCTCGGCCCGTGCGCACTCCGCCGCCATGGTGAAGGACAAGAAGGCAGCCTTGGAGCGCTCGAAGAAGGCGGCGACGGCGGTGAAGGGCAAGAAGACGGCTCAGGGGTCGTCGTCACGGTCTGGTCTGCCGCCTGGATGGATCCAGGGGGACTGGATCCGCTCCACGATCTTGAAAGAAGACTTGGAGGATCTGGCCAGTGCGGGCTTGATTGCTCACGGGTCTTGGAGGCTGCCGGGGAACGAGACTGAACCCAGCTGCGCGAGGGTGAGTGCGTCCTCCTTGCTACCCATGTCGACCGTGGTTTCTCTCTGCCTCCACATCCATTTCTCCGGGGTTTCTTGAACTTTTCCGGTGCCCAGATTCATCACTTCTCCCCCAACACAATCACATATCTTGCTGCGTACATCTCATTGTGCGAAAACTTCGGGCTGCCAACCGCACTGGGGCCTATTCAAACACATCTTCACCTGCCGTTCCCAAACCATGAAGAAAGCAAATCCGACTGACGAAAAGACGCACGTGATCCAAATGTGGGGGTTTAGGGATTCAGATGAGGGGTAGAAGCACTTTTCCTCCTATGAACCTTCTCGAGTCAGTCAGGGGATGGCAGTCGACCTGGTTCTACTGCCAAGATGTTTCGACTCCTGGTCACTCGACCGGTCTTCCCCCTTTCACTATGGAGCGAGTCCGCCAACCTTCCTCATTGACTGTGGCCTCAGAGGAGAAAGGCGAGGTGTCTCTGCTAGTCGACCAGGTCGTTAAGTTAGTCCGTGAGGGAGTGACTGGAATGGATTTGTTGGAAGTGTTCCTCAGTCGACGCATCCAGCCTCTCCAAGCCCGTGATCAGCCGATGTGGATGTACTCGGGCACCGACGACACCACTCGGGTCCACCCGGAGGAGGTCACCGAGGAGACGGTGGCGCAGTGGTTGCGGAGCATCACCGGGAACAAAGATAACCCCGGGGGGTCCAGGAGAGCTCTGCCATTTGACGCCGACCATGAGCCGGAAAAGGTCAGGTCCTTATTACCGAGTGTTTTCTTATCCTGATCTGCAATTGCTCTTGAATCCAACTGATGTTTGTTCAAATCACTTCTTGCAGATTTACACCGAGATATACTCGATGCCAAACGGGGAGTAGTTCCAAGAAGGAGGGGAGAGCGCAAGCGAGAGTGCCGACTGGCAATCTGAAGACGACTCTGACAGCAGTGAGGAGGTCGACTCGCCGCCCCGCTCTGAGCGTCGCTCCAAGCAGTCGCAAGATCCCGCGGGTGGGCGTGGCAAAGCAGCTTCGCCAAGTATGCAAGTTCCAAAGCGCACTCGGACGCTCACTCCCGAGCCATCAGAGAAGGCTCCAAATCAGGCCAGAGTTGCCGCGCCCAAACCTCGGAAGGCCCTGCCTAGGATCAAGGTGGATGTGCCTGTCGCCTCAACGTGAGTGTTACCTCTCTTTGTGTTTATTTCGATTGTGAACTTCCTTTCTTGTTTGACCGAGTGGAGTTGGGAACTTTCAGTGCTGCTACTTCTGGAACATCCATGGACATTGACAACAGACGTGGCCACTTCCCGGGCAGGTATAACTCCACAGCCATGTTCTTACTCCACCAACTGTTCTGATGGTCGACTGAACTCTTACGGTCGAGTGTTTTGCAGCACCAACAAATGTTATCCAGCTTCCAGACGATGATGATGACGAAGAAGTGCCGCAAAAGAACACATGGAGAAGAAGCAAGGCTCTGAGCAAGAAGGTGCCTGCCAGCAAAGTGCCTCACTCGACATCAGCATCAGAACCAGTCGCTCATCAACTTGGTGATCTAGTTCGGACTTCTGTTTCTTTTGCTAACCCTTTGTCGACTGACCAGCCTTCAGCGTCGACTGCTCAAGCCCCTGCTCTGACTGTGCAACTTCAAACTTCGTGTGACGCCCCCGATTTGACCGTACACTAATCATACACGCAAACGTGTATGATCAAGATCAGGGACTCACGGGAAGATATCACAACACAACTCTAAAAATAAAATAAGTCATACAAGCATCATAATACAAGCCAGGGGCCTCGAGGGCTTGAATACAAGTGCTCGATCATAGACGAGTCAGCGGAAGCAACAATATCTGAGTACAAACATAAGTTAAACAAGTTGCCATAAGATGGCTAGCACAAACTGGGATACAGATCGAAAGAGGCGTATGCCTCCTGCCTGGGATCCTCCTAAACTATTCCTGGTCATCGTCAGCGGCCTGCACGTAGTAGTAGACACCTCCGGTGTAGTAGGAGTCGTCGTCGACGGTGGCGTCTGGCTCCAGGGCTCCAGCATCTGGTTGCGACAACCAGGTAGAAGGGAAAGGGGGAAAAGAGGGAGAAAAGCAACCGTGAGTACTCATCCAAAGTACTCGCAAGCAAGGAGCTACACTACATATGCATGGGTATATGTGTAAAGGGCCATATCGGTGGACTGAACTGTAGAATGCCAGAATAAGAGGGGGATAGCTAATCCCGTCGAAGACTACGCTTTAGGCCACCTGCATCTTGCAGCATGTAGAAGAGAGTAGATGGTAAGTTCACCAAGTAGCATCGCATAGCATAAACCTACCCGGCGATCCCCTCCTCGCCGCCCTATTAGAGAGCGATCACTGGGTTATATCTGGCACTTGGAAGGGTGTGTTTTATTAAGTATCCGGTTCTAGTTGTCATAAGGTCAAGGTACAACTCCGGGTCATCCTTTTACCGAGGGACATGGCTATTCGAATAGATAGACTTCCCTGCAGGGGTGCACCACATAACCCAACACGCTCGATCCCATTTGGCCGGACACACTTTTCTGGGTCATGCCCGGCCGCGAAAGATCAACACGTCGCAGCCCCACCTAGGCACAACAGAGAGGTCAGCACGCCGGTATAAATCCTATGCGCGCAGGGGTTTGGGCCCATCGCCCATTGCACACCTGCACGTTGCGTACACGACCAGAGAGCAGACCTAGCAACCTCCATTTCAAAGGAAGTTGCGTTACGCGGTCCAACCCGGCGCGCGCCGCTCAGTCGCTGACATCACGAAGGCTTCGGCTGATACCACGACGTCGAGTGCCCATATCTTTCCCACGTAGTTGGTTAGTGCGTATAGACCAAATGGCTAGACTCAGATCAAATACCAAGAACTCGTTAAGCATGTTATTTTGAAGTAACCGCGGACGCCGACCAGGGCCAGGCCCACCTCTCACCTAGGTAGTCTCAACCTGCCCTGTCGCTCCGCCACAAAGATCCGCCCAGAGGGCCGTCGGGACAAAGGTCCTTTCAGCCCCCAATCCGTGAATCACTCGCGGGTACTCCTTGAGCCGACCCGACTTTAGTCACCACATGTATCATGTATAAAGTATATAAGTATATACCCATGATCACCTCCCAAGTGATCACGGCCCGATAGTATAGCACAGCAGACGGACAAGAATGTAGGGCCACAGATGGAAAACTAGCATCCTATACTAAGCATGTAGGAATGCAGGTAAAGGTAACAACAGTAGTAGCAAGGACAGGCTATGCATCAAGATAGGATTAACGGAAAGCAGTAACATGCTACACTACTCTAATGCAAGCAGTAGAGAGTAGAATAGGCGATATCTGGTGATCAAGGGAGGGGGGGCTTGCCTGGTTGCTCTGGCAAGAAGGAGGGGTCGTCAACAGCGTAGTCGGTCGGGGCACCAGTAGCGGCGTCGGTCTCGTAGTCTACCGGAGAGAAGAGGGGGAAGAAACAATGAATACAATGCAAACAGATGCATAACGATGCATAACAAAGCAAACAGCAGTGTTAGGTGTGCCCTAACGTGGTAAGAGGTGATACCGGCGAAGGGGGGAAACATCCGGGAAAGTATCCCCGGTGTTTCGCATTTTCGGACAGATGAACCGGAGGGGGAAAGTTGCGAGTTCGATATGTTAGGGATGTGTGGCGGACGAACGGGCTGCGTATTCGGATTCGTCTCGTCGTTCTGAGCAACTTTCATGTACAAAGTTTTTTCATCCGAGCTACGGTTTATTTTTTATGATTTTTCAAACTTTAAACAATATTATGGAATTCCTGAAAATTGGCTAAGTCTGAGAATTGTTCAGTTTTTTTTTTAAACTTCACTTGGCTGTTTTCCAAAGGCTATAACTAATGTTATGTAGATCTAATGAAGACACTACATATAAGTGTTTTACTCTACATCAACAGCACTACAAGGCCATGCCATTAGATAGCCTGAACAGCTTCTGTAACAGGTCCATTTACAGCTCTGAAGTAGTTAAGACAGTAAATCTGTTTTTCAGTTTTCTCTCTTAACATAACATAGACTTTTGTCATTTTTATAGGAATTAATCCATGCCGTATTTGAATTTGGTCCAATGGAATAATTTGGAGGTTGTCATGTGTACTCCCAACACAAATTAATTTCAACGAAGTTAGACTTTGTTTGACCATAGTTTTGTTGCCAACCAGAGAGCTAAGAAGGTAGAAATAGCAAAAGCTAGCCAGCGCTACAGTAACATTCAGTTACTGTAGCAGCGGCAGGAGCAGTACGCGGCGGCAGCGGCAACGGCAGACGGTCAGCAGCAGCGACGGCCGCGGTCGCGGGGCACCGACAGCGGGCAAGGGCGGCGGCAGCGGGCAAGGGCGGGCGACAGCGGGTGCGGGCGCGCACGCGCGGGCATGCAAGCGGGCACAGAGGCGCGCGGGGGTGCAGGGGAGCGCCCATGCGACGGCTCGGCGCAGGAGGACGCGGGCTTCAGTGAACTCAAGGCACGGCCACCAAATCGCGGGGACGGCGCTACAACGTGATTAACAGAGGGGGAGACAAGGGGAATCGACGCTGCTCACCAAGGGAGGGTTGACGGCGAGCTCGGATCGGTCGGGGGCGTGCCGGAGCATGGATCCGCGGCGGGGCATCGGTGGCGACTGCCGATGAAGATGAGGACGACGGCGACGATGGGGCGGCTCCAGGCTCGATCCCATGGGTGTAGACGACGAAGGGGAGGATGACGGAGCGGATGGACACCTCCCTACAACGCGGGGTCGACAGAGGGCGCGCGTACGACGGCAACCATGGCGTCGGCGGCTCGGTGCAGGGAGGGGAGGAGAGGAGCGGCTCGGGAAAGGGGAAAACGAGGCAAGTGGGGGAGCTAGGGTTTGTGGAGAGGGGGCGCCGGGGTTGTGTAGGGTGAGGGGGAGTCGTGGATGCGCGCCACGGTGCCATGGTGTAGGTGGATGTGCTCCACGCAACCCCCTACTACAGGTTGAAGGTAACCCAAGTGGGCTGGGCCTTCCAGTCCCACTTGGACCCTTTTCTTCTTCTACTTCTTTTCTTTGTTTTGTTTCATTTTCTATTTCCTTTTTCTATCACTGTCTCCTATTTATTTGAGGCACTAAATAATTTTAGTAAGAAATGAAACCTAGCACATAATTGCAATGTCGTGTTATGATGATGCTCACAAACTTTTTGGAGGCAATCTGAATTAAATAAATAATTGTTTATTTTAAAAAAGTCATTTTAATTGCCGATGGACCATTTATTATTTTCTTAGGAATTAATTGGTGGGTCAAATAATGTTGGGTTCAACATGACAATGACCAGGTGAAATTTATAGAAGATTCTGAACATTTTAGTTTTTTTTAAGAAATAATTTATCTTAATTTAGGTTAAATTTGAATTCTGAACCGGTTTTGAACTAACGCGAGATTAACAACAGTAACCGAGGTGATGTGGCATCATTAGCAGAGGTTCACTGTAGCTTAATTATCCGGGCGTCACAAATCTCCTCCACTACAAGAAATCTCGTCCCGAGATTTAAGAGGTAGAGTAAGGGGAAAAAGTTTGGTTCCAAAATTCTAACGAATCTTCTTGGTCTTGGTAGCTCTTCTCAAAGAGGTCGATCCATAGCATTGATGTCTTCATTCCTATGCATCAGTGCATCCCGATGAAGTTGTCGTCCTTCCTTCAGGATCTTCACCGTACTTACGAAAGGATAAGAGGGGAAAAACTCTATAAGGACGGATCCTAATAAAATTGAGCATCGGACGGTTAACTCAGGGGAAAAAGCATAAGTATCTCCCGAGTTGAGACTTAAGAAGATATCGAGAGCAAAGTAAGAAGGTACCATGAGAAGTTTCAAACGGATAGGCAATCGTTCGATGTCTGAAAGACCGTGCGAAAGGGGTCTAGAGCAACGAGATTGAGTATTGCGTCTGTTACCAGAATAGATCACTAGGACGGTGGCCCGTGAGTTTCATACGAAGCCAAGCATGAGGAATAACCTTGGGAGCAGTGATGTACAGGAGAGTCAGGTTTCAATCCTATGGAACTGTGGGTTATGGGCCCACCATGTGGGTTAAAAGTAGGAAGGGCGGTGACGTCTTGCACGATCATGTAAGCAAGGCATGTCAGAGGATAGTCTGTCGGTTATGTCGGCAACAACATCGATACCAAGGGCGAGGGACGAAGAGAACCATTTTCCTGCTCGTTGAACGAGGCGGACCAATAGGCAAAGTTCTAGTCCATTGGCGGTTACCGGGATGTCAGCAATAGTAGAAACAAGGTCTCACTGACAGAGTTGTACACCGAGGTGTTTACATATTATTACGGCTTAGATCATATAGATCACAAGAAAGGTTAAACAAACCAATGTAAAGGAAAATGTGATCATCAGATTAAATGGAACAATGGAAAAGAAAATGTGTTTAAACACATATTTCAGGGGTATATCCTTCCCAAGGACAAGCAGAGCATGATATCCATGACAGGATATAATGTAGAAAACTCTTTAGGTAAGGGGAGAGAAATTTCATGACATTACCCATACAGCGGTGTTTGGATAATTGAGCAGGAAACATTTAGCATTGTGCTTCAAATGTTCTTGTTGAAAATCGGAGTACCACAGACATGCTTAGAGATAGCATTGGCATGGTCTTCAAGCAAAGATCAGACTTTTGGATACACAAAGGATCCATCAGGAACAACTTATAGAATAAGTCTTACAATTTTCTCATGGAAGAATGATTAACCTTGCTAAAAAGGAAACTATAACAATAGTTCCTCCGGACAGGTGTGCTAGGCATGACATCACCTTGTTATAACTCTTGGGAATATGTTCCAACCATCATATCTGACCGAGATTCAGATCTGATTGGTGTTACGATACCTCAGACTCAGGATGCCTGGGAAGAAAAGGTGCAACACAAATTGACGAGATGTCATTGTAAGATTCTCGGGAAATGAACTATGGAAGCGAGTTCCAAAACAATAGTTCATCATTTAACCAAGGAGAGGACGATGAGGTGGCTGATGGACTCAGCGACAATTCCTGAAGATTTCCAAAAGGATGGATTTCCACAATTATGTGAACAAGGGGGTAACATTTGTCAGATCAAATGATATAATTATGTATGCTCGAGGAAAACATACACAATTAAACATTGGTTGAAAGGTGCACCCAAAATATGGGCTTAGGTAGCATGATCAATGTTTAGAATGGTGATTCGATAACCAAGGGTCTAAGAATGAAATGTCGACCATTAACTTCAAAGCAATAGGGTTGCTAGAAGTTTTAAATTCACACATCATAGTTCAATTGTCGTTTTTTTATTGGCCAGAAACAACACGGGGACCAAGGAATGAACGGAGATGGCAAGAAGTATCACTTGTATCAAGAATTTATAAGAGGTGGTGAAACTCTCACGACATGCTTGTCATAAAAGATGATAATACTTAAAGGTAAGGAAGAACAAATGCTGGATAGCAAGCAACTCAAGGTATAACACAAAACACGAACAATTTTGTGTTGAACGAAAGGCAATAAACTGATCGATGATAAAACAAATCATCGAGGGCAAGGATGGTATTTCTCATCATGAATTCAATTGATATCCAGGAAGGTGTCAAGATGTTGATAATGATCATGACAATTTTTGTCGAGAGGCTCCACGAAGAAGCAATCGAACAACGACTGCGTCAAACAAAAGGACTGCTGCAACGAAAGATTATTGGATCCACGGATACGACACCAACTCGGAATCATGCTTGATGTTCGAGGTGAACGATAAGACGAGGAAGACTGACGTAAGCTTAGCTCAGCGTCGAAAGTTGTGCTTCGGGAATAAGGGCCAGGTAGCACAATTACAATCATTACGATAATGATATAGTCAAATAGGCTAGGAATGATGTGATCGAGTATTAAATTTGTAGGCAATGAAGAGTTCTAATACTTGTTGAATCGCGATGCGAACTCGATTCAATTATCGGTGTCTTTGAGTGTTTAATAACTCAGAGCCCGTGAAAATTTTGAATCAGTGAGAATGCAGTACTTGAAGAAGAACTCATAAGAAGTTATGTAGTTCCGTGATAATCTCGAGATACCAGGGGGGTAATACTCGACGATAGACCAAAGTAGAGGTTGGGGTAGGGTATTGCCCTGCAGAAGACAAGTGCTTAAACTTGCACGAGAAATGGTATTTAAAGGAGAACATGGTCGGAACCACGATTGCAAAAGGTCGGATCCCAGATATAAGAACTTATACCAAGGGAATAATTAATTTAAGAAAAGCTTTAATGATAAGATCTACATCGTGTCCATGGGCATGAACACAAAGTTCAAGGTCGACTCCCACTTCTTCAATGCATAACATCTCATTCACTTCTCTGGATAAAAATGATTTTAGTGTCAAAACCTACCTGGTAAATTACCAGAGGAGTATGACCCGTGAAAACTTTCGAGTTTACACAGATTAAGGAAGGCATAGGTTCAACCCATCGGGGCTTCCTTGAACATATACCATGAACTACAGGAGTAATAACACAAGCTCAAAAGTAGAGCATGGTTGACAAAAGTAGATGATACAATTTACCAAAGGCATTATGTATCAGGTAAAGAACTCACAAGAATTTTGGTTGTGAAGGACACTGTCGGATAATAACCCGACAGTGGGTATGGCGGTCCACAACGGGGCTAATGTGAGTATTGGTACTCAATAAGAGGAAGAAGGAATGCTAAGGCATCAGATTATAGAAACAACTGACTAATTCAAAGCCTAATGCAAAGAAATTTTATGATTTCCAAATCAAGGGATCAGAAGCAATCGTTCTGATCGAAAATGAATAAATTCAATAGACTTAGAAGCACAACCGATCAAGGCATTGATTGGTCAAGGACCAGATCATATCCAAATCACGTCTGAGCCGGAAGGATAATCCTAGGATTCGATTGATGATTGTGAACATTCACAACTTATTGAATCAATGGACTCAAAAATGATAGTGACAAAGGGTGCCAATAAGATTACTATACTTATGGGATTAACCATAATGCAAGCAAGCAAGAATTTCAAGACAACAGGCTGTTGAGGATTTTGAAAGATCAAATAATATTTTGAAGGCTTATGTGAAACACCTGAACAACAGAGAATGAGCGGGTACTCGATAAGTGCAAGGAATTATCCGTAGGGGTATTCTTGTGGCAAAGAACTGTAAGGCAGTAAGCTCAAGGGGTTCTCGGAACAACGGAGAGTAGTTCGTTGCACCTTGTAATAACAAGATCAATGGGATTGAATGTAAGAATGGCAGGTGTATGTAGTTATTCATAAGGATATAACAGTGGTAGGGAATTTGCAAAGGCGGTGGGCACAAGTGTCTCGGGAGAACATCGTAGAGTATCTTCGAAATTTTCTGGCGCAGTAGGTGATCATCTGTGATAAGGGGCTCTCCGGGAGAAAGTAGTTACGAGAACCTAGAGTCGGATTTAGTAAAATCATTTAACCCGAATAGAGGAGAGATCAGAGTCCCAGAGTATAGATGAGAAGTAAAAGATCCTAATACCACCCAAATGGCAACATGGGCCCGTAAGACACACAGCCATGTTACTAAAAGTTTTGTGATGTCTAGACTCGACTTCGGCCAAGGAGTGTGGAAGGGGGATTCCTACAGGCAGTCGGCTCTGATACCAACTTGTGACGCCCCCGATTTGACCGTACACTAATCATACACGCAAATGTGTACGATCAAGATCAGGGACTCACGGGAAGATATCACAACACAACTCTAAAAATAAAATAAGTCATACAGGCATCATAATACAAACCAGGGGCCTCGAGGGCTCGAATACAAGTGCTCGATCATAGACGAGTCAGCGGAAGCAACAATATCTGAGTACAGACATAAGTTAAACAAGTTGCCATAAGATGGCTAGCACAAACTGGGATACAGATCGAAAGAGGCGTAGGCCTCCCGCCTGGGATCCTCCTAAACTACTCCTGGTTGTCGTCAGCGGCCTGCACGTAGTAGTAGACACCTCCGGTGTAGTAGGAGTCGTCGTCGACGGTGGCGTCTGGCTCCTGGGCTCCAGCATCTGGTTGCGACAACCAGGTAGAAGGGAAAGGGGGAAAAGAGGGAGAAAAGCAACCGTGAGTACTCATCCAAAGTACTCGCAAGCAAGGAGCTACACTACATATGCATGGGTATATGTGTAAAGGGCCATATCGATGGACTGAACTGTAGAATGCCAGAATAAGAGGGGGATAGCTAATCCTGTCGAAGAATACGCTTCAGGCCACCTCCATCTTGCATCATGTAGAAGAGAGTAGATCGTAAGTTCACCAAGTAGCATCGCATAGCATAAACCTACCCGGCGATCCCCTCCTCATCGCCCTGTTAGAGAGGGATCACCGGGTTATATCTGGCACTTGGAAGGGTGTGTTTTATTAAGTATCCGGTTCTAGTTGTCATAAGGTCAAGGTACAACTCCGGGTCGTCCTTTTACCGAGGGACACGACTATTCGAATAGATAAACTTCCCTGCAGGGGTGCACCACACAACCCAACACGCTCGATCCCATTTGGCCGGACACACTTTTCTGGGTCATGCCCGGCCGTCGAAGATCAACACGTCGCAGCCCCACCGCCGGTCTAAATCCTATGCGCGCAGGGGTCTGGGCCCATCGCCCATTGCACACCTGCACGTTGCGTACGCGGCCGGAGAGCAGACCTAGCAACCTCCATTTTAAAGGAAGTTGCGTTACGCGGTCCAACCCGGCGCGCGCCGCTCAGTTGCTGACGTCATGAAGGCTTCGGCTGATACCACGACGTCGAGTGCCCATATCTTTCCCACGTAGTTGGTTAGTGCGTATAGACCAAATGGCCAGACTCAGATCAAATACCAAGAACTTGTTAAGCGTGTTATTTTGAAGTAACCGCGGACGCCGACCAGGGCCAGGCCCACCTCTCACCTAGGTAGTCTCAACCTGCCCTGTCGCTCCGCCACAAAGATCCACCCAGAGGGCCGTCGGGACAAAGGTCCTTTCAGCCCCCAATCCGTGAATCACTCGCGGGTACTCCTCGAGCCGACCCGACTTTAGTCACCACATGTATCATGTATAAAGTATATAAGTATATACCCGTGATCACCTCCCAAGTGATCACGGCCCGATAGTATAGCACAGCAGACGGACAAGAATGTAGGGCCACAGTGGAAAACTAGCATCCTATACTAAGCATGTAGGAATACAGGTAAAGGTAACAACAGTAGTAGCAAGGACAGGCTATGCATCAGGATAGGATTAACGGAAAGCAGTAACATGCTACACTACTCTAATGCAAGCAGTAGAGAGTAGAATAGGCGATATCTGGTGATCAGGGGGGGGGCTTTGCCTGGTTGCTCCGGCAAGAAGGAGGGGTCGTCAACAGCGTAGTCGGTCGGGGCACCAGTAGCGGCGTCGGTCTCGTAGTCTACCGGAGAGAAGAGGGGGAAGAAACAATGAATACAATGCAAACAGATGCATAACGATGCATGACAAAGCAAACAGCGGTGTTAGGTGTGCCCTAACGCGGTAAGAGGTGATACCGGCGAAGGGGGGAAACATCCGAGAAAGTATCCCCGGTGTTTCGCGTTTTCGGACAGATGAACTGGAGGGGGAAAGTTGCGAGTTCGATATGTTAGGGATGTGTGGCGGACGAACGAGCTGCGTATTCGGATTCGTCTCGTCGTTCTGAGAAACTTTCATGTACAAAGTTTTTTCATCCGAGCTACGGTTTATTTTCTATGATTTTTCAAAGTTTAAACAATATTATGGAATTCCTGAAAATTGGCTAAGTCTGAGAATTGTTCAGTTTTTTTTTGAAACTTCACTTGGCTGTTTTCCAAAGGCTATAACTAATGTTATGTAGATCTAATGAAGACACTACATATAAGTGTTTTACTCTACATCAACAGCACTACAAGGCCATGCCAATAGATAGCCTGAACAGCTTCTGTAACAGGTCCATTTACAGCTCTGAAGTAGTTAAGACAGTAAATCTGTTTTTCAGTTTTCTCTCTTAACATAACATAGACTTTTGTCATTTTTATAGGAATTAATCCATGCCGTATTTGAATTTGGTCCAATGGAATAATTTGGAGGTTGTCATGTGTACTCCCAACACAAATTAATTTCAACGAAGTTAGACTTTGTTTGACCATAGTTTTTTTTGCCATCCAGAGAGCTAAGAAGGTAGAAATAGCAAAAGCTAGCCAGCGCTAAGTAACATTCAGTTACTGTAGCAGGGGCTGCAGAGCAGCCAAACGGAGCGGCAGGAGCGGTACGCGGCGGCAGCGGCAACGGCAGACGGTCAGCAGCAGCGACGGCCGCGGTCGCGGGGCACCGACAGCGGGCAAGGGCAGGCGACAGCCGGTGCGGGCGCGCACGCACGGGCACGCAAGCGGGCACAGAGGCGCGCGGGGGTGCAGGGGAGCGCCCAGGTGATGGCTCGTCGCGGGAGGACGCGGGCTTCAGAGAACTCAAGGCACGGCGACCAAATCGCGGGGACGGCGCTACAACGCGATTAACAGAGGGGGAGACAAGGGGAATCGACGCTGCTCACCAAGGGAGGGTTGACGGCGAGCTCAGATCGGTCGGGGGCGTGCCGGAGCATTGATCCGCGGCGGGGCATCGGTGGCGACCGCCGATGAAGACGAGGACAACGGCGACGATGGGGCGGCTCCAGGCTCTATCCCATGGGTGTAGACGACGAAGGGGAGGATGACGGAGCGGATGGGCACCTCCCTACAGCGCGGGGTCGACGGAGGGCGCGCGTACGACGACAACCATGGCGCCGGCGGCTCGGTGCAGGGAGGGGAGGAGAGGAGCGGCTCGGGAAAGGGGAAAACGAGGCAAGTGGGGGAGCTAGGGTTTGTGGAGAGGGGGCGTCGGGGCTGTGTAGGGCGAGGGGGAGTCGTGGATGCGCGCCACGGCGCCATGGTGTAGGTGGATGTGCTCCACGCAACCCCCTGCTACAGGTTGAAGGTAACCCAAGTGGGTTGGGCCTTCCAGTCCCACTTGGACCCTTTTCTTCTTCTACTTCTTTTCTTTGTTTTGTTTCATTTTCTATTTCCTTTTTCTATCACTGTCTCCTATTTATTTGAGGCACTAAATAATTTTAGTAAGATATGAAACCTAGCACATAATTGCAATGTCGTGTTATGATGATGCTCACAAACTTTTTGGAGGCAATGTGAATTAAATAAATAATTGTTTATTTTAAAAAAGTCATTTTAATTGCTGATGGACCATTTATTATCTTCTTAGGAATTAATTGGTGGGTCAAATAATGTTGGGTTCAACATGACAATGACCAGGTGAAATTTATAGAATATTCTGAACATTTTAGTTTTATTTTTTTGAAGAAATAATTTATCTTAATTTAGGTTTAATTTGAATTTTGAACCGGTTTTGAACTAACGCGAGATTAACAACAGTAACCGAGGTGACGTGGCATCATTAGCAGAGGTTCACTGTAGCTTAATTATCCGGGCGTCACACTTTGGCTCCTCCAGCTACCTCGTTCATTCCACCAAGCCCTCTTTTTGTTGCTCATCATGTCCCAGAGGACCAAGTAGGTGCTGCCAAGGAAGCCATGATCCAAGCGGGCTTAATGATGGACCGAATGAAGGTAGTGTATGAAACCAGTAAGGCCGCCTATGATGCCAGTTCTGCTCTTCAAACCAACGTCCGAGTAAGTGGGATTGTAAGTTGATTTCCGAGTCGGCTTTCATCTTGATCTTTGCTCTGTTAGGATATGCTACTTGAGAACTGCTGGTTTATTATTCATAAGATGTCCGTGGATGAGCTTGCATCTATCATGAGTTTGCATCTTGTATCTGTACACCCACTGGTTGTTTCTCTTCTGCTTTGTGGCTCTTCCACTTGAGCCGACCAGTGGGGGCACGCCGAGTGCACCCACTGGGTGTAGTCCCCGAGACCGCCGTTGAATGTTTGATTCGACGGGGGTCTTTTGCAAAATGTTTGTTTGTAGCACTTCCACTCGGTCTAGGCAGGTCGTGCCGAGTGGGAATTGAACCAGTGGGGGCACGCTAAGTGCACCCACTGGGTGTAGTTCCTGAGACCGCGGTCGACTACGGGCAGTCGACGGTGGTCTGAGAACAAATGTTGTTGTTTTTTTTGCTCCTTGCACTCGTGCTGGGTGATACGTCTCCAACGTATCTATAATTTTTGATTGTTCCATGCTGTTATGTTATCAATCTTGGATGTTTTATAATCATTTATAGTCATTTTATATCATTTTTTGGCACTAACCTATTGACATAGTGCCAAGTGCTAGTTGTTGTTTTCTGCATGTTTTTTACATCGCGGGAAATCAATATCAGACGGAGTCCAAATGCCACGAAACTTTACGGAGATATTTTATGGACCAGAAGACACGTAATGGGCCCTGGCTGCGCCTGGGGGGTGCTCCGAGGAGAGCACAACTTACCAGGGCGCGCCAGGAGGCCCAGGCGCGCCCTGGTGGGTTGTGCCCACCTCGGGTGCCCCCGGACCGCCTCTTTGCTCTATAAATACCCCAATATTCCAGAAACCCTAGGGGAGTCGATGAAATATTGATCCAGCCACCGCAGAGTCCAGAACCACCAGATCCAATCTAGACACCATCTCGGATGGGGTTCACCACCTCCATTGGTACCTGTCCGATGATGCGTGAGTAGTTCTTTGTAAACCTTCGGGTCCGTAGTTAGTAGCTAGATGGCTTCCTCTCTCTCGCTGAATTCTCAATACAATGGTCTCTTGGAGATCCATATGATGTAACTCTTTTTGCGATGTGTTTGTTGGGATCTGATGAACTTTGAGTTTATGATCAGTTATATCTTTTTATATCCATGAAAGTATTTGAGTTTCTTTGATCTCTTATATGCATGATTGCTTATAGCCTTGTATTACTTCTCCGATATTTGGGTTTTGTTTGGCCAACTTGATCTATTTATCTTGCAATGGGAAGAGGTGCTTTGTAGTGGGTTTGATCTTACGGTGCTTGATCCCAGTGACAGAAGGGGAACCGACACGTATGTATCGTTGCTACCAAGGATAAAACGATGGGGTCTATCTCTACATAGATAGATCTTGTCTACATCATGTCATCGTTCTTATTGCATTACTCCAGTTTTCCATGAACTTAATACACTAGATGCATGTTGGATAGCGGTCGATGTGTGGAGTAATAGTAGTAGATGCAGGCAGGAGTCGGTCTACTAATCTTGGACGTGATGCCTATATAATGACCATTGCCTGGATATCGTCATGATTATTTAAGTTCTATCAATTTCCCAACAGTAATTCGTTTACCCACCGTTTGCTATTTTTCTCGAGAGAAGCCACTAGTGAAACCTACGCCCCCCGGGTCTTCTTTCTCATAAATTTGCCTTTGCGATCTACTTTTCCTTTGCATTTATTTTCAGATCTATTAAACCAAAAATACAAAAATATCTTGCTGCGTTTTAATTCTATTTATTTTATTTGGCGTTCGATCTATCAATCTACTACAATTTTCTCACGTCCGTTTTGCCTATCTTGAGGCGCCGTACCCAGGAAGGGATTGACAACCCCTTTAACACGTAGGGTTGCGAGAAGTTGATATTTCTGTGCAGGTGTTGTTTACGTTGTGTTGCTTGGTTCTCCTACTGGTTTGATAACCTTGGTTTCATCACTGGGGGAAATACCTACCATCGCTGTGCTGCATCATCTCTTCCTCTTTGGGGAAATACCGACGTAGTTCTAGCAGACAGGAACTTTCTGGCGCCACTGCTAGGGAGTCATCAAAAGGAATTTCTGGCGCCGTTGCCGGGGAGGATCTTCAACATATACCAGGTTCCTCATCACAAATCTCATCTCCTCGCAATTTACATTATTTTCCATTTGCCTCTCGTTTTCCTCTCCTCCACTTCACAAAAATTCGCCGCTTTATTCGCCCTCTTTTTCGTTCGCCTTTTTCTTGCCAGATCTCTTGTTTGCTTGTGTGACCATGTGTCTTCTATTTGCTTGCATCTTCGCTTTCTAAAAAACTATTGATATGGATCCTCATCCACTAGCCAATCTTTTTAAGAGATCTAATTATTTTGAACCAGTTGCTAGTGATTTGAGTGTACTTGATTATCTTTATGAAGTTTTGCTTGAGATTCGTGAATCTGAAAATTTTGATGAAGAAATTTATGAAGTGATTCATGATAGCTCCTTGAATGAAAAGCATGATTGCAATGATTTTACTATAAATTCTATTAATGTCAATTGTGCTAATAATATGCAAAACCTCAAGCTTGGGAATGCTAATTTTGCTATGTTCACTACCTGTTGCAATGATCATGATTGGGGTGATTCTTCTTATGATCTTGAAAATTTATTTAAGCCTCATGACGAATATGTTATTTGCAATAATGTTGAAAGTGGGTTCAGAAGAGCGTCAACTTTAGGTAAAAATAACCCCACATATTTGGAGAGTATTCAATCTTATGAAATTTTTGATAAAGGTGGGTTTGGAGATGACTTTAGTTGATGTTAATCCCACTATCTTGGAAGATTATAAAACTTTTATGCATGTGGATCATGAAGAGAAAATTTTATATGATAGCTATATTGTTGAATTTGAGTTTGATCCTACATATTATGAGAGAGGAAAATATGGTTGTAGAAATTTTCATGTTACTAAGTTACCTCTCTTCATGTTGAGATTGTGTATGTTTTACTCTTCTTCCTTGCATATGCTAGTTTTTTCTTGCCTTGATAATTTTTTTACTTATAAAATGCCTATGCATAGGAAGTATGTTAGACTTAAATGTGTTCTTGGCATGATACATGATGCTCTCTTTGTGTTTCAATTATTATCTTTCATGTGAGCATCATTGAGATCTTATGCCTAGCTAGGGGCGTAATACTATAGCGCTTGTTGGGAGGCAACCCAATGAATAAAATTTATTTTTGCTCTTTGCTTTCTGTTCTTTAGTGTTTGCACAATTATGCTACTGTTATGATTGTGTTTTTTGTGTTTTAATTAGTGTTTGTGCCAAGTAAAGCCTTTAGGATCTTCTTGGGTGATAGTTGTTTGATCTTGCTGAAAAACAGAAACTTATGCAGTCACGAAACTAATTTTCATAAATCACATAAAAATCATTTTCCCCGATTCTTTTTGCTGAAGATTAATATACAAATTACCCTGGTCGTCCTTATTTTTTAGAATTTTTGGAGTTCCAGAAGTTTTCTAAATAGTCAGATTGCTACAGACTGTTCTGTTTTGACAGATTCTGTTTTCTTTGTGTTGTGTGCTTATTTTGATGGCTCTATGGTTTTCTTTGATGAGTTTTTGCCATAGAAAAGTTGGAATACAGTAGATATAATGCAAAAATAAAATATGAATTGGTTTGATACAGTACGTATAGTAGTGGTTTGCTTTCTTATACTAACGGATCTCACGAAGGTTTTGTTGAGTTTTGTGTGATTGAAGTTTTCATGTTTTGGGTTATCTTACGATGGATGAAGGAAGGATAGAAGAGCCTAAGCTTGGGGATGCCCCGGCATCCGAAGCTATTATCCAAAAATGAACAACCAACTAAGTTTGGGGATGCCCCCGAGTGGCATCCCCTCTTTCTTCCAACGACCATCGGTATTTTACTTGAAACTATATTTTTATTCGTCACATACTATGTGTTTTGCTTGGAGTGTCTTGTATGATATGAGTCTTTGTTTATTTTGTGTTTTAAGTCATCAATCCTTGCTGGACACACCTATTTGAGAGAGCCAAAATTATTTCATGACTTGTTAGAATTGCTCTCTATGCTTCTCTTAAATTTTTATGAGCTAAGGACTTGCTCTAGTGCTTCACTTATATCTTTTTGAGCACGGTGTGCTTTAGTTTTTTTGAAGAAATACTCTCTTCCTTCACTTAGATTTATTTGAGAGTTAGTAAAATTTTCAAGAAATTCTCTCTTTCTTCACTTAAATTATTTTGAGAGAAATAAATATCATGCTCATGATCTTCACTTACATTGTTTGAACTTATGAAAAGCAACACATGAAAATTAGTTCCAATGTGATAGAGATCCAAGAAGGATATAATAAAAACTTCCATGAAGATCATTGGACAAAATAAACTTGATTCTTAGTAATAGTTTTCAGATATGATTATGTGATATGTGTGTTGTACTGATGAGTAATTATGCTTTAGTAAGAATATTGGTGTTAAGGTTTGTGATTCCCTAAGCAAGTACGAAAGTCAATAGTCATGCAATGAAATTATATCCTACTTATGGTGCATTATTTGGTGTTAATTATGCTTAATGCTTTCTTATGAGATTATTCGTTTCTTGGTTGGTCGCTTCTCAATCTTTTGCTAGCCTTCATTCTGCACTAAGTATGATCTCTACTTGTGCATCCAAAATCCTTTAAACCAGTTTTGCCACATGAGTCCACTATATCTACCTATATGCGGTATTCTTTTGCCGTTCTAAGCAAATTTGCATGTGCCATCTCTAATTTTCAAAATGAACTTCTCTTTTGTGTGTTTGTTTCGCTCGCGGAGCGGTGAGGGGTGGCTAATATTTTCCATTCTGGATGCGTTATTCTCACGATGAGTGCTTATTCACTTGCCATTGCACGAGAGTAAGGCAAAGGTTTTAGGGATGCCCAGTCCCGAAATGCAAAAATTAGTTTACTTTATGTTGTCAAATAATAAATTCCTTGGAAAGTGTTGGTATGGAGGGCAACCGTGGATACGACTAGCCATGGAAAGTGAAAGTATGGTGGAAAAAGGAATAAACTTTATTTTCTGTTTGGGAAACGCCTATGATATATCTAGCATGGAAAGTGTTGGGAACTCTAAGTCGTTTTCGTTGGTGGGATGGATACACCTCCCAAAATGTTTTTATCTCTAAGTTTTTCGCTTTGAGCTCTGGCACCTCTACAAATCCCTACTTCGCTCTGCGAAGGGCCTTTCTTTTACTTTATGCAATTTTTATTTTGAAACTGAGTCTCCATCTTCTCTTATAAAATCACCAACTAGGAAGCAATATGATCGTGCTTAAGTAACTGGTGTAGCTAATATGTGAGTGTGTTTCATGAATGGATCAATGGTTGAGCATGACGGGCTAGGGATAACTTATTTTAGCATTGATATTTCGAAAGACATGGTTGCTTGTTGATATGCTTGAGTATTTAAATCATCATGTCAAAACTAGACTATTGCTTTGAATCACATACAAGTCCAAATATCCATGCTATAAAGAAAAAGAATATGATATGACATGTTAGGCAGCATTCACATCAAAAATTCTGTTTTTATCACTTACCTACTCGAGGACGAGTAGGAGTTAAGCTTGGGGATGCTGATACGTCTCCAACGTATCTATAATTTTTTATTGTTCCATGTTGTTATATTATCAATCTTGGATGTTTCATAATCATTTTATAGTCATTTTATATCATTTTTTGGTACTAACCTATTGACATAGTGCCAAGTGCCAGTTGTTGTTTTCTGCATGTTTTTTACATCGCAGGAAATCAATATCATACGGAGTCCAAATGCCACAAAACTTTACGGAGGTTTTTTATGGACCAGAAGACACGTAATGGGCCCTGGCTGTGCCTGGGGGTGCTCCGAGGAGAGCACAACCCACCAGGATGCGCCAGGAGGCCCAGGCGCGCCCTGGTGGGTTGTGCCCACCTTGGGTGCCCCCCGGACCGCCTCTTTGCTCAATAAATACCCCAATATTCCAGAAACCCTAGGGGAGTCGACGAAATATTGATCCAACCGCCGCAGAGTCCAAAACCACCAGATCCAATCTAGACACCATCTCGGATGGGGTTCACCACCTCCATTGGTGCCTCTCCGATGATGCATGAGTAGTTCCTTGTAGACCTTCGGGTCCGTAGTTAGTAGCTAGATGGCTTCCTCTCTCTCGCTGAATTCTCAATACAATGGTCTCTTGGAGATCCATATGATGTAACTCTTTTTGCGGTGTGTTTGTTGGGATCTGATGTGTTGGGGAACGTAGTAATTTCAAAAAAAATCCTACGCACACGCAAGATCATGGTGATGCATATCAACGAGAGGGGAGAGTGTAGTCCACGTACCCTCGTAGACCATAAGCGGAAGCGTTATGACAATGCGGTTGATGTAGTCGTACGTCTTCACGATCGGTCGATCCTAGTACCAAAACTACGACACCTCCGCGATCTGCACACGTTCGGCTCGGTGACATCCACGAACTCATGATCCAGCAGAGTGTCGAGGGAGAGCTTCGTCAGCACGACGGCGTGATGATGGTGATGATGAAGCTACCGGCGCAGGGCTTCGCCTAAGCACTGCAACGATATGACCGAGGTGTGGATTATGGTGGAGGGGGGCACCGCACACGGCTAAGAGATCAATGATCAACTTGTGTGTCTATGAGGTTCCCCCTGGCCACGTATATAAAGGATGGAGGGAGGAGGAGGCCGGCCCTCTTAGGGCGCGCCCAAAGTGTGGAGTCCTACTAGGACTCCCTAGTCCTAGTAGGATTCCACCTCCCACATGGAATAGCAAAAAGGGAAGGGAAAAGGAGAAGGAAGGAAGGAGGCACCCCCTTTCCCTAGTCCAATTCGGACCAGTGCATGGGGAAGGGGCGCGGCCACCCTTCTGGCCTTTCTCTCCTTTCCCGTATGGCCCATTAAGGCCCAATACGACTTCCCGTAACTCTCTGGTACTCCGAAAAATACCCGAATCACTCGGAACCTTTCCGATGTTCGAATATAGCCTTCCAATATATCGATCTTTACGTCTCGACCATTTCGAGACTCCTCGTCATGTCCCCGATCTCATACGGGACTCCGAACTACCTTCGGTACATCAAAACACATAAACTCATAATACCGATCGTCACCGAACGTTAAGCGTGCGGACCCTACGGGTTCGAGAACTATGTAGACATGACCGAGACACGTCTCCGGTCAATAACCAATAGCGGAACCTGGATGCTCATATTGGCTCCCACATATTCTACGAAGATCTTTATCGGTCAAACCGCATAACAACATACGTTGTTCCCTTTGTCATCGGTATGTTACTTGCCCGAGATTCGATCGTCTGTATCTCAATACCTAGTTCAATCTCGTTACCGGTAAGTCTCTTTACTCGTCTGTGATGCATCATCCCACAACTAACTCATTAGTCACATTGCTTGCAAGGCTTATAGTGATGTACATTACCGAGAGGGCCCAGAGATACCTCTCCGACAATCGGAGTGACAAATCCTAATCTCGATCTATGTCAACTCAACAAGTACCATCGGAGACACCTGTAGAGCACCTTTATAATCACCCAGTTACGTTGTGTCGTTTGGTAGCACACAAAGCCTCCGGTATTCGGGAGTTGCATAATCTCATAGTCATAGGAACATGTATAAGTCATGAAGAAAGCAATAGCAACATACTAAACGATCAAGTGCTAAGCTAACGGAATGGGTCAAGTCAATCACATCATTCTCATGATGTGATCCCGTTAATCAAATGACAACTCATGTCTATGGCTAGGAAACTTAACCATCTTTGATTTAACGAGCTAGTCAAGTAGAGGCATACTAGTGACACTTTGTTTGTCTATGTATTCACACATGTACTAAGTTTTCGGTTAACACAATTCTAGCATGAATAATAAACATTTATCATGATATAAGGAAATATAAATAACAACTTTATTATTGCCTCTAGGGCATATTTCCTTTAGTATCCCACTTGTTGGGGAACGTAGTAATTTCAAAAAAATTCCTATGCACACGCAAGATCATGGTGATGCATAGCAACGAGAGGGGAGAGTGTGTCCACGTACCCTCGTAGACCGAAAGCGGAAGCGTTAGCACAACGCGGTTGATGTAGTCGTACGTCTTCACGATCCGACCGATCAAGTACCGAACGCACGGCACCTCCGAGTTCAGCACACGTTCAGCCCGATGACGTCCCTCGAACTCCGATCCAGCCGAGTGTTGAGGGAGAGTTTCGTCAGCACGACGGTGTGGTGACGATGATGATGTTCTACCGACGCAGGGCTTCGCCTAAGCACCGCTACGATATTATCGAGGTGGACTATGGTGGAGGGGGGCACCGCACACGGCTAAAAGATCAATGATCAATTGTTGTCTCTTTGGGGTGCCCCCTGCCCCCGTATATAAAGGAGCAAGGGGGGAGAGGCGGCCGGCCAGGAGAGGGGCGCGCTAGGAGGAGTCCTACTCCCACCGAGAGTAGGACTCCCTCCCTTCCTTGTTGGATTAGGAGAAGGGGGGAAAGAGGAGAGAGAGAAGAAGGAAAGGGGGGGCGCCCCCCTCCTTGTCCCATTCGGACTAGAGGGGGAGGGGGCGTGTGGCCTGCCCTAGCCGCCTCTCCTCTTCTCCACTAAGGCCCATGTAGGCCCATTAAACCCCCGGCGGGTTCCGGTAACCTCCCGGTACTCCGGTATATATCCGATAACACCCGGAACCATTCCGGTGTCCGAATATAGTCGTCCAATATATCAATATTCATGTCTCGACCAGTTCGAGACTCCTCGTCATGTCCGTGATCACATCCGGGACTCCGAACTACCTTCGGTACATCAAAACATATAAACTCATAATATAACTGTCATCGAAACTTTAAGCGTGCGGACCCTACGGGTTCGAGAACTATGTAGACATGACCGAGACACGTCTCCGGCCAATAACCAATAGCGGAACCTGGATGCTCATATTGGCTCCCACATATTCTACGAAGATCTTTATCGGCCAAACCGCATAACAACATACGTTGTTCCCTTTGTCATCGGTATGTTACTTGCCCGAGATTCGATCGTCAGTATCTCAATACCTAGTTCAATCTCGGTACCGGCAAGTCTCTTTACTCGTTCCGTAATACATCATCCCGCAACTAACTCATTAGTTACAATGCTTGCAAGGCTTATAGTGATGTGCATTACTGAGTGGGCCCAGAGATACCTCTCCGACAATCGGAGTGACAAATCCTAATCTCGAAATACGCCAACCCAACAAGTACCTTCGGAGACACCTGTAGAGCACCTTTATAATCACCCAGTTACGTTGTGACGTTTGGTAGCACACAAAGTGTTCCTCCGGTAAACGGGAGTTGTATAATCTCGTAGTCATAGGAACATGTATAAGTCATGAAGAAAGCAATAGCAGAATACTAAACGATCGTGTGCTAAGCTAACGGAATGGGTCAAGTCAATCACATCATTCTCCTAATGATGTGATCCCATTAATCAAATGACAACTCTTTGTCTATGGCTAGGAAACATAACCATCTTTGATCAACGAGCTAGTCAAGTAGAGGCATACTAGTGACACTCTGTTTGTCTATGTATTCACACATGTATCATGTTTCCGGTTAATACAATTCTAGCATGAATAATAAACATTTATCATGACATAAGGAAATAAATAATAACTTTATTATTGCCTCTAGGGCATATTTCCTTCAGTCTCCCACTTGCACTAGAGTCAATAATCTAGGTCACATCGCCATGTGATTTAACACCAATAGTTCGCATCACCATGTGATTAACACCCATAGTTCACATCGTCATGTGACCAACACCCAAAGGGTTTACTAGAGTCAATAATCTAGTTCACATCGCCATGTGATTAAAACCCAAAGAGTACCAAGGTGTGATCATGTTTTGCTTGTGAGAGAAGTTTAGTCTACCGGTCTGCCACATTCAGATCCGTATGTATTTTGCAAATTTCTATGTCAACAATGCTCTGCACGGAGCTACTCTAGCTAATTGCTCCCACTTTCAATATGTATCCAGATTGAGACTTAGAGTCATCTGGATCAGTGTCAAAACTTGCATCGACGTAACCCTTTACGACGAACTTTTTTTGTCACCTCCATAATCGAGAAACAAATTCTTATTCCACTAAGGATAATTTTGACCGCTGTCCAATGATCTACTCCTAGATCACAATTGTACTCCCTTGCAAAAATCAGTGTAGGGTATACAATAGATCTGGTACATAGCATGGCATACTTTATAGAACCTATGGCTGAGGCATAGGGAATGACTTTCATTCTCTTTCTATCTTCTGCCGTGGTCGGGCTTTGAGTCTTACTCAATTTCACACCTTGTAACACAGGCAAGAACTCTTTCTTTGACTGTTCCATTTTGAACTACTTCAAAATCTTGTCAAGGTATGTACTCATTGAAAAAACTTATCAAGCGTTTTGATCCATCTCTATAGATCTTGATGCTCAATATGTAAGCAACTTCACCGAGGTCTTTCTTTGAAAAACTCCTTTCAAACACTCCTTTATGCTTTGCAGAATAATTCTATATTATTTCCGATCAACAATATGTCATTCACATATACTTATCAGAAATGTTGTAGTGCTCCCACTCACTTTCTTGTAAATACAGGCTTCACCGCAAGTCAGTATAAAACTATATGCTTTGATCAACTCATCAAAGCGTATATTCCAACTCCGAGATGCTTGCACCAGTCCATAGATGGATCGCTGGAGCTTGCACATTTTGTTAACACCTTTAGGATCGACAAAACCTTCTGGTTGCATCATATACAACTCTTCTTTGAGAAATCCATTAAGGAATGCAGTTTTGTTTATCCATTTGCCAGATTTCATAACATGCGACAATTGCTAACATGATTCGGACAGACTTAAGCATAGATACGAGTGAGAAACTCTCATCGTAGTCAACACCTTGAACTTGTCGAAAAACCTTTTGCGACAATTCTAGCTTTGTAGATAGTAACACTACTATCAGCGTCCGTCTTCCTCTTCAAGATCCATTTAATCTCAATGGCTCACCAATCATCGGGCAAGTCAATCAAAGTCCACACTTTGTTCTCATACATGGATCCAATCTCAGATTTCATGGCCTCAAGCCATTTTGCGGAATCTGGGCTCACCATCGCTTCTTCATAGTTCGTAGGTGCGTCATGGTCTAGTAACACAACCTCCAGAACAGGATTACCGTACCACTCTGGTGCGGATCTTACTCTGGTTGACCTACGAGGTTCAGTAACAACTTGATCTGAAGTTTCATGATCATCATCATTAACTTCCTCACTAATTGGTGTAGGTGTCACAGGAACCAGTTTCTGTGATGAACTACTTTCCAATAAGGGAGCAGGTACAGTTACCTCATCAAGTTCTACTTTCCTCCCACTCACTTCTTTCGAGAGAAACTCCTTCTCTAGAAAGGATCCAAATTTAGCAACGAATATCTTGCCTTCGGATCTGTGATAGAAGGTGTACCCAACTGTCTCCTTTGGGTGTCCTATGAAGACACATTTCTCCGATTTGGGTTTGAGCTTATCCGGTTGAAGCTTTTTCACATGAGCATCGCAGCCTCAAACTTTAAGAAACGTCAACTTTGGTTTCTTGCCAAACCACAGTTCATATGGCGTCATCTCAACGGATTTATATGGTGCCCTATCTAATGTGAATGGAGCTATCTCTAATGCATAACCCCAAAACGATAGTGGTAAATCGGTAAGAGACATCATAGATTGCACTATATCCAATAAAGTACGGTTATGACGTTCGGACACACCATTACACTGTGGTGTTCCAGGTGGCGTGAGTAGTGAAACTATTTCACATTGTTTTAACTGAAGGCCAAACTCGTAACTCAAATATTTTATCTCTGCGATCATATCGTAGAAACTTTTATTTTCTTGTTACGATGATTTTCAACTTCACTCTGAAATTCTTTGAACTTTTCAAATGTTTCAGACTTATGTTTCATTAAGTAGATATACCCATATCTGCTTAAATCATCTGTGAAGGTAAGAAAATAGCGATACCCGCCGCGAGCCTCAACATTCATTGGACCACATACATCTGTATGTATGATTTCCAACAAATCTGTTGCCCGCTCCATAGTTCCGGAGAACGGCGTTTTAGTCATCTTGCCCATGAGGCATGGTTCGCAAGTACCAAGTGATTCATAATCAAGTGGTTCCAAAAGTCCATCAGTATGGGGTTTCTTCATGCGCTTTACACCAATATGACCTAAACGGCAGTGCCACAAATAAGTTGCACTATCATTATTAACTTTGCATCTTTTTGGCTTCAATATTATGAATATGTGTATCACTACGATCGAGATCCAACAAACCATTTTCGTTGGTGTGTATGACCATAGAAGGTTCTATTCATGTAAACAGAACAACAATTGTTCTCTAACTTAAATGAATAATTGTATTGCAATAAACATGATCAAATCATATTCATGCTCAACGCAAACACCAAATAAAACTTATTTAGGTTCAACACTAATCCCGAAAGTATAGGGAGTATGCGATCATGATCATATCAATCTTGGAACTACTTCCAACACACATCGTCACCTCTCCCTTAACTAGTTTTTGTTCATTCTGCAACTCAAGTTTTGAGTTACTACTCTTAGCAACTGAACCAGTATCAAATACTGAGGGGTTGCTATAAACACTAGTAAAGTACACATCAATAACATGTATATCAAATATACCTTTGTTCACTTTGCCATCCTTCTTATCCGCCAAATACTTGGGGCAGTTCCGCTTCCAGTGACCATTTCCTTTGCAGTAGAAGCACTCAGTCTCAGGCTTAGGTCCAGACTTGGGCTTCTTCACTTGAGCAGCAACTCGCTTGCCGTTCTTCTTGAAGTTCCCCTTCTTCCCTTTGCCCTTTTCTTGAAACTAGTGGTCTTGTCAACCATCAACACTTGATGTTTTTCTTGATTTCTACCTTCGTTGATTTCAGCATCACAAAGAGCTTGGGAATCATTTCCGTTATCCCTTGCATATTATAGTTCATCACGAAGTTCTAGTAACTTGGTGATAGTGACTAGAGAACTCTGTCAATCACTATCTTATCTGGAAGATGAACTCCCACTTGATTCAAGTGATTGTAGTACTCAGACATTCTGAGCACATGCTCACTAGCTGAGCAATTCTCCTCCATCTTGTAGGCAAAGTACTGTTAGAGGTCTCATACCTCTCGACACGGGCATGAGTATGAAATACAAATTTCAACTCTTAGAACATCTTATATGCTCTGTGGCGTTCAAAACATTTTTGAAGTCCCGGTTCTAAGCCGTAAAGCATGGTTCACTAAACTATCAAGTAGTCATCATACCGAGCTTTTGTCAAACGTTCATAACGTCTGCATCTGCTCCTACAATAGGTCTGTCACCTAGCGGTGCATCAAGGACATAATACTTCTGTGCAGCAATGAGGTTAATCCTCAGATCACGGACCAAGTCTGCATCATTGCTACTAACATCTTTGAACTTAGTTTTCTCTAGGAACGTATCAAAATAAAACAGGGGAGCAAAACGCGAGTTATTGATCTACAACATAGATATGCTAATACTACCAGCACTAAGTTCATGATAAATTTAAGTTCAATTAATCATATTACTTAAGAACTCCCACTTAGATACACATCCCTCTAATCCTCTAAGTGATCACGTGATCCAAATCAACTAAACCATGTCCGATCATCACGTGAGATGGAGTAGTTTCAATGGTGAACATCACTATGTTGATCATATCTACTATATGATTCACGCTCGACCTTTCGGTCTCAGTGTTCCGAGGCCATATCTGTTATATGCTAGGCTCGTCAAGTTTAACCTGAGTATTCCGCGTGTGCAACTGTTCTGCACCCGTTGTATTTGAACGTAGAGCCTATCACACCCGATCATCAGGTGGTGTCTCAACACGAAGAAATTTCGCAACGGTGCATACTCAGGGAGAACACTTATACCTTGATAATTTAGTGAGAGATCATCTTATAATGCTACCGTCAATCAAAGCAAGATAAGATGCATAAAAGATAAACATCACATGCAATCAATATAAGTGATATGACATGGCCATCATCATCTTGTGCTTGTGATCTCCATCTCTGAAGCACAGTCATGATCACCATCGTCACCGGCGCTACACCTTGATCTCAATCGTAGCATCGTTGTCGTCTCGCCAACTTATGCTTCTACGACTATCGCTACCGCTTAGTGATAAAGTAAAGCATTACAGGGCGATTGCATTGCATACAATAAAGCGACAACCATATGGCTCCTGTCAGTTGCCGATAACTCGGTTACAAAACATGATCATCTCATACAATAAAATTTAGCATCATGCCTTGACCATATCACATCACAACATGCCCTGCAAAAACAAGTTAGACGTCCTCTACTTTGTTGTTGCAAGTTTTACGTGGCTGCTACGGGCTGAGCAAGAACCGTTCTTACCTACGCATCAAAACCACAACGATAGTTCGTCAAGTTAGTGCTGTTTTAACCTTCTCAAGGACCGGGCGTAGCCACACTCGGTTCAACTAAAGTTGGAGAAACTGACACCCGCCAGCCACCTGTGTGCGAAGCACGTCGGTAGAACCAGTCTCACGTAAGCGTACGCGTAATGTTGGTCTGGGCCGCTTCATCCAACAATACCGCCGAACCAAAGTATGACATGCTGGTAAGCAGTATGACTTGTATCGCCCACAACTCACTTGTGTTCTACTCGTGCATACAACATCTACACATAAAACCAGGCTCGGATGCCACTGTTGGGGAACGTAGTAATTTCAAAAAAAATCCTACGCACACGCAAGATTATGGTGATGCATACCAACGAGAGGGGAGAGTGTGTCCACGTACCCTCGTAGACCGAAAGTGGAAGCGTTAGCACAACGCGGTTGATGTAGTCGTACGTCTTCACGATCCAACCGATCAAATACCGAACACACGGCACCTCCGAGTTCAGCACACGCTCAGCCCGATGACGTCCCTCGAACTCCGATCCAGCCGAGTGTTGAGGGAGAGTTTCGTCAGCACGACGGTGTGGTGACGATGATGATGTTCTACTGACGCAGGGGTTCGCCTAAGCACCGCTACGATATTATCGAGGTGGACTATGGTGGAGGTGGGCACCGCACACGGCTAAAAGATCAATGATCAATTGTTGTCTCTTTGGGGTGCCCCCTGCCCCCGTATATAAAGGAGCATGGGGGGGAGAGGCGGCCGGCCAGGAGAGGGGCGCGCCAGGAGGAGTCCTACTCCCACCGGGAGTAGGACTCCCTCCCTTCCTTGTTGGATTAGGAGAAGGGGGGAAAGAGGAGAGAGAGAGAGGGGAAGGAAAGGGGGGGTGCCACCCCCTCCTTGTCCAATTCGGACTAGAGGGGGAGGGGGCGCGCGGCCTGCCCTAGCCGCCTCTCCTCTTCTCCACTAAGGCCCATGTAGGCCCATTAAACCCCCGGGGGGTTCCGGTAACCTCCCGGTACTCCGGTATATATCCGATAACACCCGGAACCATTCCGGTGTCCGAATATAGTCGTACAATATATCAATCTTCATGTCTCGACCATCTCGAGACTCCTCGTCATGTCCGTGATCACATCCGGGACTCCGAACTACCTTCGGTACATCAAAACATATAAACTCATAATATAACTGTCATCGAAACTTTAAGCGTGCGGACCCTACGGGTTCGAGAACTATGTAGACATGACCGAGACACGTCTCCGGCCAATAACCAATAGCGGAACCTGGATGCTCATATTGGCTCCCACATATTCTACGAAGATCTTTATCTGTCAAACCGCATAACAACATACGTTGTTCCCTTTGTCATCGGTATGTTACTTGCCCGAGATTCGATCGTCGGTATCTCAATACCTAGTTCAATCTCGTTACCGGCAAGTCTCTTTACTCGTTCCGTAATACATCATCCCGCAACTAACTGCTACCTCTTGAGCACTGCGTTGGTTTTCCCTTGAAGAGGAAAGGGTGATGCAGCAAAGTAGCGTAAGTATTTCCCTCAGTTTTTTGAGAACCAAGGTATCAATCCAGTAGGAGGCTACGCGCGAGTCCCTCGCACCTACACAATACAAACAAATCCTCGCAACCAATGCGATAAGGGGTTGTCAATCCCTTCACGGTCACTTATGAGAGTGAGATCTGATAGATATGATAGGATAATATTTTTGGTATTTTTGTAATAAAGATGCAAAGTAAAGAAAGCAAAATAAAGATGGCGCCAGAAATAGCTTGTTGTAGGGAGATTAATATGATGGAAGATAGACCCGGGGGGCATAGGTTTCATTAGTGGCTTCTCTCAAGAGCATAAGTATTTTACGGTGGGTGAACGAATTACTATTGAGCAATTGACAGAATTGAGCATAGTTATGAGAATATCTAGGTATGATCATGTATATAGGCATCACGTCCGAGACAAGTAGACCGACTCCTGCCTACATCTACTACTATTACTCCACTCATCGACCGCTATCCAGCATGCATCTAGAGTATTAAGGTCATGAAAACAGAGTAACGCCTTAAGCAAGATCACATGATGTAGAGGGATAAATTCATGCAATATGATAAAAACCCCATCTTGTTATCCTCGATGGCAACAATACAATACGTGCCTTGCTGCCCCTACTGTCACTGGGAAAGGACACCGCAAGATTGAACCCAAAGCTAAGCACTTCTCCCATTGCAAGAAAGATCAATCTAGTAGGCCAAACCAAACTGATAATTCGAAGAGACTTGCAAAGATAACCAATCATACATAAAAGAATTCAGAGAAGATTCAAATATTGATCATAGATAATCTTGATCATCAACCCACAATTCATCGGTCTCAACAAACACACCGCAAAAAGAAGATTACATCGAATAGATCTCCACGAGAGAGGGGGAGAACATTGTATTGAGATCCAAAAAGAGAGAAGAAGCCATCTAGCTACTAACTATGGACCCGAAGGTCTGAGGTAAACTACTCACACTTCATCGGAGAGGCTATGGTGTTGATGTAGAAGCCCTCCGTGATGGGTGCCCCCTCTGGCGGAGCTCTGGAACAGGCCCCAAGATGGGATCTCGTGGGTACAGAAGGTTGCGGCGGTGGAATTAGGTTTTTGGCTCTGTATCTGATCGTTTGGGGGTACTTGGGTATATATAGGAGGAAGAAGTACGTTGGTGGAGCAACATGGGGCCCACGAGGGTGGAGGGCGCGCCCTAGGGGGGTGGGCACGCCCCCCTACCTCGTGGCCTCCTGGAAGCTTCTCTTACGTAGGGTCCAAGTCTCCTGGATCATGTTCGTTCCAAAAATCACGTTCTCGAAGGTTTCATTCCGTTTGATATTCTTTTTCTGCGAAACTCTGAAATAGGCAAAAAACAGCAATTCTGGGCTGGGCCTCCGGTTAATAGGTTAGTCCCAAAAATAATATAAAAGTGAATAATAAAGCCCAATAATGTCCAAAACAGTAGATAATATAGCATGGAGCAATCAAAAATTATAGATACGTTGGAGACGTATCAAGCATCCCCAAGCTTAATTCCTGCTCGTCCTCGAGTAGGTAAATGATAAAAAAGATAATTTTTGATGTGGAGTGCTACTTGGCATAATTTCAATGTAATTCTTCTTAATTGTGGTATGAATATTCAGATCCGAAAGATTCAAGATAAAAGTTCATATTGACATAAAAATAATAATACTTCAAGCATACTAACTAAGCAATTATGTCTTCTCAAAAAAACATGGCCAAAGAAAGTTCATCCCCACAAAATCATATAGTTTAGTCATGCTCCATTTTCATCACACAAGAATGCTCTCATCATGCACAACCCCGATGACAAGCCAAGCAATTGTTTCATACTTTAGAAATCTCAAACCTATAAACTTTCACGCAATATATGAGCGCGAGCCATGGACATAGCACTATGGGTGGAATAGAATATGATGATGCGGGTTATGTGGAGAAGACAAAAAGGAGAAAGTCTCACATCAACGAGGCTAATCAATGAGCTATGGATATGCCCATCGATTGATGTTAATGCAAGGAGTAGGGATTGCCATGCAACGGATGCACTAGAGCTATAAATGTATGAAAGCTCAACAAAAGAAACTAAGTGGGTGTGCATCCAACTTGCTTGCTCACGATGACCTAGGGCACTTGAGGAGGCCCATTGTTGGAATATACAAGCCAAGTTCTATAATGAAAAATTCCCACTAGTATATGAAAGTTACAAAACAAGAGACTCTCTATCATGAAGATTATGGTGCTACTTTGAAGCACAAGTGTGGCAAAGGATAGTAGCATTGTCCCTTCTCTCTTTTTCTCTCATTTTTTTGGGCCTTCTTTCTTCTTTTTTTGGCCTTTCTCTTTTTTTTATTCCTCACTTGGGACAATTCTCTAGAAAATGATGATCATCACACTTCTATTTATTTACAACTCAATGATTACAACTCAATACTAGAACAAAGTATGACTCTATATGAATGCCTCCGGCGGTGTACCGGGATATGCAATGAACCAAGAGTGACAGGTATGAAAGAATTATGAACGGTGGCTTTGCCATAAATACTATGTCAACTACATGATCATGCTAGCAATATGACAATGATGAATGTGTCATGATAAACGGAATGGTGGAAAGTTGCATGGCAATATATCTCGGAATGGCTATGGAAATGCCATAATAGGTAGGTATGGTGGCTGTTTTGAGGAAGATATAAGGAGGTTTATGTGTGAAAGAGTGTATCATATCACGGGGTTTGGATGCACCGGCGAAGTTTGCACCAACTCTCAATGTGAGAAAGGGCAATGCACGGTACCGAAGAGGCTAGCAATGATGGAAGGGTGAGAGTGCGTATAATCCATGGACTCAACATTAGTCATAAAGAACTCACATACTTATTGCAAAAATCTACAAGTCATCAAAAACCAAGCATTACGCGCATGCTCCTAGGGGGATAGATTGGTAGGAAAAGACCATCGCTCGTCCCCGACCGCCACTCATAAGGAGGACAATCAAAGAACACCTCATGTTTCAAATTTGTTACATAACGTTTACCATACGTGCATGCTACGGGACTTGCAAACTTCAACACAAGCATTTCTCAAATTCACAACTACTCAACTAGCACGACTTTGATATTATTACCTCCATATCTCAAAACAATCATCAAGCATCAAACTTCTCCTAGTATTCAACACACTCATAAGAAAGTTTTTACTATTCTTGAATACCTAGCATATTAGGATTATTTAAGAAAATTACCATGCTATTTAAGACTCTCAAAACAATCTAAGTGAAGCAAGAGAGATCAATAGTCTCTATAAAACAAATCCACCACCGTGCTCTAAAAGATATAAGTGAAGTACTAGAGCAAAAACTATATAACTCAAAATATATAAGTGAAGCACATAGAGTATTCTAACAAATTCCAAATCATGTATGGCTCTCTCAAAAGGTGTGTACAGCAAGTATGATTGTGGTAAACTAAAAAGCAAAGACTCAAATCATACAAGACGCTCCAAGCAAAACACATATCATGTGGTGAATAAAAATATAGCTCCAAGTAAACTTACCGATGGAAGTAGATGAAAGAGGGGATGCCTTCCGAGGCATCCCCAAGCTTTGCCTTTTTTGTGTCCTTATATTATCTTGGGGGTGCCATGGGAATCCCCAAGATTAAGCTCTTGCCACTCCTTGTTCCATAATCCATCAAAATCTTTCACCCAAAACTTGAAAACTTCACAACACAAAACTCAATAGAAATCTCGTGAGCTCCGTTAGCGAAAGAAAACAAAAGACCACTTCAAGGTACTGTAATGAACTCATTCTTTATTTATATTGGTGTTAAACCTACTGTATTCCAACTTCTCTATGGTTTATAAACTATTTTACTAGCCATAGATTCATCAAAATAAGCAAACAACACACGAAAAACAGAATCTGTCAAAAACAGAACAGTCTGTAGTAATCTGTAACTAACGCAAACTTCTGGAACTCCAAAAAATCAGCACAAATAGGACGTCCTAGGCAATTTGTTTATTGATCAGCAGCAATTGGAATCAGTATTTTATCACGTTCTGGTGATTTTTAACAATTGTTTTCGTGAACAGAAAGTTTCTGGAAATTTCTGCAAGATCAAATAACTATCATCCAAGAAGATCCTATAGGTTTAACTTGGCACAAAAACTAATTAAAACACCAAAACACATCTAACCAGATGCTAGATCAAAGATATATTCCTAAACAGAAGCAAAAATCAAATAAACTATATATAAAATTGGGTTGCCTCCCAACAAGCGCTATCGTTTAACGCCCCTAGCTAGGCATAAAAGCAAGGATAGATCGAGGTATTGCCATCTTTGGTAGGCAATCCATAAGTGGCTCTCATAATAGATTCATATGGCAATTTTATTTTCTTCCTAGGGAAGTGTTCCATGCCTTTCTTTAATGGAAATTGGAATCTAATATTCCCTTCCTTCATATCAATAATTGCACCAATCGTTCTAAGGAAAGGTCTACCGAGAATAATAGGACATGAAGGATTGCAATCTATATCAAGAACGATAAAATCTACGGGCACATAATTCCTATTTGCAACAATAAGAACATCATTAATTCTTCCCATAGGTTTCTTAATAGTGGAATCCGCAAGGTGCAAGTTTAGAGAGCAATCATCAAAATCACGGAAATCTAGCAAATCGCACAAAGTTTTGGGAATAGTGGAAACACTAGCACCCAAATCACATAAAGCATAGAACTCATGATCCTTAATCTTAATTTTAATAGTAGGTTCCCACTCATCATAAGGTTTTCTAGGGATAGAAACTTCAACTCAAGCTTTTCTTCATAAGATTGCATCAAGGCATCAAAGATATGTTTAGCAAACGCTTTATTTTGGCTATAAGCATGAGGAGAATTTAGCACGGATTGCAACAAGGAAATACAATCTATCAAAGAGCAATTTTCATAATTAAATTCCTTGAAATCCAAAATAGTGGGTTTAGCAACATCTAGGGTTTTAATCTCTTCAATCCCACTTTTATCAATTTTAGCATCAAGATCTAAAAACTCTGAATTTTTGGAACGCCTTCTAGGTAAAGGTGGATCATATTCAGTCCCATCATTATCAAGATTCATATTGCAAAGCAAAGATTTAATAGGGGACACATCAATAACTTTTAGATCTTCATCTTTATTTTCATAGAAATTTGAAGAACACGCTTTCATAAAGCAATCTTTCTTAGCACGCATCCTAGCGGTTCTTTCTTTGCACTCATCAATGGAAATTCTCATGGTTTTGAGAGACTCATTGATATCATGCTTAGGAGGAATAGATCTAAGCTTTAAAGAATCAACATCAAGAGAAATTCTATCAACGTTCCTAGCCAATTCATCAACTTTAAGCAATTTTTCTTCAAGCAAAACATTGAAATTCTTTTGTGAATTCATAAACTCTTTAACACTAGTCTCAAATTCAGAGGGCATCTTATTAAAATTTCCATAAGAGTTGTTGTAGGAATTACCATAATTATTAGAGGAATTACTAGGATAAGGCCTAGGATTAAAGTTTCCTCTATACGCATTGTTACCAAAATTATTCCTACCAAAAAAATTCACATCCATAGATTCATTATTATTCTCAATCAAAGTAGACAAAGGCATATCATTAGGATCAGAAGAAACACTCTTACTAGCAAATAATTTCATAAGTTCATCCATCTTTCCACTCAGAACATTAATTTCTTCTATCGCATGCACTTTTTTATTAGTAGATCTTTCAGTGTGCCATTGAGAATAATTAACCATAATATTATCTAGGAGTTTAGTAACTTCTCCTAAAGTGATTTCCATAAAAGTGCCTCCTGCAGCCAAATCTAAAAGATTTCTAGAAGCAAAATTCAATCCGGCATAAAAGTTTTCTATAATCATCCACAAATTCAAACCATGAGTAGGGCAATTACGTATCATTAATTTCATCCTCTCCCAAGCTTGTGCAACATGTTCATGATCAAGTTGCTTAAAATTCATAATATCGTTTCTAAGAGAGATGATCTTAGCGGGAGGAAAATACTTAGAGATAAAAGCGTCTTTGCACTTGTTCCAAGAATCAATACTATTTTTAGGCAAAGACGAAAACCAAGCTTTAGCACGATCTCTAAGGGAAAAAGGAAATAGCTTCAATTTAACAATATCATTATCAACATCTTTCTTCTTTTGCATATCACACAAATCAACGAAGCTATTTAGATGAGTAGCGTCATCTTCACAAGGAAGGCCGGCGAATTGATCTTTCATGACAAGATTCAACAAAGCAACATTGATTTCGCAATATTCAGTATTGGTAAGAGGAGCAATCGGAGTGCTAAGGAAATCATTATTGTTGGTATTGGTAAAGTCACATAATTTGGTATTATCTTGACCCATCGTGACAAGCAAGCAATCCAACACACGAGCAAACAAAAAGCAAGCGAAAAAGAGGCAAACGGAAAAGAGAGGGCGAATAAAACGGCAAGGGTGAAGTGGGGGAGAGGAAAACGAGAGGCAAATGGCAAATAATGTAATGCAGGAGATAAGGGGTTGTGATGGGTACTTGGTATGTTGACTTTTGCGTAGACCTCCCCGACAACGGCGCCAGAAATCCTTCTTGCTACCTCTTGAGCACTGCGTTGGTTTTCCCTTGAAGAGGAAAGGGTGATGCAGCAAAGTAGCGTAAGTATTTCCCTCAGCTTTTGAGAACCAAGGTATCAATCCAGTAGGAGGCTACGCGCGAGTCCCTCGCACCTGCACAATACAAATAAATCCTCGTAACCAACGCGATAAAGGGTTGTCAATCCCTTCACGGTCACTTACGAGAGTGAGATCTGATAGATATGATAGGATAATATTTTTGGTATTTTTGTAATAAAGATGCAAAGTAAAGAAAGCAAAATAAAGATGGCGCCAGAAATAGCTTGTTGTAGGGAGATTAATATGATGGAAGATAGACCCGGGGGCCATAGGTTTCACCAGTGGCTTCTCTCAAGAGCATAAGTATTTTACAGTGGGTGAACGAATTACTGTTGAGCAATTGACAGAATTGAGCATAGTTATGAGAATATCTAGGTATGATCATGTATATAGGCATCACGTCCGAGACAAGTAGACCGAATCCTGCCTACATCTACTACTATTACTCCACTCATCGACCGCTATCCAGCATGCATCTAGAGTATTAAGTTCATGAAAACAGAGTAACCCCTTAAGCAAGATCACATGATGTAGAGGGATAAATTCATGCAATATGATAAAAACCCCATCTTGTTATCCTCGATGGCAACAATACAATATGTGCCTTGCTGCCCCTACTGTCACTGGGAAAGGACACCGCAAGATTGAACCCAAAGCTAAGCACTTCTCCCATTGCAAGAAAGATCAATCTAGTAGGCCAAACCAAACTGATAATTCGAAGAGACTTGCAAAGATAACCAATCATACATAAAAGAATTCAGAGAAGATTCAAATATTGATCATAGATAATCTTGATCATCAACCCACAATTCATCGGTCTCAACAAACACACCGCAAAAAGAAGATTACATCGAATAGATCTCCACGAGAGAGGGGGAGAACATTGTATTGAGATCCAAAAAGAGAGAAGAAGCCATCTAGCTACTAACTATGGACCCGAAGGTCTGAGGTAAACTACTCACACTTCATCGGAGAGGCTATGGTGTTGATGTAGAAGCCCTCCGTGATGGGTGCCCCCTCTGGCGGAGCTCTGGAACAGGCCCCAAGATGGGATCTCGTGGATACAGAAGGTTGCGGCGGCGGAATTAGGTTTTTGGCTCCGTATCTGATCGTTTGGGGGTACGTGGGTATATATAGGAGGAAGAAGTACGTCGGTGGAGCAACGTGGGGCCCACGAGGGTGGAGGGTGCGCCCTGGGGGGGTGGGCGCGCCCCCCTACCTCGTGGCCTCCTGGAAGCTTCTCTTACGTAGGTTCCAAGTCTCCTGGATGATGTTCGTTCCAAAAATCACGTTCCCGAAGGTTTCATTCCGTTTGGACTCCGTTTGATGTTCTTTTTCTGCGAAACTCTGAAATAGGCAAAAAAACAGCAATTCTGGGCTAGGCCTCCGGTTAATAGGTTAGTCCCAAAAATAATATAAAAGTGAATAATAAAGCCCAATAATGTCCAAAACAGTAGATAATATAGCATGGAGCAATCAAAAATTATAGATACGTTGGAGACGTATCACTAACTCATTAGTTACAATGCTTGGAAGGCTTATGGTGATGTGCATTACTGAGTGGGCCCAGAGATACCTCTCCGACAATCGGAGTGACAAATCCTAATCTCGAAATACGCCAACCCAACAAGTACCTTCGGAGACACCTGTAGAGCACCTTTATAATCACCAAGTTACGTTGCGGCGTTTGGTACCACACAAAGTGTTCCTCCGGTAATCGGGAGTTGCATAATCTCATAGTCATAGGAACATGCCATACTTTGTAGAACCTATGGCTGAGGCATAGGGAATGACTTTCATTCTCTCTCTATCTTCTGCCGTGGTCGGGCATTGAGTCTTACTCAACTTCACACCTTGCAATACAGGCAAGAACTCCTTCTTTGACTGTTCCATTTTGAACTACTTCAAAAAAATTGTCAAGGTATGTACTCATCAAAATAACTGATCAAGCGTCTTGATCTATCTCTATATTTCTTGATGCTCAATATGTAAGCAGCTTCATTGAGGTCTTTCTTTGAAAAAAAAACTCCTTTTATGCTTTCCAGAAAATTCTACATCATTTCCGATCAACAATATGTCATTCACATATACTTATCAGAAAGGTTGTAGTGCTCCCACTCACTTTCTTGTAAATACAGGCTTCATCGCAAGTCTGTATAAAACTATATGCTTTGATCAACTCATCAAAGCGTATATTCCAACTTTGAGATGCTTTGCACCAGTCCATGGATGGATCACTGGAGCTTGCACATTTTGTTAGCACCTTTAGGATCGACAAAACCTTCTGGTTGCATCATATACAACTCTTCTTTAAAAAAATCCATTAAGGAATGTAGTTTAGACATCTATTTGCCAGATTTCATAAAATGTGGCAATTTTCTAACATGATTCGGACAGACTTAAGCATCGCTATGAGTGAGAAAATCTCATCGTAGTCAACACCTTCAACTTTGTCAAAAACCTTTTTCGACAAGTCTAGCTTTGTAGATAGTAACACTACTATCAGCTTCCGTCTTCCTCTTGAAGATCCATTTATTCTCAATGGCTTGTCGATCATCGGGCAAGTCAACCAAAGTCCACACTTTGTTATCATACATGGATCCCATCTCAGATTTCATGGCCTCAAGCCATTTCACGGAATCTGAGCTCATTATCGCTTCCTCATAGTTCGTAGGTTCGTCATGGTCAAGTAACATGACTCCCAAAATAGGATTACCATACCACTCTGGTGCGGAACATATTCTGTTTGACCAATGAGGTTCGGTAGTAACTTGATCTAAAGTTTCATGATCATCATCATTAACTTCCTCACTAATTGGTGTAGGCATCACTGGAACTGATTTCTGTGATGAACTAGTTTCCAATTTGGGAGAAGGTACAATTACCTCATCAAGTTCTACCTTTCTCCCACTCACTTCTTTCGAGAGAAACTCCTTCTCTAGAAAGGATCCACTCTTAGCAACAAAGATCTTTCCTTCGGATCTGTGATAGAAGGTGTACCCAACAGTCTCCTTTGGGTATCCTATGAAGACATATTTTTCCGATGGGTTCGAGCTTATCAGGTTGAAGCTTTTTCACATGAGCATCGCAGCCTCAAACTTTAAGAAACGTCAACTTTGGTTTCTTGCCAAACCACAGTTCATATGGCGTCATCTCAACGGATTTATATGGTGCCCTATTTAATGTGAATGCAGCTGTCTCTAATGCATAACCCCAAAACGATAGTGGTAAATCGGTAAGAGACATCATAGATTGGACCATATCTAATAAAGTGCGGTTACGATGTTCGGACACACCATTACGCTGTGGTGTTCCAGGTGGCGTGAGTTGCGAAACTATTCCGCATTGTTGAAATGAAGACCAAACCCGTAACTCAAATATTCTCCTCCACGATCAGATCGTAGAAACTTTATTTTTCTTGTTATGATGATTTTCCACTTCACTCTGAAATTCTTTGAACTTTTCAAATGTTTGAGACTTATGTTTCATCAACTAGATATACCCATATCTGCTCAAATCATCTATGAAGGTCAGAAAATAACGATACCCACCGCGAGCCCAACATTCATCGGACCGCATACATCAGTATGTATTATTTCCAACAAGTCTGTTGCTCGCTCCATTATTCCGGAGAACGGAGTCTTAGTCATCTTGCCCATGAGGCATGGTTCGCAAGCATCAAGTGATTCATAATCAAGTGATTCCAAAAGCCCATCAGCATGGATTTTCTTCATGCGCTTTACACCAATATGACCTAAACAGCAGTGCCACAACAATGTTGCACTATCATTATTAACTTTGCATCTTTTGGCTTCACTATTATGAATATGTGTATTATTACGATCGAGATTCAGTAAACCATTTACATTGGATGTATGACCATAGAAGGTTTTATTCATGTAAACAGAACAACAATTATTCTCTGACTTAAATGAATAACCGTATTGCAATAAACATGATCAAATCATATTCATGCTCAATGCAAACACCAAATAAACAACACCAATCCTGAAGGTATAGGGAGTGTGCGATGGTGATCTTATCAACCTTGGAATCACTTCCAACACACATCGTCACTTCGCCCTCAACTAGTTTCTGTTCATTTTGCAACTCCCGTTTCGAGTTACTACTCTTTAGTAACTGAACCAGTATCAAATACCTAGGGGTTGCTATAAACACTAGTAAAGTACACATCAATAACGTGTATATCAAATATACCTTTGTTCACTTTGCCATCCTTCTTATCCGCCAAGTATCTAGGGGCAGTTCCACTTCCAGTGACCATTTCCTTTGTAGTAGAAGCACTCAGTTTCAGGCTTGAGTCTAGCTTTGGGTTTCTTCATGGGAGTGACAACTTGTTTGTCATTCTTCTTGAAGTTCCCTTTCTATTCTTTTGCCCTTTTTTCTTGAAACTAGTGGTCTTGTAAACCATCAACACTTGATGCTCTTTCTTGATTTCTACCTTCGCCAATTTCAACATCGCGAAGAGCTCGGGAATTACTTTCATCACGAAGTTCTAGTAACTTGGTGATAGTGACTAGAGAACTTTGTCAATTACTATCTTATCTGGAAGATTAACTCCCACTTGATTCAAGAAATTGTAGTACCCAGACAATCTGAGCACATGCTCACTGGTTGAGCTATTCTCCTCCATCTTGTAGGCAAAGTATTGTCAGAGGTATCATACCTCTCGACATGGGCATGAGTCTGAAATACTAATTTCAACTCTTGGAACATCTCATATGCTCCGTGACGTTCAAAACGTTTTCTGAAGTCCCGGTTCTAAGCCGTAAAGCATGGTGAACTAAAATATCAAGGAGTCATCATACCGAGCTTTGTCAAACGTTCATAACGTCTGTATCTGCTCCTGCAATAGGTCCGTCACCTAGCGGTGCATCAAGGACATAATTCTTCTGTGCAGCAATGAGGATAATCCTTAGATCACGGATCCAATCCGCATCATTGCTACTAACATCTTTCAACTTATTTTTCTCTAGGAACATATCAAAAATAAACGGGGAAGCTATGCGCGAGCTATTGATCTACAACATAATTTGCAAATACTATCAGGACTAAGTTCATGATAAATTAAAATTCAATTAATCATATTACTTAAGAACTCCCACTCCTGAGTCATCTAAATGATCACGTGATCCATATCAACTAAACCATGTTCGATCATCACGTGAGATGGACTATGTTGATCATATCTATTATATGATTCACGCTCGACCTTTCGGTCTCAGTGTTCCGAGGCCATATCTGCATATGCTAGGCTCGTCAAGTTTAACCCGAGTATTCTGCGTGTGCAAAACTGGCTTGCACCCGTTGTATGTGAACGTAGAGCTTATCACACCCGATCATCATGTGGTGTCTCAGCACGAAGAACTGTCGCAACGGTGCATACTCAGGGAGAACACTTATACCTTGAAATTTTAGTAAGGGATCATCTCATAATGCTACCGTCGTACTAAGCAAAATAAGAGGCATAAAAGATAAATATCACATGCAATCAATATAAGTGATATGATATGGCCATCATCATCTTGTGCCTTTGATCTCCATCTCCAAAGCACCGTCATGATCACCGTCGTCACCGGCGTGACACCTTGATCTCCATCGTAGCATCGTTGTCGTCTCGCCAACTATTGCTTCTACGACTATCGCTGCCGCTTAGTGATAAAGTAAAGCAATCACATGGCGATTGCATTTCATACAATAAAGCGACAACCATATGGCTCCTGTCAGTTGCCGATAACTCCGTTACAAAACATGATCATCTCATACAATAAAATTTAGCATCATGTCTTGACCATATCACATCACAACATGCCCTCTAAAAACAAGTTAGACGTCCTCTACTTTGTTGTTGCAAGTTTTACGTGGCTGCTACGGGCTGAGCAAGAACCGTTTTTACCTACGCATCAAAACCACAACGATTTTTCGTCAAGTATGTGTTGTTTTAACGTTCAACAAGGATCGGGCGTAGCCACACTCGATTCAAGTAAAGTTGGAGAAACTGACACCCGCCAACCACCTGTGTGCGAAGCACGTCGGTAGAACCAGTCTCGCGTAAGTGTACGCGTAATGTCGGTCCGGGCTGCTTCATCCAACAATACCGCCGAATCAAAGTATGACATGTTGGTAAGCAGTATGACTATTATCGCCCACAACTCACTTGTGTTCTACTCGTACAAATAACATCTACGCATAGACCTGGCTCGGGCCACTGTTGGTGATATGGACCGAACCTCGTGGTGAGATCCGATCTGTGTTGCGGCCCGATCTTTCACGACACTCCATCACCAGCAGTAGCAACCTCTCGCCCGCGCACGCGATGTACACGAAGTAGAGGGTTTGAACCTTGCGGCCCAGCACGAGAAAACCAATCTCGACGAAGGTACTCACACGCAAAACAATTTCCACGAAGAGAAATCTTAACACATAGGTTTTCTAAAGATCCCTCCAAAACTTGATACGGGTGTCTACCCTGAAAAACACATCGTGTCTATTTCATATAAAAATAACCTAACTATTACATCCACGCAACCTTGCTTTAAATAACAACTTGAACCTAGCCTAAACCCCTCACGCACGCACACAACTTTGGGAAGAAAACAAACTAGTATAAAATATAAGAGTCCAATCTTTTTACATCTTAGATTGGATTTTCTACCTAGCTTAACCTTGTACGCCATCTTTCTTTGTGGCGGGCCCCATCCTATTTCTTGTAGAGATGAAAAACTCCAAGCATTAAGTCTTCTGGCCGTATCTATCTGGCAAGCCTTCTTGCATGGCAGGAACAAATATAATATGCGCCGCCTTGCCTTGTATTTGTAGCTACCAAACATACGTGATCTCTTTCTTATCTTGCAACTCCAAGAAAAGACCTTCCATGCAAGAACGCATGCATCACCTTGCTTCATACTAGTCCATCGTGTCAACTCCATGCTTGCTCCTGTAGTCAGCCCACGTGTAGTTACATGATCAACAACAATTGTAGATTTATCTTGAACAATATCAGTAGCATATTCAACTATAGGTGTAGACTTTATTTTTTCAGTACCGACCATCATAGATAAATTATACACGGTCATATCATCCTCTCCCCCTTGCAACGAAACCGTCCTCGGTTTCAAGTCAGTCTCTTCAAAAATATTTTTATTTGCAGACTGAACGACGACCAGAAAATTTTCAGGAGCTTCAAGCTTCTTCTTCTTTACTTCTGACATGGCTTGAGCAATATCCCGCTTCTTGCGATCATCCATATACTTCTCTGATGTGTACGTATCAAGTAGTATGTATTTTTCTCCACGGACAAAAGAAAATTCTTCAACTGAATGATATGTCAATTGTCTTTTATCTATCCATGGTTTTCCTAGCAGTATCGTACAAGTATGCATGTGCATAGGAAGCACATCACACGTAACCAGATCACCATATTCACATAACGTGAGCCGTACCTCGACGCGATGTATAATCTTGACAAACTTATCCTTCCACCAAAGCTCGTATGGTTCTGGATGTTCCATCAAAAGCAGGTTCAAAGCATCAACCATAGTCTGACTCACCAAATTCATATTGGAGTAGCAATTCATCAACGTTGCACAACTCGCCGGCCCGACGCACACACGCGTAAAACATTGGTACCACGGCAGGGCACGCAATGGATCCTTCTCCGCCGACATCATCATTTGCGAGCTACAATCTTTCCTCATGATAAAAAAATTTGATAGAACTCGGAGAAAAATATTGTACCGTGAACAACCTTTGCTTTGAATACCAACTGATATGGACCGAACCTCGTGGTGAGATCCGATCTGTTGTTGCAGCCCGATCTTTCACGACACTCCACCACCAGCAGTAGCAACCTCTCGCCCGCGCACGCGATGTACACGAAGTAGAGGGTTTGAACCTTGCAACCCAGCACGAGAAAACCAATCTCGACGAAGGTACTCACGCGCAAAACAATTTTCACGAAGAGAAATCGCAACAAAGAGGTTTTCTAAAGATCCCTCCAAAACTTGATACGGGTGTCTACCCTGAAAAACACATCGTGTCTATTTCATATAAAAATAACCTAACTATTATATCCACGCAACCTTACTTTAAATAACAACTTGAACCTAGCCTAAACCCCTCACCCACGCACACAACTTTGGAAAGAAAACAAACTAGTATAAAATATAAGAGTCCAATCTTTTTACATCTTAGATTGGATTTTCTACCTAGCTTAACCTTGTACGCCATCTTTCTTTCTGGCGGGCCCCATCCTATTTCCTGTAGAGATGAAAAACTCCAAGCATTAAGTCTTCTGGCAATATTTATCTGGCACAAGCCTTCTTGCATGGCAGGAACAAATATAATATGCGCCGCCTTGCCTTGTATTTGTAGCTACCAAACATACGTGATCTCTTTCTTATCTTGCAACTCCGAGAAAAGACCTTCCATGCAAGAACGCATGCATCACCTTGCTTCATACTAGTCCATCGTGTCAACTCCATGCTTGCTCCTGTACTCAGCCCACGTGTAGTTTCATGATCAACAACAATTGTAGATTTATCTTGAACAATATTAGTAGCATATTCAACTATAGGTGTAGACTTCATTTTTTCAGTAGTGGCCATCATAGATAAATTATACACGGTCATATCAGTTGGGGAACGTAGTAATTTCAAAAAAATTCCTACGCACACGCAAGATCATGGTGATGCATATCAACGAGAGGGGAGAGTGTAGTCCACGTACCCTCGTAGACCATAAGCGGAAGCATTATGAAAACGCGGTTGATGTAGTCATACGTCTTCACGATCGACCGATCCTAGTACCGAAAGTACGGCACCTCCGCGATCTGCACACGTTCGGCTCGGTGACATCCCACAAACTCACAATCCAGCAGAGTGTCGAGGGAGAGTTTCGTCAGCACGACGGCGTGATGATGATGATGAAGCTACCAGCGCAGGGCTTCGCCTAAGCACTGCAACGATATGACCGAGGTGGATTATGATGGAGGGGGGCACCGCACACGGCTAAGAGATCAATGATCAACTTGTGTGTCTATGAGGTGCCCTCTGGTCACGTATATAAAGGATGGAGGGAGGAGGCCGGCCCTCATAGGGCGCGCCCAAAGTGTGGAGTCCTACTAGGACTCCCTAGTCCTAGTAGGATTCCACCTCCCACATGGAATAGCAAAAAGGGAAGGGAAAAGGAGAAGGAGAAGGAAGGAAGGGGCGCCCCCTGTCCCTAGTCCAATTCGGACCAGTGCATGGGGAAGGGGCGCGGCCACCCTTGAGGCCTTTCTCTCCTTTCCCGTATGGCCCATTAAGGCCCAATACGAATTCCCGTAATCTCCGGTACTCCGAAAAATACCCGAATCACTCGGAACCTTTCCGATGTCCGAATATAGCCTTCCAATATATCGATCTTTACGTCTCGACCATTTCGAGACTCCTCGTCATGTCCCCGATCTCATACGAGACTCCGAACTACCTTCGGTACATCAAAACACATAACTCATAATACCGATCATCACCGAACGTTAAGCGTGCGGACCCTACGGGTTCGAGAACTATGTAGACATGACCGAGACACGTCTCCGGTCAATAACCAATAGCGGAACCTGGATGCTCATATTGGCTCCCACATATTCTACGAAGATCTTTATCGGTCAAATCGCATAACAACATACGTTGTCACTACAAAAAAAGACACATCCGTGACATTTTGGGCCGAACGAATTTTTTTTCTGTCATACTTATGACACTTCTATGACAATAATTATGACAAAACACGATATCATCATAGATGTGGTGGGGTCCTACTTCTATGACAAAAAATCATGACAGAAAATGGGCTTTTCGTCCTGGGCGGGCCGGAGACGCAGCTGCATGACATTCTTTGGGCCGTCCATGATGGAAAAAACCGTGGTAGAAGCGAGGGCGAGGAAAATATAGGGGTGTTCCTGATTATGGTGGGTGGTCGGGGCCGAGCGATGCGTGTTTCTCTCGTACACGCACGCGCGTGGGTGTGAGGCGTTGGGCTCTAACTGAACCCGAGTGAGGCGTTGGGCTCTAACTGAACCCGAACGATTGCACTGCAGGCTACGCGTTACTGAACCCGAGCGATCGATCGATGGCTGTTAACTGAACCCGATCGAGCGATTCCTTCACTACTGCTGCTAACTGAAGCCGATCGATGCTGCCTATGGATGAACAGTGAGCGTTGCTGGGGGGTTTGGATGAACAGTTCCCGGTGGGGGTGGATGAACAGGACCCCGTGGCGTTGCCTCTGGATGAACAGTGAGCGTTGCTGGGGGGTTTGGATGAACAGTTCCCGGTGGGGGTGGATGAACAGGACCCCGTGGCGTTGCCTCTGGATGAACAGTGAGCGTTGCTGGGGGGTTTGGATGAACAGTTCCCGGTGGGGGTGGATGAACAGGACCCCGATCGTTCGAGCCGGTTGGGGCTGGATGAACAGGACCCCGTGGAGGGCAGGATGAACAGGACCACCCCGTGGAGGGCAGGATGAACAGTAGACGGTGAAGGGCTAGATGAATAGTAGCCCGTGGAGGGGTGGTTGAACAGGAGCCCGTGGAGAGGGCTGGTTGAACAGTAGCCGGTGGAGTAGCGCGCGGTGGAGGCTGGATGAACAGGAGCCCGTGGATGAACAGTCGCAGGTGGAGGCTGGAGGAGGTCGATGGTGGATGAACAGTAGCCCGTGGAGGCTGGAGGGGGTCGACGATGGAGATGAACAGTATCCCGTGGAGTCCGTTTTGCGGTACGCCACACCCCTCCCGATGAACAGGACCCCTGTTTCGACCGTAGCGCTCCAAAACAAGTCTGTGTCCTCCGTTTTGCGGTACGCCACACCCCTCCCGATCAACAGGACCCCCGTTTCGACCGTAGGAGGTCCGTTTCCTCCATTTTGCGGTACGCCAGACCCCTCCCGATGAACAGGATCCCGTTTCATACGTGGCCGGTCGAACACAAGGCCGTTTCCTCCGTTCTGCGGTACGCCAGGCCTCGTTTCCATCAGCTGTTCTGTCCAAGCCCTCCCGATGAACACGACGACGCATTTCGTTCTGACCCAGCCGGTTGGCTCCCCATGAACACGACAACGACGATGTTTCTCCGTTCCGACCCAGCCATGTACACGAGCCCTGGCCGTACGTATGCGCGAGTAGGCGTTCGAGACCCTGCCCGTATGTACGTACGTGGCCGTATTTTCTTTCTTGCACCCTGGCCGCTGTACGTACGTGTACATGCTACGTGCGCGCCTCTACTACGACACGTGCGCGCCTCTACATCGACCAGTATGTACGTACACGTTCACGACCATAATGACAATGCTACGTATGCTTCGACCAGGTGGGTCCCGACTGTCAGGCACTTCCTTGCGTGCGAAGATGTAGCTGGTGGGTCCCAGCAGTCAGGGGGGCGAATCGTTTTTTTGCCCGGACGCACTTCCTTGCGTGCGAAGATGTAGCTGGTGGGTCCCAGCAGTCAGGGGGAAACATTTTTTTCGTGAAATACGGTGGCCCGTCCGGTGGGTCCCTGCTGTCAGGTGGAGGAATAATTATTTTGCACGTAATAAGGATGCACTTCCTTGCTGCGGCCGTGGACCCAGCTGTCAGCCTCTCCATGTATAGTCCACGTCCGATGGAAGCCGTTCCTTGACCACGTTGACCACGTCGCGTCGAGAGCACCAGGGCGGTGGACGACGGCGAGGCCTAGGAAGGGGACGACGCGGAGCCGGGGAAGACGCTGCAGTGGAAGCCCGCGCGGAGAGGAGTACGAGGGTTCACTGGTTCGGCTGCGGTGTGAGGTTGCCGTCGCCGCAGGGCCTGGCCAGCGGTGGGAATAGTAGGGGGCGATGAGGCCTCCACGGCAGCACAGCCGACCACGGGAGGCAGGAGCATGCGGCACGACCGGCACTGCTTTGGGCGGCTGGAGCAAGAAGACCAGAGGTTGAAGAAGCACTACGGCCGTTGGATGGACGTCGTACGGTCACTAGAGCTAGAATCGTTCATATTGACTAAGTTGACAACGCACTCCATCCCCGTCAACTTAGTAGGCCCACAAGTCAGCCTCCCACCAAGGTGGGTCCCAACTAGCAGGGGGAGTATTCATTTTTGCATTACTCCGTTTTCCCATGAACTTAATACACTAGATGCATGCTGGATAGCGGTCGATGTGTGGAGTAATAGTAGAAGACGCAGGCAGGAGTCGGTCTACTAATCTTGGACGTGACTCCTATATAATGATCATTGCCTAGATATCGTCATGATTATTTGAAGTTCTATCAATTGCCCAACAGTAATTCGTTTACCCACCGTTTGCTATTTTTCTCGAGAAAAGCCACTAGTGAAACCTACGGCCCCCGGGTCTTCTTTCTCATAAATTTGCCTTTGTGATCTACTTTTCCTTTGCATTTATTTTCAGATCTATTAAACCAAAAATACAAAAATACTTTGCTGCGTTTTATTTCTATTTATTTTATTTGGCGTTCGATCTATCAATCTACTACAATTTCCTCACGTCCGTTTTGCCTATCTTGAGGCGTCGTACCCTAGAAGGGATTGACAACCCCTTTAACACGTCGGGTTGCGAGAAGTTTTTATTTGTGTGCAGGTGCTGTTTACGTTGTGTTGCTTGGTTCTCCTATTGGTTCGATAACCTTGGTTTCATCACTGAGGGAAATACCTACCGTCGTTGTGTTGCATCATCCCTTCCTCTTTGGGGAAATACCGACGTAGTTCTAGCAGACAGGAACTTTCTGGCGCCACTGCTAGGGAGTCATCACTGGGCGGACTCTGTCGAGTGGGAAACTTCATCAGTGGGGGCACGCCAAGTGCACCCACTGGGTGTAGTCCCCGAGACTGATGTTGAATGTTTGATTCGGCAGTAGTCTTAGGACTCTTTTATCGTAATAATCTAATCTTTGTATCTTATCACTCAGAAGTGACTGATCCTTGTTTTTGTCGATTGACTTGTCTTGTTGTCCACTGCAGAAATCCTGTGATCTCGAAACCAAGTTTGCTGATCTGGAGAGGAAGCAGGTCCAACTCAATCTCGACCTGGAGCTGGCCAAGGACAGTTTGCAGAAGGCTAAGGATGAAGCGGCTGGCATGGGAGGTAACAACTTGTCGACTGTTTGCTTTGTCATCTTTTCTTTTTGTCTTTTGAACCGAGTGACTTCACTCGAGCAGATGTGCGTAGTGAAAACCGACAACTCCAAGCTCGTCTGAAGAATGTTATTTATTTAGACAAAATGAAGCGGGCTCTAGAGCAGAAGGACCTCGACCTTGCAGCGGCGCAGAAGACGGCGCGAGGGAAAACTGAACTTGCCGAAAAGAAGCTGGCTTCAGTTGGCAAGTTGGAGGAAGAGAATGCCAAGCTGAAGACTGCCGTTGATGAAGCGAATAAAGAAGTTGTGCAGCTGAAGGAAGAGAAGGTGGCCTTGACAGACAGAGTTGATAGTCTCACTCGGAAGAGAGACGAATTGGAAACTTATCTGGGAGGTCTTGCCAAGAAGATGTTCCTCATGCTTGAAGGTAGTTTTCATTATCCGACTGTCTGCAAAGAACTTTTTGATTATGCTACCGTTATTTCAACACCTTTTGCATGTGCAGAATTTTGTCAGAACTTCGAGGAAGAAACTGGGCGCATTGAGACGAGTCTAGAACCCATCAACTCCCCTGTCAAGGACAAAGCTGCAATGAACGTGCTGTCACTGGAATCCCGCCTCGCCAGTGTTTTGGACTACCTTGCCCGACTGAATGTGGCGGTGTCGCTGATCGACACGGAGCTCTGGCCAGATGTGACATTCCAGAATGATCTTGAGTCATTGATGACTCGACTTAATGATATCCCTGACCGAGTGCAGGCGTGGAAGAAGTCCTCTGCTCGGTGTGGTGCTGACGTGGCTCTGTCTTTGGTCGTTGTCCATTGCAAGGAAGTCAAAGAAGAAAAGCTGGCGGCTCTTAAGGTTGCCAACACCAAGAAGCTCAACTTCCAATCCTTCATGGAGACTTTCATCGACGCGGCCACTCGCATTGCAGACGGCATTGACCTGGACAGCTTCGTCGAGCCAGCAAGTCCTACTCATACCGAGTGAAAAAACTTAATAACTTTAACCTCATTTACCTCGGAATGCCGAATGATCCTATAATCGCTAAACTCTTCCAGGCTTGATGCCGGAGAACTTTTGCTGGCGGTTCTGAACCTTCCTGGATTTATCCGAACTTGGTTGCTTTATTTGGATGCAGTTGTTTTGTCCGAATTGCTTTCGGATTTTTTTGACTTAGGCGAATCTAGGATCACAGCTGAGTCCCCGAGTGAGAGGATTTCTCTCCACTCGGAGTAGACATTGTACTTGTGGCACAACTCAGAGTGCAACCGTATGTTGTACTTGTGGCGCAGCTCAGAGTGCAACCATACGTTGTACTTGTGGCGCAACTCAGAGTGTGTGACCAAGCTTCCGAGTGAGAGGATTGCTCTTCACTCGAAGTACGTTTTTGTAACTTAGGCGAGTACGGGATCACAGCTAAGGCCCCGAGTGTGAGGGTTGCTCTTCACTCGGAATATTTTTGAAACTTAGGCAAGTACGGGATCGCAGCTAAGCTCCCGAGTGAGAGGGTTGCTCTTCACTCGGAGTGTGTTTGAAACTTAGGCGAGTACGGGATCGCGGCTAAGCCCCCGAGTGAGAGGGCTGCTCTACACTCGGAGTTTCTTTTCTAACCTAGGCGAATCAGGTTCGCGGCTAAGCCCTCGAGTGAGAGGGTTGCTCTTCACTCGGAGTGTTTTTGAAACTTAGGCGAATCAGGTTCGCGGCTAAGCCCTTGAGTGAGAGGATCGCTCTTCACTCGGAGTATATTTGAAACTTAGGCGAGTACGGGATCGCAGCTAAGCACCCGAGTGAGAGGGTTGCTCTTCACTCGGAGTGTGTTTGAAACTTAGGCGAGTACGGGATCGCGGCTAAGCCCCCGAGTGAGAGGGTTTCTCTTCACTCGGAGTGTGTTTGAAACTTAGGCGAGTACGGGATCGCGGCTAAGCCCCCGAGTGAGATGATTGCTCTTCACTCGGAGTATTTTTGTAACTTAGGCGAATCGGGTTCGCGGCTAAGTCCCCGAGTGAGAGGGTTGCTCTTCACTCGGAGTGTTTTTGAAACTTGGGCGAATCGGGTTCACGGCTAAGCCACCCACTGGGGGATTTGAACACACATACTTATGTGAAAACAATCATTAAGATACTGCAAAAATCATGACTTTGATAAGAAAACTGAAGGATTCTTATTACAACTCATCGATCTGACTGTTTAGGTATAAAAACGGCGGAGCAGATCCGCATTCCAGGACCGTGGCTCGTCTTCTTTCTTGGCTACGTTGTAAAGGTGATATGCCCCATTGTGGAGCACTTTGGTGATGATGAAGTGCCCTTCCCAGGCCGGAGCGAGCTTGTGAGGTCGTTTCTGGTGCACTCGGAGCACTAGATCTCCTTCCTGAAATGCTCGGCCTCTGACATTCCGAGCATGGAATCGACGCAGGTCTTGTTGATAGATGGTCGACCGGATCAGAGCCATCTCTTGTTCCTCCTCTAGGAGATCAACTGCGTCTTGGCGTGCCTGTTCTGCTTCAGCTTCTGAGAAGAGGGGGCATTGTGTAGCAAATCACTCGGAAGCACAGCTTTAGCACCATATACCATGAAGAAAGGGGTTCTATCAGTCGACCAATTGGGAGTCGTTCTCAATCCCCATAGGACAGAAGGCAACTCAGTCACCCAAGCTCCAGTTGCGTGCTTGAGGTCGCGCATTATCTGGGAGGTCTTGCCAAGAAGATGATCCTCATGCTTGAAGGTAGTTTTCATTATCCGACTGTCTGCAAAGAACTTTTTGATTATGCTACCGTTATTTCAACACCTTTTGCGTGTGCAGAATTTTGTCAGAACTTCGAGGAAGAAACTAGGCGGATTGAGACGAGTCTTGAACCCATCAACTCCCCTGTCAAGGACGAAGCTGCAATGAACGTGATGTGACTGGAATCCCGCCTCGCCAATGTTTTGGACTACCTTGCCCGACTGAACGTGGCGGTGTCGCGGATCGTCACGGAACTCTGGCCAGATGTGACATTCCAGAATGATCTTGAGTCATTGATGACTCGACTTAATGATATCCCTGACCGAGTGCAGGCGTGGAAGAAGTCCTCTGCTCGTTGTGGTGCTGACGTGGCTCTGTCTTTGGTCGTTGTCCATTTCAAGGAAGTCAAAGAAGAAAAGCTGGCGGCTCTTAAGGTTGCCAACACCAAGAAGCTCAACTTCCAATCCTTCAGGGAGACTTTCATCGACGCGGCCACTCGCATTGCAGACGACATTGACCTGGACAGCTTCGTTGAGCCAGCAAGTCCTACTCATACCGAGTGAAAAAACTTAATAACTTTAACCTCATTTACCTCGGAATGCCGAATGATCCTATAATCGCTAAACTCTTCCGGGCTTGACGCCGGAGAACTTTTGCTGGCGGTTCTGAACCTTCCTGGATTTATCCGAACTTGGTTGCTTTATTTGGATGCAGTTGTTTTGTCCGAATTGCTTTCGGATTTTTTTGACTTAGGCGAATCTAGGATCGCAGCTGAGTCCCCGAGTGAGAGGATTGCTCTCCACTCGGAGTAGACATTGTACTTGTGGCACAACTCAGAGTGCAACCGTATGTTGTACTTGTGGCGCAACTCAGAGTTCAACCATATGTTGTACTTGTGGCGCAACTCAGAGTGTGTGGCCAAGCTTCCGAGTGAGAGGATTGCTCTTCACTCGAAGTACGTTTTTGTAACTTAGGCGAGTACGGGATCGCAGCTAAGGCCCCGAGTGTGAGGGTTGCTCTTCACTCAGAATATTTTTGAAACTTAGCAAGTACGAGATCGCAGCTAAGCTCCCGGGTGAGAGGGTTGCTCTTCACTCGGAGTGTGTTTGAAACTTAGGCGAGTACGGGATCGCGGCTAAGCCCCTGAGTGAGAGGGTTGCTCTACACTCGGAGTTTCTTTTCTAACCTAGGCGAATCAGGTTCACGGCTAAGCCCCCGAGTGAGAGGGTTGCTCTTCACTCGGAGTGTTTTTGAAACTTAGGCGAATCAGGTTCGCGGCTAAGCCCTCGAGTGAGAGGATCGCTCTTCACTCGGAGTATATTTGAAACTTAGGCGAGTACGGGATCGCAGCTAAGCCCCCGAGTGAGAGGGTTGCTCTTCACTCGGAGTGTGTTTGAAACTTAGGCGAGTATGGTATCGCGGCTAAGCCACCGAGTGAGAGGGTTTCTCTTCACTCGGAGTGTGTTTGAAACTTAGGCGAGTACGGGATCGCGGCTAAGCCCCCGAGTGAGAGGATTGCTCTTCACTCGGAGTATTTTTTGTAACTTAGGCGAATCGGGTTCGCAGCTAAGTCCCCGAGTGAGAGGGTTGCTCTTCACTCGGAGTGTTTTTGAAACTTGGGCGAATCGGGTTCACGGCTAAGCCACCCACTGGGGGATTTGAACACACATACTTATGTGAAAACAATCATTAAGATACTGCAAAAATCATGTCTTTGATAAGAAAACTGAAGGATTCTTATTACAACTCATCGATCTGACTGTTTAGGTATAAAAACGGCGGAGCAGATCCGGATTCCACGACCGTGGCTCGTCTTCTTTCTTGGCTACGTTGTAAATGTGATATGCCCCATTGTGCAGCACTTTGGTGATGATGAAGTGCCCTTCCCAGGCCGGAGCGAGCTTGTGAGGTCGTTTCTGGTGCACTCGGAGCACTAGATCTCCTTCCTGAAATGCTCGGCCTCTGACATTCCGAGCATGGAATCGACGCAGGTCTTGTTGATAGATGGTCGACCGGATCAGAGCCATCTCTTGTTCCTCCTCTAGGAGATCAACTGCGTCTTGGCGTGCCTGTTCTGCTTCAGCTTCTGAGAAGAGGGGGCATTGTGTAGCAAATCACTCGGAAGCACAGCTTTAGCACCATATACCATGAAGAAAGGGGTTCTATCAGTCGACCAATTGGGAGTCGTTCTCAATCCCCATAGGACAGAAGGCAACTCAGTCACCCAAGCTCCAGTTGCGTGCTTGAGGTCGCGCATTAACCAAGGTTTCAACCCTTGAAGGATCATGCCGTTGGCTCTTTCTGCATGCCCGTTCGACTGCGGATGCGCAACGGATGTGTAGTCGACTCGAGTGCCTTGGGAAGCGCAGAATGCTCCGAACTCATCAAAATCAAAGTTGGAGCCATTATCTGTGATAATGTTGTGACGGACTCCATAACGGAATATCAGCTCTCAGATGAAACTAATGGCAGTGCTTGAATCAAGATTCTTGATAGGCTTGGCTTCAATCCATTTGGTAAACTTGTCGACTGCTACGAGCAAATGAGTGAAACCGGTTCTGCCGGTCCTGAAAGGTCCAACCATGTCCAATACCCAAACTGCAAAAGGCCAGACGAGTGGGATAGTCTTCAAGGCAGATGCAGGCTTGTGAGACATGTTTGAGTAAAACTAGCAGCCTGCGCACTTGTCGACTATATCTTTAGCCATCTCATTTGCATGCGTCCAATAAAATCGTGCTCGGTATGCTTTGGCCACGATGGTCTGAGAGGACGCACGGTGACCACAGGTCCCCGAGTGGATCTCATTTAGGATCAGTCGAACTTCTTCTGGAGAGATGCAACGCTGAGCAACTCTGGTAACACTTTCTCTGTAAAGCTGCCCACTTATCACCGTGAAGGCTTTGGATCTGCGGACGATCTGGCGGGCTTCATCTTCATCCTCTGGGAGCTCCTGCCTGAGCAGGTATGCAATATATGGCACCGTCCAGTCGGGAGTGATCACTAAAATCTCCATGATCAAGTCGACCACCGCTGGTATTTCAATTTCAGTCGGATTGTTTGCACTTATCGGTTGCGGGGGCTCTTCCATAAAGGGATCTTCTTGAACTGACGGAGTGTGGAGATGCTCCGAGAACACATTACTGGGAATAGGTTCCTGAGTGGAACCTATCTTCGCCAAATCATCAGCTGATTGATTCTTGATTTGGGGTATGTGGTGGAGTTCTAACCCTTCAAACTTCTTTTCTAGTTTTCTCACTGCATTGTAGTAACCAGTCATAGCTGGGCTCCTGATATCCCACTCCTTCATCACCTGATTGACCACCAAGTCTGAGTTGTCGTAGACCATCAGGCCACGGACGCCGAGTGAGATGGCCATACGCAACCCATACAAGAGTGCTTCATACTCAGCTTCATTGTTTGAAGAATCGAAGTGAATCTGGAGGACATAGCTGAGCTTGTCACCTCTTGGGGATACCAGGACCACTCCAGCACCAGAACCGTTCAACATCTTGGACCCATCAAAGAACATTGTCCAATGTTCCGAGTGAACCTGAGTCGGTTGCTGCTGTTCAATCCACTCGGCGACGAAATCTGCTATTGCTTGAGACTTGATTGCCTTTTTTGCTTCAAACTTGATATCTAAAGGGAGGAGTTCGATCACCCACTTGGCCACTTGACCAATCGCATCTCGATTATTCTGGATTTCTGATAATGGAGCATCACTGACGACTGAAACTGAATGATCGGCGAAGTAATGTGCAACTTTCTTTGCGGTCAGATAAACCCCGTAGACAAGCTTCTGGTAATGCGGATACCTTTGCTTGGACGGAGTCAAGACTTCAGAAATGTAATACACTGGGCGCTGAACTTTATAGGCTTTGCCTTCTTCCTCTCGCTCGACTGTGAGCACTATGCTGACAACTTGTCCAGTGGCTGCGATATATAGCAGTAGAGGCTCTTTGCTAATTGGGGCAGCAAGCACCGGCTGGGTGGAAAGCTGGGCTTTGAGCTCTACAAACGTTGCTTCGGCTTCAGGATTCCACTCGAACTTGTCAGATTTCTTCATCAGTCAGTAAAGAGGCAATGCCTTTTCACCGAGACGAGAAATGAATCGACTCAATGCAACCAAACAACCAGTAAGCTTCTGAACGTCATGCACATGCACAGGGCTTTTCATTCGGAGAATAGCTCCAACTTTTTCTGGGTTTGCGTCGACCCCTCGCTCGGAAACGAGGAAACGAAGTAACTTTCCGCCTGGGACTCCGAATGTGCACTTTGACGGATTGAGCTTGATATCAAATCTTCTTAAGTTGGCAAAAGTTTCAGCGAGGTCAGTCAATAGGTCGGAACCTTTGCATGACTTGACCACGATGTCATCCATGTACGCTTCCACATTCCGACTTATTTGAGTGAGCAGGCACTTCTGAATCATGCGCATGAACGTGGCGCCAGCATTCTTAAGACCAAAGGGCATGGTAACATAGCAAAAACACCCGAATGGGGTGATGAAGGCTGTTTTTATTTCATCGGGCCCATACAGTCGGATCTGATGGTACCCAGAATACGCATCCAAAAAGGACAAACGCTCACATCCCGCAGTTGAGTCGACAATCTAGTCGATGCGGGGGAGAGGGAAGTGATCTTTCGGGCAGACCCGATTGATGTGCTTGAAATCGATACACATACGAAGTGAATTATCTTTCTTGGGGACCATGACAACATTGGCGAGCCACTCAGAGTGGTATATCTCACGGATAAACTCAGCTGCCAGAAGCCAAGCTACCTCCTCGCCAATTGCCTTCCTCTTCTCCACGGCGGACCGACAGAGATGCTCTTTAACGGGTTTTGCTTTTGGGTCGATGCGCAAACAGTGCTCAGCCAGTCCCCTGGGTACACCCAGCATGTCAGATGGTTTCCATGCGAAGATGTCCCAGTTCTCACGGAGGAACTGGATGAGCGCTTCTTCCTATTTGCTGTCGAGTGTTATTGAGATGTGAGTCGGAGCAACATTGGGATCAGTCGGGTGAATATGAACAGATTTTGTCTCTCCGGCCGACTGAAACACATACTCTGAAGCAGGCTTCTTAGCTTGCAACAAGTCACTCGGATCTGCATTCTTCTGATATTCTTCCCACTCAACTGCAACCATCTGCTCATCGGCAATCTTTGAGCCCTTCTGGAGGCACTCTTCTGCTCTTTGTCGATTCCCTGTGACCGTGATCACGCCTCTGGGACCAGGCATCTTCAACTTGGGGTAAACGTAACATGGTTGAGCCATAAAACGAGCATATGCAGGCCTGCCCAGAATAGCATGGTAAACACTATGAAAATCCGCCACCTCAAATGTTAACTTTTCCTTGCGGTAATTCTTCGAATCGCCAAAAACCACATCAAGAGTGATCTGACCGAGTGAATCCGCTTTCTTTCCTAGGATGACTCCGTGGAATCGCATGTTGCTCCCATTGAGCTTGGACATCGGCATGCCCATCCCTATGAGGGTCTCAGTGTACAAAATGTTCAAACAACTGCCACCATCCATCAGAACTTTGGTCAGTCGGGTGCCCCCAATGACTGGGTCGACCATCAACGCTTGCCACCCGGGGGTGGCAACGTATGCTAGGTGATCGGACTGGTCGAATGTTATGGGAGCTTTTGACCACTTCGAATATGTCGTAGTTGCCGGAGCAACCATGTTCACTTCTCTATTGATAACTTTCAGCCGACTTTTGCTCTTGATGTCAGCAAAAATCACCAAACTAGCATTTACAGTAGGGTAACCGTCATCTTCCTCTTTGTCCTCTTCCTTATCAGATTCTTTCTCTTTCTCACTGGGCTGACCCTCTCGGAAACTCTGAATCAGGAGTCGACACTGTCGAGTAGTATGCTTGGGCAGAATCAAGTTACCCTCTTCATCTTTTTTTGGTGTGTATGTGGCATGGTAAATCAAGAACATCGTTTCCCGCTTGATGTTTCACTTTTTTGGGGATCCATGGCCCTTTAGGCTTTCCCTTGAACTTCCCTTGATTCAAAACTGCGGCTTCAGCAAGACCTGCAGCTTCAGCTTTAAGCTTTTGCTTCCGACTGGAATTTCCTCCCCCGGTGTCTGATAACCCACAAGTATAGGGGATCAATTGTAGCCTCTTTGGATAAGTAAGAGTGTCGAACCCAACGAGGAGCTAAAGGTAGAACAAATATTCCCTCAAGTTCTATCGACCACCGATACAACTCTACGCACGCTTAACGTTCGCTTTACCTAGAACAAGTATGAAACTAGAAGTACTTTGTAGGTGTTTTTGGATAAGTTTGCAAGATAATAAAGAGCGCGTAAATAAAACTAGGGGCTGTTTAGATAAAGACACAACTAAGTTACTTTTAGTAGAGAGCTTTTTGTCACGAGAAAGTTATTTGTCCCTAGGCAATCGATAACTAGTCCGGTAATCACTATTGCAATTTTATTTGAGGGAGAGGCATAAGCTAACATACTTTCTCTTCTTGGATCATATGCACTTATGATTGGAACTCTAGCAAGCATCCGCAACTACTAAAGATCATTAAGGTAAAACCCAACCATAGCATTAAAGTATCAAGTCCTCTTTATTCCCATACACCATGACCCACTTATTCGTGTTTGTGTTTCAGTCACTCACGCAATGCAGACAATAAGCAAACCATGAACATATTGCAAACCCTACAGCGGGGATCCCTCACGCTTGCGTAACACGGAGAGCACCATAGGACAACACCAATAATAAAACATGCAACTCAAACCAATCACGATCATCAATTAACCCATAGGACAAAACGGATCTACTCAAACATCATAGGATAGCCATACATCATTGGTAAATAATATATAGCATTGAGCACCATGTTTAAGTAGAGATTACAATGGGTAAAAGAGGGGTTACACCGCTGCATAGAGGGGGGAAGAGTTGGTGATGACGGCGTGAAGTTGTTGGTGTAGATTGCGGTGACGATGATGGCCTCGGCGGCACTCCGGTGCCACCGGAAGCGAGGGGGAGAGAGCCCCCCTTCTTCTTCTTCTTCCTTGACCTTCTCCCTAGATGGGAGAAGGGTTTCCCCTCTGGTCCTTGGTCTCCATGGCGTGGGAGGGGCAAGAGCCCCTCCGAGATTGGATCTGTCTCTCTGTCTCTCTCTGTTTCTGTGCTCCCTGATTCTGCCCTTTCACCGTTTCTTATATAACCAGAGAGCCGTAACTCCGATTGGGCTGAAATTTGGACACGATTTTTATCCGGATATTGGCTTTCTTGCGGCGAAAGAAGGGCTCCAACCGCCTTACGGGGTGTCCATGAGGGTCAGGGGCGCGCCTGCCCCCCTTGGGTGCGCCCCCCTGCCTCGTGGCCCTCTCGGGCATCCTATCGCGTTGATTCTTCTTCCCAAAAATCACATATATTCCAAAAAAAAATCTCCGTCAGTTTTTATCCCGTTTGGACTCTGTTTGATATGGATTTTCTACTAAACTAAAAACATGCAGCAAATAGGAACTGGCACTGGGCACTGGATCAATATGTTAGTCCCAAAAATAGTATAAAAAGTTGTCAAAAGTGTATGAAAGTTGTATAATATTGGCATGGAACAATCAAAAATTATAGATATGACGGAGACGTATCAGCATCCCCAAGCTTAATTCCTGCTCGTCCTCGAGTAGGTAAATGATAAAAAGATAATTTTTGATGTGGAATGCTACCTAGCATAATCCTGATCATGTAATCTAATCATGGTATGAATATTAAGACACGAGTGATTCAAAGCAATAGTCTATCATTTGACATTAAGACAATAATACTTCAAGCATACTAATAAAGCAATCATGTCTTTTCAAAATAACATGGCCAAAGAAAGTTATCCCTACAAAATCATATGGTCTGGCTATACTCCATCTTCACCACACAAAATATTCAAATCATGCACAACCCCGATGATAAGCCAAGCAATTGTTTCATACTTTTGACGTTCTCAAACCTTTTCAACTTTCACGCAATACATGAGCGTGAGCCATGGACATAGCACTATGGGTGGAATAGAATATGATGGTGGAGGTTGTGCGGAGAAGACAAAAAGGAGAAAGTCTCACATCAACGCGGGTAATCAATGGGCTATGGAGATGCCCATCAATTGATGTCAATGCGAGGAGTAGGGATTGCCATGCAACGGATGCACTAAGAGCTATAAGTGTATGAAAGCTCAAACTGAAAACTAACTGGGTGTGCATCCAACTTGCTTGCTCATGAAGACCTCGGGCATTTCAGGAAGCCCATCATCGGAATATACAAGCCAAGTTCTATAATGAAAATTCTCACTAGTATATGAAAGTGATAACTCAAGAGACTCTCTATATGAAGAACATGGTGCTACTCTGAAGCACAAGTGTGGTAAAAGGATAGTAACATTGCCCCTTCTCTCTTTTCTCTCTTTTTTTTGTTTATTATTTTTTTGGTGGGCTTCTTTGGCCTCTTTTTTCTTTATTTGGGCTTTTTTGGCCTCTTTTATTTTGATAACCTCACCTGGGACAATGTTCTAATAATGATGATCATCACACTTTTATTTACTTACAACTCAATACTAGAACAAAGATATGACTCTATATGAATGCCTCCGGTGGTGTACCAGGATGTGCAATGATCTAGCGTAGCAAAGATATGAAAAAAAACGGACAAGCCATGAAAATATCATGCTAGCTATCTTACGATCATGCAAAGCAATATGACAATGAATGCTTAAGTCATGTATATGATGATGATGGAAGTTGCATGGCAATATATCTCGGAATGGCTATGGAAATGCCATGATAGGTGGGTATGGTGGCTGTTTTGAGGAAGATATAAGGAGGCTTATGTGTGACAGAGCGTATCATATCATGGGGTTTGGATGCACCGGCGAAGTTTGCACCAACTCTCGAGGTGAGAAAGGGCAATGCACGGTACCGAAGAGGCTAGGCAATGATGGAAGGGTGAGAGTGCGTATAATCCATGGACTCAATATTAGTCATAAAGAACTCACATACTTATTGCAAAAGTCTATTAGCTATCGAAACAAAGTACTACGTGCATGCTCCTAGGGGGATAGATTGGTAGGAAAAGACCATCGCTCGTCCCCGACCGCCACTCATAAGGAAGACAATCAATAAATAAATCATGCTCCGACTTCATCACATAACGGTTCACCATACGTGCATGCTACGGGAATCACAAACTTCAACACAAGTATTTCTACAATCCACAACTACCCACTAGCATGACTCTAATATCACCATCTTTATATCGCAAAACTATTGCAAGGAATCAAACATATCATATTCAGTGATCTACAAGTTTTATGTAGGATTTTATGACTAACCATGTGAATGACCAGTTCCTGTCATCTCTCTAAATAGATATAAGTGAAGCAAGAGAGTTTAATTCTTTCTACAAAAGATATGCCCACGCTCTAACAAATATAAGTGAAGCAAAAGAGCATTCTACAAATGGCGGTTTTCTATGTGAAGAGAAACATGCAATCCAAACTTCAAAAGATATAAGTGAAGCACATGAAGCATTCTGTAAAGCCATACTCAAAATATATAAGTGAAGTGCAATGAGCATTCTATAAATAAACCATGGACTATCTCATACCAGCATGGTGCATAAAATAAAAGTGAAAACTAAATGCAAAAGACGCTCCAAGATTTACGCATATCGCATGAACGAAACGAATCCAAAAACATACCGATACTTGTTGAAGAAAGATGGGATGCCTTCCGGGGCATCCCCAAGCTTAGACGCTTGAGTCTCCTTGAATATTTACTTGGGGTGCCTTGGTCATCCCCAAGCTTGAGCTCTTGCCTCTCCTTCTTCTCCTCACATCGAGACCTCCTCGATCTTCGAACACTTCATCCACACAAAACTCAACAGAAAACTCGGTAAGATCCGTTAGTATAATAAAGCAAATCACTACTTTAAGTACTGTTGCAAACCAATTCATATTTTGTTTTTGCATTATAGCTACTTTAATATAACTTTTACATGGCTTAATCCACTGATAGGAATCGATAGTTTCATCAAAACAAGCAAACTATGCATCAAAAACAAAATCTGTCTTAAACAGGACAGTCTGTAGTAATCTGAACATTCACCATACTTCTGTTACTCCAAAAATTCTGCAAAAATTAGGAAAAATAAAAAATTTGTATATAAAGACAGTGCAAAAAGTTTCAGAACCGTTTAACGTTCCAGTAAAAAAATTAAAATCGTGCACTACAGCCAAAGTTTCTGTTCTGCACCGCACAAACCAACAAGCAATGTAAACATCCTAAAGGAAAACCTTGGCACATTATTTTTATAATACAATGAATTGTACAAGGAGATAATTATTTTTGTTGAATAATCAAGATTCACAAAGTTTCCGTGAGCATGAACAAAGTTCGAGGAGCTCCCCCACTTCAACAATGCTTGTCTCTCTCACTTTCACTTTCCTTTTTGAAAAGTTTTGGGTTCCCCTCTTTATTTATTTTTTTGTTTTTAAACTATATAAAAGCACTCAACAGAAATAAATGACTCTCTAAAACTTCTGGGTTGTCTCCCTGGCAGCGCTTTCTTTAAAGCCATTAAGCTAGGCATATAGTTCTCAAGTAGTGAATCCACCCGGATCCCAAGGTATATCAAAGCCAATTTTAATTAACAATGATTTGTAATTTAGTAGTGAGCACAAAGTAACATATATCATGTAATGACGAAGTCTAACTCTCTTCCTATGCATCGGCATGTCATACAAGAACAATTCATGCACATCAAGTAAAGACCAATACATAGCATAAGCAGTTTCTTGCCATTTTATCGTGTGGGAAACATAGAGAGGTGGAGATATAGTTCCTCTCTCATAATAATTGCAAGTAGGAGCAGCAATAACATGCATATTATATCTATCAAAATCATCATGTGTAATAGTAAAACGCAACCCATCAATATAATCCTTAATAAGGGCAAACTTCTCCGATATAGTGTAGTCGGGAGAATTCAAAAAGATAATAGGACTATCATGCATGGGTGCAATAGCAATAACTTCATGTTTAACATAAGGAACTATAGCAAGTTCATCTCCATAAGCATAATTCATATTGGCATCTTGGCCACAAGCATAGCAAGCATCATAAAAAAGGGATATTTCAAAAGAATCAACGGGATCATAACAATCATCATAGCATTCATCCTTCGGTAAGCACGAAGGGAAATTAAACAATGTATGAGTTGAAGAGTTACTCTCATTAGAAGGTGGGCACGGGTGATCAATCCGCTCTTCCTCCTTTTGTTCTTCGCTCTCCTCCTCATCTTTTTCATCCAATGAGCTCACAATGTCATTAATTTCTTCTTCCATAGACTCCTGCAAAATATTAGTCTCTTCTTGGACAGCGGAGACTCTCTCAATAAAATCATCGATATCAGAATTGAATTCATAATTCTCATAGCAATATTTAAGTATAGCAAAATTTTCAGGCCTATAAATTGAATCATCAAAATCTTTAAACTCTTTAAACAAAGATTCAATTTCATAAGCAGCCATAAAAGCAACGAACTCTTCTATTTGTTCCACATCATAGTAATCATATATACCATTAGCATAAGAAGCTAAGGTTTCATTATCATTAAATTCACATGGAAAGGGAAGGTGTGGAGCCTTCATCCTAGAGCAAGAAGTATAATCATATCTCAAGCATAGTTGCCGAGCATACCAATGCAACATATAAATTTGATCCCATAAAAGTTTCCCTTTTTGAGTCAAGCGATAATCCCTAAAGTATCCACGTTGATCCAACGTGTCTCCCATAACATAATTAAATGGGGTTTTCTCAGGATTATCAAAGTAGTACATAATATCTTTCACATAATGAGCATCGAGGGTTTTAGGAGGTTCCCCATCTCCATGAGTAGCAAGTACACCTAATTTTTTTGGTATTTTGTGTTCCATGTCCATAACTAAAGATGGAGAACAACTTGGAACAGCAAATAAAAACTACTTAGTGATAAAGCAAACAAGCACACACAAGAATATTCACCCCACGCTATAACTCCCCGGCAACGGCGCCAGAAAAAGGTCTTGACAACCCACAAGTATAGGGGATCAATTGTAGCCTCTTTGGATAAGTAAGAGTGTCGAACCCAACGAGGAGCTAAAGGTAGAACAAATATTCCCTCAAGTTCTATCGACCACCGATACAACTCTATGCACGCTTAACGTTCGCTTTACCTAGAACAAGTATGAAACTAGAAGTACTTTGTAGGTGTTTTTGGATAAGTTTGCAAGATAAAAAAGAGCGCGTAAATAAAACTAGGGGTTTTTTAGATAAAGACACAACTAAGTTAGTTTTAGTAGAGAGCTTTTTGTCACGAGAAAGTTATTTGTCCCTAGGCAATCGATAACTAGACCGGTAATCACTATTGCAATTTTATTTGAGGGAGAGGCATAAGCTAACATACTTTCTCTTCTTGGATCATATGCACTTATGATTGGAACTCTAGCAAGCATCCGCAACTACTAAAGATCATTAAGGTAAAACCCAACCATAGCATTAAAGTATCAAGTCCTCTTTATTCCCATACACCATGACCCACTTATTCGTGTTTGTGTTTCAGTCACTCACGCAACGCAGACAATAAGCAAACCATGAACATATTGCAAACCCTACAGCGGGGATCCCTCACGCTTGCGTGACACGGAGAGCACCATAGGACAGCACCAATAATAAAACATGCAACTTAAACCAATCACGATCATCAATTAACCCATAGGACAAAACGGATCTACTCAAACATCATAGGATAGCCATACATCATTGGGAAATAATATATAGCGTTGAGCACCATGTTTAAGTAGAATTACATCGGGTAAAAGAGGGGTTACACCGCTGCATAGAGGGGGGGAAGAGTTGGTGATGACGGCGGTGAAGTTGCTGGTGTATATTGGGGTGACGATGATGGATCCGGCGGCACTCTGGTGCCACCGGAAGCGAGGGGGAGAGAGCCCCCCTTCTTCTTCTTCTTCTTCTTCTTCTTCCTTGACCTTCTCTTTAGATGGGAGAAGGGTTTCCCCTCTGGTCCTTGGTCGCCATGGCGTGGGAGGGGCGAGAGCCCCTCCGAGATTGGATCTGTCTCTCTGTCTCTCTCTGTTTCTGCGCTCCCTAATTCTGCCCTTTCACCGTTTCTTATATAACCGGAGATCCGTAACTCCGATTGGGCTGAAATTTGGACACGATTTTTATCCTGATATTGGATTTCTTGCAGCGAAAGAAGGGCTCCAACCGCCTTACGGGGTGTCCACGAGGGTCAGGGGCACGCCTGCCCCCCTGGGGTGCGCCCCTGCCTCGTGGGCCCCTCGGGTATCGCGTTGATTCTTCTTCCCAAAAATCACATATATTCCAAAAAAAATCTCCGTTAGTTTTTATCCCGTTTGGACTCCGTTTGATATGGATTTTCTGCAAAACAAAAAACATGCAACAAACAGGAACTGGCACTGGGCACTGGATCAATATGTTAGTCCCAAAAATAGTATAAAAAGTTGCCAAAAGTGTATGAAAGTTGTATAATATTGGCATGGAACAATCAAAAATTATAGATACGACGGAGACGTATCAGTGTCCTGGGCAACTGGTTTATTCTTACCACTGCGGAGTCGGTCTTCCTCTTCGCCGTTAGCATACCGAGTGGCTATTTCCATCATTCGAGCCAGGGACATGTCTCCTGACCGACCAAATTTCAGGTTAAGCTCTCTGTATCGAACGCCCTCTTTGAAGGCACAAACTACCTGGTGCTCTGACACATTTTCCAAAGTGTGATGGAGAGTAGTCCATCTCTGGATGAAGTCTCTCAAAGTCTCGTTCTGTTTCTGTACATAGTGCTGCAATTCAGTCAGCCCAGCTGGTCGCTTACAGGTGCCCTCGAATGTTTTGGTAAACACTCGGGCTAACTCTTCCCAACTGAAAATACTCCCAGGGCCAACTGATTCAACCAAGCTCTGGAAGAGCCCTCAAGCATTAGAGGGAGGTGCTTCATGGCCACCTCATCGTTGCCACCACCAATGTGCACTGCCACCCGGTAATCCTCTAGCCAAGTGTCGGGCTTCGACTCCCCGGTGAATTTACTTACACCTGTCGCCAACCTGAAGTTGTGAGGGATCTCAGCGGCTCGGATGGCCCTACTGAAACACTCGGGGCCAGAAACATGCACTCTGCTTCCATTGGGACAGTCTCTATCCAGCCCTTCTCTGTATGCTCGGTTCCTGTCGACCAAACCTTGCACGAGGAGTGATCTTGCGTTGAACCCAGGTTCCCTTGGGTCGACTGGAGCTCTTCGTTCGTCACCATACGGGCGCCTGTCGTCATACCGCCGGGGCGCGTACGACCCGCCCCTCCGAGGGGGCGAAGGCACTCGACGGTGGTTGTCTCGGGCATATTAACGATCATACTCTCCGTGGCCTCTACCCAGGTGCTGATCTCGACGGCGATCATGATCTTCACCGCAGAGGAGACCCAGGACTATGTGCCGACTGAACTGTGTCTGTAATCACAGACCTGCTGTGGATTCTGTTGCACGACTGAGAAACGGCTGAGTTTTGCTCGCCAGCTGCTCGGAGTAGCGCTCGGATCTGTAGCAAACCTCTCCCAGCCTCTGAATGAGATGGCTGAATTGACTCTGCTATACGGGCTGCAGCTGCAAGATTCTGGATCGGAGTGCGATATACCTAGGGTTCAGGTGGAAACAATTGTCGTTGCCGTCGACTGGATTCGGGGATCTGCCGACGGGCGCGTTCGGCGAGTGAATGTTGGAGGTTCTCCAGACGCGCGCGCGCTCAGCCAAAGTAGCCAGGTGCGCTGCCTCTAAAGCCCGAGCCTCAAAGGTCTCCCAAATGATAGGGGTATGGAGCGCCTCCACGTTGCGACGATACAGCTCTTCCATCTGCTCGAAAGTGAGGGCTTGGGGATGATATTCGTCGTGGCCGTGCGATGGACCGCCGCCACCATCGCCGCCGCCACCGCGACGGAACCCAGGTGGGCTGCGCGGTGAGTCGACCATGAGAACTTCTGCTGTAGGGTCGGAGCTCCCGCACTCGAAAAGAGTATCCGCGGAACCAGTCGACAGATCGAATGGTCCGTAGAGAGATTCGTCCGACTCAATAGCCGCAACTTGAGGGGTGACCGACTGGCGGTCCACCGCATGCTTCACCCACCGCTGAAGCTACGAGCAACCGGATCGCTTGCGACGGCGTACAACCGGGGGGAGGGACACGGGAGCCGACCGATACTGGGTTGACGGCTGCCGCAGAAGGACACCGCAGGCACTCACGCGAAAATGCGCTGCCCCTCGGATCGGAAGGACCTCGACGTCGAGGGGGCTTCTTGAAGCCAGGCGGAGCCGTTGGTGACGAAGACGAGCGCGCCGAGACAGATCTCGCGGCCCACGGCCAAACCACCGCTGGAAACCATGTTGACGGAGATCGGGAAAATTGCAACCTCGCCGGAAGTCGCTAAGACGCCCGCCCCACGGTGGGCGCCAACTGTCGTGGTACTAAGTCTGACAGTAAGAATAGGGGGTACGTAGGAGGAGGCAAGGTCCTAGCTACAGTGAGGTTGTGCACGCAAGGTTTACGAGTTCAGGCCCTTCTCGGAGGAAGTAATAGCCCTACGTCTCGGTGCCCGGAGGCTAGTCGACTGGATTATGCGTGAGAGTTACAGGGGGTGCGAACCCTTGTCACAGAGGAGGGGCTGGCTTATATAGAGTGCGCCAGGACCCCAGTCATCCCCCGTTACATAGGGTTCAATGTGGGTTAAGACAGGGGCGTTACTGATAACGCCAGGTATTAATGATCTTAATGACTACAGAGTGAACGCCTGGCCGTTGATATCTTGAGGTGTCTTTAGATCTTCTCTACTCCGAGTGTTTCTTCATATGGTCGAGTGATTATATCCTTGTCGAGTGGAATTGGGGTATCCGAGTGGGATAGCTGGTCGAGTGGATCGTGCTCCAAGATGTTTTAGTCGGTATCTTTTGTTGCACATTGAATGTCCTTGACTCTAGGGTAGTATCCTTGGGTAGGGCGTCGCGGCCAGGCCTATGACCCTACCCTAGATACATGTCATCGTCATCATTGTTTTAGAAATATGCCGCCATCAACCGCCACAATCACTACTACCACCGCCACTAGACCCCTCCTCTCTTAACCCCAGCCATCTGCAACATTATGGCATGTTAAAATTTGAGGGGGAGCTGAGCAATGCCTCCATGGGCCACGGTGGCTCGCAGGGCACCACCAACGCGGGGCGGCGGCGGAATCAAGTGATGGTCCAGCGCGATGTAGTTGTCCGGAAGTGAGGGATGTTGCAGCATCTCGAGCTTGGTTGGGCTCGAGCAACAGCACAACGTCCATGGCGGTGATGTACCTATCTACTACTATTACGGACGCCGACGCTGATGTTGGCCGAGGTGGACGTTGTTGATTGCTGCTCCACCCTTTTTTTTGCGGGAGATTGCTGCTCCACCTTGCCTCCACTCACTCAACTAGATGAGGTTGATTGCATACGGGAGAAAAATGTGAGGCTGAGGAAGAGATAAGATGAGGGAGGGGGAGACATGGGTGGTCCATTAGGCCATATGTCCATCAAGGGAGGTGACAGATACGGGCATGAAAATCAAATGGCTAAGCTAAAGATTTACGAAAACATTAACGCCCACACGTGTGGGCGTTCACAACACCGTCCAAACGCGTCCAGAGCCATCAGATGAAAAAAGCACAGATCTTGAAGCGTGTCCCAGCCACGTCATCAACTGAGCGTGTGGCAGGAAGGACTAACGTGCCGCACGACTGAACGCAGCTCAGTTGCCTCCCCATCGGCCGCACAGAGCCCACCCCCATCCCTCATGGTGAGCTATTGGACGGCGACCAAAGCGAGGGCGACGGCGAGGGGATGTTGGGTTGGCGTGGCTCCCCATGGCCGCCGAGGGGACGAGCAGGCGGAGGTCCTCGATAAACGCAATGACGACCAGGAGGTCGGGGTCGAGGGGACATCCTCGACCGCGCCCGTAGAGGAGAGCCTCATCCTCGACCGCGCCCAGCACCGGCGAGCTCGACGGAGGAGCCGCGTCGAGGAAGGCAAGGTGGGAAAGGAGCTCGGAGGAGCCGCTCCGAGATGCGGCGGCTGCTTGGCGGTGCCCGGAGCGACACGAACGGGCGCGTCCCGTGCTGGTGCGGACGAGGCCGTCACGGCCTAGCTCGAGCGGCGCCCGGCCACAGGGCCGAGATGCGGTGGCCGTTGGCGGCGCTCAGCGCGACGTGGACAGGCACGTCCCACACTGATGCGAGCGCGCCGCCATGGACCACGACCCTCCCATCCATCTTCAGGGTAACACTCCCTCCCTCCTTGTGTGCACCGACCGATGGATCTCTGCTGTTGCTACTGAAATCCTCATGTGGGTTTACTATTTCTGTAGGATGTTGCTAGATTATTGCACTATGTGATTCATCTGGTGCCTTTGATTAATTTCGTATAGCACCGAAACTAGTTAGAATCTGCTTGTAGGGTGATGAACGAGAGAGCACCAGGTTTCAGATCTGTGAACTTTTTGTGGTTTCAGACTTGTGATCTTTTCTATCTTTTCATGGAAAATTTGACAAAAAAATTCCATGGCAATTTTGTATATGCATTAGCCATTGCAAGTTTTATCTCTGTCCTTGTTCGTAAACAATGGAATTTTGCCACATATGACTTTTTCATGTGATTTGCCATGGCACATTCTTTATCTAAAAACATGGCAAACTTGCCAATGGCAACTTATCCATGTTCGAAAACATCGCAAATTTATAGATATTCCAAAAACATGGCAACTTAGTATCTTCAACAACACGGCAAACTTCCCATGGCAACTTTTGCCATGTTCGAAAGTTGAACATATTCCAAAAACATGGCAACTTAATTTGTTCAACGACATGGTAAACTTGCCATGGCAACTTTTGCCATGTTCGAAAACATGTCAAAGTTGTAGATGTTCAAAAAACATGGCAACTTAGTATGTTCAAAAAAACATGGCAAAGTTGTAGATGTTCAAAAACATGGCAACTTATTATGTTCAAAAACATTCAAATCTTGCCATGTCAAACTTAACGGGCACGGCAATTGTTGTTCACGGGGCATGGCAAAAATATTTAATTTCACAAACCAAAAGTGGGATTTTTCTACATTTTCTTTGGAATGGGAACTTTTTACTTTTTTTGACATGTCATTTTTTACTAATTTTTTTGACATGGCAAATTTATTATATAGGGCATGGCAATTTTAATTTTAATACGATGAAATTTTTTACATTTTTCTAGAACATGAATTTTTTAAATATATAGCATGGCAAATATACTTATGTAGCCATGGAAATTTTTACTTTATTCCCATGGCAAAATTACTCTATTTTTGCCATGGCAAATTTTAATCCATTTTTGCCATGGCAAAATTTACTACAGTTTTTTCCATGGCAAATTTTACTCTTTTTTTGCCATGAAAAATACCATGGCATTTTTAACTTATGAATTTGCCATGGCAATATAATCTTTGTTTGTATGATGGGAGTTTCCATGTCTTGTTTTCTTCTGGGTCATAAAAAAATCTTTTTCACCAATGGCATTTTTCTGCTTTTTATAGGGGCTGTTATTTTATTTTTCATATCATAGCGAAAACTGGGCTTTTTTTGGTTACTGGGCTCTTTTTTGGTTTGACAGGGAAACGGGGCGATCTGGAGGCTGTTCGAGCGCTGGGAAGATCGTACGGAACGAAAATCGTTCGGTAGTTGCTGTTGGGAAACCGGGTCACCTGGAGAGGGGTGGGGGCGGCCGCGTGCAAAGCGCACGGGCTGGCCCCTCCCGTTTCTCCTCTTTTCTGTTAAGTGGGTACTTATCCCTTGACCCTGGTCCATATATAAAGCAACGAGGAGCTATCATTGTAATCTTTGATCATTGATTCATAAAGCTGGTCTCCTCCATCTCTCTGTGTCATTTACTTTCGCGTGTTTCGACTACTTCGACTACTTCGTCTACGACGCGCGCCTTCGCTCCGCAACCTCGGACCGGACTCGCCGGCGGAGTTGCGGAACACGTTATCAGCACGCTTCGCTCCATCAACTCTCCGTCAAGCCTGCATCACGCAGAGTTTCGTCGATCCTGCGGAGGTATAAGATCCGATCCCCACTTTTTGCAAAAATAGATTCCTCTCGTTACTACGATTCCGTTTTTGCGATTAGATTATTATTCGGATTTGATCTACTTATGGTGTAAATTTTCCTCCCAAGAACCGAGCGGACGAACACGTCGCCGACCAATGTCGATGTTCTTGGACTATGAGGGACTTGTTGACTGCACTATAGGGAGTCGGTACAGATCGCGACCCAGATGGTCGCGGTACCGCCGCAAAAGCACCAGATGTGCCATGCGCCGTCGGAGTTTCGGACGAACACGACGAAGATCCGCATCCCGAGGCCGGCGTCCAGATGACGCCGTACCCAGCCATCAACGGCGTCACCTTGGCCCTGCTGGCCACGCGCCGTAGCCCTCTGCCGACCACGACCCCGCTGGTCACGCACGCCGCGCCGCGTCCTGCTGACGCCGCCGCCGCCGTCTCGGTGGCCGGCTCGACGCCGCCGCGCCCTGCTGGCGCGCAGCCCGCCTCGATGGCCCCCACCCGCGCGTCGCTGCCGACGCCGCGCTGTGTGGCCGTGGCCGCTGTAGTCGCGGTCGTCGCCGTCGCGTGGCGTGGCCGCCGCAGTCGCGCCGGTCGTCGCCCCGGCCGAGCCCGTGCACGGCCGGCTGCCGTCGCCGGGGCTCGAGCTGGCCGCGCCGTGCCCTGCCTCTGGCCGCACCGCGCCGAGCCTCTGGCCGCGCCGCCGCCGTGGGCGCGCCACTCCACTGGCCTGCTTGGCCGCCGCCCCGCTGGCCTGCTTGGCCACCAGCCCCCGCCGCGCGAGCTGGCCGCGCCGTGCCCTGCCTCTGGCCGCACCGCGCCGAGCCCCTGGCCGCGCCGCTCCACTGGCCTGCTTGGCCGCCGCCCCGCTGGCCTGCTTGGCCACCAGCCCCCGCCGCGCGAGCTGGCCGGCCCCAGGCCGTCGCCCCGCTGGCCTGCTTGGCCACCAGCCCCCGCCGCGCGAGCTGGCCGGCCCCAGGCCGCCGCCGCACCCTGGGCGCTAGGGAAACCCTAGCGTCGCTGCGGGCAGGAGCCGAGCGCGGCGCCTGGGCCGACCCGCTGGCTGCTGGGCCGGATGGGCCGCGGCCGTGGGATCCCTCTATAAAAAAAGAGGGGCGCCGGCTGTAGCGTGGAAGAAATTGCGGTTTAGCCCCTGTAGTTTTCAGCTTTTGCGCGAGTTTTATTCCTGCAGCAATATTTCGCGTAGAACCCCTGGAACTGTCTGTTTTTCGCTGAAAACGCGTATTTGGGCTTTAAAATGCCTCGGGAATTCATTTTTTGGGCTAGTTTTCACATACTAGATGCGCTTAACATGCTATTTTATGTAACATGATATTATTGTATGATTTTACTATTGTAGATTAATTGTTTAGCACTCTTAATCATTTAGTAAGTCATATAATAGCATGTTTTAAATATTGGAACGTCATTTTATTGAATAAGTTTATCAACATCGCTTTGTGCAAAAGATTACCTGCTGTAATCTCATGATTTTTGCATAAATCGCAGATGGCCGGAATTGTCCACAAGGAGTTTCCTGAGCTGGCCCAGACAGGGCTGAACTACCTGTCATGGTCCTCGGACTGCGAGATCTTTCTCCAGGGCAAAACCCTCCTGAGGGCGATCGGTAAGGGGGCCCAGCTAGCCGTCACTGATCCCAATTTCGAAACTGAGAATGCGCAGGCTCTGCACTTTCTCCGTCATCACCTGTCACCTACTCTGAAAGATGAGTATATGGCTGAGCGCAGTGCTTCTGGCCTTTGGACCGCTCTTAAGCAGCGGTTTGAGCGGCTGAAGTACACTGTGAAGCCACGTGCAGAGGCAGAGTGGATCCGTCTGAGGTTTGCGGACTTCAAGACGGTTGGGGAGTACAATTCGGCTCTGCACCGGATTTGTACGACTCTTCGGTTGTGTGGTACTGAGATTACCGACTCCCAGAAGATTGAGAAAACCCTATCCACTTTCCACCCCGACGCGGTCCAGTCCTCACGGAACTACCGCCAGGGGAACTACACGAGGTATTCAGAGTTGATTGACGTCCTCCAGGTGGCGGAGGCGCAAGACGAGGTTCTCAAAAAGAACTTTGTCGCGCAACCACTTGGGGGGAGTTCTCGCCAGGAGGTGAACGCTCTCAAAGTCCGCAAGCCTCAACAGAAGAAGAGGGGCCGGAAGGGCAAGAAGAAGGGCCCTCACCCCCCGCCCCGGCTAAGCAGAACAAGCCGGGCAAGGGAGGGCAAAGGCCTCAGGACTGCTTCCGTTGTGGCTCGGTGGAGCATTTCTCCCGCCAGTGCCGCGCACCACATGAGGTCGTTGATGCATATAAGGCTCGGAAGGCGCGTGAGACGCACCTCGCCTTGGTTCAGGAGGGAGCTCCACCGGCGCCCATGGCGGCACCCGTGATGATTGCTACTCCCCCTGCTGCGCCCATAGAGGCGACCCCCGTGGTGCCCATCGCGGCAGCTTTGGCGGTCTCTACCGACGCCCAAGTCGCCATGGAGGTTGACCACATGGCCGCCTCGGCGGCGCCGCCACTAGACATTGATGCTGCCTCCAAGATGATTTCTGAGGAGGATCAGCTCACTAGTATGGAGATTGCGGCGAAAGTGAATGGCTTCTTCACCGAGTCCACTTAGCATACCTCTTTTGGTTCTCATGATTCCGTGCTTTGATACAATAAAATTGAATAAATTCGATTTGGTTGTAAGCTCTATGAGAGCATAAACTTATTCTTTACTTTGGCCATTGGATGACATTTATTCATTTATTCCATTATTTATACATGATAGCATGTTATGTTCTGAGATGTGTGCATTTATTTTTAATGTATTTTCTTCCTCATTACATTAATTAGATGTCATATTTTAGAACGCGTGTGGCGCCCGAATGGAGGAAACGTGCCTTGCCGATAGCGCCACCACTCATACCATTTTACGAGAAACTAAGTACTTTGAGTCCATTAAAAAATCTCCGGGAAGTATTATGACAATCGCCGGCTGCGGTTCTCACATAGTTGGCTCCGGACGAGCCACCATTATACTCCCCATGGGAACAACTTTGATCATTAATGATGCGTTGTTGTACCCGGAGTCGACTCGTACTCTTTTGAGCTTTAGAGACATCCGCGCTAATGGTTTCCATGCTGAGACCGATGATGAAAACGGCAAGGAGTGCCTACTCATCACAAAGCGGGATGCAGGTGGTAAACATGTTATCGAAAGGCTTCCTTCGTTTGACACAGGGCTATACTACACTAAGATAGTAGCACCGCCCGTGTACACTACCCTCAAGACCGTCTTTAGAAGCTCTGAACTCTTCTGCCTCTGGCACGATAGGTTAGGCCACCCCGGACTTAGGATGATGAGAAATATAATTAACAACTCGCATTGCCATAATGTTAACGTGAAGAACTTCCCGAGTCCTGATGATTTCGTGTGCTCCGCATGCGCTAAGGGGAAATTAGTCATTAGGCCATCGCCCCTCAAGGTGAGGGATGAAATCCCCGCGTTCTTGGAACGTATCCAAGGGGACATATGCGGTCCAATTCAGCCCCTCACGGGGCCGTTTCGGTACTTCATGGTGCTCATTGATGCTTCCTCTAAATGGTCCAGTGTTTGCCTGCTGTCAACAAGGAACCATGCTTTTGCAAAATTGATCTCACAGATCATACAAATGAGGAATAATTTCCCGGATTATCGTATAAAGTCTATTCGAATGGACAACGCCGGAGAATTTACTTCAAAGGCGTTCGATGATTATTGCATGGCAATGGGAATCAAAGTTGAGCACTCGGTACCACATGTTCATACACAAAATGGACTTGCCGAGGCATTGATTAAAAGAATTAAATTCATTGCTCGACTGCTCCTTCAGGGTTGTAATTTACCAACTACATGTTGGGGCCACGCGGTGTTACACGCGGCTAATCTCATCAACTTTCGACCGTCGGCCTACAACATCCACTCTCCTGTTCAACTTGTGCAAGGGTCGGCACCGAAAATTTCCCACCTTCGTAGGTTCGGTTGCCAGGTATATGTACCAATACCACCCCCTCAGCGATCGGCGATGGGCCCGCTCCGTAAGTCGGGGATATACGTTGGTTATGAGACTGTGTCCATAATCAGGTATCTGGACCCCATGACAGGTGACTGTCACACGGCTCGTTTTGCTGATTGCATTTTTGACGAGGATCTTTTCCCGACTTTAGGGGGAGAGAATCAACCCCTTGATGCTAAAAGTCGAGAAATCACGTGGCAAGCCACGGGGATCCACGCTCATGACCCGCGCACTGCTGAGACTGAGAGAGAAGTCCAAAAGATAATAGATTTGCAGTCTTTAGCAAATCAACTGCCCGACCACTTTAGTGACTTAAAGACTGTGACAAAATCGCATGTGCACGCGCGCAATGCACCGGAAAGGGTTGAAATACCGAAGAAAAATGATGGTATGCCCGCTCCTGTCCAAAGGCCTAAAAGGACGAGAAATCCGGCTTCTCAAATCCCAAGTACTCGGGGACGCCCGACGAAAAAGGATAAGAGAGATTTATCACAGCCTGTCGCCAAAGTACCCCAAATTGAAACGGGGAGCCAGTCGAGACCTGGCACAAGTACGGAAAATTCAGTGCACGAAATTCCGGACTTAAACTTTCCCATAGGGGAAACACCCAGCGGAGATGTGAGCGCACACATCGGCGCGGGAAATCTAAAGGACCTTGCTCCCATAATGGGAAATTTGGTAGAGCAAGTGTTTGCGCCAGATGCGCTCCATGACAAAATGGCCATAAATTATATTTATACGGGGGAGTCCCTGAACCGAGCAACGGTGATTGTCGACATCAACTTTGCTACGAAAATTGCCTCAATCATAGATCTTGACCCTGAGCCTAACACGCTCACTGATTGCAAGAAAAGGTCGGATTGGAAAGATTGGCAGAAGGCAATTACTGCCGAATTATTATCTCTCAACAAAAGGAAGGTGTTCGGACCAGTTTGTCGAACTCCTCTCCACATTCGCCCTGTTGGCCATAGGTGGGTTTTTGTTCGAAAGAGAGATGAAAATAATAAGGTAGTACGGTACAAAGCAAGGCTCGTTGCTCAAGGGTTCACTCAACGACCAGGTGTCGATTTTGAGGAGACTTATTCCCCAGTCATGGATGGAGTTACCTTTAGATACTTGATCTCGATGGCAGTAAACATGGGCTTGAAAATGAAACTAATGGATGTTGTCACTGCTTACCTATATGGTAACTTGGATTCAAACATATACATGAAGGTTCCAGAAGGTATCCCTGTTCCGAACCATGATAGAGCAAATAGGGGTCTATACAGTGTTCAACTTCAAAAGGCACTGTACGGACTCAGACAGTCTGGTAGAATGTGGTACAATCGCAGAAGGGCTACACGAGCAATAAAGATTGCCCATGTGTTTTTATACGGCGATCCCAAGATGGATTCTGTATAATCTCGGTGTACGTGGACGATTTAAACATAATCGGTACACCTGAGGATATTGAGGAAGCGAGTTCCTACCTGATGTCGGAATTCGAGATGAAGGATTTGGGTAAAACCAAGTTCTGTCTAGGTCTGCAACTTGAACATTCCCCTGATGGGATTCTAGTGCACCAGTCGGCCTACACCCAGAAGGTGTTGGAAAGATTTGGATTTGATAAGGCATATCCTTCTAAGACCCCGATGGTCGGAAGATCTTTACAGCCAGACAAGGACCCGTTTAGGCCAAAGGAAGAGGGGGAGGATACTCTGGGACCAGAGGTTCCTTACCCGAGTGCATTTGGAGCACTCATGTACCTCGCAAATTGTACACGGCCAGACATTGCGTTCGCCGTCAGTTTGCTTGCTCGGTACAGTTCTGAACCTACCAAAAGACATTGGAAAGGTGTCAAGGACGTCTTCCGTTACCTGCAAGGGACCAAAGATCTTGGTCTATTTTATAAGAGGAATCAAGACCTATCTATTATAGGCTATGCCGATGCTGGGTACCTGTCGGACCCGCATGATTGCAAATCGCAGACTGGATATGTTTTTCTTTGTGGTGGAACTGCGTTTTCCTGGAAATCGTCCAAGCAAACACTTGTGTCGACTTCCACGAACCACTCGGAAATCATGGCACTATTCGAAGCGTCAAAAGAGTGTGTATCGCTTCGGCGGATGATCGGCCACATTCAGCAGACATGTGGGCTGAACACCGTACAAACCCCTACCATTATCTATGAAGATAATGCTGCTTGTGTTGCACAAGTCCAGATGGGTTATGTGAAGAGTAACCTCACAAAGCATATTAGTCCCAAGTTCTTCTATGCACATGAGCTGCAACAGTTGAACGAGGTGAGAGTTTTGCATACTAAGTCCTGTGACAATCTTGCTGATATGTTCACTAAATCATTACCGGCATCAACCTTAGAGAGGTGTGTGCGTGGAATCGGTATGATGAGACTTAGAGAGATGCAAGGTTCAGGGGGAGAAACTTCACAAACTCGTCGCTAAAATCTCAATCCTGATGATCGATTACTCAACTTGATGGTTGAGTGGATTGTACTCTTTTTCCCTTGAGTGAGTTTTCCTGATGTTTCTCACACGAGGTTTTTGACGAGGCAATTCGTGCAATACAACAACGTATACTGTGTGCTCTTTCTCCACATTTTTTCCCACTGGGTTTTTCGGAGTTTTGAGGCATGGATATACGGATAATTACCCAAGGGGGAGTGTTGGGAAACCGGGCCACCCGGAGGGGTGGCGGCGGCCGCGTGCAAAGCGCACGGGCTGGCCCCTCCCGTTTCCCCTCTTTTCTGTTAAGTGGGTACTTATCCCTTGACCCCTGGTCCATATATAAAGCAACGAGGAGCTATCATTGTAATCTCTGATCATTGATTAATAAAGCTGGTCTCCTCCATCTCTCTTTGTCATTTACTTTCGCGTGTTTCGACTACTTCGACTACTTCGTCTACGACGCGCGCCCTCGCTCCGCAACCTCGGACCGGACTCGCCGGCGGAGTTGCGGAACAGTTGCAACTCCAGACTGGACGTGCGGGCAGCCTCCTCCCCTGCCACACGTGAAAATCGTTCGGTCGTTGCCCCTCCAGACCGAACGTGCGGGCAGCCTCCTCCCCTGCCACACGTGAAAATCGTTTGGTCGTTGCCCCTCCAGACCGGACGTGCGGGCAACCTCCTCCCCTGCCACACGTGTGGCAGTTATCAGGACCCAAGATTTAATATTAATATTTAACCAACCGGTTTGATTCATATACGGTGCTAGCATACAACAACCTCAGTTGACAAAATCTAGAAGCACAATTCTACGTGTGGCCTGCCTGATCAAAATGGTCTAAAACAATAAGCATATGATGTCACATGAATATGACCAAAATATGTCTTATCTAGCTGATTTCTAGAACTCCCTATATATTAATTTAATAACAAATAATAATTACAATCTTTGTCACTCAGACTCAGCACGCTGATTAGTATTATTCACTCTCTCTATCAAATTTGGCCAAACTATGGACTCCATTATTAACGGATCTTGACACCTAGATCAATTCTTTTAATCTCTGGGCCTTCCCAATAATACCGTCGGACCGTGAACCTGTTCCACAGCATCAAGGATAACATTTGAAGTGCAACGCCCCAAACGAACACGTGTGAACAGTTTGGTTCGGTGCTCTCAGTATCTCACCCCCAATGTTTACTTGCCCTCGCCGGCCGGGTACTGCGACCTCCATTGAAGATGACCGCCGTATGGTTTAGTGGGAGAGCTACATTAACCAACCATCTAATTGTGGTCGGTCTTAGTTAATCAATCCATAGTAGTGGTTGGTCCACGTGTCATACACCCAGGTCAGGTCAGCACGCCTCACTCTCGCCGGCCGAACGGCCTGACTCGCTCGGTCGCTCCATTTCGCTCGTTTGCTCTCCCCGCTCCCCGTCGACGGCGAGCGCCGGCGGAGGTTGCGCTCGAGCGCCGCCGCCACCACCGCCCTCCGGCGCGGAGTGGATTCGCGCGTGAAGTAGATCCCGTCAGATCCTGTATTCCCTCTTGGGTACATAGATTCGCTCTCTTCCTAATTATACTCATATTCTGCATCTGTTCCCGTAAAGTAATACTAGCTCTTTGTTTTGATTTTGGCGACAGCGCGCGACATGGAGCTGAGCCCAGTCAGTTCGTCGCTGGGCGCCATGGGCTCGCTACCACGGAAGCTCGACGAGCTCCTGGCGACCGGCCACTGGGCTCTGCAGGGGGCCGTGATCCTGGATGGGATCAGGCACCTGGCCGCCGACCTCCACGAGCTGCAGAGCCTCCTGCTGAACCTCTCGAACGCGCAGGACCCTCCCGTGGCGGCGGGGTGCTGGATGAAGGAGGTGCGCGAGCTGTCCTACGACGTGGAGGACTGCGCCGACCGATTCGTCCACGCCGCCGAGACACGCAGGCGACCTGCTCGGCGTAATGCCAGCGTCGCCCGGCTGAAGATCAGCCGCCTTCCGAGGAGGCGGAGGTGGCTCCCATGGATCAACGGCAGGGTCCTGGAGTTCAGGACCCGAGCGCAGGAAGCGAGCGAGAGGTACTGGAGGTACCACTTCGATGATTGCGCCTCCGGTCCTGAATACTCTCCTCCTGCTGCTGGCCGCGCTGTGGGCGCGGAGCCTGGTGATCATGTCGGCATGGAAGGCCCTGTGGGTGAGCTCGGCCGGTGGCTGACTGATGGAGAGGAGCAGCTCAAGGTGGTAGCAATCGTCGGTGTTGCAGGGATCGGTAAAACCACGCTTGCCCTGAAATTGTGGGGTAAGCTCCAGGGACAGTTCGAGTGCGTCGCCTTTGTGCGGACAGCACAAAAGCCCAATATGAGGGGGATCATCAGCAGCATACTCTCGCAAGTTCGTCCGCACCAACCGCCGGACCCTGCCGACATGCACCACCTGATCCGTGATCTCAAAGAACATCTACAAGATAAGAGGTCAGAGTCCATATATCTGCTTCATTTGATTCACTCCACCTATTCAGGAATTTACACTACATGACTACAAGATAATGTGAGAGAGGCTTTAAGCTTACAGCTGCTGCAAGGGCTTAGAGATAAGCTAAGTTGACTTTACTTTGCTTTCTTTACAAGTTGAGCCATGTTTGTCTGGACTTCAGCTTAACTTCTGCTCCTAGAGCTAATCATGGGCAATCATACCTTTGGTTAATATACTTCTTAGTGGGTGACATAAAAATTGTGGTTCATGAAAAGTTGTTCTATCAAGCAAGTGTGCCATCATCATATTGGATCGCGGTGGTTGTGCATTCTCTACTGTAACTTCCTGAATTCCTTGTGTCCCAAAGAAACTAATGATCTAATAAACTTAAATTCCATTTTATGTTGTCTTTTTGTTTTGTCTGACAAATCATTTTTATTACGCTTAAATTATTTGCCAGGTACTTCATTGTAATTGATGACCTGTGGGCTACATCAGTGTGGGATGTTCTTAGTCGCGCTTTTCCAGAGGGTAGTTCATGCAGTAGAATGTAACTACGACAGAAATTATGGAAGTAGCTCAGGCATGCTGTGGTTATCGTCCTGACCATATTTTTCAGATGGAATTTCTTAGTGACGACGACTCACAAAAATTATTGCTCCAAAGAATTTTCTCAGAAAATCAAAGTCCTCGACGTTTCGATCACATTTTACCTCATATTTTGAGAAAATGTGGTGGTTTGCCACTAGCAATCATCATGGTAGCCAGCCTTTTAGCAAGCCGACCTGAGAAACTAGATCAACTGGGCTTTGTGCAGAGTTCTCTTGGTTCAAATATGCGGCTGCAGGCACATCCTACCATGGAAAGGTTTATGGAACAATTATTGAATGTTAGGTTCGATTGTCTTCCACATTATTTGAAGACTTGCCTGCTTTATCTTAGTACATGTCCAGAGGGCTACATATTCTTGAAGGATGATTTGGTGAAGCAATGGCTAGCTGAGGATTTTATATGTGCACAATTAGGGAAAGACATGGAGGAAGTTGCTAGAAGCTATTTTGATGAGCTTGTCAATATGGGCCTGATCCAAGTTATGGATAACAACTACAGTTATGAACTATTGTCTTATTCAGTCCACCACATGGTTCTTCATCTTATTGCATACAAGTCTATTGAAGAGAACTTTGTCACTGTAGTGGATTATTCTCAAACAGCAATACTACTTCCTGATAAAGTTCGTCGATTGTCACTGCACTTTGGCAGTGCAACATATGCAACTACACCAGCAAGTACCAGATTATCACAAGTTCGATCACTCTTCTTTTTTGGACTGTTTAACTGCATGCCTTCATTGATGGTGTTTAAGTTCCTTCGAGTTCTAAACCTTCATCTTTGGGGTGATCTTGGAAATACGAGTTTTGACCTTACAAGAATTTGTGAACTGTTTCGGTTGAGATATTTGCAGGTCACATGTAATGCCATTGTGAAGTTACCAGATCAGATTGAAGCTATGAAACACTTGGAAACACTGGAAATAAATTCAAGAGTATGCGCTATTCCACCGGACATTGTTTGCCTTCCGAGCTTGTTGCATCTCTGTCTTCGAGGTGGAACAAATCTACCTGACGGGATTGGCCATATAAGATCTCTACGTACACTAAAGTATTTTGACCTTGGTGATAACTCTGAAGACAATTTATGGAGCCTTGGCGAGCTAACAAACCTGCGGGATCTACATTTCACATATTCTAGATTACCATCTAGTGAACATTTGAAGAGAAATCTGATAGCTTTGGCCTCTTCACTTGGGAAACTCTGTAACCTCAAATCTGTCACTCTGGCTCCTGGTACTGCAGGTATCGTTGTTCTCGTTGATGGCTCGAGCAGCATGTCCTCTGCTCCAGTCTTCCTTGAGAGACTTGAGCTGTTGCCACCCATATGCATCTTTTCCAGACTTCCCAAGTGGATTGGACAACTCCGCAAAATCTGCATTGTGAAAGTTGCTGTTAAAGAACTGCTAGCGAATGACATTGATATCCTCACAGGATTACCTTCCCTCACAGTCCTCTCATTGTGTGTCCAGACAGCCCCTGAGGGAGGAATCATCTTCAATGAAGGGGCGCTCCCAGTTCTCAAGTATTTCGAGTTTAGGTGTGGCGTACTTTGTCTCGCTTTCATGGTAGGTGCAATACCCAATCTTCAGAGGCTCAGGCTAGCTTTCAATACTCATACCAGGGAGAAGTACAGCAATATGCTTGCCGGAATCGAGCACCTTATAAACCTCCAGGACGTCACTGGACGAATTGGGGTAGTCACCAAATTTGACAGAAGGGCTGCTGAATCAGCATTCAAGGAAGCCATTAGCAAGCATCCAATGTGCCCTACATCTAGTGTACAATGGCTGGATCCAGTTGAGAAATTATTTCGTCCTTCAGAAAAACAGCGTTTGAGGCGAGAAAGAGGCCCGTCAGATGAAAAGCATCGTGGTCTAGAGAAAGCCGAAGATGCGATCAAACATGCTAAGACAGGGTATGAATCTTCCTTACTCTAGAAGCAATTCTTCGCAACTTGGCCCTTTTCATTCATTTCTTCTCCTTCGGTATTACCATTATCTTTCAGACAAAAAGATTACTACCTCATTTTCCTGCACTGTAAGACATTGCAAATAAAGTTGCGCCAAACCATAGCTTAACACAATATATTATCAAGTTTCTCTTCTCTCGTACTGCTCTAACAATAAATAAATTTGCTGTCATCAGTAAAACTTCTTCCGCTGGGCTGGATCAGGACCGCGCCGTTGAGGCCTACAGAAACTCTTGTTCAGGTCCTTTTTTTCTTCAAAAGCGTGTTAGAACGCGCTACTTTTGCATTACAAGAAAGGCCACCAAAATGGGACAAAGCTACAGAACCACCAAGAGTAGCACTGACCGAACTGAGAGCAAGAAAGAGCAGCAAAACCTAGAGACACCGCTAAATTATGCACAAAGGAAAAACCAACAGCAAAGCTCTCATTCAAGTGCTTTGGATGGGAATAGGACAGAGGATGCAAAGTTGTTCAATACCACTTCTTCATCACCAAATTTGCAAAGCATTCTAGCTAGTAATCAGAATGTAGCTGCTGAACCTGAAGAGCAGATGTTGCCAGACACCATGAAACAAGAGTTTCTGGATAGCAGCCAGTCTGGGGAGCAGATTGCTGCTGAAACTGGTGTGCATTCACAGGTCTCTACTCTCTCATCGCGTTCTCTCTTGCCAACAAGGTACCTCTATGGCTTGACTCCACTTAAAAATTTCCATCACTGTATGAATCTTTTGCCTGAAGAATTGTGATAAAAAAAAACGATCCTTTCCTTTCAGGCACCACAAAGAAGGAGAGCCTGCTTCTAGGCTCAACTTAGCTGGAGAAGGTACGGAGATGAGCTCAAACATCATTCGGAAGCAGGTAATAAATTTGGTTTGGCCTATTCTGGCACATAGGTGATCTGATGTTCTGATGAAGATCCTTCCACAGGATATTCTTGCTAAGGTTAAAGAACAGGAAGAACAAATTGCTCGTTTAAGAGTGCAACTTGTTGACTACTCAGTGAAGGTGATTATGCATCCGAAGAATCATTACCTTTTTTTCCTTACACTTCCTCTGTTTCTGGTATATGATCTGATGTCCTACATTTCTTGATAGGAATCCCAAATACTTAATGACAAACTTGTTTTGGAAAAACGCATTGCGCATATGCGAATGGCAAGTATCTTTATCCTATCAGGTTAAGTTACTATCTTCGTGTACACCAGACTATTCTATAACACACTGTTTTCAGGAATTTGATCAACAGCAACAAGATCTTGTTGATGCCGCATCAAAAGCTTTATCTTACAGACAAGACATTATGGAAGAAAACCTCCGTCTGACACACTCATTACAGGTAACTTTATTCATTGTTATACTTTCTGTTAAAACTCAGAGAGCCAATTAACATTTTTGATGGTGAACCGATGTGTTTGATTTAATCTTGCTGTGCACTTGGAGCTATTTGAGTGAATTTTTGTTTTGAATATAACTCTAGTTCTTATGTGAACTGAAACATTTACGAGACTGAACTTCCTTTCTGCTCCGCAAAGCATCCAAACAAGTGTAGGTGACTACCTATGGCCTCTGTATAAACAAAGTGATATTGGAACCTGTGTGGGGAACCACCCAGGAGATAGGAGTAGTTTCCAAAGGGCAGCCCAGTGAACGTGGCTCCCGCTTGCGCAGGGTCCGACCAGTGTCTATTGTATGCAGTCTTTCCCTACATTTCTGCGAGGGGCTGTTTCCAAGACTCGTACCTGTGACCTCATGGTCACAAGGCAACAGCTTTACCGCTGCGCCAAGGCCCCCCTTCCAAAAAAAGATAGGAGAAGTTGCCAATTCCAAAAAAAAAGGAGATGGTGCTTTAATCCCTTACTCTCTTATTAGTTATTTCTTTTAGAAGCTTACTGTATATGGTTCAATGTGTTTCCTTATCTTCTTGCGCTGTTTTTTTGTCTACTTTTCATGAGTAACACTGAATTTAACCTTTGGTACTACATAGGCAGCACGTCGAAGGAGATCAACTTTCGTATCTTCTTTGTTGCCTCTTCTATCAGCACATAACCTGCAGCCTTCTGTTCCCGATGCTCAATCAATTGTTGGCAATCTGAAGGTATGTACAGCCTATTTTTTACAGTAACTAGCATGTGTTCTGCTTTTTCACTAAGTGAAAAACCAATACAACACAAAGCCAAACTAATAAAACAGAGAAGAACAGTTGTTGGCAATCTGAAGGTATGTACAGCCTATTTTTTACAGTAACTAGCATGTGTTCTGCTTTTTCACTAAGTGAAAAACCAATACAACACAAAGCCAAACTAATAAAACAGAGAAGAACAGGAAAAGTCCGAATCTGCAAAAGAGCAGTTTGGTTGTACATGAAGCATGTTGAAATACATTGCCCACCTCTCTCCTTTAGTTTGGATTCTTGAATGAACTCGTTAGAGCATGAATTCAATATGGACGTGTTTGGTTGGTCGCATTAGGCCCAGCCAGGCCTGGTCGGGATGTTTTTGGGCTGTTTGGTTACCTGAGTCGCATGAAAAAGTTGGCCCACACGGAACTCAAGCACCTCTCAGGCTGCATAGGAACGCTCAAATCGGCCGTTTCTACCGGGCCAGGCTGAGGCGAGCCACCTTCGAGGGGCACATGGTGGGCCCTCTTGCACGAGAGGATGTGAGCCGTATACACCTTGTACGTTGTTTCTTCTTCCACCTCCAGTAAGCTCCTTCTCTAATCTCCTTTCTTAGGTCAATTCTAATCCACACAACGGTGCATCAATTTGAGATAAGCTCTACATGAAAAAGATGCGCATCGATGTTATGGTTCCATTTTTGTGATCAGTTCGTAGTTTCGTCGACTGTAAATGTTTAATTTCGTGTTCATGTTTGGAGCTATTGTGGATGAATTTTGTCAAATTTGTCGCGCACGGTTGACCGTTTCAATTCACCTTTGATCAGTAGCTTCATCTTACAGTTTGACACGACTTTCATGTTGCATATTTTCTGTTTCAACGATCGTAGACGATTAAACCTGACTTCTTCCTCGTGAAGTATACACGCATATGTGTGATTTGTGTTAATGACACTCCTTAAGCTCGGTCTCCTCTCCTCTATCCTGCTACACCGGTGTCACCGCCGGCGTCACTCCTCTCGGCCTCCTCTCCCGCGTGCTGTTACACTAGCGACACCGTCGGCGTCGTTCCTCTCAACCTCCTCTCCCATGTCCTACTACACCCGCACGGTTGTTGTTCCTCTCTGCATTCTCTGCCATGTCCTGCTACACTGAAGCCATCACCGGCGTCGTTCCTCTCGGCCTCCTCGCTCGCGTCCTACTACAATGGTGTTTTCGCCATCGTCGTTCCCTCCCTCCCGCGTGTTGTTGCATTAGCGCCACCGCCGGTGTCGTTCCTCTCAACCTCCTCTCCCATGTCCTACTACACTCACGCGATCGTCGTTCCTCTCTGTCTGAGTATTTAACCAAAACCTACCACAATTCATGGAAACGTGTCGAAAAACTACCACTTTACGATTTTGTGCCAAAAACTACCACTTTTGTCCTAATCTGTTGCTAAAAACTACAAAGTGTGAAAACTGCTCGCTTTGGCTTGTTTATGATAGTGTGGCCCACATGTCAGGACGGAAAAAGTCAGCATCGTTAACTTTGCCGTCACCGTAGAAAGAGATCGAGACGGCGACTGCCTTCACCGGAGGCGGAGAAGATGAAGTTCTACGGCGGTGCGGCCGCATCTGGAGGAGACGGCGTGACCTGCAGGCGACGCACCGGCGCGAGCAGGGCGGCGGGAAGGTCCGGGGGAGGCGGATTCGGGGCGGCGTCTGCCGGATCTGGCGACAACGAGGCTGGACGGTGATGGGGAGGCCTGCCGGCGGCGAGCCCCGGGACGGCGGCCGCTCGGGGCGAGGCCATGGCGATGGGCGGCGTGGGGCGGTTCGCTGGGCGGCGGGGCTGCGCCAGGAGGCGAGGCTGCAGGATCCGGTCGCGGTGGGGTCGGCGGCTGCCGGCGGTGAGGGGAGACGAGCGGGGGCGCGGCGGGAGCTTGGGTCCGCGGGTGGCTACGAGGACAGGCGGTCACGGGCGTTAATGGCTGGCCATGAGCGCTTCGCCACGCTGGCACCTAAACAGTGGGGTCGGGCAGTCAGATTCGGGTTTAACCCAGGCAAGCGAGCAGTTTTCACACTTGGTAGTTTTTAGCAATAGATTAGGACAAAAGTGTTAGTTTTTGGCACAAAATCGTAAAGTGGTAGTTTTTCGACACGTTTCCATGAATTGTGGTAGTTTTTGATTAAATACTCTCTCTGTCTCCTCTCTCATGTCCTGCTACACTGAAACCACCGCCGACCTCGTTCCTCTCGGCCTCCTCGCTCGCATCCTACTACAATGGCGCCGTCATCATCGTCGTTCTTTTCGACCTCCTCTTCTGCGTCCTACTACACTGACGCCGTCATCATCATCGTTCTTTTTGGCCTCCTCCACGTCCTACTACACTGACGACGCCATGGCAGGCACACTGCATTTTTTCACCATCATCCTCTGCCTCAACGCCTTCCTAATCGTTACTCCACAGGACTTTCTTTGCGGCGACGGCGCTAGCAAATAGCTCACCGTGCCGCCGATGAGATCGCTTGCCCGCGACTCCGTGCTCGTCATGTGGACGCGGCGCCGTGACCACCGCCCACCGCTGTCGCAGAGGCACTCTAGTGTAACACTGTGTGTTATGGGTAGCTGTTAAGTCTTAAACATATTCCGTGCAAGCAACCAAACAACATGCACTCATCTGACCACGTACAATGTGAGCAACCAAACACGGTGCGTAGAGGCATTGTTACGATGCAGGGAGAGGACATGCAGGCAACCAATTAACATGCAGATGTTAGGTTTTTGCCTGCATATACTCAACCAGGCCCAACTGGGACAAGTATGCAAAAGGGCAAAAAACGATGCAGGTAACCAAACGCGCCCTATGGTATTGAAGCCAAGAGGTCTCAAATTCAAGACCCGGTCAACACACTATTGAAGAATAAAAATAGTTGCAGCCTACTAACACCCCCCCCCCCCCCCCCCCCCCACACACACACACTTCTATGCTGATCCAAGCTTTAGACGTGGGATCGATATAGGCTACAAATATTTTATTTAATATTGCATTGGCTGGGTCTTGAACTTGAGACCTCTCGGCTCTGATTCCATGTTAGAGCAACTTATCTATATGGCATAGCCCAAGGAGCCAATATATATTACAAGAGACTTAGACTTGGAGTACAAGTTAGGAAATCTAGGCTAATAATACGTATGGAGACCTAGACGAACACTAATACTCCTTAACAAACAACTCCTACCCCTCGCTTGCTTCCAAAATGAGGCTGAAATCATCACAAGCAAGATCAGAATCGTTGTGCCCATTGTGTTTCCCCCCCTCCAAAACTCATCTGCATCTTTCTTTTGAAAACTGCCAAGCTTTACAAGCAGCAGCAGAGATCTCGTTTCTTTTTGGCATTCTTCTTCCTAAGGCACACTTTGCTCCACCAACCATTTCGGGCTGCCAGACATTTCTCTTGAACAACACCACTTTAGAGAAGCAACAGGGAAGGGTAAGGTTGGCAGACGATTCCATATGTACAACTTTTCATGCTTGTTTGGACTAAGCTGCAAATTTTTTTACCAAATAAACTTGTACAACGTCGACTAGGAAGTCTCTTGTGATATTTGAGGTTTACTAAGGAGATAAACTACCTTCTTGATAGGGATTCTATGTGATGTGATGGGCCTTTTTAGATATCACATACAAGTGATTTAGCAGACAACAAACACCTATGATCCAGCCAGACCCATTTCCTTTATGTTTTCATTTGTTTATTGTCGTACAATAATATTCATGTATTTTTGGTCATTGTGTCATTTTCCTATAGAATATCAATGGAAAGAAACATCAGTAGCTTAACTTTTGAAAACAACTTCTATAGCTTCTTTTGTTCCTTGCTTGGTTGAAGCTGAGCCTATATTGCACAATTCTATATTGAGACTACATTTTTTTGTAGGTTTTGTTTACTCATTCGCAAGAGAAACTCGCTATTACTGAGGTGAGTCACATTGAGCTTAGGTTGGAGTTCGTTCCTGATAAAGTAGCTCTTGTTATGCTTCACAGCTTGGTACTGGTACTTTCTCACAGAACTTCGAAATTGCCTTTTGTGCAAACTTGGATGATGCAGGAGAAACAGAAGAAATCACAGTACCAGATTGCTCGGCGTGCTGAATCTTCAAATAATACGGCACAATCACCTTCTCATCCTGCTCGAAATACGCTGGTTGCTTCTGTATGATGCTACCCTAGTTTGTCCTTTACTCTTTGAATGCATGCATGTTCTAACTTCCCACATTTCCAGAGCCAAGCCAGCCTTGGCATTGTGCCCCAGCAAGCATATTCTCATGCAGAGTCTCCAATTTCTTATCCCGTTCGAGCTAGACGGGATTGGGATTTATTGGCAAATGAGAACCGTCAGATCCTCCCAACCAAGGCTGCTCTGACAGACACAGAGCATGACAATGCTGGAAGGACCTCTCCTCCAAGAAGGTTACTATTGTACTACCAGCTAATTGACCTTGTGCAACGGGGCATACATATTTTAGTGGTTCACATCAATTCTGTCACGCATATACCTTCCACCCACTATCCTCGCCTCCCCAGTCCAATCTTACCACCTATGGCAATGGCTCATCTGGTCACAATCCCCCTTCCACTGCCTGCCAAACACACTTTGGATTTTAAACACATAATTGTGCAGTTGTGTATATGAAGATTCCAAGAAGGAAAAAAAAAACTTAAGAGGTCATTCATATCCGTCCAGCCTTTGCACGGTAGTAGGATGAAAGGAAAAATTGAAGACGTAGGAACCTAACCTTGGTCTAGCAAAAGCATAAGTGGAGAAAATATGAGCTCACAAGTGGACCTGATGATACGGTAGAAATCATATCGAAAAGAAAGTGTGCCTCTTGAACAACTCTCGATGAATAACAGTATTAAGCAAATCGGTTGGACAACTAATTTCCTTGAGTATACTTTTATCAACGTTTACATTTTAGAACATCCTTCTTAAACGCTAGCCTTTGCATAGAACATTCGCCTTCTCACAACATTGATGGATCGCTAGGGCTTGGCAGCACTCGTAAGAAGATTTAGTACTATCAAATAGTATACAGTAATGGATTAGGCAGGACACCTGGTTGGATATTTTATTTCCATGTACTACGATTTCCATATTACTGAAGGAACGAGATGTGATGTTGGACAAAGAAATTGGAAATAAATCAGTGCGAGTACTACTTTTCTAGTTTGCCAAACGAAAAAAAGATTAGTTTCCATATTACTGAAGGAAGGAGATGTGATGTCGGGCGGTGTGAATTGATGGGAGATGTGATGTCGGGCGGTGTGAATTGATGGGAGATGTGATGTCTGGCAAATAAATTTGTGAATAAATATCGGACCCTGATAAGTGCCACACGTGTGGCACAAAGCAATTCCGCCCTGACGTTTCTTAATGGCAAGTTTAGTTACAGGAGAATGGCAACTTTAGTTGTGAAGCATGACAACTTTCTGCTTGGTTGTTTGGATGGCAAGTTTCAATTTTTTGGGTTTTTTTATGGCAACTTTAGTGTAAAAAACATTAGGGCAGTGTTACTTCGTGCCACACGTGTGGCACTTATCATTTGGGTAAATCAATGAGGTACTATGTTTCCAATTTGCAAACGAAAAAATGATTAGTTTCCATATATTACTGAAGGAGAAGTGATGTCAGGCAAATAAAATTGGAAATAAATCAGTGGTAGGCCGTGTGAATTGATTGGAGGGGTGGAAGTGATGGAAGCGAACAGGCGTACCAAACTCCCCTTCAATAGTAGTAGAGATTAAGAGCCTCAGCATGACAATTACCCAAGTTATTTATAGCCCTTTCTATTTGTATGGCCCATAATTCATGCCCCATCTTTGCTGATCATTGTTGTTGTTTTTTCAACTTCCTCATTATTTTTGTTTCAATATTAATATACGTTTATAAGCATGATCCCAACGTGAAACATTGATTCTAAGCTCCAAACTGCAAACATTCATCGTAATATCTAAGAATCATGTATACATATTGGTAAATTTGGGCTGCCTGTGCCTACCCCCGGGCTGAACCCATTCTGTGATCTGTTTGTTTCATTGATGCAATGGAACAGGGAGCGATGCTCCTATTTTTCTTTAAAAAATATCATGTTTACCCGAAATTACATATGTTCCTTTCAAGCATTGACAACTGAAGAAGTGAAAGCAGAGTATCTGCATTATAGCTTAAGCTCATCTATTTGCCAATAATGGAGAACTTTATATGCTTGAAACACCAGTTTGGCCATGGCTGCAATGAAACAACGTAAGGCGTGCCATTCTTTTCAATTTACTAGCAAAAAGGCCCGTGCGTTGCAACGGGAAAAAAAAAATTCTCATATCTCTAGCTGGGTCAGTTGAACAAACTGTGCATGGCCGGTTCACAGGTTATGAGATCGAACCCTCCTATCGGCAATTTTTTTTTTGCCAGCTCTCCGGACCTGAGCCTCAGCGCACCGCCAAGTGGGCTTTCTCGGTTGGACCAAAACGGATGGCAAGTAACGAAACCAAATAGCTTACGTGAAATTAACTGAAACGGGACCAATTGAAGCGGGACGAAACCAAGAATATCACTTCCCTTTAATAGTAGGTATAGATGGTGTTTTCTTATACAGTTTAACTTGTGCAGGGTACTTTTAGCAAAATGATTTTGTTAGTTGAGCAATTTCGATACGGATAGACAAAGTTGGTTTTCTTATTGGGTCTGTCTTCTCTTGTTTATGCAGCAACCAATTTACCAAGTATGGTGTAGCAAAAGAAACTGAGCATGAATCTTGTGCTGGACGATCCCGTGCTGTACGATTTAACTTTGAATCCAAGGATCAAAACCCATCATTCAAGGACCCTGTTGGGGGTGATGTAACAAAAAATCTAGAAGGAGCTGAAACCCAAACTTCACGAGAATCTCCTGCGGAGTGGACTCCTCAAGGCCCACCTCATTTGGCATCTGGCCTTGACGGTGGGAACCTGTCTTACCCTTATCTTCCTACTGTCCTTGAGGAGCCTAGTTCTTCTTTCCCTGAAGGTGTTAGATATTTTGATTTATGCAATTTCCTTCTCCTTATTTCTTCAGTTCCGATGGTAAACACCATTTTTCATGAATATGCAGCTGTGGAGGATGACCCACTGCCAGCCATAGATGGGCTAAGAATCACAGGTGAAGCTTTTCCTGGAAGTGAACTTCAAGCAAGTGGGTATTCCAGCAATGGGACCACAAGTTGTTATTTTGAGGTGCGGTTTGTAGTTATGGTTCAACACATTTTGATGTTCTATCAAATTCCTGTCATTTTTAATTTGTTTAAGTGTTTGCAAAAAAAAATGTGCACACAGTGGGTACGCCATTTGGAAGATGGATCGGTAAATTACATAGAAGGTATTTTTTACGTGCTGCTAGGAGACTTTTATTTTATTTTCATGTCATTTTATTTGGCGTACTATGAGGGAATTAAAATTAACATTGCCATTGCCTGATGTAGGTGCAAAGCAACCCACATATTTAGTTACTGCTGATGATGTGGACTCTTTACTAGCCATAGAGGTCCAGCCTCTAGATGACAGAAAAAGGAAGGTAATCTTCTGTCTGACCATTCTTAACTGGACCTTGGTTTTTTTGCACATTGGAATAGATATCTTTGTTTGGTTTTGTTTACAGAGCAGATTCTGTAGGTTGGGAATAATATACTGTATGCATTTGGTTAGGATTTATCTCTGTATTTGTTTGAAAACTATAAATGTGCTGACCATAGTAACTTTTAGTAGAGCACTCATAATATTTGTTGTGGGAATAGTAAATCTTACCTGGCGGTCCCACCTAGTTCTACATGGCATCTACGTGCCAAACTATCAAATACAAGCCAACTTAACAAAAGTCCTAGCACCTAGCCATGGTCAACAAGTGAAAAGAGGAGAATAGATATAAAGATGTCAGCATGAAGGCCCAAGTGAAAGCTCAAGATGGTGGTGGAGAGTGTTGGGAATTATGCAACTTGTATTTCCATGGGGCCATAGGCCAATATATATACATGTACAGGCGCAACATGAGCCTTCGTAAAGAAATCTGCCAACTGTAACTCGGAAGGCACATACTGAAGAGCAATAACCTGATCTTGTACACCACAGCGCACAAAAGAAGTATCAACACCCATATGCTTGGTGAGCTCATGCTTCACAGGGTCGTGGGCACTGCTAATAACACATGTACTGTCAGACAAGAGCAAAGTAGGTGTAGTGACAGAAACACCAGACTCCTGAAGTAACCACCGAAACCAAGTCACCTCTGCCGTCAAAAGAGCCATGGCTCGCAATTCAACCTCTGCATTCGAACGGGAAACTACAGTCTGTTTCTTCGTCTTCTAGGCAATGAGAGAACAACCAAGAAAAATACAGTAAGCAAAAAGTGAACGGCGATCCGAGGGATCACTAGCCTACATAGCATCTGAATAGGCATCAAGGTATAATGAACCGGAGTAGGAGAGATCGTGCCGCAAAGATATTAGAGAACACGGAGGTGACTGTAGTGAACCGAAGTGGGAGCAGAAACAAACTGAACTCAAAATATGAACATGATAGGAGATATCCAAACAAGTGACAGCTAGAAAAACAAGACTCCCAACAAGATGACGATAACGCGTCAGATCAGACAAGGGATCGCCATCAGTTGCACACGGAGGTAAACATTGAGCTCAATGTAGTGTGCTCATCAGTAAGAGTGGCACGAGCAAGAACATGGATATACTTTTCTTGGGATATAAAAAAGACATCAGAGGTAGAAGATACCTTAATCCCAAGAAAGTAGCGAAGAGGGCCAAGATCAGACATAAGAAACTGCTCACTGAGTCGTGCCTTCACAAAGGCAATATACTCATGGTCGTCACCAGTGATGACCATGTTATCAACATATAGAAGAATAAGAGTCTGACCTTGAGCAGAAAGGTGGACAAACAACGCGGGATCATGAGCACTCGCTGGAAAACCAGCGACAGTCTCCACAGAGGCAAAACGCTCAAACCAGGCGCGAGGGGCTTGCTTAAGGCCATATAAAGAGCGACGAAGACGACAACCATGCCGTCTGGAACAAGATACCCACGTGGTGGTTGCATGTAAATCTCCTCACACAGCTCACCATTAAGAAAGGCATTCTTAACATCAAGCTAAGACACGGACCAGCGGCGAACAGAGGCCATGACAAGAAGTGTGCGAACAGTGGTCATATCCACCACAGAGCAAGTCTCATCGTAATCAGGAACATGCTCCTGCTGGGCCACGAGCCACAAGACGAGCTTTGTAATGCTCAAGGGAACTATCAGAGCGGGTCTTAACCTTGTAGACCCATTTACAAGTGATGAGACGAACACATGAAGGAAGAGAAACAAGATCCCATGTGTTGGTGCGCTCAAGAACAGAAATCTCCTCTGTCATCGCCAGCTGCCATTTAGGATGAACAACAGCATCATGATAAGAAGTCGGCTCAAGGACAACAGCGCCACCGCTTGAAGAACCAAGGCGCTCAGCAGGTAGAAGCGGACGAGGACGCAAACCTTAAGTGGGCTAAGATGAGGAAGATGGCGCATCAGTAGAGGCACCCACAACACGTGGGTGACGAATATAATATTGAGGAAAAGATGGAAGAATACGAGGAGGGATCACTAGGATAGGCGAAGGTGACGGAGAAGGCACCGGTGATGAAGTGCAGAACCCTATGACAAGCAGGGTGAGGAAACCATGGGAGATGGCGGCGGCGGATTTGCAACAGTCGGAGAAGTAGGGGCGGTAGGACGAACGTGCAAGGGCTCAACGGGAGTGACAGGTCTGTCAGGAAAAGTGAGGAAAGATATATCCTCCACTGAAAAAAGGTCGAGGAAGATGGACGCGGTAGAAGGGACGAGGCTCATCAAAAGTCACTCCCGAGAAATACACAACTGACGACCGACGGGATCCCAACAACGAGAGCCCTTATGCTCATCACTATAGCCTAAGAAGATACACTCAATAGACTGGGCGGTCAGTTTGGTGCGTTCATGAGGGGCATGAAGAACATAGCAAACAAAACCTCAGAAATGATGCACCGAATAATCAGGAGAACGATCAAAGAGACGCTCGAAAGGAACGCCACCCTGCAGAGTAGCGGATGGTTGAACGTTGATGAGAAAGGTGGAAGTGAAGAAAGCCTCGGCCCAAAAGTGAGGCAAAAGAGAGGCATTGATCGTCAACGCATGAGCCGTCTCAATAAGGTGACTATGCTTGCACTCAGCCACACCATTGTGAGCATGAGCATCGGGAGAAGAGAACTGAGCAAGAGTCCCCTGCTCTAATACCATGTTAAGCTTCATGCACTAGACAACACAACCAAAAGTTTGAATTGATGAAAAGGGTTAGGCAATCCACATATACACTTCAACACCCCCTTTCATGTGTGATGGGGGAAGTTAACACGTGAATAGACTCAAAGGTATGGCTCAGCAGGCCTATACATGGACACAGAGGGGTCAGTAGCAATTTTTGGATAAATTCTGAAAGCCCAGACTTGAACTCAAGACCTTAGGCTCTGATACCATGTTGGGAATTATGCAACTTGTATTTTCATGGGGCCATAGGTCAGTATATATACATGTACAGGTGCAGGAAATATGCAGAAAACCCCTTATACATATAATACTCTAACAGATAGTTGAGTAGGGTAGTCCACCATGACTAAACACCACCCCCTAGTCCATGGACTAGGGGATTACCAAACTTGCTCCTCCCACCTACCACCAAAAGGGTAGGCTGGTCATCTGTCAAGGAAGACTAGCCTAGCCCCGTGTGATCAATGTGCCCTCATTCACTCTCACTTGAATCAACTCAAGGGGAGAGATCTAGAGCTTCAAGACCTGATGGGGTATCTCTAGTCTCGGACCCAAGGATTCTCGGGCGATTCGGACCGTCGTTGAGGAAGTGAAGTTTGGAGGCGATATTGGGAAGTCCCATACAAAAGTCGTCGATCAAGTCTCCCTCGGGTCTTCTCCTAATATATGACTAAGCCGCGCTCCGTCGAGGCGAGCAAACCTATTTCAAAAACATCAATGTGTTAACCTTATCGGTGTACTACGACCTTTTGCTACAAGGCCTTACCCCCCCCCCCCCCCCCCCCCGGCAACCTAGCATTGTGTCATAACCATTAAACTGAAAATACCCCCTTATCTCGTGTTGACGACGAGAACATTATTTTACTTTATCTGAAGCATTTGTTTTTTTGTAGGGGGAGATCGTGAAGGTTTATGCTAATGAGCAGAGAAAAATTACTTGCAGTGAGTTTGTTGAGAAGATTTTTTTTAATCTTTGGTAGATAGCATAAACTTTTCATGCCTTTTGTGTTTTAACTGATTAAGTACCTGAGGTTAGTCCTGGCCATGGGCAGCCCGGCCCGGCCCGAAAAAGCCCGGCCCGGCCCGGCCTGACGCCGCTCCCGGGCCGGGCTCGGGCCTAGATTTTGAGCCCGAAGACCGGCCCGGGCGGCGCCCGGGCCCATCGTTTTCGCGTTTTCCTGGAGGACGGGCCGGGCCGGCCCGAAGCCCGACGGGCTTTTACGTGTTCGGGCCGGGCTCGGGCCCAGAAAACAGGCCCGGCGGCCGGGCCGGGCTCGGGCCTGGATTTTTTGCGTCGGGCTTGGCTAGGCCCGGCCCGAAGCCCGGCCCGGCCCGAGGTATGGCCAGGTATACCTGAGGTCCATCCCTAGGGCAGTAGGGGTGCAGCGCACCATCCCACATAGGCCCACAAAAGTGACATGTCAATACAGATTAAACTAACTGCACTATTGCTCAATTAGAAGTAATTTCTCTAAATACGAAGCGGGCAGTCGGGCGCAGCTTTGCATCACCATCCATCCCCCCTCCCCTAAGGATTTATAAAATAATGCTAGTTCTGCGCTGGCTGTTAAGTACAACAACAGAAGATTCTTATCTGTGCAGATCCTGAAATGAAGGAGCTCATCGAGAAAATTCTTTCAATTGGGCATGTGTCTTATGAAGTTCTGCTACCTGTATGTGGTCTATACTTCTCTCTAGTGGCCTGCCAAAGGCTCAAAGCATTCTTGCTGCGCCTTTTTCTATTTCATATAACCATTGAAAGGTTAATTTTGCAGGTTAAATTTATAAATATGTGGGATTCTGCCTTATTGGCAATAAACAGGGAAGGTTACAGCATTAAGTATAATGGACGGCGTGGTGTTGTTATGACAGAGAAATTCCGGCAAGCTACGACTGTATGGTTCCGAAAATCATTTTCCTCAACATTACTGTCCTTGCTGCTGATTATACTCCTCGGTAGTCTAAAAAATTGTGATGCCTGCGATAAAATCTTTTGAAATGTCATTAGTTGGCTGCATGGAGTTTATGTTAGCATATTTTCATAAAAGTTACTTTCCTGATGGTATAATTTATTTATTTTTGAAACAGATTGATGTTATAATTTAATTCTGGGCATTTAACAGCTTTTGCAAATCTTATAAAATGACAGGTTGAATTCTGCAGGGCCGCAACAGTAAAACATAATTCCTGTTGTGATCAAGGCAGTAGTTTGTTTGCTACTTTTGCTTCTATGGATTTTGTATTTTCTATTTCGTTCTCAGACATTCGACCGATTTTTCCATTGCATCGCTTGTTCAGCATGTATCAGTTTACAAGTGACAGCTATAATCTCATACTATGTTTACAGATCAATATTCCATATGGGCGTCCGACTGAATTTTCAATCCAGTCTGCTAAGGGTGCTCAGTATAATCTCAAGCCTGCAAAAAGTTCCCCGTGAGTTCAAAACTGAGTCACTGCTTTAAATTTCTAGCGCATTTGCATTGCAGTCCATTGAGTCACATGTACTAGTAGCTAGCTGTACATCGTGTGATGAACACGAAACCTTGGCATCAGAAGAATACCAGTGTCGGTCAGTTGGCGTTGTTATTATCTCTGTCTTTGCGGTGTTTTTTGAAGAAAAACGAATCAAGAGCACAAGACGTTCAAACCGTGTCGAGCTTGTAGGTACTAAACGACGGCTCTCTGCATTTTTTTTCAGATCACGAGATGCCATCGTTCTAATACTGAGGCTGTACAGAATGAAGGTTCGGGCATTCTGTCTTTTTTTAGTGTGGCATTTTGTCTCTTGCACGTGCTTTAATTCGTGTCTGCTATCCCGAGTCAGGGCGCACTGGAACATGTTTTCCCTCGGTTTGTTGATGTGTACTACGTACTAGTTTGGAGTAATGAACTTACGTTTGCTGTTTTGTGGTACATGATGGAAATGTGGGACTGAAATGGAAGATGTGTGTGCCTTTGTGTGTTTTCTGCAGGCTCTTGAGAAGAGCAAGGGAAGGAAAAAGGGGATCTTCTTCAAGTAGAGTAGAGTACGGTGAGTTCAAGACGCTGTACTGTTTTTCCCGTAGAAAAGAAGCCGTGGCGTACTCCCCCATCATGTCAGATCCACAGAAAAGAAGCTGTGGACCAAACAATCGGAGCACAAGAATTCAGGAAAATTGCTCAATTCGGGAGGAATTCTATATACATTGTACTATAGAGTGTATATGTTCTATATACATTGTACTAAAAATAGCAACTGAGATGAATAAGCAGGCAATCAGCTACAGCCCAGCCTCTTATAGGCGTCATAGGTGAAAGATATTACACAAAGGTAATAAGTGGTGAAGTGGGTAGACAATTACTTTATTAATGTGAAACAACATTTAAAGGGATACAAAGAGGGTCATGAGGGGATATCAGCCACAAATGGCAACCCTGTGGGAGCGCTACTGAAAATTTTACAAGGTAATAAGCGGTAAAGTGAGTAGACAATTACTCGATGGTAAATAGTTATGCCTGGAGTGATATGGGCCGTTGGATAACTGAAGAAGTGAACGCTTCTTCTGACCAGCTTCGACACTTTGTCGGTAAGCTAGGGTCTGATAATGGCCCCTCTTAAGAAGTGATCTGTCCTCAAGGCACCAGATTAGGAGCACTGTAGATAAGAAGAAGTTTGGAGTAGACTGAGAGTGTGATGTTTTTTTTTTCTGAAGCAACTGCTGAGCAAAGTCAGGACCCCCCATTGCCGCTGGATACCTGGCTGAGAGAATGTAAAATCATAGACAATATGCTTTCCTGAAGGAATGCTTCCCAGGATGCAGATCATGGTAGATAGGAGACACTGGGCTATCTACATCTACATCCTTCTGAAGATGATGCAGTTCATGTGATCCGAGGCCAAGGGACGTCTCGAGTTACAAGGGAGGTGAAAGATTGAACCTAGTGGGCTGGACGATCTGTTGACTAGAGCTTCTAGTTTCCCTTTTTCATTTTCTTGTAATAAAGATCATTTGAACTTATTCGCAAATGTTGGTCATCGCTTCAAGATAATTTTGTCTCCATCAAAAGATTATATTTGCATAAAAACATAATGATCATGTTACCATGCAACACACTAGTATTATATTGTTTTGGAGGATGTTTATGTGAAAGATCATGTTATTTCACAACAAACTTGGATATTAGCCTATTGGTAATTTACGTAGTTCCGATCTTTCATAATAGCTTTTGCCAGGACCAGAAGAAACCACAAAGAAAAAAATCGAAGGCAAGCCTCGGCGATCCTATTTATACAGAATGCAAACATGTGGGTATTAGCTTGGTGAGCTGTGACCTACAGGTCCCTGTTAATGGAGGATGGCCATGACAGCCTCCTCTGGTTGACACTGTCGAGTCCATCACTTTCAGGGTTTACGTCGTCCACTTGGTTCCAGCTATTGAGCATCGAGCCCTCTCTCCACTGAGGTGGCGTCAAGAATTTCGAATCGTCACTGGAGCCACCTGGGGTCATTGACAGAGAAGAAGGGCCAACACGTAGTGTTTGCAGAGTAGAAAAGGATTCCCTCATCGCGGACATGGCCTCGAAGAACCGGGTGCAGGATGCGAGCGCAGCAGGTATCGGTCGTAGCATTTCCTTCACAGAAATAAAGGATATCCATTAATATTTCCTATCTGACATGATATAATGCGTAGACAAGAGCTTCCACAAGACAATGCAATCAGAATGCACAAAATCATTCTATACTGACACGATGAATCATTTGTCATCTATAGATTTGGCAGTGGTAGCATTAATATTTGCATCTGCAGTGGAAGGTGTTTTGCAATGACTCCTAATTTAATTACTAGAAGGAGTATTTTCAACTTACACCCCATACAGCAGGCGACTCTCTGAAGTTTTGACTCCACTGGAAATCTCCAACCGATGCTGTCAATGCCCCATAGTCACTTGCCGCTTTCAGAAGTAGCTCCGAGAATTGTTTCTGAGGAGAAGCAAGTACAGTGAGTAGGAAAAATTGCGATTTGCTCAAGAAACCACACATTCCTTTGTAAAGAAATCACCTAAGCAGGTGCAGCTAAGGTTATCCTCCATATCAAATACATTGTTAAGAATGCCAATAATCAGAAATCTGGTTGTAGGTTGCTCACCATTTTCATTTTGAAGTTCATGAATGAATGAATGATATATTTTCTATAAAAAAACTGAAATCAAAATGATCAAGAACCCGACCTGGTATTCAGCTTCAACAGGAATGCAATCAAGCGAGTAAGGTTGCTGCAGACGTGCAATAATGCGGTCCTGATAGAAAAAGGGTGTCATTTTGATATCCAGATCTTGTAATTGGTCGATTTATATGGTATATGGAGCAGCCAACAGCACAGGCAGAACTTTCTTAACAGAGTAACCTGAGTAACAGGTGGTCCCAAGAAAGAAAGAAAGCAACTAAAATAAAATTAGTGACTTCTGACTTCCAGTACCTTGTTTTGAATAACATCTTTCAAAATAGCAGTAATTCTGGCCAAAGATTCACACTTCTTTTCCATTTCACTGACATGAGTCAAATGAGCAATGTTTTTATCATCCTGCGGTAAACAAAAGTTCATCATCATGATCAACGAAGATAACTGACACAAATCAAAAGCCCAGAAAACTGAATACACCAGCATATGGAGATGATATATAGCGAAGTTTACAAGTGAAATATAAATTGGACGCTTGCTTTTCTACTTGTAATCACATTTAATAGGGTGTAAAAAGTTTTAAGTTCTATAGATCACCAGTTCAAAGCTTTAACCTTGCACATTTAGACTGACTTGGGTGTTGCAATTCATTTTTCAAGTATCGAAACCTAGGTAAAACAAGTGTGAACACCCATCAGATTCATAGACAGATATAAAATTATTGTATTCACTTAAGAAAAAAAAGATCAATGTTATTTATATGCTTTAAAAGCAAATCATAATAGTCAAAGTGGACATATTGATATAAGCAAATGTATCTCCAAAATGCCCTAATTCTCCATGATGTTCTCATTTCTACCTAGAATATGAATAACCTCGCGGGATTTCTTAATTTCGCCACCACTGTAACAGAATGAAAAGAATATTCACTACAGCGAAGCAAAGTGATGAAATACAAAAGCATTGATCTAAAGTCAAAGTAATATCATGTAGTAAGGGATCTGAAAAGGTAACCAACAAATGAAAACTGCATATGCATTGGCATGGCACAGAAATGGTGTAAACATACAAACAGTAGCAACTGGTCGTCGATCCATTACCTTTCTGCCTTGTAGCTCGACTTGCAAATTGGCAATGTTCCGCTGCACGACCGTCAGCTCCCTTAATACCCTCACCAGGTCATCACTTTTGTCCGAGGTGTTCTGATCTTCCTGCAATGGTAAGTGACAACAAAAACGTGTAAAGACTTAAGAAGCATACATGACCATATTCTGCGAAATAAAAAGAATAGTCATTTCATCACCATCCCTTTTAGTGACATACAGCACTGTAAATTTCATGGAGCTAGACGGCATATCCAAAACAGAGGGAGACATAGCAATCTTACAGCTAACAGTTTTAGATGGGTTAAAACTAGCTCCACGATAGGTTTCATTAGATAAAGAACCCTACAGGTTATAGTCACCAAACTTAAGAGGGGATAATTCCCCATATATGTACCTCTCAGGGCTAGCAAAGCGTACGGGACTCCCCTGAACCTACACGCTTAGCCTGTTCAACCCATGCAGAAATAGCAGTGATAGGGTCTTATTCAGGAGCGGCACTCGGTTCCAAACCTACATTTCGCAATCCCCGGCCACGATTTACCAAGAACGGAACCCTACAAATTACCTGAAAGGAACAAGAATTCGACCGGGAGATTCGGATCTCGCTAAATGGCGGCGGAAGAGACGAATTGAAAAAGGAGAGGGATTTGGGGGGACAGGAGGGTGGAGGTAACCTGCGCGGGAGGGGCCGGGAAGCCGAGGTCCCCGGCGATGGCGAGCGCCTCTGCCATGCCACCGAGCCGCTTCGCCGGCTTCTGCGCCGCCGCCATGGCCTCGACCGGTTGTTGGGTGAGCTGGTGCGCGTTGCGATTTCGCCTCGCCGGCCGGTTGAGCGTTTGCTGTAAGTCGAGTACGGATTACTACCGTTTCTGAACCGAAATGCCTCCATATGTCCAAATGCTGCTGAGCTTCCCAATGCTCTTCGGTCTTCATCGCCATAAAAAAAAATAGAGCATGGTTAATATATGGCTCGTCTTTTTCCCTCGCAAAGACTGTTGGGGCTCGTGCTACAACTGGTTTATAGTCTGTTTCTCTTCTCACTCACCTCCTCTCTCCTTCAACTGGCATAAATATGTGTCATCTCTTATAGCCCATCTACTATTTAAGGCATCTCCAACAGTCGTATGATCATCATTGGTAAATTGTCACATAGACTGTTTTGATGACATGGCACATAATAAAAGAAGAGAGAGAGTGAAATCGTATGATCCCGAAGCAATGCTCTAGGCACAAGCTCTGAGGCAAGCATGTTCATTTCTTCAACATTTAGTGGACCCGCTTGGTTGTTTAACATACGCCTCATTAAAGAGCATGTATGATGTGTTGTTGGCTGCTGACATGGACACTTACACCAACGATTGAACATACAAACTGTTACAGATGCTCTTACTTGCTTTTAATAGTCACCTGGGAAGTGAATCTCTACCTTAATATTTTCATTTGATTTTGCCTAGAAACTTTGCGACTCCATACATAATAGATTCAAGTACACCAGATTACACGGGAGGACACGAGAGAAGAGACACTCCCGAGAAACAAAGAAAGACTCTTAGTCGTTCAGGGTTTCCATGCCTCCCGCCAATGTCGTCGTCGATCCGCCTCGTCTCTTATGGCCTTAGCGCCATGGATGCGTGGTGGATCCCAGCCCTCGCGGGCGGGAGGACTCATACTTCGTTTTAGGCGTTTTTAGTATGTTTAGGGTTTGTGTATTGCTCGGGAAGTCGAGGCTGGAGCGGCTCCTTGAATATGGAATACTCCCTGCCTTTCCCCTCGTCCCGGTGGTGCATGTCGTGTCATTGGAAGGCGCGTGGAGGTATGTCTCCAATGGATCTCGCTGGATTTGGTCGGTGCATGTCTTTGATGGATCTGCGTGGATCCAGTCTTCGTTCATCTGCATTCTTGTCTACAGGTTGGAACTTCCGATCTACACTTCTCTTCATGTGTCGTGGTTGTTGTTCTGGTGTACTGGTCCTTTAGGGCCTTAGCACGATGACTTCCCGACTATCTACTACAATAAGGTTAGTCCGTCTTCGATGAGGGAGGGACGATAACGGTGGTTAGCGGTACAGAAAGCCATTAGTATCCTCGGTAGGGTGACGAAAGTGGCTAGAAGTACCAAAAGGGAGTTCGCACAAGGGATTTACCCAGGTTTGGACCCTCATGGCAAGGTAATACCCTACGTCTTGCTTTTTTTTATTGATATGGGGGCACCTCGTGCGAGGGGGTTACAAGATGATGATGGATGGGACTACCAAGGGTATGGTCTATGGAATAGATGCCCCTCGCCTCGCCTTATACAGGGAACGAGAACTAGGGTTGATACGTCTCCAACGTATCTATAATTTATGAAGTATTCATGCTGTTTTTTTATCATTCTTAGATGTTTTACAACCATTTTATAGCAACTTTATATCATTTTTTGGGACTAACCTATTGACCCAGTGCCCAGTGCCAGTTGCTGTTTTTTTGCTTGTTTTTTACATCGCAGGAAATCAATATCAAAGGGAGTCCAAACACCGCGAAACTTTTTGGAGATTTTTTACGGACCATAACACCCAGGATGGGCCACAGAAGCACCTGGGGGTGCCCCGAGGGGGGCACAACCCACCAGGGCGCGCCTGGGGGCCCAAGCGTGCCCAGGTGGGTTGTGCCCACCTCGGTGGCCTCCCGCACCCCCTCTTTACCCTATAAATTCCCAAATATTCCAAAAACCCTCAGGGTTAACCTAGATCAGAAGTTCCGCCGCCGCAGGCCTCTATAGCCACCGAAAACCAATCTAGACCCCATTCTGACACCCTGCCGGAGGGGGGAATCATCTCCGGTGGCCATCTTCATCATCCCGGCGGCCACCACGATGAGGAGGGAGTAGTCCACCCTCGGGGTTGAGGGTTTGTACCAGTAGCTATGTGTTTAATCTCTCTCTCTCTCTCGTGTTCTTGAGATGTCACGATCTTGATGTATCGCGGGCTTTGTTAATATAGTCGGATCATATGGTGTTTTCCCCTCTTTATCTTGTTGTGATGAATTGAGTTTTTCCCTTTGAGATTTCGTTATTATCGGATTGAATACTTTACTGGATTTGAGAACACTTGATATATGTCTTGCAATTGAATACTCGTGGTGACAATGGGGTATCGTATTGATTCACTTGATATATGTTTTGGCACTCAACTCGCGGATTCCCGAGGTGACATTGGGGTAATCTATGCATAGGGGTTTATGCACGTTCTTGTCTTTGTTTCTCCGGTAGAAATCTTGGAGCACTCTTTGAAGTTCTTTGTGTTGGATTGAGTATTATGGATATGAATTTGCTTTGGTGTTATTTTAGTGCGGACTCTAGGATAGATCGAACGGAAAGAATAGCTTAATTATTTTAGTACGAATTCTTGAATAGATCGAACAGAACGAATAGCTTTGAGGTGGTTTCGTACCCTATAGACAATTTATTCTTATGTTCTCCGCTAGATAGGAACTTTGGAGTGATTCTTCATCGCACTTTGAGGGGTGGTAATATAATCCAATTATATTAGCATTGTTGAGAGGTTGCACTAGCGAAAGTACGGACCCTAGGCCTCATTTTCAAGCATTGCAATACTGTTTTTGTGCCCTTTTACTATTTGCCACCTTACTGTTTTTATTTATTCAGATTATAAAAATATATTTCTACTATCCATATTACACTTTTATCACCATCTCTTTGCCGAACTACTGCACCTATACAATTTGCCATTGTATTGGGTGTGTTGGGGACACAAGAGATTTCTTGTATTTGGTTGCAGGGTCGTTTCAGAGAGACCATCTTCATCCTACACCTCTCACGGATTGATAAACCTTAGGTCATCCACTTGAGGTAAAATTGGTACTGTCCTATAAAACTCTGCGCTTGGAGGCCCAACACGTGTCTACAAGAATAAAGTTGCGTAGTAGACATCAAGGGTTTAAAAAGTTCAAACCAACCACATGTTTAAGGTTCCTTGGCGTGTACGCCAAGATGGTCTTCTCCCTCCGGGTCAAACGCCTAGGCTGCCTCCTTGAGTCGATCTGCAGCCAGACCCCCTAGGCTCCGAGCCCTGCCCAACTCCATGCTTCCTGGCCGATGGGCCACCCCCGGTGTGTTGCACCATCAGTAGCCCCGATCTTGTCTAGAGTTTGGAGCCTTAACCCCTCGGGAGCACCAGGCGGGCTCTTTCTTGTGTCGGCAATAGGCACAGTCCAACCCCTAAATCCAGCTTCTTAGATCTTTAGGCTTGCCATGGGAGTGGCCTCTGAGGAGTGCCCCTCTAAGGTCTGAAGCGCCTAATATTGTGCACCTCAAGGCTTCGCGACATGCGTCTCCTGTTGGGGAACGTAGTACTTTTAAAAATTTCTACGCACACGCAAGATCATGGTGATGCACAGCAACGAGAGGGGAGAGTGTTGTCCACATACCCTCGTAGACCGAAAGCGGAAGCTTTATAACAACGCAGTTGATGTAGTCGTACGTCTTCACGATCTGACCGATCCAAGTACCGAACGCACGGCACCTCCGAGTTCAGCACACATTCTGCTCGATGACGTCCCACGAACTCCGATCCAGCAGAGCTTCGCGGGAAAGTTCCGTCAGCACGACGGCGTGATGACGGTGATGATGTTGCTACCGACGCAGGGCTTCGCCTAAGCACCGCTACGATATGACCGAGGTGGATTATGGTGGAGGGGGCACCGCACACGGCTTGGAACAATCAACTTGTGTGTCCTAGGGTGCCCCCTCCCCACGTATATAAAGGAGGGAGGGGAGGCCGGCCAGCCTCTCTAGGCGCGCCAAGGGGGGAGGAATCCTCCTCCTAGTAGGAGTAGGATTCCTCCTTTCCTAGTCCTACTAGGAGGGGGAAGGAAGGAGAGGGGAGGAGAAGGAAAGAGAGGGCACAGCCCCTCCCCTAGTCCAATTCGGACTAGGCCCATGGGGGGGGCGCGGCCAGCCCTCGTGGCTTCTCCTCTTTTTCCCCTAAAGCCCACTAAGGCCCATATGTACTCCCGTATTCCCGTAACTCCCCCCTGATACGTCTCCGTCGTATCTACTTTTCCAAACACTTTTGCCCTTGTTTTGGACTCTAACTTGCATGATTTGAATGGAACAAACCCGGACTGACGCTGTTTTCAGCAGAATTGCCATGGTGTTATTTATGTGCAGAAACAAAAGTTCTCGGAATGACCTGAAACTCCACGGAGATTATTTTTGGAAATAATAAAAAATACTGGCGAAAGAATTAAGGCCAGGGGCCCACACCCTTTCCACGAGGGTGGGGGCGCGCCTGCCCCCCTGGGCGTGCCCCCTGCCTCGTGGGCCCCCTGGAGCTCCACCGACCTCAACTCCAACTCCATATATTCGTGTTTGGGGAGAAAAAAATAAGAGAGAAAGATTCATCACGTTTTACGATACGGAGCCGCCGCCAAGCCCTAAATTCTCTCGGGAGGGCTGATCTGGAGTCCGTTCGGGGCTCCGGAGAGGGGAATCTGTCGCCATCGTCATCATCAACCATCCTCCATCACCAATTTCATGATGCTCACCGCCGTGCGTGAGTAATTCCATCATAGGCTTGCTGGACGGTGATGGGTTGGATGAGATTTATCATGTAATCGAGTTAGTTTTGTTAGGGTTTGATCCCTAGTATCCACTATGTTCTGAGATTGATGTTGCTATGACTTTGCTATGCTTAATGCTTGTCACTAGGGCCCGAGTGCCATGATTTCAGATCTGAACCTATTATGTTTTCATGAATATATGTGAGTTCTTGATCCTATCTTGCAAGTCTATAGTCACCTACTATGTGTTATGATCCGGCAACCCCGAAGTGAGAATAATCGGGACCACTCCCGGCGATGACCATAGTTTGAGGAGTTCATGTATTCACTATGTGTTAATGCTTTGGTCTGGTACTCTATTAAAAGGAGGCCTTAATATCCCTTAGTTTCCATTAGGACCCCGCTGCCATGGGAGGGTAGGACAAATGATGTCATGCAAGTTCTTTTCCATAAGCACGTATGACTATATTCGGAATACATGCCTACATTACATTGATGAATTGGAGCTAGTTCTGTGTCACCCTATGTTATGACTGTTACATGATGAACCACATCCGGCATAATTCTCCATCACCGATCCAATGCCTATGAGCTTTTCACATATTGTTCTTCGCTTATTTACTTTTCCGTTGCTACTGTTACAATCACTACAAAACCCAAAAATATTACTTTTGCTACTGTTACCGTTACTTCCATATTACTTTGCTACTAAATACTTTGCTGCAGATACTAAGTTATCCAAGTGTGGTTGAATTGACAACTCAACTGCTAATAGTTGAGAATATTCTTTGGCTCCTCTTGTATCGAATCAATAAATTTGGGTTGAATACTCTACCCTCGAAAACTGTTGCGATCCCCTATACTTGTGGGTTATCAAGACTATTTTCTCGCGCCGTTGCCGGGGAGCATAGCTCTATTCTTTGAGTCACTTGGGATTTCTATCTGCTGGTCACTATGAAGAACTTGAAAGACGCGAAAACATAAATTTATCCCTCAACTAGGAGGGGAGGTAAGGAACTGCCATCTAGTTCTGCACTTGATTCACCTTCTGTTTTGAGTAAGATTGCGACACCTAAACCTGCTTCTGCTATTAATTCTGATATGTCGCATGTTATTAATGATGCCACTTCTGCTATGCATGATACTTATGATGAAACTACTTTTATGCTTGATACTACTGTGCCACTTGGTGAATTTCTTGATGAACAACTTGCTAGGGCTAGAGAGAATGAAATTATTGAAACTGATAATATTGATGAAACTGATGATGAAGACTCTCCCCCTAAGTATGAATTGCCTGTTGTGCCTGAGGGCTATGTTATGGATGAAGAAACTGCTAGAGACTTTCTTGCTTGCAATGATAGAAGTGATCTCAAGAAATTATTAGCCAAAAACAAAAAACTCTAAATGCTAGAATGAAATATGATCCTGCTTATGCTACTTCACCTATATTTGTTACTGATAAGGATTATGAATTCTCTATTGATCCTGATATAATTACTTTGGTTGAATATGATCCTTTTTATGGTTATGAATCTGAAACTGTTGTGGCACATCTTACTAAATTAAATGATATAGCCACCCTGTTCACTAATGATGAGAGAACTCGCTACCTTTATATCCTTAAAATATTTCCGTTCTCACTAAAGGATGATGCTAAGATATGGTTTAATTCTCTTGATCCTGGTTGTGTGCGTAGTCCCCATGATATGATTTATTACTTCTCTGCTAAATATTTCCCTACTCATAAGAAACAAGCTGCTTTAAGGGATATATATAATTTTGTGCAAATTGAAGAAGAGAGTCTCCCACAAGTTTGGGGGAGGCTTCTCCAATTACTTAATGCTTTGCCTGATCATCCTCTTAAGAAAAATGAAATACTTGATATCTTTTATAATGGACTAACCGATGCTTCCAGAGACCACCTGGATAGTTGTGTTGGTTCTGTTTTCAGGGAAAGAACACCAGATGAAGCTGAAATTCTATTGAATAATATGTTGACCAATGAACATTATTGGACACTTCCTGAACCAACTCCTAAGCCAACTCCGAAGAAAAGGGGTGTTCTATTTCTCAGTCCTGAAGATATGCAAGAGGCAAAGAAATCTATGAAAGAAAAGGGTATTAAAGCTGAAGATGTTAAGAATTTACCTCCTATTGAAGAAATACATGGTCTTAATTTACCGCCTATTGAAGAAATATATGGTCTTAATTCATCACCTATTGAAGAAACTCATGGTCTTGATAACCCGACACTGGTAGTAAAGGTACATTCTCTCTATAGATTTGATGAAGGTGATATTCCTCGTTATAAGTCTGCTAGCCAATGCTTAGATGAGTTCGATAATTTTATTGTCAAACAAGAAAACTTCAATGCTTATGTTGGTAGACAATTGAAACACAATTCCGATATGCTTGAACACTTGGGTGATTATATGTCTAGAGTTAAAGGTGAACTTAAACTCATTAGTAAACATGCTTCTATGGTTACCACTCAAGTAGAACAAGTACTTAAGGCTCAGAATGATTTGCTCAATGAAATGAATAGTAAGAATAATGACTTTGCTGTTAGAGTGGCTACTAGAACCGGTAAAATGACTCAGGAACCTTTGTATCCTGAAGGCCACCCTAAGAGAATTGAGCAAGATTCTCAGAGAAATAATACTGATACACCTAGTCCTTCTAAGAAGAAGAAAAAGAAAAATGATAGGACTTTGCATGCTTCTAGTGAACCTGTTGTAGACACACCTGAGAATCCTAATGATATTTCTATTTCTGATGCTGAAACACAATCTGGTGATGAACATGAACCTAGTAATAATGTTAATGATGATGTTCATGTTGATGCTCAACCTAGCAATGATAATGATGTAGAAATTGAACCTGCTGTTGATCTTGATAACCCACAATCAAAGAATCAACGTTATGATAAGAGATACTTTGTTGCTAGGAAGCACGGTAAAGAAAGAGAGCCATGGGTTCAGAAACCCATGCCTTTTCCTCCCAAACCATCCAAGAAAAAGGATGATGAGGATTTTGAGCGTTTTGCTGAAATGATTAGACCTATCTTCTTGCGTATGCGTTTGACTGATATGCTCAAAATGAATCCTTATGCTAAGTATATGAAAGAAATTGTCACTAATAAAAGAAAGATACCGGAAGCTGGAATTTCAACCATGCTTGCTAATTATACTTTTAAGGGTGGAATACCAAAGAAGTTAGGAGATCCAGGAGTACCCACTATACCATGCTCCATTAAAAGAAAATATGTTAGAACTGCTTTATGTGATCTTGGAGCCGGTGTTCGTGTTATGCCTCTCTCTTTATATCGTAGACTTGATTTGAATAAGTTGACACCTCCTGAAATATCTTTGCAAATGGCTGATAAATCAACTGCTATACCTGTCGGTATTTGTGAGGATGTGCCTGTTGTGGTTGCAAATGTTACTATTTTAACGGACTTTGTTATTCTTGATATTCCCGAGGACGATAGTATGTCTATTATTCTTGGAAGACCCTTTGTTAATACTGCAGGGGCTGTTATTGATTGCAACAAAGGCAATGTCACTTTTCATGTTAATGGCAATGAGCATACGATACACTTTCCGAGGAAACAACCTCAAGTCTACAGTATCAATTCTACTGAAAAAATTCCATCAATTATTTTTGGAGGTTTTGAATTTCCTCTTCCTACTGTCAAAAAGAGATATGATATTCTTATTATTGGGGATGTGCATATCCCCGTTGAGGTAACATAGTGTTATTCGAAATTTCTCCGGTTTCATGTTACTCAAAATGAGTTTGTTAACAAGACCTGATCAACCTTGTTAGTGGATTCCTTTTGATGAGCATGAGATGGATGAAGTTAGAAAGCACAACCTTCTGTACCCTCTTTCTACTTTCTATTATTTAGTTGAAATGAAGCAAAAATAGTATTTTTCTGTCAGTTTTCTGAATTATCCGTGCGATAAAAAAATACCCCGAAAATAAAAGTTCTCCAAATGCCCCGAAATTGAAATATGATTTTTCTAGAATATTTGAGAATATCTGGCACTGAGAACACAGCAGGGGGAGCAAGCACCTGGGAACGAGGGTCCAGGGCGCTCCCACCCCCCTGGGCGCGCCCCCCTGCCTCGTGGGCCCATGGTGGCTCTCCTCCACTTATTCCTGCTCCCACACACTTCTTCTTCCTCCCAAAAAAATCACCATCTAGCTCAAGCACGAGTTCTAGCTCATTTTGCTGCGATTTTCGATCTCCTTGCTCAAAGCACCTCTCACAAAACTGCTTTGGGGGATTGTTCCTTGGTATGTGACTCCTCCAATGGTCCAATTAGTTTTTGGTCTAGTGCTTTATTCATTGCAAATTTGTGCTGTCTAGGTGACCATGTTCTTGAGCTTGCATGTCAAATTTGTTTGGTCCCAAGTAGTTCTAATGCTTGATATAGTCTCCAGGCACTTGTGGGAGTAGTTGCTATCAATTTTGTTGAGCTTGGTTCACATTTATTTGAAGTTACTAAAAATTTCAGAAATTTTCATAAAATGATGAAGAGATTATTGAGGGGCTCTTCGAGCCGAAGCTCGAAGGAAAAGCAAAGTGAAGAAGCAGAGAGGCCCAAATATAATCTGCCTCGCACCGCGGAAGTTCGGCCGTGTGAATGGCCTTGTGATGATTTCTTGAGAGCAGCCGGGATTTATGATTCTTTTTATGAGTTGGCTGAGAATGCAGGCCTCACCGACTTCCTCCGCGACCAACGCGAACAGTATCTCTTACTCACCAATACCTTTGTGCAAAATTTTCATTTCCATTCTAGGAGGTCACCACCGATGGTGGATTTTTGTTTATATGATGAGTATAAGGAGATGACCCTTCGTGAATTCTGTAAGGTGTGCAAGTTACCTTTTCCGGGTTTCATAGAGGAACCACATAGTAACGATGTGGAGGGGTTTATTGATACAATTGCTGTAGGGGAAACGAGGAAGGTTTCTGACGCACGAATCACTAGCATACACTTTCCTGTTCTATGTTACTTTGCTATATTTGCTAGTAGATGCTTAATTGGTCACGGAAACTGTGGAAACTTGAGTGTCCCTGATATTATTATTTTGTTCCATGCCTTGTTTCGAGATGACACATTTAGTATGGGCGCTATTGTTGCAAAGCGGTTAAATCTTAACTGTACTAAGGGCCCCATCTTGGGAGGCATCTTCGCCTCACGCCTCGCTGCATACTATAACATACCTATTAGGCACTATGAGAAAGAAGAAAAGTTGTTGCCTACTATTTTTCTAGACTATAAGAGTATGGTAGCGCATGATTTTATTGTTAAGATGTAGCGACCAGACCTCAAATGGTCTGTGCTGCTGTGCACCAGTGTCATCCCTGGATCAGTAATGCTGACACGCACAGTACAAATGGAGGATTTATAACAGAGTAGCAATCACACACTTATTACATCGAAAATCTCCAAAGAGATTAAGTATGATAAATATGGCTTAAGGCCATCTAAATACGATAACAGCGGAAGACTTGGAAGATAAGTGAGTCCATCAACTCCAGCGGCATCACTGAGTATAAGACCACGACCTAAGGCACCTTACTCGTCGTCTGAAAAGTCTGCAACACGAAACGTTGCAGCCTGAAAACGGGTCAGCACATAGAATATGCTGGCAAAATAACACATAGAGAATAATGAACAATAATAATGCTATACTACATGCATCTATGGCAGGTGGAAAGCTCTATGGTTACAGTTTTGCGAAAAGCCAATTTTTCCCTACTTCAAAGGAATAAATTTTATTTAAATATCATGGTGGTTGTTAAACATTGAGAAGGTACCTCCAACTCAATCCCAATTAAGTGTCATCATAACCCACAAAATTAATTAAAAGTAACATGGTGATGAGATTCAAATGATAATCCAGGTACTAGATACTCAAGTTGTCCATAACCGGGGACACGGCTAACCATGATTAGTTTGTACACTCTGCAGAGGTTTTCGCACTTTTCCCCACAAGACTCGATCGCCTCCGCTTGATTCTCGCACTGCATGATGTTTGAGAAACGGATGACCGAGACACAGTCTTTCAGGAACAATCACTCTTTACTCTTGATGGACCGGTACACCTACTTTCCCCTACATCTGCTAGCCCACCTCTTCAAGAGATCATGTAACTTACTCAACTATGCTAGAGCCCATAATAGCTTGTGGCTGCACACGGAAGTTTCTAGCATGAATAATCTTATGATCCCTTTGAGCCTGGGTGGCGGTCCTTATACAAACAGACAACACTGGATTCTCCAGGTGCCTCAATCCACCCAGATGTGAGTTTTAGTTGCCACCTTAGGTAAACCATTTAACAATCTCACATCTGTCATGAATATCTCTCAAACCCAAATCCACGTCTACGAGCATAGCATGGCAATATAATAGCAACGTAGAAGTAACTCCCAAGGGTTTGATAAGAAAACAGGTAATAGGTACTACCTCAACTACTTCCCAGTACCCACAATTTAATTAGATCCTAATCATGCAATGTTTGAGGAATAGAGCTAATGCAATAAAAACTGGGTATGGAAGGTATGATCAAAGTGTTACTTGCCTTGCTGATGATCTGCAAAACCTAGCGATTCGAAGTAACAAGCGGCACACTCCGGGTACTCTATCGCAAACAAACAAACAGACAATTAGTACTGATCTAATGCACAGGTAAAACTCGAATGAAAGATCCAACCAGAAAGTTCAACTTAAGAACTCCGGTTTGCAAAAAGAATCAACTCGAACGAAGCAACGAAAGTCAAACGGTGAAAGAAACAAGCTTCGTTTACTAATCTGGATCTAGGTCAAATTTTACAGTAGCAAAAACTTGTTTGAGTAGGTTAAACGGAAAGAGAATTTCGAGACGAAACTCTAGGCGCTTGAATCGCCTGATTTCGATAAACAAGCGAGAAGTTAAACAGAAACGAAGATTCGATCAGAAATCGAGATCTGAGAAAATCAGGAAAAAAATCCGACGAAAAAGAAAAATGGACGAACGGTTAAAGAACGGACGTTCGTTAACAGAGAAAATCCAACGAACGCGTTCGTTAAAACGAACGAGTCGGTGAACGCTCACAAAATAACAAACCGAAAAAAAAACCGATCTAGGGTTTTTTTTAAACGAACGTTTTTTTAACAAAAACCGGCAAACGAGGCGAGGTGCGGCTACCTCGGGGACGGGCTCCGGCGGGGCTCCGGCGACTCCGGCGAGGGGCGGCGGGGCTCGGGCGGCTCGGGGGCGAGGGGCGGCGGCCTTCGGCGAGCGGCGGCGGCAAGTGCAAGGCGGCGGCGGCGAGTGCGGCTCCGGCGGCGGGGTGAGAGGGAGGAGGAGAGGGGGGGTATATATAGAAGGGGGGAAGGTGGCTTGGGGGAGGGGCTAGGCGGCGGCGGGGCTCCCGTGTCCATGGCGGACTCCGGCGGCGGCGAGCGTCGTGCGCGGGGAGGAGATCCCGCGGGCGGGCCGGCGGCTCGGCTGGGCCTCGGCCCAGTCGGGCGCTGCGCATTTTTTTTAAATACGTTCCGCGGAAAATAATTCGTAAAAAAATAAATAAAATCCCAAAAAAGATAAAACAAATTTTCCCCGTCTAGTTAGAAAATCTAGAATAGGGTGAACATTTTTTTAACACAAAATAAATTTTTGAAAATATGCAATATTTTTAATGCAATTAAAATTGCAAATAAAATCCGAATAAAATCCAATAAATGATTTTAACATTTTTCCTCCAGTATTTCAATTGTTTTGGAGAAGTCATATTTTCTCCTCTCATTTATTTTGTTTAATGAAATATTTTTCCGGAGAGAAAAATAATTAAAACCAAAATCCTCGTCTTATTATTTGATGAAAATCAAATATGAAAATTTGAGAAAATCCCCAACTCTCTCCGAGGGTCCTTGAGTTGCTTAGGATTTATCGAGGATTTGTCAAAATGCAATAAAATATGATATGCAATGATGATCTATGTATAACATACCAAATTGAAAATTTGGGATGTTACAAACCTACCCCCCTTAAGATGAATCTCGCCCTCGAGATTCGGGTTGGCTAGAAAACAGGTGGGAGTGGTCCTTCCGTAGATCTTCCTCTCGCTCCCAGGTGGCTTCATCTTCCGTGTGGTGACTCCACTGGACTTTGCAAAACTTGATAACCTTACTGCGGGTAACTCGGCTGGCATACTCAAGAATCTTAACCGGTTTCTCCTCATAGGTCAAATCACTTTCCAGCTGAATCGCTTCCAGTGGCACAGTATCTCTCAGTGGTATCTCAGCCATCTCTGCGTGGCACTTCTTCAACTGGAAAACGTGAAATACATCATGAACTCCAGACAATCCTTCGGGCAATTCCAACTTGTAGGCAACCTCTCCCATATGTCCCACAACTCTGTATGGTCTGATAAAACGGGGTGCTAACTTTCCCTTAACTCCAAAGCGCTTCACTCCTCGAAGTGGTGATACTCGAAGATAAACTCGGTCTCCGATTTCGTGAACTGTCTCCTTTCGTTTAGAATCAGCATAACTCTTCTGCCTGGATTGGGCTACCTTGAGTCTATCGCGAATCAACCTCACTTTCTGTTCAGACTCCTTAATCAAATCTGGTCCAAACAACTGACGGTCTCCAACTTTGTCCCATAACAACGGTATTCTACACCTCCTTCCGTACAAAGCTTCGAAAGGGGCCATCTTCAAACTGGTTTGATAACTGTTGTTATACAAAAACTCCGCATATGGCAAATTGTCATCCCATCTAGATCCATAATCTAGTGCACAAGCTCTCAACATGTCCTCCAAAATCTGGTTGACTCTCTCGGTCTGTCCATCTGTCTGTGGGTGAAAAGCTGTACTAAATTCCAGCCTGGTTCCCAATGTTTCATGTAACTGCTTCCAAAACTTTGAGGTAAATTGGGTTCCTCTGTCTGATACAATGGTCCTCGGAACTCCATGCAAACATACGATCCTGGTCATGTATATCTTTGCCAACTTAGTACTGGTGTAAGTGGTCTTCACTGGAATGAAATGAGCCACTTTCGTCAAACGGTCGACTACAACCCATATTGAGTCATAGCCTGAACGAGTCCTGGGTAATCCTGTGATAAAATCCATGCCTATTTTATCCCACTTCCATTCAGGTATCGGCAATGGTTGTAGCAATCCTGCTGGCTTCTGATGCTCTGCCTTCACTCTCTGACACACATCACAAACTGCTACATACTCTGCAATATCCTTCTTCATTCCGGTCCACCAGAAAGTATTCTTCAGATCCAAATACATCTTGGTATTCCCTGGGTGAATCGAGTACGGTGAATCATGGGCTTCTTGCAAAATCAACTTCCTGATCTCCGGATCATTTGGCACATATACTCGGTCCTCAAACCATAAGGTATCGTGCTCATCCTCACGAAATCCCTTGGCTTTTCCTTTGCTCATCTTCTCCTTTATCTCTTCAATATCCTTGTCTGTTTTTTGAGCTTCTCTGATCCTTTCCATCAAGGTAGACTGAATCTCCAATGTCGCTAAATAGCCTCTTGGGACTATCTCCAAACATAGCTCGCGAAGGTCCTCGGCTAACTCCTGAGGTAGCTCTCCTGTCATGAGGGTGTTGACATGACTCTTGCGGCTCAACGCGTCTGCTACTACGTTAGCCTTTCCTGGGTGATAATGCAATCTCATATCATAATCCTTAATGAGCTCCAACCATCTCCTCTGTCTGAGATTTAACTCCTTCTGCGTGAAAATATACTTCAAACTCTTGTGATCCGTGTACACCTCACAATGGTTTCCGATGAGAAAATGTCTCCATGTCTTCAATGCATGCACCACGGCTGCTAACTCCAAATCATGCGTAGCATAATTCTTCTCATGGGGTTTAAGTTGTCATGAAGCATATGACACAACTCTTCCTTCCTGCATAAGCACTGCTCCAAGTCCTCGACGAGAAGCGTCGCAATAAACTTCATAATCCTTGCGTTGATCTGGCAGAATCAACACTGGTGATGTAACCAATCGTTTCTTCAACTCTTGGAAACTAGCTTCACATTCCTCAGTCCAATTGAATTTGGTGTCCTTCTTCAATAGCTCAGTCATGGGCTTAGCAATCTTCGAGAAATTCTCGATGAATCTCCGGTAGTATCCTGCAAGTCCAAGAAAACTCCGGATTTCTCCAACTGTCGTGGGTGATTCCCAACTTGTCACTGTATCAACCTTGGCAGGGTCTACTGCTATTCCTTCTCCAGAAATAACATGTCCAAGGAATCCAACTTCCTTCAGCCAAAATTCACACTTGCTGAACTTGGCGTATAACTGATGTTCTCTGAGCTTCTCAAGTACCAATCGCAAATGCTCCTCATGCTCTTCCTCATTCTTGGAAAAGACTAAAATATCGTCAATGAACACCATGACGAACTTATCCAAAAACTCCATAAACACTTTGTTCATCAGGTTCATGAAATAGGCAGGTGCGTTAGTCAGACCAAATGACATAACGGTATACTCATACAATCCATATCTGGTGGTAAAAGCCGTCTTAGGTATATCCTGCTCTCGAATCTTTAACTGATGGTATCCTGATCGTAGATCGATCTTGGAAAATACTTTAGCTCCTTGTAGGCGGTCAAACAAATCATTGATCATCGGCAGTGGGTACTTGTTTTTGATGGTCACTTCATTCAATCCTCGGTAATCAACAACCATCCTCAGCGATCCATCTTTCTTCTCCACTAGAAGTACTGGTGATCCCCAAGGTGACGAACTTGGGCGAATATAGCCTTTATCCAGTAACTCCTTGATCTGCTTCTTAATTTCCTCCAAATCCTTTGCGGGCATCCTATACGGTCTCTTAGATATTGGCCCTGTGCCTGGCAAAAGTTCAATCAAGAACTCAATGTCTCTATCTGGTGGCATGCCTGACAACTCTTCTGGAAATACATCCGGATAATCCTTCACCACTGGTACTTCCTCCTGTACAACTCCTGATAAGGAATTTACTTGAGTCCTCTTCGGCATATGCCGGGATACATACTTGATCCTTTTTCCTTCTGGGGTGGTAAGCAAAATCGTCTTGCTGGCACAATCGATGTTTCCTCCATACAACGATAGCCAATCCATTCCCAAAATCACATCCAAACCTTGCGACTCCAAAACTATGAGGTCTGAGGGGAAAACATGCCTACCAATGGCCAATGGTATCTGAAAACATCCTTGGCTTGCCATATACTCTGCTCCTGGCGAGGTTACTAACATAGGGGTTTTGAGAACTTGGGTGGACATCTTAAACTTATTCACAAATCCCCTTGATATGTATGAATGCGATGCACCAGTATCGAAAAGAACGGTTGCAGTAAATGACTTAACCAAAAACTTACCTATTACTGCATCAGGCTGAGCTTCAACCTCCTCCACGCTCACGTGGTTCACATGTCCTTTGTTGAACGGGTTCGGCTTCTTCCCAGAGCTTCCATTGCCATTTCCATTTTGGGCTTCAGGACAATCAGTTGCATAGTGTCCAGTCTTCTGGCACTTGAAGCAAGTAATGTGACTTAGATCCCTCTTGGTTGGGGTAGATGGGTTGGTACGGTTCTGTCCGTTGCTTCCTCCATTCCCATTACCATTCTTGGAGCCATTATGGTTGTGCGAACTACCACCTCCATGGGTATGCTGAAACTGTCCTCCCGGTTTCGGGGCAAATCGTGGCTTCTGCTGAGCTCCAGAATTGTACTTCCCTTGTCCATACTTCCTCTTACGATTTTCAATCTGCTGTTGCTTCCCTTCAATCATGAGAGCTCTATCTACCAGCTCCTGGTAGTTGTTGAAGGTTGCTACCATCAACTGCATACTCAGTTCATCATTCAGTCCTTCCAAAAATTTCTCCTGCTTGGCTGCATCTGTAGCAACGTCATCTGGTGCATAACGTGCTAACTTACTGAAATCCTCCACATACTGGCCTACGGTGGGTCCTCCTTGGCGTAGGTTGCGAAACTCACGCTTCTTCATAGCCATAGCTCCTGCTGAAACATGTGCGGTACGGAAAGCTTGCTGAAACTGATCCCATGTGACAGTGTCAATGGGGTGCGTGGCTGTATAATTCTCCCACCATGATGCTGCGGGTCCATCAAGCTAATGTGCGGAAAAACGCACTCTTTCCGCATCTGTGCATCCTGCAGTGGTCAACTCCCTTCCAACTTTGCGGAGCCAATCATATGCAACAATCGGCTCGGTGCTACTGGAAAACACCGGCGGGTTTAGCCTCAAGAAACGGGCTAGGTGATCAACAGGTGGTGGTGGCGGTGGGTTGTTGTTGTTGTTGCCTTGGTTCTGCACTAACACTTGCATCAGGGCATTCTGTTGCTGAATCAACTGGGTGATCTCCGGTGGAAAAACAAATCCGGTGTCGCGTCTCGGAGGCATCTGATAGGTTTAGAAAAGATGAGAGTTAAGAATAGAATGAGGTCTAGAGAGAAAACACTACCCATATGCTCATGAGGCAAATACAATCAATATCACTTAATCAATTCAAACAAGGCAAAACAATCGATCTAACTAGCGTTACAAAGTGCTTGAACTATACTATTAAATGGGGAAAACTACTATTGATATGGTGGTCTACTAAAAATTCTGATCCGTTGACGACTCCATGATGTCTGCTCCAGCTTCGTCAACCCAGTCATCTTCACTTGGTTCTGAGTCGGTGTCGTCGATGATGATGTAGTTATCCGGACAAGTGCATTCGTCAACTTCTGCTTTTGGCACTGGATTTCCCATGAATACTCCAATCTTCTTCTCCAGGTCGTCATTCTTTCCTACTAGTGCGATGATTTCCTCCATATAATCCTCGCGTGTAGCCTTGAGTTCTTCCTCCAGCTCCTTGATCTTCGTCAATGCCTTCTTCAGTTCTTCCTTGTCCGTGCACATCTGGTTCTTTTGGCGACGAATATGTTGATTTTGCTCCTGGATGAAAGCTGCGATTGATCCATCCTTCTTGGTTCTGATCATCTCCCATTGCGCATCTCGGCGTCCACAAATCTGATAAATTGTATCCTTAAGCTCCTAGTGGTAGACTTCTCCAATGCGTCCCATAGCGATGTGTGCGGCCATGCTCTTCCCTAAACTCCAGGTGGGTGCTTCGAAAACCAATCTTATGGGTTCAGTAACTGGCACAAACGTCCTTCCTGGAATGTGAACTTGAATCTTCCAGCTCTCCTCTTCGGGTAATGTGGCGTTGTAGGTTCCGGTGATGCTTGGTATTCCTATGTTCAAGTACTTAGTGACTTCCTTCAAGTGTCGACCAAAAGGCGTGTCTTCATCTGGTTGCATGAACTTGCTCCTTGTATCCGCCATTCCTAAAAGAGTAGAAAAAGGAGAGGGGTCAAAAATGAGAAGAGAGAAGCTTTCTAGGGCTTAAGCTTAGTGGTCGTGTCCTACAGTCAGCGTGTGCTCTGATACCAACTTTCTAGCGACCAGACCTCAAATGGTCTGTGCTGCTGTGCACCAGTGTCATCCCTGGATCAGTAATGCTGACACGCACAGTACAAATGGAGGATTTATAACAGAGTAGCAATCACACACTTATTACATCGAAAATCTCCAAAGAGATTAAGTATGATAAATATGGCTTAAGGCCATCTAAATACGATAACAGCGGAAGACTTGGAAGATAAGTGAGTCCATCAACTCCAGCGGCATCACTGAGTATAAGACCACGACCTAAGGCACCTTACTCGTCGTCTGAAAAGTCTGCAACACGAAACGTTGCAGCCCAAAAACGGGTCAGCACATAGAATATGCTGGCAAAATAACACATAGAGAATAATGAACAATACTAATGCTATACTACATGCATCTATGGCTGGTGGAAAGCTCTATGGTTACAGTTTTGCGAAAAGCCAATTTTTCCCTACTTCAAAGGAATTGTTAAACATTGAGAAGGTACCTCCAACTCAATCCCAATTAAGTGTCATCATAACCCACAAAATTAATTAAAAGTAACATGGTGATGAGATTCAAATGATAATCCAGGTACTAGATACTCAAGTTGTCCATAACCGGGGACACGGCTAACCATGATTAGTTTGTACACTCTGCAGAGGTTTGCGCACTTTTCCCCACAAGACTCGATCGCCTCCGCTTGATTCTCGCACTGCATGATGTTTGAGAAACGGATGACCGAGACACAGTCTTTCAGGAACAATCACTCTTTACTCTTGATTGACCGGTACACCTACTTTCCCCTACATCTGCTAGCCCACCTCTTCAAGAGATCATGTAACTTACTCAACTATGCTAGAGCCCATAATAGCTTGTGGCTGCACACGGAAGTTTCTAGCATGAATAATCTTATGATCCCTTTGAGCCTGGGTGGCGGTCCTTATACAAACAGACAACACTGGATTCTCCAGGTGCCTCAATCCACCCAGATGTGAGTTTTAGTTGCCACCTTAGGTAAACCATTATTAACAATCTCACATCTGTCATGAATATCTCTCAAACCCAAATCCACGTCTACGAGCATAGCATGGCAATATAATAGCAACGTAGAAGTAACTCCCAAGGGTTTGATAAGAAAACAGGTAATAGGTACTACCTCAACTACTTCCCAGTACCCACAATTTAATTAGATCCTAATCATGCAATGTTTGAGGAATAGATCTAATGCAATAAAAACTGGGTATGGAAGGTATGATCAAAGTGTTACTTGCCTTGCTGATGATCTGCAAAACCTAGCGATTCGAAGTAACAAGCGGCACACTCCGGGTACTCTATCGCAAACAAACAAATAGACAATCAGTACTCATCTAATGCATAGGTAAAACTCGAATGAAAGATCCAACCAGAAAGTTCAACTTAAGAACTCCAGTTTGCAAAAAGAATCAACTCGAACGAAGCAACAAAAGTCAAACGGTGCAAGAAACAAGCTTCGTTTACTAATCTGGATCTAGGTCAAATTTTACAGTAGCAAAAACTTGTTTGAGTAGGTTAAACGGAAAGAGAATTTCGAGACGAAACTCTAGGCGCTTGAATCGCCTGATTCCGATAAACGAGCGAGAAGTTAAACAGAAACGAAGATTCGATCAGAAATCGAGATCTGAGAAAATCAGGGAAAAAATCCGACGAAAAAGAAAAACGGACGAACGGTTAAAGAACGGACGTTCGTTAACAGAGAAAATCCGACGAACGCGTTCGTTAAAACGAACGAGTCGGTGAACGCTCACAAAATAACAAAACCGAAAAAAACCGATCTAGGTTTTTTTTAAAACGAACGTTCTTTTTAACAAAAACCGGCAAACGAGGCGAGGTGCGGCTACCTCGGGGACGGGCTCCGGCGACTCCGGCGAGGGGCAGCGGGGCTCAGGCGGCTCGGGGGCGAGGGGCGGCGGCCTTCGGCGAGCGGCGGCGGCAAGTGCAAGGCGGCGGCGGCGCGGGTGCAGCGGGCGGCGCCGAGTGCGGCTCCGGCGGCGGGGTGAGAGGAAGGAGGAGAGGGGGGGTATATATAGAAGGGGGGAGGTGGCTTGGGGGAGGGGCTAGGCGGCGGCGGGGCTCCCGTGTCCATGGCGGACTCCGGCGGCGGCGGGCGTCGTGCGCGGGGAGGAGATCCCGCGGGCGGGCCGGCGGCTCGGCTGGGCCTCGGCCCAGTCGGGCGCTGCGCATTTTTTTTAAATACGTTCCGCGGAAAATAATTCGTAGAAAAATAAATAAAAACCCAAAAAAGAAAAAAAATCCCCGTCTAGTTAGAAAATCTAGAGTAGGGTGAACATTTTTTTAACACAAAATAAATTTTTGAAAATATGCAATATTTTTAATGCAATTAAAATTGCAAATAAAATCCAATAAATGATTTTAACATTTTTCCTCCAGTATTTCAATTGTTTTGGAGAAGTCATATTTTCTCCTCTCATTTATTTGTTTAATGAAATATTTTTCCGGAGAGAAAAATAATTAAAACCAAAATTCTCGTCTTATTATTTGATGAAAATCAAATATGAAAATTTGAGAAAATCCCCAACTCTCTCCGAGGGTCCTTGAGTTGCTTAGGATTTATCGAGGATTTGTCAAAATGCAATAAAATATGATATGCAATGATGATCTATGTATAACATACCAAATTGAAAATTTGGGATGTTACATAAGAATAGGGAAATGGCTCTTAAATACAAACTGTTATTTGATAAAAATCACCCTGAGACTATTACCTTGCCTGCCATCCATGCCTACCGGAACCCTACATCAGCTACAGAGCCAGAGCCGGAACCACAATTTGATCCTCCACGATAGTCTAATTACCAGTGGGATCCGGAGGCGATTGCCAACCAGTGGTAATCCGAGGCTTCTTCTCAGTACGACCCCAACTATAACTTTGGATATCCGCCAGGCCAGCCGTGGCAATAGACCAACTTAGGCCAAAAGCCTAAGCTTGGGGGAGTACGTATTTCTCACCGACATTACATTCATGTTCACACACTCATTGCTAGATGTCGGTGCTCATACTTTTTCACTGTAATATCCATGCTAGTTTATTTTCTCTTTTTATGCTTTCTTCTTGTGTGTTTGATAAACCTTAAGAAAAACAAAAAAAATTAGTTGTAGCTTTTAGCTAGTTTACTTTCTTGTTGTAGTAGTAATAATTAAAAAGAAAACCCAAAAAAATATTTCCTGTTCTTCTTTTATTTGTTGGGACCTTTCCCGTGTAAATAGTTTTATTTCTTTTCTTTCCTTTGGGGGTCGATAGGAGAAGACCATAATGAAATTGTTAAAGTGGCTCTTATATGCATTGTTGTTGATTTAACCAAGAGCCCATATTGCCTTGTCTTCTCCTATTTATTGAATGCTCGCAGATTCCAGCTTAGTCCAATGCACGTGCACTATTATTATTATTCACATCATTCGGTCGTGCAAGTGAAAGGCAATTATGATATATGATGCGCTGATTGAGATGAGAGAAGCTGGTATGAACTCGACCTCTCTTGTTTTTTGTAAATATGATTAGTTCATCGTTCCTGATTCAGCCTATTATGAATAAACATGTTTTCAATGACAATTAGAGATTATAGTTGCTTATGCCATGCTTAATTAGCTAGGAGTTTATAATGGTATACCTTGCGTGCCAACATGCTATTAAAATGGTTGTGATGTCGTATGATGGGGTGGTATCCTCCTTTGAATGATTTAAGTGACTTGACTTGGCACATGTTCACACATGTAGTTGAAACAAATCAACATAGCCTTCACGATATTTATGTTCATGGTGGATTATATCCTACTCATGCTTGCACTCAATGTTCATTAATTTTAATGCATGTTCATGACTGTTGTCACTCTCTAGTTGGTCGCTTCCCAGTCTTTTGCTAGCCTTCACCTGTACTAAGCAGGAATACTGCTTGTGCATCCAATCCCTTAAACCCCGAAGTTATTCCAGATGAGCCCAGTATACCTTCCTATATGCGGTATCTACTTGCCATTCCAAGTAAATTTGTATGTGCCAAACTCCAAACCTTCAAATGAAATTCTGTTTTGTATGCTCGAATAGCTCATCTATCAACTAGGGCTGTCCGTATCTTCCATGTTAGGCAGGTTATTCTCAAGAGGAGTGGACTCCACTCCTCACTCACGAGAAAATGGCTGGTCACCGGGATGCCCAGTCCCATGCTTTATGCAAACCAAATCAAAATAATTGCAAACAAAACTCCCCCAGGACTGTTGTTAGTTGGAGGCACTCGTTGTTTCAAGCAAGCCATGGATTGATGCTTGTTGGTGGAGGGGGAGTATAAATTTTACCATTCTGTGTAGGAGTCACAGGAACAGATTTCTGTGATGGGCTACTTTCCAATAAGGGAGCAGGTACAGTTACCTCATCAAGTTCTACTTTCCTCCCACTCACTTCTTTCGAGATAAACTCCTTCTCTAGAAAGGATCCATTCTTAGCAACAAATGTCTTGCCTTCGGATGTGTGATAGAAGGTGTACCCAACTGTCTCCTTTGGGTATCCTATGAAGACACATTTCTCCGATTTGGGTTTGAGCTTATCAGGATGAAACTTTTTCACATAAGCATCGCAACCCCAAACCTTAAGAAACGACAACTTTGATTTCTTGCCAAACCACAGTTCATATGGTGTCGTCTCAACGGATTTAGATGGTGCCCTATTTAACGTGAATGCAGCTGTCTCTAATGCATAATCCCAAAACAATAGTGGTAAATCGGTAAGAGACATCATAGATTGCACCATATCTAATAAAGTACGGTTACGATGTTCGGACACACCATTACGCTGTGGTGTTCCAAGTGGCGTGAGTTGCGAAACTATTCCACATTGTTTCAAATGAAGACCAAACTCGTAACTCAAATATTCTCCTCCACGATCAGATCGTAGAAACTTTATTTTCTTGTTACGATGATTTTCCACTTCACTCTGAAATTATATGAACTTTTCAAATGTTTTAGACTTTTGATTCATCAAGTAGATATACCCATATCTGCTCAAATCATCTGTGAAGGTCGGAAAATAACGATACCCGCCGCGAGCCTCAACACTCATCGGATCGCATACATCAGTATGAATTATTTCCAATAAGTCAGTTGCTCGCTCCATTGTTCCGGAGAACGGAGTCTTAGTCATCTTGCCCATAAGGCATGGTTCGCAAGCATCAAGTGATTCCAAAATCCCATCAGCATGGAGTTTCTTCATGCGCTTTACACCAATATGACCTAAACGGCAGTGCCACAAATAAGTTGCACTATCATTATTAACTTTGCATCTTTTGGCTTCGATATTATGAATATGTGTATCACTACGATCGAGATCCAACAAACCATTTTCATTGGGTGTATGACCATAGAAGGTTTTATTCATGTAAACAGAACAACAATTATTCTCTAACTTAAATGAATAACCGTATTGCAATATACATGATCAAATCATATTCATGCTCAACGCAAACACCAAATAAAACTTATTTAGGTTCAACACTAATCCCGAAAGTATATGGAGTGTGCGATGATGATCATATCAATCTTGGAACTACTTCCAACACACATCGTCACCTCGCCCTTAACTAGTTTCTGTTCATTCTGCAACTCCTGTTTCGAGTTACTACTCTTAGCAACTGAACCTGTATCAAATGCCGAGGGGTTGCTATAAACACTAGTAAAGTACACATCAATAACATGTATATCCAATATACCTTTGTTCACTTTGCCATCCTTCTTATCCGCCAAGTAACTAGGGCAGTTCCACTTCCAGTGACCATTTCCTTTGCAGTAGAAGCACTCAGTTTCAGGCTTGGGTCTAGCTCTGGGCTTCTTCACGAGAGCAGCAACTTGCTTGCCGTTCTTTTTGAAGTTCCCCTTCTTCCCTTTGCCCTTTTCTTGAAACTAGTGGTATTGTCAACCATCAACACTTGATGCTTTTCTTGATTTCTACCTTCGTCGATTTCAGCATCACGAAGAGCTTGGGAATTGTTTCTGTTATCCCTTGCATATTATAGTTCATCACGAAGTTCTAGTAACTCTGTGATAGTGACTAGAGAACTCTGTCAATCACTATCTTATCTGGAAGATTAACTCCCACTTGATTCAAGTGATTGTAGTACTCAGACATTCTGAGCACATGCTCACTAGCTGAGCTATTCTCCTCCATCTTGTAGGCAAAGTATTTGTCAAAGGTCTCATACCTTTCGACATGGGCATGAGTCTGAAATACTAATTTAAACTCTTGGAACATCTCATATGCTCCATGGCGTTTCAAAAACGTCTTTGAAGCCCCGATTCTAAGCCGTAAAGCATGGTGCACTGAACTATCAAGTAGTCATCATATCGAGCTTGCCAAATGTTCATAACGTCTGCATTTGCTCCTGCAATCGGTCTGTCACCTAGCGGTGCATCAAGGACATAATTCTTTTGTGCAGCAATGAGGATAATCCTCAAATCACGGATCCAATCCGCATCATTGCTACTAACATCTTTCAACTTAGTTTTCTCTAGGAACATATCAAAAATAAAACAGGGGAGCTAAACACGAGCTATTGATCTACAACATAGATATGCTAATACTACCAGGACTAAGTTCATGATAAATTAAAGTTCAATTAATCATATTACTGAAGAACTCCCACTTAGATAGACATTCCTCTAATCATCTAAGTGATCACGTGATCCATATCAACTAAACCATGTCCGATCATCACGTGAGATGGAGTAGTTTTCAATGGTGAACATCACTATGTTGATCATATCTTCTATATCATTCACGCTCGACCTTTCGGTCTCCAGTGTTCCGAGGCCATATGCTAGGCTCGTCAAGTTTAACCCGAGTATTCTGCGTGTGCAAAACTCGCTTGCACCCGTTGTATAAGAACGTTGAGCTTATCACACCCGATCATCACATGGTGTCTCGGCACGACGAACTTTGGCAACGGTCATACTCAGGGAGAACACTTGTACCTTGAAATTTTTAGTGAGAGATCGTCTTATAATGCTACCGTCAATCAAAGCAGAATAAGATGCATAAAGGATAAACATCACATGCAATCAATATAAGTGATATGATATGGCCATCATCATCTTGTGCCTTTGATCTCCATCTCCAAAGCACCGTCATGATCACCATCGTCACCGGCGCGACACCTTGATCTCCATCGTAGCATCATTGTCGTCTCGCCAACTATTGCTTCTACGACTATCGCTACCGCTTAGTGATAAAGTAAAGCAATTACAAGGCAATTGCATTGCATACAATAAAGAGAGAACCATATGGCTCCTGCCAGTTGCCGATAACTCCGTTACAAAACATGATCATCTCATACAATAAAATATAGCATCATGTCTTGACCATATCACATCACAACATGCCCTGCAAAAACAAGTTAGACGTCCTCTACTTTGTTGTTGCAAGTTTTACGTGGCTGTTACGGGCTGAGCAAGAACCATTCTTACCTACGCATCAAAACCACAACGATATTTCGTCAAGTTAGTGCTGTTTTAACCTTCAACAAGGACCGGGCGTAGTCACACTCGGTTCAACTAAAGTTGGAGAAACTGACACCCGCCAGCCACCTGTGTGCAAAGCACGTCGGTAGAACCAGTCTCGCGTAAGCGTATGCGTAATGTCGGTTCGGGCCGCTTCATCCAACAATACCGCCGAACCAAAGTATGACATGCTGGTAAGCAGTATGACTTGTATCGCCCACAACTTACTTGTGTTCTACTCGTGCATATAACATCTACGCATAAACCTGGCTCGGATGCCACTGTTGGGGAACGTAGTAATTTCAAAAAATTCTACGCACACGCAAGATCATGGTGATGCACAGCAACGAGAGGGGAGAGTGTTGTCCACGTACCCTCATAGACCTAAAGCAGAAGCGTTATAACAACGCAGTTGATGTAGTCGTACGTCTTCACGATCCGACCGATCCAAGTACCGAACGCACGGTACCTCCGAGTTCAGCACACGTTCTGCTCGATGACGTCCCACGAACTCCGGTCCAGCAGAGCTTCGCGGGAGAGTTCCGTCAGCACGACGGCGTGATGACAGTGATGATGTTGCTACCAACGCAGGGCTTCGCCTAAGCACCGCTACGATATGACCAAGGTGGATTATGGTGGAGGGGGGCACCGCACACGACTTGGAACAATCAACTTGTGTGTCCTAGGGTGCCCCTCCCCACATATATAAAGGAGGGAGGGGAGGCCGGCCGGCCTCTCTAGGCGCGCCAAGGGGGGGCGGAATCCTCCTCCTGGTAGGAGTAGGATTCCTCCTTTCCTAGTCCTACTAGGAGGGGGAAGGAAGGAGAGGGGGAGGAGAAGGAAAGAGGGGGCGCAGCCCCTCCCCTAGTCCAATTCGGACTAGGCCCATGGGGGGGCGCGCGGCCAGCCCTCGTGGCTTCTCCTCTTTTTCCCCTAAAGCCCACTAAGGCCCATATGTACTCCCGTATTCCCGTAACTCCCCCGGTACTCCGAAAAATACCCGGATCATTAGGAGCCTTTCCGATGTCCGAATATAGCCTTCCAATATATCGATCTTTACGGCTCGATCATTTTGAGACTCCTCGTCATGTCCCTGATCTCATCCGGGACTCTGAACAACCTTCGGTACATCAAAACACATAAACTCATAATACCGATCGTCACCGAACGTTAAGCGTGCGGACCCTACGGGTTCGAGAACTATGTAGACATGACCGAGACACGTCTCCGGTCAATAACCAATAGCGGAACCTGGATGCTCATATTGGCTACGAAGATCTTTATCGGTCAAACCGCATAACAACATACGTTCTTCCCTTTGTCATCGGTATGTTACTTGCCCGAGATTCGATCGTCGGTATCTCAATACCTAGTTCAATCTCGTTACCGGCAAGTCTCTTTACTCGTTCTGTAATACATCATCCCGCAACTAACTCATTAGTTGTATTGCTTGCAAGGCTTATAGTGATGTGCATTACCGAGAGGGCCCAGAGATACCTTTCCGACAATCGGAGTGACAAATCCTAATCTCGATCTATGCCAACTCAACAAGTTCCATCAGAGACACCTGTAGAGCACCTTTATAATCACCCAGTTACGTTGTGACGTTTGGTAGCACACAAAGTGTTCCTCCGGTATTCGGGAGTTGCATAATCTCATAGTTATAGGAAATGTATAAGTCATGAAGAAAGCAATAGCAATATACTAAACGATCAAATGCTAAGCTAACGGAATGGGTCAAGTCAATCACATCATTGTCTAATGATGTGATCCCATAAATCAAATGACAACTCATGTCTATAGCTAGGAAACTTAACCATCTTTGATTCAACGAGCTAGTCAAGTAGAGGCATACTAGTGACACTCTGTTTGTCTATGTATTCACACATGTACTAAGTTTTCGGTTAATACAATTCTAGTATGAATAATAAACATTTATCATGAAATAAGGAAATAAATAATAATTTTATTATTGCCTCTAGGGCATATTTCCTTCATCTCCGTGGCTTGCGGCCTGCGTCTTCGCGCCGTCCGGCCTTGCGTCTTCACGGCCTAGCTTGACGTCCGTCGAAGAGCCGTAGCAATTGATCAGTGATATTTTTATGCTCATCACCCCGTTGTTTAAACTTGATAATCTTGGAATTTCCAAGAAAATCACTTGGATATTGCCATCAATGACTATGCGAGAGATCACAAAATCCTTTGTTTAATTTGTTTTCACATTAAAAGATATCAAACATAGACTGAAATCATCACTTAGAAGGAAAAAAGACTTATGGGAGAAGGAAGGAATGAATTAGAGGCGTAGCAGTCTCACCAGAGACCAAGACGGCATTTAGTATGAGCGCACGCGCTCGTACCAAGTGTTGACAGTTCTGTAGGGGCAACTAAACAACAATATGAAGGGATCCCGTCAGAATCACAACAGGAGATCGTCGAGAACACCATTCACGAAATAGAAGCCATCTTCCAACCGTAGCCATGGAAGGTGCGGTGTCAAATTATGACGCGATATACATGACAAATTCGAGGCTGTCATGGGTGCACATCCATGGCGATTTTTCACTTGTCGGTGATGGATTGCGACTGTCATGGATTAACAGATTTCTTGTAGTGCCACCACCATTTTCATCTCGTCTCCATAGCCGCAGCCATCACTACCACCGTAGCAACTCCCCCAAGTTAGCCATACTTGTAATCGTGTATCGCATCCGGCAACCATTGTAATACATTTTATCAATAAAGCATGAATCTTTATGTATCCTTCGATGATTTCCTCTTGCGATCCAATCGTCATGTGTAGGTAATTTGGTAAGGCAATGGGTTGAGGCATAACTTGCAACCCTATGTATTTGTACGAGGGATTGATGGAATGAATTTGAATAACTCACGTCATGTATGTGTCTGATTGCTACGAATAAGCCTGTGAATTAATTTAGTTTGGTCTGGGTTGTACCTGTTATTGGATTAGTTCGGTTTAGTCTGGACAGAGACCCATCAGTCTCAAACGGTTTCAATCCGTAGACAGGAACCAAATTGCCAAACCAGACCTACAGCGCGTTGAGCACGTCCACGACGGAAGCAACCCTCGATGCCCTGCATGCGTGCATGATGTGCATGCCTCGGCCAAAGCACCAACATAAGCGCTGATGACCCACAAGTATAGGGGATCAATTGTAGCTCTTTTCGATAAGTAAGAGTGTCAGACCCAACGGGGAGCAGAAGGAAATGACAAGTAGTTTTCAGTAAGTTAATGTCTACAAGTGCTGAAATTATAAGTAGCGAGTAGTTTGGTAGCAAGATAATTTCTAACGAGCAAGTAACGATAATAGTAACAAGTATGCAGCAAGGTAGCCCAATCCTTTTTAGGCAAAGGACAGGCCAAAGCGGTCTCTTATAATGAGCAAAGCGTTCTTGAGGGTACACGGGGATTTCGTCTAGTCAGTTTCATCATGTTGGTTTGATTTGTGTTCGCTACTTTGATAATTTGATATGTGGGTGGACTGGTGCTTAGGTGATGTTCTTACTTGAACAAACGTCCTACTTATGATTAACCCTCCCACAAGCATCCGCAACTATGAGAAAAGTATTAAGAATAAATTCTAACCATAGCATTAAACTCTAGGATCCAATTGGTCCCTTACGGAATAGTGCATAAACTGGGGTTTAAGTTTCTGTCACTCTCGCAACCCACCGTCTATTTACTACTCCACAATGCATTCCCTTAGGCCCAAATATGGTGAAGTGTCATGTAGTCGACGTTCACATGACACCACTAAGGGAATCACAACATACAAACCATCAAAATATTGAACACATATCAAATTCACATGATTACTTGCAACATGATTTATCCCATGACCTCAAGAACGAAAGTAACTACTCACAAATAATCAACATGCTCATGATCAGAGGGGTATTAATATGCGTAATGGATCTGAACATATAATCTTCCACCAAATAAACCATATAGTAATCAACTACAAGATGTAATCAACACTACTAGTCACCCCCTAGCAACAATCTATAGTTCCGGTAGAATACAAGAGATGAACTAGGGTTTGAGGTGAGATGGTGCTGGTGAAGATGTTGATGGAGATTGCCCTCCCCGAGATGGGAGAGTTTTTGGTGATGATGATGACGATGATTTCCCCCTCCGGGATGGAAGTTCCCCCAGCAGAATCACTTCGCCGGAGGGCAAAAGTGCTCCCGCCCAAGTTCCGCCTCGAGACGGTGGCGCTCCGTCCGAAATTCTTCTCCTTACTTTTCTAGGTCAAAATCACTTGTATACCAGAAGATGGGCACCGGAGGTGGGCCGAGGAGGCCACAACCCACCAGGGCGCGCTAGGGGGGCCTGGCGCGCCCAGGTGGGTTCTGCCCACCTGGTGGCCCCCCTCTGGTGTTTATTGGCTCCAATATTTCTTAAATATTCCAAAAAATCCTCATGGAGTTTCAGCTGATTTGGAGGTGTGAGGAATAGGTGGCCTGACGTAGCTTTTTCAGATCCAGATTTCCAGCTACCGGAATTCTCCCTCTTGGTGTGTACCTTGCAAATTATGAGAGAAAAGGCATTAGAATTACTCCAAAAAGCATTATTATGGATTAAAACATTATAAATAACAGTAAGAAAACATGATGCAAAATGGACGTATCAACTCCCCCAAGCTTAGACCTCACTTGTCCTCAAGCGAAAACCGAAATCGAAAAACATGTCCACATGCTTTGAGAGAGAGGTGTCGATAAAAACAAAATACGGACACAGAAGGATCATGTTGATTATTATAACAGCAACAAAATTAAACATAGGACTTTTACCATAGAAATTTTATCATACACTTCCCATGAATAAGTAACAGTTCATCACACAATCAAAGTATAAAGCAAAAACTCTATTAGAAACCAACAAACTATGTTCTCAGTCAACTTCACAACTATAATTCATCATCTTTTCAGGAAGGGTCACGTGTCGGAGCCTTTTAAGCAAGTCCACGTACTCAACCATCATATAGTCTTCTATGATTGCTAACACTCACCTCATACCCATGAGCAAAACGTTTCAACCGGACACATAGAAAGATAGGGGCTTATAGTTTTGCCTCCCAACATACTCACCTCAAGGGTGATGTCAACAATAATAACTCATGCTATCTATATTCAACTGGACATATGTGCCTAGATCTTTCCTCACCACATGACTCTTGCCAAAAGAGAGAATAAAAAGGAATAGAAGGAAAACTTTGACTCTTTGCATAAAAGTAAATACATAAAAGTAAAAGATAGGCCCTTCGCAGAGGGAAGCAGAGGTCGCCATGCGCTTATTTGTTTGCATGCTAATTCCCTTAGTGCAAGAGAACGTCACATTGTATTGCCCCTTAAGATGACAACCTTTATTATGCAGTCTGTCACTTTTATTCTTTGTCATCCAAGTTCGTACAACACTCAATTTTCTCTTACACTAAATGATCTCACATATTTAGAAGCAATTTTTATTGCCTTTTTGCACCGATGACAACTTACTTGAGGGATCTTGTTCAATCCCTAGGTAGGTATGGTGGACACTTGAAAAAGATTTGGGTTTAAGGGTTTTTGGATGCACAAGTAGTATCTCTACTTAGTGCGGAATTTTTCGCTAGGAAAGATAGGGGGCAAGCATCACATGTTAAAGGATCTATGACAATATGACTTCTATGTGAATATAAACATACATAAACCATTACGTTGTCTTCCTTGTCCAACGTCAACAATTTTGGCATATAATATTTTGATGAGGGCTCACATTCACAAAAGATTTCTAGGATAGTCTATCCCTTATTAATTCTTTCATGAGTAGCATCATTGACCAATGCTATGTTTGTCAATCTCTAATAAAATTTTCTTACTTATACTTTTCCTTATGTGGTGCGATCACCTACCATAGGATTAGTATATCATCTTATTGATTTATTTCCTTTCTTTTGTTTGCTTTCTTTCTCTTTCTCTTTTCTTTATTTGCAACATGAAAGTAAAAACTCAGACTAACTTTATTATATAACTTGCACACGATAACAATGATAGATCACTAAGCAAACTCTCAAAGAAGAAAAGATCGAACTAAACTTTATTTCATCTAAAGCAAAAAGATCGAACTAAGATAAGTAAAAGCAAAAAGATAGTGGGATGATACGATACCGGGGCACCTCCCCCAAGCTTGGTGGAAGCCAAGGGGAGTGCCCATACCCAATACTCAATTCTCCTTTGGTGGTGAAGAAGGTGATGGTGGTGATGAAGAAGAGATCTTGTCCTTGGAGGAACTTGAAGAGGCCATGGTAGATGGGATCTGGCAGAAAACATCAAGAAAAGAGAACAGAGGATTTTCTCCGCGATACGGTGGTTAACAGGTTCGGGAAGTATATATAGATTTTTTTATCTTGGAGGACAAGTAAACAGAGGGAAAACGGAGTACGGAAGGGGTCCCAGGTGGGCACAACCCACCTGGGCGCGCCAGGCATGCCTGGCGCGCCCTAGTGTCTTGTGCCCACCTGGGGACGCCTTCCTGGGAGTTTCTTTATTCCCAAAATTCTAAATTATTCCAAAACTAACAAAAAATATTTTTGCTGATTTTTCGGAGTCTGTTTACTTACCGCACTATGTACCTCCTTATTTCGACGATTCTGGAGTGTTCCGGAAGGACTCTTTTATGTGTTCTTCCGGTGTCAAAGTTTGGACAATATTGCTTTCAACATTAATAGGCATACCTGAGATATAATGTTTTATTCGTTGCCCGTTGACAACCTTCGGGTTAGTGCCTTCGAAATTATTTATTTTGATGGCTCCAGACCGGTAAACCTCCTCGATGACATAGGGGCCTTCCCATTTTGAGAGGAGTTTGCCTGCAAAGAATCTGAAACGAGAGTTGTACAAAAGAACATATTCTCCGACTTTAAACTCACGCTTTTGGATTCTTTTGTCATGCCATCTTTTAACTTTTTCTTTGAATAACTTTGCATTTTCATGAGCTTGGGTTCTCCATTCATCTAATGAGCTTATATCAAATAGCCTCTTTTCACCAGCAAGTTTGAAATCATAGTTGAGTTCTTGAACTGCCCAATATGCTTTATGTTCTAACTCAAGAGGCAAATGACAAGCTTTTCCATAAACCATTTTATAAGGAGACATACCCATAGGATTTTTATAAGCTGTTCTATAAGCCCAAAGTGCATCATCCAATTTCTTAGACCAATTCTTCCTGGACCTATTAACAGTCTTTTGCAATATTAATTTTATTTCTCTATTGCTAAGTTCAACTTGACCACTAGACTGAGGATGATAGGGTGATGCAATTCTATGGTTAACATCATACTTAGCAAGCATTTTACGGAAAGCACCATGAATAAAGTGTGAACCACCATCAGTCATTAAATATCTAGGGACTCCAAACCTTGGGAAAATAACTTCCTTGAGCATTTTAATAGAGGTGTTGTGATCAGCACTACTGTTTGGAATAGCTTCTACCCATTTAGTAACATAATCAACAGCAACCAAAATGTGTGTATACCCATTAGAAGAAGGAAAAGGTCCCATGTAATCAAATCCCCAAACATCAAATGGTTCAACAGAAATAGAATAATTCATAGGTATTTCTTGATGCTTACCGATATTACCTATTCTTTCGCATTCATCACAACATGGGACATACTTACGAGCATCCTTGAAGAGAGTAGGCCAATAAAATCCAGATTGCAATACCTTATGAGCAGTTCTATCTCCAGCATGATGCCCTCCATAAGGTTTGGAGTGACATTTCCGTAGGATTTGTCCCTGTTCATGCTCAGGTATACAACGTCTAATAATACCATCTACTCCTTTATAAAGATGTGGGTCATCCCAAAAGTAATGTCTTAAATCATAGAAGAATTTTTTTCTTTTGTTGGTAAGTAAAGCTAGGTGGTAAATATTTAGTAACGATATAATTAGCATAGTCAACATACCAAGGAGTACTATTAGCAACATTTATTGTAGCTAACTGCTCATCAGGAAAACTATCATCAATAGGAAGTGGGTCATCAAGCACATTTTCAAGCCTAGACAAGTTATCAGCTACGGGGTTCTCAGCTCTTCTATCAATGATATGTAAATCAAATTCTTATAACAAGAGAACCCAACGAATAAGTCTAGGTTTAGCATCTTTCTTCTCCATAAGATATTTAATAGTAGCATGGTCTGTGTGAACAGTTACTTTAGAATCAACAATATAAGGTCTAAACTTATCACAAGCAAACACCACTGCTAAGAATTCTTTTTCAGTCGTAGCATAATTTCTTTGAGCACTGTCTAGAGTTTTACTAGCATAATGAATAACATTCAATTTCTTATCAACTCTTTGTCCTAGAACAGCACCAACAGCATAATCACTAGCATCACACATAATTTCAAAAGGCAAGTTCCAATCAGGTGGTTGAACAATAGGTGCAGAGATTAAAGCTTTCTTGAGTGTTTCAAAGGCTTCTAAACAATCATCATCAAAGACAAAAGGAATATCCTTTTGCAAAAGATTAGTGAGAGGCCTAGAGATTTTAGAAAAGTCCCTAATAAACCTCCTATAGAAACCAGCATGACCTAGGAAACTATGAATACCTTTGATGTCCTTAGGACATGGCATTTTCTCAATTGCATCAACCTTAGCTTGATCCACTTCAATACCTCTTTCAGAAATTTTATGACCCAAGACAATGCCTTCATTAACCATAAAGTGGCACTTCTCCGAATTCAAGACAAGATTTGTTTGTTCACATCTCTGCAAAACTCGATCAAGATTGCTTAAACAATCATCAAAAGACTTCCCATAGACAAAGAAGTCATCCATGAAAACCTCAACAATCTTTTCACAAAAATCAGAGAATATAGCCATCATGCATTTTTGAAAGGTAGCAGGTGCATTACATAAACCAAAAGGCATACGTCTATAAGCATAGGTTCCAAAAGGACAAGTAAAAGTGGTCTTTTCTTGATCAGGTTGAGAAACAGGTATTTGTGAAAAGCCAGAATATCCATCAAGGAAGCAAAAGTGTGTGTGCTTAGATAATCTTTCAAGCATTTGATCAATAAAACGCAAAGGGTAATGATCTTTTCTAGTTGCTTTATTTAATTTTCTGAAATCAATTACCATTCTATAGCCTGTAACAATTCTTTGTGGAATAAGTTCATTCTTATCATTAGGAACAACAGTTATACCTCCTTTCTTAGGGACACATTGAACAGGACTTACCCATCTACTATCAGCTATCGGATAGATTATACCTGCTTCCAGAAGTTTTAATATTTCCGTTCTTACCACCTCTTTCATCTTCGGATTTAACCGACGTTGGTGATCAACAATTGGTTTAGCATCAGGTGCCATATTAATTTTGTGCTAACATAGAGTGGGACTAATTCCCTTTAAATCATCAAGAGTATATCCAATAGCAGCTCGGTGCTTCCTTAGAACTTTCAATAGTCTTTCTTCTTCATGTTCTGAAAGGTTAGCACTGATAATAAAAGGATATATCTTCTTTTCATCAAGATAAGCATATTTCAAAGTGTCTGGCAATTGTTTTAATTCAAACACAGGATCACCTTTAGGTGGAGGAGGACCTCCAAGAGTTTCAATAGGCAAATTGTGTTTAAGCAGAGGACGTTGTTCAAAGAAAATATTATCTATTTCATTTCTTTCATGCATATGTAAATCATTCTCATGGTCTAGTAAATATTGTTCTAAAGGATCAGTAGGTGGCACAGCAATAGAAGCAAGACCAATTAATTCATCCTTACTAGGCAATTCTTTTTCATGATGAATTCTACTAAACTTGGAAAAATTAAACTCATGAGACTCATCACCAAAGCTAACACCAACAGTTTGTTTCTTACAATCTATCTTAGCATGAACTGTGTTCAAGAAAGGTCTACCAAAGATAATGGGGCAGAAGTCATCTTGTGGGGAACCAAGAACAAGAAAATCAGTAGGATATTTTATGTTCCCACACAAGATTTCAACATCTCTAATAATCCCACAAGGTGATATGGTGTCTCTATTTGCAAGTTTAATAGTAACATCTATGTCTTCTAACTCTGTAGGTGCTATGTTTTTCCTAATTTCTTGATACAAAGTGTAAGGAACAGCACTCACACTAGAACCCATGTCACATAAACCATGATAACAGTGATCTCCTATTTTAACTGAAATGACAGGCAGGCCAACAACTGGTCTATTTTTATCCCTTTTTCGGGTTTAGCAATTCTAGCAGCTTCTACACAGAAGTAAATAACATGCCCATCTATGTCTTCTTCTAAGAGATCTTTTACCATAGCAACATTAGGTTCTACTTTAATTTGTTCATCTGGTTTAGGTGTTCTAACAAAGATTTTGTTAACCATAGTTGAAACTTTAGCATGTTCCTTTATCCTAACAGGAAAAGGGGGTTTCTCAATATAAGCAGTGGGAACAACTGGATCAACATTATAGAGTATAGTTTCTTCTTTAACTGGTACCGGTTCTTTAGTTTCTTCTTTAATAGGTGGGTGATATTTAAATCACTTCTCTTTAGGGAGTTCAACATGAGTAGCAAATGATTCACAAAAGGAGGCTACTATCTCAGAGTCAAGTCCATATTTAGTGCTAAACTTTTGAAAAGCATCGGTATCCATAAAAGATTTAACACAATCATAAGCTTTATAACCGACTCTTTACCTTCGTCGAGTTCCCAATCTTCAGAGTTGGGTTTAATTCTTTCCAAAAGATCCCACCGGAATTCAATAGTTTTCTTCATAAAAGAACCAGCACAAGAAGTATCCAGCATGGTTTGATCATTACGAGAAAGCCGAGCATAAAAGTTCTGAATAATAATTTCTCTTGAGAGCTCATGATTGGGGCATGAATATAACATTGACTTAAGCCTCCCCCAAGCTAGAGCGATACTTTCTCCTTCACGAGGCCAAAAATTATATATATAATTCTGATCACGATGAACTAGATGCATAGGCTAAAAATTTTGGTGGAACTCAAATTTCAAACGATTCCAATTCCATGATCCAATATCATTGCATAGCCTATACCATGCCAATGCTTTTCCCTTCAAAGATAAAGGAAAAACCTTTTTCATCACCTCATCTCCGGGTAAACCTGCAAGCTTGAACAATCCACAAATTTGTTCTACATATATCAAGTGCATATCAGGATGTTCTGTTCCATCTCCTGCATAAGGATTAGCTAGCAGTTGTTCTATCATACCCGAAGGAATTTCATATTCAATATTTTCAGTAGGTGCAGTAGGTTGAGGAGTAGCTAATTGTGGTTCCGGACGAGGTGAAGATACCCCGAACAAACCCCTCAAAGGATTGTTTTCCATAGTAACAAGTGACAATAAATTTCAGCAAACTATATAAATGTTTCCTTACCGAATTCCACTTACCAAAGGCGCTTCACTCCCCGGCAACGGCGCCAGAAAATAGCCTTGATGAATCACAAGTATAGGGGATCAATTGTAGCTCTTTTCGATAAGTAAGAGTGTCGAACCCAACGAGGAGCAGAAGGAAATGACAAGTAGTTTTCAGTAAGGTAATGTCTGCAAGTGCTGAAATTGTAAGTAGCGAGTAGTTTGGTAGCAAGATAATTTGTAACGAGCAAGTAACGATAATAGTAACAAGTATGCAGCAAGGTAGCCCAATCCTTTTTAGGCAAATGACAGGCCAAAGCGGTCTCTTATAATGAGCAAAGCGTTCTTGAGGGTACACGGGGATTTCATCTAGTCACTTTCATCATGTTGGTTTGATTTGTGTTCGCTACTTTGATAATTTGATATGTGGGTGGACCGGTGCTTAGGTGTTGTTCTTACTTGAACAAACCTCCTACTTATGATTAACCCTCCCGCAAGCATCCGCAACTACGAGAAAAGTATTAAGAATAAATTATAACCATAGCATTAAACTCTAGGATCCAATCGGTCCCTTACGGAATAGTGCACAAACTGGGGTTTAAGTTTCTATCACTCTCTCAACCCACCATTTATTTACTACTCCACAATGCATTCCCTTAGGACCAAATATGGTGAAGTGTCATGTAGTCGACGTTCACATGACACCACTAAGGGAATCACAACATACAAACCATCAAAATATCAAACACACATCAAATTCACATGATTACTTGCAACATGATTTATCCCGTGACCTCAAGAATGAAAGTAACTACTCACAAACAATCAACATGATCATGATCAGAGGGGTATTAATATGCATAATGGATCTGAACATATAATCTTCCACCAAATAAACCATATAGTAATCAACTACAAGATGTAATCAACACTACTAGTCACCCCCTAGCAACAATCTATAGTTCCGGTAACAAGATTGAATACAAGAGATGAACTAGGGTTTGAGATGAGATGGTGCTAGTGAAGATGTTGATGGAGATTGCCCTCCCCAAGATGGGAGAGTTGTTGGTGATGATGATGACAATGATTTCCCCCTCCGGGAGGGAAGTTCCCCCGGCAGAATCGCTCTGCCGGAGGGCAAAAGTGCTCCTGCCCAAGTTCCGCCTTGATACGGTGGCGCTCCGTCCCGAAAGTCTTCTTCTTATTTTTTCTAGGTCAAAATCACTTATATACCAGAAGATAGGCACCGGAGGTGGACCGAGGAGGCCACAACCCACCAGGGCGCGCTAGGGGGGCCTGGCACGCCCAGGTGGGTTCTACCCACCTGGTGGCCCCCCTCTGGTGTTTATTGGCTCCAATATTTCTTAAATATTCCAAAAAAATTCCTCGTGGAGTTTCAACTCATTTGGAGTTGTGCAGAATAGGTGGCCTGACGTAGCTGTTTCAGGTCCAGATTTCCAGCTGCCGGAATTTTCCCTCTTGGTGTGTACCTTGCAAATTATGAGAGAAAAGGCATTAGAATTACTCCAAAAAGCATTATTATGGATAAAAACATTATAAATAGCAGTAAGAAAACATGATGCAAAATTGATGTATCAAGCGCATGCCGACCTCCGGTGCTATGGTCAAGCGCACCTGTCGCAGCGGCACACGACGCCTAGGGCATCGCTAATGCCAATCGTCAATGCGACCACGACGACAGCGTCCATGGCGGCCCGGCCCTACGGCGTGCCGTGTGCCGTGCTTCGACTCTAAGACGAGCACGACGCCTAGGGCATTGCCGATGCTAATCGTGAGTGCAACCAGGACGACGGTGTCCATGGTGGCCCGGCCCTGTGGCATGCCGTGTGCCGTGCTTCGACGCTCCGACGAGGTGCTCGTGCCAGCCTGGTGTGCCGTGTGCAGTGCTTCGATGCTTCGATGAGGTGCTCGTGCCATCTCGGCGTGCCTCCATGCCCCTCACACGCCAACCCTCTGCCGTCGGGCCGTACATCGTGGATTACTATAGCGCTCGCCACGTCCCACCAGTATGGGCCACAATCTGTGTGCACATGTGCAAGTGTCCATAGTTTGAAATTTGGACTCAAACCGTGTTTGGGCAATTGATTGGATGGGTTTGACTTGAAAACACTGTCAATTTGGTTTGGTTTGGATTCTAGCAATAATAGTTTGGATTGGTTTGATTTGGCTGGTGGATTTGTGCATGTCTGAGTTCGTCTGGATTTGGATTGGATTACAAACTATTCCCAGGTTTAGCTACGAAGTAGTCTCTTGTCTCTTTCTCATTCTACGACCTTGCTGGTACCCAGGATCTTGGAGTTCGATCAAGTAGGAGGTAAGGAGTGAGGAGGACGCATGATAATCCCCAAGTGTAGGGAATCATCGTAGCAATTTCCAAAGGTGGAAGTGATAACTATGGAGTGTCGAACCCACAAGGAGCTAAAGGTAAGATCAATATTCTCTCAAGCCCTATCTGCCACTGATACGACTCTACGTACACCGAACGTTTGCTTCCAACTAGAAACGAGAAATAAAACTATGTTGTGGGTATGAAGAGGATAACTTTGCATGATATCGGAGAGCTAAAATATAGAAGTAGTTGCTGCTATCATAAAGTTAGAATATACTACTAAATATTATAAATAGCGAGTGTGGAATAATGATGGATCGGTGTGCGGAATTGTCCTAGGCAATTGTTAACAAGACCGATAGTCGTCATTGCAATTTCATATGAGGGAGAGGCATAAGCTAACATACTTTCTCTTCTTGGATCATATGCACTTATGATTGGAACTCTAGCAAGCATCCGCAACTACTAAAGATCATTAAGGTAAAACCCAACCATAGCATTAAAGCATCAAGTCCTCTTTATTCCCATACGCAACAACCCCCTTACTCGGGTTTGTGTTTCAGTCACTCACCAACCCACTATAAGCGAATCATGAACGTATTGCAACACCCTACAGCGGGAATCCCTCACGCTTGCGCGACACGGAGGGCACCATAGGACAGCACCAAAATAAAACATACAACTCGTACCAATCTAGATCATCAATCAACCCAAAGACAAAGGATATCTACTCAAAACATCATAGGATGGCAACACATCATTGGATCATAATATGTGGCATAAAGCACCATGTTCAAGTAGGGATTACAGCGGGGTGCGGGAGAGTGGACCGCGTAAAAGAGATAAGGATGGTGATGATGATGGTGATGTTGATGAAGACGATCACCGCGACGATGATTCCCCTCCTGATGGCACTCCGGCGCCACCGAGAGAGAGGAGGAGAGGTTCTCCCCCTTGTGCTTCCTCCTCCACGGCCTCCCCCCTATATGGGGAGAGGTTCTCCCTCTGGTCCTTGGCCTTCATGGCGATGATGGCCCCTCCGGGATCCTCCTCCATGGCCTCCGGTGATGATGGCCCCCTCCGGCAGGGTGCCAGAGAGGGCCTAGATTGATTTCTCGTGGCTACAGAGGCTTGCGGCGGTGGAACTTCTGATCTAGGTTAATTTTCCGAGGTTTCTGTATTTATAGGAATTTTTGGTGTCGGTCTCACGTCAAGGAGGTGCCCGAGCTGTCCACGAGGCAGGCCCACGCACCTAGGGGGTGGGCGCACCCCCCACCCTCGTGGGTAGCCCGGGACTCTTCTGGCCCAACTCCGATGCTCCGTGGTCTTCTTTTGGTCCATAAAAAATCATCAAAAATTGGCACGTCAATTGGACTTCGTTTGGTATTCCTTTTCTGCAAAACTCAAAAACAAGGAGAAAACAGAAACTGGCACTAGGCTCTAGGTTAATAGGTTAGTCCCAAAAATCAAATAAAATAGCATATAAATGCATATAAAACATCCTAGATTGATAATATAATAGCATGAATACTTCATAAATTATAGATACGTTGGAGACGTATCAGCATCCCCAAGCTTAATTCCTGCTCGTCCTCGAGTAGGTAAATGATAAAAGAAATAATTTATGAAGTGTGAATGCTAGCAGGTGCACAAGCTTGATCAATGATAATTTCAATCACCTTTTCTAGCATCATTATATGTCATAACAGTAGCTCATCTCATAAAACTTCTCATGATAAAGTAACAAGCTATTCACATGTTAAAGTATAGATCATAAACTTTCTTGAAAACTAACAAACCGTGTTATCAGTCATCAAACAATTACAATTCATCTTATTTCCAGGAAGAGTCTATGCCAGAGCTTTGATTTAGCAAACTCCACATACTCAACTAGCATTTAGTCTTTCACAATTGCTAACACTCACGCGATATTTATGGGTTCAAAGTTTTAATCAGACACGGAGAAAGATAGGGGCTTATAGATTCGCCTCCCAACCTTTTACCTCAAGGGTAATGTCAACAATAATAGTTCATGATGCCTTACATCCAATTGGATATATATATTAGAATCTTTCCAACACAATGTGCTTGCCAAAGGATAAAATGTAACAAGGAAAGGTGAAAAATCACCATGACTCTTGCATAAGGGTAAGAGATAAAAGTAAAAGATAGGCCCTTCACAGAGGGAAGCAGAGGTTGCCATGCGCTTTCAGGGTTGGATGCACAAAATCTTAACGCGAAAGAACGTCACTTTATATTGCCACTTGTGATATGGACCTTTATTATGCAGTACGTCGCTTGTATTCCTTCCACATCACAAGATCGTATAAAGCTTATTTCCTCCACACTAATCAATCATACATATTTAGAGAGCAATTTTTATTGCTTGCACCGATGACAACTTACTTGAAGGATCTTACTCAATCCATAGGTAGGTATGGTGGACTCTCATGGCAAAACCAGGTTTAAGGGTATTTGGAAGCACAAGTAGTATCTCTACTTAGTGCAAAGAATTTGGCTAGCATTAGGGGGAAAGGCAAGCTCAACGTGTTGGGCGATCCATGACAATATACTTTATTTCAGATATAAGAAAACATAACCCATTACGTTGTCTTCCTTGTCCAACATCAACCTTTTAGCATTTCATATTTTAATGAGTGCTCACAATTACAAAAGATGTCCAAGATAGTATATTTATATGTGAAATCCCTCTTCCTTCAATATTCTTTCATGAATTGTTCAAGTGACCAATTCTACGTTTGCTAACTTGCAATAAGTTTACTACCTATACTTATTATGTGTGAAGTCATTACTCCCCATGTTATAAGCATATGAAACATATATAAATTTAGGTTTATGACATTCAATTTATTCAACCATTTACTCATAGGATATACGTGAAGCACATGAGTAAATGACAAACTACTCCAAAAGATACGAGTGAAGAACACTGAGTAGTCAAATAATTAACTAGCCATTGGAGGATTCTTTTTCATTCAATATTTCAGATCCAATGATTTTATTCAAACAGCAAGTAAAATTGAAAATACGCTCCAAGCAAAACACATATCATGTGACGAATAAAAATATAGCTCCGAGTAAGGTATACCGATAGTTTTGAAGACGAAAGAGGGGATGCCTTCCGGGGCATCCCCAAGCTTAGGCGCTTGAGTCTTCCTTGAATATTACCTTGGTGTGCCTTGGGCATCCCCAAGCTTAGGGTCTTTCCACTCCTTATTCTCCTCATATCGATATCTCACCCAAAGCTTGAAAACTTCAATCACACAAAACTTAACAAAACTTCGTGAGATAGGTTAGTATGATAAAGAGTAAACCATCCACTTTGGTACTGTCTAAGACAAGGTTCATAATTGTTCCCACACAATGTCTACTGTACCATATCATTTATACAATTTATATTCAGAAATATAAGTCATAGAAACTAGAAAACAAGCAAACTATGCAATGAAAACAGAATCTGTCAGAAACAGAACAGTCTGTAATGATCTGAACATAAACCATACTTCTGCTACACCAACAATTATGAAATAAATTGGTGGACGTGAGGAATTTGTCTATAAATCTTCTGAAAAAAGAATCAACTCAAAAGCACTCTTCTGTAAAAAAATTACAGCTAATCTCATGAGCGCAAAGTTTCTGTTTTTTTACAGCAAGATCACATTAACTTTCTCCCAAGTCTTCCCAAAGGTCTTACTTGGCACTTTATTGAAACAAAAGCTATAAAACATGATTAATACAGTAGCTTAATCATGTAAATACACAAAAACAGTAAGGGTAAATATTGGGTTGTCTCCCAACAAGCGCTTTTCTTTAATGCGTTTTAGCTAGGCATGATGATTTCAATGATGCTCACATAAAAGAAAAGAATTGAAACATAAAGAGAGCATCATGAAGAATATGACTAGCACATTTAAACATAACCCACTTCCTATGCCTAGGGATTTTGTGAGCACACCATTTATAAGAACAACAATCAACTAGCATAGGAAGGCAAAACAAGTATAACTTCAAAACTTTAAGCACTTAGAGAGGAAACTTGATATTATTGCAACTCCTACAAGCATGTATTCCTCCCTCATAATAATTTTCAGTAGCATCATGGATAGCAACCTTGTTCTCATAATCAATTGGAACCTCTTCCTAAATAGTGGAATCATTACTAGCTAAAGTTGACACTCTTCCAAATCCACTTTCATAAATATCACACTAAGATTCAGCACCCTCCAAAATAGTGGGATCACTAATTCCTAAAGTTGACACTCTTCCAAACCCACTTTAAATGATAGTATTATTCATACTCCAAAAGATATAAGTGAAGTTCATGGAGCATTCTACAATTAATATAGACTAACCAATATCCAAGCTCAAAATATGTAAGTGAAGCACACGAAGCATTCTATAAAACCATACTCAAAAGATTTAAGTGAAGCACAAAGAGCAATTCTATAAGATCATACTTAAAAGATATAAGTGAAGCACACGAAGTATTCTATAAATCAATGCAGGGCTATCTCATGCTAGCATGGTTATTAAAGGAAAAACAAAAACACAAAGGACACAAACCATGTGAACAAAACAAAAAACCGAGGTATACCAATATTTGTTGAAGAAGAAAGATGGGATGCCAACCGGGGCATCCCCAAGCTTAGATGCTTGAGTATCCTTTGAAATATTTACTTGGGGTGCCTTGGGCATCCCCAAGATTGAAATCTTGCCTCTCTTTATTCTTCTCATATTGATAACTCCTCGTTCTTCGAACACTTCATCCACAAAAACTTAACAAAAACTTTGTGAGATCCGTTAGTGTAATAAAGCAAATCACTACCTTTAGGTACTGTAATGAACTCATTATTCATTTATATTGGTGTTAAACCTACTGTATTCCAACTTCTCTATGGTTCATACCCCCCCCCCCCCCCGATACTAGCCATAGATTCATCAAAATAAGCAAACAACACGCGAAAAACAGAATCTGTCAAAAACAGGACAGTCTGTAGTAATCTGGAAGTTTAGTAAGCTTCTGTAACTCCAAAAATTATGAAATAAATTTGAACAATTTGAACAATTTGCACAGAAGTAATGTGAAAAAAGTTTCAGACCATTTGACCTTCCAGTAAAAAATGTAAAATCACGCACTACAGCCAAAGTTTCTGTTTTTGTTCTGCACATAGTAAACAAGCAATCTAATCATCCTAAAACCAAAGCTTGGCACATTATTTTTATAATACAATGGATATACAAAAGGGGATAATTATTTACAGAGAAACTTCCATGGAAAATTCTACATTGTTTCCGTGAGCATGAACACAAGTGCTCAAGGTCGACCCTCACTTCTTCAATGCATAACTTTCCAATCACTTCTCTTTTTGAAAAACTTTTTAGGCATGAGAGGCAGATAATTTTTTGTATTTTTATTCTTTAAAACAAATGTATGTTTCACCCACAACTAAACAGAAACAAAAAGGAAAAACAAAATCTACTTAGTGGAGAAAGCAAACAAGCACACACGAGAATATCAACCCCACGCTGTTGCTCCCCGGCAACGGCGCCAGAAAAGAGCTTGATAATCCCCAAGTGTAGGGAATCATCATAGCAATTTCCAAAGGTGGAAGTGTAAGTATGGAGTGTCAAACCCACAAGGAGCTAAAGGTAAGATCAATATTCTCTCAAGCCCTATCTGCCACTGATACGACTCTACGTACACCGAACGTTTGCTTCCAACTAGAAACGAGAAATAAAACTATGTTGTGGGTATGAAGAGGATAACTTTGCATGATATCGGAGAGCTAAAATATAGAAGTAGTTTCTGCTATCATAAATTTAGAATGTACTACTAAATATTATAAATAGCGAGTGTGGAATAATGATGGATCGGTGTGCGGAATTGTCCTAGGCAATTGTTAACAAGACCGATAGTCGTCATTGCAATTTCATATGAGGGAGAGGCATAAGCTAACATACTTTCTCTTCTTGGATCATATGCACTTATGATTGGAACTCTAGCAAGCATCCGCAACTACTAAAGATCATTAAGGTAAAACCCAACCATAGCATTAAAGCATCAAGTCCTCTTTATTCCCATACGCAACAACCCCCTTACTCGGGTTTGTGTTTCAGTCACTCACCAACCCACTATAAGCGAATCATGAACGTATTGCAACACCCTACAGCGGGAATCCCTCACGCTTGCGCGACACGGAGGGCACCATAGGACAGCACCAAAATAAAACATACAACTCGTACCAATCTAGATCATCAATCAACCCAAAGACAAAGGATATCTACTCAAAACATCATAGGATGGCAACACATCATTGGATCATAATATGTGGCATAAAGCACCATGTTCAAGTAGGGATTACAGCGGGGTGCGGGAGAGTGGACCGCGTAAAAGAGATAAGGATGGTGATGATGATGGTGATGTTGATGAAGACGATCACCGCGACGATGATTCCCCTCCTGATGGCACTCCGGCGCCACCGAGAGAGAGGAGGAGAGGTTCTCCCCCTTGTGCTTCCTCCTCCACGGCCTCCCCCCTATATGGGGAGAGGTTCTCCCTCTGGTCCTTGGCCTTCATGGCGATGATGGCCCCTCCGGGATCCTCCTCCATGGCCTCCGGTGATGATGGCCCCCTCCGGCAGGGTGCCAGAGAGGGCCTAGATTGATTTCTCGTGGCTACAGAGGCTTGCGGCGGTGGAACTTCTGATCTAGGTTAATTTTCTGAGGTTTCTGTATTTATAGGAATTTTTGGTGTCGGTCTCACGTCAAGGAGGTGCCCGAGCTGTCCACGAGGCAGGCCCACGCACCTAGGGGGTGGGCGCGCCCCCACCCTCGTGGGTAGCCCGGGACTCTTCTGGCCCAACTCCGATGCTCCGTGGTCTTCTTTTGGTCCATAAAAAATCATCCAAAATTGGCACGTCAATTGGACTCCGTTTGGTATTCCTTTTCTGCAAAACTCAAAAACAAGGAGAAAACAGAAACTGGCACTGGGCTCTAGGTTAATAGGTTAGTCCCAAAAATTATATAAAATAGCATATAAATGCATATAAAACATCCTAGATTGATAATATAATAGCATGAATACTTCATAAATTATAGATACGTTGGAGACGTATCAACGCAGAACACTATTATGAACACCAGTGACAGAAATGCTTAGTATGGTAGCAGAAAGCCAATCCTTGAGGATTCATGAGGTGTAGTCATTAAATGCTCAATGCTTTTGTCTGAATATTTATTCTTAATAACTGAGGTAACCACGCGAGACAGTAAGGGCCTGTGTTGGACATGTAACTCTTGAAGCAGGTCGTGCACCAGTGAAGACGTAATTTGCTGACATCCCCCACTACATCGTGTTGCAAGCACATCTTAATGGGTGTCTTCCATAGCACACATTAATATCATGATGATCCCAAACGCAAATATATGGTTGTGATAATCAAGACCTCATACCCATGTATGTTTTAATTCTAGTGTTTACACCCATCGGCTTGTTAAGGTCCATTTCACAAAACTAGAATGTAATTATCTTGCAGGAAATTGTTGGAGCCTTTGTCGTAGTGCACATCCTCTCGTGGTTTCGATAACTCAGGGTCACTCCTTCTGGAAAAGGCAGGGAACCTTTTTTCTATCCAAACCGGATCTTAAAGAGCATCAACCACCTTTTCTGGCGTTGTTGTCGGGGATGCATCGTGTCACCAGCCACTGTGTTAGAGTTTCTACTCGAGTTTTTTATTTCATTTTTAGTTCTCGTTTTTATTTCGTTTGCTAGTTGCATTACTGGAAACCCAAAATTATTATTATGACCCGAAACCTTGGAGACTTTGCTACTCCAAATGAGAAATTTATGTATGCACCAATTGCGCAACCTAATGTTGTTGCCGAGCAATATGAAATTAAGCCCCACTTAGTAACAATGGTTCAGGAAGATTAATTTGTAGGCTCTGCCTCAGAAGATGTCAGTATGCACTTGCATAATTTTTATGAGTTATGTGATATGACACGCATTAAAGATTACGAACCCGGTGCTTTGAAGTTGAGTCCGTTTCCTTTCTCCTTGAGAGAAAAAACAAAGTAATGGCTTCTAGCTTTTCCTAGAGGTATAACTTCATGGACTGCATGCTCTGGCACTTTTTTATCTAAGTTGCCCCCCTGCAAAAATTATGCAGTTATGATCTTAGATCACAGGTTTTAAGCAGGAAAAACATGAGGCACTAGCGCTTGCATGGGATCGCATGAGGAGGCTATAAGAAACTGCCCCAATCATAGGATGGAAAATGATTAATTCTTCGTATCTTTTATAATGCTCTTACTCTCATGCTGAAAACTATGCTTGATACGGCTGCAGGAGGAACTATTATGGGAAGACCTATTGAGGAAGACAAGCAACTGCTGGACAATGTGCAAAAGAGCCATGCCTAATGGCATGTAGAAAGGTCAACGCTATCTTTGAGGAGAAGAACGAAGAGCTGTCCGCGAAACTTGGTGAACTCATCGATGTTGTGAAAGGTAAAGAAGATTTATCCGTTAATGCAACCACAGAAGATGTTAATGATGTTTATTACATTGCTCGTAATAAATATAATCTCAATTGGGAAAATAATGGGTATGCTCCTAGACCATTGTATCATAATAATAACAAAGCCCCCAATAATTTTAATGGAACAAGCAATAGTAATAGAACGCTTTGGATGAAACTCTGAAATCTTTTATTAGTAGCCAAAACGGGAAAAATAAGTGGTTTACCAATATCTTGAAGAATCATGATGACATACTTGTTCAATTAACCAATAAGATTACTAGACTCACTAACGATGTGCACTCTAGAAGTAACAACTAGAAGCATGGAAGCACAAGTTGCTAAAATTTCTGAGAGTCAAACATTGATTCTAGCAAAGTTTGCTGGAAAGTCGGAACCTAATCCGGTTGAGAATGTCAAAATGATGAGAAGAAGCCAGAACCTAACCCGTTCCTGGCGGAATCCCCAGGGAATGTGTTGCTGCCTCGTTCTCCGCACGTGTCCTTATAACCTGAGGGGAGGGGGTAACAGGGACTGCGCACCTTCTTCTTCCTCTCCCCTCCATAGTTCTTGACATTTGTTGATGGTGAAAGGTTGGATCTAGAGATTCTGACAGCGATGATGTCGAGCGGGGACACGTAGCCACCAACCGTGTGGAGTGGGAAGGCACCAAACCAGGGAGCGATGTGCTCTCCCTCTCATCTTAATCCACTGAAACAATCGTTACGTGCTGAGGTGTGATACGTCTCCAACGTATCTATAATTTTTGATTGTTCCATGCTGTTATATTATCAATCTTGGATGTTTTATAATCATTTTATAGTCATTTTATATCATTTTTTGGTACTAACCTATTGACATAGTGCCAAGTGACAGTTGTTGTTTTCTGCATGTTTTTTACATCGCAGGAAATCAATATCAGACGGAGTCCAAACGCAACGAAACTTTACGGAGATTTTTTTGGACCAGAAGGAATGTAATGGGCCCTGGCTGCGCCTGGGGGGTGCCTCGAGGAGGGCACAACTCACCAGGGCGTGCCTGGGCCTCCAGGCACGCCCTGGTGGGTTGTGCCCACCTCGGGTGCCCCCCGGACCACCTCTTTGCTCTATAAATACCCCAATATTCCAGAAACCCTAGGGGAGTCGACGAAATATTCATCCAGCCGCCGCAGAGTCCGGAACCACCAGATCCAATCTAGACACCATCTCGGATGGGGTTCACCACCTCCATTGGTGCCTCTCCGATGATGCGTGAGTAGTTCTTTGTAGACCTTCGGGTCCGTAGTTAGTAGCTAGATGGCTTCCTCTCTCTCTCTCTCTCTCTCTCTCTCTCTCTCTCTCTCTCTCTCTCTCTCTCTCTCTCTCGCTGGATTCTCAATACAATGGTCTCTTGGAGATCCATATGATGTAATTCTTTTGCGGTGTGTTCGTTGGGATCGATGAACTTTGAGTTTATGATCAGATCTATCTTTTTATATCCATGAAAGTATTTGAGTTTCTTTGATCTCTTTTATGCATGATTGCTTATAGCCTCGTATTTCTTCTCCGATATTTGGGTTTTTGTTTGGATAACTTGATCTATTTATCTTGCAATGGGAAGAGGTGCTTTGTAGTGGGTTCGATCTTACGGTGCTTGATCCCAGTGACAGAAGGGGAACCGACACGTATGTATCATTGCTACTAATGATAAAACGATGGGGTCTATCTCTACATAGATAGATCTTGTCTACATCATGTCATCGTTCTTATTGCATTACTCCGTTTCTCCATGAACTTAATACACTAGATGCATGTTGGATAGCGGTCGATGTGTGGAGTAATAGTAGTAGATGCAAGCAGGAGTCGGTCTACTAATCTTGGACGTGATACCTATGTAATGATCATTGCCTGGATATCGTCATGAGTATTTGAAGTTCTATCAATTGCCCAATAGTAATTTTTTCACCCACCGTTTGCTATTTTTCTCGAGAGAAGCCACTAGTGAAACCTCCGGCCCCCGGGTCTCTTTCTCATATTATTTGCCTTTGCGATCTATTTTCTCTTGCATTTATTTTTAGATCTATTAATCTAAAAATACAAAAAATACCTTGCTGCAATTTATTTCTATTTATTTTATTTGGTGTCCGATCTATCAATTTACTACAATTTTATTCACGTCTGTTTGCCTATCTTGAGGCGCCGCTACCCGAAAGGGATTGACAACCCCTTTTACACGTCGGGTTGTGAGGATTTGTTATCTGTGTGCAGGTGCTGTTTACGTTGTGTTGCTTGGTTCTCCTACTGGTTTGATAACATTGGTTTCACATCTGAGGGAAATACCCACCGCCGTTGTGCTGCATCATCCCTTCCTCTTTAGGGAAATACCGACGTAGCTTCAAGCGACATCAAGGTGCATGGGGCTGGTCAGTTTCTACGACCACCTCCTTACATCTAGAGGATTTGGTCATGCATGGGACTATAGTTGCAAGTGGAGTCATGTGAAGTCAGGGAAGTAGTAGAACTCATGTTTAATGTTTCGAGTCTAAGGTACATGGAGGTTCGCGCATGAAGGCTTCAAGATGGTGAGGTCATGTTCGTCAAGGTGGAGTGTTAAAATAAGTGTTGCATATTAAATGTACGAGTTGTGCTACTGTTGTACTTGTAATTAGGATTGGGTTAGTTGTTTGAGTCGAACATGTGTAACCCGGGCCTATTATATAAGGGCACCGTAGGGTAGCCAAATAGACTAGACATGAGTTGCAGGCTAAGGCATAGATCACGAGAGGGATGGTCCGAGAACTCATGGCAGGAGTGTCGGGCCGGCCGTGGCGTGGTGGTCAGAGCGCTTTCGGTGGCCTTGGAGGGCTTATCGTCGACTGTATCATGTGATTTGGTACATGGGGAGGAGCACTGGTAGCATGTCCCGGGGATGTAGCTATGTTGCTGAACCTCGCTAACAAATCTCGTTGTTGTGCTTGTGTTTGTGTGATTGCTTGTCCTCTATGGATAGATGGTGGCCTCAGATTAATTCTAACAATGCAAACCCATCCCTCCTATTTTTTTGGGACAAACATTTTTCACCAAGACATTCAGTGCATCCTCCTCTGGTTGTCCTCATCTCCCAAAAATGCGACATCATGTCAATAATTCCTTTGCATTGGTTTAGGAATTTTAAAGATAGACATAGCATAGTTAGGACTAGCCTGAACAACAGACTTGAGAAGAATGGATAAGGATTTTTCTTTCCATCCACTAATTTTCATAATAATACCATCAATCAAATACTGAAAACATGTAGTCTAATCGAGACCAGATTGTGTAGCAACAAATCCATTTTTTTTGTCATTGAGAGCCTCGATCATGATATTCAGGTTGGAGCAAATTTGTTCTATGGTTTTAACTCTTGTATTAGGACTAAATAAGATGCTAGATTTATCAACGCGCACCATTTGCCCTGAATGACACAATCTGAATCCAGATTTGATTTCAAAGCCTCGACATTGTGAAGATTAGCTTTCATGAGGATAAACGAGTCATCAACAAAGAGAAGATTTGTAATAGAGGGCATCTTTACAAACCTTCACTCCAAAAATATTTTTATTTTCCTCTGCATGTGCCAATAGAGAAGTCACAAGCTTTGTTCATATCAATAATAGATAAGGAGATAAAGGATATCCATGTCTTAATCCTCTTGTGGCCTTAAAGCTATCACTTTCTTTTGCATTAATGTGAACCCAATATTCAAAAGTGGAGACACATTGGATAATAAAAAACCCAACTCTCTTGGAATCCAAGTTTCAACATAATTCGCATCAAGAAAGTCCACTCAACCCGGTCATAAACTTTTTGCATGCCAAGTTTTATAGCGCACAAAACCTCTTTGTGTTCCTCTTATTATTTGTAGTATGAAAACACTCATAAGCCACTAAAACATTGTCTGTAATCATTCTTGCAGGCACAAATGTACTCTGAGCCAGGCTAATAATTTATGGCAGAAAAGCCTTCAACCGAGCAACAACCACTTTTGAGATAATCTTGTACAACACATTACATAAATTGATCAGTCTAAATTGGGTTACCTTCTCATGAGAATAAACCTTAGGCATCATCACACTCACAGTATCATTCCATCAAGACGGAATAGTGCAACACGACCTGTAGAACCTCATCCCCTAACATAGATCAAAATATCTTATAAACAATAGCATGAAGTCCATATGGCCTCGAAGCTTTTAAATCACCAATATAAAAGAGCCTTTCAAACATTTTCAGCGTGATAAGGGGCGAGAAGGGCATTATTCATCTTCATAGTTACTCTTCTCCAAATAGAGATAAAACTTCATGATTCGGTTGTAAAACTTCCAAGGTGAAAAGATTATAAAATAACTCGTGAGATGATCCTTTAATTCTGTACTTTGCCGCCAAACACCTGTGTCATCAAGAACTTTCTTAATATTGTTGCCTTTTTATGGCGCCTGCTGCATTATGGAAAAATGAACTAGTGTGATCCCCATGCATCAACCAATCTGCTCGACCTCTATGTGACCAAGAAAATTCTTCTTGATCCATAAGATTTTCAATGAGAACTAAAATTTCCTTTTGCCATGAACAAGGCTCGGCATCTATTGGACCAATCCTCAGCTTTTCTAGTTCTTGGTTTGATATGTTGATTCTCCCTTTTGGTCCCAGAGTATCGCGATCCCAAGAATGCAAGTCAGCGTGCACTCAGGGATGATGTTACCTATACATGAATGCCCTCGTTTGTTTCTCGTGATTGTATTACCTTGCGACACACTAGTGTGCTATTTCTTTGAAATATGTTTATGCGAAAGATAACATTAATTTCCCTGTAAAATTGGATACTCTCTTTAGGAGAAAAGGCAATGCCCTATACTTTATAAAAAAGCAAACGTCTGAAGTTGGTTCTTAGCAAATAAAATTGGCAATTCTCTCAAGTGTCAAGGATAGATAACATCAAGAAGTAAATACCCGCTTGAAGCGTATAATGATAGAAGTGATGCTCCTCAGTGATAACATCACAAACATGTCGGTGGTGAATCCCTCTATCAAGATTGATGGTAAGGACTTCATGCGAAGATAACACAAACCTCTACTCTGACATTGGTGTCACATCTAGTTACGAACGGCTGCATTGTTTTCGGTGATGATATTACTTATTTGCAAATGCTCGTGTTTGCTTCAGGGTAATTTTGTTTCCAATAAAGATTATCTTGCCTAAAAGCATAATGAAATCATATAAAAAACATGATATTTTTAATACAAGGGATTTTCTCCCCCGATTCTCATATAAAGAAACCATGAGTAGATTACATCCAAATCACACGAACCACCTAGTATACAAAAAGAAATACTTTTTTCTGTACTTTCTCCCTCTTGGATTTTCATTTATTATTTATGTTTTCTTGACTTTTTTGTAGCCGTACAAAATGCTAGAGGTGCCTTATCTGGATGTGTGCTCTGTTTGTTCACAAGTTTGCTGATTGTTTTAGTGGGTTTTGGAGCCTTGGAGCAAAGAAATACTCCTAGTATGTAAAACCAAGTTTTGCTCAAGCCTCCAGAGTTAGCAACGGGGTTGGTAAATGTCAATCGTAGACCTAACCAAGTCTCAGTTGATGCTATATTTACGTGGAGGTTTGTACAAAGTTTTTATTTTTATTTTTTCTTTCTTCTTTTTTATATGCTTTATGACTTGACTGAGACTTTATTAAAACTCAGTCGAGATCTAGCCACACCCTTAGAGCAAAGAAGCAATGAAGATGCGATGAAGTTTGAGCCGATCCTTTGTGAAATCGCATGATAGTTATCACTGCTTACCAGCAAAGCCACACCGATTTTAGTAGTATTTCATTGCAGGCACCGCACAAGCTACGCAGTATTACATCGTAGTTGCAGCACAGCACAGCACACGCACTCGTCACTCTCACCGCTTCGATCCTAGCTAGAGAAATCTTTCACATTCCACTCCGACCACTCTCCTCTTTCTTCCGCGGCCGCGCGCGCGGGGGCCGGCCGGGAGCGAGCGCCATGGGCGGGCGGCGGCGCCGGCAGGCAACCAAAACCCCCTACCACTAGTGCCGGCGCCGCGCTAACTAAAAGCCAAGCAACAGATGCCCCGGAACAAATAAATAAATCGGGAACCCAAAGCTAGTTAATTAGAAGATCAGCGCCGCCGGTGGGTCGACGGACGGACGGACGGTGTCGGTGTCGGCGTCGGCGTCGGCTCAGGGCGACTCCGAGGAGGAGTTGGTGGACACGGTGATGAGCGTGGACGCCGACGAGGAGGACGTCCTGGGCGTCGCCGACGGCTTGATGAGCACCACCGGCGTCTTGCTGTCCATCCTCCGGTGCTGCTCCCGCACCAGCTGCTCCGCCACGCCGTCCAGCCGCTCGCCGTTGGTCTGCGGCATCAGCTTCTTGCCCCGGAACAGGACCGACTCCACCCCACGCTCCGCCATGGCCGCCTCCGCCGTCGCTCCGGCGGTAATGCCGTTGCCCTGGGGAGAGAACACAATTGGCACAGTCAGCTTTCGTTGACTCACATTTCACAATGGTAATGGTAATTAACCAGGTGTAAATTGTGAAAAAATTACAGTACAAGATAGTAAATTATTTACCTGGATGCGGATGTAGTTGGTTGCTCTGTTCTCTCCGAACGCCATTGATACGGCTTGGTCCACCTGAAAAGCACAGTCCTGTTTAGCCCCGCGTACGTGACGATGGTACGATTCTGTCCGTGCAATGAATGCTCAAGAATCAATCGGGACGTACCATGTCGGCCTGGCACGCGCCGGCGATGCGCAGGAGGCTGGAGGACGACGCGCGGGCGCCCGAGCCGGCGGCGGCGTTCCCGCCGAGGGACAGCACGACGAGGTCGCCGGCGCCGGCGGCGAAGGGGAACTCGCGCTTGTTGTGGAGCACGTGGGTGACGGCCACGGCGGTCGGGTTGGCCACGCCGGCGCCGGTCCCGCCGGCCGCCGCGGCGGCGCGCAGCCTGGTGCGCCCGTCGAGGGACGCCACCTCAGCCGGCCCCACCCCGCACGCGGCCGCGCAGACCTGCCAGAGCGGGAAGTCGAACGCCTCGGCCTCGACGGCGTCGGCGCGGGAGAAGACGAACGGCGCGGCCGTGGCCATGTCGTAGCAGGGGATCAGCAGCGGCTTGGCCGCGTCGCGCACGGTGAGGTCCCCGAACACCTTCTTAAACACCGCCTCGGGCCTGTTGAACAGCCCACCACGCCCATGGCGCCCAGAGAACACCTTGCGGTTCTTGGCCACGACGTCGCGCGCGGCCTCCGCCGGCATCCGGCGCGCGAACAGCGCGGCCGCGAGGAACCCGCCGGCGCCGGACCCGGCCGCCACGTCGAAGTAGTCCGCGACGCGGGCCTCGGGGCTGCCCGACAGCTCCTGCAGCCGGCGCTCGAGCCTGACCAGCGCGGCCGCGGCGAGCGCGCCGCCGTCCGCGCCCCCGTCGATGGAGAGCACGCGCACGCGGCCAGCCGAGCACGCCCCGGCCGGCTCCAGCGCCTGCGCGCCGAACAGGAAGTTGGACTCGAGGATGGAGAAGATCTCCTTGCTGAGCCGGTCCGAGCCGCCGCCGCCGAACGGCAGGCTCTGATCAAGCAGCGCGATCGCGGGGGTCGCCATTTGCAAACGGGATTGCTCTTGGTTTTCGGTCTTAGAGATCGGAGATAATTGGTTTCACCGTCGTGTGTCGTGACTGGGAACGCGAGGCTTGGAGTGACAGAGCAAGAGTGTGTGTGTGTGTGTGGCGGTCTTGGCGCCTGCCGGGGAGAATTTATAGTGGTGGCGCGCGCTCTGCTTCCGTTAGCGGCTTCGCGCCACGGCGCGTCGTTCACAGCGCGCGAGTGCAGCCGTGGCCGCGTGTCCCGTGTCGTTTACGTCCGCCCGTGCGTGCGTGCGTGCGTGCGTCCACAGGTTGGTCAGCGATTTTTCTCCTCGTATATTTTCCCACTTTCACCACCAAAAAGCTTACTACTAATCCGGAGCTCAACTAGTCTAAAAATTCGAATGGTCCCTGGTGTGGTGAGCTGACTCTGAATAATCAGCGACCAATGTATGTGTCTTTGGTGAGACTTTTTCTTCTGTTTTCTGCTTTGTGTTAGGCTTAAAGGTGAAGAATGTTCGCGGCGCCTTTACCTGAACGATCGATCCCCAGTTCCGGTCCAAAGTTGCGTGCCTCGAACTAGTAATCCACACGCGCACGTATCTCCTCAAGACTCCACGCCTTGATCACCACTCGTGCCATTTTGCCCCATGCGCACTGCTCATCCATCTATCCGTATCGTAAAATAATGATGCGTTTGATTGTCCATGAGCAGAGCTTAGGCCTCACTCAACCCATCATCATCCTCTTAACTACCAACCGCCGCGACGACGACGTACTACGGGCTCGCCAATCATCACACATCCCGCCTATCATCTCGACGCCGGCGCTCCATCCGTCCGCGCGTCCATACAAATCCAAATCCATCATCCATCTCCGCGAGATTTAAGCGTCTGTGTAGAACATCAATCCAAGAAAATCAATCAGCCCCATGATTGGTTCGTAGCCACTGGCCACGTCTCATCATTCGCACCGGAACGGCTAGGCAAGCTAGCGGCGAGTGCTCCCACCCGCCCGCACAACCATCCGTCCGGCCAGCCGGCGGCGGTGGGCTGGTCGGTCGACTGCATCATGGATGGACTCGATAATCGTGGTTAGCCGAGCAAAGGTTCCCTGTGCGCGCTACTGGCCCAACATCATCCCAATACGCTTCCTACGCGCCAATGATGCAATATCCTACTACTAAATCATTGCAAACATGTCCTCTACGGAGAATAATAAAACTAGTGGAGTATATATGATTGCATGTCATTCCATTCATGCATCTTGTGCGTATATGTGTTGCTTGCGCTTTGCCCCGGGGATGATTAGGTTGGTGCCTGTCGCGTACGGACTCCACCTTTGTGATTGCGTGGAGGCACTGACTGACTGAGGCTAGCTAGGTTAGGGAGATCGACCGACCGATCGGGTTAATTAGTTAATGGGACTAAAACAAGATGGAAATTAGGAGCTCTTCTTAAAGAAAAGCTAAAGGAAGAAAAGACCCTCCCTTGTCATGCAAGTGTCCCCTTGTGTAAGGTAGGCACAGGACAGGGTCCGATTTTAAAACAGGGGCTCGGCTTGATGCTCCTTCGCCTTTCTCCCGGGCACGCTTCTTTCGGGCTCGCCGGAGGACGGACGGACGGACGGAGATATTGCATGTATCCTTCCCAACCATCATTGTCCCCCCTAGGATAATAGCTAGTGGTCTACCTATGTACGTAACCTCGTTCTTATCTAGTTTTCACGACTTGATAATCCTCATGCCGATTACTATATTTCGAGGGGGAAGGCGACATGAGTATGCACGTACGAACGAGGCTCACGAACCATCGAGTAGCTAGAATAGATTATTGTTGAACGTTGATGAGGTGAATTAAGTTGCATTTCATGGCCAGCTGCATGCGAGGCACCGTCACGCGTCCGTCCATCTCAATACCTCATCATGCATGCATGGACCCCTAATTAACAACTGTCAAACATCCGATGGCAATGGACGTCGATCGATCGATCGATTATAGGAGAAAATGCAAAGAAAAAAACCTCAGTACAGCAAGCACACTGGTGCACGGACGACGTCGACGCTGACGCGCGGCGCGTCCGTTGAGCCATCGCCCGTGCACACTTGTTGGCCCGAAAGCAACGTCGCGGCGACTCACTCACAATATCTAATCCGATCCTCGTCGTCGGTTCGCGTGCATGCCTCGTCCGCGGCCTGTCTCCCTCCCCCTCCTTCCTCGAAGCATCCTGCACCGGAAGTCTGGAGGCCTGGAGCTCCAAACACACAGCCTAATCATGCATAATCAGTGTAAAAAAGCAAAGCCTCCCCTGTTCCCTCCGTGTTCTTCGCTGCACGCTGGTTGCTGACCGAGCTCTTCCTTTTGACCCCAGAGGGCCAAGGCAACAACAACGACTTACGCGTGCTGCCGCATGTGATGAGTACCTCTACGTGCTTAATTTCGCCACCGTTTACTACACTAAATACATCAAATCCATGTGCATGTGCCGATGGATCGAGCAAATCTCAGACAATAAACCCCGAGCCGTGCCGACCGCGGAGTCTAAACCGCATTCGCCTATTCATGATGGCTGCGCACGGGTACATCTACATGGCTATCAATTGCGAGATCGATAGATACATGTATCCTCATGTAGTATCTTCGTACCACGAGTAGGACATTTTTCCCGCAAGAAAGAGGTGCGCACATGCAAGGGTCGAGATCCTTAAGCAGGAAAAATGGCCGGTCCTTTTTATAACTAATCAAACGAGAGCAGTGATTGACGCATGCCGGTGACACGCACCGGCGAGCTACCTTGTCGAGTTACGAAAAAAGGGTAACCAGCAAAATCGATAGATGTGGTGGCGTTTATTGTAGTAGTGCAATTGAGATTGAGATAATCTGCTTGTCTCCGTTATAACTGGGGCGAAAAGGACGCGCCCCCGGATGTGAGGGTTCGGGAAATGCTGGCGTAAATTAATTAATCGTCAGGGTCGCATTCACAGACAAAAAATTTCGACAGGCAACCTGGTAGTTAACCAAATTCAATTCAAGATGCCTTGTGATTGCTTTGTGCTGGGTGCGTGAGAACCCGGCTCCATGACTTTGGGCTCGTTCAGACATTCTGCTCATGCTCTTTTTATCTGGAAAAAAAACATTGTGTCACTGTCATGTTTTTTTATGAAAATGATTCAGATCTATTACAAAAGTTCGTTGAAAGTACAAAGCACCTTAAACATAATAAAAATTATATCGAGATTTCGAGACCACTGAACGACCACTACCGCCGTCAGTACGCGCCGTTGTCGCCGCTCCCATACCGGAGCCGGCTTGACCTTGTCGATGACAGCAGTAAAGTCATCGTGAACGTGCCCCTAAGGACCAGCGCCATGGAGCCGCACTCGTCGTCGTTGAACCCCTGAATAGATTACATCTGCCACCAAATCTCGCAATATGACGAGAAACCCTAACCTCACCGTCCCAAGGAGACGGCAGGAATCTACGCTCGAGCTCCGTCGACTACGTCCAGATAGACGAACTCAAGGAGGATCGAAACTCGGAAGACAAACTCGAAGAAGAGGCGCCATCAAACGCCCGAGCGCCGCACCTGCAAGGACTAAAAAACCCTAACCTAAACTACTAACCGGAGCAGAGACACCGGGATTCCCCTTCCCACCACTGGCCGCTAGAGCGGAAGGCAGAGGGGAGGCAAATCTACGGGATCACCAGCAATGCCTGGAGGGGAGAGTTTATCCTAGCCACCAAGGGATAGGAGAGGGAAAGAGAAGCCCTAGATGGGTCCTCAACTTTCTTGTCATTGTCATGCTTGTACATGTAAAACGGGCATGTTCTTCACGTATGTCTAATAAACAGGCCTTGTGTTTTTGACTCATGAAAGCACAAGTGCTCCCTGGGTGGTTTTGGTAATTAATGTCAACATATTTCTTGTTGGACTAATGTTTTTATCTAGTATATTTCAGACAAGTTCAACAGATGGAGTGGCGTGGACAAAAGGATGTGGAACCCCTTCAAGATGCTAAGGACAAATGATTGGTTCAAGCTCAAAAGCTCAAGACTCTGCATTTTCATTCTAGTGATCCAAGATCACATTGAGTCCATAAGGAAGCCAATACTATTAAAAAGGAATGAGGTGATGCTTAATGGCTTGCTTGCTCAAAGTGCTTAGTGATATGCTCCAAAGCCCTCGACCATTTTCTCATATCCACATATGTCCCAAACCAAAAGTCAAACTCGACCCCACCGATTTGATCTATCCGGCGCCACCGAGTTCATTTGACATAGCCACTGCCGGCCAGAAACCCTAATCAATTCGGTCTCACCGATGGGATCCCGGTCTCACCGAGATGGGCTTGCGAACTCTCTCGTTCCTGTTGCAATAAATTCGGTCTTACCGAGTTTTGTAATCAGTCTCACCGGGTTTGCTTGACCAACTCTCTGATTAGCTTATTACCAAAATCGGTCCTACTGAGTTTGTGTAATCGGTCAAACCGAGATGAAGTTTTACCCTAACCCTAGCACATTGATCCTACCGAGTTTCATATCGGTCCCACCGAAATGCCTAACGGTCACATTATGAACTAAATCGGCCTGACCGAGTTTTCTGATTCGGTCCCACCCACTCTTCATTTGTGGAGAGAGCCATCAGAACATGCCTACACTTCCTGCATACATTTTCTGAGAGAGAACCACATACTCATGTGTTGAGGTCAAGATATTCCATTCCAACCACATAAATCTTGATCTCTAGCCTTCCCCGAGTTGCTTTCCAATCAAATCATCTTTCCACCCAATCCAAATCTGTGAGAGAGAGTTGAGTGTTGGGGAGACTATCATTTGAAGCACAAGAGCAAGGAGTTCATCATCAACACACCATCTATTACCTTTTGGAGAGTGGTGTCTCCTAGATTGGTTAGGTGTTACTTGAGAGCCTCCGTCAAGATTGTGGAGTTGAACCAAGGAGTTTGTATGGGCAAGGATATCGCATACTTCGTGAAGATCTACTATAGTGAGGCAAGTCCTTAATGGGCGATGGCCATGGTGGGATAGACAAGGTTGCTTCTTCGTGGACCCTTCGTGGGTGGAGCCCTTCGTGGACTCGCGCAACTATTACCCTTCGTGGGTTGAAGTCTCCATCAATGTGGATGTACGATAGCACCACCTATGGGAATCACGCCAAAAATCTCCGTGTCTCCAATTGCGTTTGCACACTCCAATCCCATCCCTTTACATTCTCGCGAGTTGCATGCTTTACTTTTCGCTGCTCATATACTCTTGTCATGCTTGCTTGATATGTATTGTGAATGTTTAAACTTGTGCTAAAACTCCACCTTAACTTGAAGAAATTAAAAACTGCTACTTTTCCTTGCTAAGAGTCTATTCACCCCCCTCTAGACACCTCTTCTCAATCCTTTCAACTCAATTTGCAAGAACCAGTTCAAAATACAACTGTTTTAGAGCCATTAGGGCATCTCCAACGCGGAACCTCATATCGCCCGTATACGTCCGGACGTAGCAGTCTGGACCCCGGAAGCCATCCAACACCGACTCCATCCGTCTGCGGTGCTGTCCAGACCATGTCTTTCCGATAAACTGGGACCAAACATTCCGCGGGGGGGGGGGGGGGGGGGAGGGGGCTGCAGGAGTCCAGACACGAGACATGTCAGACACCCTTGGCCCACCCAAACGGAAGGCGGAGCCCGCGCTTTTGTAGTTGCCCGCCCTGTTTCTGCGGCATAATCCTCTTTCTCTCTTCTACCATCCCGCCGCTCTCACCCTATTCCCGCCCTTTGCTCCCACTTTATTCTTCCCTCCTGCTGCCGACACATGGAACCGGCGGGTAGCCTGCCGGAGATGGAGGTGCTGGAGGTGCTAGAAGTCCAAGCATTGCGCTTGCCCGGAAGATCAACTCGGTGACGCGGCAAAATCGATGCATCAAAGCAAAAGCCGTAAAGGAGGAGACGCTCAAGAAGCAGAAAACCGGCGGAGGGCGTGCTGATGGCGGACGTGGCGGCGGGCGCGCTAGTCGCTTACCTGGTGGAGGTCGCGGCCTGGGCCAGGGTGCCCCGATGGTGTCCCCCACCGTACATACAACGCCATGGCTGGAGCATTACAAGGCTCCGTACTTCTACGCCACCAAGCATCTAGGTAGGCAGTCCACGGCATATGTCAACGTGTCATTCATCATCTACGTCAAAAGCTGCATCGCTGCTCTTCTCGGAGGGTTCTTCGCCGCAGCTTGTCCGAGCGCGGACGGCGAGCAGGGTGCAGATGAGTGCCCGCACGCTATTCGCTGCTATGCCTAAAACGGAGGAGCAGGGTACGACGATGGGGGCCGGGAGATGTTGGACATTGTCTAAGACGGAGGCGGGGGAGGAGGATCCTATGAGGACGGGCAGGTGGAAGAATCGAATCCGGCAACTACTCCCAAACCGGAATGCAACAAGGCTACACCCAGACCGGCACGCGGTAGGCCAACACCCAAACGGGCACACAACAGCAGGATTGGGCCGCCGGAGAACGGGAGGAGGAGGACGACGAGGACGAGGACGATGATCCGAATGTTTTTGCCGGTGATCTGAAGAAGATGGGTAGAGTAGAAAGCTTCAACATGCGAGTGTACAATCTATTGTGCGATGCATGGGTGGCCACTAGCCTTGATCCGATCCATGGCCTTAATCCATCATGAGATGCGTGCATTTTCGTAGAACTATATGAATGACATTTTCTTGCAAGAAAGAGATGCGCACATGCTCCTGATTCACAAGTCGAGATCATCAAGCAGGGAAAATGGGCGGTCCTTTTTTAACTAATTAAAACTCAGCAATGCTCGAACATGCCGCTGACATGCATCAGCGAGCTACCTTAAGTTACGCAAACATACGAGACATGATTGCCTGAGCTAGGAAAATGACTTCCTAGTAGTTAATTAACAGGGGATCTCAGCATCGTCCTGCTGACACGCGTGGGCGAGCTACCTTAATAACTTACGAAGAAAAGGTACAACCAAATTAAGATACCGGAGTCTGGTGTGATGCATCTCTTGTACTACTACAATTGAGATAGATTAGTTGTCTCCATGTAAAACCTCGGCGAAAAGGACTAGCTGGATATGTGAGGGTTCGAGAATGCTTACGAAATCTTTTGTTCTGCTAGGCATAGATAGATTAATCAACGTCGCATTCGCGACGAGCTTTTCTTTTGCAATCCTGGCTGCACGACTCGAGCTCGCTCAGATATTCTACTCACAGGCTAAAAAAAAAAGATATTATACTCACGGGCCTTTTTGTTTCTCAAAAAGCCATTGTGTCATTGTCATGCTTGTACATGTAGAAATCATCCACCTGCCCGTCTGGCTAATCAACAGGTTCCATGTTATGTTAACGGTAACAGGTGAATATTTGATGTAAGGGGCGGCAAGTGAACCATCTTTACTGGCCGTAGTAGTAAAACGAGATCAAACGACGGCAATTTTAGACGAAATTGTCTTCTCGGGGAGAAACTATCATGTCCTTTGAAGAAAATGTCACCTCTCCCGACTTCAAACAACTAAAACTGCCACCAAATCGTTAACACGTGCTACCTCCCCCGGCGAACGTTCGCCAGTTAGGATGGAGTGAATTCGCAGGGACCGACCAACTGAGAATACAATTGTATTATTGAACCATAAAGTCATTTGCAGAGTAGCAGAGCACTCCATACACTAATGCAATACTAATACTAGTACTACAATACTCTGCCATCGGATCACATGCACAACGTGCACTATGTTTTCGGAAAAGGCAAGCTGCACCCTGTCAAGCCATCACTCGCACGCTTACAAGGTGCTACCGGCCAAGGCGAAATGAATAGGGCTGTCGCCGCGGGCAACGTGGAATGCTTCACGCTTTCACCAAGGCTTAATTAACCACTACCTGGCCAGCTAGCGCGTGCATGCAGCAATTAGTTGGTCCGCGTTCAGTTAACCGAGCCCGTACGGACGCCTGTACCGCCGGTCCCGTACGGCTTCACCCTCTGCCCCCGGCCATGAATCCCCATCTGCGACCTACTACCTGCATGCACCGTGCGTGGCGTGGCGCGAGCGATGTCACCGTGCGCACGTTCCCGGCCAAGAGCAGCGCCCCGACAAAGGATAACATATCGGCCGGATTTCATCACATACGGCCAGCCACGCACGCACCGACTGATCTGGTCCGGCGGGGCCTGCCCTCCTGGCTGCCGACGAGCATCCAAAGACGGGAGAATTAACTCCGGCGGATGGATCCATCCATGCATGCCGACGCAGGCCAGAGCCGCGGCGGTAACGACCCCGGTACGACGGTGGCATGCATTTCTCGCCGTCCCCGTCGTCTCCAGGGGGAAAAGACGGGCGGAATTGCGGGAATCGCGGGTGCGGACGGGGGGCCGGGCCCCCCGCGCGGGGGTGGTGTTGTTGTTGCGACGTCCTTTCCTGGCGAGCGAGCTGCGGGGCGCTCGCTGTAGCGCGCGGCTGATGCTGATCGATCGTACGCGCGCATGCACGGACGGGCGCGCCGGCGCCCACCACCTGTTCGTACGCGCGCACGGACGGACGTACGTGGCGTCAGGGGCAGGTGCCGGGGGCCGGCCGTGTCGGCGCGCGGTGCGGGCCGGCAAACGTTGCCGTCCACTGGAAAGGCGACGACGACGCCGACGCCGGCCCACCCACCGACGGACGGTGGCCGTGGCACGGAGCCCCAGCACCTGGCTGCCGGCTGGCGTCTCCCAATCAGGCGATGCACTTTCCCCTGCAAGTCAAGGTAGGCGTCCGTCGAGTTAAGCACGCACGAGCTTGGCCCAGCTCCTCATCAACTCTGCCACCCGAGCGAGCGGGCGAGCGAGCAATTCAGCGCTGAGCTAACCGGTTGGTCTCGGTCGCGCGCGGCCGGCTAGCCTGCAACTTAATTGGATCGATCCACGACGGTTCACGCGCACCACACACTTTATACAAGGAGCACTCCAGTTTGTTAGCGCGAGGCCAACTGGGATAGCTACATATGCCGACGGCGGCGAGGTCCCCGGCCGGGGCTCGGGAGGGGTACGCTCATACGCGTGCACACTCCAGTCCTGTCCCGATCGGGGGATCCCTTCCGTTTCAATGCGACCGGTCCGTGCAGCTCAGCTCGACGGCCCAACGACCATGGCGCCACCAGTACAGCCCGCGCGCTGGTTCCATTTGGATCATCATTCATCAGGTAGGTAATCCCTATGAGGAATTTGGATAGACCATTTGGTGTGAAGCTTTGGTTGGAAACGATGATGGAGCTGCTGGCGAGCCACGCACACGTCCCGTCGGACAAATTCCTGCGACGACCGACGTACTCCGGCCCGGTGCATATGCCGTACCGGAGATGGTTTGCTATGGCTGAGCTAGCGGGAGCGATTAGGTGCTGTGATCAATCGATCGAGCAACTGGTGAGGCCCAATGATTGACGCACTGTGCAGCAACTTGGAACTGAACACAGCAGCAATAGGTCCCTCACCAATTGATGATGATCTGACAGTTTCCCTGGCCGGTCACCTGGGTCCCAATCCTGCCTGCCGGGCTCTACGCCATGTCTTGCCCATACACCACTCTCAACGAACACTACGAGCGCGTGCGCATCTGGCCGTAATCTCTCCCAAGGGACGTTTTGTGCTTACCGGGAGACGCTGAGAATTGCCTGCCGCATGCATATCCAGCCCACCCCTTGCTGCAAAGAAAAAAGAGAGGCCGGTCTGTTTACGGTCACGGGTCGGACGTACACGTCGCGTCTGAAAATCCAGCGATATGATGGTGTCCTCCCCTCCATCCGCGACCGTTAGCATCATCAATCAGCTCAATCACCGGGTGTCGCTGGCAGGCAAACTTGCTAGACTAGCTGCGGTACAGCTCCTGAACTAAAGTAGATTCCTTTGCTGAACCGACCCCCGCATCTCGGAGGAGATCCATGGACTAGACACGGACGGCGCTCTCAACGAGTTTTTCTCCGCATGAACAGAGCCTGTCTCTGATCTAACCGAAAGTGCGCACACTGTTAGTAACTGTTTTCATCGATGGAGGGCGGAAATTATCTGAAGAATCTCGTACACCACCCCGCGCATGACGGAGCCGACTTGCACGATCGACGGATCCACACCACAGAAGCCCTTTGACGGTGGATCGGATCCACGACTGTGGCCGTCACCGGCGCCGCCGGCCGCGCGCGCCTATCGAAGCCCGCCGGGGATTTGGCCTTGATCCGCGGCTTTCCCACGGCCGACCGCGCATATCTGATCATCTGTCGCCCACGCGCACGGAGAAGACGACGCCCCTTGGCCGGGATCAGTTCACCGGCCGACATAAATCGCCCCTGCCCGGCGCGACCGCGCGAGTTAAGATTCCGAGCTACTCCGCCGGTGCGGCGATCGCGACAGCCGGGGGCTACGTAGGGGAGGGGCATGCCGGCATGGTCGCCCAGTTAGCCAGGCTGCAGAGGCGCGTCTGGGCCGGGCCCGCCGGCTGAGTCACCCCCATGCATGCAACGACGCGTCGCAACAAACGAAGGACGAGGGGACGGAGGTCGGAGGGGCCCCGGCCCCGGACCCGGCCCGCCGCTCGCAGGACGCGGGTGGAGGGACATTGCCGTCCTGCGCCGGTTCAACGCACGCAGCTGGCTACGCGGCCTACCATGGGGGCTGGCTGGCTGGCTCCCGGCTCCACCTCGGCGTCCTCTCCTCACCCGTCCGTGCGCCCGCCCGCCCGCGGGTGCGCGCGCTCCCCACGTACGGTACGGCGGTGCGCACGGGCGCATGCATTCAACCAGATCTGGGGCGTGCCCCGCGCGCTCTCGCGTGGGCGGGCACTGTTGGTTGGTTGGTTCGCGCGAGCTCACGTGGGCTCCCGGCTCGCCACTGCTGGTAACGAGAAGAGCCACCGCCGTGCATGCCACGGCCAGATCTACCCGTGCTGTCCTCGCTCGCGCGTGGCACGGGCGGCCGCATTTGCCGCCGCCGGCCTGAGGACACGCACGCACCGGGTACGGTACGTACTGCGGCATCTACACGGGCACAGTGAAACGTGCGGATCAAGGAGTAAAACTAAGAGAGCGGTGCCGGTGGGTGTGGCTCCGGCCGTGGAGCAGCAGTGGTAGCTCCTTTTTTCATGATCGAGATCCGTGTCGGACGGGCCGGGGGTCGGGATCTCGGAAAGTGATGGTCGGGGGATCTCTCTCTCTCTCTCTCTCCGGAGGCGTACGTGTACGGGGCAGTACATGTGCCCCCGATCTAGCCGAATCAATGTCGATGGGCTGCATATGCAATTACTGGTCCTCTTTGGCCGCACCCGTGGATCACAGTAATTCGCTCGCTGCCAAGTACGTACGTACGTACTTCCTCCGTTAGCCTAACCTGCCTAGGATGCTGATACAGTGGACACGGGGATGCCATGGGAAGACGCGGCTCCTTCTTCGCCTAGCGATCGTGGGAGGGGAGACCCCCGGTATAGTGGGAGGTGGTGGTGGTTCATACAGTGCGCTAGATCGGCGCGTTTGAGTCCGTTTGAGCATCGATGGCACTAGCGACCCTGTCGGAGTAGCCTAGCTGCTAGGGTTTGCCCGCAAGCAAAGATTCCAAGACATGAAACCACCAGCACCGAACAAACCTGCAAAGGAATCGTCTAGCTAGCTAGGCGGTACACGTTGCTTTTTGTGTCTGGGAGGACCAATGCAACACCGTCGTGATGCTCTCGAGTGTCACGCAAAGGCGCCCGTCTACCGCCGCAGGTATCGGTCGGTCACGCTCACGTCCGTCCCTCGGGCCGCTCCAGCGAGCGACTGCTCGCACGGGTGGAGCAACGAACGCTGTGTCACGGCACGAGCGCGCTGTTCCGATGTTCGTCCTGCATGCATGCATGCTCAGAGCGCCATGTTTGCGCGCTGTGCGCCGGTGCCGCCACCCTGAGCCGTCGCTCTCCGACCGACTTGGTGGTAGGTACTGTCTACTGTGCGTGCCCGCAGGTCGGCGCGTGATCGCTGGCGGTACATCCCCGGACCCGGTCCCCGGCCGGCACCGCCCGCATGTTACGCCGGCCGCGCCTGGAGCCACTCTGTCGCTCTCGCTTTTCGTGCCGTCGTCGACCGATTCGTCTCCGTGTCGTACTTTTTTTAAGTGGTAAACCAAGTTTTATTGACAAAAAACAACAAACAGTGAGATACATTGACCTAGCCACACATGAAGCCTCTGACCTAAAGAACGCGAAAACTTGATTAGACCATGAGCTTCTTTATTAGACTCTCGACCTTCAGACGAAAAAACACAATTAAACATAAACATAGTAGCTCCCTTTTTTGCGAGAAACGTAGTAACTCTGATGAATCTCACATATGATGGTATCATATTTTCCTTGATAGCCATTGTGGATGTCTCCAACTGACTTGCTTGGAGTCTGAAGCCACCATAGAATTATGTAACAGAAGGTCTTGCGCCAACGATTGTGCTTCTCTGCACGCGATTGCTTAAAGTGTTGCTGGGTCGTGTGTACCGTGGATAACCAGGGCCGAGCTCCCCCAAAAATTACCTTGATCATCTCGACAGACCGCCGCCACAGTCCCGCCTCTGGATGGCATCGATACACCAGCATCCACATGAATTACATTGATCATTCGTGTCGTACATGGGCGGGTGCACGCAGCGACGCGGGTGTCCTGTGTTCTTCTCCGTTTGGTTTTTGGGCCCACCATGATGCTTGGGTGTGCTGAGCCTAGAAAGCCTCAGCCCATTCACGCGCCGGAGACTTTTTGGTCGCAACCCATGTTGGTTACATACAAGAGACCTCCGAAATCTGTATTTGCCACTCACTGTGGCAAAATGCCGCGGCTTCGCATAGGCGAGCCAGCGAGCGAACCGCATAAAGGCATGCCAAGTAGCTCGTATTTCATTTTCTCGGTTTTGTTTTCTTAGTCGCTTTTTCCTTTTTGGTAATTTTTTCTTTCACTAGTTTTCTTTTTCGTTTTTCCTTCAAAAAACATAAATTTCAAAAATGTAACCAAATATGGAAAAGTGTTCAGGTTTTCAAAAAATGGTAGCACTTTTGAAAAATTCTTGTGTTTACAATATTTTGCATTTTTAAATAAGTTCACAATTTCAAAATTTGTTCACAGTTTTAAAAAATCATGCTTTTTTAAGTAATTTTGGAATTTTAAGTTTATTATTTGATTTTTTTTTGGAATTTAATATTTTTTTCATGATTTAAAAACTGTTTTATAAATAGATTTGGAATATAAAAAATTTCATGGTTTCCAAATATTGTCCCATTTTTTCTTAAAAATACACGCTACAGTAATCATGCAACAATATTTAGACGCTACAGTTTTGCGGTGACTATATCTCGCTTGAGTGAGACATCCTTTTGTCTCGCTCAAGCTCTGTCCTCTGCGACTGCGATGTAGCTATTGCGACGGCACATTTTTTTCATTCACTAGTTTTCCGACAGAGTTCGCTCACTCATTGCACTTTGTTCACTGGTTTTGCAAGGTTTTTTGGATTTGTTTGTTTTCTTTGTTCATAACTCGGTTTTCACGGGTTTTCTTACTTTTTTTTTACCGATTTTCTTCGTTTTCTCCTCCATTTTCACTGTTTTTCTTTTCTTTTCTTCCTTCCTTCTTTCTTTTCCTTTAGTGTCATTTGTTTATTTCTCGGTTTTCAATGGCTATTTTTTTTCTTTCTATTTTCTTCGTTTCTTTGGTTTTGTTTGTTTCTTTATTATTATTACTCATCTTTTTTCCTTTTATTTTCTCTAGGGTATTCATTGCTTTTCTATACACATTTTGGTATACATATAATGCATTTTGGTAATACACGTATAATAATTTTCAAATGCAAGTTTAGCATTTTTTGAATACATCGTCTTCATTTTTTATATTTTTTTAATTTTTTTTGAAAATTCTTGATAATTATTTTTCAAACACAAGATTAAATATTTTTTAATACATGCTCAACATTTTCTATGCATTTTAATTTAAAAATGTTTGATTAACATTTTTCTATACACATTTTACCATTTTTTAAATGCTTGATTATTATTTTTCTAACACTTGTTCAACATTTATTCAAATACTTGATTAACATTTTTTTTATATATGATCAAATTTTGGCATCTTTATTTTAATACACGGTGAGCATTTTTCTATACACATTTAGTGTTTTCAAATGCTTTATTAACATTTTTCAAATAGTTGTCCAGCATGTTTAAAAACACATGATCAAAGTTTTTCATAAACTTGTATTTTTTGTATACGTGATAAATATTTTCTCTATACACATTTCACAATTTTCAAAGTGTGGTCCACATTTTTTTAATTTTTCCGTGTAGAATGTTAATACATATATTTAGAATATTTGAGAGTATAAACAAAGTAAAAAATAAATCAAATAACAAAAACAGAAAGAAAAAAGAAGAGAAAAAACGAGGTTGTGGCCTCCCGCACCTGGGCCTGCCCATTTGTGTCTCTCCTTCACGCGAGAATTCCCTAGGTCCCGCTATAAGCGAGACATACTATAGTGTTGTGGCGCTCCTATGGGCCGGCGGGCCATCAGTTCCGCCATTATGTGTCTCGCTTTTGTTGGACGCTGCGAGCGTCACATAGAAATCCTATTCACGACCCCTAAAAAATCCTATTCGTCAATTGCAGGCAGCAAATAGAGATAGCTTAGTTTTTTTTTAAAAGCTCCACTCTCCGGAATTTATTCAATCAGCGGTAGTCCATCTGAGCATAAATGATCACCGAGGAAGCTAGGGATTACAAAAGAGTATGTTACAACATCTGCTATGGCCCAGTTCTTTTGGCCGGTTCTCCCATAATCTTGAGAATCGATCCTCCACCCAGCTTCACCTAGAATCTTGAACCCATATTTCTTTTACAATCCTAACTAGTTAGGATGTGAACAGCTAGGATTGTAAAAAAAATGTAGGTACAAGATTCTGGGAGAAGCTAGGTGGAGGGTTTCGATTCTCAAGATTCTGGGAGAATCGGCCAAAAGAACCGGACCTATGCCTAGAGCTTCTTTAGCACAACAATGTGCTACATTATTTCAAATACGGCTAATATACCGAAGCTGAAAACCCTAAAAATTAGATAACCTGTCTTGCATTTCCTTAAGAATACGCACACCTAGTGACCGTCCTTCCTTCCTCATTTCCCACAGGTACTTGGCATCAGAACAATCTGTCTCAGTGATAACAGATTGGTAGCCCTAAGAAATCTTTCGCTAGAAGCATTCCATCTCGGCAGGCTAGGATTTCTATGTTAAGTGGATCTGTAATACCATCATACTTAGCACACCTTGCTGCTTGGAAGAGACCCTCATGATCCCAAGCCACCACCCTAGTACCACATTTTCCCATAACAGTGTCGACAGCTCCATCGACATTGATCTTGATCCATCCCGATGCTGGGGTTACCCACCGGCAAAGTGCAGGTTGCTTCTTTTCCCTTGAAGATTGAGGGATCTTCAGCGCCCGTACAATCTCAACAATGACGATCATTGACTGTTTAGGCTGGAACCTTTCCTCCCCATGAGAATATTTATTTCTGCTATGCCAAATTGCCTACATTATAGTGACCAAAACTGCAGCTACGTCCTTTTTGACAATGCTTGCGTCCAGCATGTTCTCTCGCCAAGTGCCTGGGTGGGGATTTGGTAGTTTAATTTTGAAGAATCACTAGTGGTTGGGGCGCACCCATGGTGCGCCGCCTAAGAGGAAGTTGGGGCGGTGCCAGGTGAGATGCGCCCGTTCCACTATCTTTTTTTATTCTTTGGTTTAGGCTTTATTGGTCCAAAAGTAAGGTATCTAGATGTATCTAGAATTCTGGATGTATGTCCTTTGCTAGACAAGGTATGGAAGGAGGCGGAGAGATTTATCCATCATTATAGAGTAGTGCGCTAGTTTGTAATTGCGCGGAGTTTGGCCCTACCAATCATCATGTGACGGTGCAACATTGTAAAAATATGAAGGTTTGCCTTCCTTCATGTTTAGCGTCATGGAAAATCTGTCCAGTTTGTGGCAAGCATCGCCTGCTGTCAGTTATTGTCATGATGCAAGCAATGTTGTGAATGCTCCTGCTTCTAAACTTGATTGACAGGTCATCCAGATCCGGGCCAATGCACTCTTGGAGGTGCTCATCGGTGAAAATAATGGAGAAGTACTGTAGATTGGAGAAAGATATGATTATGAAATTCAGCAGGATGTTATGTGATGTCAAATGGAAAGATAAGGTGTGCAAGTAGTCACCATCCACTCGTCCGGTCTTGCAAATGTTCGAATGGTAGGTTCTTTTGCGCCCATGAGGCACTCTAGCTTGTTAACGTGTTGTTGATAGAGCTTCACCTTGTCACCACAAATGATGTAGTGGAGACGATGATCTGACTTTCGTTTCATGCCAAAGATTCTAGGTCCTTTAGGGGAAAAGCAGAAGGAGAGGTTTGAGAGGCTCCTGGTTGTTGCGAGCGACTACACGGCGCCACTATACAGTGAAGTAGGTTTACCAATTATTAGCGTAGAACATATGCAGGGCATGTAGGTTGTTTGATGTGGGTTGTGTGCTCACTGATACGTCTTCAACGTATCTATAATTTTTGATTGTTCCATGCTATTATATTATCTATTTTGGATGTTTAATGGGCTTTAATATGCTCTTTTATTATTTTTGGGACTAACCTATTAACCGATGGCCCAGTGCCAGTTTCTGTTTTTTTGCCTATTTCAGTGTTTTGCAGAAAAGGAATACCAAACGGAATGAAACCTTCGCGATGATCTTTCTTGGAACAAACGCAATCCAGAAGACTTGGAGTTGAAGTCTGGAACTCCGCGAGGCGGCCACGAGGCAGGAGGGCGCGCCCAGGGGGGTAGGCGCGCCCCCACCCTCGTGGGCCCCACGGAGCTCCACCGACGTACTTCTTTCGCCTATATATACTCCTATACCCTAAAAACATTAGGGGGAGCCACGAAACCACTTTTCCACCCGCAACCTTCTGTACCCGTGAGATCCCATCTTGGGGCCTTTTCCGGCGATCTGCCGGAGGGGGAATCGATCACGGAGGGCTTCTACGTCAACACCATAGCCTCTTCGATGAAGCGTGAGTAGTTTACCACAGACCTTCCGATCCATAGTTATTAGCTAGATGGCTTCTTCTCTCTCTTTGGTTCTCAATACAAAGTTCTCCTCGATGTTCTTGGAGATCTATTCGATGTAATACTCTTTTGCGGTGTGTTTGCCGAGATCCGATGAATTGTGGATTTATGATCAAGATTATCTATGAATAATATTTGGTTCTTTTCTAAATGCTTATATGCATGATTTGATATCTTTGCAAGTCTCTTCGAATTATCGGTTTAGTTTGGCCTACTAGATTGATCTTTCTTGCAATGGGAGAAGTGCTTAGCTTTGGGTTCAATCTTGCGGTGTCCTTTCCCAGTGACAGTAGGGGCAGCAAGGCACGCATTGTATTGTTACCATCAAGGATAAAAAGATGGGGTTTATATCATATTGCTTGAGTTTATCCCTCTACATCATGTCATCTTGCCTAATGCGTTACTCTGTTCTTATGAACTTACTACTCTAGATGCATGCTGGATAGCGGTCAATGTGTGGAGTAATAGTAGTAGATGCAGAATCGTTTCGGTCTACTTGACACGGACGTGATGCCTATATTCATGATCATTGCCTAGATATTCTCATAACTATGCGCTTTTCTATCAATTGCTCGGCAGTAATTTGTTCACCCACCGTAATATATGCTATCATGAGAGAAGCCACTAGTGAAACCTATGGCCCCCGGGTCTATTTTACATCATATTAGTTTCCCGTCAACTTGCCAATTTCTGTCGCCGTTTATTTTGCAATCTTTACTTTCTAATCTATACAACAAAAATACCAAAAATATTTACTTTACTATCTTTATTAGATCTCACTTTTGCAAGTGACCGTGAAGGGATTGACAACCCCTTTATCGCGTTGGTTGCAAGGTTCTTGATTTTTTGTGCAGGTACTAGGTGACTTACGTGTAATCTCCTACTGGATTGATACATTGGTTCTCAAAAACTGAGGGAAATACTTACGCTACTTTGCTGCATCACCCTTTCCTCTTCAAGGGAAAACCAACGCATGCTCAAGAGGTAGCAAGAAGGATTTCTGGCGCCGTTGCCGGGGAGATCTACGCTCAAGTCAAGACATACCAACTACCCATCATAAACTCTTCTCCCTCGCATTACATTATTTTCCATTCACCTCTCGTTTTCTCTCCCCCACTTCTAAAATGATTTTCGAAAACCTTTGCCTTTTCTTCGCCCTCCTTCCGTTCGATCTTGTGTTACCATGTGCCTTCTTTTTGCTTGCATCTTCGCTTGCTAAAAGTTTATGGATCCTCATCCCCTTGCTAATCTTTTTAAGAGATCCAATTATGACAAACCAATTTCTAGTGATTTGAGTGCACTAGATTATCTTTTTGAGGTTTTGCTTGAAATTCGTGAATCTGAAATTGTGATGAAGAAATTTATGAAGAGATTCACGATAGCTCCTTGAATAAAAAGCATGATTGCAATGATTTTACTATAAATTCTCTTGATGTCAATTGTGCTAATTATATGCAAAACCCTAAGCTTGGGGATGCTAGTTTGTCTATGTCTACTACTTGTTGCAATGATCATGATTGGGGTGATTCTTCTTATGATCTTGAAAATTTATTTAAGCCCCATGATGAATATGAGATTGATAATAGTGTTTGCAATAATATTGAAAGTGGGTTTGGAAGAGTGTCAACTTTAGATCCCACATATTTGGAGAATGTTCAATCTTATGGTATTTTTGATAAAAGTGGGTTTGGAGAGGTCATGACTTTAGTTAATGATAATCCCACTATTTTGGAAGAGTGTCAACTTCGCATGCATGTGGATCGTGTTGAAAATATGTTATGTGATAGCTATTTTGTTGAATTTGCCTATGATCCTACATGTAATTATTATGAGAGAGGAAAATATGGTTGTAGAAATTTTTATCTTGCTAAATTACCTCTCGTCATGTTGAGATTGCTATCATCTCTTTCTTCTTCCTTGCATATGCTAATTTTTGCTTGCTATGATAATTTGTTTTTTTTGAATATTTACTATGAGGCAAAGCCCCACAGCCCTTTATTATATTGGATAATTTGTTTTCTTATAAAGTGCCTATGCATAGGAAGTATGTTAGACCTAGATGTGTTTATCACGTGTTTTATGATGCTCTCTTTGTGCTTCAATTCTTGTCTTTCATGTGTGTTGGAAATATGCCCTAGAGGCAATAATAAAATGGTTATTATTGTATTTCCTTGTTCATGATAATTGTCTATTGTTCATGCTATAATTGTATTAACTGGAAACCGTAATACATGTGTGAATACATAGACCACAACATGTCCCTAGTAAGCCTCTAGTTGACTAGCTCGTTGATCAATAGATGGTTATGGTTTCCTGACCATGGACATTGGATGTTCATTGATAACGGGATCACATCATTAGGAGAATGATGTGATGGACAAGACCCAATCCTAAGCATAGCACAAGATCGTGTAGTTCGTTTGCTAGAGCTTTTCTAATGTCAAGTATCATTTCCTTAGACCATGAGATTGTGCAACTCCCGGATACCGTAGGAATGCTTTGGGTGTACCAAACGTCACAACGTAACTGGGTGGCTATAAAGGTGCACTAGAGGTATCTCCGAAAGTGTCTGTTGGGTTGGCATGAATCGAGACTGGGATTTGTCACTCTGTATGACGGAGAGGTATCTCTGGGCCCACTCGGTAATGCATCATCATAATGAGCTCAATGTGACTAAGGAGTTAGCCACGGGATCATGCGTTACGGTACGAGTAAAGTGACTTGCCGGTAACGAGATTGAACAAGGTATTGGGATACCGACGATCGAATCTTGGGCAAGTAACGTACCGATTCACAAAGGGAATTGTATACGGGATTGATTGAATCCTCGACATCGTGGTTCATCCGATGAGATCATCATGGAACATGTGGGAGCCAACATGGGTATCTAGATCCCGTTGTTGGTTATTGACCGGAGAGTCGTCTCGGTCATGTCTGCATGTCTCCCGAACCCGTAGGGTCTACACACTTAAGGTTCGGTGACGCTAGAGTTGTAGAGATATTAGTATGCGGTTAACCGAAAGTTGTTCGGAGTCCCGGATGAGATCCCGGACGTCACGAGGAGTTCCGGAATGGTCCGGAGGTAAAGATTTATATATGGGAAGTCCTATTTTGGCCACCGGAAAATGTTCGGGATTTTTCGGTATTGTACCGGGAAGGTTCTAGAAGGTTCCGAAGTGGGGCCCACCTGCATGGGGGGACCCACATGAACGTGGGTAGTGGGGGCAAGGCCCCACACCCCTGGTCAAGGCGCACCAAGATCCCACCTTAGAAGGAATAAGATCATATCCCGAAGGGATAAGATCAAGATCCCTAAAAAAGGGGGATAACAATCGGTGGGGAAGGGAAATGATGGGTTTTCTTTCCCCCACCTTTGCCAACGCCCCAATGGACTTGGAGGGCAAGAAACCAGCCCCCTCCACCCCTATATATAGTGGGGAGGCGCATGGGAGCAGCAACCCAAGCCCTGGCGCCTCCCTCCCTCCCGTGACACCTCTTCCTCCCCGCTTGCGCTTGGCGAAGCCCTGCCGGGATCCCGCTACTTCCACCACCACGCTGTCGTGCTGCTGGATCTCCATCAACTTCTCCTCCCCCTTGCTGGATCAAGAAGGAGGAGACGTCCCCGCTCCGTACGTGTGTTGAACGTGGAGGTGCCGTCCGTTCGGCGCTAGGATCATCGGTGATTTGGATCACGACGAGTATGACTCCATCAACCCCGTTCTCTTGAACGCTTCCGCGCGCGATCTACAAGGGTATGTAGATGCACTCCCCTCTCTCTCGTTGCTAGATGACTCCATAGATTGATCTTGGTGATACGTAGGAAATTTTAAATTTCTGCTACGTTCCCCAACAATGTGAGCATCATTAAAATTATCAATGCCTAGCTAAAAAGGCTGCGCTTGTTGGGAGGCAACCTAATTTTATTTTTGTTCTTTGCTTTTTGTTCCTGTTTAGTAATAAATAATTTATCTAGACTCTGTTTAGATGTGGTTTTATGTTTTAATTAGTGTTATGTGCCAAGTATAACCTTTGGGAAGACATGGGTGAAGTCTTTGCAATCTTGCTGTAAAAAACAGAAACTTTTGCGCTCACCAGATTAGATGCCATTTTGTACTGGAGAGTGCTTTTAGGTTGATTATTTTTGCAGATGATTAATAGACAAATTCCTCACATCCACAAATTTATTTCAGAATTTTTGGAGTTCCATAAGTATTCGTTTGATACAGATTGCTACAGACTGTTCTGTTTTGACAGATTCTGTTTTTCGTGTGTTGTTTGCTTATTCTGATGAATCTATGAGTAGTATCGGGGGGTATGAACCATATATAAGTTGGAATACAGTAGTTTTAACACCAATATAAATAAAGAATGAGTTCATAACAGTACCTTAAAGTGGTGGTTTATTTTCTTATATTAACAGGGCTCATGAGATTTTCTGTTTAAGTTTTGTGTTGTGAAGTTTTCAAGTTTTGAGTAAAGATTTGATGGATTTTGAAATAAGGAGTGGCAAGAGCCTAAGCTTGGGCATGCCCAAGGCACACCAAGGTAAAATTCAAGGACAACCAAAAGCCTAAGCTTGGGGATGCCCCGGAAGGCATCCCATCTTTCGTCTTCGTCTATCGGTAACTTTACTTGAGGCTATATTTTTTATTCACCACATGATATGTGTTTTGCTTGGAGCGTCTTGTATGATTTCAGTCTTTGCTTTTTAGTTTACCACAATCATTCTTGCCTTACACACCTTTTGGAGAGACATGCATGAATCGGAATTTATTAGAATACTCTATGTGCTTCACTTATATCTTTTGAGCTAGATAATTTTGCTCTAGTGCTTCACTTATATCTTTTTAGCATGCGGTGGTGGTTTTTATTTTATAGAAATTATTGATATCTCATGCTTCACTTATATCATTTTGAGAGTATTTTAGAATAGCATGGTAATTTGCTTTGGCTATAAAATTAGTCCTAATATGATGAGCATCCAAGATGGGTATAACAAAAACTATCATATAAAGTGCATTGAATACTATGAGAAGTTTGATTCATTATGATTGTTTTGAGATATGAAGATGGTGATATTATAGTCATGCTAGTTGAGTAGTTGTGAATTTGAGAGATACTTGTGTTAAAGTTTGTGATTCCCGTAGCATGCACGTATGGTGAACCGTTATGTGATGAAGTCAGAGCATGATTTATTTATTGATTGTCTTCCTTATGAGTGGCGGTCGAGGACGAGCGATGGTCTTTTCCTACCAATCTATCCCCCTAGGAGCATGCGCGTAGTACTTCATTTTGATAACTAATAGATTTTTGCAATAAGTATGTGAGTTCTTTACGACTAATGTTGAGTCCATGGATTATACGCACTCTCACCCTTCCACCATTGCTAGCCTCTCTAATACCGCGCACCTTTCGCCGGTATCATACACCCACCATATACCTTCCTCAAAACAGCCACCATACCTACCTATTATGGCATTTCCATAGCCATTCCGAGATATATTGCCATGCAACTTTCCACCTTTCTATTTATTATGACACGCTCCATCATTGTCATATTGCTTTGCATGATCATGTAGTTGACATCTTATTTCTGGCAAAGCCACCGTTCATAATTTTTCACACATGTCACTCTTGAATCATTGCACATCCCGGTACACCACCGGAGGCATTCACATAGAGTCATATTTTGTTCCAAGTATTGAGTTGTAATTCTTGAGTTGTAAGTAAATAAAAGTGTGATGATCATCATTATTAGAGCATTGTTCCAGTGAGGAAAGGATGATGGAGACTATGATTCCCCCACAAGTCGGGATGAGACTCCAGACGAAAAAAGAGGCCATAATAAAAAAAAGAAAGAGAAAGGCTCAAATAAAAAAATGAGAGAAGAAGAGAGAAGGGACAATGCTACTATCCTTTTACCACACTTGTACTTCAAAGTAGCACCATGATCTTCATGATAGAGAGTCTCCTATGTTGTCACTTTTATACTAGTGAGAATTTTACATTATAGAACTTGGCTTGTATATTCCAATGACGGGCTTCCTCAAATTGCCCTAGGTCTTCGTGAGCAAGCAAGTTGGATGCACACCCACTTAGTTTCTTTTGTTGAGCTTTCATACACTTATAGCTCTAGTGCATCCGTTGCATGGCAATCCCTACTCACTCACATTGATATCTATTGATGGGCATCTCCATAGCCCGTTGATACGCCTAGTTGATGTGAGACTATCTTCTCCTTTTTGTCTTCTCCACAACCACCATTCTATTACACCTATAGTGCTATGTCCACGGCTCACGCTCATGTATTGCGTGAAGATTGAAAAAGTTTGAGAACATTAAAAGTATGAAACAATTGCTTGGCTTGTCATCGGGATTCATGATTAAATACTTTGTGTGATGAAGATAGAGCATAGCCAGACTATATGATTTTGTAGGGATAACTTTCTTTGGCCATGTTATTTTCAGAAGACATGATTGCTTTATTAGTATGCTTGAAGTATTATTATTTTTATGTCAATATTAAACTTTTATTTTGAATTTTATGGACCTGAACATTCATGCCACAATAAAGAGAATTACATTGAAAATTATGTTAGGTAGCATTCCACATCAAAAATTCTATTTTTATCATTTACCTACTCGAGGTCGAGCAGGAATTAAGCTTGGGGATGCTTCATACGTCTCCAACGTATCTATAATTTTTTATTGTTCCATGCTATTATATTATCTGTTTTGGATGTTTAATGGGCTTTAATATGCTCTTTTATATTATTTTTGGGACTAACCTATTAACCGAAGGCCAAGTGCTAGTTTCTGTTTTTTTGCCTATTTCAGTGTTTTGCAGAAAAGGAATACCAAACAGAATCCAAATGGAATGAAACCTTCGCGATGATCTTTCTTGGAACAAACGCAATCTAGAAGACTTGGAGTTGAAGTCTGGAACTCTACGAGGCGGCCACGAGGCAGGAGGGCGCGCCCAGGGGGGTAGGCGTGCCCCCACCCTCATGGGCCCCATGGAGCTCCATCGACGTACTTCTTTCGTCTATATATACTTTTATACCCTAAAAACATTAGGGGGAGCCACAAAACCACTTTTCCACTGCCGCAAACCTTCTATACCCGTGAAATCCCATCTTGGGGCCTTTTCCGGTGATCTGCCGGAGGGGGAATCGATCATGCAGGGCTTCTACATCAACACCATAGCCTCTCCGATGAAGCATGAGTATTTTACCACAGACCTCCCGGTCCATAGTTATTAGCTAGATGGTTTCTTCTCTCTCTTTGGTTCTCAATACAAAGTTCTCCTCGATGTTCTTGGAGATATATTCGATGTAATACTCTTTTGCGGTGTGTTTGCCGAGATCCGATAAATTGTGGATTTATGATCAAGATTATCTATGAATAATATTTGGTTCTTCTCTGAATTCTTATATGCATGATTTGATATCTTTGCAAGTCTCTTCGAATTATCGGTTTAGTTTGGCCTACTAGATTGATCTTTCTTGCAATGGGAGAAGTGCTTAGCTTTGGGTTCTATCTTGCGGTGTCCTTTCCCAGTGACAGTAGGGGCATCAAGGCACGTATTGTATTGTTGCCATCGAGGATAAAAAGACGGGGTTTATATCATATTGCTTGAGTTTATCCCTCTACATCATGTCATCTTGCCTAATGCGTTACTCTGTTCTTATGAACTTAATACTCTAGATGCATGCTGGATAGCGGTCGATGTGTGGAGTAATAGTAGTAGATGCAGAATCGTTTCGGTCTACTTGACACGGACGTGATGGCTATATTCATGATTATTGCCTAGATATTCTCATAACTATGCGCTTTTCTATGAATTGCTCGGCAGTAATTTGTTCACCCACCGTAATATATGCTGAGAGAAGCCACTAGTGAAACCTATGGCCCCCGGGTCTATTTTACATCATATTAGTTTCCCGTCAACTTGCCAACTTCTGTCGCCGTTTATTTTGCAATCTTTACTTTCCAATCTATACAACAAAAATACCAAAAATATTTACTTTACTATCTTTATTAGATCTCACTTTTGCGAGTGACCGTGAAGGGATTGACAACCCCTTTATTGCGTTGGTTGCAAGGTTCTTGATTGTTTGTGCAGGTACTAGATGACTTGCGTGTAATCTCCTACTGGATTGATACCTTGGTTCTCAAAAACTGAGGGAAATACTTACGCTACTTTCCTACATCACCCTTTCCTCTTCAAGGGAAAACCAACGCATGCTCAAGAGGTAGCACTCACCCTCGTTGTCACTATTGCAGATAATAGCATCAACATCATGTTAAGACGTGTCAATGAGCTGTGGAGACAGAAATGATCTGGAAGGTTGCACCGCTAATCAATAAAATTAAATTAACAACAGATTGGAAGCGTATGCGATCCAGAAATACTCTAAGAACATGAGCCACCTTTTAGCATTTTCACCAGGCAGAGAACTTGCCTCAATGTCCTAGACAAGCTTGACATGCTTACTGAGGGGAACCGTAGCTTGGTCTCATAGTCTGCATCATATGCCACAACTCTTCAAAATTAACCATAGATATATACTGTTGTGCGCTTAAAAATATAATGTACATCCAAGGTTATAAATCAAGGAAGGATCACTAACAAACTCACAGACCCATGACAATTTAAAGAGAAACCACAATGTACTTACAACCTCTAAAGAGTTAGATTTGAATGCGGTAGTGCCACACACAAATCGAACTCGCAGAGGTCGAATATTTGCTTCGAATAAAGATGCGAGTTTCAGACAACATCATACACTAAATAGATTCATAATTACCTCCTTTTGACATTTGACTTATCGATATCTTTAATATCTCATCAGCTTGTTTCGCCTGTTAGAATACATGAGAGGCAAAAACACAAACACATGGTGAACTAAAAATTTATTTTTGGCTCAAAAATGTAAACAACAAATAGTGCGTTGTGGCTAATTGAAGAATGACAGCATATCTCTTAGGTTTAAACAAATTGGAGGATCTACACCCACTGATTTAAGATCAAAGGCAAACTTCAACATCATTCTTAATGACGTCTCCATTGCAAGCATTCATTATAGACATTTGTTGTGATGGAAACAAATATAGTCTAAATTCCACTTTTTTGCTAATAATAATGGAAATACACAAATGTAATGACCAGCGAGCATGTAAGAAAACCGGAAAAGAAATAGGTTCTACTTGGGTAAGGAGAATATCATCTATGAATCGTGCTTCCCCTAGTTATGTTACTAAAAAAATGAAGTACACAAGCATATAAGAAAGCATGAGAACTACATTCTAAACCAAGTAGGCACCCCAACTTGAAAAGATATTATGATGTTTTTACATTGAAAAACTTAAGACACCTGGTGAAGACTAATTAGACTTCTTGCAAGGAATAGCATCGGTGCAAATCAGTTCCTGCCTGTTTATCGACCTCCTTGACATAATCTAAACGTTCCCTGGAAAAAGACAAAAGATAAATGTTCTTAGGAACAAGCTAGCACATGATCTTGAAATACAAATCCTTGCAAAAGGAGGGCAAAGCAAAACGAAATGCAGAGACAGATCAATTCTGTTCCAAATAAGCACTTCCGTTATAGGCATAATCAGGGGAAAAGAGAACAAAGAAAGGAGAGGATAAGATGATGTACATGAATGGCCTCACTATCTAGGTCGGCGCTGTCCGGTCGACCGCTGCAGAACCATCTTATCACTAGCAATAATCAAACTACCAGATGCTTGCAAATGGAAAACTTCCCCCTACCACCCCTACTATTGTCAACTACAGCTGTCAGTGTTGTTCCATAGTGCGTCAGGCAAGCTGTGTATAAACTCCAATACAGAAATGGACTCCAAAGAAGGAATCCAGCATAAGAATACCCCTGATGCACACTAATAAAGCAAGGTAACATTAGTAAGCATGAACTGTAATACTGACTGAAGAAATAAGAGATAATATTAGATTGGACAATATATGGTTGTTAGGACTGGCTCTATACATAAATGACAGACACAAATCAGTAAGCATGAGTAGTAATATTGACAAAAGAAACCAGAGATAACATTACATTGTGCTATACATGATTGTTAGGAATGGATCTATAAACATATGACACTAATGAGAAAAGGCCCTAGCCTCTTCCTCTCAACCTTAGTGGCGTACTTAAACCCAAACCTCAGATAAGCGTCAGATATTACAATGATATTAATAAACTAAATGGCATTCAACCATTTTGTGCACACTTATCATTTGTTCACCTGAATTACTTCTATAGCTAATAAAGACAAGAAGTTATATTATTAAGAGCATGTGCATGACATATATTTGAATAACATGATATTATGGTCTGCTTCTACAAAAACGTATTGTGCATCGCGCGCACGCACAACGCAGCGCCAACACGGAGGTTGAGATTGTCCTTGGTGCCAGCAATGCCGGTGAATTGAACGGCGCCGAGCAAGTGCATTGCCTCCCGGCGGTCACCACCAGTGTTGCTCCCGCCTCCCGGCTCCCAGTGCAATACAACTGGATCTATTGACACAACAAAAACAGTAGAAAGATCAACCAGTTACATTCGCTAAGCACAAAGAAAAGAAAGGGAACATGATTAATAATTGTGCTAATTGTTCTTACAATTTCCAAGAAGGTGCATGCGTCGAGGTTGCTGATGTCCACATAGGCTTTGACAAGATTTTGGCTTGAACGGCGATGCGCAACGGTGATACCCTACAGAACAACCCTACTTTGCCCAACTTCCTAAATTTCCTGCACCTGCATGCACATCCGAACAAATCCCAATGAGAACCCCATCCTAGCGGCGAGCTAGAGGTAGCATGACAAGGATGATGGCATGCTAATTCGAGCAGGGTGAGCCGGTGAGCAATCTGGCGGCACCAATCAGTTTGGGTACACATAACAGGGTGGTTATAGGAAATAAAATGTTTGATACGTCTCCGTCGTATCTACTTTTCCAAACACTTTTTCCCTTGTTTTGGACTCTAACTTGCATGATTTGAATGGAACTAACCCGGACTGACGCTGTTTTCTGCAGAATTGCCATGGTGTTCTTTATGTGCAGAAACAAAAGTTCTCGGAATGACCTGAAACTCCACGGAACTTATTTTTGGAAAATAATAAAAATACTGGAAGAAGAATCCACGTCAGGGGGGCCTCCACCTATCCACGCGGGTGGGGGGCGCGCCCCCTGCCTCGTGGGCCCCCTGACACTCCACCGACCTCAACTCCAACTCCATATATTCGTGTTCGGGGAGAAAAAAATCAGAGAGAAGGATTCATCGCGTTTTACGATACGGAGCTGCCGCCAAGCCCTAAAACTTCTCGGGAGGGCTGATCTGGAGTCCGTTCGGGGCTCCGGAGAGGGGAAGTTGTCGCTGTCGTCATCATCAACCATCCTCCATCACCAATTTCATGATGCTCATCGCCGTGCGTGAGTAATTCCATCGTAGGCTTGCTGGACGGTGATGGGTTGGATGAGATTTATCATGTAATCGAGTTAGTTTTGTTAGGGTTTGATCCCTAGTATCCACTATGTTCTGAGATTGATGTTGCTATGACTTTGCTATGCTTAATGCTTGTCACTAGGGCCCGAGTGCCATGATTTCAGATCTGAACCTATTATGTTTTCATGAATATATGTGAGTTCTTGATCCTATCTTGCAAGTCTATAGTCACCTACTATGTGTTATGATCCGGCAACCCCGAAGTGAGAATAATCGGGACCACTCCCGGTGATGACCATAGTTTGAGGAGTTCATGCATTCACTATGTCTTAATGCTTTGGTCCGGTACTCTATTAAAAGGAGGCCTTAATATCCCTTAGTTTCCATTAGGACCCCGCTGCCACGGGAGGGTAGGACAAAAGATGTCATGCAAGTTCTTTTCCATAAGCACGTATGACTATATTCGGAATACATGCCTACATTATATTGATGAATTGGAGCTAGTTCTGTGTCACCCTATGTTATGATTGCTACATGATGAACCGCATCCGGCATAATTCTCCATCACCGATCCAATGCCTACGAGATTTTCACATATTGTTCTTCGCTTATTTACTTTTCCGTTGCTGCTGTTACAATCACTACAAAACCCAAAAATATTACCTTTGCTACTGTTACCGTTACTTCCATATTACTTTGCTACTAAACACTTTGCTGCATATACTAAGTTATCCAGGTGTGATTGAATTGTCAACTCAACTGCTAATACTTGAGAATATTCTTTGGCCCCCCTTGTGTTGAATCAATAAATTTGGGTTGAATACTCTACCCTCGAAAACTGTTGCGATCCCCTATACTTGTGGGTTATCAAGACTATTTTCTGGCGCCGTTGCCGGGGAGCATAGCTCTATTCTTTGAGTCACTTGGGATTTATATCTGTTGGTGACTATGAAGAACTTGAAAGACACGAAAACAAAAATTTATCCCTCAACTATGAGGGGAGGTAAGGAACTGCCATCTAGCTCTGCACTTGATTCACCTTTTGTTTTGAGTAAGCTTGCGACACCTAAACCTGCTTCTGCTATTAATTCTGATATGTCGCATGTTATCAATGATGCCACTTCTGCTATGCATGATACTTATGATGAACTACTTCTATGCTTGATACTACCGTGCCACTTGGTGAATTTCTTGATGAACAACTTGCTAGGGCTAGAGAGAATGAAATTATTGAAACTGATAATATTGAAGATAGTGATGATGAAGACTCTCCCCCTAATAAATATGAATTGCCTGTTGTGCCTGAGGGTTATGTTCTGGATGAAGAATCTGCTAGAGCCATTCTTGCTTGCAATAATAGAAGTGATCTTAAGAAGTTACTAGCTAAATGGAAGCAACAATCTCTTAATGCTAGAATGAAACCTGACCCTGCTTTTGCTACTTCACCTATCTGTGTTACTGATAAGGATTATGAATTCTCTGTTGATCCTAATATAATTACTTTGGTTGAATTTGATCCTTTTTATGGCTATGAATCTGAAACTGTTGTGGCACATCTTACTAAATTAAATGATATAGCCACCCTGTTCACTAATGATGAGAGAACCCGCTACCTTTATATCCTTAAAATATTTCCGTTCTCATTAAAGGGTGATGCTAAGATATGGTTTAATTCTCTTGATCCTGGTTGTGTGCGTAGTCCCCGGGATATGATTTATTACTTCTCTGCTAAATATTTCCCTGCTCATAGGAAACAAGCTGCTTTAAGGGACATATATAATTTTGTGCAAATTGAAGAAGAGAGTATCCCACAAGCTTTGGGGAGGCTTCTCCAATTACTTAATGCTTTGCCTGATCATCCTCTTAAGAAAAATGAAATACTTGATATCTTTTATAATGGACTAACCGATGCTTCCAGAGATTACCTGGATAGTTGTGCTGGTTCTGTTTTCAGGGAAAGAACACCGGATGAAGCTGAAATTCTATTGAATAATATGTTGACCAATGAATAATTGGACACTTCCTGAGCCAACTCCCGAGCCTATTCCTAAACCAACTCCGAAGAAGAGAGGTGTTCTATTTCTCAGTCCTGAAGATATGCAAGAGGCAAAGAAATCTATGAAAGAAAAAGGTATTAAAGTTGAAGAAGTTAAGAATTTACCTCCTATTGAAGAAATACATGGTCTAAATTTACCACCTGTTGAAGAAATATCTGATCTTAATCCATTACCTATTGAAGAAACACATGGTCTTGATAACCCGACACAGGTAGTAAAGGTAAATTCTCTCTATAGATTTGATGAAGGTGACATTCCTCACTATAAGTCTGCTAGACAATGCTTAGAAGAGTTTGATAATTTTATTGTCAAACAAGAAAACTTCAATGCTTATTTTGGTAGACAATTGAAATACAATTCCGATACGCTTGAACACTTGGGTGATTATATGTCTAGAGTTAAAGGTGAACTTAAACTCATTAGTAAACATGCTTCTATGGTTACCACTCAAGTAGAACAAGTACTTAAAGCTCAAAATGATTTGCTCAATGAATTGAATAGTAAGAATAATGATTATGCTGTTAGAGTGGCTACTAGAACTGGTAAAATGACTTAGGAACCTTTGTATCCTGAAGGCCATCCTAAGAGAATTGAGCAAGATTCTCAGAGAAATAATATTGATGCACCTAGTGCTTCTAAAAAGAAGAAAAAGAAAAATGATAGGACTTTGCATGCTTCTAGTGAACCTATTACTGAACAACCTGAGAATCCAAATGATATTTCTATTTATGATGCTGAAACACAATCCGGTAATGAACATGAACCTAGTGATAATATTAATGAAGATGTTCATGATGATGCTCAACCTAGTAATGATAATGATGTAGAAATTGAACCTGCTGTTGATCTTGATAACCCACAATCAAAGAATCAACGTTATGGTAAAAGAGACTTTGTTGCTAGGAAACACGGTAAAGAAAGAGAACCATGGGTTCAGAAACCCATGCCTTTCCCTCCCAAACCATCCAAGAAAAAGGATGATGAGGATTTTGAGCGCTTTGCTGAAATGATTAGACCTATCTTTTTGCGTATGCGATTAACTGATATGCTCAAAATGAATCCTTATGCCAAGTATATGAAAGAAATTGTTACTAATAAAAGGAAGATACCGGAAGCTGAAATTTCCACCATGCTTGCTAATTATACCTTTAAGGGTGGAATACCAAAGAAACTAGGAGATCCAGGGGTACCCACTATACCATGCTCCATTAAAAGATGGGTTTTTATCATTTATGCCACCGGTTATGTCCCACTACTCAGTTTTGCCATTAGAAGTTATAACTGCTCAAAAATGCCATCGATCCGCGAAAGGATTGCTCAAAAATGCCATTAGATATCTCAAAAATGCCATCATTCTGTTAGATGTTTGCTAAAAAATGCCATTTGACATTGTTATTTTCATGCCAAACCCGTTGACCATGTTATATGACAAAAGTAAGCCTAGAATCACATGTCAGTTCTCTATATCTCACAATGATAAGTGTGGCCCCACTTGTCAAGAGTAACCAAGCGAATAATTTTATAGGAAAATAAGAACGTTGTTGGGATCAAGTGGGCCCCACACTTTATTGTAGTGAGATAGAGGGAAGCTGGCATGTTGGTTCATAGGTATTTATGTCAGTATAACATGGCAAAAGAGATTTTAGATCACAATAATGGTGTCTAGTGGCATTTTTGAGCATGTGTCTAACGAAGCGATGGCATTTTTGAGTAGTTGAAATTCCTAGTGGCAAAACTGAGTAGTGGGACACAACCGATGGCATAACTGATAAAAACCCTTAAAAGAAACTATGTTAAAACTGCTTTATGTGATCTTGGAGCCGTTGTTAGTGTTATGCCTCTCTCTTTATATCGAAGACTTGACTTGAATAAGTTGACACCTACTGAAATATCTTTGCAAATGGCTGATAAATCAACTGCTATACCTGTCGGTATTTGTGAGGATGTGCCTGTTGTGGTTGCAAACGTTACTATTTTGACGGACTTTGTTATTCTTGATATTCCCGAGGACGATAGTATGTCTATTATTCTTGGAAGACCTTTTTTGAATACTGCAGGGGCTGTTATTGATTGCAACAAAGGTAATGTCACTTTTCATGTTAATGGTAATGAGCATACGGTACACTTTCCGAGGAAACAACCTCAAGTCCACAGTATCAATTCTATTGGAAAAATTCCATCGATTATTATTGGAGGTTTTGAATTTCCTCTTCCTACTGTCAAGAAGAAATATGATATTCTTATTATTGGGGATGTGCATATCCCCGTTGAGGTAACATAGTGTCATTCGAAATTTCTCCGGTTCCATGTTAGTCGGAATGAGTTTGTTAACAAGACTTGATCAACCTTGTTAGTGGATTCCTTTTGATGAGCATGAGATGGATGAAACTAGAAAGCACAACCTTCTGTACCCTCCTTTTACCTTCTGTTATTTAGTTGAAATAAAGCAAAAATAGTATTTTCCTGTCTGTTTTCTGAATTATCCGTGCAATATAAAAATACCCCAAAAATAAAAGTTCTCCAAATGCCCTGCCAATGGAATATGATTTTTTCTGGAATATTTGAGAATATCTGGCACTGAGAACACAGCAGGGGGAGCAAGCACCTGGCCACGAGGGTCCAGGGAGCGCCCACCCCTACAGGGCGCCCCCTGCCTCGTGGGCCCATGGTGGCTCCCCTCCACTTATTCCTGCACCCACACACTTCTTCTTCCTCCCAAAAAAATCACCATCCAGCTCAAGCACGAGTTCTAGCTCATTTTGCTGCGATTTTCGATCTCCTTTCTCAAAGCACCTCTCACAAATCTGCTTTGGGAGATTGTTCCTTGGTATGTGACTCCTCCATTGGTCCAATTAGTTTTTGTTCTAGTGCTTTATTCATTGCAAATTTGTGCTACCTAGGTGATCATGTTCTTGAGCTTGCATGAAAAATTTATATGGTTCCAAGTAGTTCTAATGCATGATATAGGCTCTAGGCACTTGTAGGAGTAGTTGCTATCAATTTTGTTGAGCTTGGTTCACTTTTATTTGAAGTTACTAAAAATTTCAGAAATTTTTCAGAGGAAGAAATATGCTTAGGAAAATGTACCAAGGTGGTCCTTCAAGGAAGCAAGGACCCAGGCTCGCAATGCGCGATGCCGATGATGAGCCACCCAGGAACGCTCCAGTGCGGCCTTGTGAATGGCCTTCAGAAGACTTTATGGATCGAGCGGGAATCAAGGAAGAATTTAACGCGTATTTGCGTAACGCCGATCTTGTGAGCTTCGAGGGAGAAAAGTGCCGCCAGTACCACTATCTCACTAGTTCCTTTGTGAGGAGCTTTGAATTTTCATCTTCATGCAATTCTCAAACTGTCCTATTTGATCTCTATGAAAAATCTTATACTATGGACTTGGAGGATTTTACCACTGCTTGCAAACTTCCACAATGGGGTAGTACTAGTGAACCTCGCAAATCCTAATTTAGAGAATTTCTTGCTAGTATAACTGTGGGGGACTAGAGATATAGCACAAGCTACCATAGGGAGCATTCATTTTCCTGCTATACATTATTTTGCTCTCTTTATAGGTAGGTGCATAAATGGTAAGGATGAAGCATGTCGCATGTGTGTCCCTGACCTCAGTATTCTTAGGAGTGCTGTGTTAGGAGATAAATCTTATAATTTGGGATCCATTGTTGTGCGTAGGTGGCATCATAATAGATTTAATGGAGATTTCTTTGGTGGAATTTATGCAACCCGCTTAGCTGATTTTCTTGGTGTAACCATACGCGATGATGATATTGAATTGCCTCCTACTTATCTAGACTTTAATGCTATGGTTCACCATCAGGTTGTCGAGAGGAATGAACCACCTCTCCAGTACAGACTAATCTTTGACAGGCGTCACGCCGTCAATATTGTTCTTCCTGCACCTACTCTCTTTGACTTTCAGGAAAAAGGGAGACATTACCTAACCAGAGAGGAGGCAGAGGAGTATAGGAGGAGGGCTGAGATAGCTCGCCTCCAAGCAGCAGCACACGATGCAATGACCACTGCATCTCAGTACGACCCCAACTACAACTTTGGATATCCGCCAGGCCACCCGTGGCAATAAACCAACTTAGGCCAAAAGCCTAAGCTTGGGGGAGTATGTATTTCTCACCGACATTACATTTATGTTCACACACTCATTGCTAGATGTCGGTGCTCATACTCTTTCACTGTAATATCCATGCTAGTTTATTTTCTTTTCCTGCTTTCTTCTTGTGTGTTTGAAAAACCTTAAGAAAAACAAAAAAATTAGTTGTAGCTTTTAGCTAGTTTACTTTTCATGCTTGTAGTAGTAATAATTAAAAGAAAACCCAAAAAAGATTTCTTGTTCTTCTTTTGCTTGTTGGGAGCTTTCCCGTGTAAATAGTTTTCTTTTCTTTCCTTTGGGGGTCGATAGGAGAAGACCATGATTAAATTGTTGAAGTGGCTCTTATATGCATTATTGTTGATTTAACCAAGAGCCCATATTGCCTTGTCTTCTCCTGTTTATTGAATGCTTGCAGATTCCAGCTTAGTCCAATGCACGTGCACTCTTATTATTTTCACATCGTTCGGTCGTGCAAGTGAAAGGCAATTATGACGATATATGATGGACTGATTGAGATGAGAGAAGCTGGTATGAACTCGACCTCTCTTGTTTTTGTAAATATGATTAGTTCATCGTTCCTGATTCAGCCTATTATGAATAAACATGTTTGCAATGACAATTAGAGATCATAGTTTCTTATGCCATGCTTGATTAGCTATGAGTTATAATGGTTTACCTTGCGTGTCAACATGCTATTAAAATGGTTGTGATGTGGTATAGTGGGGTGGTATCCTCCTTTGAATGATTTAAGTGACTTGACTTGGCACATGTTCACGCATGTAGTTGAAACAAATCAACATAGCCTTCATGATATTTATGTTCATGGTGGATTATATCCTACTCATGCTTGTACTCAATGTTTATTAATTTTAATGCATGTTCATGACTGTTGTCGCTCTCTAGTTGGTTGCTTCCCAGTCTTTTGCTAGCCTTCACTTGTACTAAGCGGGAATGCTGCTTGTGCATCCAATTCCTTAAACCCCAAAGTTATGCCATATGAGTCCACTATACCTTCCTATATGCGGTATCTACCTACCGTTCCAAGTAAATTTGTATGTGCCAAACTCTAAACCTTCAAATGAAATTCTGTTTTGTATGCTCGAATAGCTCATGTATCAACTAGGGCTGTCCGTATCTTCCATGCTAGGCAGGTTATTCTCAAGAGGAGTGGACTCCGCTCCTCACTCACGAGAAAATGGCTGGTCAGCGGGATGCCCAGTCCCATGCTTTATGCAAACTAAATCAAAATAATTGCAAACAAAACTCCCCTGGGACCGTTGCTAGTTGGAGGCACTCGTTGTTTCGAGCAAGCCATGGATTGATGCTTGTTGGTGGTGGGGGAGTATAAACTTTACCATTCTGTTTGGGAACCGCCTATAATGTGTGTAGCATGGAAGATATCGCCATCTCTCAGTTGTTATGTTGACAATGAAAGTATGCCGCTCAAAATATTATTTATCTCTGCCTTAAAATCGAGCTCTGGCACCTCTACAAATCCCTGCTTCCCTCTGCGAAGGGCCTATCTATTTAATTTCATGTTGGGTCATCACCCTCTTATTAAAAAGCACCAGCTGGAGAGCACTACTGTCATTTGCATTCATTACTATTAATTTATGTTGGGTATGACTATGACTGGATCTCTTTTACCATGAATTACAATGTCTAGTCAGTCCTTGATCTTTAAAGGTGCTCTGCATTTATGTTTTGCGGTCTCAGAAAGGGCTAGCGAGATACCATCCTGTTATATCATATTATGATTGTTTTGAGAAAGTGTTGTCATCCGAGATTTATTATTATTGCTCGCTAGTTGATTATGCCATTGATATGAGTAAACATAAGACCTAAGAGTTATTGTGAATATGGTTAGTCATAATCTTTGCTGAAAACTTGAATGCTGGCTTTACATATTTACAACGACAAGAGCAAACAGAGTTTGTAAAAGTTTTTCTTTATCACTTTCAGTTTATCAACTGAATTGCTTGAGGACAAGCAAAGGTTTAAGCTTGGGGGAGTTGATACGTCTCCGTCGTATCTACTTTTCCAAACACTTTTGCCCTTGTTTTGGACTCTAACTTGCATGATTTGAATGGAACTAACCCGGACTGACGCTGTTTTCAGCAGAATTGCCATGGTGTTATTTATGTGCATAAACAAAAGTTCTCGGAATGACCTGAAACTCCACGGAACCTATTTTTGGAAAATAATAAAAATACTTAAAGAAGAATCCACTTCAGGGGGGCCTCCACCTGTCCACGAGGGTGGGGGGCGCGCCCCCTGCCTCGTGGGCCCCCTGACGCTCCACCGACCTCAACTCCAACTCCATATATTCGTGTTCGGGGAGAAAAAAATCAGAGAGAAGGATTCATCGCGTTTTACGATACGGAGCCGCCGCCAAGCCCTAAAACCTCTCGGGAGGGCTGATCTGGAGTCCGTTCGGGGCTCCGGAGAGGGGAACCCGTCGCCGTCGTCATCATCAACCATCCTCCATCACCAATTTCATGATGCTCACCACCATGCGTGAGTAATTCCATCGTAGGCTTGCTGGACGGTGATGGGTTGGATGAGATTTATCATGTAATCGAGTTAGTTTTGTTAGGGTTTGATCCCTAGTATCCACTATGTTCTGAGATTGATGTTGCTATGACTTTGCTATGCTTAATGCTTGTCATTAGGGCCCGAGTGCCATGATTTCAGATCTGAACCTATTATGTTTTCATGAATATATGTGAGTTCTTGATCCTATCTTGCAAGTCTATAGTCACCTACTATGTGTTATGATCCGGCAACCCCGAAGTGACAATAATCGGGACCACTCCCGGTGATGACCATAGTTTGAGGAGTTCATGTATTCACTATGTGTTAATGCTTTGGTCCGGTACTCTATTAAAAGGAGGCCTTAATATCCCTTAGTTTCCATTAGGACCCCGCTGCCACGGGAGGGTAGGACAAAAGATGTCATGCAAGTTCTTTTCCATAAGCACGTATGACTATATTCGGAATACATGCCTACATTATATTGATGAATTGGAGCTAGTTCTGTGTCACCCTATGTTATGATTGCTACATGATGAACCGCATCCGGCATAATTCTCCATCACTGATCCAATGCCTACGAGCTTTTCACATATTGTTCTTCGCTTATTTACTTTTCCGTTGCTACTATTACAATCACTACAAAACCCAAAAATATTACTTTTGCTACTGTTACCGTTACTTCCATATTACTTTGCTACTAAACACTTTGCTGCAGATACTAAGTTATCCAGGTGTGGTTGAATTGACAACTCAACTGCTAATACTTGAGAATATTCTTTGGCTCCCCTTGTGTCGAATCAATAAATTTGGGTTGAATACTCTACCCTCGAAAACTGTTGCGATCCCCTATACTTGTGGGTTATCAATGTTCACCGTGGTCACCACCATTGTTGCTCCTGCCTCCCGGCTCCCGGCTCCCGGGGCAATACAACTGAATCTATCGACACAAAAAAACAGTGGAAAGATCAATGAGTTACATTCGCTAAGCACAAAGAAAAGAATGGGAACATGATTCATAATTGTGCCAATTATTCTTACAATTTCCAAGAAGGTAGCATGCGTCGAGGTTGCTGATGTCCATGCAGAGTCTGACGAGATTTTGGCTTGAACGGCGATGCGCAATGGTGATACAGTCCAGAACAACCCTACTTTGCCCAACTGCCTGAATTGACTGCACCTGCACGCACATCCGAACTATTCCCCATGAGAACTCCATCCCAGCGGCAAGCCAGAGGTAGCATGACAAAGATGATGGCAAACTTCGAGAAGGGTGAGCGGGCATGGAGGATGATACGTCCATTTTGCATCATGCTTTTATATCGATATTTATTGCATTATGGGCTTTTATTACACGTTATGTCACAGTACTTATGCCTTTTCTCTCTTATTTTATAAGGTTTACATGCAGAGGGAGAATGCCGGCAGCTGGAGTTCTGGGCTGGAAAATGAGCAAATATTAGAGACCTATCCTGCACAACTCCAAAAGTCCTGAAACTCCACGGAAGTTATTTTTGGAATTAATAAAAAATACTGAGCGAAGAAAGTACCAGAGGGGGGCCATCCACCATCCACGAGGGTGGGGGCGCGCCCCCTGCCTCGTGGGCCCCCTGGCAGGCCTCCGGTGCCCATCTTCTGCTATATGAAGTCTTTTACCCTGGAAAAAAATCATAAGCAAGCTTTCGGGATGAAACACCACCGCCACGAGGCGGAACCTTGGCGGAACTAATCTAGGGCTCCGGCGGAGCTGTTCTGCCGGGGAAACTTCCCTCCGGGAGGGGGAAATCATCGCCACCGTCATCACTAACGATCCTCTCATCGGGAGGGGGTGAATCTCCATCAACATCTTCACCAGCACCATCTCCTCTAAAACCCTAGTTCATCTCTTGTATCCAATCTTTGTCCCAAAGCCTCAGATTGGTACCTGTGGGTTGCTAGTAGTGTTGATTACTCCTTGTAGTTGATGCTAGTTGGTTTACTTGGTGGAAGATCATATGTTCAGATCCTTTATGCATATTAATACACCTCTGATTATGAACATGAATATGATTTGTGAGTAGTTACGTTTGTTCCTGAGGACATGGGAGAAGTCTTGCTATAAGTAGTCATGTGAATTTGGTATTCGTTCGATATTTTGATGAGATGTATGTTGTCTCTCCTCTAGTGGTGTTATGTGAACGTCGACTACATGACACTTCACCATTGTTTGGGCCTAGAGGAAGGCATTGGGAAGTAATAAGTAGATGCTGGGTTGCTAGAGTGACAGAAGCTTAAACACTAGTTTATGAGTTGCTTCGTAAGGGGCTGATTTGGATCCATATGTTTCATGCTATGGTTAGGTTTACCTTAATACTTCTTTTGTAGTTGCGGATGCTTGCAATAGGGGTTAATCATAAGTGGGATGCTTGTCCAAGAAAGGGCAGCACCCAAGCACCGGTTCACCCACATACCAAATTATCAAAGTACCGAGCGTGAATCATATGAGCGTGATGAAAACTAGCTTGACGATAATTCCCATGTGTCCTCGGGAGCGTTTTCCTTCATATAAGAGTTTGTCCAGACTTGTCCTTTGCTACAGAAAGGATTGGGCCATCTTGCTTCACCTTATTTACTTTCATTACTTGTTACTCGTTACAAATTACCTTATCACAGAACTATCTGTTACCGATAATTTCAGTGCTTGCAGAGAATACCTTACTGAAAACCGCTTATCATTTCCTTCTGCTCCTCGTTGGGTTCGACACGCTTACTTATTGAAAGGACTACGATAGATCCCCTACAGTTGTGGGTCATCAAGACTATTTTCTGGCGCCGTTGCTGGGGAGTGAAGCGCCTTTGGTAGGTGGAATTTGGTAAGGAAAAATTTATATAGTGTGCTGAAATTTACTGTCACTTGTTACTATGGAACATAATCCTTTGAGGGGCTTGTTCGGGGTATATTCACCCCGACCAGTAGAGCAAAGAGTTGCTCCTCAACCTACTGAAAATGTTTACTTTGAAATTCCTTCGGGTATGATAGAGAAACTGCTAGCTAACCCTTTTACAGGAGATGGAACATTACATCCCGATTTGCACCTAATCTATGTGGATGAAGTCTGTGGATTATTTAAGCTTGCAGGTATGCCCAAGGATGTTATCAAGAAGAAGGTCTTCCCTTTTTCTTTTAAGGGAAAAGCATTGACATGGTTTAGGCTATGTGATGATATGTGATCATGGAACTACAACCGATTGAAATTGGAATTTCATCAGAAGTTTATCCTATGCATCTTGTTCATCGTGATCACAATTATATATATAATTTTTGGCCTCGCGAAGGAGAAAGCATCGCTCAAGCTTGGGG